>NC_056681.1:118080306-119330306 GCF_018350215.1 Panthera leo
TACCCCCTTTCTCCCCCTTGCCTGCTGTGTGCTCTCAGGCCCTCCCCTCCTGCTGCCACAGCTTATGTGCTGAGCATGATCTCCCCTGATCGCCTCTGCCACACTCTTCTCCTTCCCTCAGTCCCATACTCACCTCTCCTTTCTTCACATGTTTATGTGTGCCTCTCCGTGTACACATAAACACCCTCTCTTCATTGGGAAGAGAGGGAGAGAATATAGAGCTGAAGATGAGCAAGAAGAGGAAGGGGTTAGGGAAAGACATCTCCTATTTGTCAAACTTGATTTTCAACTGTCCCGAGTATTTAAAGAAGAGGGCACCCAGTTTTGAGCTCCGAGAAATGCCATACTTGGTGGTTTGGTGGAGGAGGGGGCTGAGGAGGGAATAGGCAGTGAGGAAGTGAAGACAGATGCGTAGACGATTCTTTCAAGTAGGTTGGCCGTGAAGAGGAACACATAGATGAGGGTGGTGGCTGGAGGTGAATAAGGGGTAAAGGAAAGGTTTTGTTTGTGTGTTTGTTTTATTGAGTTAGGAGACTATGGTGCATGTTTACGTATGCATATGAGAATGATCCATTAGGGAGAGAAAGCAGATCGCTCAGGAGAAACGAAAGATAACCAGATGAGCAAAGTTCTGGAAAAGGTGAGAGAGTAGGGAGAGAGCAGAGTGGAGCAATTAGTCATTCTGATAGGAGGAAGGACACGCTCACTATAAGGGGGTGGGGGAAGGGGATGGGGCCAGGTAGAGGTAGATTCATCAATGTGCTGGTGGAGAGATGAGCATAAGGGAAGGTCATCGTCAGATTAGGGGTGCTGATGTAAGAGCAAGGCAGATCAGGACTTCAGTCCTCTGTTCTCAGAGCATCGCTCTTCTTCCCTCACAGATGCAGTGAAGCCTGCCATCTATAAGGTGAGTGAGGAATCTGCTACCTTAGCCAAGGCTCCATCTTCTCGAGCCTCCCTTACTGATTGCACAGTGAGTCTCCTTCTGCCACTGAAAAACCCCCATCCTGCTGGATTAAACACTGATTTGAGCCTTTGTGGCAAATGGTAGGTATTCCTAACCCTAGGCCCGGCTCTTCTGTCTCTGCAGGTACAATGTGTGGCGACCCTTCAGGTGGGGTCTATGCAAGCTTCGGACCCCTCTGAGTGTGGTCAGTGCCTTAGCCTGGCCTGGATGCCCACCCGGCCCCACCACCACCTGGCTGCTGGCTACTATAATGGTAACAAAACAAAACAAAACATAAGGGGATGTTGCTATTTAAAGTTTATATATGTTTATTGTTTTTTGGTTGTTTCTTTTTTGGTTCAGTGTTGGGCATTATGTTCAAGCAATGTAAAAAAAATACAAAGAAGGAAGAAGAAAGTCACTAGAAATCTTTTCAAAAAACCATAATTAAGAGTTGGTGAACATCATTTCATGGAGTTCTGTATGCGTATATAAAGATAAAAAGATCAGATGGCGAGAGAAAGAATTCTATGACCGTGGGATCATTCTATGTATTTTAAAAATATTTTTTAATGTTTTTTATATTTGAGAGACAAAGAAAGAGAGCACAAGTGGCAGAGGGGCAGAGAGAGGGAGACAGGATCTGAAGTGGACTCCATGCTGACAGCAGAGATCCCAGTGTGGGTCTTGAGCTCATGAACCATGAGATAATGACCTGAGCTGAAGCCGGACGCTTAACCGACTGAGCCACCCAGGCGCCCCCTATATAAGCTGTTTTAAAGATTTTGTTTTTAAGTAATCTCCACACCCAGTGTGGGGCTCAGACTCACAACCCTGAGAGCAAGAGTCGCACACTTTACCCCCTGAGCCAGCCAGGCGCCCCTTTATAAGCTATTTTAAATGAAAATGTATGAAATTTAATTACACTTTAATTTTATAAAAGAAAAAGACTGGAAACTGAAAGATGGGCTAAGCTTCCCATAAATGTTCCTTCACCACAGAGACATCCATTCCTTCGGATCTTCTTGAGGTTAAAAAGAGGGGGAAAGAATGATAAAGAGCAGTCCAGTAGTTGGAGTTATCAGGTGACAATTTCATAGTCAGACCTCATCAGTAGCCTCAGCCTACAGAGGTCAGGAAATTAGCACTCTCACGCTTCTTGCTGGCCCTCTCAGTCTTCTCAGTGTTTCTTTTGGTACTGTGATTTTTCATCATTTGCATGCTGTCATTGTTGATGCTGTTTTGCTGTCTTGATTCCCAGTTATTTAACCTAATTCTGTATTGAAATGATCATGTGTGTCCACCGTCCGTTCACCTCAGGCTGCCGTTGTTGCCAAATTACTGATACGGCTCAGCTGGAGTTCACGGCCAATGAGCTTCTTCTTTTTTTTTAAATTTTTTTTTTTAACGTTTATTTATTTTTGAGACAGGGAGAGACAGAGCATGAACAGGGGAGGGGCAGAGAGAGAGGGAGACACAGAATCTGAAACAGGCTCCAGGCTCTGAGCTGTCAGCACAGAGCCCGACGCAGGGCTCGAACTCACGGATCGTAAGATCATGACCTGAGCCGAAGCCGGACGCTTAACCGAGCCACCCAGGTGCCCCTGCCAATGAGCTTTTTCAAAAAAGGCTCAGAGGTGCTACGTTTCCTGAGTTTTTAGCTACAAATATTTTCCCCAGCTTTTGTTGATTAAATTCTTACTGTTCCTTAATTTCTTTTCTTTTTATCAGAGTTCTACTTTTGATTACCTCCTCCTCCGCCAGCCCGGTCAGGGGCAGCTTTTTGGGTCAGCAGAGTTCGTTTCTATTTCTTCGTTTGTTTTCTGTTTCTCCACATCTTGTTGCTTTTGGCTCCTTGCCTGTTCTCTTTGTCTTAGAGCAGAGTTGGCAGACATTTCTCTAAAGGTCCAGATAGTGAATATTTTATGTCTTGTGGGCTGTTTGACCATTGTTGGAACTGCTCAACTCTGCCATTGAAAACTGAAGGCAGCCATACATGAGGTAAACGAATGGGTGTGACCATGTTCCAGTCAGACTTTATTTACCAAAGCAGGCAGCAGGCTGTATTTGGCCCAAGGGCTGTAGTTCGTCAACCCTTGTCCTAGAGGGTTTATGCCTTTTAAAAAGCCTTTTGCTTTTATTTAGTAGGGAGTCCAGGCTACTGGTGTATTCAGTCCAGCTGTCAACTGCAAGTGCCACACTAAGCTATTATTTTTTTGTTGATGAGAGTTGGAGCTAAAATATCACGGAGGGAATGTTGCCTAGATCATCATGATCCACATATCCTTTCATAAGGGGGTCACATCTGAGGGTAAAAGGCAAAGGTCCTAGGAACCCAGAGGAAAACATTAGAGCAAAGAAGGGAGAACTTGCCTTTATTATCTACACATTCTATCCCTACCTCAGGCATGGTGGTTTTCTGGAACCTTCCCACCAGCTCACCCCTGCAGCGGATACGGCTCTCTGACGGCTCCTTGAAACTCTACCCTTTCCAGTGTTTCCTAGCCCATGACCAGGCTGTGCGTGCCCTTCAGTGGTGCAAAGCTAACAGGTACGGGACAGGAGAGCTGTGGTGTGGGAGGTGAAGCCTGGGCAGGCTGATGCTCCCAGCCTTGCTCAGATTTGATCTGCTCCCTTTTCTCCCCTCTTTCCACAGTCATTTCCTCGTCTCTGCGGGAAGTGACCGCAAAATCAAATTCTGGGACCTTCGACGACCTTATGAACCCATAAACTCTATCAAGCGCTTCTTGAGTACAGAGCTGGCCTGGCTGCTCCCCTACAATGGTGTCACTGTGGCTCAGGACAACTGCTATGCCTCGTACGGCAGGATACACATAGGGGCTCTGGGACAGGCCCTAAGGGTTGGGGTGCAAAGTGTGCCAGGTTGTTGTGGGGAGAGGGGAGTTCAGAGTTGGGCACTGAAGGAAACACTGAGGTAGTCTGCATTCTGGAAGGAACTGGGGAAGGGAAATTAATCCAATCTTGGAAAAAGGAAAGTGTTTTTTTCTTCCTCTTACAGTTATGGACTCTGTGGAATTCATTATATTGATGCTGGTTACCTTGGTTTCAAGGCCTATTTCACTGCTCCTCGAAAAGGCACTGTCTGGGTGAGCCCCCGTCTTCATTACACAGGAAAACGATTACTTTACTCACCTGCTGGTGGTCAGGAAGAGGCAGTAGTTTTGGATAGAAAAAGAGAGATGTATGGTAACTGTATCATCAGGGATAAGGGTTATGCATAAGCTCATTTGTATGTGTGTGTGTGCCCACCTCAGACTGTGTGCAGTTGTTACCAGTTCACAGAACTGAAACAATGAGTGAATGAATGAATGAAAGATATCTGTCTCTTCTTATTAGAGTCTTTCAGGATCCGACTGGCTTGGGACAATAGCCGCGGGAGATATATCCGGGAGCTCATTGCAGCTATATTGCCAGATATGGCACTGAACCCAATAAATGTCAAGCGACCTGTAGAGCGAAGATTCGTACGTATATGAATATTTAATGGCAGCACCATCTGTTGGGTCCTAATCCACGTGATCTCCTAAATTAGAACTATAAATTAACAATAGGGTACAAATTTGTATGAGGTCTCCCAGACCTGAAATTGTCTCTGGAAGTCTTTTTTAATGTTTATTTTTGAGAGGCGGGGGGAGGGGGAGGGAGAGACACAGAATCTGAAGCAGACTCCAATCTCTGAGCTGTCAGCACAGAGCCTGACGCGGGGCTCGAACTCACAAGCCGTGAGATCATGACCTGAGCTGAAGTCAGATGCTTAACCGACTCAGCCACCCAGGTGCCTGGTCCCTGGAAATCTCAGCACAGAGTTGTACACAATCTTCTCTACCTTAGTGCATCTGAGCATATGTTCAAACATACGACCTTCTTCCATCTTTTAAGTCTCTACCCAAAATCAATTTTCTGTTTTACTTTCATTCCGTCTTCAGTATTATGGAACCTAATGTCAGGGTCTCCTTTCTAGCCTATATATAAAGCAGATCTGATGCCATATCAGGACAGCCCTGAAGGTCGAGACCGTTCTGCTTCATCGGAGGCCCCCAACCCTCCCAAGGCTCGAACTTACGCTGAAACTGTCAGCCATCACTACTTGCTGTTTCAAGACACAGATTTGGTAAATTGAGGCCAAGAGAATGAGTGTGGCATTTGAAAAAGTAGAAAATGTTAGTCCTGGTATAGTAGGGCTTTCTAAGGAGTTGTAGCCCAAAGATGCGAGACTAAGAAGCCCCTGGCTTTCTCTCTCTTGTTGTACTCCCCTCCCCAGGGTTCCTTCCACGATCTGCTCCACAGAGAGCCAATGCTGCGCATGCAGGAAGGAGAGGGGCATTCGCAGCTCTGCCTGGACAGGCTGCAGCTGGAGGCTATCCACAAGGTAAAAGCCTGGTCTCATCTCCACATTTCTTCACTCTCGTTTCCTCCCAACTCTGGACATATGATCAGTGAAATGGGCAATGAACACATAACAGAGACAGCTGAGAAGGGAAAACAGCTCTGGCGACCTCATTCTGCAATCATGATAGACATTCCTCATTTCTACCTCTCTCACCCCATCGTGGTCTTATCCTTTCAGATTGTGGCCCTTTTTTTTTTTCCTCCTGTTACAGCTACGACTCACCCTAAAGCACCAACTGTGAGCATCTCTCTTTTGTTTTCTGTTCTCTGCACAGGTCCGCTTCAGCCCAAACCTGGATTCCTATGGATGGCTGGTATCTGGGGGACAGTCAGGGCTGGTTCGGATCCATTTTGTCCGTGGACTCACCTCACCACTGGGCCACCGTATGCAGCTTGAAAGCCGAGCCCACTTCACTGCTATGTTCCAGCCGTCCTCCCCTATCAAAGGGCCCGGCTTCCCTCCAACTAGCCATCGCCTTCTGCCCAGTCCCTAGTCGTGGTCCACACAGGACCTTTGGAATGAAATCTGCCAGGAACAAATGGCCCCCAACCACAGGGCCATAGGAACTGGGGTCTTCCTGGATAGTGACGCTGCCAGACCTGGACCTTTAGACCTGCCTTGCCAGGACTCCTTAGATACCTCTCCTTCCACAGACTCTGTCATCACAGGCCCCTGCGGGCAGGGGGGCTCTCCCTCCACAAACTCTCAAGGCTCCTCCACCTAAAACTATGGCTCATGAGAAACACTCAGGCCTGACCTAGGCTTGGGAGTCAAATTGCTCATATTGAGCATATTGTGAAGTGGGTAAAGCTGAGTAAAGGTACTGGGTGTTTTTGAGACCACACGTGAGTGGGTGTTTGGAGAACTGGAAAGGGTATCTGTATGAAGGCTCCTGTCTGACTATATTCCAGGATCCAGTATTACTGCCTTCTCAACTTCCTCTTCAAAGTAACCAACACACAGGCCCATGAGGGGTGACAGTAATTTATTGGATTGAAGCGGCTTATAGTACTTCTTTAACTGAGGAACACCACAAACGCCCTACCAGTAGAACAGTGGCTCAGATCTTACTTGCTCCCGCTTATGAAATATTCCCAATCACTGGTCGTCTGACCTTACTCGAACACTCCTAGGCAGTCATGTTTTAAAAAAAATCTTCCTTTATATCAAGTCAAAGAGTATACTTCTATACATTTCACCATGATTATTAGGAAATCTAGTCATTCTTCCCTGTGATTGCCCTTTTAAATATTTAAAAATAGCTATCATGTGTTTCCCAAGTCTTTTCTTCTCTAGATTAAATATCTTCAGTTACTTTAACCATTCTTTACACGTCATCATTTTTGGTCCTTCATGATCCTGGCACATCGTTGAGTTATTAAACATGTCTAGCTGCTTTATTTCAGCTCTCCAGATAGGTGTTTAGAACCCAAATACAGTAATGTGTTGTTGTATCTCCTCTTGTTAGAGTCCTCTTGTGGGATGCTGCAGACTCCTAGGGACTGCAGTACCGCCTCCTAAGCAGAGAGAGACCCCAGCAATGAGAAATAGGCAAACTACAGTCTTGGAATGTATAGGAGTACAATCAAGTTTGGGGTGGAGGGGAGGGAGGAGTCAGATGACCTCGGAAGATAGAAAGAAGTACACAGCCAGCTCCAACTGAAGGGAGTGGAGATTAGTCTACCACCTACCTGGAACAAAACCCTCTGGCACTGTAGACTGGTTGGCCAAATATCTGAATAGCTTTCTGCCTCTTGGATTTGGGAATTTATCGTATGTCAAGAAGAAAGGAATCAAGCAGTTCCAATTTCCTTCCTGTACAGAAGAGGAAACAAGCTGGAGGCAACCAGACTATTAGCAGCAGAGGGACCACAACCCATGTCGGTGCAAAGGAGTCCAGTCTTCTACCGTCCCATTGTGATCAGGCTCTGGTAGTGCCACTTTTGTTTTTGAGCTGACAGGGAAATGCCTTCCATTGCAGAGAAGCTTTGTTCATTCTACACAGCAGCCCCTTAACACTGCCTCATGGGATTCCACTTTCAGTGGCAGAAAAGATGGGACCTGGGGACCCTAGCTGTTGAGGCTAGAGGTCAGTGCTGGCAGCCTTGCTCCTGTGGACTCTAGCCTTGGTCTCCACCTCCAAAAGAAAATCAGGAGGTTGCTTTCAGCCCTTGCTGTCTTTCTCCACCATAAACCCTCTTCTCCCCAGGCTGTTCCACTTCAACCTTCCTTCCCAATGTGTACACTTTATACTATCCATGGATGCCTGTGCTTTTCTTTCTTTGTGCCTTTGCTCACACTTCCCTGCTCCAGGAGCATCCTTTTTCATCATCTCCACAAAAACCCTGTTCATCCTTCAAGGTCCCAATGCAAATCTCACCTTTCATCAAGGAGTTTCATAGATTTCTCTAGTAAATATTCTCCCTCCCATGTGTTCTCAAGAGGAAAGGAAGAAAAAAGGATAAACAAGTGTTTATTAAGCACTTGGTCTATTTCAGGTATTTGCATGTTACCTAATCATATGAGGTAGGTACTGCCCCATTTTACTTGCTATTATTGAGAGTTTAAGCAGTCTGAATAAGGTCAGTTTACTAAGTAGTGATGCTGGGATTTGAATGTAGACAGCCTGACTTCAGAGGACAATTGTTTCCAACCTACCTCATTTGGTCTATGATATTTACCAGTGTAAATTCACTCTAGCACAGTGTTTTGTATATAGGAGCCTTTAGTTAAATATTTGTGACACCCAATTATCTTGCTTCCTCATTGTGTTTCTCCAGTAGCTGTGACAGGATTCTCCCTGCCTTAATCATATAGGAATTGAGTAAACGGGCTAGAGCTAGCCAGATAGCCTGAAAGAGTCCCGTATGGCTGCTCCCTGAAGTGTGGGCTCCCTGGATATAGTTAAAGGCTGCCAGCCTGACAAATGTACTGCCAGGGACGTGGTCATAGTTTCCACCACCCTAGAAAGGATGTTTCACTACATTCACAAATTTTTAGAATGTTAGAGCTGGAAAGGGATTAAGAAATCACCAAATCTATTGATTTCCAAACACTTTTAGTTGTGGGCCCCTTTGTTTAAAAATGGCTTTTCCTAGAAATACATTTTAAAAGCTGAGGTAAAGAAGAACCTGTGGTGATATCCCCCAAAACGTCTCCTTATAAACCCCTAAAACTGAAGGGTTTGAAAAACAGTTCAACAGATGAGGAATCTTAAATTCTAGTACTGACCAAGGCTGCAGAGACCACTAGTTATGGAACCAGTAAAGACCTTCTGAGGTTCTGGAATCCTGTGCTTTCCAGGGAGGAGTCCTCTTTACGCAGCATTTCTTTTTCTTTTTTTTTTTTTTTTTTTAATGTTTATTTTTTATTTTTGAGAGAGAGAGTGTAGGTGGGGGAGGGGCAGAGAGAAAGGGGACAGATGATCCGCAGAGAGCTTCGCGCTGACAGCAGAGATCCCCATGCAGGGCTGGAACTCACCAACCACTCACCAACCGTGAGATCACAACCTGACCAGAATGACTAAGCCACCCAGGTGCCCCTGCGCAGCATTTCTAAAGGCCCGTCGTGGACAAAGACTGAACTAGGTGCTAAGAGGATGGCAAATACAAACAAGACGCAGTTTCACCTATTCAGGAGCTCACAATCAAGGCGAGTGAAGAACCCAAGGACACTGAAAAAATAACACAGGCACTTAACTATGTTTCCAAACTGATGCCCGAGATTGAGCAAGGCGTCAGCACCTTGGCCAGTTCCGGGGCGCGGGAGCAGTGAGGGTCTACCCAGGTTGAGAAGCCCGGGCCACGGGAGAGGGGTCAGGAGGAGGCAGGGGTCAGGTGGGAAGCATGGCAGGAGGGGCCCTCACCGAGACCGGGCGCACACTTGGAAAAGGGTTTGCTCACAGACTGAGAGCTGAGCCGTTCTCCACGCGTGTTTGTGGCTCAGTCCACTCACACTCCAGCCCCGGGAGCCGGGTTAAGCTTGGAGGCCAGCCGGGCGGAAGGGCGGGGCTTGCGGCGGAAGTCCCGCCTCCTGTCGGGTCACGTGAGGGGCTGGACGCGAGCGCAGGTGAGTGGCTGGTGATCCTCCGTCCCGGGCTCAAAGCATCGCGTGCTGAGAGCGCCTAAGGCGCCTGTGACCTCTTCCAGGCCTGGGAATGATAGGCCCTATTTCCGGTTGGACTCAGGAAGGATGCGGGCTGGTTCCAACCGAGAGTGACTCAGGGGACCAACCAAGCTCTGGGTGAAAGCCTGAGCAAACTGTCCTTACGTGTCTCGGTACGGAAGGAGGTCCCCAGGTGGCCTTGCTTCAGGGCGGGGGATGGGGTGGCTGGTAGCTGCCACTGACATTCAGTAGCCGCTTACAGCCCTCTTCTATTACCTGATTGCCTAAAATGATCCCTATAACAGGAAGTTGTCCAGGAAGCATCCCTCCTGAGGCCTCTGCCCCTCTAGGACATATTGGAAGCGGGAGGGGGAGAGGGAGTGGGCACAACGGAAAGTCAAGCGTCTCTTTAATTGTGGGGAGAGGCCATGAGGGTAACCCCCCTCTCCTCTTGGCTTGACAGGAATCATGGCACTCTGGCGGGCATACCAGCGAGCCCTGACTGTTCACCCGTGGAAAGTACAGTTCCTGACAGCTGGTGAGTGAATAGACCTGAGTGGAGCCAGAGCAGGCTGATTTGGGAGGCAAAAGCTCGCCCCACCACACCTCCCTCAGTTGCTTCTATTCAGCACCCTTGAAGGGTTAGCTGTCTGTCATCCCAAGTTGTCCCCAGTCTTTGGGAAGGTGGGTCCCCAAGGCTGTTCTTAAGGAAAGGGTATGCCTAGCTGTAGGATCTGAAAGTCCTCAGAAAGCTGAGGAGTCATCCCTTTGGGATAAAGGCATTGCTCCAGGAGGCCTTAACTTAGAAAACAATAGCAAACGCTCCTCTAACATCTTACAGTGTGCAAAACAGTTTCAAGACACATTTATCTCATAGGGTTGCCACAAAGATCTGAGAGTCTGCATTAAATCACCTAATTGCTGGGATCAGGACTTTTACCCCAGTTTATTTTCTTTGCGGTATTTTTTTTTTTTTTTGGTAAAATGTATCTTAGCATACAAAAGAATAGTTAAGATGTGTGTACAGTTTAAATAGTATTAAAACTGATTACTTTTGTATCAGTACCCAGCTCGAGACCCCTTGAGCACCTATCCCTAACTTGACTTGTATAGCCAAGAGAGGACCATTTTCATGAGTTTTGTTTATACAACTCTTTTGCTTTTCTTATAGTTTTACTACCTATTTATATATCCCCAAACGATATACTAATCAAGGATTTATGTTTACTCCAAATCCAGTGACTGGATAACAACCTCACAAAGGCAACCCAGTGACTTAACCTGCATTTGTTACCATCTTTATTTTGCACATTAGCTAAGAAATCCAGAGATGGCACAGAGATAAGTAAGTTTTATAGTGGCGGGGGGGGGGGGGGGGGAAGGACTAGAAGGTCTATGACTGTTGGAGCAGTGCAAGAGTGAGCAGGTTAAGATGGGGTCTTGCCTATGTTTAGAGGAAGGGAACAGGATTCTAGTGAGGACCATGGGCTTCTGGAACGAAGACTGTCAGGAGGAGCGGCAAGCTATGAAAGCCAGGGAGGAACAGCAGTCTTGTTACTGGAATAGCCCACATCAGCACTAGAAAGTTCACTGGGTGACTGGCCAAGGGTTGGACGCTTTTGCCCCTCCCCGGGCCCTTCTCCAACCTCTGTGCCCAACCACCCCACGTCCTGTCCTCAGAGTGTCCGTCAGCCTGCATGACTCACCTGGTTGCGCGCGTGGTGACTCATGCTGGACTGTGTGGCTGTGATGGGGACTGACACGCTGGGCCCTTTGCCAGCCTCAGACTCCCTCAGGGCCCTTAACAGCCGGAAGGAAGTTTCCCCCTCCTGGCCATCAAGAATAGAGAGGGAGGGATAGTCCCTGTGTTTCCCTTCCCAAGGAATGTGCAATTGACAAGGGGAGGAGCTAGAGTTCAGAGGGGCCCAAGTGCATGTGTGTGAGGGGACTGGGGTGCTGGAGCCCTGTATCTCCGTCTGGGTGTGTGGCTCTATACCTGCATCGTCTCCGCACAGCCCTGAAGCACCTTGTAGGTAGCACTTTTCTCAGACATCTCCTTCCCTGCTGCTAATGTGTTTGGATCAAACTACAAATGAAGGGAAGAGGTGGGTTGAGCTCATCGAGCTGTTTTTAGATCCTTGCACAGTGCTTCCTAAGGTCCCATGGGATAGCTCATCACACTGGAAAACAGAAGAGAGATTTCAGACTTGGACTTAGAAGACCAGGTTTTGTTTTTGTTTAAAAAAAAATTTTTTTTTGGTAATGTTTATTTTTGAGAAAGAGACAGAGCGTGAGCAAGGGAGGGGCAGAGAGAGAGGGAGACACAGAGTCGGAAGCAGGCTCCAGGCTCTGAGCTGTCAGCACAGAGCCCCATGCGGGGCTAGAACCCACAAACTGTGAGATCATGACCTGAGCCAAAGCCAGATGCTTAACCGACTGAGCCACCCAGGCGCCCCAAGACCAGGTTTTGAATCTCAGCTGTAGCACTCAGTAGCTGCGTGAACCAGGCAAGTAAGTCAGTAAACCTCTTGGAGCCTCGGTTTCCTTATTTAGGAATTGAGTTTAGTTATATGACCTCACAGAGTCAGTGTAGGAGTTATCTCTGTGAAAAGGCTTTAGAAATTTGAAAAAAAAAAAAAAAAAAAAAAAAAGGTTCAATAGACATAAAGCCTCCTGGACTTGGCCCTTTCCATGAGTGTTGTCAACCCTAAATGACAAGCTATTCTTTTTTTTTTTTTTTTTTTTTAATTTTTTATTTATTTTTTTTTTTTTAATTTTTTTTTTTTCAACGTTTTTTTTTTTATTTATTTTTGGGACAGAGAGAGACAGAGCATGAACGGGGGAGGGGCAGAGAGAGAGGGAGACACAGAATCGGAAACAGGCTCCAGGCTCCGAGCCATCAGCCCAGAGCCTGACGCGGGGCTCGAACTCATAGACCGCGAGATCGTGACCTGGCTGAAGTCGGACGCTTAACCGACTGCGCCACCCAGGCGCCCCGACAAGCTATTCTTTTTAGAGTGGTTTTTCAGCTGAGTTTGTTCCATTTGCCTTAAATTTGATCATGGGTGACTATCTTACCCTTGGCTCTCCAAATAGCAGAGCCTGGGGCTTCGATACAGGTACTTTGTAAGGGAGTAGGACCTAATCCTGCAGGGGAAGAGGGAGAGCCAGTACAAAGATCATATTGCATACTGCTTAGGACGTGTGTCTCCTCATCCCTTAAAACGGACCGAGAAGCTCTTTGAAATGCCTCTTAGAACTATATGGGAGAATAGTCTTTTCTGGAGACAAGAAGAATCCTTTACCCACCAGCTCTCACCCCACGTTGGTCAAATGTTTGCCACACGGGATGTCAACACCCGTGCGCCCCCGGATCACATGTGCATGGTCCCAGGTAAAGCATCAACAGCACAGCCCCAGATATGACCTAGGCCTGAGGCAGGATCGATCAGGTTGAGCCGCAGTAGTGGCCGGAGTAAGGGATAAGTGAATCAAGATCTGAAATGGTTCAAAAGAAGTGTCTGATACCCCCCAGCGTTGGCCAAGCCAGAGTCACGAACAGAGCAGCCTGGGAAGTGTGTTGTGCAGAGTCTGAGTCAGCCTTTTCCCGTCCTTTCTGGAGGGCCCTTCCAGTCTCCAGTGGGCCCGGGGCCCAGCTCCATCCATCTCCGGCCACTCTAGTCCTGCTATGGAGACAGCCAAGCTTCTACAGACACTGGTTTCCCTAGAATCTGAATTCCAGCAGGATGTGAGGGCTCAAAAGGCATTGGAGCATCCAGTCCAGCCCCTGATACCACAGAGCAGGCAGGGGGCAGGGGTGATGTGCACCGAGGTCCCCATGGCCAGTGGTAGAGCTGGCATTGGAACGTAAGGTGCTTCCCAGTGCGGTGCTCTGCACTCAAGACCGCTGGGGCCTTAGACTGCGGAGCGTAGCCCCAGCTGGTCTGGGCTTCCATACCTGACAAAGCTTCAGAACCCTCCATTCTGTCTCGTTTTCTAGCAGTAGGATGGCTTCGGGCCAGGCGTGCGGAGAGCATTCAGCCCAGTCCCAGAGGACACACTCTCCCCTCTCTCTGCCCAGCTTCAGTTGCCTCTGGGCTCTGTCAGACCAAGCCCCTGGCCCAGGCAGCTATTTAATTGTGGAAGACTTCTGGGGAGGAGTGAATCTACAGCACCTCCGGCCCCATGCCGGGAGCTCTACCTGCTGCCCCAGGCCTTCTGCGCTCAAGGACACGTTTCCTGCTCCTCACTCCAGCTTCCTGCCCCTCACTCAGCCTTCTCATCTTCCATTAGTGCTTTATTTTCTTGCCTCTAAGACCCCATACACAAAAGCCAGGAGGGGAACAAAGTGGGGCAAGTGGGGAATTAAGACGAGGATGTAGAAGTTGGGGCTTTTCCACTAGTGGGCAGGGGGTGGTCCCAAACAGATCTCTGCTCAGAGGCAGCCTCTCCCCAACCCCCTCAGTCCGCTGAATCCGGTGGTGAGTGACGGCATGAGAACTGGCACCTACCCAGGGGCATGATGTCACACCTGCGCCAGCGTCTGCCTGCTGGGCTCCATGCCCAGCCTGGCATTGGGGCATCACTGCCCGGCAGCCCCTCACCCTGCCCCATCAGGGCTCGGGCTTCACATCTCTGCCCTGACCCTCTGGAAACAAATCCAAGGAAAGGGGAGCCAGAGCACGGAAAGATCTAGATCAACCAAGTATGTCCAGGAGGCCTCCCAGAACCTGGTGGGGGCCTGCTTGGGCTCTGCACTGGGGAAGGTGGAATGAGGAACCTGAATGTCAGCTCTTCTTGCTCAAATTCTCTTGGCCCAGAGACCGGGCCTTGTTCTGTGCTCAGACCAAAGCCTTGCACCTCCCTGGAGTTGCTGCAGGCCCAGAGTCCTTCTGATCTGTGGGCAGAGGAGGAACTGCTGGGCACGGTTTTTTGTCTGAAATGGACAGAGCTGGCAGGGGCTACAGAGCTACGTGCCCACTGCCTCTCGCCGCTGCCCTTTGCTCAGGAGTCCCTCGGGTTCCATGAGCGTGGTCTGGGGGCCTGGAAGCCATCTTTCTCAAAGGCTGCTGGCTCCCAGGACTGTGGTTTTCATTCCTGCTCTGCCGTTAGCTTGTTGGGTGACTGTTGGCAAGCCACGAAGAGTGAAACACACACCTTCATCTCTTTGTGGCTCTTGTGACCCAGGGAGATTGCTGCTTGCCCTCCCCACAAGGGGACAAGGAACAGAGAGGGTCAGCTCCTGGGGAGTAGAAGACAGAAAGGAAGTGCATTAGTCTAGGAAGTCTCTTTGATGTGCAGCCTTTGGGGCCTTGTTTGGGCAGGAACCCCCTGCGAGTAGCAGAGCAGCCGAAGGGGCCTCTTGGCACCCGCTGACCCCTGAGCCCAAGTCTCAGTCCCTGCCGTGATTCCCCGGCTTCCTGCTCCTTCTTGAGAGAAGGCCTGGGTTCACCCCAACTCCACTCCTTACCAAATCACCTCAGCCCTCAAAGATGGTAAATGGAGGTGTGACTCTACATCCCAGACCTTTCGTGAGGATCGAATATGCGAGAGCCGTTTGTAAGTTAAACAGCTTGCCCAAGTAGAAGGTCAGACTGTTACTCTCTTCATTTAAGAAGTGACTGCCTTCTGTTCCACCCTCTCTGGGGCTTCTCAGGGTCCCCTTCCCTTTCTGCATGGCCACAGCAGCAACCCCTCCCTGGGGGGGGGGTGTGAGCGAGGGCGTAGGGAGATAAGTGCTAACTGCGTGGAGCAGGGAGCGGGCAGCAAGCCTTCAGTTCCACCTGTCCTCACACCTTGAGCCTGACACGTGGTCCTGCGGGCTGGACTACTCTGGGGAGCACTCACCCTTGGAGTTCTTCATGCCTTTCCCAGAGCGGACCTGTTGGTTAGGTGTGGCAGGGGATAAGAGAACAGAGATGTCTAGGATTCTGTCCTTGGCCTCTGGGAGGTTGTGGCTAGCCATGTTCTGGGAAGAGCCTCCACCACTTTGAGAGTTTCTGGGAGAGGTTGCCTTGATGGTTTTGTTGGGGGTCCCAGAGCTGCTCCACGGGCCTGGGAGTGCCGTCACCCGTGGGATGGGGGGGGGCGGGTCACAGCCCCGGCCCTGCGCCTTCTTCAGCTGCCTCTGACGAGACTGCTCAGGGGCAGGGCTTTGCAGAGGGTGCAGAGGAAGAGTAGTGAGGGTGCAGCCGGTGTGGACGTCAGAGCCAGCTCTGGACCAAGGAATAGGGTTAAAGGATGTGTTTGCCCAGTGCTGATTGAGGGCACAGGGACAGTGGTAGCTATGGGACTGGAGGGGGGGCCCTCATTACTCAGTGAGATGGACGGGCAAGCTGGAGGTCATACAGTCACTCCCGAGTGACCCTATGTGTGTGTGTTCGCTAGGAACCATCACGCCACCATAACTGACGGGGGCTCTGTAAACAGTGACGATTTCTGTCTCAGTTTCTGGGTGTGGGTGTCTGACTAAGGCTGCTTGGAGCGGGGTGTCTGTGTGAGTGCCGGAAGGGGAAGCAGGTACAAAGGCCTGGGAGAGAAATGGCTATAATATCTATTGTCAGCTCAGTCTGAGGTTGTGAATGGGGGTGCCTGGGTTTACCTGATTGTGCTAGGAGGTAGCCAGGACTCCTCCTTGTGGGGACTCTTACCAGCTCAGCCACTCATCTTCCCACCTGGGACCATTTAAACACTCATGTTTTAGAAAAAGAATTATTTTTGCTGTTATCCACAAGTAGAGACCTCAAGACCCAGGGGAAGGACATTGTCCAGGGTCTTGCCTTGGACTGGGGGGAAGAAACCAGGGTTCCTTACCATTCTACACATGATCTCTTCGTATTGTGGCGTTCTGGAAAAATCACTGCTTAGGGAATCAGGCCACCTGGGTCTTGCCTTGGTTCTGCCCCTTACTGGTTATAGGAGGTCCCAGGCCTTCATTTCCATACCTTGTAAAGCAGGAGTTTGGATGGGATTATCTGGAAGGCCTTTCCAATTCTGATCGTCCTTGGTTCTCAGCCCCAAGCACCTTAAATTCTCCTTCCTCTAGCTGCAGTCTCTGACTGGGACTTCCCTTTATTACTCTGTGCAGAGTCCATGGGCCCTGGCCTGATCAAGGCTGCTCATCCCAGTTTCTAACAGGACACAGGGGAGATGTCACCATCTTTGGGAGAGGAGAGTTTCGAAGCAGCAGTGAAGGACTGGCTCTTTGCCCCAGAATTAGTCTCTTGGGCTCAGAGTGTCAGAGCCTCATTCAGGGACTCACTTCCCTACCTGGAATGTCAGCCCATGTCCAGGAGTGTCCTGACAATACCCGTGTACCCTGCACAGGGTCCCTGATGGGCCTGGGTGACATTATCTCACAGCAGCTGGTGGAGAGGCGAGGTCTGCGGGAACACCAGACTGGCCGGACCCTGACCATGGTCTCTGTGGGCTGTGGCTTTGTGGTAAGTTCCGCCCACAGCCGGGCTGCTGGAGGATCGGACGGTGGCCTTAGTTCCGTGTCATTCTTTAGTTTCCCTTGGCCTCTCTCCATCTAAGCCAACCTTGAGTGTGCGCTTCCACTGGGATTTGGTTTCTAATCCTTGAAGAGAGGAGCTTTGTGATGCAAAAGCCAAGTGCTTCCCTCACTGCACACCCTCTCTCCTCCCCGGGGTTCGCTTTCAGGGCCCCGTAGTGGGAGGCTGGTACAGGGTTTTGGACCGGCTCGTCCCTGGCACCACCAAGGTAGATGCGCTGAAGAAGATGCTGTTGGATCAGGTGAGCCGAAGGAGAAGGGGCTCAGGAGGGGTGAGCGGTGCTGGGGGTGGGCGGGGGTTGAGGTGCTCACAGACCTTTAATTCTTCTCCCCTAGGGGGGCTTTGCCCCTTGTTTTCTAGGCTGCTTCCTCCCACTGGTAGGAGCACTCAACGGACTGTCAGCCCAGGACAACTGGGCCAAGCTACGGCGGGTGAGCTGGGCAGGTGTGGGGCGGCCTCTGGTCTCTGGCCGGCAGCCCGCAGTCCCAGGGGAACGAGGCAGGTTTCATGGGGATGAGCCAGGTGCGAGTCCGGGCAGAGTCCCAGGCTCTGGAGAAGAGGAGCTGAGGGGTGTGGCACAGACTTCCTTGAACAGAAGTTTGTGTGGGGTGTAACACGCAGACTAGGAGGCGGGGGCGGCTTGGAAGTAAGTGCGAGGGTCAGTTTGTTCCTTCTTTGTCTCCTCAGGACTATCCTGATGCCCTCATCACCAACTACTATGTAAGCGATGACACCGCCCCTGCCCGTCCTGCTTTCTTGAGTCCAGACGTGCCCGGGATGGGGGTCCTCCTGACATAGAAGCCCCTCCATTGGGATGAGTGGGCACCACACTCAGGGAAGCACTCACTCAGCTGCTCACTTTGTTCTTGTCTGCAGAAGTCGGAGTAAGACCAGGCAGTGAGTCCGGGGGTCAGGTGATGGAGGCACTCCCCCAACCTTTACCTTCGTTCTCTTCTAGCTCTGGCCTGCTGTGCAGTTAGCCAACTTCTACCTGGTCCCCCTTCATTACAGGTAAGACAGGTTCTGCCCCCACCCATCAAGGAAGATGCACAAGGCGATTCTCCTTTCAACCTTGAATCACGTTAGACCCTCCCAGGACACCGCCCCAGCCACAGCGCCTCACACTCTCAAGCATTTTATTCAGAACCTCTTATCCATTACAGAGCCTGTCCCAGCACCTGCCCACCGACCTTCTTTCATCTTCCTGGAGAGGCTCCTGCTCCACAGCCCTGTCTCCTTCCCACCTGAGCTCCCACCTTTGATGGCATATCTGCAGGGACAGTGCCTGGGGTGGGGGTGGGAGGCAACAGCCTAGGTTAGACAGAAAGGTAGACGGAAGAGCCAAGTGGGAACCTGGCCAGGTTAGTCCACTGCAGGGTATTACTTTACCCTAGTAATAAAGGTAGTTGCTGAAACCACAGTAAAAATATAGTGGAACTCAAGGTGAGTAGCTGAAACTATTGGGGGTGAAGGGATTTGGGGAACAGGGAAAAATATGAACTCTTCAGAGGGGACAGAGTCGACATTGACATGAATAGCATAGCTTAAAGGAAGAATTGGGGAGCAGGTTCTCAACATTAGAGTCTTTGCAACACTCTTTGAAACTAGAGAAAGGTAAATTTACAATAAGGAGAAGGAGGTGCCACTTTATATGGCAGGCAGCGCAGTTTTGGAAGATAAAATCCCAGCTGGTATAAGACAGACAGACACATGTAGTCAGAAGGAGCCTGGACAGGAGTGAATCAGAGCCATACTTGGCAAGATGAGGGTGTTCAACTTTGAGGCTCTTGTCCAGCAGACAGAGCTCTGGGGCAGTGCCAGACCCCAGCCTGCTCATCCTCCGGTCTGAGCCACACGTCCCTCCAGGGCTGAAGGAAGGAGACCTGAATGTGGACGTTCTCAGAGACAAGTCCTCCTTTTCTGTTGCACTTTCCTAGCTCTCCCCGCCCCCTTGCTTGCTCCCCATTCTTCACCATCCTCACGCCGCCCCTCCTGTCCCGTAGACTGGCCGTTGTCCAGTGTGTGGCTGTTCTCTGGAATTCCTACCTGTCCTGGAAGGCTCACCGGCTCTAGGCCCGCCTCACTCCATTGCCTGCACTTGCGGGGATGCCGCTTGACCCTGGAGCCACCAGACAGCCTCCTCAGAGTGGGCACATCAGCTTTCCTGGGGTTCCGTGCCACTCAGAACTTAATGGGCTTTGCACCCACCTCCTCTTGAAACCATTAAAACCCTTCTAATGGTTTTGTACAACCACCACCATAAACGTTCGTTGTGCTGTATGGTCTTGTCAACCTTCATTTATACTCATATCCCAGCAGTGCCACTCACCCCCCACTCTTCAGAGACATGTCTGTTCTCTAACCTTCCCAGCCCTACAGTAACTCCAGCTCTTTGGGGGCCAAAGACCCTTTATGTGGTGCCTCCAGAAGTATGCTATTAAATATGTAGTCTAAAACCTGCAAAAGCGGTGAGTAGGACGCACCAGAAACCTATGGGGCAGTAAGAATTTCTAGAGCTGGAAAGAAGTCTAGAGACACCAACCCTGATCTTTTACAGATGAGCACACCGAGGTCCATATAAGTGAGGTGACCTGTCCGTACCACCAACCAGTGGCAGAGTGGAAACTTGAACCCACATGCTATAGGTGAATGTTTGTATCCCTTCCAAAATTCATGTTAAAGACCTAATGCCCAAAGTGATGGCATTAGGTGGTAGGGCCTTTGGGAGGTGATTAGGTCATGAGGGATTAATGTCCTTCTAAAGCAGCCCCAGAGAGATCCCTCACCCCTTCCACCATGTGAGGACACAGAAGGTACTTTTTCTGCAGGTCAGCAAGTGGGTTCTCACTAGAGAACCAGCGCCGTCAGCTTGGACCTCCCAGCTTCTAGAACTGTGACAAATAAATGTTTATAAGACGCCGAGTTGATATTTTTGTTGTAGCAATGTGAAGAGACTGAGACAGGTTCCCCGACTTCCTAAGTGATCTTAACTGGAGGTCAAAGGTATTGTAATACTGTGGCTGTGATTCCCAGAAGAAAAACTCACATGGCTAAAATACCACTTTGGGGCAAACTCAGAAGTAGATGGGGCAAACTCAGTAGATCGACCCACCTTTGTGGTCTGAAAGCACCCAGAGGCCAGAGACCCTCCTTTTAATGGTGCCTCACCTAGACTGCCCTAGAATTTAGACCACGGGGCTGGAATAAGATCAAGAATCCCGCCTGCCTTGCTGCCTCTGGGGTGGTAACCAGAGTCCTAGCTGGGAGCCAGCTGTGCTCCTCCTGATCGCCTTAGGTTTCGGAACTGCTAGCCAGGCTAGGGGCTAGGTCTGAGCAGCACAACCTCTCAGTGCCTCCGGCCCCTTCTAGAGGCAAACAGTAGGGTGGGCGCCACTGACAGCCCAGCGGTCCAGCCTCTCTTTTGTGTACCACGGGAGACTGGCTACCTGACTGGTCTGATCTGGGGATCGCCCTACTCCCTGCAGGCAGGTAGAGGACTCTCTCTCTCTCTCATGGCTCCCAGCGCAGTCGTTAAGCCCCGCCGGCTTCTCGCTCTCCTAAATCTGGGGCCGCTTCCAGCCCTGACGCCAGAACGCAGAGTCTCTGGTTCTGAGGTGCGCCCCTCCGGGTCTCGCAAGCGGCCGGACTCGAGGCTGCGGCCGTCATTGCTTCTACAATCAGTGCATGTTCCTCGCTGACGTCAGTAGGAGCTGTCCGGGAGCTATATAAGGCTGGCGGCGGTCCCGGGACAGACCCCGTGTTCCCCAAGGCGCCCTCAGCCCGCCCGGGGGGACAGAGACTGGAGCGCCGTCCTGCAACGTGCAGACGCTCTCCGGCAACCTGTGAGTGGCTCGGAGGAGCATCTGCCCCGACTCCCTCAGCACCCGGACTCGTCGCATAGCTCACCCATCGCGACTCGCTCAGAGGGACGGAGGGAGGACAGGGTGGCGCTCGGCTGGGCTGCGGCTGGAGGGAAGGCTGTGGGCACGGGCGGCAGCCTCAGGGGCCCGGCGGGGGAGCTGGATGAGCGCGGGAAGGGGAGTGGCGCCACCTGCCCCGGGCGCACCTCACCCTGCGCTACGCCTGTGTGTCCAGGGCCGGCGGCACCATGAGGCAGGTGGGACGCGCGGCGCTGCTGGCGGCGCTGCTGCTCCTGGCGGCGCTGCGCCCGGGGAGCAGCCAGTGGAGCCCGGAGGCGGCGGTGGCGGGGGTCCGGGACCCGAGTCTGCGCTGGAGCCCTGGGGCGCGGAACCAGGACGGCGGGGCCCGCGCGCTACTCTTGCTGCTGGCCGAGCGCTTCCCGCGCCGCGCGGGGCCGGGAGGATGGGGACCCCGGACTGCGGGAGAGCGGCCGAGACGGGACGACCCTCCGCTATCCATTGACCTCACCTTCCACCTGCTGCGGACCCTGCTGGAGCTGGCGCGGACGCAGAGTCAGCGGGAGCGCGCCGAGCAGAACCGCATTATATTCGAGTCCGTGGGCAAGTGATCTTCGGAGGGGTCTGCGGCCACGAGAACCTCGACCCCCGTCCCCCACCCCCTGGGCCGGGACGTACGCGACTGGAACTCACCCAGTCCCGCCGGGCTATAGCGGCCCAGGGATGCCCTGGGCACTCTGTGCGTCACCAGTTTTTAATAAAAGTGCTGAAGAGCCTTTGGTCTCGGTTGTGGGGCGCAGGGAGCCACGGCAGAATGGGAGCCCGGGGGAAAGTGCGGCCTCCCGGGCCGGCGGGAGGGAACCAGATGCTGCATGAGGGCTCCCGCAGAACGGCTTTCAGCCAGGGCCCCATGTCTCCATCGCCCCCAGGAACTCAAGTCCCGGTGCCGTCGCACCCACCCCGACCCTCCTCCCTTGGCACTGGGCTAGCGAACCCGTGCCCTACAGGGGTCATTCCACTTCCGCCCCCCCCAAATGATCCCAGATCGGGAGAAGGGCGGGATGATGGTGGGGTCGCCTCCGAAGCCGAGGCTGAGAGTGAGCAGTGAAAGGAGCTGCGAGTTTGGACTCGTTAGCCCTTTATTGAGTCCCTCCCCCGCGGCGGGGCGCCGAGCTGTATGGCGCGGTGGTCTCTGCGCAGGTCCTCCGCGACCCCGAGCGCCAGGCCCCAGGTGCGCGGGCTCCCCAAAGCGGGGGGCGGGTCAGTGCCCGCCGGTGCCTGGGAAAGAAAGCTCGGTGGGCAGGCGCTCCGGAGGTACTTGGCGGCTCCGGACCCCAGCTCACCCACTTTCTCCAGTGGGTTTCTCCTCTACCTCCCGACCCAATTCGGTCTTCCCAAGCCCCAGAGTAAAGGCTGGTGGGAAAGTGTACTTCTGCACGCGCGCTAGGGGGCGCGCCCCTCCTGCCGGGGGTTGGGAGGCTCCCAGCGATCCCCGTGCCACAGGAAGGCCATCATCGAAGAGGGGACCGGAGTGTAGGGCCAGCCCCGCCAGGCCCTTCAGGCCACACTCACCTTCCGGCCCATCCGGCCGCTCTTCCTCTGGCCCCGCGCTGCCCTCTTCCCCCTCCAACGCCACCTCCTCATCCTCTTCCTCCCCAGAAGCGCCTGGCCCCAAGGAAAGCGCGGTGAGGTGGGAGTCCCGTTCTCTGGTCGTGACCCCCCCCACCCGCGCCCCTCTGGACCGCCGGTCCCCGCGGCCTGCCGCCCCCTCCCATCCTGCGTCCCTCACCCGCCTGGAAGTCGATGGTCCTCAGCATTTCGGCCACGTGCTCCACGCTCACGGTGAACTGATCCATGCTTTCATAGCCCGGCTCTGGCCGTCCTGCCAGCTCCACTTTCGACATTGTCCCGACCCTGCGGCGCGGCAGCCGCTCAGCTGGAAACGCCCCCCGCACCCGCAACCCCCTCCGCGCGGCGGCGGAGCCCCGGCAGCCCCTTCCTTGCCTTTCCCGCTCGGCCTACTCACTTATTGATCAGCTCCTTGGCCTGCTGCAGGGAAGAAAGGAGGGGGAGCGTAAGCACCGTGCCAAGCGCTGGCAAAGTCCCGTTTCTGGTGCCCACAGTCCCGCGGGGTGGGCGGGGATGCGTATCCCAATTCGTTGAGGAGCAGGTGGGCTCAGACGGGGGTGACTCGCCCGAGGCAAAGTGGGGCAGACGGGTGCCGGAGGTAAGACGGGAGCCCCGCCCTCCAGGTGGTGCCCTCCGGGTGCCCGGGCCCCCACGGCAGCCACTCTGCGGCCTGCCTCCCTCCCCAGGGGCCCACCTGGAGGTAGAGCGCCATCTGTGGCTCCTCCATGGACTGGATGGCCGACTCCACGAGCTTAGAGGAGGCCTCCAGGTGGTCTCCGTACTGGCGGATGAGGCCCCGCACGCGCTGCAGCTTCTGCTCCTGCTCGCGGGCCAGCGCCTGCAGCAACTCAGCCTTGCGCTCTTCCAGCACCGCGCACAGGGCCTCGAACCTCTGGGTTAGTAACTGCTTCTGGCGCCGGCTGTTGTCCTGAAAGAGGGGAGCAAGGGTGAGAACTCCTTCTTGGTCGGGAGAGCACTCCCTGCCAAAGGGAAGCCACCGGGAGCCAAGAAAGTACCCCACATAGCGGCAGACCTACAGGTGCGGCCAAGGGCAGGGTCTTCTCAGTAATAACCGTTACAAGATTTTTAAAAATTGAGATATAATTGACTTTTAACATTACATTAGTTTCGGGTGTACAACGTAGTGATTCGGCATCTGTATATATTGTGAAGGGATCACAAGTCTAGTTACCACCCGTCACTATAGTTACAAAGCACAGAGAAGTGAAGTGACCGGGCCAAAGTCACAGAGCTAGCAAGGGGCACAGCTGGGACTCAAACCTAGCAGCTTGGCTAAGCATATCCCACCACTTGTGATTCACCCCCCAGGAACCCAGAAATTTCCCCTCCCTCCCATCCCAGGCTCACCTCTATGGTCTGGCACACCTCCTCCATCTGTGTGATCACTGCCTGCACGCGGTCGTTGCCGGCCACCAGCATTGCGATTCCATCGCTGAGCTCACTCTGCCACACACACAGGCCAGCACTTAGAACTGGGGGGCCCTGCCTAGAGCCGTACCCCTCCCACCCCGGCCAGGGCGCCCCCTCCACTCCACCATCAGGGCTATTCCAGAGATCTAGATGGCTTGGAACCATCTAAGAAGTGTGGAAGCCCATTTATGGGTTCTGGAGGGAGGCGGAGAGAGGAGCCCCTCCACCACCAAATGAGAAAGGAGCAGACATTTGCCAAACATCCAGGCCTCGGGCTAAGTGCTTTATCTGTAGATTCGTGTCTTCCATCAATTTGGAAATATTCTTTGTAATTATCTGTTAGGATACTATTGCCTCTTCTCCATTCTTTTTATTTTCTCCTTCTGTGACTCTGAGGAGGCATGTGTCACAGCTTCTCATCCTCATCTCCCGGTGCTGCATCCTGGGCTATTTTTTTAGGCCTCTCTTCCTGTTTGCTAATTCTCTCTTCAGAAATTTCAACAATTATATTTTCATTTTTTAAAGTTTATTTGAGAGAGAGAGAGAGAGAGTATCCCAAGCAAGCTCCATGCTGTTAGCACAG
The DNA here is from genome assembly GCF_018350215.1 of Panthera leo. Lineage (NCBI taxonomy): Eukaryota > Metazoa > Chordata > Mammalia > Carnivora > Felidae > Panthera > Panthera leo. Next base: position 118,104,803 of record NC_056681.1, read on the forward strand.
AGCCTGATGTGGGGTTCCATCCCATGCACAGTGAGATCAAGACCTGAGATGAAATCAAGAATTGGACACTTAACTGACTGAGCCACCCAGGCTCCCCTATATTTTCAGTTTTTTTTTTTTTTCAACTTTTTTTTTTTTATTTTTTTTTTTTAATTTATTTATTTTTGGGACAGAGAGAGACAGAGCATGAACAGGGGAGGGGCAGAGAGAGAGGGAGACACAGAATCAGAAACAGGCTCCAGGCTCCGAGCCATCAGCCCAGAGCCTGATGCGGGGCTCGAACTCACGGACCGCGAGATCGTGACCTGGCTGAAGTCGGACGCTTAACCGACTGCGCCACCCAGGCGCCCCAATATATTTTCAGTTTTTAAAGCAATTTCCTTTTTAAAAAAATATTTTTATTTATTTTGAGAGACAGAGAGAGCGAACAGGAAAGGGGCAGAGAGAGAGAGAGGGAGAGAGAGAATCCCAAGCAGGCTCTGTGCCGTTAGCTTGGAGCTCATCATGGGGCTCAAACCCACGAACCAGGAGATCATGACCTGAGCTGAAACCAAGAGTTGGACACTTAACAACTGAACCACCCATGTGCCCCTAGAGTTTCATTTTTAAAATCTCTATTTGGTTCTTTGTTAAATCAGCATTTTTGATAATCTATTGTTACCTGTTCTGTTTATTCCATTTTTTAAATGTTTATTTATTTTTGAGAGAGAGAGAGCAGGGGAGGAGCTGAGAGAGAGGGAGACACAGAATCCAAAGGAGGCTCCAGGCTCGGATCTGTCAGCACAGAGCCGGACAGAGGCGGGGCTCAAACCCACAAACTGGGAGATCATGACCTGAGGCAAAGTTGGATGCTCAAACGATTGAGCCACCAGGCACTCTTTTTATTCCATGTTTTTAAAAAAGCATTTTATACACAGTGATACTCTATTCTTTAATAATTCCAATATCTGAGGGGTGCCTGGGTGGCTCAGTCAGTTAAGCGTCTGACTCTTGATTTCGGCTCAGGGCATAATCTCACAGTTCATGGGTTTGAGCCCCGCATTGGGTTCCGAGCTGACAGTGTAAAGCTTGCTTGGAATTCTCTCTCTCTTCCTCTCTCTCTGCCCCTCCCCACTCTCTCTTTCTCAAAATAAATTTAAAAAAAAAAAATTTTAAACTATTTTCTTTCTTTTTTTTTTCCATTTTTTTAAATGTTTATTTTTGAGACACAGAGAGACAGAGCTTGAGCGGGGGAGGGGCAGAAAGAGAGGGGGACACAGAATTCGAAGCGCTCCAGGCTCCGAGCTCTCAGCACAGAGCCTGATGCAGGGCTCGAACTTGTCAACCGGGAGATCACGACCTGAGCCGAAGTCAGACGCTTAACCAACTGAGCCACCCAGGCACCCCCTGAGCCACCCAGGCGCCCTTAAATACAAATTTTTAAAAATTAAAAACAATAATTCCAGTATCTGAATTCCTCAGGGGTCTGATCTGTACTTTGTTTCTACCGCCTGCACTCATGCGGTACATTTATTTCTGTATCTTCACTTTTGAACTGATATTTTGTTGTTCTTAATCTAAGGAAAACCCAAATACCTAAATTGAGGGTGTTTTCCTCCAGGCAGAATCTGCATTCGCTTTTGTCAAAAGTCAGGTGGCATGACCGACTACCTTAGTTCCTGGGATCCCAGTTTAACCTGGGTTTCTTCAGTTCAGGTGTCCACCTTACAGAGGTCTGAAGACACAGTCTCATCCCAACGTAGTCTCATCCCTCTGGCTCAGTAATACTGCCAGCATTTACCCCGTGGGAAGTCTGGCCTTTTCTGTGCTTACCACCCCGGGTTCTGTGGTCAGCTTACTGCCCCTTCCTCACCCCACTCCACCCCCACTTGGAGATTTCCTTTACTTTCTGTGTGCCCACTGATATAATTTTTTAATTATGTTTTATGTCGAATCTAGCTGTGTGGTAGTGAGAGGGCCCGGAGAGCATCTAGGCCACCAAACTGAAGTTGCTCACATCTTCCATGATCTAATTGTGTCCTTACAGCGACTCTCAGAAGCAGGCATTTTCATCCCCATTTTACAAGCAAGGAAAGTCAGGGCCAGAGAGGTCAAGTGACTTACCTAAGGTCACACTGAGTCATGCATAGAGCTGGGACTGTAGCCCTGATCTGCCTGCCTTTACGTGTGTGTGTATAATTTTTTTTTTTGAGAGAGAGAGAGAGAGAGAGAGAGAGAGAGAGAGAGAGAGGAGACAGCTTGAGTGCCATGTGAGCAAATAGGGGAGAAGCAGGGGGTGGAGAAAGGGAGAGGGAGAGAGAGGGAGAAAGAGAGAGAGAGAGAATCCCAAGCAGGCTGCATGAGGGAGGACTCCATCCCATGACCCTGGGATCATGACCTAAGCCAAAATCAAGAGTCAGTTGCCCAACTGACTGAGCCACCCAGGCGCCCCCTGATCTGCCTGCCTTTAAAACCAAGTGCAGTGACTTTTAAACCCAAGTGGAGTGACAGGATGAGGTCTGAAAGGCTGTCCTATCTCTGGTCCCACATGCCTGCTCCCTCTGCTGCTTGATACCTTCTGGCGTTTGTAAATGGTGGGCAGGGGGGCCACCTCACAGTCCTTGTGGGCACCGAAGACCTTACAGAGAGAGCAGGTGGGCACTTCACAGCTCAGGCAATAGATATTGATCTTCTCCTCTTCATGCTCCTCGCACATAAGGTGCTGCTCAGCCTTGGAGTGCAGTGGTCTGGAGGGGAGCAGGCAGGGTGGCGGAAGGGTCAGGGGCCAGGCTGGGGGGAGGTGGGCCCCACAAGTGCAGGCCCCCATGAACACCTTCTCTTCAGCCCTCACCAACCACCAATCACAGCTGGAGCTGGGGCTGGGCAGGTGAGCGACTTCCACAGTGCCCTTCATTTGAGGAATACAGAGAGCTAAGGGGTAGAGGAGGCCTAGATCCAAGAACAGCATCTGTTCCAGGGGGCCAGGGAAGTCCCACAGGGCAGGAAGCCATAGAAGGTTGGCAAGGGCCTTGCTGGTGGACTGCCAGCCCCTCCCCCAGGTGGAGAGGGTACAGGTGAAGCCCTGCCCAGGATCTGAGATGCCTCAGCTGGGTGACCTGGGGCAAATCCCTCCCCCTCCCAGGGTCCAGTCCTCTAATCTCTAAAGAGGCTGATCCTTTCAGCCCTTCCCTTCTGGCTGATTGGTTTCCCTCTCTGTTCTGTGTCCCAGGCCCTGCCCCTTCGAGAGACAAGAGGTCTTGACAGCTCACCGGGAAGACTCTTGTTTATAAATGTCGATAATGTTCTCCACTAGTAGGTTTCGCTGCAGGCCATAGACACCATGTCTGTCCAGGACAACCTCATGCCTGCAAGATGGGCAGCGGAAACGGCCTCCGGAAGACACAGTGGTGGAGCCCCGGGATTGCCACAGAGGGTTCGAGGCCTGTAGGGACAAGTAGCATGAGAGAACACGCACGGTGAGGCATGGAGGAACAGGGAGGAGGCAGGGGGAAAGGTTGTGGGGGCTGAAATAAAATGTAGGAGAATGGTGGAAGGGGAGGCATCAGCTCCGTTCCTTGGGGAGGTCCTCCTCCTCTGAAAACGGTGGGTGGCCATGGAGATCTTCTTTCCCACTTTTGGCTCATTACTCCTTAAGTGTCCCTGCATCCAGAGCCCGACTTTGGTCAAGGCCCAGTCAGGATGGTCTCCCTAATGGGGCCCAACCTGCAGGTGTGGGGAGACATTGGCACTGGCAGGAAGGTTGAGGTTGGAAATGGACTCTGTGAGGTGCAGCCAATGTCCTCCTGGGGCTTTCACAGACCACAGCTAGGGGAGATTCTCTGTAACCCTCAGCAGGGAAGCCCAGACAAGTGCTGAACAATGGGGCACACAGGCCACATCGTGCCGGGCAATTCCTAGGAAACCATCCTAGAGACTGGGAGCCAGGAGTCCTGTGTTCTTGTGCTGCCCTTCACACTGTTCTACCATGTAAATTCGAGCAAGCATTCGATGTCTGGAAAACTAAGGACTACACTGGATTATTCACTCTACAACAAATATTGAGGGTGCCAGGTAATTTCGAGGCTCTGGGGATAAGATGAACAAAAGCCACCCTGCCCTAAGGACAAGCAAACTGACAACTACATCTGGCAGGCAGGGTTATGACAAGAGTTAAGCTTGGAAGGCAGACTTATGAGAGATGTTCATCACTTATACCTCTTAGAGAACTTGCTCCTTCCCATCCTAAAAGGGAGAACCCCACTATGGCCCAGGCCACAGATGACTGGCTCAGAGTTGAGGAGGTGATCACCTGACCCAAGCAGAACCAATCACATTTTCTCTCCAGGAATTTAGAACTGAGACACAGAGGTGGGGGTGGCTAGACCACCCGCGGCTCTGAAACTGAAAAGACCTGTGGAGTTGGGCAAAGAGCTGACATTGTAGAGACACTGCAAAGACACAGTCTTGTGCAAGTGGAAGTGGAAAGCCCAAGGGGTCAGAAAGTATGAACAGGAAGCCTTGTCTTCGGAGAAGACCACAAAGTCAACTTGTGGACAGCAGCAGAGAGAAAAAACTGGTAGAGACTGTTTGTTGTTCCTCGGTATTCACCTTCTCTTCTTCAGTAATAGAGCCTCTGAGTATTTAGCAAGACACATGGAATAAAGACTGTGTCCGGGGCGCCTGAGTAGCTCAGCTGGTTAAGCTTCCGACTTCGGCTCAGGTCACGATCTCACGGTTCCTGAGTTCAAGCCCTGCACGGGGCTCACTGCTGTCAGCATAGAGCCCACTTTGGATCCTCTGTCCTTCTCTCAACCTGTTCCTCCCCTGCTTGTGCTCTCTCTCCCTCTCGCTCACTCTCGCTCTCAAATAAAATAAATAAATAAATAAATAAATAAATAAAACAAAAAAGACTGTGTCAAGTCTCCCTTCCGGCTGAGTATGACCAGGTGGCTACATTCTGGCCAACAGGATGTAGACAAATGTTTTATGCAACTTCTAGGAAGTATCTTTAATGGAAGGGGCATATGCCCTACTCTTTTCTCCTTCCTGTTGGCTACAATGAAGATGGGTAGCTCCAGCTGAAGCAGCCATGTGGCTCCATGAGGTAGTCACAGGATGAGAATGGCAACAAGATAAAAGGAGGGGGTCTCCGGGCGCCTGGGTGGCTCAGTCGGTTGAGCGTCCGACTTCGGCTCAGGTCATGATCTCACAGTCTCTGAGTTTGAGCCCTGCATCGGGCTCTGTGCTGACGGCTCAGAGCCTGGAGCCTGTTTCGGATTCTGTGTCTCCCTCTTTCTCTGCCCCTTCCCCGCTCATGCTCTGTCTCAAAAATAAATAAAAAACATTAAGAAAAAAAAATTAAAAAAAAAAAAAAAAGGAGGGAGTCTCTGGACTGCCTACCTATACTTTTGCTTGAGAGAAAGAACACATTTTTTACCTTCTTTAAGTCATTACTATTTTGGGTTTTCTGTCACTTAAGCACAACTTAGTCCTAGCTGGCTGGAAGGCCATGGACTCCTAGAGACTAATGAAGAGAACAGTCACCTGTGACTTTGAAAACTTAGATGTATTTCCTGAAGGTGAGTTTGATGAAATTCTCCAAATCCTCACGCTGGACATCAGCCAGAGGGACCCTTATGTGTGCAACAGCACCCAGGATACACAGAGGGCATCCAAGTCCGCAGTCTTCTTTGAACCTTTAGAAGCAACAGATGTAGGCAAGGCAGGAAATGTGGCCTCTGGGAAGTGGGCAAGCCTATACTGGGGAGAGTGACTGGCATGTCACAAATCTCACATTTTGGGGGAATTTCTTGTGAATCCTAAGAAGTTAACACATTAGGCCAGAACCGATTACTTTGAGATTATCCAAGGCTGCATTTGTGCCTTTGTCTTTATCAGTAGCTGCAATTGTATATAAATCCTGCTGAGTTTAGGGTGTGGGTGAAAGTGTAAGACCACTGGGCTTTTGCTTACTTAATACAATGACCTTTCATTACTTAGAATCCAAGTGAGCAAGGAGGTGTTGGGAGAACTCCAAGCCTGCCAACTCCTGGAGGGATCTTACTTCTCTTTGATTCGCTAGTGGCTAGCATATAAAAGTGCTCAGGAAATGGTTGAATGGGTGGAAATGGGTTTGAATGTTTGAATGGGCTAAAGTCTTATCCCAGAGCACAAACTTCTGAGTTAGCCTCTCTCCTCCACCTTCCTCCCTCACAGCCCCCCTTCCTCTATACTCATTATTTAACATTCAACTCATGTTTTGAGGGCCGATTATGTGTCAAGCACCATGCTATGGACTTCCCAGACATTATTGAATTTAACCCTCAAGGATTTCTTGTAAATATGGTGGAGGACATGAACATTAACTCCCTAAGACTACAGGAAGTATAGTGACAATGGCTAACTGGACACATACTTTATGCCAGGTTCTTCTCTAAGCTCTTTTATCTGTATTAACTCATTTAAACCTCTTATCGACCCTTGAAATAGGTACTACTATTAGCCCCATTTCAAAGATAGGAAATTGCAGCCCAAAGGTGTTAAATAAATTGTACGGGGTCATCAGATAACAGATGGCAGAACCAATATTTGAACTCAGGCACTCTAACCCCAGGGTCCATTCTAAATATCAATATGCTAGAAGTGCCTGGGTGGCTTGGTCAGTTAAGCATCCAACCAGCTCAGGTCATGATCTCACAGTTCGTGAGTTTGAGCCCCGTGTCGGGCTGTGTGCTGACAGCTCGGAGCCTGGAGCCTGCTTAGGACTCTGTGTCTCCTCTGCCCTTCCCCTGCTCGTGCTCTGTCTCTGTCTCCCAAAATTGAATAAACATTAAAAAAAAATCAATATAGTACATTGTCAGATGGAGAATTTAGGCCACCTGAAGGATGATGCCCAGAGCTAACATTCGCCCCTCTGAATCTCAGGTGAAACAGATTTTAGTTAGAGTCATAAAAGGCCAAACATCAACCCTTCACAAAGGAAACAACAACCTAAAAGTGAGCTGTGCAACTGTGGATTATTTGAGCTGAAGTAAACAAAATATGACCCATCAACCCAAAACCCCTTGTGCCATGAAGCAATACAGGGGTCCGGCTTGCAACCAGAATAACCTGTTTCTCTGTGAAAAGGAAAGGAACTCGCTCAAATCTCAAGGAGACCTTCGCCCATGGATCTCCACATGCCCTCAGACTAGCTAGTTCCCCAGATTCTGTGTGAAAACCATACTGAGGCGATATAACCAAATGGAGCCACTCAGCTGCCTGCTAATCCGGGTCATACCCCTCTAATTCACCACAGAAGCCAAAGGACTGGGCTTGCAACAGAGATGGCAAACCAATGGGAACATCCAGCTAGCCAGTTTACACTTCAGTGGACCGTGGAAGAAAGGCAAGGTAGACGGAGGGTTGACTAAGGAATTCATCCTCAGCCTCAGATAAAACTGCCCTGATTCAAAGAGGAATGGTAAGCAGAAGGGATCCAACGGGAGATGTAAACGGACATAATAAAAAAGGAAAAAGAAAGCATGGCAAGCAGCGGACAGACGAAGAATATGCTTTGTGAGAAGAACTGCTTCTAGACACAGTATTTCAATCTAACACTTTTAAAGAAAACAGGGGCGCCTGGGTGGCTCAGTCGGTTGAGCGTCCGACTTCGGCTCAGGTCATGATCTACAGCTCGTGGGTTCGTGCCCCGCGTCGGGCTCTGTGCTGACAGCTCAGAGCCCGGAGCCTGCTTCGAATTCTATGTCTCCCTCTCTCTCTGCCCCTAACCCACTCGCATCCTGTCTCTGTCTCTCTCAAAAATAAATAAACATTAAAAAAATTTTTTTAAAAAGAAAGAAAACATAGTCTCTTTGATTAAAGAAGAGATATAAGTGATCAAAGCTGGGAGAAGTGAAGGGAAATGGCAGAATTAAGAAATCAAGTAAAATATGTTACGAACATAGAAACGAAATTCACTCATGACACTACAGCAGGAAGTAGAATGGAGACACTGGCGGAAGTCACATAGATCATAGTGGAAAATAACAGGGTAAAAGCAATCAGGACTACGTGCTACAACGTGGATCAACCTTGAGGACTTTGTGCTAGCTGAAATTAGCCTGCTGTGAAAGTACAAATACTGTATGATCCCTCTATATGAAGTACCTGAAATAGTCAAATTCATAGAGATAAAAAGTAGAATGGTGGTTACCAGGGGCTGAGGGGCAGGGAAGCGGAAGGTTATTATTTAATGGGTACAGAATTTCCATTTGGAATGATGAAAAGTTCTGGATACATAACAGTGTGAATATACTTAATGACACTGAACTGCACACGTAAGAATGGTTAAGATAATTGGGGTGCCCCGGTGGTTCAATCGGTTAAGCATCGGACTTGGTTTTGGCTCAGGTCATGATACTGTGATTTTGTGAGTTCAAACACCATGTCGGGCTCTGCATTGGCAGCACAGATCCTACTTGAGATTCTCTCTCCCTCTCTCTCTGCCCCTCCCCAACTCGTGCTGTCTCAAAATAAATACACTTAAAAAAAAAAAAAAAAAAGAATGGTTAAGATGACAAATTTATATTATGTGCATTTTACCACAATATAAAAACAGTTAAAAAAAAAAAAAAGCAATCATGACTTGGGACATCTGGGCCAAGGAAGCAGATTTGGGTGGACCGGGAAGCCCACTACCTCTTCACCACTTCCTCACCAGGTAAAGACATTTTAGCAGCTCATCCCATCGGCTAATCACTGCCATTCTCCTGGGCCCCAGGGGTCTGAGAGGCAAGCAGTATCAGGCAGTCTCCTCTAAATCCTTTGTTTGAAGAGCACCTTTCTGGGGAGAGGACACCGGCAGGCAGGTGGGAGGGAAGGGTTGCACGTCTGCCTTCTTTGCAGTTTGGCTAAGGGCTGGTGCTGAAGCAGGTACCACAGCTGACTGCAGATTTCCCAGTGTCCACTGGTCCCATGGTCTCCTCCCTCTCCCAAAGCTCAGTTCCTTCTGCCACATCCTACCTCTGGCTGGCTGGCTTTCCTCTTAACCTCCAGGGCATCCCTCTTTTCTGTGACTGCTTCAGCCATGCCCCCGCCTCCAACACCACACCCCATATCCTTTGCTAGTCAGTCTGTGGTATATGTATCAAAGGTGCCCTTTGGTACTAGGGCTAAATTTCTAGTAATGAAATAGTTAAGTTTCTTTTGGATTTCCCAGGCTCTTTAACTCATGGCGCACTCATGCTGCTTAGAGGCCCTCTCTGTGTTCCTCATGAGCTAACTCAGTGTTTCCCTAAATACGGTATACATACTGATGAAGGCATGATGATTTCAGGTGGTATGAGGATGGACATTTAAAACTTTTGTGCGTTGGGGCACCTGGGCGTCTCAGTCGGTTAAGCATCCGACTTTGGCTCAGATCATGATCTTGTGATTTGTAGGTTCGAGCCCTGCGTCGGGCTCCGTGCTGAAAGCTTGGAGCCCGGAGCCTGCTTTGGATTCTGTGTCTCCCTCTCTCTCTACCCCTCACCTGCTCACACTCTGTCTCTCTCTCTCTCTGAAAAATAAACATTAAGAAAAATTTTTTTTTCAATTTTTGTGTGTTGATTTTAATGCGTATTAGAAAAAATAACCAGCCTATATAACTAGGGATTTTTCAAGGATTACGTCATTTAGAATGAAGATAAAGTAAATATTTAAGCTTTAAAAGTGAGCCCCTTTAAAGGAAATAATCAACCATTGCACAGGTGGTACCCAGCTATGGCAAAAATCAGGAAGGCTAAGTGAGAGGAAGTCTGAGGAGTCACTCTCTTTTCCTGACGCCCTCCTCAATTGAAACTTATTTGTCTTGTGTCCCAAACCTTTTGCAAATGCTGGGTGTCTACTTTGAGAAAGTCACCTGTACTGGATATGTGGATAAAATGGTTACCCCTTGGGGCACCTGGCTGGCTCAGTCGGTTAAACGTCTGACTCTGATTTCAGCTCAGGTCACGATCTCATGGTCATGAGATCAAGCCTCACATGGGCTTCGTGCTGAATGTGGGGCCTGCTTGGGATTCTCTCTCCCTCTCTCTCTGCCCTTCCCCTGTTCATGTTCTCTCTCAAAATAAACAAATAAACATTTTTTAAAAAAGGTTACCCTTTCTTGGTAACATCTCTGCATTTTAACAGAAGGCATTTAATGCAGCACTATATAGGGAAAGTAGCAATGATCTGAAGATCTGGTTTGGGATTTGCCATTTATGACCTTAGGAAAATAATTTCTCTCAGGGCCTCAATTGCCTCAGATCTAAAAAGAGGGATCTGTACTTAGCACTTGCTCCCTTCAAGGGCTGATGTTCTGGGAGCAATGGGCATTGACTGATATAATATGGTAAGAATTTCAGACACCCTAATCGGACGAGGAAGGGAGCTGGTGGTTTTTATAACAACCTTCCCCTCTCACACCATGTAGGCCACCATCCCCCTCTTTAACTTTGACTCCTGTGATTCAGTATCTCACTTGTTTGTGCCTCCCCCAGCTGGCCCTGGAGCGCCCTCTTCTTGCCTGATATAAACAGTTCCTGAAATCCCATCTCTGAAATAGTCCTAGTGTGTTTGTTTGTTTTTACATTTTAAAAAAGAGTTTATTTTTTTAAGTTTATGTATTTACTTCGAGAGAGACAGAGCACACAAGTGGGGAAGAGGCAGAGAGAGAGAATCCCAAGGAGCCTCTGCACTGCCAACACAGAGCCCAATGCGGGGCTCGAACCCATGAACCGTGAGATCGTGAACTGAACCGGTCAAGAGCCAGATGCTTAACTGACTGAGACACCCAGATGCCCCTAAAAAGATTTTATTCTTAAGTAATCTCCACATTCCACATGAGGCTCAAACTCACAACCTTGAGATCAAGAGTCAAGTGCTCTGTGAGTTCAAGCCCCACATTTGGGGTGGAGCTTACCTAAAAAAAAAAAAAAAGAAAGTCACACTACCGAATGAGCTGCTAGGAGCCCCTAGTTCTAGGGTGTTTAGATGGATTTACATGTTCTATCATTTGCATTATCTATGAGGTTTGGATTTTATACAATGGACCTGTATTGTTTTTGTAATCATAATAAACAATAAAATTTCTTTTTCGTATAGGAAACATTCTGGTTGCTTGACAGCAGAGGAGCAATTAAATGAGTTATAATGGAATTATTATGTAATTATCTTAGAGTTCTTTGTAACATGGAGAGATATTCATGTTACAATTTCATTATTATTTTTAATGTTTGTTTATTTTTGAGAGAGAAAAAGAGAGTGTGAGCAGGGTAGGGGCAGAGAGACCGGGAGACAGAGGATCTGAAGCGGGCTCCGTGCTGACAGCAGAGAGCCCGATGTGGGGCTTGAACCCACAAACTGTGAGATCATGACCTGAGCAGAAACCAAGAGTTGGAAGCTTAACCAATTGAGCCACCAAGGGACCCTTCATGTTATGATTTTAGATGAAAAAAAGCAAGACATAAATCAATATAGACAGTAGGATCCTAATTTAGGAATGGGTGATGGGATCCACAGGTAATTTAAAATTTTTCTTTGTAGTCATTTACATTTCCCAAATTTCTATGGACTCTGAATTACCTTTAAAATGCATAAATATAAAAGTTAAATATTTTTGCAGTAACTGTCATTGGCTGATAGAATTGTGGATTATTCGGTTCTTCTTCTTTTTCTTTTTTTAATAAATTCCAAATTTTGTACAAAGATTTTGGGGTTTGGAAAAAAACTTTACCTTTTAAAATTGCAATGCTCAGTACTGACATAAATGGAGAGGGGGCGCTGGAGTGCCATAAACGCCAGGAAGATAAACCAGCAGGAGAACGGTAAAAAACTTTGTTAGTTCAGAGGAGGGGATGTTTAAGAAAATACCATTTTTAAAAAATGGCAGAGAGGGAGGGACACACAGAATCCTGAGCAGGGTCCAGGCTCTGAGCTGTCAGCACAGAGCCTGATGTTGGACTCGAACCCACGGACTGGGAGATCATGACCTTGAAGTTGGATGTTTAACTGACTGAGCCACTCGGGTGCCCCCAAGAAGATACCATTTGAAGAGAGGGTAGACAGGTAGCAGGTGGTTAGGTAGGAAAGAGTTTCAGGAAACCAGAGAGACTATAGGATTTTAGGTTACAAATAGGGGAGTCATGGTGGGGGGTGGGGGTGGGGGCTAGAAAGGTGGGTTTTACCATGAAGGGCTTTTAATTTTTTTTTTTTTTTAATTGTGGTAAAATCACAGAGGGCTTTGAATTTAAGGGTAAGGATCTGAACTTAATTTTGTAGGCAAGGTTTCTGAACTAGGAGAGAAAATAAGAGTAAATATTAATCTCAGGGCGCTTGGGTGGCTCAGTCTGGTTAAGCGTCCAACTTTGGCTCACTCAGGTCATGATTTTGCAGTTTGTGAGTTCGAGCCCTGCATCAGGCTCTATGCTCACAGCTCCGAGCCTGAAGCCCTCTTCAAGTTCTGTGTCTCCCTCTCTCTCTGCCCCTCCCCTGCTCTCTCTCTTTCTCTCTCTCTCTCAAAAATAAACATGAAAAAAAAAAAGTGAATATTAATCTCACAGGTAATTTGGATAGATGGGAGGGGAGAGAGAGGTTAAAGGCACAGATCAACTGGGAAGCAAGTGCAGTAGTCAGTGCAAGTCACCTGCCTGCCCTCAGGTGGTGGCAGAAATCTTGGAAAGACTGGGGATGCCAGAGGTGGAATCAGTAGGACTGGCCAATCACTTAAATGTGGGTGGGCTGTGGGGAGAGGAGAAAGTCAAAGACTATTCTAGCATTTCAAGCCTAGATGCTTGGGAAGATGCTGATACCTGTAATGCAGAAGTATTTAATCTGGGGACCATAGCCCCAAAAGATCCATGACCAGAATTCTGTGAACTCAGATGAGAAAAAAAAATCATATTTTTATTTTCATTAAATAGCATAAATTGGACATTTCCCTCAATTACACATGTAGGCAACAAACCACAATTTTAGAGCACTTTGCCACCAACAGAAATCACAGGTATTTTCACATCACAGTATTGTTGTTGATCGAATATCCAAAAATAATTTATGCTTATCACTACTTCTAAACTATAGTAGTTACTAGGCCCACTGCTTGATCTCATTATTTAATGTGTTAATCAAGGAGCACATACATTACTCTATCCAACGTGTTCTTTATCATTGACTGATTGATTGATCTGAGAGAAACAGAGATCTGTCAGACATGTTCTAATTACTTTGGTAATTATATTCCAGTGTTTCTCAGGCTTTTTTCATGACTGCTCCTTCCAGGAAGCTGTTAAGACATTTTTGCCCCTAATAGCCATCCCTTCCCCATTAAATTTAAGTACCCAAAATCAACAAAAGTGAAACTCATAGAAGCAGAAAGTAGAAAGGTGGCTGCCAGGGGTGGGGGGTGTGGGAAATGAGGAGATGCTGTCAAGGGCACAAACTTTCAATTCTAAGATGAGTTCATTCTGGGGAGCTGATGTCCAGTATGGTGACTATAGTCAATAGTTAGTTATATATTTTATACTTGGCAATTGCTAAGAGAGTAGCTCACAATGGTAATCATGTGAAGTGATGGATGTGTTAACTAGTTCGTGGTAATCATTTCACAGTATCAAATCATCATGTTGCACACCTTAAATATGTCTAATTTTTGTCAATTATATCTCAGTGAAGCTGGGGGAAAAAGTTTTACGTGAAAGCAAAAACTAAATAAAAATTTTAAAATACAATCACAATAAAAAATTTTAATACCATGGATATTCTTGGGGCAATATCACCCCCGATGAGAATGTATGAGAATGATGCTGTGTTCTAGTGCAATCCATTTTCTTTACAATCATATATAGTACATATAACTTTTTTGTAGTACATATGCATTTAAAAACATTTTTGGGGGGCACTCGGGTGGCTCAGTTGATTAAGCATCTGACTCTTGATTTTGGCTCAGGTCATGATCTCACAGTTCTGTTCGTGAGATGGAGCCTCCTTTAGATTCTCTCTTTCCCTCTCTCTCTGTTCCTTCCCTGATCTCATGCTCTTGCAAGAGAAACAAACATTAAAAATATAAATAAATAAATAAATAAATAAATAAATAAATAAATAAAAGCATTTTTCTCACATAAACCACACATATTGCCCTTAGAGTCCACAGGCTTCACAAACTGACAAAGGGGTCCATGGTCCAAAAAGAGATTACTTCCTGCCCTGATTGTGAGTCCTACATGGTCTCATGACAGACAGGAATTTTATACACTAAGGTGTAGATGGCAACTTTCTTTTTTTTTTTTTTTTTTTTTTTTTTTTTTTCAACGTTTATTTTATTTTTGGGACAGAGAGAGACAGAGCATGAACGGGGGAGGGACAGAGAGAGGGAGACACAGAATCGGAAACAGGCTCCAGGCTCCGAGCCATCAGCCCAGAGCCCGACGCGGGGCTCGAACTCACGGACCGTGAGATCGTGACCTGGCTGAAGTCGGACACTTAACCGACTGCGCCACCCAGGCGCCCCTAGATGGCAACTTTCTTAATACATTTCCATAGCTGACAGTCTCTACATTGGACTAAAGATTTCTCAGCTGACTAATATCCAGGTAGCAAAATCTTATCTTCTGCTTCTGTTTATCTTTGTATTTCAAGACTAAGAAATAACACTGTATGTTAACTAAGTGGAATTTAAAAAAAAAAAAAAACACTAAAAAAAGATGCAAGTTTTTGTAGACAATTGTTGTAGAAGCATATGGGAATAGGCCTGTTCTTAACTCAACGAAACTACACTGTATATAATGCATCTTTGAATTAATATCTTAAGATACAAGCTTTTGTAAACAATTGTGTAGAAGCATATGGCAATAGACCTGTACTTTAAAAAGACTAACAATATAACTGAAAATAACTGACAGGCTTTATTACACACTTAAATTTTGTTCTTTCCTTAAATCTTACCTTTACACAAGAAAGCCAGCCCCATAAAGCAAAATTTCATGTGCCAATGAGGTGATGTGTAGAGAAAATTCCATCACTCTAGGAAACAGAAGACCTACATTTATGTCCCTACTCTGTCCCTTTGTAAGACTACAACCTGTTTCTTGGGTTGTCCCTGTAAAATGGAAGTAACATCCATTCTATCTAACTCAAATGGAATCATGAATGTGAAGGTACTTTATAAATTATAGAGCGTTTCACAAAGAGTGCTTAACAATCCTAAAAGTATATGACCACATAGAACCACAGGTCATGAAACAACTGTTCCTTCTTCACTTTGGAGGATACAATGGAATGCAATAAATAAATGGAATTTAATTCTAGGCTATGTTCCAGGCTTTTGTATGGCATACATTCCATGAGCTATCTCTTTTAGGCTGTATGGTGCTTCCTTTCTTTGTAATATTCCATAGCATCTAACAGAAACGTTCTGTCTAGAAAGATGCTCTGTGAGTTCAAGAGGGTTGCTGGAGGCTATTTCCCCCAAAATGGTGACCTCGTCAATGAGGAATAGCGGACCATGCACGTCCCTTGAGCCACACCTTCACAATATACTGGAGAAACCATGGTAAAACGGTAGACAGAAGATCAGACATTTGGAGAAATGCTGAAGAGCCTTAGAAGAATCCAGATATTGGCCACCAGTGGGTGGGAGAGGGATTCTGAGTGGAGGGTTAGCTTTGCCTGACAGAACTTAGCAAAGAGCCTGGCACAAGGGGTCTGTGGCAGGAGACTGGCTGGAAGGAAGATCAAAAATCAGAAGAGTGAGACAAGTCAGGACACTGGTAACAGAAAACACTTAAAAAATGGAAATCCATAGTAAAATTTCCTGAATTTGTGAAATCAGATTGTTAGAATTATAAGGATATTGAAGGTCAGTTTAGGGGTACCTGGGTGGCTCAGTCAGTTAAGCATCTGACTTCAGCTAAGGTCACGATCTCATGGTTTGTGAGTTCAAGCCCCACGTCAGGCTCTCTGCTGTCAGCGCAGAGCCCTCTTCAGATCCTCTGTGACCCCCCCACCCTGCTTCTCTCTCTATAATAAATTAAAAATGGAAAAAAAAAAAAGATCAGTTTAAAGTATCCTATTAACCCATGTATGTGTAAACAGGCTTGAAGAGGTAAAATAGCCTGACTGACACCACACGGCAAATCAAGGAAGAGGCTGGTGGGACTAGAACTCGGGAGCTGATTCTCGGGCTAGGTTTTTGCTCTCCACTAACCCAGTTTCTCCTGTCAAGTAAGCAAGACCCCTAACACTGCCATAAGGTAAATGCCGTTCACAAACTTGCAGTGAACCAATTTCTCACAAAGGAGACCCACCCATGGTTGGGCTGGGGAGGTCCCTCGGGAGCAGGGGAAGTGGTGGAGGAGGCAGGCCTGACAGCGGATCCTCACAGCGAACTGGTAACAAACTGGCTTTCAAGGTGGAGTGAACCAGAGGGCATGTCTTTCCTGGACTGCCCTTTATTACAGAAGGCGGCGGCGACCCCTTTCTTCATATTCCCGTATCTGCAAATCTCTCCCTAAATGGACACCCTCCAGAAACTCTGTTCCTCAACAACCTTCTGGTTGTCTGTTAAATTACAACAGGTTGCAGCTCATAAACGAGTGCCCACAGTGAAGTGGAGGCAGGTACAAAAATAAACTGAAGGCCTGCTTAAAGGAGTTTAGAAGTGACTAGAGTTTACAAATACAGAAACGCATGGGAAGATGTTTGTGTCAAATTCCCACACCAACAGCTTTCCTCTAGTCAAAGTGCTTGGTAGCTGAGTGGGTGCAAGTGTGGAGAAAGAGGGAGGGAGAAATTAGAGGGGGTTAATGTGGTATTTTGGTGTCTTTTCTCTTTAAAGTCAGGGTGAAGGAGAGATGTATTGCAGCTCTAAAGGAAACTAGTTAAATTGTGATGGCAACTATGTAAAGATACGTATGTCAACAGGGGCTTGAAAGTAATATGCAAAGGAGAAAGTAACTGTGCTGGGAAAATACGATAATGGAAGACTTTCTCCCAAACCTTTAATACTATTCAACATTTTCGGGGCGCCTGGGTGGCGCAGTCGGTTAAGCGTCCGACTTCAGCCAGGTCACGATCTCGCGGTCTGTGAGTTCGAGCCCCGCGTCAGGCTCTGGGCTGATGGCTCGGAGCCTGGAGCCTGTTTCCGATTCTGTGTCTCCCTCTCTCTCTGCCCCTCCCCCGTTCATGCTCTGTCTCTCTCTGTCCCAAAAATAAATAAAAAACGTTGAAAAAAAAATTAAAAAAAAAATACTATTCAACATTTTCAATGACATGTTTTAGTTATTCAAATTTGCTTCCTGACTCTCTAGTTAACCTGATGTTATAAAGTCACAATTCCCTAAGTTCTTTTTTTTTTTTTTTAAACATTTTTAAGTAATCTCTATGCCCAAAGTGCTGCTCAAATTTATGACCCCGGGATCGGGAATCGCCTGCTCCACAGACTGAGCCAGCCAGGTGCGCCACAGTTCCCCAAAATTCTTGTTTGTTGTTCATCACAGCAGTTGTTAAGACAGCAAAACACTGGACACCATCTAAATGTTTTAGAGGATCAATGAAACAGACTGTGGTCGAGTCAGAACAATGGAGCAGAGCACTATTCAGCCATTTAAAAATGAAAACGTGTATCTGAATGTGTAGAGATGGAACAACCACCGAGAGAAAGCAAACAAAGGCAGATGTAGGACAGTGAGTCTAAACACACACACACCCCACACTCAGATGTAGCTATCCATGGAAAATTTCTGGAAGGATACCCAAGAAAGTTGGAAATGGCTACCTCCATTTGGAGAAGGGAACTGAGGGCCTGGAGTTGTCACTTTTCATGATACAAACTCCTATTTGAAAGTGTGTGTGTGTGTGTGTGTGTGTGTATGTGAGAGAGAGAGAGAGAGAGAGAGAGAGAGGGAGAGAGAAAGAGAGCGAGAGAGAGTGAGAGAGAGAGATGCCGGTATAACTTTTATAAGTTCTATTAACTTTCTAGGCAATGTTCTCAGGGTATTCTTCTTAAATGGTTTTAAGATAGAATTACCAAAAGTCCTAAGCTTGTTCCCATACTTAGAAAACAGACAATCTGATTATGCCTACAGTTGTCAAAATGTGGAGGCAATGTGAGAAAAAACTAAATATGCTCATCTTTCAGAGGGAGATCTACTGAGATGTATATACAGAAGTGCAGCCAAAGAACTGGGTCAGCCTCCCACCAGGCTGCCCCAAATAAAGCAGAGCAAGGAAATGAGCTGTTCACTCTTCTCCTTGGTGGTGGGGGGGGGGGGGGGGGGGGTGGTGCCCAGGGGTGCTCTGCACTTTAAAAAGAGACACATCAGTCCAGATCCACAGAACCATCCCAAACCTCTGGGGATCCTGTTGTTTCCTAAATATTCTGCATCGGGTTTGACCCAGTCCCTTTCTCTCCGGGCCCAATCAGTATTCCAGAGCTTCTCCTTTTTTTTTAATTTTTTTATTTTTTTAATGTTTATTTATTTCTGAGACAGAGACAGAGCATGAGTGGGGGGAGGGGCAGAGAGAGAGGGAGACACAGAATCAGAAGCAGGCTGCAGGCTCTGAGCTGTCAGCACAGAGCCCAACATGGGGCTCGAACTCACAAACCATGAGATCATGACCTGAGCTGAAGTCGGTCACTCAACCGACTGAGCCACCCAGGTGTCCCAGTATTCCAGAGCTTCAAGGAACCAAAACAGTGTGCCTGAGTACAGAGCACTGACTTGAACGAGAGAGGTCACTTAAACATCGTCTAGCCTCCCTATAGATAGGGAACTTGTCTCTGGGTCCCTCTGCCTGACACTATATGCCTCCCACTTTAATATTCTGACCACTTTTTTTCATAGGACAGATTACCTTCACTTTCGAAATTCCTCTTTGCTTTCATGTATCTCAAGATTTAATGGCAGGATGTTTCACTACAAATTAATGAGAAGGGATGGCAAAATCTTGTTGCCATTCCCTCCTAGGCATCTCAGCCTGGAGGAAAGGTACTCAGACCAAGGGGAAAACTAAGATGGTGGGCAAGGCGAAGCCTCTAGCTCATGACTTGATGTCCAAGGTGAGCAGACAGAGAGCAGTCAGCCTTTCCCAGAGATAGACAATCACTGGCTTTGAGATACTCTGGGGCCAAATAATGTAATGGCAGGTTTAGACACACAGAATAGGAGATGAGAATGGGCCTCAGTGGGAAGATGGCATATAGCAAAGGGTGGGTCACAGAGCATAGCTGTGGAATGGCTGACTTAGCCAGCCCATTGGTTTTTCCCAAACACACTACCCTGAAAGAACCAAATAAAGTCTTGATTAGGTTAAAAAGCATTTGTGTTCAACATTATTTCCTTCTGAATTCTGATATGGTTGAAGGATATGTGTTCAAATGTTCCTTCTCACTGCCATGCCTACTAAGCTAGCCAGCTCTGGTCTATTCAGAGATTTTATTTCACTCGCAAGGTGTGTGTGTGCGTGTGCACGCGCACGTGCACGGAAGAGCACACAACTTTCCCCTTTATGATCTCTTTACGATCTGTGATCTTTGTTCCAGTGGCACAAGGCAAGAAAGAAAACCCGTTTATAAACCATTTTGATAAATGCTGCTTTTCTTTTTGAAACCAGTAGCTAAAATGACATTTGTGAATTCGATTAGCTACGTATGCTTTGCCCCATGACCTCACATAAACTAAAGGTGGTTGCATTTCTCTGCATTCTTTCTGCTTAAGTGACCACAATGCTTTCTAACCAGCAGGCCCTTTTATTAACCAATCCGGAGTGGGGCACTGGTGTGAACTTTTAGTTGGGGAGAATTCCCAATCTCCTGCCCACTAACTCTGCCCCAAAAGAGGATGTGCTGAACTTTGTCTCAAATACAAATAGTTGCAACCTGAGCTTTTCTCACAGGACTTATTTTTTAATGTTTCATTATCTCAGTGATATTTTCTCCAAATCTTCCCTACCATTCTCAAAATCTGAAACTCCAAACTGGAGTGCAGAGTCTAGCACAGACTATTACACAGCCTGGTGTAGGATCACCTCCCTCCCAGTTAGTGGTTTCTATGGGGGTCTTCTCTCTTCTGCAGATGCCGGCATTCCAGCCGCGGTCTGTGCACACATAGGCTGTCAGCCAGCCTGCAGAGCCACTGCTGACTCATGCTTACATTGTGATCTACTAGGACCCCGAATCTTCTGCTCTTCTACCAGGACAGCCAGCACCCACCTCACGGAGCACTCTGCCCATCCCCTTCTGGGGTCTCAGCTCTGACCTGATGACAAGTCTCCCGCAAATCCGCACTCCGTCACCTGGCCCTGCCCTCCCCCCTCCCCATCCCTGGCCCACCTGGAAGACGTCGTTGGCACACTTGCGGCACAGGTTGTGCTGGCAGGGCAGGATCACCACTGGTTTGGAGAACATCTCCAGGCAGATGGGGCAGATGAGCTGCTTCTCCAGGTTGTCCATGCTGTGTGCATCCCCTAGCAGCGGCTTGAAACCCACTGTGAAGTTCATCCCCTCAGCGATCGTGCCTGCCCTGGCCTCGGCCCTGGTCCTGGCCTTCCCTCACTGCCTCTGGACCCTTCCTCGCTTAGACCGTCCGTGGATTCTTGTTCCCTTCTACTGCTCACTCTTGAAATAGCTCTGCTATCTCTCCTGTCCCCTCCTCCAACAATTCACCTCGTCCTCAGATAGCTGTTTTCAGACACTTCTCTATTCTTTGCTCTGTAACCCAGCCAGACACATGTAGCTTTATCTATCCCTCCCTCCCTGAATGACTCTGTCCCTGGAAATTTCTTTTGTTCCCCAAATGACTCTTGTTCCCTCTATGGGCAGCACTGTTTGTCCTTTACTTCCCAGAGAGGAGATTAATTTTAACATGGGGGTAGGGAACAAGGGGCATCTGCATGACATTCCAACTCCCAATTTAGCTCATGTAAGGCGAGCCACAGCTGTCACCAAGTGAGTGACCCTGACTCACTCGGGAATGGGTGACTCCCTTAAGCAAGAGCAGGGGTGAGCTTCACTGTTTATGGTGAAAGGTGGGTCTGCAAAGGTGCCAGGCGCTCACACTCAGAAGGCTCCTATGAGCCCCTGACCCCCATGCTCTGCCTTGGGCTCTTCTTCCATGGCAGTGATACACAATCTAAACTGGCCTGGATGAGAGGAGCCATACATGACTCAGGGTGGCAGGAAAGATCTCACCAGACCTACAGTCAGTGAAAGTTTCTGCCTCCAAGGCATAGCCAGTGACCTTTACCTTCTTCTGCTGATCCCTATAAATCAGAACAGGGGCATCGGTGACTAGAGAGAAAGGCTCTGGTCCAACACTTCTGGTCCATTGTTGTTCTTGCCCAGAACCTTCTTATACCACCCTAGGAAAAAAAAAGCTAAGGAGGCTAGAGCTGGCAGTCGCACCAGGGCCTGGAACGACCTCATGAGCGTGCCTCTGAAAAAGTGTGGGAATTTGGTCCATGAACACATCACTGGAGCCACTCCAAGGACTTTAAATTTGTTAGGAAATCGAGAGAAGTTGAGCTGAGCAGAAGGGACCTGAGTGCCAGGAACCTATTTTGGGTACCAGGGGAATTGGTCTCTGGGGAAATTTTAGAGCACTGACAAAATCATAATCACAAGGCTCCGGGAAGTCTCTGCCCCAACTCTACAGTTGTCCTGGCCTCCTCCTCTCCAAGGCAGGCTGGTCTCAGATGTGAGCACTGGCCCTCTGTCTTTTTCTCCCTGGGCCTTTTGCTCGATCCCAGGCACAATTAGTCTTTCTTAGGCCCAACAGATGCACTGGGATTGGACAAAAGCTCTTTTATTTATTGACATTCTTTACCCCTTCTCCCAGTCAGGAGAGAGGTTTGAGGAGTTACTAGCTTTGACCTTGGGTGGACAGGAAAATAAATGGTGTGGAGAGTATACCAAACAGGCAGTGTGAAGAGGCATGAGTGGTAAAAGGGTCTGGAAAAGTATAATCTTCTCCCTATCACAAGTTTCATGCCCCTGTTTTAAGAACAAAATATATGATGATCAGCCTGCACAAGACATGGTGAAAAGGATGAAGGCAAGCAGGCACTGATATGTGAGCTTCAGCTAACTCATAGGACCCATGCTAAGGCATGCTGTGCTGTGGTGTAGTCCAGGGAGAATCCAAAGGTGGGAGAACTACCCCTACATCTCAAATGCATTCATACTTTGCCCGGGTTGATTCATGGTGGCATGGAATAAGGCTGACAACGACAAGTGCATGGGCACCAGAAGAACGTGAGACCAGCCCCAGAAAGGTGTGCTGGCATAGGAATGAGGCTGATGGTTAGAGTTCTTGGTGCAGAGGTGCAACAAAGGAGGTTAGCTGCTATAGTAGCTCTGGGAAAGGATCCACCCTGCTCAGTTATCAGGATCTTGGTGGAGATATTGCAAGCAGCTAAGGGACCCTACCGGCTGAAATTGGCTCAAATCCCAAGGAAGGCACAGGAAAAAGAATGCTGGGGAAAAGTCTGTCACCACTGCCTGAGACCTCATAAGGGTAGGGACGGGAAGGCTGCTCTCTAAGCAGATTAAAATTGGGACTGGAGCTAAAAAGAAGAGTGGCTGGGTGACCCTGTATCGCCAGGGTCAGTGATACCATCAAGGACAGAGGTGGCATCGTCACTAGGATAGATGCCATCAATGCTTCCAAGTTTGGATTCTTATAAGAAGAGGGGCAAATCAGGGTCAATGTCAGGACAGGGCTACTTGCTCCTCTCTTCGGTGTGTCCAGTGGATTGGGTGGCAGAAGGCACCCTCACTGGGTCAGCACCTGGGGGTAAAAGAAGTTGGCACCTTACTAACAAGAAGGAATGATGATCCAGAATTTAAAGCAAGCCCTCTGTGGGTAAGGATATAAACACATGAAATCCACAGTATAAAATATAAACTTTCTACTAATGACTCATCAGAAGTTAGTCTATGTTTCTTTTCTTATCCCTTGATTCTGGCTGCATTTCAGTTTTCATATGTACCTCATTCCTCTTAATCTTTTAGCCATGAAATTCATTATCTTCGTCCTCTCTTCTAAAATTTCTTTTGTTTCCTATGGTGGAATTTGAAAAACACATATATCAACAATTAATAACAATTTTTAGTCCCGGGGTGAGAAAAGCATCACTTTGCAGTTACTCATCAGCATCACTAGGTGGCACTACAGTAAACTTCAGTCAAGCCACACAAAGTTAACTGCTTGGGGCGGGGATAATCTGGCACGTCATCTTCCTTTAGAGTAAAGGCAGTAAACTTCATCCTCTAGCTTGTCTCCAACTATTGCCTTTTCTAGGCACTCTCCCACCCATTCCTTACCTTAACTCCCCCCGACTCCCAGTTCCTTAGCCTAATAGTCATGAGAGGCCGATATTACATTCAAATTGTCAGTCGATGGCAAAAGCCCCTCAGAAGCTGGGTGTATCCCCTTCTCTTTCTTCACTTTGCCTCAATACTGACCTGAGTCTCCCATATTAGGGGTTCACGGTTTCACTCCCAACTATTCTTTCATTCCTAATCCAGTTCTTACCTCAGGCCCTGTCTATGGTCCTCACCTGACCTGGGAGGCTGATTCTGGACATTCTGCTGATATCTTCTAGCAACGTCCTCAGATGGTGGCTTAAGTGTTCCACAGCAAAAGCAGCAACAGCAGCAGCAACAGCAACAGGTGAGCAGAGCACACAAGAGGACAAGTGTCTGAAAGGTGGGAAAGAATGGCCTTGACCCAGCAGTTCTTCTAGATTTCCATTCCAGTTCCCCTCCCTGAATCCCCCCAGCACCCAGAAAATAAGAGAGAGCAGAAGCATTTGTCCTAGGAGAGGAGGCTTAGCTCTCCAAGAAGAGGAGGGTCACCCCTCCTTCCTTATTCTTTTTTTTTTTTTTAATGTTTTTATTTATTTTTGAGACAGAGAGAGACAGAGCATGAGTGGGGAAGGGGCAGAGAGAGAGAGGGAGACACAGAATCTGAAGCACGCTCCAGGCTCTGAGCTGTCAGCACAGAGCCCGACGCGGGGCTCGAACTCACAGACTGTAAGATCGTGACCTGAGCTGAAGTCGGGCGCTTAACCGACTGAGCCACCCAGGCGCCCCCTTCCTTATTCTTAAAGGACTAGAAGAATTGTATACCTTGAACCAACAACTATTCAGTGTAAAATAGTAAGTGACGCCTTCTTCGCCAAAGTGATCATATATATATATTCCCAACGAGCCATGCCGGTCGTAGATTTTCCGCTTCTTGGGGTCACTCAGTATGGAGTGGGCTGTGTTGATCTCTTTGAATATTTCTGTTGCTTGAGCGTTCCCTGGATTCTTGTCTGGATGATACTTCAAGGCCAGGTTCCTACCCAGGCAATACCCAAAAGGAGGGAGAGGATGGCTAGGGAATGGCTGGGGAGGGAGGGCAGGATGAACGACAGGGACAGGCCTTTGGATGTGAAGAAAGAATGCATGAGATGTGGTGCCAAGGATGGAGGCAAGCAACCCAGGTCTAAATGCTGTCCCACGCCACAATGAAATGGGTGATGGCCCCGTCTGACCCAAAGTGAGGGCTCGAGGGTTTAAAAATGGGTCAGAAAGCAAGGTAGAAAGAGAAGGGTTTAAGGGGGGGGGGGGGGAATCCCAGGGCTTAGAAAGAGGCTGAAGTCTAAACCTGTAGGCCTTTTTGATGTCTTCGGGTGAGGCGCCCTTCTTAAGCTCCAGCACCGCATAGAGGGTTGTGCCACTTTTGGACAGCCGGTGGGCCGCTTCATCCAAATGAGCCATGATCTGGGTCAGAGGAGATGCATTTGTGAGAACTGCCACAGGGGAGGCCACGGAGAAGTGAGACTCCTAGTGACAGGAAACCCAATGCCTTCATTGGCCAGTCAAGTAAAATGACTACAAAGGGACAAGCGCAAGACAACAGTGAGTGGGCTCTGTGACTAGCAGGAGAGTGCAGGTGACCAGAAAGGACATCCAAATTCAAATTTTAAAGAGGAAACGGCTCCTCACATTTCCCAGCTACAGCCCTTTCCCTTCAGCGACACAGCCCTCCAGACACACCCCCCGTCACGGAGAGGTGTAAGCAAGGGAAGGCCCAAACCACGGGAAGAAGCGGATTTTGTCCAGAAGGACTAGTCCCGGAAGAGACGGCCTGTCCAAGCTCACTGCGGCGTTGGAAAGACCACGGCAGCCCAGTCCTCGTGCAGGCTGGGTCTGGAATCGGGGAGATGTACAATTCCCAAGAGAGAAACAATTCAGACCAAAGCCTGAGCCACCTGAGAAGTCAGGTGTCCCAAAAGCCAGGCCGGAGGCCGCTGCTGCAGCTAGGCCAGAGGCCTTCTTCACCCTAGCCTCCCCTCTCAAACCTCGGAGCGCGGGCAGTGAGGAGAACACAGGGGTGACTCCAGGGATGAAGACCCAAGCGAAAGTTGTAGCTGCGGGGGCCGACCAGACAGGGACCAGGGAGCAGGGCCCCAGAGGGTGGGAGGCAGCCAAGGCCACAGGCTCGGAAGGTAATGCTCTGTGTGGACTCCGCACCCGGCCTAGCGCTCTACTTCTACCTCAGAGTCGCCCTCCTCGTCTGGGGAGGCCTCGCACAACCTCCATCCGGGTGTGAAACTTCACACCGCTGAAGTCCAGTGGGCAACCGCGCTTGTGAGCCTGGCCAACCTTCCGGGTCGCTTTTTGGCGCCGCCGGAAAATCTGGAAGATGAGGCTGCGTGGAGGCTGGGACTTATTTCACTCACAAGGAAGCCTGGGCGTAGGGATCAGCCCCGCGGGCCGCGGTGCCCCCCAGTTCTTCCGGTGGGCGTGGCCTCCAGGGCCATCCCTTCTCCCGTGGGAGGGGATCACCAGTCCTGATGGGCTTAACGACTTGGTTAAGGTGATGGGCTTGCTCGCTGTGGCTGTGTGAGAGGTATGGCTCCTGCAATCCTTTCTCAAGAGGTGTATTCACTTCCCAGTCTTTTTTGGCAGAATTTAGGGGCCTCCACTTCGTCCTTTCTTTCCCTTCTACGTGGAAACTCCTACACATCCTTTAAGACCCACTTGAAGGTCGGTATTCCTGGGAATCCTTCCTTCATTCCCCCAGTTGTTCCCACCTTGCTCTGTCAAAGCAATTACTATATTGTAATTACTAATTTGCACGTTCCCTTAAAACGATAGCTTGAACATTTACAAAAGTCACTAGTGTTCTTCAAAAACTTCATTTAAATACTATTATATCATGAGGGTGTGCCATAATGTATTTATATAATCCAGCTTGGATACTTAAGTTGTTCCTAGCCATTTGCTAGTGTAAAAACCTTATAATGAAAATTCTTATCTATAAATCTTCAAATAAATTTCTTCCCTGCTCCTTTGAGGTGGATTCCTGGAAGGGAAATTAATAGGTCAAAGCAAAATTTTTTGAGACTCTTAGTCCTTGTTGCCAACTTTCTTCCCAGAAAGGTACCACAGGTACCAATTTACATCCCCACAGGCAGGGCTTGAGAGCACCAATCTCCACCTGACTTCACTTCCTGTGATCTCCTATAGGAGGCAGTCTTTCCACCACTTATAATTTACGACTTCTTAATTTTGGTGTTCTTTACAGAGGAGCACTCAATGGCTTCCATTACATGTGATTGAAAGAGCTTTGTTATTTCAATAATATTTCTCTGTTATACCTCATGTGGCTTTTATCACTCTCTTCCCTTTATTACGGTCTTCTGTGCACATTTACATCCTCTTCTAGGTTTTAAGTGGTAAATCAGTATCCATCCCAAGAGATGTGAGCCATCCGAGTCAACTAAGGAGTCCATATGCTCTAGGCACAATGACCAGTGAATTAACAAATTTATTTCTGTAGATCTGTGATCAGCGTATGGGGTGGGGATGAAAATCTTTGGCATCAACCACCCAGTTACCCGGTTGATAGATTCTGGGTAAGAGGAGTTTATAGGTTAATCACCTAAAGCAAAGGAGCTGAAGCTGACAATTTTTTTTTTTTTTTTTTTTTTTTTTTGGTGGTTCGTACTAGGATACATTTCCCTAGCTAACTTCCAGCCTTTCATCACCATCATGGTTGTCAGGACTAGCAGACCAACCCAGGCTGTTTCTTTACCCTGGGGAGACAGGAGAAGGCACCAGAAGTGCAGAGCACTTACTTTCCAGGCCCTGCGTGGTCTGGCCCCCACCTCTTACTCTAGCTCTGTTAAGCACTGTTAAGCATCACTGTTGTGCTTGCTCTGGTCTCTGATGCACTGCTTTTCTGTCAGTTCTTTGAAGACACCATGTTCCTTCCCACATCAAGGGCCTAAGTCTGCCTGGAGAATTCCTCCTCCGGCTATTTGCTAACTGAGTTCTCATCCTTCTAGGATCTCAGCTTCATGTATCCTCAGATAGGCTTTTTTTGTTTTTTTTTAATATTTTTATTTATTTTTGAGACGGAGAGAGACAGAGCATGAGCAGGGGAGGGGCAGAGAGAGAGGGAGACACAGAATCTGAAGCAGGCTCCAGGCTCTGAGCTGTCAGCACAGAGCCCAACGTGGGGCTCGAACTCATAGACTGTGAGATCATGACCTGAGCTGAAGTCGGACACTTAACCAACTGAGCCACCCAGACACCCCCCACCCACCCCCCCCCCTTTTTTTTTTAAAGTAGGCTTCATGCCTATTGCAGAACTGGTTGGGCCTAAACTCACAACTCTTGAGATCAAGACCTGAGCTGAGATCAACAGTCGGACATTTAACTGACTGAGCCACCCAGGCATGCCATCCTCAGGCCTTCTAAATTGAGTTCCACTTCTCTCTCCCTACCTCATAATACCTTCACCATGATTTGTGAATGTATGTTTATTTGTGTGTTTATTTGTTTAAGGTCTGCCTTCCCTAGTACAAAATACAACAAATACAACTCTGTGAAGGCAGGGACCTTATGTTTGTTCACCATTGTCTCCCCAGCACCTAGAGCCATGCCTGGTTCACAGCAAGTGAGTTAATGATTTGTTGGATGAGCTACAGTAGGGAGAACCCTCTGCTGGTGCAATGTCGGCCTAGAGGTTGAGCCATAGCAAGAATTCCCTAGGGCAGAAGCACTTAGCTGGGGAATTGGAAGACTCAGTTCCTCTTTTCCTCATATGATCCTGGACAAGAAGAGACATAAGGAGTTAAGAAAAATAAGGCAGCAGGGGAGATAGTATTGGGGATTCTGAGCTCCTTGTTTGTCTTAGTCTTCCTCCAGTTTCTAACACAGTTCCTGGGATATTGTAGGTGCTCAATGAATGTCGGTAGGTTGAATGAATAAGCAAATGTTGTGTGTCTTTTCAGAGGTACTTTAACCTAATAATATCTTTTGATTCTCACAGCAACCATGAGAGGTGCTGTGATCACATCCCTGCTCCATAGTAGAAGTGAGCCCGGAGAAAGAGGGCAAATTAGGTTCTGAGAAGAGTTAGTAAATATCTTCCAGATCTTGCCAGAGGCTCCAGAATGTTATTACTTCTTATCATTGCCCTCTGACATTCTAATTAATTCTAATCATAGTTTGCTGGCTCTTGAAATAGCCATTATCTTTAAGTCTTCTGAGCCTCTCCTCTGAATGAAAAGACACTGCAGCCAGCAGGCTGCAGAAATGGGAATAAAGCAGGTAAGTCAGCCTGGCATCCTTCGCCTCTTCACTTTGCCTTCACCTAGAAACAGACCCCTTGTGGCTCTTTTTCTCTGCACATGGTCTCTTCTAACACCCAGCACAGTACCAGGAAGAACACACAATCCCAGAATCAGAAGCCTTAGACCTTGGTTTTGGCTCTGGCTCCAGTGAGCCGTGTGATCTTGAACAAGTCACTTAATCTCTGAGATTCTTTTCCCTCTTCTGTTAAAACCTGTGCCTCCACAGGGTTGATGTCAAAACCAAATTAGACTTGCTGTAAAAAGAACAGAAAAAAACAAAAACAAAAAATAACTATGCTAAAGAATGATTTCAAACTAAAACCTTTTCTAGAATCATTTGCCCTTAAGTCACTGATCTTATAGTTTACTATCTCACAGAGCCATTTGGTCTCTCCTGGAGAAAACCAAGAACCATCCCTTATTTACCCACAAACAGCTAAAGTTTTAGTCATATAGCTGGAATACCCATATACAGACAGACAGCAGACATTGGCATATTTATACCCAAAATATCATGCTCTTGAGCATATGCAGTGGGAGAGAGAGATCATCATTTGTCATACCCAGCCACTAGGTTCTAGAATTGTATAGTTTTTGAGCTGGAAAAGACCTTGAGTCTTAACTCCCATCTAATGCCTTCATTTTGTAATTGAGGGAAGTGTGGCCCAGAGAGAAGGATTGACTTGCTCAGAGTCAACCAGTAAGGTCCAGACCTAACCTAAGTCTTCTAAGTTAAGTGTCTGTGCTGTGACTGCTCCTTATACACACCAGCTCCCTTCTCACTTTAAAACTGAGGTCTAGAGAGAGATCAAAGTTGTAGTTGACATTCACCTCCCTTCATGATGTCAGGTAATGTCCTTCTTTACCTCCCTCCAATTGGAGGCTTGCTCACTTCATGTGCCCAGAAACATCATTGGCCCAGTTTGTTTGCCTGTCATCCCTGGGGCAGACAGCCTGGGGTGGGAGGTGGAGGGCTTCCAGCCAGAGAGGCTGCTGCATACCCCTGTCCTCTGTGCCCAGACTGCAGACCTAAGGGCAGACTGACAGAGCACAGCCACCTCACCTCTACAACTTTGATAGTAGTGTGTACCTCTTAGGGTTGTTAGGAGGACTAAATATTTAATTTGAACAGTGCTTGGCACATGGTAAGTGCTGTGTTGTCATTGTCATTGTCACCACCATCATCATCATCCTTTCCATCTGATCACCTCCCAATTTTGTAAAGAGAGAAGCTGGTTTTCATTTTGTTTCTGGGAAGAAGGGAAAACTCAAGATCCTTCCTCTAGGAAGATTTGCAAATTGTCATTCTATCCCCTTTCTATATCCTTCTCTCAGCCTCTTAGAACCCCATTTCCTTGTTTCCCTACGCAGTACCCTCATGCTGCCCTCTCACTATCCAAAATATCCCTGCCAGGGCTCCCTAAACAGTCAGAACTCTGAAATTACCTGTCTCACTTCTTCTCCTTCAGTATTTCTAATAAAAACTATTACCTCCATAAAATGAGCTCATCCCTAAGGGCTAGGTGGAAAGCAGCCTGATTAAAACACTATAATTCAGCGGTGCCTGCCTGGCTCAGTTGGTGGAGCAGGCAACTCTTGATCTTGGGGTTGTAGGTTCAAGCCTCATGTTGGGTGTAGAGATTACTTAAAAATAAAATCTTTCTTTTTTAATGTTTATTTTATTTTTGAGAGAGAGAGAGCATAGGTGGGGGAAGGGAAAGGGGACAGAGGATCTGAAGCAGGCTTTACACTGACAGCAGAGAGCTGATGCGGGGCTTGAACTCATGAACTGTGAGATCATAACCTGAGCCAAAGTCAGACACTTAACCGACTAAGCCACTCAGGCACCCCAAGATTGCAGTTTTTAAATGGATAAGCAGAGAGAGGTGGTAAAGGTGATATTTGAATCAAGACCTAAAGCAGGTCCTCAGGTGGGTCATAAAGACATCTGACAGATTGCATTACATATAGATGAGGAAATGCAAAGGTCCTGAGGTGGAAGAATGCCTGGTATATTGTAGGACCCGCGTGAACGCCACAGTGACTGGGGAGGGAGGTGGGAGTAATATGAAATGAGACAAGGGGCCTATAGGGCTTTGTAGGCAATTGGAAAACCTTTGGCTGGTACTGAGTGACGTGAGGAGGTGATGGATCTGGCCTAGGTGCCTAGTCACTGGATTGAGACTAGATTGTAGGGCAATAAAGGTGGAAAAAGGAAGACAACCAAAGAGGCTACTGCAATAATCAAGAAGATAGATGATGGTGGTTTGGACCAGGGTGGGTGCAGGATTTGCTGACAGATTGGAAGTGGGGTGAAAATAGAGGCATCAACGGTGATTCTAAGGTTTCTGGCCTAAGCAAATGAAAGGACAGAGCCACCATGTTCAGACATGGGAGGACAGCTGAAAGAAAAGGTTTGGGATGGGGTGACAATCAGGACTTTGGTTTTAGACCAATGAAACTGGAGATGCCTATTAGATGTTAAGGAGGTAAGATCAAGTTGACATTTGGGTATTTGAGTTTGAAGTTCAATGAGAGATCTGGGGATCATCGTATAGATGCCATTTTATTTTTTTAAGGTCTTTTAATTAAAAAACTTTTTAATGTTTACTTATTTTTGAGAGACAGAGAGAGACAGAGACAGAGTACGAGTAGGGGAGGGGCAGAGACAGAGAGGGAGATACAGAATCCAAAACAGGCTCCAGGCCCTGAGCTGTCAGCACAGAGCCAGACATGGGGCTTGAACCCGGGAATGGCGAGATCATGACCTGAGCTGAAGTCTGACGCTCAACCAACTGAGACACCCAGGCGCCCCCTTTTTAAGTTCTTTGAAATAGAAAATTAAAAAAAAAAAAAAAAAAAAAAAAGAATGGCACAGTGATCCCCCATCTACCTACCATTGAGCTTCAACAACCATTGTTTTCTGTGGTTTCTAGATAGTATTTTTAAGGCTTGAGACTAGATATCTCTATGGGAGTGTAGAAAGAGAAGAGGGTGACCAAGTCCTGGACCACTCCAGCATTAAAGGGTTGAGAAGATGAGGAACAAGCAAAGGAGACTGAAAATAAACAGCCAGTGACGTAGGAGAAAAACCAGATTAGGTACCCTGGAAGCCAAGTGAAGAAACAATTCCCAAATAAAGGTGTAATTACAGTCTGATAAATGCTGAGGAAGAAAACGAAGTGTGCAGTGAGAATGTGTAACATGAGAACTAACGTAGGCTGGGGGTCAGGAAAGTCCCCCGGAGGAGGTGACATTTAAGCTGCAGCCCTCGTTCATCCTGTCTATCTTCAACTAAAATCCTGCTTTCTCCAGCTTTCTTCCACTCCCAACAACCAGCTCCTTTTTCCTGGGATGGCTTTATCAAGGACTGTGTGTCAGCCACTAGGGGGCGCTTGGGACACCGTGATGAGAAAGGTAATTCCTGCCTTTAGGGAGCTTGTATTCTAGTGAGGAGACGGAGGAGCAAATCATTTTGTTTCAATGTGCTGAGTGCTGCCAGCACAGAAGCACAGCAGCCCTTGAGAGCACCGGAAAACAGCACATAACTCAGCCTGGTGGGGAAGCCCGAAAGGCTTCCTGGAGGTAACACCTGAGCAGAATTTGGATGCCCTCTTTACCTCTGCCCATACCTTTCAGCCTGGCTTGGACCTTTCAAGTGTTAATTAACCCCTTGCCTGCGTGCTTGGATTCCAAATCTCGTCTGAGATCTCAAGCCCAGCCTAAATCCTCGCTTGAGGGCTGGACTTTGCTCTCTTTCTCTCTCAGTATGAACTGGTCCAGGCTGGGTTCCCTGAAGCCGCCTTCTGACCCGTTCTCCCACCCTCTGCTCTACCACTGACCTATCCTCCTGGGAAGTTCCAGGGGTTCCTGTCTCCTTCAGCCCTTTGGGCCTCAAAGTGGCCTAAGGAATCTCCTTAGGGAAAATTGATACCTGAGGCAGGACAGGAGAGACATTAAGAACATGTGGGTAAATCAGTAACCAAAGACTGCAGAATAGAAATCTCTTGCAATCAAGTTAAAGCCAGGAGGGGAGGAAATGCACCTATCTTGTTCACCAGGACTCCTCAGTTACCCTAACAAAGTACATGGCAAGAAATAAGTGTTCAGTAAATGTTGAATGAATAGTTCTTACAAGATTTCAGTTCCTTACAGCCAGCCCTAAGCTGCCCTTCTAACCCCTGCATAATTTTCCTAGCTCCTAACCAGGTGTAGAATGCCTTTCTCAGACCTGGCATTCAAGAGGACCCTTTGCAAAGATTTTTATAGGGCCACTTGATGGCTCTTTGAGAAACAGGTGCAAGCAGTCTCTTTCGCTGCCAGGCTTTTCTTGCATAAATTTCCAAGCACAGGCAACTGTTGGTATTCTCCCCGCTGGTGCCCTCGGTTTCTGGAGGCGGCACGTTCCAAGGCCCAACACCTAGGGAGCCGCGCGGCAGAGGGCAGCCCTGTAATCCACCTGCTCCCACGCTTCTTTCCCCGCCGCCTGCTCGCTCCCTGCCCTGTGGCGGGGCGGGCGTGTGCCGGCGTCTGCGCCCCCTCTCGGGAACCCGGGACTGCTGTCTGCGCACTGTGGACTGCCCAGGAAGGGAAATCCCCCAGAGGAAGCCATTGTTGTTAGGTCCCCTGTTGTCGTCATCTGCTGAGGCACGGCTAGAAGAAGCCCCTTCCCCGCCCAGGGGTCCGCTGTTTTTCCCCATTCTCGAGCTTGCCTGCCCCGGCTGCTTCGGGTGAGGCTACAGCATCCCATCCCTGGAGTGCGCGGTGGCCTTTCCGCATCCTACTTCCGGGGGGGGGGGGGGTCTCAGAAATGGGGAAGCCCCAGGCCCGATTCAGAGTTTTGAAAACCGACGGCGCCAAGAGGGACGTGCCAGGGCCCTGACCCAGGTGGGCTGGGCTTGAGTTCCACCCCGCTCTAACAAGGACCTACAAGGTGACCTTGGCTGGTGGCTTCCCCTCTTGCTATCTCAGTTTGCACCCCCACGACCTTAAGAAGGAGCTGAGGCCCCACTCCTCTAGGGGAGATTGGAGGGAGAAAGGACCCCCACCCTCACTCGTGGGCTTTGGCCTGGGCCTTCCGTGGGGAGTCTGGGGGAGGGTGCTCTGGCCCTCGGCGCGGCGTGGGTGGAGACGCGGCGCTGAGGGCTAGTGCAGACCCTTTGGTTCTAACGTTCCGCACCGTTCCCCGGAGCACTACGCTCCCTTAGCGCACGCCGCCCGCAAACCTTGGCAAGGGCCTCACTCTCCCCCGCCCGAACAGCCAGCCCGCCGCCCAGCTTGCCTAATCCGTTCAAGCCTCACCTCCTCCGCGAAGCTCTCCCGGGTTAACCCCATCTCTTCCAACCACTCTATCTGGCACGTGCTCCTGATGTTTGTTTGATGGTTTATTTGGGGGTGTACACGCGGTCACAATGTTTGGGATAATAACGGGGCTAGGTGTCTATTCCCAGAACCCTACATGACGGACCCCCCAGTGTGTTCTTCATGAAGGGTGCCCATTGATTAATGGGTTTCTCTGCCGGACTCACCAACCACTCCCACCCTCCATGCTTCCCCTTCCAAGCTCACTTGTCTCCCTCCTCCTCCAGACTCTTCACAGAGTGTCACAGCTTGGAGGGCACACTGCAATCCCCACCCCCATTTCATCCTACAGTGGCCGCAGGTGTGAGGGGCAGAGAGCATTGAACGGTTGAAGGTTTGACTCCAGGCTTGGCCACCCACTTTGCTGTAAGTCACTCCTTCCCCTGGGGCTTCCGTTAAAATGAGGCAAAATGAGGTAATGCCCAGCCAGGTGCTAGGGATTCAGAGGTAAAGAATCACCTGCTGACAAGCTGCAGCTTCCCTCCAAGAACAGTGGCTTGTGACCAGAGAGGTGGCATGGCTCCTTCCTCCTCCGGTTGCCCCAGCCTGAGTGACAAGACTGCGACGCGCGCTCTCTTCAGTCGCCAGCTCAGCGCCCTGAACTGGAGAGGGAAAGAGGAGGGGGCTCCAGTCCCAGCCTTTTATTCACCAGCTGCATGACCTTAGATGCTTCTTCCTCGGCAACTCAGTTTACTCATCCGAAAAATAGGGATAGTAATGGATTGGAGGAGAGCAGGAAGCTTGTCACCCAATGTCTCTATAAAAATAAATGATAATGAGCGGTACAGTGCTTGGCAGCAGATTTTGCTTACAAATTCCGACCCCACATCCTCCACAGAGGGGTTTCTGGCCGCAGTCCCTGGAGTTCTCCCGGATGTGTCACTGCTCACCCCACACTTTCTGGTTCTCTCGAGCTGGGTAATAATGGACCCACACCTGTTTCTACCTCCGTGTGGGGGGCTGAGCGACGACCCCGTGCAGGCTTGCAAGGGGGGATGTTCCTTAGAAGACGGTTGTTCTGGAGGTGCCTAGGCTTGTGGAACACCGCTGGGAGCCGGCAGGCGGAGCTTGGGTGGGGGCGGGGCTAGTTTACCCAGGGGGTGGGGCTATAGAGATGAGGCGTTGTCTAGAACCCTGCGGGGGCGCAGAGAGCTCGCGTCGCCCCCACCTGGCTCTGGCGCCTGGAAATGGGGCCTTGGCAATGGGGCGGGGCTCCGGGGGGGTGAGGCTCAGGCTTGGGGGAGAGGCCCGGGAGCCTGAAGGCGGGGCTTGGGGAGCTCGCCCCACGCGGGGCGGGGCTCCAAAGGCCGCGGGATCTGCAGTTCGGACTCCCCGCGCCACAGCCGCTGCAGTTCCCTCCACTGTGGTGGCCCCGCGGCCCTGCGGGGAGTCCGGGGGTCGGCTGGACGCTCGGACTTGGTGCAGAGCCGGCCCCGCCTCTCCCTTCTTCAGTGGGGCCTAGACGGTCGGGGCCGCGGTGACATGGAGCCCTCTCCTGCCACAGGGGGCTCGGAGACCACTCGCCTGGTGAGCCCCCGGGACCGCGGCGGCGCCGGTGGCGGCCTGCGCTTGAAGAGGTAGGACAGACCTGGGCCGGCCCTCGGCCCGGGGGCGCCACCCTCATGCCATCCGTCCATTTCGTTTGTCTCTTTCTCGGCGCGGCCCCGGCTGGCCGCCCGGGCGCACCGCAACTCCCTCAGCTTCTCGGCGCCCGGCCCTGTCCTCTCCGGCTACATAGCCAGCACCCCCCGACCCTCCCAGCAGCCTGCTTTGCCTCCTCCCGGCCACCTTCTTTTTCTCGGTCCCGCAAAACGACTCCCCGGCCGGTCCCCCAAGCCTCCGGACCTCTCTGCCGCCCTCGCCGCATCTGACTTCTCCGCGAGTAACTGCTCCTCCGTCGGGCTGGAGTCCGCGCCCGGTGCCCCGATGTCTGCATTGCTCCAGGGCCCTGGCAGTGGGAGCACCTCGCCTCCCAGGCTTCGGAGCCCCCGCTGCAGGCCCCTGGCCCTTCCCTCCGTGCGCCTCGGGGCGCCCCCTCCAGCCATGGCCAGCTGTGCGCACCCGGGCCATGGGCCCGGGCTCCACGGCGGTTCTTCCCGGCCCCTGGGGGGCGGCGGCCGCCGGGAAGCGAGGGGGTGGCAGGGAAGGAGCAGGTGCGGTCTGGGCGGCAGGGGGTATTCCCGGCTCCGCACAGACGGGGCCGGGGGCGGCGAGGTGTGAAATGAGGCGCGCGGAGCGGCCGGGACAGCGGGCCGGGGGCGGCCGGAGAACCTCCTCCGCGTCCCGCCGGCCTCCTGCGCCGGGCGCCCGCCAGCTCTGTCCGCCTTGTCCCTCAGAGCGGCCGCGCCAGGCCCATCCTGGCCACCTCCACTGGCCATTTTGTCTGTTGGCTGACCGTCCGTTTGTCTCGGAAATTTGACAGGCTCGCCGGCTTTTCCTCTTTCTTCATTTCTCATAATCGTTCTGTTTCCCTCCGAGCACCTTTCCCTTTGTCTCTGATGTGATGCCTCTGTGTGTTTCTCGCTCTTTCCCTGGGTGGGGGCCATAAACCTGAGTGGGTGGGGGAGTGGATGAACAGAAGGGAGGACAGACTTCCCGTCTGACTCCTTCCTGCAGGGGCCTGCAGACGTGGGCAGCTGTGGGGACTCCAGCCCAGGCACTGGCGTCTCTTCACCTATCCTTTTGATTCTGCTTCAGGCCTTTGTCCCCTGCCCACACCCGCCCCCTCTAACCCTCCCCTCTACCCCACTATTACTTGTTGTTTGTTGGGGGTTTCAGAGGGCCAGCAAGAGAAAACTGCCTTGCCTTTCCTTCTCTCTAAACAGCATGTAGACAACCCCCCCGCCCCAATACCCACACCAACAATGAAGCTTCTTTTTTTTTTAATGTATTTTTTTTTTTAAGTAGGCTCCACGCCTAATGTGGGGCTTGAACTCATGACCCTGAGATTAAGAGTCGCATGCTCTAACGAGAGAGCCAGCCAAGCACCCCAACAATGAGGCTTCTTTAGTGCCCAATTCATGCATAACAAAAGGGAGCAGCCTGTTGATGGGTGGCTACCTTGATGACTAGCTACTCTGTGCCTTACAAAAAAGGCATCTTGCCCAGTGCCCCAAAGCCACGCAGCCTCTGCTTGCTATCCAGACCCGCATCTTGGACTCCCAGCTCATTTTCATTCTCATATGACCATTAGTCACCAAATCCTGCAGTATTTTCTGAAAGAGGCTCTTCCCTACCTACCTACCCCTCCCCTAAAGTTCTCTGGAGGGGCTCTGTGGCTTGATCTATTCTGGATCCTTCCATCTCCTCTCCTCTCTCCCTCCCAGGCTAATATACACCAGCAAGGTCATCTCAGGGCTAGGGAAGGTATATGAAATCAATCAGTATATCTCCCTTGATGTTCCTTTGAGCCCTCACTTTCCTCCTCAGCCCTTGCCCTGGCTCCTGACACTTAAAACTCCCAGCCACTTATCTTGTCATTGGCATTCCATGTGTCTGGAGCCCCTTCTTCACCTAGGTCTCGTGTTAAACATCTCTCCCTCTGTGACGTTCTCCTCACCCCCATTACAGTCCATCATTCCCTGCCTGGTGCTCCAAAGTCCTTTGTTCATAAATCCCCCTGGTCCAAACCCCTCCTTGCCTAGTAAGTCATTTGTGACACATCTATCTCCCCCACTAGACTGGGCTTCACTATGTGTGCACTGCCTGGCCACCAGAGTCCTGGGCACCCAACTATGTGTCTACCTCATTGAAGAATGAGGATGGATTTCAAAGCCACCCTCACCTCCTTGTCTCCTCTGGAAACACACCCAGAATCATACACACCAAGATTCTAAGTCTTGGAAGAAAATTCCGAGAAACTAATCTACCTGCCAGCACTTGAGTTTTCCCTACAAGCACCAAATGTCCCCCCCACCTCCCTCACACCTCAGTTCACCCACTTGGCAGAGCTCTCCCTAGCCAGAAGGCCCCAGGCATCCCTCCTCACTTTACTGCTGTGATCACATTTCTATCTGGAGCCTTCATTTTCACTCATGGGTATTTTTGTCACACCTCCATGAGTATTTCTAGGACTGTGTTTTCCAGTTAGGTTCTTTGTTCTGTGGAAGGTTCTGGCCTTGTTGGGGTTCAGGTTGGGTAGTACTAGGGTTGAGAATTGAGCCAGAATGAGCCTAAAACTCAGCCTGAGCTCAAGCTCTGGCATCCCAGGTGAGGACCCAGCCCCGTTCACTTATCAAGGGAGGCTTATGGCACCGTACAGTTAAGGCGGCCTCCACTGGGCATTTATGGTCAGACTGAGGTCCAGCTAACACGTAGCAGACTCCAGATCCACCGCTCCTACCACTGCCTCCCCATCCACAGCAGTCTGTCCTTCGTCCTCCCCATGACAACCTCAGTGTGGAATCCGGCCACTAGTTCTCTGTGCCTGGATCCTCAGACTTTTTGGGTCCCAACATTCCACCTCCTCTCTGTTTCTTTCTTTCTTTCTTTCTTTCTTTCTTTCTTTCTTTCTTTCTTTTTTTTAATGTTTATTTATTTTTGAGAAAGAGTGTGAGTAGGGGAGGGGCAGAGAAAGGGGGAGAGGGGATCCAAAGCGGGCTCCACACTGACAGCCTCGAACTCACAAACTGTGAGATCATGACCTGAGCTGAAGTCAGACACTCAACCGCCTGAGCCACCCAGGCGGCCCACCACTCCTCTCTTAAAGGGCCACATTTCAGCTGCATGTCTAGATAGAGAAGGTGAAGGATCTGGAGTGGAGGCACGAGGAGATGGGTCTGGGAGAGAGGCACTCAGACCAGGATCACGTGCTTCGTCTGGCCTCACACTTTGACACCACCTGGTCATATTGCCTCTGCTTGGCATGTTCACCCTGTCTCTGTCAACACCTTCCCTTTCCTTCAAGGCCCTTCTCTTGGTGCCTCCTTCAGTGGTTTCCCTGGTTTCTCTTGGACTCCTCTACCCCTCTATCCTCTGAGCGCTGATAGCACTTTGTTTTAACTGCTCTGATGGCGATAGCTACCTTCTGCTACATATCATAGTACTTAGGTACACATTTGTTCACCAAAGGCTCCCAGAGATCAGCATGATCCTGCTGACTTTGTGTGCCTTATGGTGCCTATCAATTGGTTATGGTGGAGTCGGCTCTCTACCATGAACTAGCTGTGTGGCCTCCATGTGTCCTCTCCCTCTCTGAGCCTCAGACTTGTAATTTCTGTAATAAAATGTTAGACTAGACTACCTCTATGGTGCTTTGCAGCTGTGAGATTCTGTGGCTCTGCGTATGAAAGGAAAAGGGCAGCTGGGATCCGAGCTGTTTGCTTAGCCCCCATCCCTCATGTGGCCCTCTGTCCCCGAGGCTCCCGGGTTTGAGCAAGCCTGGGGACAGACAGAGGGAGTGCGGGGCCATAGCTGATGAAGGCCCTCTGGGGGACTGAGGGCCTGGGAGTGAGGAACAGATTCAACTGTAGCCAAGCCCCAGGTTGAATTGTGCTGCCTGCCTCAGTCTCTTCACAGAGCCCTCGGAGCCCCTCCCTGAGGAACCTAAACCTGAGGAGATGCCCTTCCACCATTGCCACAGGGACCCCCTGCCCCCGCCGGGCCTCACCCCCGAGAGGCTGCAGGCGCAGAGGCAGCTGTGTGCGGCCTGTGCTGTGTGCTGCGTCTTCATGGCCGGGGAGGTGGTCGGTAAGTTGGAGAGCAGCTTCTCCGACCCCATCCTCTCGACACCTGCCTCGGCCGCTCTCCACCCAGAGAGAGCATCCCAACAATATTCCTGGGTGGACAAGCAATGGAAGGGATGGCTGGGGTGGGAAGTTGGGTGCCCGGGGCTCAGGAAGTGGGAGAGGGTGAGGGATAGCACTGAGGGGTATTTAGGGCGAGGTCTG
Source organism: Panthera leo (assembly GCF_018350215.1). Taxonomy (NCBI): domain Eukaryota; kingdom Metazoa; phylum Chordata; class Mammalia; order Carnivora; family Felidae; genus Panthera; species Panthera leo. The sequence continues at coordinate 118,144,663 of NC_056681.1, forward strand.
GGGGGCAGAGGGCCAGGGCTGGCCTCTCGGCATTAGTTAGTCTTTTTAAAGTCCTATTTTCTTGATATCAAAATGTGTCATTATAGGAAAAGTAGAAAACGTGGGTGAGTGAAAAGAAGGAAATAAAAACTCCCTGTAATCTCATCCTCAGGGAAAAACACGGTTCACATTTTGGTGCACGTCCCCGCAGTATCTTTCCGTGCTTGTACACACACTACCACGGAGCATGATATCTTCCAACTGGACCCAGACCGTCCATTGCTTTGCCCTTGCAGGTGGGTATTTGGCGCACAGCCTGGCCATCATGACAGATGCAGCCCACCTCCTGGCGGATGTGGGCAGCATGATGGGCAGCCTCTTCTCCCTTTGGCTCTCAACCCGTCCAGCCACCCGCACCATGACCTTCGGCTGGCACCGCTCAGGTAAGGCCCTGCGTGGCCCAGTGAGCCTCTGATCTTACCAGAAGGTACCTCCTAGGGTCCCGGGCGGGTCTCTGATAGCTTGTCTCCCCCTGCAGAGACTCTGGGGGCTTTGGCCTCCGTGGTCTCCCTCTGGATGGTCACTGGCATCCTCCTGTACCTGGCCTTCATCCGCCTGCTGCACAGCGACTACCACATCGAGGGGGGTGCAATGCTGCTGACCGCCAGCATCGCAGTCTGTGCCAATCTGCTGTACGTTCCAGCATGGAGCAGGCACCATGCGGGGTTCAGGGCAAGGGGTCCTCCTCCAGGGTGGGAGAGCTGGCTCTCTCCCCTCCCCAACAGGCATGCAACACGCACACACGGTTCTCAACTGTCTGCCCCAGGGCTGCCTGAGAACAGACAGGAGAGAGACCTAGACGTCAGAGTCAGCGGACATTTATGAAGGGCCTACTGTGTGCCAGCTGCTCTGCGGGGGAGCTTTCATCCAGTACTGTCTCATTTAAGGCCCACAACCGCCCTATGAGGTAGACTGTGTCACCCTTAGCGTACAGTTAATGAAATAGGTCCCAAGAAGTGGTCGGGTGACTTGCCCAGGCCACACAGCTGTTCAAGTAGCAGGGTCAGGATTTGAATCCCTGTCTCCTGCACCATGTACGGTATTTTTCCCCCCAGGCTGCACGATTTGTCTCTTTTATCCAATGCTCTCTTCTCCCCCGGGTTGGGAAAACAGGGAGACAATAGGTGGAGAAAGGGCTCCTGGGGAGGTGAGTTGGAGAGCCATGGAAATAGGGCAGAGGAGGCCAGGAACAGGCCACCTGGGCTGAGCTGCTCTGCTTCCCCCTCAGAATGGCCTTTGTGCTGCACCAGGCCGGGCCCCCCCACAGCCACGGGTCTAGGGGGGCGGAGTATGCACCGCTGGAGGAGGGGCCGGGGGAGCCCCTGCCCCTGGGGAACACCAGCGTCCGGGCAGCCTTTGTGCATGTGCTGGGGGACCTCCTGCAGAGCCTTGGGGTACTGGCCGCCTCTGTCCTCATCTACTTCAAGGTACTGTGCGCGCAAGCCTGCCCCAGCCTGCCTTCCCCAGCTCCACATCCGGCCCCTCCTTCCCAGGACCCTTGGCCTCCCTCCCCGCCGACTCCCAGCTCCCCAGGTCACGGTCCGTTCCCCTTTAGCAGGGCTCTCAGGGGCCTCTCGGGTCCTGTCTTTCCAAGACACCCCTAGATCTTCCACTGGAATATTCCTGCTTCCTGGGCTTAGAGATCTCTTTCTCTATAGCCTCAGTACAAGGCAGCTGACCCCATCAGCACCTTCCTCTTCTCCATCTGTGCCCTTGGATCCACAGCTCCCACCCTCCGAGATGTTCTTCGTGTCCTTATGGAAGGTAAATCAGATGCCACTCTCCCTGCCCAGGGCCCTCTCTGATCTCCCTCCAGCTCTGAGCCACCTCTCTTCCCTGAAGAGAATGTTGGGAGAAGGTCTGGGCCCTGGGGCCTATTGCTAGAAGGAGGATTCAGGCACCGGGGGAATTGTGGGGGTTAATGGTAAGCAGGTACAGGGTAGGGGAGGTAGAGTCTGGTGGGGGGGCTGTCTTTGGGCAGGAGTGGCCCTGGCAGTAAGCATGGCGGGTGCTGTTTGCAGGTTCCCCCCGAAGTGTGGGGTTTGAGCCCGTGCGGGACACGCTGTTGTCGGTGCCAGGAGTCCGGGCAACTCATGAGCTGCACCTGTGGTCCCTTACGCTCACTTACCATGTTGCCTCCGCACACCTGGCTATTGGTGAGTCCTCACTGACCCTAGCCAGTTACCTCCTAGAAACAGTCCCCCATCTCCCAACCCCATCCCCCACACTCCCCTTCCAAACCTAGGGAGGTAGCCTGAATTGCTGTTTCTGTCTCTTTCTTGATCTCTCTCACACACACATGCATGTTGGAGACAAGGAACCCTGGACAGGGTGTTCTGGAGGGGAGGTTTCCCCCTCTCTGAGGTAGTGCAGAGAATCAGCAACCCTTTAAAAGATCATTAGTACCTGGGTGGCTCAGCGTCCGACTCTTGATTTCGGCTCAGGTCATGATCTAACGGTTCTTGAGATTGAGCCCTGTGTGGGGCTCCACAATGAGAACACAGAGCCTGCTTGGGATTCTCTCTCACTTTCTCTCTACCCCTCTCCCTGCTCATGCACACACACACACACACACACACACTTTCTCTCTCTCTCTCTTTCAAAACAAATACATAAACTTAAAAAAAAAAAACAGATTACTAGTACCAATAGGTCTAGTGACGGGGCACAGTTAGGTAAGTTATGACAATGGGGTAACATGGAACTATTCAAAATGATGATTATGAACACTGTATGGCAACTAGGAGAGATGTTTATGGTATAAAGCTAAGAGAAAAAAGCTGAATGTAAAATTATATCTACATTATGATTCAACTATTAAAAATATATATGGTGACTCACAAGCTGACAAAGGATTTTTGAGTTTCTTCCAGATGCAAGAAGCAATCAGAGACATGCAATTTGGATGCCAAAAATATTATACTTTGTAGGATAGTTGATGGTAACTCTAGGGGGACAATGGGAGAAAATATTTAACATCTGGATTGTCTTGGAAAGTCGGGTACTATGGCTGCTGAAACATACAGCTGCGTGTTAATAGTCAAAGAGCAGAGGAGAATAGAAAAATAAGAATGGTTTGGTGTTTTAGCCTGGTAGCATGGTTGATTAGGGGGTGAGTCTCCCCAACCTTTTCTTTGGCATTTTTATGCTGTTCATACAATACAGAAAGAAAATAAAGCTTCTCATTCAAACCTGGCTTTAATGCTGTGCAAGCCATTGGGTCCCCCTTCACCCGGCCTTATCTTGGCCCCTGCCTGATTCCCGACTCCCCTGGGAACCTGCTGCCTCTTATCACTCTCCCACAGACTCCACGGCCGACCCTGAAGCTGTCCTGGCTGAAGCCACATCCCAGCTCCACTCCCGGTTTGGATTCTCCAGCTGTACCCTGCAGGTTGAGCAGTACCAGCCCGAGATGGCCCAGTGCCTGCGCTGCCGGGAGCCCCCCCAGGCCTGAGCCGAGGCCCTGCCCTCACCCCACTGCCAGGCCCTGGCTCAGCCCTGGACTCTCAGTACCTGCCCCCCCGCTCTCCGAAAAGGGACAGAACTGGGCCCATACCCCTTCCTCTCTCCCTCCTTCCACCTGCCGGCACCCCAGCCCCCAGCCCCAGTGGGCAAGACCAAAGTGGGTGTGGGGGCGGGCAGGAGTCAGGCTGAATGGGAATCAATTGGTGGGGGTGTGTAGAAGCCCCTCAATCCCCACTCTATGGTCTGGGGAGCACAAGCGTCCTCTCCATGCAGTTCATTTGTCTGTGTGGCAGGCTGGCTGGCTGGCTGGCTGGGGGCATCTGCCTGTCTGTGTGCTGTTGGTGTGCCTATGCCTGGGGGAGGTCAGCAGGGGCCCCCTCCCCACGTGGCCCTCGCTCTGTCTATGCAGGAGCCCCAAAGCCCGCACTTTGTCCGTGTGTTCTAGCCCTGTGGTTTTGTCTCCGTGTGTGTGTGTTTCTTGGTGCTGTGGCCTGTGTGTCTCTGTGCCTATGTGGCTGTGCTATAGTCTCTCTGAGTCTGCACCATCCATGTGTCCTTTTGGGGGTCTGTCTGTCCATCCCTCTGTTGGTGCTGTGCCCTCGGCTGTCCCAGAGAAAGGGAGGACTCCGCTGCAGCTCCACCAATAAACTTGTGTCTAACTGCATCTCTCAGCCCTTGTACTGACTCCTCAGGAGGGGTTAAAGGAATCATGAAGCCACAGTGACCTTCCTTCCACAGCCCTCCCACCTCCTACCCAGCCCCTCCACCCTCTCTACCCTCCAATATCCATTCCCATGTAGGCTAAAACCCTCCAGTCCTTTTGTTACCTTCCCTTACTTCACAGCCTGGGTCGCTGGCTCAGGGAGAGGCCCCACACACCACGGGCCTGGTTGCAGGAGAAAGTTGGGAGGCAAGGAGCCAAGGGATCTTGGAGAACAGTTCCTAAAGACTCCTGCAGGCACCATGGCCTCAGGCTGGTCATAGAGAAGCTTTGTCCCTTCGGGGGAGAGTGGTTGGACCACATGCTGCTGTGGGCCTAGTTCCTGAGCTGTATAAGCTGTCAGGGGGAGAGGCCCTCATCCTGAGACCAGTTTTGGGCTGTGGACACCAAGGACCTCTTTTTAAAAAAAAAAAAAATTTATTTTGGGGAGAGCACAAGTGGGGGAGGGGCAGAAAGAGGGGGACAGAGGATCTGAAGTGGGCTATGCGCTGACAGGCTGACAGCAGAGCGCCCAATCCAGGGCTCGAACTCAGGAACTGCAAGATCATAACCTGAGCTGAAGTCAGACGCTCAACCGACAGAGCCACCCAAGCACCTCTTTTACAATTATCCTCCCTTTGCCTTTAAGAATCATATATGTATTATTATTGTTGTTGTTGTTTATTTTATTTTATTTATTTTTTTTTTTTTTTTAACATTTATTTATTTTTGAGACAGAGAGAGACAGAGCATGAACGGGGGAGGGTCAGAGAGAGAGAGACACAGAATCTGAAACAGGCTCCAGGCTTTGAGCTGTCAGCACAGAGCCTGACGCGGGGCTTGAACTCACGGACCGCAAGATCATGACCTGAGCTGAAGTCGGCCACTTAACCGACTGAGCCACCCAGGCGCCCCTGTTGTTGTTTATTTTAGAGAGAGAGCATGGGTGGGGGAGAGGGGCAGAGGGAGAGAGACAGAGATGGAGAATTCCAAGCAGGCTCTACAGCATGGCGTCTGATCTGTCGTGGGGCTCGATCCCACAACCATGAGGTCATGACCTGAGCCAAAACCAAATGTCAGATAACCAACCAAGCCACACAGGCGCCCCTAAGTATCATATATTTAGACAGATTTAGTCTTATAAACCAAACTTAAAGGATTATTATTACTACTAAGGCCTCCCTTAAACTTAAGGGATTGTGGATTTTCTCTTTTAAAAATCACACTCTTTGTGCTTCGATTTTAGATCTAGTGCATTGGATCAGCAGTTCACACCTTGCGACCCTAGGTTAATACAATTCCAGCCTGAAGCAAAGAAACAGCATTTTCATTAGCCCGTGCATATTTCTGCAAGGCTTTCCTCCGCGTAATGGAAATACCTTTATTATAAAATGATCTTTCTTTTATTATTATAAGAGCAATATATGATTGCTTTAAGAGTCCAACAAAGGAAAAGTGTATAAAGTAGAAAGTGAATGTTTCCCCTATTATATTACTCCCAGAGGTAACTGCTCTTCAGTTTGGAGTCTCTCTGCCCATATTTTTATGTATGGACCAACAGTTCTATGTAATAACATAGATGGGATCACTTTATAGGTGAGATCACATAACCTGCTTTTATGACTCAAACACACGTGCTGGATGTATCTTTCCATGGCAATACATACACATTTCATTGCTTTTTTTTAAGGTGAGGCTTTTGGACTCATTGAAAATAGGTCTCCCCACTCTGATCTCCAACTGCACTCCCCACCCCACCCCCCCACCCCCTCCCCCTGGCTGGGTGAGTCTCGGCTGGCCTGCTGGCCTGCCTCAGTCAGGCACGGGAGGCTGGGCTGAGGTGAAGGGCTGGCAGTCCATCACACTCGAGGATGCCCCAGCTGCTCTCCATGCTTTGCTAGTTCCTGATACTTTCTCATTTTACGTCTCATTGGTTACAGGCCCCAAGCGACACGATGGGGGTGGGGAAGAGTGAGGAAATGAAGGGTGGGGAAAATGAGGACTAGATTTTCACCCTATGACCAGCCTTGAGCTCAGCCCCACTATATATCACAATGCTGGGTTCCTTTGTAGGGGAGGGAACACAGTGTTCAGGGTGGAATGAGATTTCACAAAGGATGTGGCCCACCTCTGCCCCACACCCTGGCGAGATGAGGAAGTGGAAGCTGAGGCTTAGAGAGGGAAAAGAACTTCCTCAAGGTCACCCAGCAAGTGACAGGGGCAGGAGCAGAACCAGGGTTCTCACTCCCACTCAGGCCTCTTTGAAGCTCTTGCCCAGTGGAGTTTCTCAGCAAACCTTTGCTCAGTTTCTTTTTCAGCAACCTGCTGCCACCAGCATGGCAGATCCTGGGGCTCTGGACTCAGGCTTCTTGGTTCTGCCTCAGCTTCTATTAATACACTGGTCCTGCTAACCTCTCTGTGTTCCTGCCTTTGTAATTATAAAAAGAGTAATTACATGGTAGTGTGGATGTGAAGGTTCCTGGTATATAAAGGGCCTGTAGGAATAGTTGTTCTTGGATGGTATCCAGGATGCAGGGGTGAGAGAGATTTCAGGGGAACAGGGTGGCCCAGCACCCTAATAGCAGGGATAGGAGCCAACATTTACTGAGCTTACACTGGTGCAAGGCACCATAGACCGCTTTACCTCCACTTTACCGATGGAGAAACAGGTGTACCTGCCCGGGGTCCTGCAGCTAATAACTGTCCGGGTTGAGATGCAAATTCCGTTCTGGCTGCTCTAAATCTCCAGCCCTTTTACGCACCACCCTCCCTTTCCATCCATCTCCCAGCTTCAGGCTTTGCTCAGTCAGGGTCATGGAAGGACAGAAGGATCAGGGGCATTCTCCCTCATTCATACAGCACTCTCCAGGGAGTCTTGGAAACCCTTATCTGCAAGAGCTGCCCGCATCCCCCCCATTATCTGCCCAACCCACCTCCACTTGCTTATCCAGAACGTCCTTTCCTCTTGGTGTCCTTCCCTGATGATAAAATATGTGGTGGAGGGAGAGGTGAGGAGAAAGGGCTTGCCGGGGAGGCACGAGCAAGAGCAGGGCTGGGGAAGGGCCCATCTATCAGTCCAGCCCTGGCAGCACTTTACACAGCTGGTTAACCAGGGGATGGGAGGGGAGACGGCCGCCTGTGAGGTAGACAGGGACCAGAAAAAGATGGGGTGGACAGGGGGGAGAGAGGGACAGGCTGGGATGCTGGAAGTGCCATTGTCAGAGCGTTCGAGAGAGAGAGAGAGAGAGAGAGAGAGAGAGAGGGAGAGAGAGAGAGAGAGAGAGAGAGAGAGATGAGACCCAGCAGTCAGAAGGAGAAGCCAGAATGGGGGTGTGTGGATGTGGGGAGGGGGCGTGGGAACATCCGGGCATATGGGGAGGCCCCGCCCCCTCACTGTGGGGCTCACCTGGGGCCCTCTGGGCGGGGTGGGGCTGAACCTCTCTGTCCAAGGGGAAGGCCTGACGACCCAGCGGACCGGGGGAACTGCTTGTCTCGGGCCGGGAGGAAGCACTGGGTGATAAATTGGTATCTTCCTCCCTCTGGTGACCCTGCCGTCTTTTCAGGAACTTCAGTGAGCTGGGAGCCCACCCCGGCCGCCTTTAGCCAGACCATCAGAGGGAGAGCAGCGCCCCCCTGCGGCCCACGCTATGATAGCAGCAGAGGCGACCAGACCAGAAGGCTCTGGAGGGAATCTCAGAATCAAGGCTAGATGGGAAGAGCCCTCACCCTCTTCAGGGCAAATTCCCCCACCCCTGTGGAGAGCTGCAGTTAGGGAGTTTCCTTTGTACTTGAAGGACTCTTTATCCCCAACTCTGGGAGTGCCCAGGACCTCGCAGTCCCTGATCTGAGCACCAGAGCCATCCCATCACCACTAGATCAATACCTTACAAGGGGTGCTGGGCAGTGGGGCAGAGTCTGAGGTGATCACGAATGGTCCTACGAAGTGGGCCCTGTTGCTCCGTCTAGTGAGAGAAAGTGGGCGGGGAGAATGCCCAGGAAGAATAGGCCCAGGGTGGCCAGACCTGTGCCTCTCTCCTTCAGTCCCCACTCCCTGCCCTCTCTCTGCCCCAGCCTCCCTCACCTGCTCTCTGGCTACAGCATCCTGAAGCCCCAGGAAGCAGCTCCCACTGGGCCTGGAGAAGCTCACTCATAGAACAGGTCCCCTTGTGTCAGAGCTGACCCTCTGCACTAGTCACCAGTATAGAGGCCCTGGTGGCCACTCTGGGAAGGGCACATCCCATGGCCGCTCATGGGCTATTCCCCTCCTCCCCTCCTGCACCAGATCTTCCACTCCCTGGGGAAGACTCTCTGGTCAATTCCTAAGTGGGTGCCTCAGGAGGGAGAGAAGGAAAGTGCAGCCAGCAATGTCCTCTCTCACCTTAGCTTAGCACTCTATGTAGGTTCCTTTTCCATTCTTAAAAGGAAACATACAAGCTTCCCAGAATAGAACAGAAGAGGCCGGCATGGGGGTCTCCAGGTGCATCCCTTCTGAGTTTTTCTCTCCAATCTGGTGCTATGCCCATGGCACCTGGTTCCCAGGGCTTACTGCCTGACATCTTCTCTGACCCAAACAGTCTGAACATTCAATTCCAGTCTCTTGTTCTCTTTGGCTCAACTAAGACACACTATAAATTTTAAAAGGACTGGAGCCAGAAGCCTAAGGAGAAACCAATGGAACCAAACCCAGGAACTAAAAGACAGCTAAAGCTTACCAAAATAAGCAGGTTTCGGGCCCTACAATAGCAAACTTGCTTTCCCTGGCCCGGAGATCGCCTCCCTGTTCTCCTCCATCCTGCCCACCTGCTGCACCAGAGCAGGGTTCAGATCAGGACTCGGTCACATGGAACTTCTGGGAAGCACAGTGATGGGGTGAGATTGCTTGGTAAATCGCACACCCCCCGGAGGGAAGAAGGCACTGGCTTTCCTTACCTTTGCCTGGCACTTAGTAGATACTCAGCAATAGGTGTTGGTGGAGTGGATGGATGGAAAGATGGTAAACAAATGGACACGGGGTCACACAAAGCCTATAAACTGCCATCTTAATTCCCTAGGCTCCTGCCCACGAGCCAATGAGCCTTACAAGCGGACTCTCCAGGGTAAATCTGCACCAGCATTTGGTGGTAACTAATCAGATGCCTCCCAAAGAGGAAGTAATTGATATTTCCAGAGTCCTCCATGGTGGGTGACATGCCTGTCTCTGGTCCTGCCCTGCTCATTGCTTCCCCAACCCTACTACAAGCTCATGATGTCTATCTTTCCATTGAGCCCCACTCGGTGACCCTTTTATTACCCTCCTGAGGATTCATCACAGCTTTTCCAGCTTTTTCTGGACCTTTCAGGTCCTAATGCCACACCCATCTTTCCTTACCTCTTGGCAAATGACCTCAGCTTCCAGACTAGTCCCTCATTAAGCCCATGACATGTAGTGTCCACCTTACAGCCACAAAACATCAGAGTAACTACTGTGACCAGGTCCCTGCCCCATTGACCTACTGCAGGATCTGATCTGCTGACATCTCGCCCCACACCTCACACACCTGCAACCCTGGGACTCTGAGGGCTTTCTTCAGAGTTCTTCTCCACACTTTCTAAGATTCTGCTCATTTCTCCTTGCTCTCATTCTCTTGGTGAACTAATACAGAGATACATATTTGAAGAGCTTCGATTACCTTTCTGTTAATGATTCAGTCAACAAATATTTTAAAAAAAAATTTTTTTTTAACGTTTATTTATTTTTGGGACAGAGAGAGACAGAGCATGAACAGGGGAGGGGCAGAGAGAGAGGGAGACACAGAATCTGAAACAGGCTCCATGCTCTGAGCCATCAGCCCAGAGCCCGACACGGGGCTCGAACTCACAGACTGTAAGATCGTGACCTGAGCTGAAGTCGGACGCTTAACCGACTGAGCCACCCAGGCGCCCCCAGTCAACAAATATTTATTGAGCCCCTGTTATGGACTCAATACTCTTCTTGGTGCTTGGGATATATTAATGAGTAAGGTCGTTATGTAAGCACATATTTACCCCAACTTGCACGTTGCCCCAACTTCCCAGCTTCAGTATCTATACATCTCCATATATGTCCCACAGCAGCTAAAAAGTATCATGCCCAAACAGAATTCATCCTTCCCTACCCCACATTGGCTCTCTGATCTACATCAGCCCTCATTCTCCCAGTCTCGAGGTCCCATGCCATGGAGTCATTTTCTAGTCTTTCCTATCCTTAGTATTTTCGTATTTTCTAACACTCAGACCCTTTTCACCCGTCATTTGCTTTTAGTGCAATAGCCTTCTAATTGGTTTCCCCGACGGTGGACTCTTCCCGATGCTGTTGCCAGGTTAGTCTTCCTGTGCACTCCCTTATCCTAGCAGTCATTGCACCACATCTCCTCCAGCCAGTGTCCACCCCCCCCCCCACCCCCCGCCACTGTCTATGGGATATCGTTACACAATTACAGACACCTACAATGTTACCCTGGGAATTCCCAACTCCACGCTTTCAACTGAAGCCCAAAGCTGCACCGACTTGCCATGGTTGTAGCTCAATCCTAACAGGTAGGAATAGGATGAAAGTGGCAAAGCTCCAAGACCTATTTTGAGATTTTCTTCTTCACTAGGGTAGACAGTGAAGAGTTGGGGAAAGTGACTTTGCAATGATAATGAGTGAACACATTAGGTCAGGCCTTTTTTTTTACAGCACAGTATATTTAAAGGGTTCATCCAAAAGTAAAAGTGAAAAAAAACTGTTAATATTTGTAAAGTGCTGGAACAGTGCTTGGCACATAATTAGAGCTATGTTAACTTAAAAAAAAAAAAAAAAAAAAAAAAAAGATCAAATTGCTTAAGTATCTCAGGAGCCTGGAAAACTTTTTAACTTTTTATAGTTAATGATAATCACATGGGACATACGAAGTTTCTCAGTGGATGTGGAACAGCCTTAGATATATTTTGTTTAAAGGACTGCTTTTATTCTTTGCTGATAGCTTCATTTATTGCCCAATGTACCAAGATCTTTCTGGTTGTAGGGAAAAGAGGTTTATTCAACTTGGAGCCGTGTTATGATCAGGAGAGTCAAGGAAAGGAACAGAGCGGGAACACCTCCCACCACTTAGCAACTGAGTAGAACGTGTATGCTGCTTGGCAGCAAAACCTGCTTCTCCTTGAGGACGAGGCTCCGAGACGGAGTTCTATGGGAATCTGTGTGTGGCAGATTCCCAGGTACTTGGGAAAATAATCTCTTGACGTGTCTGAATAGCCTAAGAAGGGTAACCGGAGCTCTAGGAAGGAGCAGCATTCTCCAAATGATATTCTTTTCCAACCAACAAAGTCCTCTAGGCACCAGAGGGAGAACTGGTCAGGGTCAGGGTTTGGGAAGCCTGGAAGGATTAACATTAGCAGGGCGAGAGGTCTCAGCACTCCAGGAGCAGATAGAGTCATACCTAGTTCCACCCTCCAACAGCGCCTGTGGTTACGAATTCCTGTTTCTGTTGGAAAGCACACCCAGACCTCTCGGTCTGGTCTGTCACCCTCATCCCTAACAGTATGAAGCAGGTGTTCCCTGTGGGGTCCGGGTGTAGCCCTTCACTGTGCCGCAGACACAGAATTGCCACTCCTATGTTCAAGCGGTGCTGGCAGTAGGATTCTCTTCCCACCCTACCTGCCCTTTCCTCGGGCAACAGCCCCAAACCCCACTCCATGGACAGAAGTCCAGGTTTGTGCTGATCTCTCTTCTGAAAACTGGCTCCCATCTTAGACTTCTTTCCTTGTTTAGATTTGAGTGGCTTGTCTCTCACACTGGTTTTGGATGCCCTTAACGCGTGAAATTCCTTTTCCTTCTTGCTAGAGGAGAGATGGGTTTGGAGTTAAGTGGTCCTATATATGAATCTTAGCTACGTGACTTTGAGTAAGCCACCCAGGGACCTTTCAGAGTTCCTACATCTGTAAAACAGTTAGAAAGTTGGTGTGAGATTACATGAGAATATGCGAAATTCTATGCTCACACTGTTTTCAGAAAATGAGTGCCTTTCTCACTTTCCCATCTCTGTGACGTGCTAATAGCTGTGTGTGAAGTAGGTTCCTCTTGAATGATGCAAATGCAGTTTAGACCATCATGTGCCGGCATGCGGCAGTCCGACCTGTGGTAGTCATTGGATGCCTTACTGGCTAAGAAGCCTCAAAACTGAGGGTGAGAATTCTCGTTTGTTCTTGTACTCTCACTGCACATGGTACTTTGTACGCAGGGGGTGGAGTCTCCTGGATCAAGAAATTTCTTGAATGCTGCTAACGTGCATGGAATGGAATGGAACAGCTCACGTACTTTGTATGATCCACAGAAGCCCTGAACCGCAAACACACAGGAGCTACTCCACCTCGGTCCCCAATCCCACAGTCTCTAAGCCAAGTGCTCTTCAGCCTCCATAGCGTCTGCCTGTGTCCCTTGTCCAGTCTGGAACGTCCAGCGTCAGCCAGAGGCTCCCAGGGATAGTAGGTGGGAGGGGCTCCTAACAGTGATGGGAGCTGAACTCCAAGGCCAGGTTTTGAGGACGCAATGGCCACCCCAGCCTCTGAAGGAGAGAACTAACCAGACAGAAGAGAGAAGAGTGAAGGCCTCACCAGAGGACCCAGCTGTTTGGCATTCCTTTTCCCATAACTCAGAACTCTGAGTGCAACTTAATTGAGGAAGGACACTGGACACCCATCAGTGCAGCACTCAGCACCAACAGAATAGCACACCCCTGCCCAGAACCCCAAAGAGCCACAACTCTGAAAATGCTGAGCCCCGCTGCTCAGCCCTGGCCAGAGCCAAGAGCCTGCCCAGCAAAGCTGCTCTTGGATTTGGGCAGCTGTTCGAAATTTCCAGAAGTCCTGCCCACTACACTTCGTATTCTATACTGAAGTCAGGATACATGCAAGGAAATAGGCACTTACAAGCAGCTTAGCTATTTATTAAGTCAGTAGAAAAATGACTTTACAGGTTTGCGGTGCAATAAAGGAGATGGGGACCTACCCCCATGCTAGAGCGCTCCAGTCCAGTCCAGTGCCCAAGTGTGGTCTGCATGTGTATGTGTGAGCACGTGAGCTGCCTGGACGCCCCAGAGCATCTCCTAAGTGTGCTGCCCCCGTGGGGGGCACCAGAATCTGTGCCCAGCAGCTGGGCCTGATGAGAAGAGTCTGAGGAGCTGGGCCCTAGAAGCGGCCCAGCACAGTGGCTAACAGAGCCATGCGTATGTACATGCCGTTCTCGGCCTGGCGGAAGTAGGCTGCTCGGGGGTCTGAGTCCACCTCCACACTACAAGAGAAAGAAAACAGTTACCCCAGCCTGTCCAAGACTAAGTGTCCTCCCACAGCCAGCCCCTGGTGTATCCTCAATTTTGAAGCCGTGTCACCTTATCTCATTGACTCGAGGCATCGGGTGCATCACCACCATCTTCTTCTTGGCCCGCGTCATGATGTGGGGAGTGAGAATGAACTGGCCAAAGCACTGCGAGGCAGACGGGGGCCCTGTCAGCACCTCAGGGCCAGGGTGGCCGTAGGGCCACAAGCCTGGGTTCCTCCAGGGTTCTTTCCACACCCACATGCAGTTATCACAACTGAGAGGCCCAATCAAGCTCCTGGGGCCCAGCCTTCTTGGCCACTAGCCTGGATGCCCCGTGGCTCCAGCCCTGGCCTCGCCTCAGCCCTGGTACTCACAGCTTCATACTCCTGACTAGAGTCAAAGCGTTCCTTCTGGATTCGAGTCATGTAGAGCACATCAGTGTCAGGCAGCGCTTCCTCAATGCTCTCAAATTCCTCCTGGAGGGGGAGGCAGAGTCAGAGTGAATGCAGTGCCAGGCTCTCACTGCCCAACCCGCAGCTCCCCATGGCCTCCCAGGGCCTCACCTGCTTGGTGCCGCGGGCTGCCACAAAGGCCCGCACATTGGGTGGCATGCGCAGGCTGGGAGGTGCCACGTAGCGCAGGCTGACACGGTACTGGGTGAGCAGGCAGGCCAGGGAATGCACCGTGCGTCCATGCTTCAGGTCCCCCACCATTGTGATCTAGGGGAGGAACCCGATCACCAAGAGGGCCCCCAGATCAAGCACCTTGTCCCCCCAATTCAAAGCTTTCAGTCTCAGGATCAGGACACAGGCCTCCCTGATGCAGCATGCCTCGGAACAGAGAAGGTACTGCCCAACTGCCCCCACTCTTCAGACCTTGCCCGGGCAGGCTCCCAACCCCTGCCATTGTGCTCACCGTCATGCCATTGACAGTCCCAAGCTCCTCCCGGATGGTGAAGATGTCCAGCAGGGCCTGCGTGGGATGCTCTCCAACCCCATCGCCAGCATTGATCACTGGCCTTCGACAGTGCTTGGCTGCCAGCTGTGAAAATGGGAATAAGAAAGGAGAGCCTTGTCTTCTGCATCCCAGTGGCCCCTGCTCCCTGCCTGAGTCCCACTCTTCTTGGGTCCCCTCACCCATGTGGCCCAACCAGAGACTTGCAGTCATGTCCCTGGATCCATCCCAATCAACCCTGTCCAGTGGACAGCTGGCCTCACCTCCACGGCTCCAGGCTGGGGATGCCGAAGCACAACAACGTCGGCGTAGCAGCTCATGGTCTGCACAGAGTCAGCCAGGGATTCACCCTTTTGGACTGAAGACGTGGCTTCTGAGAAGCTGAGCACAGCGCCCCCCAGCCGGGCCATGGCTGCCGCAAAGGAACTGCTGGTCCGCGTGCTCACCTCGTAGAACATGGAGGCCATCACCTTCCCCTGTGGGGGGGAGGGCCAAGATTCAGTGTGAAAGTGTGTGTTCATCTTGGGAAAAGTATAGGCCGCTGCTTGCTTCGCCCACTTACACAGGAGGGACACTGAGAAAATTCCCTGCAAACTTCCTTGTGACCTGTCCTAACCTTGACATTTCTATTAGCATCGCTCTGAGCTAAAGGCTCTGCCACCGAAACACCGCTGGTAAACATCTGAATGAAATATTCATTCTCTGAGAGAAACAGAAACACCCCAGATCTATCCCACTGAATACATCTGCACAGAGCAAGTGACCAGATTAGCAGGCTGATGCACCGGCACTCAGGGCCTCACAAATCACCTAAATACAGGTCAGAGGAGAGCAAACATGTGGGGGTCAGGGGTCTAGGTCAGCAGGACCTTCCAGAATAAAGAAGGCAGAGCAACTTATAGTGGAGGATCTGGACTCACACAAGGTGACCTATGGCAGGAGAGGGAGATCCCTCTGACAGGGTCCTGGATCTGTAGCCCACAGCCCTGACCCTGACCTTGAGGATGTCGAGGCTCCGCTCCTTCTGGACCATCATACGCAGTGTGTGTGCCACATTGAACAGGTGAGACATCTAAAAAAGACCCCAAGTCAGCTGGAAAGGCAGTGGACCTCAGAGGTCCTAGCCCCAACTTTTCAGATTCTCAAAGCTCTGGGTGTCCCCATCCTCCCTCCCCCAGGCACCTGATCCTTGGTGAACTGCTGGACAGACAGGATATGTTGACCCACTAATGAGTGCAGCAGGGGTGAGGTCTGGGGGTGCAGCAGGCCAGGGGTCCCCAGGTTCTGGGGTGACGCCTGTCTAGGTACTGGTGGTGGAGGGTAGCAGGTGCCATCAAGGGTTCCCATGAGCTCTGCAGTGAGGGACGGGGCAGAAGAGGTGGGTCAGAGGGCTCCTCCTACAGAGGTCAGGTCAGACAGGTCCCCAAAGTGAGCGTGGGCTCTGGGGAAGTCTCACCTGGTTCAGCTGCCTTCCGAGAGGACTTTTCCTTTGGCTCTTCAGCTACAAATAGGGCAACAGGACAGATATAAGCCTGCAACTAAGGTCTGTGAAGAACCCCCATTTCCCCACACTCTGGATCATAGCGTCTGTGTTAAACCAACTCACACGACAGTAGCTATAGCAGGTTAGGGGGCAACAAGGATCAGTAGCCCTGGGGACACACCAGTGATTTCCCACAGGGGCTGCTGTGTGAGAGCAGTGGTGCCCTCCCAGGGCCCGCCCAAGTGGCAAAGGGATCCTAGGCAAGGGGAACGGCCAGGCTCACACCAACCAGTAACCTGGATTTACCCCACGTTCTGCTGCCCCGTGGGATCCCAGCTCCTGGGCGGAGGAACACAGCTGCCCACAACAAGAAAGGGCTGTGAGAAGCTGTGGGGTACCTACCTCACAGAGGGCAGACTGATTTAGGCAAAGGAAGGTACAGCAGGTCAGACTAGTAGTATGAAGGAAAGGCAGGAAGAACAGGGTAAGTGGACCAAAGTGAGGTGCTGGTGGGTGGGGGGGGGGGCTGTGAGCCCGACCCCAGTCCACCAGGGGGACATTGGGGGAAGAGAAGCCTGTCCCTACACATCTCTGAGTCCAGGTGGCCCCATCCTCCGTGTCACAGGACCCCCCTCTTACCTGGCAGACCTGGGTCAGAGGCTCGGTGGATTCGGGGAGGCAGGTGGAAGCGGCCATCGGGAAGCCCTGGGATAGCCCGGCGAGGCCTTTCGGGTGTCTGGAGAGATACAGGTCTCGCATTTTAAAAAGTACTGACCCAACTCCTCAAATTTAATTCCTCAAGAAAAGCCGAATTGCTCACTGTCCGTAGCGAGAATGGAATGGACCCTGTTCTCCATCATCTCCCCTCAGGTTCATCCCTCTGCTATACTGTTGTGGCACAGGAAGACCAACTAGCCTCCTAGAGGTGTGTGCTAGCCCTATGACAGGCTCTCAGATAAACCTCTGGTTGGGTTAATAAGGGGCTTGTGTTTCACCTAGGTAGGTAATCTCCTAAACTGAGAGTTAAGTCTATGTTTTGTAGTAGACAAAGAGATAGGTGGGGGACTCTCAGTGTCAACTACAGAGCCTTCCACCCCTAAACCACTAATTATAACACCTGTGCTGTTGGCTGTTCCTGGCCACATCCCCCAACACCCCCCTCCAGTCCCAAAGCACTGTGGATACCGTGGTTATCTCACTGGTGGCAGGGGCTGGAGGTGCGAGCTGGGGAACAACCCCCTGAGGCCACTTGCGTACATCCTGTCCGTAGCCCGGGGGCACCAGGACCTGCAGACAGAAAGCAGGAGCAGGCGAGTGAGCAGGGGGCAAAGAGCTGGACTGAGACCCTAAAGCAATGGAAGCCAGCAAAAAGGAAACACGCCCCAGGGGACCTGTGCCCACCCATGTCCAGGGCAGCTGGAGGAGGTGCTGGAACCACAGAGATGTGCCAGAGCAAGTTGACAATGGCACCAAGGAAGTCACTACTGGGATGGGGTTCAGGCCACACGCATACCTGCCCGTCAATATAGGCCACCTCGCCTCGTAGGACCACACGGCGGACGGTGCCCTTGACCTTCTGCCCTTCGAAGGGTGTCCAGTGGGCCTTGGAGAAGGGCATGTGGCTGGGGATGGTCCATTCATGCTCCAGATCCACCTGCCCAGAGTCACGGGTGATGCTAGGGTAGGGCCGCACCTTGGAACAGCTGCGGGGGATACAGAGCCGCCCACCCTCCGCAGCCGCCCACACGCCCACACCTCCACATAGGTGTCCTCCTGTGGGGGCAGGTGGAAGATCCGCCGAGGACCGTGGTGCAGCCGCTGCAGTAGGTCATCCAGAGTGAGCCGGCCCTCGCTGACAGCCGTGAGCAGCAGCGGCAGCATGGTCTCCAGCCCCGGGAAGCCTGGTGGAGGCCTGGGCCCACACTTCTCCTCCAAGGTGTGGGGGGCTGAAGGAAGAGAGCAGCACCCTCAGGCCCCATCGCCTCCACATCTGGGGAGTCACACAGGCCACCAGGATTGCACTGCCTCGCTACACGTCTCAATGCTCATCTCCTCTGGTTATTTGAAAAACAGATAAACCATGACAGCTGCCACCTTCTGGGGACTACACCTTTTACCCATGTTCTCTCATTTATAATTTTCATCATTTGCTCATTAGTTCCTTCAGGGAGCATTTATCAAGCACCCATCACAGACCAGGCACTGTGCTACAAAGGTCAAGTCCTTTGTATCCTCACAGAGCCCAGGGGCCCTGAGCTGGGGCACGAGCCCTGCTGGGCAGAAAGGTACACTGTGGGCCCTCTCACCATGATCTGAGGCGAAGCAGTCGATGACAGTCATGTTCTCCCACAGGGCCTCCACATCCTGGCGGGAGCCAAGCTCAGGCCGGACCTCGCCCTTCCCGGGCCCCAGGCGCTCCAGGTCATCGCGGCTTAGAAACAGATGGTGGGGCGCCACCTCACAGGTCACTGGCAGCCCTCGGGCCTTTGCGGCTTTAATCAGCAGGATCTGGAGGGACAGGAGATCTAGAAGGGGCCTCCCTCGTGCCCTGCCCTACAAGTCTCCACAGCCAACACCCCCTCTAGGAAAGTTACGGGGCAGACATGCTGAGGGTACTGGCTTGCTGCTCCCCACCCCCTCTGGCCCCCAAGAAGACCCTGACCTCTGGGTGTCACTGAGAAAACAGAAGGGGCACTGGGATCCCGGGTATACTCTCACCTCCTCCTTCCGTGCCACATGACATATGTGCACTGAGCGCTGGGTCAGCTGGGCCACCATGAGGATGGCGGCGACACTCTGTCGCTCCGCATGGGCGACAATGGGGAGGTGGGATGGCCATGTCTCAAAGTGCTGGGGACAGAAAGAATTTATCGGGGAGCGTGCAGAGCCCTGAATTCTCTGAGCTCATCAGAGCCCAGAGCCCTCACAGAGTTCCTGACACCTCACTGTTGTTGGTTAGCCCACTCTGTGTGGTCCTCAAGCCAGGACACTGGCTGCCTCCTCCCACGTGCCCACTCCCTACCTCCATCCACTGGGCCACGTTGTCCAGCCGAAGCTCAGAGAAGGTTTCGTTGAGGTAGAGCTTTAGCCCAGCAGCAGACCCAGCCACAGCACCCAGGGTCCCTGCATTTTCTGACGAGGCCCCAAGAAATAAGGCAAAGTCACAGCGTGCGCCAGCCTCTGCCAGCTGGGGAAGATACATATGAGATAATGAGATAAGACCCCCTGGCATCCATGCCAGCCTGGGAACCAGTGGCCTAGGCCCCTAGGCTTCTGGGAGGGCACAAGGAAGATGGGTCTGGGAGATAGGCAGAGACGTCTGGATCACCGTGAAGCAGGAGTACAAGGGCTCACCTTCTGGGCCAGGGCCAGGGCAGGGGCATCAATGATAGGGGGCCGGGTATTAGGCATGGCACACACCATGGTCACGCCCCCAGCCAAGGCAGCAGCTGTGCCTGAGGCAAAGTCCTCCTTGTGTGTCCCCCCTGGTTCCCGCAGGTGCACATGGATGTCAATCAGTCCTGGGAGAACATGGATGTGGCAAGATTAGAGGAAGGTTCACAGACACAAAGGACATCAAAGAGGTGAACTGGGGTGGTAGGAAAATGAGCAGCCACTGATACGGGTGAGAGGTGGCAAGGTCCCTCAGTCAAGGGCACAGAGGATCGTGGGAGGAAAGAGCTCAGTGAGAAAGATTCTGGCCCCCACACTCTATGCAGTCCAGGCAGGGTGTGGGTCCCACGGCCCAGATCTCTGAGCCAGATGCTACCAGTGTGCAGAAGCTGGGTTCTCCCAAAAGATGCACTTACCAGGTAGTCGCACAAGCTTTTGGGAAGTCATACAGTCAACGTGCACCTTCAAAGGAGGGGCTGGCCCAATCTGGCCTAGGGCCTGCAGGTGAAAACCACAGTCAGCTCTGATTTAAGGGCAACCCAGGAGTTGTAGGTAGGGACTGGGTTTTTGCATAAACCAGGCTCTACCTCCCAATACCCAACTTCTCTCTGTAGCCCCAAAGCCCGGTTATTACCGTAACTGCTTCATACTGAGATTTCCCAACCCCATGGCACACTCACTTCTCCCTCTTGTCCCATTAACACTGGCTGTTGCTCTCCTAGCACCCAGGTCCCAGGTACCTCTACAAACAGTTTGGTGCACTTGATATCGATGATGAGAGGCACAGAGAAGTCAGCGGCCAGGCGCCGGGTACGGTAGCCCTTGGTGACAAAGGAAGAGAGACGCCGGCCCCCAGCTCCACGCATTGACAGGTTAATCACTAGCTCAAAGTGATTCTCAGCCAGCTGCTCCAAGATGCTTCGCTGCGGTGGGCACTCACCATCCACTGCCTCCTCAAAGTGCCAGTCCACAGCTGTTACCTGTGGCCCAGAGATAAGGTCAGGGCCAACCTGAACCTGGCAGGAGTCACGAAGGACAGCAAAGGGAGGAGAGGTAGCCCAGGAACCCATGAGGAAGAGACTGAGGACCTATAGGGTGGGGACCAGGGCTGCCTCTATTTATTATTGGCAGAGTACATTCTTGATAGGAAAAACATCTACTCTATGGTTATCAAGAACTGTGCAATATGAGCCCATACATGTACATGTAGAAATAATATTCTGGAAAGAAATACACCAGAATGTTAAGAGTGATAGAGAGACTGTAAGGAAAATTTTTTCTTTGCTTTTCCATATACTCTATTTGCTCTATGCGGAATATAGAGGATTTATGCAACGACAGAAAAAGCAAGGGAACACAGAATTCTCTGGTACAAAGCAGGGGTAGGTTGCGGGAGACCCGGTACCTTGACACCATGCTCAGTGTAGAAGTCAGCAGTGCCCAGGCTGGCGTAGAGGCTGTAGCCCAGGCTCTCCAGCAGCCGCACAGTTGGGAGCAGCTCACTTTTGTTCTGAACCAAGCAGAAGGAGGATGCGGTTGTATCTCTTCTGTCTTCCACTTCAAGGTCAGCCCAGGCCCAGAGAACCAAGGGTATCTGCCCCCACCTCTCTGGGCAGCCCCCACCTCTGGATTCTGTACCTTATAGCTGCCAATGGTCAGCAAGATGTTCTTCTTGGGGATCTTAAAGCCAGTGCTTAGCATGGCCTTGAGGTAGGCCTCGCAACGGCTCTCCCCAAAGCCAGCCACTTCCCCGGTACTGGTCATCTCCACACCCAACACCACATCAGCACCCGCCAAGCGTGAGAACGAGAACTGAGGCACCTGTGGGAGCAGGATGTGAGACACCAAGGCAAGGAAGGCCCACCTCCCCTCATCAGAAGCAGCAGCCACAGTTCCTTTCCCGTGGTCTCAGCCAGACGGCAGGGTTAGCCTTGCCTGCTGCTGCTCTGCCTGTGCTCTACACCAGCAGGTGAGCTGCTTCTCAAATATAGTTCGGGTCTTCCGGCAGTTTCCACTAAGCTAATTCCTTGGCCTTGGAACACTTCCTCAACAAGCTCTGCCAATCAAACATCCTGACCACCCTTCAGGACTCCATTTAAATACCACCTCTCCCAGCCCTTCCCAGGTTACTCCTTTTGGAAGTGCCATCTCTTGTCTGTAAACTCCTATAGCATTTTAGTTTTATCTTTACTATGCAGGTTTACCATAGACTGTTCTAGAAACAAGCTATTTTTTAACCCAACTTCCCTTGTCTCCATTACTAGTGTGAGCTCTTAAAGGACAAAGACCCTTATCACCCTTGTGGCCCATGATAGGTGCTCAGTTTACATGCGGACTCACATGTGTGGTAAGTGAACTCTCTCCCACTATGTCTCCCTGCTTCTGACTGCTAACCTCAAGGTTTCAATCCTCCGTACCTTTACCCCCACGACTCCGGAGCCAGTCATGAGCCCCACAGGTTCCACTTCTTCCCCCATGATGACGCGTGTGGCCAAGGCTACTAGGTCCACACCTAGTGTCTTCGAGACGAAAGGGAAGGAGCGAGAGACACGCACGTTGCATTCGATAACTTTCAGCTGGTCATCCTAGAGCAGACAGGGATTGGTCAGACCTTCTGTAGGCTGGGCTTGCTGACACTATTCCACTGACCTGGACTCTTTCCCTCATTTACCATTCTGTGGGTAATCAACCTTGAACAGGGGAACAGGGATCAGGTTGTGAACAGACTGTCACAAACCATTACAACACCGTGGGCTCTAGCTAGGAGCCCCTTCCCTCCAGCTTTTGGGCCTACTCTGATGAGGGCAGGAGACAGTGAGTGCTCACTGGCACTGTGGCCAGCACAGAGCAAGAAGGTACTAATGCCCGTTAGTCTCTTCCTTTAGCCCCTTCTTACTACCTTGGCAATGAGCTGCAGATTGAAGGGTCCTGTGACCTGCAGCTCCTGACCCACAGCGTGCACAATGGCTTTAATCCGCTCCAGGGTTTTGGCAGTGATGTCCTGCGGTGGGGTCACCAGTGTGGCATCGCCTGAATGCACGCCTGCATTCT
Organism: Panthera leo; assembly: GCF_018350215.1. Taxonomy (NCBI): domain Eukaryota; kingdom Metazoa; phylum Chordata; class Mammalia; order Carnivora; family Felidae; genus Panthera; species Panthera leo. Next base: position 118,167,064 of record NC_056681.1, read on the forward strand.
CCACATGCTCAGAGATGGCAATGGCTGCCACTACACCATCACGGGCCACAGCATCCACATCAATCTCCTAGTGGGGACGTGAAGGCAATGTGATGTAGGGCAGGGACCATTTTCTTCTCCCACTTGCCCCAGGAGGCTCCCTTCCTTGAAGAGCCTTGATACAACCCATCTTTCCCAGTCTTTTGTGCCTAGAAATTGTTGTAGAACCAGAGAGAGGAGTCTCCTCTGAGGCTGGGGAGCCTGCCCTCAGAGACTTGTTTGAGGCCCTACCTTAGCCTCCTGGATGAACTTGGAGATGACCACAGGGTGCTCCTTAGAGACGGCTGCTGCACTGCTCAGGAAGCGCTCCAGGTCGCCGTCAGTGTAGGCCACATTCATAGCAGCGCCACTCAGCACGTAGGAGGGGCGCACCACGCAGGGGTACCCCACTGTCTGGCAGAACTGGCGAGCAGACTAAGAAGGGTGCAGCTGGGTTGGTCACACTCACCCCTGACCGCATCTAGCCTCCAGCCCCCAACCAAGCCCCAGCCCACCTCTAGGTCACTGAGTTCCCTCCACTGAGGTTGGCTGATACCAATGGTGTCGAGGAGCCGGGAGAACTTGAAACGGTTCTCAGCCGAGTCGATGGCTTCAGGGGAAGTACCCAGCACCCGGCACTGCTGCCGATGCAGAGCCATGGCCATGTTGTTGGGCAGCTGTCCACCCATAGATAGGATCACACCTTCAGGATTCTCTAGCTCATAGATGTCCATCACCACCTTAGTGCAAGAGGAGAATCAAGTGGAGGTAGCAGGTGGTCAGGGATCTGAGCCTTCCTGCTCACTGCTTCTCACCCTCTACCCACGTCCCCTCAAACCCCACAGAGCCCAAAGAATCTTAAGTCAGCCAGCCATTCCCACTTGACCCTGGCCACCCAGGCTAACGAGCAGCCTTCAACTCTCTCACCTCAAAAGAGATCTCATCAAAGTAGAGTCGGTCACACATGTCATAGTCAGTGCTGACTGTCTCTGGGTTGTAGTTCACCATGATGGTCTTATATCCCATCTGTGAGAGGGAGGGAAATGAGATTGAACTATAAGATGGGAGGAAAAACATGGAAAAACTAAGGCAAAGCCAAAAAGCTTTCTCTGAAATAGCTGTATGGGACACCTGCCTTGGGAGGGAAGTGGGGCCAAGCACTAGAGAGACAGGTACAAAGTATTGGGAGAAAAGACACATACCCTGTGTGAGGCACAAGATGGCCTAAGGGGAGTCCCCCGCCCCTACCACCCCCACACTCTTCCCAAAGCTCTAAGCATAGCAATTAACAGAAAGTGCCAGGATTAAATGTGGGCGTAAGGCAACTGCTGGAACTGAAAGAGAATAGAACAGCAGATAAGACGGTAGGAAAGACTAGCTCTTGGACCTTTCGGAGCTGCCGGATGCAGCCCACAGCACACCAGTCAAACTCAACGCTGGAGCCTATACGGTAGACGCCAGAGCCAAGGACCAGGACGTGAGGCGTTCGAAAGGTGAGATCATGGGTGGTGCCCCAGTATGTCAGGTACAAATAATTTGTCTGGGCTGGCCACTCAGCTGCAACTGTGTCAATCTGTTTCACTGCTGGGCAGATTCCCAACTCCTGACGCAGTTTGCGAACCGCCAGCTCTGTGCTAAAGGAGAAGAAGGGTCAAAAATATAGCCCTGGTGGGGTTCAGACTTAGTAAAGGGGTGAGATCCCAGGGCAGGAATTTAAGAGGAAAACAACCCAGGGATGAAGGTCAGAAGCCTCCAAAACACCCCAATCTCTCCGAGGGCCCCTCACTGGTACCAAGATTCTCTGCCCCATATCCTCAGCCCAAGGCCCTCACCACCACCTCTGACCTCAGAACCGCAAGGGCGATCTGCTTGTCTGAGAAGCCAAGGCGCTTGGCCTGGTGTAGCAGGTCTGGGGGCAAAGGCTGTCCACGGTGCTGTTCCAGCAGCTGGGCGTGTGCTATAATCCGCTTCATCCGGTGCAGGAACCAGCGGTCGATGCGTGTGAGTTCATACAGCCGCTCCACAGAATAGCCAACCCACAGAGCAGCTGCTACCACAAAGATCCGCTTATCAGTTGGCGTCTCCAACTCCTAATGGGGAGGGCAGACAGATGGATATGGAAGGACTGCGCAGAGGGAGGAGATGTACGATTGTTAAACAAAATATTCCCAATCTATTTTTAGCACCTCATAAAGCCTGAGAGCATGAGTGACACTGTTTTAGGAAAAGACACTGCAAAAAAGGAGCCAAAGCAGCAACTCTGTAATTGCAAAAACCTGTATATAAATCCTACCTCTGCCACTTTCTGGCTGTGCAGCTAATGTATTAGCAAGTTCCACAAGCTCTCTAGGCTTGTTTCAATGTCCACAGAAACAAGTTTAAGAATATATCCTTTTTTTTTTTAAATTTTTTTTTTTTCAACGTTTTTTATTTATTTTTGGGACAGAGAGAGACAGAGCATGAACGGGGGAGGGGCAGAGAGAGAGGGAGACACAGAATCGGAAACAAGCTCCAGGCTCCGAGCCATCAGCCCAGAGCCTGACGCGGGGCTCGAACTCACGGGCCGCGAGATCGTGACCTGGCTGAAGTCGGACGCTTAACCGACTGCGCCACCCAGGCGCCCCAAGAATATATCCTTATAAGGGGCGCCTGGGTGGCTCAGTCAGCTAAGCGTCCAACTTTGGCTCGGGTCATGATCTCATGGTTTGTGAGTTCAAGCCCCACATCAGGCCCTGTGCTGACAGCTCGAAGCCTGGAGCCTGCTTCAGATTCTGTCTCCCTCTCTCTGCCCCTCCCTTGCTCACAGTCTGTCTGTCTCTCTCAAAAATAAACAAACATTATTAAAAAAAAAAAAAAAAAAAAAAAAAAAAAGAATACATCCTTATAGATGAGAGGAACCACAAAATTCTGAGCCAAGTGAAAAATGCAAATGTCTAGTAATGACTGTTGCTATTAATGGTAACATGTCCACAGACTGGGGACAGAGGAGGGTCCATTTCAGGGGTGTTGCCAGGGGAAGAGAGCCACTTACCATGTCACTGACCGGCTTTACTGTGTGATCAAAGCCCACACAGTTCTCATCTACCATGCGAAGAGCCTTCTGGAAGGCTTCCTCAAAAGAACGCCCAATGCCCATGACTTCACCTGGAGGAACAGGATGTGAAAACTGAGGCCCTGGAGGTAGGAGGTTCCTATGTCTATGATTTAGTCAAGATTCTGGAAGATTCTCAGGACAAGAACCAAAGCAGCGGTATGTATCGTGTTTTGTTATTGAGCAATCTTAAACTGGAACTTCTCTCCTTACCATTTTCTGTTTTGTGTTTATTACGGACTATGAAATTAAGATGCCTAAAATGGACATGTGGATACTAGAAACAGTGCAGCTGATCACAGTGGCCCAACCACTGATAGCTATCCAGTTATGTGCTTTATTCCTATTATGATGACACCATCTGGGATCAGTCTCATCCTTTAAAACTTTTCAACAGTCTGAATAATAGGAAGATGATCCCACTGCTCTTTGAACCCATCCAGAAATAATCACATTCACAACTCTCATTTTAGAGTATTCCTTCCTGGACTTCTTTCAAATATATGTTTTATATATGACTATAATACACATACGATTTCTATCATGCTTTTTCCTTTATCATAACCATGTTCCCACACTGCTTTGTGACCTTATTACCGGCAGTTTAATTCCTGCATGATTTACCATAACTTAACTACTCACTTACGGAAGGACACCTAGCTTTGAAGTGTTCATCCTTCTAAGTGAGGCTGTGAGTTCTTCAGTGCTTTGGGTTATTTCCTTAGGATAAACTTGCAGAAGTACAGGAGAAATAGGTAAGAATTTTCTGGGTCTTAATAAGTATTACTTGCTTCACAGAAGTTTATACTTACAAGTGTAAGTTTCACCATCTTCTAAGAAGTACATATAATCGTTTTAAACAATTTTTCTCTTAAATTTGCTCATTTTAGCTAGGTTTCTATTTATTAATAAAAGGGAACTCCCCTCTCCCTACAACTCCCCAGATTTGCTTATTGATTTCCTCGTCCACAAAGTTTTATAATGTCCTCTGACGATTTACCCTAGGATCGTCTTACCAATTGTGTTTTCTTTCTTTCTTTTTTTACTAACTGTATTTTTCTATTTACAATCCTAATTGTTTCTTCAAAAGAACTTTAAAACACTAAAATGCTAATAGCAGTGTTAAGGAAGAGAATGATAAATGATTTTGTTCAATTCCTTTGTAATATGGTTTTATTGTAAATGCTTATTTTGAGTAAGAGAGATACCCAACATATTCACATATACATGCCTAGGAAGATTCTGGAATCATATATATACCCAAATAATCCCTGTGTAACAAGACTATAGAGGATTACTCTTTTTTGGTTCAACTACTTTACTAATTTCTCAATGGTTCATGTATCTTACTTGCACGATAAAAGTCACAAAAAGTTATCAAAGAAGATCATGTTCTAAGAACACCTGAATAGATATAAAACATTAAACATGTCATCTGGGGATTAATCTTTATCCTATTTTCAGTCCACTTCTTTTACCAACAATTTAATTATGGCTTTATTCCCATGTTTATCGTAATTTTCACACAACAGGAATTCATCTCCAGAAGGAACAAGTTGGCAGTCTTGTAAGATTTCTAAAAATTCCAAAATGATATCTGAGCTTACTTAGACTTGCTTGTTTAAAGGCTACTATTGATGGGGTGCCTGAGTGGCTCAGTTGGTTAAGCCTCCGACTCCAGCTCAGGTCATGATCTCATGGTTCGTGAGTTCGAGCCCCGCGTCAGGCTCTGGGCTGACAGCTCAGAGCCTGGAGCCTGCTTCAGATTCTGTGTCTCCCTCTGTCTGTCCCTTGGCTGCTTGCACTCTGTCTCTCGCGTTATCTCAAAAATAAATACACGTTAAAAAATATATATAAAAAAATAAATAAATAAAGGCTACTATTGCTGTAAATGGAAATTTGCAACACAATGAAATGCTCTTATCCTTGGCTGGTGGCACTGTGGTATGTGAAATGCTTGCTTTGGTTGAAACGTTTTAGAACAGTCTACCGTGACTTAAAGGGACGTTACAGGAAAGCGTATTAACTCAATTCCAGCATACTCTACCACTGCTTGCATGCTGTTCGCTACTAAATTTCCTTGTTTTTATGAAAAAGGGCTCTGATGTTCTGCTCTGATCTTAAACATGTTAAAAAATTTGGGGGGTGATCATGGCAGAAAGTACCCAGAGAAGCTGATAGGCGTTAACGACAACTGCCACTGTGCTAACTTGGATATACAAGGGTTCACAAAACAACAGGCATCATTTCCCTGAAGCATCAGTATTTAAAGTCACATGGAGAACAAACTGTCACTGGCATTAACAACCTAGTGACGAGGCCGTGGGCAAAATGCAATGCAAGGCTGTGGGTAGAATTTCATGAAACTGGTCTTGCCGATGACAGGCAACATAGTAGGACAGAGGTGCACATAACTAGCAACCGGATCTAGTTTTCAGTTCTTGGCTCTACCCTCTACTCAGCCATGTCACCTTCCTTCTGCGGGTACCTCAGTTTACTTATTTGTAAACCAAGAGAGAGGAGATAGTTTGATGGCCATCACCCCATCACAGAGATTCTGACAGATGGCGGGGGAGTGGAGGTGGCATGTGTATTCTGGCACAGATTTCCAGATGCCTTTGATTCCCGCTCTTGATGAGGACCACGGAGTTTGAAACGTCCCAGTTCTGAGAAACTATGTTCCCAAGCTGCCGCTAATATAGGATCTGAAAGCCTATGCCAGGGAACTAACTTATGATATTCTAGATTCTTAGGACTGCTGGGACCCCATAGAGTGACCTGGGGAAGGGTTTCTTGGGGCACGTCTCACTCACCGACGCTCTTCATGCAGCTCCCGATCTTTGTGCTGACACGGAGGAACTTGCTGAGGTCCCAGCGAGGGATCTTTACCACACAATAATCCAGGCTAGGTTCAAAAGCCGCTGTTCCCCCTGTCACTGAGTTCCTGGGAGCCGTCACGTGGAGGTGTCAGGACAGAGTGGGAGACGTAGAGTGAGCTTCCAGATAGCTTCCTCTGACCCCACACATCCAGGCCAGTATCTTTTTTAAATTCCTTGTCCCATGAATGTTTTCTTCAGCTCCCCTCCCCATCTCTGTGATCTTTTCCCCACCCTTGTACCTGAGCTCAGGTAGAGGGATGCCCAACGCTAGCTTCGCTGCCACATAGGCCAGTGGATAACCTGTGGCCTTACTGGCCAGGGCAGAGCTTCGAGAGAGCCTGGCATTCACTTCAATGATGTAATACTGCAAAAAGACAGAGAGACAGAGACAGAGACAGAGACAGAGAGAGAGAGAGAGAGACATCAGATAACTGGCCCAAAAGGCCCACCTAGGAGAGGTATTAGAAGGGCCAGAAAACTAAGCCCTCTCCAAAGGCACAGATAGCAAAAGCACCACCCCCATCCCAGTCCAACCTTACCACAGACAATCCTGACTTCTACTTCAAGGTCTGTAGGGCCAAAGAGTCCCCTGGCCTCAAGGACCCAAAATTATGGATGGAGATCCAACAGCTAGAATATCAGCTCCAGGGCTAGAGTCTCACCTGCTCAGACTCGGGGTTCAAGGCGTACTGCACATTGCATTCCCCGACGATTCCAAGGTGCTGGGTCACCTTGATGGCTGTCTGCCGCAGTAGCTGGTATTCCCTGTCATTCAGTGTCTGGCTTGGAGCCACGACTATGGATTCTCCAGTGTGGATGCCCAATGGGTCCAAATTCTCCATGTTACACACCTGTGAAAGAAGGATCCCGTGGAGGTCACTGCCAAAGAAAGTCAAGAGAGGCAAGAGGCTGCATCCCAGGGTCCTGTTGCTTTTGGGGCAGTACCCATTCTGGGTCTGAGGGACATCGAACCCTCAAAGATCTCAGCTCTGACCTCTGCTCTTACTGGAGCTCACACTGCCTGACATTACTCCCAGCCCACCTCCATCACTCACCGTGACACAGTTGCCATAGGCATCTCTCACCACTTCGTACTCAATCTCCTTCCATCCCTTCAGGGACTTATCTACCAGCACTTGGCTAGTATGGGCAAAAGCTGGGGCCACAAGAGCAGAGAGCTCCTCCCTGTTGGAGGCAAAGCCAGAGCCCAGGCCACCCAGGGCAAAGGCCGCACGAACCAGCACAGGATATCCCAGCCGCTCAGCAGCTGCCTGGGCCTGTAACGAGCAGAAGAGATGAACACAGTGATCAGGCCTCGACTGCTTGCTGCATAGAGGGTTCCTGGCCCCAGAGAAAATAAGACACAAAGAAAATGACATCATTCCACCTTCCCCCAACCGCCCCTCGAACCTGTTCAAGAGAATTTGCCGCCTCACTGGGGGCCACATGCTCTCCAATCTCTGCCATCCTGGAGGCAAATGCCCGCCGATCTTCAGTCAGTTCAATGGTTTCCACAGGTGTGCCCAGGACCCGGACCCCATACCGAGCTAACACTCCAGCCTTGGTTAGCTCCACACCACAATTCAGAGCTGTCTGGCCCCCAAAAGTCAGTAAGATGCCATCTGGGCGCTCATTACGGATCACCTGAGGGAGAAGAGGAATAACAAACGTTAGGACCTTGGGGGTATAGAGTGGATCAAAGAAGTTTAGAAACCCAGAGTGACCACAGAATACCCCTGCCCACGTGGGTCCCTTCCTCAGTCCAGCCTTATGCCAGTCATACCTGGGTTACATAGTGAGGTGTTATGGGAAGGAAATAGACTTTGTCAGCCAGCCCCTGGGAAGTCTGCACTGTGGCAATGTTGGGGTTTATCAGCAACGTCTGGATGTTTTCCTCCTTCAGGGCCTTAATCGCCTAGGGAGACAAAAATGGCGTACCAGCCTCACCTACAGAAGGAAGACTACCAAGTCTGAAACCACCAACGTGTCTCTCCCTTCCTGTACTCCCAGTCTCTCATAACCAACTCCTTTTCCTTAGCACCTCACCTTTCTGAACATTCCCCAGATCTCCTGATTCATTCTCTCCCTACAACCAATGTTTATGCCTCAGCCCTCTCCTCAAGACCATCCGTTCCTGAGGGTCACACACCCAGAGGGGCAGGGATGGACATGCTTTACCTGAGAGCCTGAGTAGTCAAACTCCCCAGCTTGGCCAATGGAGAGGCCCCCAGAGCCCAGGATCAGAACCTTTCGTGGTGGTGGAAGCCCAGAGCCTGGGGTGGGAATCCCAGGGGGACAGAGGCGCTCAACCAGCCGCTCTCGAACTGTGGAGGCAAAGAAAGTCATAAATGTTAGAGCTGAACGAGACCTGAGAGACCTGTATTAACTCCCACACTTTACAGAAGAATTCAAAACAGGTCATCCCTCTAATGAGTGGCAGACATGGGACAACGACCCAGGGCTCTTGACTCTGGAGCTCCTTTCAGTAGAAGAAGTAAATGAATCATCTTGGTTTGGTTGCTTTCCCACCTCATCCCCTTAACCTTCCAAACAGATCTCAGTTTCCTAGGGCATGCCCATTTTATGCCCATCCTGGAGCCAACCCTGTTCTTACTTCTACTTAGTTCTACAAAACTAAGGGGCTTACCTGTCTGGCCCCCGGGGTTCCCAGCTGTGGCTTCTTTCACAGTTTCCAGAAAGATATCAAAAAGCAGCTCCATATCTGAAGGACCAGCTTGGTGCTCTGGGTGAAACTGGACACTGTTGAAGAGATGGGATCACGAAATCTGCCACTATCCCTGACTTGGGAACTGGTAGTCTTGGAAGCGGGCATCAGGATAGACGAATGGGGCCCACTGTTGCGCTTCCTTTTTTGATCTTCAAGACCCCGGGGCTTCCAAGCTGTACAGATCCAGTCACCCTGCCGGAATCACTCTAGCTCACCTGAAGAAGGGCAGGCTGTCATGTACAATGCCTTCATTGGAACGATCATTGGCGTTGGTAAAGAGAGGAAGCCAGCCGGCTGGCAGTGAGTCTGTTTCCACAGCAAACCCATGGTTCTGGGATGTCAGAAAGCAGCGCCCAGAGCCCACTAGCAAGCATGGCTGATTATGGCCTCGGTTCCCATATCTGGAGATGGAAGCACACTGAGTCACAGGCCCTCTTCACCCTCCCTTCACCATTGTACCAAACCCAGCTTTTGTTGAGCTTAGGACCCTCACCAGCCCCTGCTCCTGTTTCAACACTAACGAACACCAACTCTATTCCCATCCCCAAGACTCCCCACCGCTCATGTCAGTAGTTCAGGCCCTTCCTCTCCCCACAAGTCCCACCTCATCTTGTATGTCTTGGCCCCAATGGCTAAGGCCAACAGCTGGTGTCCCAGACAGATCCCGAAGACAGGTCGGGGATCAGGCTCAGATAAGACACGGCTCAGTGTGGATACCACACTGGGATAGGAGGCGGGGTCACCAGGGCCATTACTCAGGAAGACACCCTCATACTCTGGAGTGGGCAGAAAAGATGATGTCAAAACCAGTAGTTTAACCAGAGAGACAAACTTGCAGCCTTTCCTTACCATCAGAGCAAAAGCCCTGATCTCTGTCTCCTTCCCTGCAACTCATGTTGACTTATAGCGACTGGACCAAGGGACAGATCTTCCACCCAAGCTACCTGTCTGTAGCCCTATACACGCCCCAGCTACTCACCCTGGCTGTCTAATGCATGGTCCCACGGTACCACAGTGACCTCAGCTCCACGCTGGCACAGACATCGGATCTGATTGTACTTGAGACCACAATCCAAAGCAAGGATCCGAGGGGTGCCCCCTGCATTGAAGACCCGTGGAGCCTGAAGAATAAAGGGCAAGAGCGGGCAGTTGTAATCAATGAGTATAGATATACACACACCAACCCCTGCCTTTGAGGCCTCTTCTGATTTGCCCTCAAGTGTTTACCCGTTAGGAACAGAATAAAACTGATGTGCTATAGCTTGCAACATTTTCCCACTCTACCTCTGTACCTTAATCGAGACCTCTGGCACCAGGGGGCGGGCATTGGGGTCCAAGAATGGCAGGGCTGAAGGCTCTGTTCCATCTTGGACCAGCTTTCCCAGCAGAGACCCTTGCTCTCTCAACTTCTTAGTCAGCTCCCGAGTATCCACTCCTGTCAAAATAGCACACTCTCAGAGATCACACTCCCCCAACTCAGTCATGCATGAGGTTAGACTTTCAGGAGCACTGCATTCCAGAGCCCTGAGTCACACACAGCTGTTCTATGGGCATCAAAATCCTGGGCCATCCTGATGGAAGTACACTACCATGAAGTATTCTTGCTAAAAATATCACATCTGAATTGAACCATGACTTCTAGATTTGTTTACAGAAAATAATATCAGGAGACAAAAGAACACACTAAACAACACTACAGGAACGTAATTGACAAAATGCAGCTTGTGGGATACTCTAAAGGAAAACCAACTTGTTTTTGTCAAGTGGGTTACAATACCCATAAATTAGACATACCAACCAAATGCAATATATGAATCTTATTTAGATCCAAATTCAAATAAGCAATAAAAAACATTTAGATAATAGACAAATCTATAAATATCGCCTGAATATTTAGAAATTATTGTTACTTATTTAAAGGTACCATAATGTTATTGTGGCTCTTTTATTTTTTTTTAATATTTTTAAATGTTTATTTATTTCTGAGACAGAGACAGACAGAGCATGAGTGGGGGAGGGTCAGAGAGAGAGGGAGACACAGAATCCGAAGCAGGCTCCAGGCTCTGAGCCGTCAGCACAGAGCCCGACGCGGGGCTCGAACTCACGAACCGTGAGATCATGACCTGAGCCGAAGTCGGTCGCTCAACCGACTGAGCCACCCAGGCGCCCCTGTGGCTCTTTTAAAAACGACTCCTTTTTCATAGATTAGTGAACTATTTGTGGCTGAAATGATACAACGATGGAGACCTGCGTCAAAATAATTAGGGGGGTTCTAGTCATGGTGGTGCAGTTAAGTTTAGTCCTCAGTTAATGATTACAGAAGCTGGGGGTTCATTATATTCTTCTTTCCTTTTGTATGTACAAAATTTTCCATTTGAGTGAGAACTCAGTTCTTTCTCCAATTCCCAGACCCTACTCTAAACCTTCCAAATCTGATACATTCTATCACAACCTCAGACTGGAGTCCCAGTAGTGCAAAAGAGATCTCCATTCTTTCCATCCAGGCACCTGTGTTCTGCCCGGGCACAACTGTGCTAGCACCGTACCTTGCAGGCCAGGTATGCCATGCTGTTCCAGCCACTGATGCAGGGTGTGGGTGGCGCTCCAGTGGCTGGGTGTGGGGCAGCACTCTCCCACCACCAGTCCTGCCACATGGATCCCTGAGGATTCAAACCACTGTCGACGGAACGAAGAGAGCATGAGGGGCCGAGGGCCACACATCTTCCTATCTTCTTTTCCCAACGTACGGCTGAGACCCTACACTTCACCCCCACTGAATAAATGACCCAGTCATTCCTTTAACACAGCAAGCATCTCCTGCTTTTGTCCTTTCCCAACAATGTTGTTCCTCATATGAAACACCAAAAGCTGGGCCCTGATTAATAACTGAAAATATTTTCCTTCCCTTCCTTTTCTTTAGTCCAAAACTGAGATTACAAATCCTACTTCTGTGAAGATACCACCCCCTCACTCACTGCAGTTTGTGCCTCCTCCTTAGGGCTCACCTAAACTCACTGTTTCTATTGTTCTTGCTACTTACATTGTATCGTATATGTGTTTGTGTGTCTTCCTCACCAAACTGTGAACTCAGCAAGAACAAGGTGGCTGACACACAGTAGCAGTCAACAAACATTTACAGAGTGCCCACTCAGTGCCAGGCATTGTAACAGATGTTGGGGGAGGAGCAGTGAGTATGCAAAAAGACAAGATCCCTGTCCTTACCATATGAATTTACTACTTAGGGAGCCTGAAAATTAACAAAGTAACGTGCAAATAAACAAGATCACAATTACAGAATGTGGTAAAAACAGAAAATAAGATAGGTGCACAATACCTCATCAAATAAAAATAAAGGTTCAGGGTACAACGCTAGGCATGATTCTACCCCCCCTCCCTGTAAGGGATAATAATACTAATAAAGTTAACATAAATTTGCTACCCAGTAGATAAACATTTAATAATTAAAGAGAAAAGTGGGTCATTTACATGGGAGGGAATGGTATATTTAAATCACATCTGTTTAGTGGTAGAGGTTTAAAAGAAAATGGATGTTGAGACTGTTCTTTACGGATCTGAAGGAGAGTTTGGCAGAACCCTCCATGGCCAGGAAGACAAGTCTGCATATGGACAGGTGCATTCACAGCACACGTGCCACAAAAGTATCCATGGTGGGCTAGAGGCTCTAGGAGGCCTTACTCACCCTGGTTCTGTCATGGGCCTCAATTCTGCAGGTTTATAAACTCTCATTTTGTCAGTGTGTCTACAGCTAACAAAGCTAAAAACTGCCATATGTTAACCAACATACTGCATTATAAACCAGAATGCAGTGTACTTACAGATCTGTGATAAGGAATGGTCCTTTCACTCCTTATCTCGAGTTCCCTCTCCTAAATGTCAGGGTGAATTAAGGAATTAAAGGCCCACTAAGCGTGGAAAACCAGAACAAAATGAGTTTTGAGGAATACTGTATCTAGGCTGCAGTGATTTCCACTATTAATCTCTGTGGACTTTTTTCATTACTTTAATTTCCACAGCACAACTTAGTTTCCAAATTCCAGAGGAGGAGGAATAGGTGGAACCTCACTGTGGGAGGAGACTGAGTCTTCTTATCTAGAGATAAGAACTCCACTGAAAAGTGGCAAAAAAAATGAGTCAAGGCAAGGAAAGTAGGTTTACAAGACGATTACCAACTTGGTTTGGTAGGTGAACTGGGACCCACAGCCACTGAGAAGGGTGTGGCCCTAATTTCCAGTCTCTTTCCTACTATGTATTTTAAAGCATTCCTCCCATCACACCACTGTTAAGAAATCTTCACTGGTTCCTTACCAAAATCCAGACTCTTTGGCTTGGCCTCCAGCACTGTGCCTCTTACGGTACTTAAGCTGTGGGTAGTACTTGTATTATCACTTCAGTGTGTATCTTTGTTCTCTGCAGGATGCCTAACTTAATGTCAATGTCTTCACTTGACTAACAGTTAATAACCACTGATTTGAAAAGATAAAGTACAGAAAGCATTGGGTGTGGCTACCTTACTGAGACCGAACTCATCCGTTTCATCTGCAGGGATGCCATAGTTGCCGATCAGAGGATATGTCAGCACTAAGATTTGTGCTTTGTAGGAAGGGTCAGTAAGGGCCTCGGGGTAGCCGACCATGCCGGTTTGAAACACTGCAAGAAAGAGGCAGGGCTGGGGCTTGGGCAGGACACCCTTCCCACCACTGCCCTGAGCGATGACAATGCCCCAGCGGAGGCTGCCTTGACCTTGAGGGATAAAAGGGGCTAGGGTGGGGACACGGGCACCAAATGGGGGTGGGAGGCTGGGTGTGCAGGCGGGAAAATGGCGGGTTTGGGCAGGGCAGGTTGGGCAGAGAGGGGCAGCAGAGAGTGGGATGAGGTCGGCAGCCGGCCCGAGCTTGCTTACCCACTTCACCGGCAGTCGACACAGCGGCCCCAAAGGGCTGGCCCCGCAGGACCGACCCATCCTCCAACATCAGGGCCGCCATGGGAACGGAGCTCAGAGGCGGGGGCGAGCACAGAGAAGCGGGAAACGCAGCAAGCCCCAGCCGATGCTAGAACCACGTGAGGTCGGCGCGCCAGGAGTCGGTCCACGTGGCTAACCGCGCTGGTGGCTGGAGCGCGGGCCGCGGAAGACGCAGGAGCTCCCGGCGCGCTGGGCGGCCGCAGACTGCGGCGGCGCGAGCTGCCGGCAGCGTGAAGGGCGGGGCCGAGCACGTAAGAGGGCGGGGCCAAGTTAACTTCGGCGTGGTGGGCGTCTCCTCTCCCCGCCCTCCCCAACACCGCCCCACCGCAAAGACCCGGGAAACCTGAAAAACAACCGACTAGTCCAAAGCACTCTCTCCCACTCCAAGAAACACACAAATCCACGACGTCTTTCCCTAAAAAATAAGAAAATTAAAAAAACAAAAAAAGAACGACAAGTAAAGATGTTTATTATAGTCAAGCACAAATGGGGCACCGGTCCTTGTCCACTCCTGGACTGCAGTGTCCACAACACCCCAAAGCTATGCAACTTCCCATCTTCCTGCCAAATGGCGGCTTCATCCTTGAGGAGGATCTGCTGGCCACCATGCCTGTCTAGGTAGAAAATCTCCCTGGCTGGGCTAAGGCAGATCAAGATAATCTTTAAGTCAGTAGGAAGACCTATGCAGTTCATGAAGCCTTGGCTTTTCGGCGTTGGGTCCCCCAAAGCAGAATGGAGACGGATAATGTGGTGGATCCCAGAATACCGAAGAACATAAGCAGGGAGAAGGAGCCCTGTGAATGACAGACCAAAAAAACTTCATACAGCGTTTCATCAAGGACTACATCCTAACAGCTATTTCTTTCCTAGCATACCAATCCCCTTACCCAGGGCAATTCTCTTAGAGTTTCCTTCTCTAGATGATTTGCATCAGTTCTGGTCTTATGGCTCTTCTTTCAAAGAGGTTCTTCCTTATGCATTTCTCCTATTCCTAATAAGAAGGCCTAATTCCTCACCTGGCGCATACACTTGTAGCCATGGAAGCCGTCAGCACAGACACATTGCAAGAGACCTGGACCATCAGGTACACAGGATCCATTCTCAGGACACATTTCTGGGAGCCAGAGAGAAACAGAGAAAATCACTGGATCTCATCATGTAGATTTCTCGAATATCGAGCTTCAACTTAGATTCATTCTCTCAATTATTTCTAGGTCAAAGTAGAAGAAAGAAGATTTCAGATAAACAGAACACAACAACAATAATAAAATGCATCTCATGACCTTTGCTTTCAAGGTGTTAGAGCTTCAGAAACTTGAACAAGAGGCACGTACGCAACTTTACTGTTGGACCTAAAATGGAGAGTAGACGTGAAGAAAGGCAGTTCCTAGAAGGATGGAAGTGAGACAACATACCTTGGTCCCCCGTGCTGTTGCAAAGGTTCCTTTGTCCTTGACAGGTTTGGTTGTTCATATAAAAGGTGACAGTATTCCAGGCATTAATACCTCCAGGACAGCTGACATCTTGTGGCAGTATCCTGAACACAACACAGGCAGTCATAACACACAGCCCCAAATTGCTGCGCTCACAGCACTGTCCCTTTTTGGTTCTCTCCCACACCCTGTACCCTTACTCACAGAGTCTGGAGCTGGGTAAAGCCACGGAAAATGTTGGCCAAGTCATCCTTGAGGGGGTTTGCTTGCAGGTCTCTGCAAAGCATACGTTGTTAGCACTGTGCTCTAGGAAAACACTCTACTTCCATTTACACATCTTCCTGGACTGGCAATCCAGTTCTTATTCTGAGTTGCCCACGTTCGACATTAATATTCAAACATCTTTTTAGAAGTTCATCCTTAAAGACTTTTCCCATCACCCTTTCACCACACTGGCCCTTTGGAGGGAGGATAACCAACCACTTACATGATGACAGCAGTATGTGCCTGAGGAAAGTTTGGACCAGGGTCCTTCAGAGAACAGTTCTGGAGATCCAGCCTGAGGAAATAATCAGTACAATTATGTCTCTCTTCTTCATTCATGGTAAACTAATACAACCCTTTTTACAGCTAATATTAAGTGAACACAGCTGTGTTCAGGGCCACACACTAGATGCTGTGGTATATGTTTTAATCTGCACTGTCCCATTGTCACCATTAGTTACATGTAGCTATTTAAGTGAAAAAAATTCAGTTTCTCATTTGCACTAGCCACATTTCAAGTATTCAGTAACCACTCCCCTTGTGATTAGTGACTACTGTACTGGAAAGTACAGATATGGACCAGTTCCATCATAGCAGAAAGTTTTATTGGACGGTGCTGTTCTCATCAGTATACCTATGCATCTGTGCATATATTGGAAGAAATTTGTTTCTTGTCTAGGTTAGTGAATCTCACATTGTATTATGATTCTCAGATTCACAAAGGGCCTTCAAATGGGAAAAAAAATGCAAGTCACATAAATGAAAGTCTTTTCCAAGTGCATTTTCTTTTCTTTAATTTTAAGTGTTTATTTTTGAGAGAGAGAGAGAGAGAGAGAGAGAGAGAGAGAGAGAGAGAGAGAGAGAGTGTGTGCAAGTAGGGTAGGGGCAGAGAGCAGGAGACACAGAATCTGGAGCAGACTCCAGACTCTGAGCTGTTAGCACAGAGCCTGATGCGGGGCTTGAACCCACTAACAGTGAGATCATGACCTGAGCTGAAGTCAGATGCTTAACTTACTGAGCACCCAGGTGTCCCTCCAAATGCATTTTCTACCACAGATTGGAGATAAATTACTGGATGTTAAGGACCATGCCACATTATTTTTTTCTTCACTATCTATTGCTAGTTCCTTTATTTCTCAAATATTTACTGAGTACCTACTAACTGCAAAACTTGGGAGAATAAAAGAAAACCCTCAGTATCTTAGCTTTCAAGTGGCTTACCACATAGCAGAGGAAGACCATAACCAAAAATTTAAAAGCAATATAAACATTAAATTAAAATATGAAAGAAATCACAGAAAAGTATATAAATAATTTTAAGTGGTACAAACACTAAGGATTAGAGGAAGTAAAAAAATGAGATATTACTCTGGTATTTGGTAGTAGAGAGCATTCACAGAAGATGCTGGAATTAAAGGATGAATATGTTTTAATTTGGTGGAGGAAGGACATTTCAGGTAAGGAGAGAGGCCTGAACAAAGACAACAAAAGTGGAATGCTTTTGTAAGTAGGCAAGTCTGGCTGAAGCCAAACCCTTGTGAAGGATTTTAGTGGACAAATAATTGGGAAAAAATGTTGGGAAGGTGGATTGAAACCAATCTGTGGTGGTTTATGGTTTGAACTTTATCCTGAGGGCAACAGACAATTAAATTTTAAAAACGGAGGGATAATAGGGAAAAAGTGGTTTTCAGATAGTTTCCTATAAGGAAGTATTTAGGTAATTAGAGAAGGAAGAGAATGGAAGACAGATGACATTTATGATTTTGAAATGAGGGTGCTCTCAAGAGGAAATGCTTAATAGAAAGCTAGAGGTGCCCATGTGTACAGCTTGGAGAGGGCCAAGGATACTAAAAGAGATCCAGTTTTGGGAGACACCTGCGTGGTGGTTATAGCTGAAGTCATGAGACTAGGTGGAGCCTCAAGAGCGTAAAGGGAGTAAATGCAGAGATTAATGTTCATGAGGGATGAAAGAGGAATTTGCCTCAAAGACAAACTTGAATTAATTGGAAGGGAAGAAAATTCTGTTAGCATCGTGCCTTGGAGGCTAAGGGAGTCATTTCATGGAGACACACAGTGAATAATCCAGAGTTGAAAACAAACAAGAGAACAAAGCTTCTTTTAAAAGAAAGCCATAAAAGCCTTTTTTTTTTTTAAGTGGGTAAAAATTATGACTTCTATGCAGTTTCAACTGCATAGAAGAATAACAGGGTTGTTTAACTAGCTAAAAATGCTACTAACACATTTAAAAGCATGAGAATCACACGGTTCATGAGTTCGAGCCCCATGCACTGTGGAGCCTGCTTGGTATGCTCTCTTCTCTCTGCCCCTCCCTGGCTCACTCTCTGTCTCTCTCTCTCAAAATAAACAAACTTAAAAAAAATTTTTTTTTAAAGTGTGAGAATCATGGCTTGGATGACTCCAAAATAGGCACCAATATTTATCCCAATAGCCAATCAGGTAAGCCTTTAAGAATCCAGTTCCAGAACTCTTCCAGTATCCAGGGTTGTCTTCTCTCTCACCCCAGGATGGTGCCCTTCTGATTCAGGCAGCAGCGGGCCTGCAGCATTAGCTCCGGTGTCTGCTTACAATAAAGCGCCACTTCTGACAAATTTCGCACACTCCCTGGACACTGGATGCATATCTGCAGAGGAGAGAAAACGGTTAGGAATTCAGAAAGAAAAACCAAGAACAAGCAGGGGTCAAAAGTTAACTACCAGTACACTCTTCAAAATTCCTTTAACAATAGGTGTCCTATCTTTATGTTAAGTTTGACTAGGAGATGCATTTCTTCGCCTAGAGCCAGGAGCCAAATCAGCACACTAGAGACTTTCTGTACCAGAGCTCACCCAGGACAGGCCCTCGTCTTCGAGGATCACCATTCGACAATATTTATTATGCCCTATCCAGTGACTTCTCAATCTGACAGACCCGGTTTGGCCAGGTATAAAAGCACTGCAGGTATACAAAGAAGTCATCAAGCATTACAGAAAGTACACTCCTGCCAGGGCACGATATACGGCATTCGCGCGTGACGAGCGTGAAGTACAGTCAGAGGACTCGTCGGTAGAAGAACAATTTACAATTATTCAAAAGAGCAAGGAGATCAAATTTTAAAGGTCCACGTCAGCAAGGCGAGGTCACTGGGGGACCTACGCAGCGTGAGTACACGGGAGCAGGAGCCGGCGGGGCTACAGCGAGGCAAGCCTCAGGGACGAAATCGTCGCCACCGGCGGGCTGGGGAGAGCCGAGAGACCAGGGCGGGCGAGCGCGAAACAAGGCTGCCCAGGAACTATGCTGCAGTCCGACCTCTAACTTGTTTCTGTACCTCGGGTAGCGCCAGGGCCCTTTTCGCGCCCACAACAAGGAGCACGGCAGCTGCCCAAGGCACCAGGTTCGAAGGACTACCCGGCCCGCGAGGAGCCATTTTTCGCTCCCTTTGTCCTTCTCAGCGCCTCGCGAGATTTGCGCGTGTGGCTCCGCCCTCCGCGGGTGTGGCCCAGTCGGCCCGAAGCGGGCTGGGGGATTGCTGCGGGTTGAGGAGGTCAGAGCTCTTTTCAGTGCGTCCCAGTCCCCGTTAGAGAGGACTGGCCAACCCCCTCTCCTTTCCCCCGTTAGCGAAGGCCTCCCAGCCGCCGCCCTCTCAGCTCCGCGTGCCTCGCTTCCGGATGCCGAGGTCGCGTCACCGCAGCGGCTTGCAGTTCCCGCCGCCCTCAGTAAACATGGCGGCGCCACGCGAGGCGGCCCGGGGGCGGGCCCCGCTGTCACTCAGCCGGCAGGTGGCAGGCCAGGCTTTGCCACCGCGGCCGCACTCAACCGTGGAGACCCGGCAAACGGGGCGGGCCAGCGCCAGGGGGCCAGTGTCCAAAGGCTACCGAGAGTGGCGCCGAGGCAGGGAGGGGCGGGGCGAGTCGGCCCCCCTCGTGGAGGCGCGGGAAGATCTGAGTTGCGAGCCTCGTGGTGCTAGTGGTTAAGCCACCTCACGTGTGGAGGGAAGGCGGGAAGCCAGCAAATAAAGAGGGTAAGGGTGATGGAGGAGCGAAGAGTGAAGGGCAAACCCCGGCGGGAGGAGATGAGCCTGGGGACGCCCTGGGCACCCTAGCCCCGTCACCTCAGTCAGGAGACCGCGTGGCTGTCGGAGCTTGGTGAGGAGGGAGGGGCGGGACACGCGCTTCGCTGCCTTCTTATCTCCTTTGCCTTCCCAGAAAAACGGGCTGATGCTGATCACGAGAAAAACGACTGGACTCTCTTAGCCCTGGCTGAGCCACGGAGGTAAGGGAAAGGCGACCGCTCCCCGAGGGTGGCCCTGGGGAGCCCCGCGCCCGAAGGGACTGCGTGGTGCCTTTGCTGAGGGCCAGGCAAAAGCTCATCAAAGCTAACTCCTCTAGAGTGGCCCCCCGGGCTTCCCTTGCCCTTATCCACGGGCACGTGGACTCTCCTAAAAGGATTTACTTTCAGCTGGCGGCACGTTCTCTAAGTCTTTGGTAGTTATTAGCGTTTTAATGAGGGTACTAAACCCTTTCAGACCTTGAGGAATTCTAGGCACAAGGACAGATTTTGAAGGAATCTTTTTAAGGCAGTGGGTCCTGCGGTGGCCCCATTTGCCTTTTGTAGGAGTCCAGGCAGTTCAGCGCAGGCAGGGGTTGGGGGGGTAGGGTGGTGTAAGTGATTCTCTTCCCTTTCTGTGTGTGTTATAGTTTTAAGAAGGGGTCTCACAGTCCAGTATTTGTGCCTTGTGTGTTTCAGTTTTAGTGACACAACTCAGCTCTTACTTTTGGCTCCCACTGTCTCAGATGCGAGTCCATGGGCTTTACAATGGTGTAGAGTTTTTAGAAAGCCACTAACTCTCCTGTTCCTAGAATCAGAATCCTGTCTAAGGAACACTTCACTGGGTCAGGTTTTACCTGTCTTGCCTGCCTCTCTTCAGCCTTCTGGGAAGGTTCTCTGCACCTCATGCTAATAGAATTCTATCAAGAAGCTCCACCAATTTACCCCAGAAGTAGAGGGTCACCAGTTCTGTAAGTCTGTGTTCTAGTCTATACCGAGACTTTTTTCCTTTCTGTAACCGCTCTATCTTTGTCACTAACCCTACATGTTCTTTTCTTTTTTTCTTTTTTTTTTTTTTTTTTTTAATGTTTACTTATTTGAGAGAGAGAGAGAGAAGAAAGCAAGCAGGACAGAGAGAGAGGGAGACAGAGGCTACACATTCTTATTTGCATACAGCAGACACCCTCTCTTACTCCTAGTATTTTTCATCACCTCTGTCATAGTCAAATTTGCCGAAGAGGAGCCACAGGGAATCTTTAGGTTAAACCAGAGGGACCTGGTGGGAACACTTTTTTGGGAACTAACATTTGAGACTCGTAGAACATGTGATCCAAGAGTTGCCGGCTCTGATTTCCTATCTTTGTTGGGTCCATGAGGTTCAGAGTTCAGGTTTGGTCTGTGTAAGGCCGTATCTTGCCAGCTAGGCAATATCTGCCCAAGAACACAGTGTGGGAGAACCATAAGACAGCCAGGCTGATCTTTCTCCTAGTGGGCAAGCACAGAAGACATAGGTTATATTAATGTGTGTCTAGACTAGTTTAAATCTAAACTTTGTTCTGCGAATGACTGACTGCAATTAATGTTCTGCTCCTACCCTGGTTCTAGGAATAGTAAGGATGTCCCCCTCCCCCCAGGTGAATCACCTGTCATACCTGCAGCTAGTGCTCTTTCTTTCTCCTTTGTTTTGTATTGTGCCCTGTAACCTTAGGCAAGTTATTTAACTTGTCTAACTCTGCTTCCTTGAGAATCAGAGAATGTTTGTGTAAAGTGCATAAACTGAGGCATGGTGTTTTAAAAGTGATAGTAATGGTTACTTTTTCCTTATTTATCATTATTGGAGTTTTTGAAGTTCATGGCATACCGCTGGGTTACAAAAAGTGAGATGCTTCGGTAAGAAAATGTAAAAAAGAGATACCGAAAACAACATTACTTGTCATCATTTAGGCTATCTAAAAATCTGACATGCTGTGGTATTTTCTCCATATCAGTGAGAATCTCACAGATATTCTTTGAAGACATTATGGTATAAATGAAGAGTGGCTGGATGGGAATCACCAGACTTGAGCTGTGATCTGGACTGACAATAATTAGCTCTGTGGTTTTTGGAAAGATCACTTGAATCACTGAGCCTCGGTGTCTTTGTTGGTAACGAGAGGTCGTAATAGTGATCTTTTAATATTCCTTTAAGTTTTGAAGTGTATAATCTTGTCCTTGTTCTGAGGATAATGCTATATTCTTGAGGATTAGTATTTTTTGTGCAGGAGTCAGAAAAGCAACTCTCCCATTTCTCTCAGCTCCTCCTTTGTAATTCTCTTTAGCACACAGTGCCAAGTGTGACTTACAGCGAAAGCCTAATCCAGCTAGGAATGCTGTTGAATGTGAGCTCCCTGTTCCCCATTCTGGAATCTCTAGGACTGAGCTAGAGTTTGGGGGCCATAGGGTGATAGGGCCATTTGGATCACATTGGTTCCTTAAAGCGGCCAGAACAAATAACTGCTGAACTTCACTTCACCCCTAATTCCTGATTTCACCTCTGCCACGTACAGAGCCAGACTCTCAGCTTCTGCCCAGCTCTAGACACACACAGCTTCTCCAGGCAGCGCTGCCTCTGAACAGGGATTACTTCTCTAGGTAGGTGTCTACCTCAGGAGGATAGGAGCACTCTCCCCAGCTGCCCTTGCCCCAGCTCCCTGGCTGATCTGCTTTTCTATAATCATAAGTTGAACTCCTGGCTCCAGCATGTTACCCTCTCACTTTTGAATTCTATCACTCTTCCCAGATCTGCTATTGGCTGTTGTGTTACAGGGAGGAACTGGGAGGTGGGTGGCAGGAGAGAGCAAAGTGGTTGGCCTGGGGATGCCTGGAATGGAGTTTGGGCTTCCATGAAGGTAATCTAACTAGGGATCAGGGCTAAGAAGGCGTCCTGTTAGGAAGCTGACACTAGGAATATGGGAGGTGGGGGCTGAGGCTAGGGGAAATAGAGGAAGCCATGCTGTTATTGGTCTCCATTTCTTCTTCCCTGCTGGGCTGTGGCGCCAGGTTGGGGTCTGCTGGCTTAGTACATTGTAGTGACTGGGTCTGTGCCTGCAGGTGGGGGCAGGGAAATTTTTTGAGAAGAAATGTGGGCTCGAGTTGATTTTTCTTTTGTTACTGGGGTGGAGACCTAAGAAAGGTTTTATATTTCTCAGCTGTGTCTGCCCAAAACAGTCTTAGCCAAATAGTTGTCTCCTGGCTGTCTCACTCTGTTGCTTCTTTCCTCCCCTACCAAAACCATACCAGGACCTCCAGATCTCCAAGGGCTGTACAGAACTGGCTGGTCCAAGTTTGATGGTTGTTGGATACACAGGCCTGAGGGCAGATGCGCATGAAGGCAAGATAGGCCTGACTAGGAGCTGATTCCTTTGCAACTCACCTTGGACAATGTCACTTGGTGGAGGAGAAGGACTGTGAGATCGTGGCCGGAAGCCAGGTTGTAGCCATTTGCCTGCCGTTGCCCAGCTGAGTGGCAGCCCAGAGCTCAGGAGCAGCAAGTGACTGTAGGTCACAGACACAGTGAAGATGAGTGTGGGGGTTAGCACCTCTACTCCCCTGCTTCCAACCTCAGACACAGACGTGGTCACATCTGCCTTCTCCCTTGTGGACTATGTGGTGTTTGCCCTGCTGCTGGTTCTTTCCCTTGCCATTGGGCTCTACCATGCCTTTCGTGGCTGGGGCCGGCATACTGTTGGCCAGCTGCTCATGGCAGACCGCAAAATGGGCTGTCTTCCTGTGGCTCTGTCGCTGCTGGCCACCTTCCAGTCAGCTGTGGCCATTCTGGGTGTGCCGTCCGAGATCTACCGATTTGGGACCCAGTATTGGTTCCTGGGCTGCTGCTATTTCCTGGGACTGGTGATCCCTGCACACGTCTTCATCCCTGTCTTCTACCGCCTGCATCTCACCAGTGCCTATGAGGTGAGCAGAGAGGAAGGGAGGAGCACATAGGACCACCAGGGTCAGAGATGGAAAGGAGGAAGAGGGCACATACAAGGGATCTGGGTCCCTGGACCTTTTCTGCCTAATTAGAGCGATGGGACACATCATGTGTTTCCAAGTTCTTTCTGGGTGAAGTCAGGTGGGAGTGGGGAGAGAAGGAAGGTACTGCGAATGGAGGCCCAGAGTGGATAGGAGTTGAATATTCCCTCATGTTCCTGGATTTCTTGAGGGATGCTGTGTGTGAATTGTGGGGGTAGAGTGGGGAGGAATGCCTTTAAATATATAAAGGTATCTACGATTATATATCTGTATCTGCATATTTCTATCTAGTACCTGGAGCTCCGCTTCAATAAGGCTGTGCGGATTTGTGGGACCGTGACCTTCATCTTTCAGATGGTAAGTAGAAATGAAGGTAGAATTTGAGCCTGGGATATGGTAGGGGGACCCAAACTCAGGCATTCTGAAGCACTCTGAGCTTCCTCTGCTCTCAGGCAGGATTAAAGGTCCTGCAAGGTGTCAGTGTCCCTGAAGCCACCAGAGGCATCCTGTTTCCTATTCCTTCTGGTTCCAGCACAGTCAGTATGGTGGCAGCAAGCTAAAATTTGGAAGAAGGGAAAGGAAAGTGAGCCTAGATGAAGGGAGGCCATTAGGAGCTGAGGTCCATCTTTTCTCCTTTCCGTACCCACCCTCATTTCCCCTCCCCCTCACATTCTCTTCTCCATACCTGACAGGTGATCTACATGGGTGTTGTGCTCTATGCACCATCGTTGGCCCTCAATGCAGGTGAGGAGTCACAGCCCCTGGCTGTCAGCCACAGCGGGCTTGGAAAACACCTTTGGGAGGGGCAGGTAGAGGAGAGTGTGCAGAAAAGAATCTGACCTTGGCCAGGGAGTTGTTTCACTGCATGGGCCCTTGGCTTGTCTCTGCCGGAGGTGGAAGCACCTTGGTTCGCCTCACTTGAAAGCTAATCAGACATTACCATGTCTCGTCTGAATTGGTTAATCAGTACCTTTTGGTGGGGTTCGAACATTTTTTTCGATTATAGTGAATGATTTATTACATCCTTGATGACTGCACGTTTCATGTCTTACTGGGTTTTTTTCTAGTCTCTGGGAAACCCTCTTCTAGAGACAGAATTGTGGTTTTTACTTGTTTGCAGTGACTGGCTTTGATCTGTGGCTGTCAGTGCTGACCCTAGGCATTGTCTGTACTATCTACACTGCTTTGGTAAGTGTGGTGAATCTTAAAAGAGAGAGGGGGAAGAGGTCAAGTAAGGAGGGGAGATGGGAAGAAAAAGAAGGGATGAGGTAAAAATGTAGGTGGGGAGATGGGATGGAGTTTTAGAGTGGGATGAAATAACACGTAGGAGATGCGATAGGACTTTGGTGGGAAGTGGGACGTAGGAGAGGGGACGGCATACTGAAGGTAGGGGGTGGGGTGGGAATTAGGCCCCTGGTGGTATAGTGCCCTTGCTGGTGGTCGGGTGTCTTAATTTGTGGATGGTTTTAAAGACATCTGTGTCAGGTATGCTTTCTTTTCCCTGCAGGGTGGTCTGAAGGCAGTCATCTGGACAGATGTGTTCCAGACGCTGGTCATGTTCCTAGGGCAGCTGGTGGTTATCATTGTGGGATCAACCAGGGTGGGCGGCTTGGGGAATGCGTGGGAAGTGGCTTCCCAGCATGGCCTCATCTCTGGGATTGAGTAAGTGTACCCCTTCCCCTGGCTGGGGTCTGTAGTGCCTCGGAGCCGAGCCCATCTTAGAGCCTGAACTCAGGGCTGCAGTAAGCAGAGGACAAGCTGTGTAAGCCTTAGGTGGCAGCACTGAGATGGGTGGGAAGCTGGCACTGCAGAGATTGAGGGTGATCACAGGAATCTGGCTGGAGGGTAAGGAGGGGCAGGATGTTTTTGGTACTTGGAATGAGGCTGTGGGTTGGAGGGATAGAACCCTTCCTCCGTCTTGCTGCACCGTCTCTCGTGTCCACCCGGTTCTTGCCTTCGGTAGCTCCTTGGCCCTTGCAGCAGCATCTGTGCTCTGCTTTCCTCTGACCCTCATTGTAGGAGTGCGAGGAAGGCTGAGACTGTTGGGGGCTATGCCACAGTGACCATTTGGCATCTGTTGCAGGCTGAATCCAGATCCTTTTGTACGGCACACTTTCTGGACGTTGGCTTTTGGGGGTGTCTTCATGATGCTCTCCTTGTATGGGGTGAACCAGGCTCAGGTGCAGCGCTACCTCAGTTCCCGCACGGAGAAGGCTGCTATACTGTGAGTGCATGGACAGGAAGACCAGGGAGCAGGGGCTAGAGAAGATGGTGGGACCCTGTTCTACGGGGCAGTTGGGGTGGGGGCATGATGCCAGAGCGCAAACATACCCATTGGGGTCAGGATACAGGTTTGCCTTTTGGAACTTGGGACATGCCTGAAGATGTCTATTAACAGTCTCTGTTTCCTTGGCACTGGTGTCTTGCAGCTCCTGCTATGCAGTCTTCCCTTGCCAGCAGGTGGTCCTCTGCATGAGCTGTCTCATTGGCTTGGTCATGTTTGCCTATTACCAGAAGTACCCCATGAGCTCCCAGCAGGCTCAAGCAGCCCCTGACCAGGTGAGAAGGCCTCCCTGGCACTTTTCTGTGCCCATGAGGGCCAACCTAGGCCTCCAAGAGGAGTGTCTGGTTGGCTGCAGAAAGGACTCCCATCCTGGGTAGGAAATGGATGTAAGTGGCTTTTCACTGTGGGATTCTACAATCTGGCACATGAGGGTCCCAGTTCCCAGTATCACCTAATCACAGTGCTCACCCTGCTGGGGTGGGGACCTACCTTTATTGGCTCACCACTATGCACCGTGCGATGCGCTTTGTTAGGAGCTGTCACGTACCCGGTCTCGTCTAATCCCCACAACAGCCTCATTTTATAGAAGGGAAAAAAGTCATCGGGGTGGCCCACATGCTCGTCACACTGCTAATTGGGCATGGCTGGGGTGCGAACTGTGTTCTGTCTCCAGAGCCCGTTTTTTTCTACTTCCTGTGGGTCACCTTCAGTGCTTAGCGCCCTTCTTAATCACCGGGTTTCCGTAGGCTGGCAGGGGCACATGTAGGGGGTTTCTCACATGTCTTGCCCTGGGGAAGGGCTCCTCTCTCAAGAGAGCTGTGCACTTCTGCTCTGCCTGCAGTTCGTCCTGTATTTTGTGATGGATCTCCTGAAAGGCCTGCCGGGCCTGCCTGGGCTCTTTGTTGCCTGCCTCTTCAGTGGTTCCCTCAGGTACCTTCTTTGACCATTTTCCTCAGGTTTGGTGCAGCTGATCCCTGCTTGACACAAGGTGACAGGTGGAGGAGGGGATCTCTCTGAGTTTCTCAATGTGCCCTTTTATCTGTGGATGATGAGGGACAGCTTATCTGTATAGGAGAGAGCATATCATCTTCCAGGAGATGCCCCCCTTTTGGTGATGGGTTCTTCTTTTTACGACACCAGGAATTGATTCTACTTGATCAAAACCTGTACCCCACTCAGAAAAGGACAGGTGTCCTTGCCTTCCAGGCGTCTTCCTCGGCTGCCAACTGTGAGGATGGCTTCTGGCTGCATATGTTTTCTCCTGCCTTTAGAGTGCTACTCCCTTAGTAGGGCCCCTGGTGGTTTTGCCTCTCAGCTCCCAGAGTCAGCACAGCTCATCTTTTTCTTCCTTCTTTCAGCACCATATCCTCTGCTTTTAATTCATTGGCAACTGTTACGATGGAAGATCTGATCCGACCCTGGTTCCCTCAGTTCTCTGAAGTCCAGGCCATCATGCTTTCCAGAATCCTCGGTGGGATTATGCTTCCTCATCTATTCAGTTGTATTCTTTCTAAGACACACCTGAAGCACTGTCATCAGTCTGCTTGACGGCACCGGCTTTAGCCTTGGCTTGGCGCTTGCCACATGAAGCACACAAGCTTGTTTATTATCTCAGGGCATTTCCTGGGAAGGTCTCTGAGTCCCATAAGCGTGAGGACCGGGTGGGAGGGACCTGGAGCTGGGGCAGGAGGTAATATGCCCTGTTTCCAGGGACACAGAGGTAGCGGTTTGGGGAAGGAGCTTTCCTCTACTTTTTCTTCTTTTAGTTCTATTTACTTACCTCTGCGTGTTTTCTCCCTTTTTTTCCCCCCAGCCTTTGGCTATGGGCTACTTTGTCTGGGAATGGCCTATATTTCTTCTCAGATGGGACCTGTGCTGCAGGTAAGGACTATGCAGAAAAGAAAGCAATTGTTAAGGGAGATAAGGAGGTGATTGAGCTGGGAAGTTGAGGAATACCACTGATGTGAAGGGAATGGTATAGGGATGGGTGTCAAAAATTCGTCTTTGATGGACCACCTTTAGCTGTGAGTAGCCTTCTCCAGAGTCATTCCCAGGTCCTTGTTGGCTCAGACATCTGGGGATTATTTTAGCCTCAGAGGAGAACCCACAGCACATTTCCTTACCCATATGCCTTCTGGAATCCTGCATTCTAACATTTTCACGTAGAAGACACAGACCTGACAAGGGGGCCGCTGAGCCATTGGCGGGTGGCTGTACTCTACATTGGTGAGGCTGGGGGGGGGGCCTCTGAGCCTGAATATTCTCTGTTATTTTTTTCTTCAACCCTATCCTCCGCAGGCAGCACTCAGCATCTTTGGCATGGTTGGGGGGCCGCTGCTCGGACTCTTCTGTCTCGGGATGTTCTTTCCTTGTGCCAACCCTCCTGTGAGTGACCGTCTGGCTCCACAGTCGTTTACAGGGGTGGGCCTGGGGAATGGCTTGGCAAGGCTCTCCCTGTGAGTTCTGGGAACTAGTGTGAAGGTTTGTTAGGGCTGGCATCATAACTGGAGAATGTGCTGTGTCTCTGGGCAGGGTGCCATTGTGGGCCTATTGGCTGGACTTGTCATGGCCTTCTGGATTGGCATTGGGAGCATAGTGACCAAGATGGCCTTTGGCGTGGCACCTTCTCCCTCTAATATATCCAGCTTTTCCCTGCCTAGTAACCTGACCACCGTTGCCATGACCACACTGATGCCCTCAACCACTCGCTCCAGGTGAGTTGGGGTTCACTCACTTTCTACTTGGGGAGAATAGCTCATTTTTGAGGGGTTTCCCAGGGGCCTTGCTAAGGGATGGACCACCAGAGTCCTCAGGGCAATGTTGAGAGTTGGGTCCCAAGACCCTAGGACAGTGTAGGTGGGTGGAGCCAGGTCCCTGAGGAATGCCCTGTCAGTAAATTGCTAACTATCCTTATTCCTGTTCTCCCCAGGCCTACAGGACTGCAACGGTTCTACTCCTTGTCGTATTTATGGTACAGCGCTCACAACTCCACCACAGTCATTGTGGTGGGCCTGATTGTCAGTTGGCTCACTGGTGAGGGCGTGTGGGATGTGGGCACAGAGAAGCAAGACAGGCTGAGGGAGGCTAATCAGGGAATCTGGATTCTGGGGTAGAACTGACCCTGCCCTCTGGGCTCCTGGGTGTCTAACAGTCAGACTTCTTGGCTGAGCTCTGGGAGGTTGGCAGGGGCTGAGGACTCAGAGCCCCAAGAACAGATGGCTTATTGGGTGTGCACTTGTTACGTGGTAGGAGACTCAGAAGTGCCTTTGCCTTTGCCTTCAGGGGGAATGCGGGGCCGGACCCTGAACCCTCGGACCATTTCCCCAGTGTTTTCAAGACTTGTTGACCTCCTGCCCCTGTCTTGTCAGAAGCGACTTCACTGCAAAAGCTACAGCCAGGTAGCAGTTATGTTGCCCAGATTATACCCTCCCTTACCTCTCCAGATTATTACCAGACCTTCTAGGTTTCCTTCCATCCCTTTCCTTTCTCCCCAGCAACCCTGATTGTTTGCCTGAACCTGGACCGTCCCCCAGCAACCCCCCGGCTTCTACCCATGGGGGAGTGCTGGCTTGGTGGACAGAAGGGTCTCAGCCCGGAGAGGTGCCCAACATGCTGGCCTTTCCTTTCTCCTGCCTCCCTGCTCACCGTGTGCTTTGCTTCTCCCTTTCTCTCCCGCCGCCCCTTGCTGATCTCCCTTCCAGCAAGGATCAAAGCAGTGTCTCATCCCCTTTGGTCTGTGTGTTCTCCAGGATCTCTCGGTGGATACCCCTGCGTTTCCAGAAAAGATGAGTAATGGGATGTTGAAGAATAGCAGAGACAAGGAGGCCATGGCCGTGCCTGAAGAAGGTTCAGCCCACCAGGGGAGCAGCCCCACCTTCATCCTGCAGGAGACCTCACTGTGATCTGGGCTCGGGTCCCAGTCCCGGAGGCAGCCTGTAGTATAGTGATGAGTTATGTGATGCATAATGCAGAGACAATCAAGGACTAGATTACCTAGCCCACCAAAGGACCTTGTTCTTAGATGTTTGGGCTGCAGTAGAAGCCATCATAGCGTGGGAAGTGTGAGGGCAGGACAGGGTTTTTACTTGTCCCTTGACAGTCTATTCTCTAGAAGACCAGGCTTGCAGTGGACAGGATTTTGCTAGCGAAGGGTATAGAAGCAAATCCTCTGGGGAGTGGGTAATGGCTTCTGATTAATCATCATCAGGATCCTTTGAAGTGAAAAGAAACTGCAGTGCTGGTTATCACTGTTCTGGGGCCTGATTTGACAAGGTTGGCCATGTTTACCATTAAATACAAAGCTGCCTTGGCCAGCTGTCGCTTCTCTTGCAGTCCTATTTTGAGCATAGTTTCTGTCAGCCACAGAGAGCCCGTGACTACTTTCAGGTTGTCTGTGACACCGAGGCTGCTCTCATTCTTACCTGTCTACCTCCATTCTTGAGGCAGAGGGTTAGTTGTCCCCAAGAGTCCTCTCAGAACAGACCGGTACGGGGTGCCTCGGTGGCTCAGTCAGTTGAGCGTCTTGACTTTGGCTCAGGTCATGATCTCGCGGTTCATGAATTTGAGCCCCACATGGGCTCACTGCTGTCAATGTGGATTGTGCTTTGGATCCTCTGTCCCTCCCCTGCTCATGCTTTCAATTTCTCTCTCAAAAAAAACAAACAAAAAACATTTAAGAAAAGATTAAAAAAAAACAAAAAAGATCAGTACATTCATCTCCTTTGCATAAATTTGGGAAGCTTTCTACCTTGCTGCCCGCACCCTCCACCTATGTAATGGGCACTTGGGGACGGGACAGATGTAGATCCAAAAAACCAGGGCATGACCAGGTCCACTGTGGAGTGTGCCACCCACCTGGCACACCACCCTAGTGTCATTTTGTTGTTTGTGCTCGTTTCCTTTTAGAGTTTCTTGCCCACATATCTTTGTTCCTAGGAAATAAAAGCTTAATGGGCCTAGAATCGGGGTTCCTGTACTATTTGTTCACAGCTGCTCTGGTTCACCCCAGGCCCGTCCATGGCAGTGATAAAGCCCCTTCTACCCCTGCACAGACTGGCTGTCATGTCTTCAGGGAGCAGCATTGTGCTTATCTGGGTGGAAGATGCACACTCCCTCTGCTGCTGTTCGTTCCCTGCAGCTCAGTCTGTCTCCTGTCCCACCCATCTTGTCCTTGACTGGTACAATCACTGCTGCTCAAATTTTCACTTTGGGGGCTGTTGGGAGAATGCTGCTACTTGCTGGGTGGTGTTAAGCCTGCTTGAGGTTGTCTCTCCTCTCTTCCCCTCACCTGCTTGTGCTCTTTATCTCAAAATAAATAAACTTAAAAAGTAATAATAAAAATAGAACATTGGAGCTGGACTCTTGTGAAGAGCACAGCTCAAGCCCATGCACCCTAGGCCCTCGGTTGGCCTGGCCTTGTCCAACTGCACAGAAGTAACTCTGCATAAGCTCTCCAG
The DNA here is from genome assembly GCF_018350215.1 of Panthera leo. Lineage (NCBI taxonomy): Eukaryota > Metazoa > Chordata > Mammalia > Carnivora > Felidae > Panthera > Panthera leo. Next base: position 118,198,253 of record NC_056681.1, read on the forward strand.
GCCCCTCAGGCAGATCTGTGGACAGTTTCAAGAAATGCCAAGTTGACTGCCCTGAGGTCTGCCTTCTTGATAGCCCCTCTACCTGGGGGCAAAGGGGGTGCTGCTCCTGGCTGACTACCCCCACGCACCAAGCTATCAGAGTTCTAGATCTAACCAGGCTCTGCTTTGTTCATTTTCAACATGTTTATCCATCACCTACATGCAAGGGCGTTAAAGTTGGCCGCCATTTTGCATCCAAGAAAATGACTGTGCCACCTCAGGACCCTGCACCAGGTGCCACCATTATTTCAAAGTTGCCTCAGTCCAAAACCCTTGCATGTTAGCAGAGAAAAGAGGAAAAACCACAGGATTCAAAGGTTTCAAGGATTATGACATTTAAGGGGAGAGGGTAAAAACATTTGGTACTCCGTATAAATAATTCAAAGTCCGTAACAGAACAAAGATGCTCTGCTTTTAACAAAGTAAACTTATTTGCACATTTTTAAAGTACCACTTAGGGGGCCTCTAGCTGGCTCAGACGACCACGCAACTCTTGGTCTTAGAGTTGTGAGTTCTACCCCCACATTGAGAGTAGAGATGACTTATAAATTGAATCTTTAAAAATACCACTGGTGATGGTGGAGTCGAGTATACAGATCTAGGTTCAAATGCTGGTTCATCCACTTAACCTCCTTAAGCTTTAGTTTTTTCATCTATTAAATGTGAATTTCACAGAGCTGTTTAACGATTTAGTTACAGGGGCGCCTGGCTGGCTCAGTTGATGGAGTGTGCAGTTCTTGATCTTGGGGCTGTGGGTTTGAGACCCACGTTGGGTGTAGATTACTTAAATAAACAAAAAAATATGAAGTTACATTGCATGTAAAGGACTTATTCATTCCTTTGATGTCAGTGTGATCGTGTTTATTGTAGTTTTCAAGGCACTTTTCATGTACTACCCCATATTATGCCTTGGGAGAGAAGTCTGTTGTGTAACATCTGCATTTTTAATATGTAAGGTAACATAACATGGCTAGTGAGAGGTTGAGGGGCAGAACTAGAACCCAGGTTGTAGGACTAGAATCAAAGCTGTATCTCTGTTGCCATGGAAGAATGTCAGTTTGGATGGGGTGTCCACAGGTGACAGGGAATCTTGAGATAGTCCAGAAAACTATAACACACTAAATGGGGGGTGCTACTATGCCATCATTCCAGAACCTTTGTAGGTCAGTGGCTTTCAAACCTTTGACAGACCCACAGTAGGACTATGTTCACGTTATGATCCAGTCCACTCATATATTGCATTATGTTACTAAGACCTTTCGTGAAAAAATACCTCTGGGTACAGTTATCTGAGCTCTTCCTCTTCCCTTCTCTTCCTGCATAATTCAGTCCTCAAGCCATTAGGTGGAGCAGTGCAAAGTAGCATCGGTGCTGGAGGATGTCTGGTGTGCATGTCAGAGCTCAAGTGAAATGGAGACCGTGGATGGGAGTAGCCCAGCTTAGACATCGTAGTCTAAGCAGGATGAGGAGGGCAACCACGTGGAGGCACGGTCTGCCGTGTGGCGTTATAGCCCAAGTTGGGACGAGGAAAGTGTCCATGTGGTTTGGTAGCCTGGTGAGGGGTTGGAGTATGAAAAAGACATACCCCACACCCCCCCACAAAAGAAGACTTGGTGTGGGCTGTCTGCTGGAGTGGAACGTGGGGAGGGGGTCTGTGCATAGGGGCGGCTTGATGTGTGGCGTCAGTCTGAGCAGCATGAGGAGGGCATCCTCAAGGAGGGTGGCTTGATGTGGGTTGTCAGAGCCAGCCTGTACGTGTGTCTGCATGTGTCCCACATGGGGAAGCAGAACTCAAACAGAATGAAGAGGGTATCTGCCTATGTGAGCAGCCCAGCCTGAGCTGTTAGAACCCGAGTGAAGTGAGGACATCTGTGTAGGAGGAAGACCTGTGGTCAGATGGGAGCCCAAGAAGGGTGAGGTAGCCTGGGGCGTGGTGTCAGCCTAAGCAGGGTGATGAAGACATCCACGGAGAAGCCAGCCAAGTGCAAGGAGAGTTGGATTAGACCCAAACAAAGCAGTGAAAAAAAAATCTCTGGAAAATCTCGTATCAGCTCTCATTAGATTTGCAGTCCAATTTCACATTGCTCAACGAGGCAAAATTTGGGACTTTGAAAAGAATAATAAAACCAACTGGCAAAAATTATCAAGAGAAAAGAGAAGACACAAATAATTCCAGAAACAAAAAGGGTACATGATGACAGATATTGTAGACATTAACATGGTAATCAGATTAGGAACAACTTTAGGCCAACAAATATGAAACTTTAGATGAAAATGGACAAATTATTAGAAAAGTATCACTAACACGGACTCAGGAAGCAATAGGATATGCGAATAGCCCTATTCCCAGTAAAAAGAAACAATATTAAATAAAACATCTAATCGTGAGGAAAATCCCGGGCCCACATGGCTTCACTGCTGAGTTCTAATCTTTCAAGGAATGACTAATTCTAAATTTACATAAATGATTCCAGAGTATAGATGAAGAGGGAACTTTCCTGAATGCATTTTCTCTTTTCCAGCAATGAACATTTAAAGTTCTTAAAAAGGTTTTTTAATATTTTAATATTTAATTTTGAGAGAGAGAGAGAGGAGAGCATAAGTGGGGGAGGAACAGAGAGAGAGGGAGAGAATCTCAAGAAGTCTCCCCACTGTCAGTGCAGACTCCCATGGAGGGCTCGATAAGCAGGGCTGATCTTGAGATCATGACCTGAGCCAAAATCAAGAGTTGGATGCTTAACCGAGGCACCAAGTTGGTGCCACCAAGGCACACCCAGCAACAAACATTTAAAGCATTAAATTTTGAGTATCTTTTATCATAGCATCAACCCAATATCAAAACCAGACAGAGACAACATAAGCAGAAAGGAAAAGTATAAAGGTCAATGTTATCATGAACATAGCTGCAAAATCATGAAATGTTAGTGAACTGAATTCAGCAATGTATATAAAAAAGATAATATATCATCATCATTGCGTTTATCTCGGATATAGGAGGTAGCTTTAACAATAGAAACTCAAATAATATGATCCTCCATGTTAACAGATGAAAGTAAAAATCTCATTATCATCTCAACAGATGCAGAAACAGGTTTCATGAAGTTCAACATTCATTTAGGAGAAAAGCTAGCACTAAGAAGGACTTCCCTAACCTGATTAAGTGTATCTATGAAAACAATCTACAACAAAGCTTTTAAAACTATAACCAAAATTAAAGGAAAAATAGTTTAATTTCTTTAACTATAATCAAAGTTGTTTGTTTTTAAATTTTAAATTTTAATGTTTATTTTTTAGAGAGAGAGTGTGTGTGCGCAAACGGGGGAGGGGCAGAGAGAAAGAGGGGCACAGAATCCAAAGCTAAAAATTAACAACTCAGGAAACAACAGATGTTGGTGAGGATATGGAGAAAGGAGAATCCTCTTGCACTGTTGGTGGGAATGCAAACTGGTGCAGCCACTCTGGAAAACAGTGTAGAGATTCCCTAAAAAATTAAAAATAGAATTACCATATGACCCAACAATAGCACTGCTAGGAATTCATCCAAAGGGTAGAGGAGTGCTGATTTGTAGGGGCACATGTACTCCAATGTTTATAGCAGTGCTATCAACAATAGCCAAATTATGGAAAGAGGCCAAATGTCCATCAACTGATGAATGGATAAAGAAGGTGTGGTTTATATATACAATGGAATACTGCTTGGCAATGAGAAAGAATGAAATCCTGCCATTTGCAACAATGTGGATAGAACTCGAGGGTATAAGTGAAATAAGTCAGTCAGAGAAGGAAAGATATCATATGATTTTACTCATATGTGGAATCTGAGAAACTTAACAGAAGACCATAGGGGAAGGAAAGGAAAAATAAGATACAAACAGAGAGGGGGGCAAACCATAAGAGACTCCTAAATACAGAGAACAAACTGAGGTTTGATGGGGGTGGGGGGTTGAGGAGGTGGAGAAAATGGGTGATGGATATTGAGGAGGGCACTTGTTAGGATGAGCACTGGGTGTTGGATGTAAGTGATGAATCATAGGAATCTACACCTGAAGCCAAGACTACACTGAATGTTGGCTAACATGACAAATAAACAAACAAACAAACAAACAAACAAAAAGCATACAAAAAGTAGGGAAAATCTATTTGCAACAAATATATCTGACTTAAAGAACATATGACATAAAGAGCTACAAATCAATGTAAAAAGGACAAATCAATTAAAACTGAGGAAAAGATTTGAATTGACAGTTTATAAATAAGGAAATCCAAATGGTCTACAAATACGTGAAAAAGAATTCAGTCTTCATAGTAATCAAGGATACGTGAAAAGGAACTTAATATTATTCATAACCAGGAATATTCCAATTAAAACCCAAATAATATGCAATTACATTCTTAACCAAACTGGCAAAAAATGACTCCGGGTATAGGTTGGCGCTATCGACTTGATTTGTGCTAAGTGACTACAGTTTTATCCATCATTGTTTTTGTACCATCAGTGCAAATGTCCACAGAGCGAAAAGAGTAAATTGCATCTTAGTGTTAGCGTAAAAGAAAATAGTTGTAACTTTAATGACTCCCTGATAACATTCCAGAGACTCCTAGGGGTTCATGGACCACACTTTGGGAATTGTTGCCCTAAACCAGGAGATGTACAAGAACTTTCTTAGCAACATAGTGGCCTCAAACTGGAGACAACCCCGAAGTCCATAAAAACTAGTGTTATGTTCTTACAGGAATGCTGTGCAGCAATGACAAAAAATTAACCACAACCATACACATCAACAAGTAAAATGTTGATCAAAAGAAAGCAGGTCATGGAAGAAAACACCGTAATTCCATTTGTTAAAGTTCAAAACAGAAAAAAAATATGCTTTATTGTTTATGAACCCATACAAAGGTGGTAAAACCATTTTTTTTTTTAAAGCAAAGAAATGATTAACCCTACAGCCAGGAAGAGAGATTACCTCAAGGGAAGAGAGCAGATGATGTGATCAGGAAGGGGCTTGCAGCCACCTGCAATATGCTAGTGCTACACTGAGTGGGAATATCATAAAGGGTCACATGACTTATTTATTTTCATTAAGTATATTTATTTTGAGAGACAGAGACAGTGGAAGTGGGGGAGGGGCAGAGGGCAAGGGAAAGAGAATTCCAAGCAGGTTCCACACTGCCAGTGCAGAGCCTGATGTGGGACTTGAACCCGTGAGCTGCGAGATCATGACCTGAGCCCAAACCAAGAGTTGGGCGCTTAACTGACCCAGGCACCCTTCCATTATTTTTTTTAATGTTTTATTTATTTTTAAGAGAGAGAGAGAGAGAGAGAGAGTGGGGGAGGGACACAGAGAGAGGGGGACAGAGGATCCGAAGCAGGCTCCATCCTGAGAGTAGCGAGCCTGATTTGGAGCTGGCACTCATGAACTGGGAGATCATGACCAGAGCCAAAGTCGGTCGCACAACCAACTGAGCCACCCAGGTGCCCCACAAAGGATCACTTTATTTTTATTTATTTTATTTTTTGAGAGAAAGAGAGGGTGCAAGCGAGCGAAGGGCAGAAAGAGAGAAAGAGAGAGAGAAGGAGGGCTCACCCAAAGCGGGGCTTGAGCTCACCCGACACGGGACTTGAACTCACGAACCATGAAATCATGACCTGAGCCCAAGTCAGATATTAAACCGCTGAGCTACCCAGGCACCCACAAAGGATCACTTTAAACATCCATTAAAGTATGTCTTATATGTTCTATGTATATTTTTCAGTAAAAAATTTTAAATATCATATGATGGTCATTGACATAGCTCTCCCTTCTCACATATTAAGAAGAAAAGCAAGGTGCAGAATAATATAGGTCACTGTAGTAAAATGATGTGGAAAAGAATACATTCATACTTGTTTGTATATGCACAAACTTCCTCTGGAAGGGGCACAAAAGAAGCTTACACCAATGAAGAGGGGAGTCTCCCTGTCTGTTGAGAGGGGATGAGATGACAAGGAGACAGGTTGGCGGCGGGCAGCTTGTGTCTCATCTCTCTACACTTTTTATACGTTTTCATTTTGAACAATTCATGTATTCCCAATACTAAAATATTTTTTAAATCCCTATACATCTGGAAGTTTAAATAACACTTCTAAATAAACCTGTATTAAAAATAAAATCATACTGGCAATTATAAACCATTTTAGAATCATATTGCAACTAAAGCATTACAGAGCAATTAGACAAGCAATCTTTTAAGTGTTGAACAATCTGGGGCACCTGAGTGGCTCAGTTGGTTAAGTGTTGAACAAGCTGATGGCGGAAAAAAAACACCCCACCTCATTTTATTTACTTTGCTTGATTACTATTGAATTTGAGCACCTTTTCTTTTCTTCTCTCCCTCCTCCTTCTCCGCCCCCTCCCTTCCCCCTCCCCCTCCTCCTCTTCTCCTCCTTCTTTTTTTTTCCTTCTCTACCTCCTTCTTTTTTGGTTTGGATTTTTCTGTGAGTTTCCTGGTCATTTCCTTTGTTGATTTAAATAATTGTCAGAATTCTGTATATATTCTGGGTACTAATTCCATGCAACAATCCCCCCCCCCCACTTTTCCTTTTCTTATAACTTTTGTTATAGTATTTCTTTTAACGGAAGTTTTAAATTTTGAGAACAAATCTCTCTGCCTTTTTTTTTTTTTTTTTTTAAATAGGCTCCACACCCAACAGGCGGCTCAAACTCACAACCCTGACATCAAGAGTCACATGCTGTACTGACTGAGCTAGCCAGGCACACCTACAAATCTCTCAGTTTTTTATGGCTTTGGATTTTGTATCTTGTTTAGGCAGACATTTTCCACCCCAATATTATTTAAACTATAGTTTTAAAACCTTTAAAGTATTTTAACTTTTGGCCCTCTAAATATTTAATTATTTGTACCAGCTGTGTTTGATGTGATGGGGGAGGAGGGTCAATCTAATGTTATTTTTCCTCAGTAGATAGCCAATTATCTCACATGATTTATTGAAAATGCCACCCTTTCTTCATTGATTTTACATGTTGCCTCTATGTAAGCTTCATTTGTGCAGATATATGGATCTGTTTGCACTTTATTCTATCCCACTGATTTATAATTATCCCTTTATTGTATGTTATTAAATCTGCTTGGGTTATATTCATATAGCTTTATATAGTTTTATGTTTATATTTTCATCTATATAGAGTGAATTCCCACTTAATAATCTTGTTCAGATTTTGAGGGCTGTTATCGAACATTTTCTCTTCCAGAAAAGAATCAGAATTCTTGAATTCCAATTTTAAAATTCTCTTAAAATTTGGTTGGGATTGCATTACATTTATAGATTGATTGTCCTGGATGGCAACAGCATAGAAACAGCTTTTCTTGGGTGCTGTAAGTACTGGATGTGAGTGACTTTCCATGCAATCTCCTTCGTGGATATTTATCATTTGACTCTGACAGGCAATCCCAAGAAGCCATGCTCTGTATGAATTTTCTGCAAGGGAACCTCAAAATCCAAAGCACAGACGGTGCTTAGAGTGGGCTCCTCTCTGTCTTTGGATAGTTTTTTTTTTTTTTTTTAATTTTTAACGTTTATTTATTTTTGAGACAGAGAGAGACAGAGCATGAACAGGGGAGGGGCAGAGAGAGAGGGAGACACAGAATAGGAAGCAGGCTCCAGGCTCTGAGCCATCAGCCCAGAGCCCAACGCGAGGCCCGAACTCACGGACCGAGTCCGAGAGATGGTGACCTGAGCTGAAGTCGGACGCTTAACTGACTGAGCCACCCAGGCGCCCCTGTCTTTGGATAGTTTTTATGTGGATATATGGTTCCATTTCTCTTGGTTATATACCTAGAAGTAGAAATGCTGGATCGTACGGTAACTCTATGTTTAGACTTTTAAGGGATTACCAAACTGTTTTTCAAACTGGCTGCAAATTGAACATTCCCACCAGCAATGTATGAGAGCTCCTATTTCTCCACATCCTAACCAAGTTTTATTGCCCATCTTTTTTATCCTAGTGGGTGTAAGAAAGTTTTCATTGGGGGTTTTTTGGGGTTCTTTTTTTTTTTTTGGTATTTAAAAAATGCTTATTTATTTATTTTGAGACAGGGAGACAGAGCATGTGTGCAAGCTGGGGGAAGGGCAGAGAGAGGGAGAGAGAGAATCCCAAGCAGCCTCCACACTGTCAGCGCAGAACACAATTCAGGGCTCTATCTCTTGAACCGAACCACGAGATCATGACCTGAGCTGAAATCAAGAGTCAGATGCTCAACCAACTGAACTACCCAGGCACCCCATTTTTTTTTTTTTTTTTTTTTGGTATTTTGAAGAGCAGCGTTAGATTTACAAATCTAAATTGAAAAGTACAGAAATTTCCCACATATCCCTTCTCCCTGAGCACACAATTTCCTCCATTGTTTACATCTTGTATTAGTGTGTAATACAATGTGTAATACATGTAATTGATGAACAATATTGATACGTTATTATTAATTAAGTCCATAGTTTATATTAGGGTTAACTCTTCGTGTTGTACATTCTCTGGGTTTTGACAAATGTATAATGACATGTGTCTACCATTACTGTATAATACAGGATCGTTTTACTGCCCTAAAGATCCCCTGTGTTCCACCTTGTCATCCCTCTCTCCCTCAGAACAACTGGCAACCACTGATCTTACTACTGTCTTCCATAGTTTTGTCATTTCTGGAATGTCATACAGTTGGAATCCTATAGTACATTGCCCTTTCAGATTGGCCTCTTTCACTTAGCAACACACTTTCTAAAGTTCCGCCACGTCAGGGGGCCTGGTTGGCTTGTGGGTGGAGTACGTGACTCTTGATCTCGGGGTTGTAGGTTGGAGCCCCATGTTGGGTGTAGAGATTACTTTAAAAAAGGGAGGGGGAGACACCTGGGGTGGCCCAGTCGGTTAAATGCTGGACTCTTAGTTTCGGCTCAGGTCATGATCTCACAGTTTGTGCATTCAAGCCCTACATAGGGCTCCCTGCTTGGGATTCTCTCTCTCTCTCTCTCTCTCCCTCTCTCTGTCTCTCTCTCTCTCCATTTGTACTCTCTCTCTCTCAAAAATATATGTATAAATAAACTTTTTAAAAAATTTTTAAAAATCTAAAAAAAAAAAGTCCTCTATGTCTTTTTTGCTGCTTGGTAGTTCATTTCTTTGTATCGCCAAGTGATACTACATTGTATGGATGGGCCATAGTTTGCTTATATATTCTCCTACTGAAGGATAGCTTGGTGCTTCCAATTTTGGCAATTATGATTAGAGCTGCTATAAACATCCGTGCACAGGTTTTTGAGTGAACCTAAGTTTTCAGCCCATTTGGTTAAATACCAAGGAGCATGTTTGCTAGACTGTATGTTTAGTTGTGTAAGAAACTGACGAACTCTCTTCCAAGGTGGCTGTCCCATTTTGCAACCTGACCAGCCAGGCGTGAGAGTTACTGTCACTCTCTACATCCTCTTCAGCTTTTGTATTGCCAGTTTTTTGGACTTGGGTCACTCTAATAGGTGTGTGGTGTTATCTCGTTTTAATTTGCATTTCTGGGGCACCTGGGTGGCTCAGTCGATTAAGCCTCTGACTTCTGCTCAGGTCATGATCTCACAGTTCCGTGAGTTTGAGCCCGGCACTGGGCTCTGTGCTGGCAGCTCAGAGCCTGGAGCCCGCTTCGGATTCTGTGTCTCCCTCTCTCTCTGCCCCTCCCCCACTCATGCTCTATGTCTCTCTCTCTCTCTCTCAAAAATAAATAAACAAACATTAAAAAAAGAGAGTTCTTTGTATGCTTTGGATAATATTCCTTTATCAGACATATCTTTTGCAAATATGCTTTTCCAGAGCATTTCCATTTTTAGGACTATATGCCACAGGTTTACTTGCACACAGGTACAAAGATGTATATGGACAAATAATATAAATAACAAATTAGATGATAAAAACAACAAATTAGAAGTGAGAAGCAGAAGTGACTCTGGCTGATGAGCAGAAAGTCATTTGTTATAAAGAAAACCGTTGAGAGGGCTAGAGAAGAGGCTTGATGACAATCTTCTAGAATTAAAGCCACAAACCACATATATAAATAGCCTGGTGAACAAAAGGCCCAGAACATTCTGCTGCCACCAAAAACTAGATGCTGTATTTGCAATGCCCCCAAGAACTTGACTGCAATTGCACCTGTCGCTCAGACCTGCACCACTAATGTCTCTTTTGCATCAGGAACTCATTTTGTAACCCATGCTGCCCCCAAGGCCATAAGGCTGTGACGCACCCTTGCCAGCATAATAGGTGTCCTGCACAAAGCCCGTTTCCTCCTGGGGTCCACTTCTGATTTGGAGATTGGCCTGGGTGCAACTGGTTGGTGGAGTTTCAGAGACTGCAGAATGTGTACTTCCACAAACATGAAAAGTATTCCAGGGGCGCCTGGGTGGCTCAGTTGGTTGAGCATCCGACTTCGGCTCAGGTCACGATCTCATGGTTCACAAGTTCGAGCCCCACGTCAAGCTCTGTGGTGACAGCACAGAGCCTGGAGTCTGCCTTGGATTCTGTGTCTCCCTCTCTTTCTACCCCTCCCGGATCATACTCTGTCTCTCTCTCTCAAATAAATAAATAAATAAATAAATAAATAAATAAATAAATAAGAAAAGTATTCCAAAGGAGTTGGCAAACCAGAAAACATGACAAATGTCCACTAAAGTGTCTGTCAGTTGGAGATACCTAATATATTACGGCACATGCATACATTAGAATACTATGTAGTTCTTGAACAAAATAAGGTAGTGTAAAGACTAATAATGTTGGGGAATCTTCAAGATATAATTAATGTGCATTATGTTCTATCATTTGTACTTTAAAAGAGCTGTACATATTTATATATTTGTCCATGTATACAAAAGTCTGGAAAGGTACACAAGAAACTGGTAACAATGGTTGCTTCTAGAGAAGGGAAAAAGGAGACGAGGATGGATGGGGACCTTATTGGTCTGAGTTCTACATATGCCACATGCATCTATAATCTATTCGAAAACTTTTTTTTAATGTTTATTTTTGAAAGAGAGAGAGAGTGAGACAGCGTGTGTGCACATGAATGGGGGAAGGGAAGAGAGAGAGGGGGACAGAGAATCTCAAGCAGGCCTTGCTGTCAGCACAGAGCCCAATGTGGGGCTTGAACCCACAAACCATGAGATCATGACCTGACAGAAGTCAAGAGTTGGACACTTAACCGACTGAGCCACACAGGCACACCTCAAAATTCTAAAAAGTAAAAATGTTTGCCACATATACAAACTGTGGCCATCAAACATTTGATAAACTGTATTAATTTTAGAATGTTTGGAAGCAGAACCAACCAATAGTGGGTATTATTAAAAGTGGGGTGCCTGGGTGGCTCAGTTGGTTAAGCGTCCAGCTGTTGATTTCAGCTCAGATCATGATCTCACAGTTTGTGAGATCGTAGGGCTCTGTGCTGACGGGGCGGAGCCTACTTGGGATTCTCTCTCTCTCCCTCGCTCTCTGCCCCTCCCCCACTTGCTTTCGCCAGGCATGCGCCCCGTGTGCCTGTCTCAAAACAAACAAACAAACAAACAAACTTAAAAAAAAAAGAAAGTAGTAGCACAAACGCCACTGATGCTGAGCCTCAACTTCTTCTGGGCTAAACGTTACTTATCTTATACCCACAGTTGGGAAACAGCGTCCATCTTTCCCATAAAATTGGCCTGCCTGGCTAGCACTCCCCATGCAGCCAGTTCAGATCTCTGAAGCGGTCAGTGACATTGAGGACACAGAGAACTGTTCATAGTTATTCCATCCTAAGAAGCAAGAAGCAGTCCCCTGCCCACCTCCAAAGTCCGTGGGAGGGTTTCGGTGATTCTTTTGTGAGAAGTTGAGAAAGATCCACGCGATACTACTAGGCCAGGAGATGGTATAACAAGATAGTTTTGCTGATCTGGACAGGAGATTGGGCCTGTGAACCACAGCCATTTTAACACCGAGCGAGACTCAAAATACCTTCGGGTGAATCGTTTGGGAGGCTTCCAGCAGCATAAACACAGTGCCCAACTAAAAGAGGCGTAAACAGCGAGGACATTCATTTTTTCACAAAACAAGAAGTCTGGCAAAGAGAATTCCAGAGCTGCCTCATTCAGAAGTTCAACAATGGCAGAGTTCTGGCTCGGTCTCTCTGATTTCCTCATGACTTTTTCTTCATGGTGACAAAGTGACTGTTGCCGGTCCCAGCACCATATCCTCACATGAGCTTACTGAAGGCACGAAGCATGAAGAACTTTCCGCATTGCTTGCTCTCGTGCTTTCTCTCCCTTGCTCACAGGCTGGCTCTCCTGTTTAAAAAAAAAAAAAAAATTTTTTTTTAATGTTTTTATTTATTTTTGAGACAGAGAGAGACAGAACATGAGCAGGGGAGGGGCAGAGAGAGAGAGGGAGACACAGAATCTGAAGCAGGCTCCAGGCTCCGAGCTGTCAGCACAGAGCCCGACGTGGGGCTCGAACTCACAGAGCGTGAGATCATGACCTGAAGCTGAAGTCAAGCGCTTAACTGACCGAGCCACCCAGGCACCCCCAGCTCTCCTGTTTTTAATCAGGGAGGAAAATCTTTCCCAGAAGCCCCCAGAAGATTTCTTCCCCAGATGCAATCGGTCGGAAGTGTGCTATATGCCCACCTCCAAACCAATCCCTAGCAAGGGGAGAAGGAATTACCATGTTTGTCTTAACCAATCACAGTTCATCCTCAGAAGGAGGTGGTGAATAGGGCTGCAAATTCCTTGTTTGTCTGAAATTCAGTTTTAACTGGGTGTGTTTATATTTTTTGTCTGAGACTCTGGCAGTGGTGCTGGGTGACACCTTCCTCATTTCTGAGTCTGTTGCCAGACCATACTTCACAAAATCAGCGTTTCATTAGCAAGAATAAGACAGTAGTGCCTAAGAGTAGCAACCAACCATCTGCCTCCTTGCTTTACAAGATTTCCTTTAACTTCTGTTCAAGAAAGTCCTGGCTCCTTTTGGCTCTCTGCCCCTCCCTGTTTGACAACAGCTGTGTCCCTGAGACATGATGGTGAAGGCCCAAGTAAATGACTTTGACTCTGTTGGGTGTCTGGTCACCAAGACTGCTATTAACTCTGGCAAAGTAAATATTGTCTCTACCAATAACAGCTTCGTTGACCTCAACTACATGGTCTACTTGGTCCAGTATGATTCCACCCATGGAAAGTTCAATGGCACAGTCCGGACTGAGAATGAGAAACTTGTCATTGATGGAAAGCCTATCTCAGTCTCCCTGGAGTAAGATCTCACTAACATCCAACGGAGTGAGGTTGGTGCTGAATTTATTGTGCAACCCACTGGTATCTTCACTACTCTGGAGAAGGCTGGGGCTCATTTGGAGGGTGGAGTCAAAAGGGTCATCATCTCTGCCTCTTCTGCTGATGCCCCCATATTTGTGATGGACTTGAACCAAGAGAAAGAGGTATGACAACTTTCTCAAGATAGTCAGCAACGCCTCTTGCACCACTAACCGCTTGAGCCCCTGGCCAAGGTTGTCCGTAACAACTTTGGCATCGCGGAGGGAATCATGACCACAGTACATGTCGCTACAGCCACCCAGAAAACCATAAATGGCCTCTCTGAGAAGCTATGTCATGATGGCTAAGAAGCCAGCCAGAACATCATCCCTGCTTCTACTGGTATTGCCAAGACTGTGAGCAAGATCATCCCTGAGCTGAACGGGAAATTCACTGGCATGACTTTCCGTATCCCCACCCATAATGTGTTGGTCATGGACTTGACCTACCATTTGAAGAAAGCTGCCAAATAGGACAACATCAAAAAGATGGTGAAGCAGGCATCAGAGGGCCCTCTCAAGTGCATCCTGGGCTACACTAAGGACCAGTTTCCTGCAGCTTTAACGGTGACACCCACTCTTCCACCTTTATTTAATGTGGTTTTCAAAAATTTTTAATGTGTATTTATTTTTGAGAGAGAGAGACAGAGCATGAGTGGAGGAGGGGCAGAAAGAGAGGGAGACACAGAATCCGAAGCAGGCTCCAGGCTCTGAGCTGTCAGCACAGAGCCCAACGCCGCGCTCAAACTCACAGACGGCGAGATCAAGACCTGAGCCAAAGTGGGATGCTTAACTGACTGAGCCACCCAGGCGTCCTTCCCACTCTTCCACTTTTGGCGCTGGGGCTGACATTGCCTTCAATGACCATTTTGTCAAGCTTATTTCCTTTGATGAAAATGAATCTGTCTCTAGCAATAGGGCGATGGACACATGGACTCCAAGGAATAAGAACCCTGGGAACACCAGCCCCAGGGAGAGGCATGTGAGCAAGACAGAAGCCCTCAGCTGCTGGGGTGTCCTTGCCCTACAGGGGTCCCTCGACATACTGAAAAATCGCTTGTCCTCAACACAGTTTCCATTCCAAACCCCCTGAAGAAGGGGAGGCATTTAGGGAGCCCTACCTGTCACGTACCATCAATAAGGACACTAAGAAAGAAAGCCCTGGTTTACATGGCCCGGAGTTTCCACAGAAACACAAAGGCACCCAATTCTGTCTGTATGTCTATCTCTCTTTCTGTGTATTGGTGGTGTGCTGGAGTGAGATACAAGATCACAGTTTTATAGTATTACAGAGTAAAAGCTCAATTTTCAGGGTCAGCTGGCAAAGATGAACAGTGACAGAGGAAGATGCGAGTAGAGCATGTTACAACCTGCAATTGACATCTGGGGGATCCAAAGGTTTAAAAGCCACCACCCAGTGTGCTTCAGTTTTTCTGTGGGGCATCTAAAGAAGGGGGAAACAACAGCCCAGCTGCTTCCTGAGACTCTGGTGTTTTTGTGGAACTTGATGTGATCTTGATGTGGAAGATTTGAGTATTACTGCCTCTTTCTTTTTTTTTTCTTTTTTTTTTTTCAATATATGAAATTTATTGTCAAATTGGTTTCCATATTTCACCCAGTGCTCATCCCAAATATTACTGCCTTTTTCAAAGACTGCTTGAGACCGAAGATCACAGTGCCATAGAAATGAGAGAGAACAGGAATGTTTCCTTTGGGAGTCAGTGCTATTTCAACACAAGTTTTACGCGTTTATGTGAGGGGATGATTATGACATAAGTAATGAAAAGGCATTTCTGGGGCTTGATTTTAAGTGTGATTCCTGGGACTCTACTGATAGATACACGCAGACCTACAACTCCTTTGCTGAGTCACCAGCTTACCACTGCTAGGGGGCTGCCCCAGCTCCCACAGGCCCGTATAAAACTGTTGGTTTGCCAGACTCTCATGAACTCTGGCCCATAGCCTAGGCAGCTGTTGGAAATTCTGGCTGACAGACCGGAAACCGCGAGGCAACTCTTTTTAGGGTGTCCCCTCTGGGAGTCAAAAATCAAATGGCTTGCATGGACATCCTTACTGGGATCCTATCTGCTAAACATCTATATTTTCTCAGGTTGGCTAGTGATAAACTTTAGATATATTCATGAGAAAATAGTATCCATTTCCTCAACTATATTTATGTTGTAGACTTGATTAAAGAACAGCTATGTCAGTTCTTTTTTTTTTTTTTTTTTTTTTTTTTTTTTTTTTTTTTTTTTTTTTTTTAATTTATTTTTGGGACAGAGAGAGACAGAGCATGAACGGGGGAGGGGCAGAGAGAGAGAGGGAGACACAGAATCGGAAACAGGCTCCAGGCTCCGAGCCATCAGCCCAGAGCCTGACGCGGGGCTCGAACTCACGGACTGCGAGATCGTGACCTGGCTGAAGTCGGACGCTTAACCGACTGCGCCACCCAGGCGCCCCAGCTATGTCAGTTAATGTGACAGATTGTGCATTTATCCGTTTCCCTTCCAAATCCCCACTGTAATAACAGTAAAGAAATAAAAAGACCATAAACCTATAGGGCTAAAGAGGGGGGAGGAGATGATAAGAGTTAAGAAATGTCAACACAGGGGCTCCTGGGTGGCTCAGTCGGTTTAGCCTCTGACTCTTGATCTCAGCTCAGGTCATGATCTCACGGTTTCTGAGTTCAAGCTCCACAGCAGCCTCTCCACTGATGGCCTGGAGCCTGCCTGGGATTCTGTTTCTCTTCTCTGCCCCTCCCCTGCTTGTGCGTGCACTCTCTCTCTCTCTCTCTCTCTTCCTCAAAATAAATAAATAAACTTTAAAAAATTATATAAAAAAAAAAAAAAGAAAGAAACGTCAACACAATTCTGGAAAACGAAAGCCGGGGGAGGAGTAATACAACTGATTTAGTAGAACGGAGAAGCTTAAGCCTAAGGGCGCTCATGGGAGGGAGGGCTGCTGCAGGTGGAGGTAGGGAGTGGAGGGCACACCAATAAAGAGAAAGCTAATTGGGCAGCAGGAACCGAAGGTACGGTGTCTGTCTGCAACCACTGATTGGTTCTTGTCCCTACCCTTTTGCCTTTCCGGGATGTTACGTAAATGGAATCGTACCTACCATGTGTAAGGTTTTTTCAATTTTTTTTTTTTTTAACACTTATTTATTTTTGAGAGATGGAGCGAGACAGAGCACGAGGGGCGGGGGGAGGGGCAGAGAGAGGGGGGTCACAGAATCCGAAGCAGGCTCCAGGTTCTGAGCTGTCAGCGTAGAGCCCTAGAGCCCGACGTGGGGTTCGAACCCACGGACTGCGAGATCATGACCTGAGCCAAAGCTGGATGCTTAACGACTGAGCCACCAGGCGCCCCCTGTAAGTTTCTGAATCTGGCTTCTTTCATTGAGCATAATGCATTTGAGAGTTATTTGTGTTGTGGTAACAGTGCCATTTTCCTAATGACTAACTAGCGACCCATTTTATAGATGTGCTACAATTTTTTGGACTGTTTCCAGGTTTTGGTGATGACAAACAATGCTACTGTCAACATTTGTGAAGTGGTTTTCAGTTATTCTGTAAATACAGGCTTTTATTTCACTTGGGCAAATAACATGGGGTGAGATTTCTGGGTTCTGTGGTATGTGTGTGTTTAAGTTTGTAGGAAACCTTCGAACTGTTCTTCAGAGTGGCTGAACTATTCTACACCCTCCTGAGCAATATGTGACAGTTTTGGTTCCTCCACATTCTTAACAGCCCTCTGTATTGTCATATGTATTTTGTTTTATTTCTTTATTTTTTTAACTTTAGCCACTCTAACAGGTAGATGGTGATATCTTAGTGTGTGTGTGTATGTGTGTGTTTAAGCATAAAATTCAATAGTTTTTAGTATATTCACAAAGTTGTGCAACCACCACCACTATCTTATTCTAGAACATTTCCATCAGTCCCTGCTTGGACTGAATTGACCCACAAGTTCATGTTGAAGTCATCTTCCTCAAGTTGAAGGTATTTGGAGATTGGGATCTTTGGGAAGTAATTAGAGACAGATGAGGTTATGAGGGTGGGGTCCCCCTGATGGGATTCGTGCACTTATAAGAAGAGGTGGAGGGGCGCCTGGGTGGCTCAGTTGGTTGCGCGTCTGACTGCATCTCAGGTCGAAATCTCGCGGTCTGTGAGTTCGAGCCCCATGTCAGGCTCCGTGCCCATCGCTGGGAGCCTGTTACGGATTCTGTGCCTGCCGCTCTCTGACCCTCTCCCGTCCGTTGTCTGTGTCAAAAAAGTAAATAAAGGTTAAAAACAAAATTAAAAAAAAAAAAAAGAAAGAAGAGGTGGAGAGGATTCTCTCTCCATATGCACACACCAGGAGTCGCAGAATAAAACCTACTTTGCCAGCACCTTGATCTTAGACTTCCCAGTCTCTAGATGCATGAAAAAGAAATTTCTGTTGTTTAGGCCACCCAATCTACAGTATTTTGCTATGACAGCTGCAGTTGATTAAGATAACCCACAGCAGAAGCCCTGTCACTACTAATCCCCTCTACACCCATCCTCTGACAATAACTAATCGACTTTTTGTCTCTATGGATTTGCCTCTGCTGGACAATCATATAAATGGGATCATATCATGCAGTACGTGGCCTTTCGTGTCTGGCTTCATTCACCTAGCATAATGCTTTCAGGGCTTATGCATGTTGTAGTGTGCATCATAGTTCATTCCTTGTCACGGCCGCGTGGTATCCCCTTGGGTGGAAATACATTTTGTTCATCCATTCATCACTCACGTATTTAGGTTATTTCTACATACTGGCTAGTATGAATAATGCTGCTATGAATATTCAAGTGCAAGTAAGTCTTTGTGTGAACGTGTTTTCAGTTCTCTTGGGTGTATACCTAAGAGTAGATTTGCAAGATCGTGTGGTGATTTATGTTTAAGTTTTTGAGGAACGGCCAACCTGTTTTCCACACCAACTGGGCCATTTTACGTTCCCATCAGTGGTGTATTGGAGTTCCAGTGTTTCCACATCCTCATCAACACTTGTTGTTGTCTGTATTTTTTTATTATAGCCACTTTCTTGGTTATGAAGTGGTATACTATTATGATTTTTTTAGTATTTATTATTTTTTGTGTGGGAGAGCATGAGTGGAGGAGGTACAGAGAGAGAGGGACAGAGGATCCAAAGCGGGCTCTGCGCTGACAGGCCGACAGCAGAACCTCGAACTCATGAACCTCAAGATCAAGACCTGAGCCAAAGTTGGACGCTCAACTGACTGAGCCCCTACCGTTATGATGTCCAGATGCCCCCACCATTATGATTTGGATTTGCAGTTTCCTAGCGACTAATGACTTTGAGCATTTTTTCATGTACTTATTTGCCATCCATGTAGCTTCTTTGGTGAATTGTCAGTTCAAATCTTTGCCCTTTTTAAAAAAAAAATGTTAATTCCACTATAGTTAACACACGGTGTTATATTAGGTCCAGGTGTCCAATATAGTGATTCAACAATTCTATACATTACTCGTGCTCAGCGTAAGCTCTTAATTCCCTTTATCTATTTCACCATTTCACCCATCGCCTCACCAACCTCCCCTCTGGTAACCATCAATTTGTTCTCCATACTTAAAAATCTGTTTTTTTTTGTTTGTTTCCTTTTTTCTTTGTTCATTTGTTTTTCTTTCTTAAATTCCGTATGTGAGTGAAATCATATGGTATTTGTCTTTCTCTGACTGACTGATTTCACTTAGCATTACACTCTCTGGCTCCATCCATGTTGTTCCAAATGGCAAGATTGCATTATTTTTTTATGGCTGAGTAACATTTCATTGTATGTATATACCACATCTTAACTCATTCATCTATGGATGGGCACTTGGGCTGCTTCCATAATATAACTATCGTAAATAACGCTGCAATAAACATAGAGGTGCATAGATATTTTTTGAATTAGTGTTTTCATAATTCATTGGGTAAATACCCATTAGTGGAATTACCGGATCATATGGTAATTCTATTTTTAATTTTTTGAGGAATCTCCATACCGTTTTCCACAGGGGCTGCACCAGTTTGCATTCCTACCAACAGTGCACGAGGGTTCCTTTTTCTCCACATCCTCGTCAACACTTGTCTCCTGTGTTTTTGATTTTAGTCATTCTGACTGGTGTGAGGTAATATGTCACTGTGGTTTTGATTTGCATTTCCCTGATGATGAGTGATGGTGAGCATCTTTTCCTGTGTCTGTTGGCTATTTGTATGTCTTCTTTACAGAAATATCTGTTTATGTCTTCTGCCCATTTTTAATTGGATTATTTGTGTGTGTGTGTGTGTGTGTGTGTATATGTGTGTGTTGAGTTGTATAAGTTCTTTATGTATTTTGGATACTATCCCTTTATTGGATATTTCATTTGCAAATATCTTTTCCCACTCAGCAGGTTGTCTTTTAGTTCTGTTGATTGTTTCTTTTGCTGTGTAGAAGCTTTTTATTTTTATTTTTTTCAGAGAAAGAGAGCAGAGGATGGGGGCAGAGGGAAAGAGAGAGAATCTTAAACAGGTTCCACACTCAGCACCAAGCCCAACGCGAGGGCTCGATCCCATGACCCTGGGGTCATGACCTGGGCCAAAATCAAGAGTTGGATGCTCAGTCAACTGAGCCACCCAGGCGCCCCAGAAGCTTTTTATTTTAATGTAGTCCCAATGGGTTTTTTCTTTTTTTGCTTTTGTTTCCCTTGTATCAGGAGACATACCTAGAAAAATATTGCTATAGCCAATGTCAAAGAAATTGTTGTCGGTGCTGTCTTCTAAAATTTTATATTTCCAAATTTTTGCCCATTTAAAAAAATTGATTTCCTTGTAATTGCATTCTGAAAATTCCTTATATATCTTGGATTCAAGTCCTTTGTCTAATTTGTGATTTTTAAATTTTTTCTTCCCATCTCTGAATTGTCTTTTCATTCTCTCTCTCTCTTTTTTTAATATTTATTTATTTATTTTTGGGAGAGCACAAGCAGGGGAGGAGCAGAAGCAGAGAGAGGGAGACAGAGGATGTGAAGTGGCCTCTGCACTGACAGGGTGACAGCAGTGAGCCTGATGTGAGGCTTGAACTCACAAACTGTGAGATCATGACCTGAGCTGAACTTGGATGCTCAACCCACTGAGCCACCCAGGCGCCCCTGAATTGTCTTTTCATTGTCCTAAGAGTATTCTTCACAGGGGTGCCTGGGTGGCTCAGTCAATTGTGCATCCAACTCTTGATTTCATGATCCTGCACTCAGGATTAGGCTCCACACTAAACATGGAGCCTGTTTAAGATTCTTTCTCCCTCTCCCTCTCCCTCTCTCTCTCTCTCTCTATCCCTCTGCTCCCCACCCTCACTCATGCTCTCTCCCTGTCTCTGTCTCTCGCTCTCAAATACAAAAAGAAGAGGAAAAAAACTTCCAGGAGTTTGGAACCTTATATTAAAAAAAGAGTATTCTTCACAGAGTCAGTTTAAGTCCTGAAATCCCATCTATCAAGTTTTTCTTCTATAAGGCCTTTGGTGTCATTTCTTAGAACTCTTTGCCTAAGTCCAGGTTACCAAGATTCCCTACTGTGTTTTCTTCTAAAGTTTTTAAACTTTTAGATTTCATATTTAAATTCATGATCCATTTTGAGTTAAATTTGTATAAAATGTGAAGTTTGGGTGGTGGCTTATTTTGCTTTGTAAATGGCTGTCCAGTTATTCCACCACCATTTGTTCAAAAGACAATCATTTCTCCATTGAATTGCCTCTGCACTTTTGTCAAAAATCAATTGTGTGGGTCTATTTTTGGACTCTGTGTCCTGTTCCATTGACCTGTGTGCCTATCCTGTAACCTAATACCACACTGGTTCTGGTTTTGATATTAAGGTAATTGCATTTGGACTGAAAGCGTGTTTCCCTCAAAATTCATGTTGAAATACTAACCACCATTGTGGTGGTATTAGGAGGTAGGGCCTTTGGGAGGTAATTAGGTGATAAGGTGAAGCCTTCTTTAATAATATTAAGGCCGTTAGATCACAAAGGGCTCTCTTGCACCCCTGCTACCATATGAGGACAGAATGAGAAGACAGCAGTCTATAACCCAGAAGAGGGCCTTCACCAGAATTTTAACCATGCTAACACCCCAGTCTTGGACTTACAGACTCAATACCTGTGAGAAGTAAATTTCTGTTGTTTATAAGCCACCCAGTTTATGCTATTTCATTATAGCAGCCCGACCTGAGACAAAAATATTGGTTTCATAAATGGCTTGGGATGTGCTTCCTTCTCTTCTATTTTCTGGAAGAGATTATGTCAAATTTGTATTATTTCTTACTTAAATATTTGCTAGTTAAACCATCTGAGCCTGGAGTTTTCTTTGTTGGAAGGCTTTCCCCAATGGATTCAATTTCTTTGATAAATGTGGGACTATTTAGCTCATCTATTTCTTCTTGAACAGGTTTTGGTAATTTGTATCTTTTAACAAATCAGTCCATTTCATCTAAGTCATCAAATTTATAGGCATAGAGGGTTTTGATTTTTTTTTTTTTTTTTTGGTAGTATTCTCTGATACACTTAATGTCTGTAGGGTCTGTAGAGTCTGTAGTGATATCTCCCTTTTTATTCCTATATGGATGATTTGTGTATTCTTTTTTCAGTCTGGCTACAGGTTTATCAATTTTATTATTCTTCCCCAAAAACTAGCTTTTAATTTTACTGAGTTTCTCTGTTGTGTTTTTGTTTTCAATTGTATTGATTTCTGCTCTTTATTTTCCCTTGCATGCTTTCAGTTGAATTTGTTCTTTTTTTTTGTTTATTTATTTTTGAGAGAGACAGAGACAGCACGAGTGGGGGAGGGGCCGAGAGAGAGAAAGAGAGAGAAAGGAGAGAGAGAGAGAATCCCAAGCAGACTCTGCACCGCCAGTGCAGAACCTGATGCAGGGCTCGAACCCACAAAGCCATGAGATCATGGCCTGAACCAAAACCAAGAGTCAGATGTTTAACTGACTGAGCCACCCAGGCACTCTGAATTTGCTTTTATTTTTAATTTTTTAAAAAATTTCTTAAGGTGGAAGCTTAGATGATTTTAGATCATTTTTTCTAATAAAAGTTTTTCATGCCATAAATTTCCTTCTAAGCACTGCTTTGCATTTCACAAGTTTTTTTTTTTTTTTAACTTCTAATGTTTTTATTTATTTTTGAGAGAAAGAGAGAGTGCACAAGTGGGGAAGTGGCAGAGAGAGAGGTGGGATAGAGGATCTGAAGCAGGCTTCACATTGACAGCAAAGAGCCCAATGTGACACTTGAACCCATGAGCCACAAGATCATGACCTCAGCCAAAGTTGGATGCTCAACCAACTGAGCCACCCAGGTGCCCCTGCATTTCACAAGTTTTAATATGCTGTATTTTCATTTTAATTTAGCTCAAATATTTTCTCTCTAATTTCACTGAAGAGTTCTCCTTTGACACATGGGTTATTTAGAAGTTATCCAATTATTAGGGAATTGTCCAGATATTTTTGTTATTGTTTTTAATCTAATTCTATTGAGTTCATAAAATGTACTTTGTGTGATTTTAATTTTTAATAATTTGTAAAGATTTATTTTATGGCCTAGAATATGGTCTACCTTATTGGTTGTGAATGTTTCATGTGAACTTGAAAGACTTCCTACTGTTGTTGTGTGGATTGTTCTATTTCACACAATTCCATTAGGGACACCTGGGTGGCTCAGTTGGTTAAGCACCGGACTTTGGCTCAGGTAATGAACCCACGGTTTGTGGGTTTGAGCCCCGCATCAGGCTCTGTGCTGACAGCTCAGAGCCTACAGCCTGCCTCAGATTCTGTCTCTCTCTCTCTCTCTCTCTCTGCCCCTCCCCCACTTGCACTCTATCTCTTTCAAAAATAAATAAATATTAAAAAAAATTTTTTTTTTTAAATGTCAGTTCCATCAAGTTGGTTGATAGTGTTGTTCAGAGCTTTTTTGTGCTTACTGATTTTCTGTCTGCTTGTTCCATTAGTTACACAGAGAGAAGTGTGGAAGTCTCCAACTATAAATCTCCTTTGGTTCCATCAGTTTTTCATTCATGTGTTTTAAAACTTTGTTATTAGGTGAACACACATTTAGGATTATTATTTCTTCCTTGTCAATCGGCTCTTTTATCATTATAAAATGTATCCCTTTGGGCACATGGGTGGCTCAGTTGGTTAAGCATCTGACTCTTGATTTCAGCTCAGGTCATGATCCCAGGGTCTTGGGATTATGGGATCAAGCTCCATGCTGAGCATGGAGCCTGCTTAAGATTCTCAGTCTCTCTCCCTCTGCCTCTCTCTTCCACTCATTCAGTCTCTCTCTCTCTCTCTCTCTCTCTCTCTCTCAAAAAAGTCCCTCTTTATGTCTGGTAATTTTATTGTTCTGAAGTCTATTTTGTCTGATACTAACAAAGCCACTCTAGCTTTCTTTTTTTCTATTTCTTTAAACTTTTTTTATTGTGGTAAAACACACAGCCTAAAATTTACCATCTTCACCATTTAAAAAATTTTTTCTTAATGTTTTTACTTATTTTTAAAGGAGAGAGAGACAGAACATGAACGGGGGAAGAGCAGAGAGAGAGGGAGACACAGAATTTGAAGCAGGCTCCAGGCTCTGAGCTGTCAACACAGAGCCCGATGCGGGGCTGGAACTCACGAACTGTGAGATCATGACCTGAGCCGAAGTTGGATGCTTAACCAGCTGAGCCCCCCAGGCGCCCCATACCGTCTTAACCATTTTTAAGTGTGCAGTTTAGTGATACTAAATAATTCATATTGTTGTGCAGCTATCACTACCATCCATCTCCAGAATTCTCTTCCCCTTGTAAAACTGAAACTCTATACCCATTAATCAATAACTCCCGATTCTCCTGCTCCATCCAGCCCCTGGCAACCACCATTCTATTTTCTGTCTCTATGATTTTGACTACTCTAAGCACCTCATGTAAGTGGAATCATACAGTATTTGTCTTTTTGTGTCCAGCTTATTTCATTAAGCTTCATGTCTTCAAGTTTCATCCATGTTGTAGCATATTGCAGAATTTCCTTTTTTAAAAGGCTGAATGACGTTCCATTGCATGTATATACCATATTTTGCTTATCAATTCATTTGTCAGTGGACACTCAGGTTACTTCCATGTTTTATCTTTATAAAAATTTTTGTTCAATAAAAACTAAAAAAAAAAAAAAAAAAAAAATAGGCCCACCTATTTCTCCCATCCCCTACTCCCTGCTTCTTGCAATCACTAATCTGTTCTCTGTATCTATGAGTTTGATTTTTTTGTTTGTTTGTTTATTTAGATTCCACATATTAGGGAAATCATACGATACTTGTCTTTTTAAATCAACTGATTGTGTGGTTTCTCTTGACAGGTCAGAACATATTTTGAATGATGGAAAGGATGCCAAATTCTGATACCATAAATGTTCAGTGAAGGTATTTCACTTGACTGTGCATTTCCTGTCTGCCTCAGGTTATTCATAACCACCATATTGACACATTTCATATGAATAAGCTCATTGTTATTCTGTGTTGCCAGGAGGATTCCCATTAACTGAATGTTTGGGAAATGTTTTGTAACATCCTGTTCAAAGACTGCCAAGAAGCCATTGCACCACATTTTTTTTTTTTTCTGGCACTTTAGATACCCTTTAACCACCCTTTTGATATAAAAAAAAAGTTCTCTGCCAATTAGTCTTCTCGGAAATAAGCCAGGATACAGACACACACAAAAAATATTTTTGCAATTGTACGCATAGGAGTCATTGCCATAGGGTACATTTCAAAACTTCTGGATACTTTAAAAAACAACAACAGTATTCTGTTTTTATCACACATAATGATTTGCCTTTTAGGAAACTCTTTGGACCATGGTTCTTTTGTTTTTTTCTTAAAAGGTATACACTTACTCTCACCTTATCCTTCATCCACTCCGGTTCCCACTGCAACAAGTAACCACTTTTCAGTGTGTGTGTGTGTGTGTGTGTGTGTGTGTGTGTGTCCTTATGCAAATAAAAATGGAAATCATATATGCTCTAGGAGCTGGTTTGTCTTTTTCCCTTTATCCATTTAAAAATCTGTCTCAGAGATCTTTTCATATTAATTTCACAGCAGCATATGGGATCTGTTTTCCCATAGGGTATATTGTCAAACTTTTGAATTTTTATCAGTATGATAGTTGACAATGATATTTGGTGTGATTTTCATCTTTATTTCCCTTTATTATTAATGAGTTTGCCTATATCTTTGTAACTTGTTGTTGTTGTTGTTGTTGTTGTTGTTAAGTAAGCTCCATGGCCAGTGTGGGGCTTAAACTCATGACCTTGAGATTAAGAGTCACATGCTCTACTGACTGAGCCAGCCAGGTGCCCCTATGTCTTTGTATCATAAAACGTATTTATATCACTTTCCTGAGATCTGTCTGTTCATATTCTTTCTCCAATTTTCTGTTGGGTTGTTGGTCTCTTTATTGATTTGGCAGATAAAGAGAATTCTCTCTAAATATTTAGGATATAATCACTATGTCCATGACCTGAACTGTAAATACTGTTATGAGACAATAGAAAATATATATATATTGGCCTCTGCCCCCAGTTTCTGGCACAGACCTCCTAAAACCCTCGTAATTTTCTAAATGTTAAGAGCACTAGGAATATCTTTTGTTCTAATACTTGTCTTTGACCCCATCTCTGACACAGGGCTCTTAAAACCCTTGTAAATTTCTAAAGGATAAGAGAAAGAAGAGTATCTTTTGTTCTAATGAGGTGATCCTGGGTGGGCATCTAGATGGGGGCTGGTCTCCAGAAAGACCACACTGTGAGGAGAAGCTTGGAATTTTCAGTCCCACCCCCCCGCCCCCCATCCTCCAGAGAGGGGAAAAGGGGGTAGAAATAGATTTAATAATTGATCATGCCTACGTGAGGAAGCCTCCATAAAATCCCGGTGGTATGGGTTCAGGAAACTTCCAGGCTGGCAAACATATCCACACCAGGAGGGTGATGTACCCCAAATCCACTGGGACAGACACTCCTGCTCTTGGGACCCTCTCAGACCTTGCCCTGTGTGTCTCCTCATCTGGTTGTTATCTGTATCCTTTATCATATACTTTAATAAACTTGGAAACAGTGTTTTGCTGTGCTAGCGAGTTAATTAAACCAAGGAGGGATAGATAGCCAGTAGATCAGAAGCACAGGTGATAGATAACCTGAGCTTGAGATTCGTGAGGAGCAGTCTTGTAGGACTGAGCCCTTACCTGTGAGATTTGACTCTATCTTCAGGTAGATAATGCTAGAACTGGGTTAAATTGTAGGACACCTAGCTGGTGTTGGGAGAATTGCTTGTTGTTGTGGGGAAAAACCCTCAAACATTTGTGACCAGAAGTGTCAGAAGTGAAGTATTCTCTGTAAGGGAGACACACAAGAGAAAAACACATAGCAGAAAAGAACTGGGTTTTCCCCTACATTGGAAGGGAAAAACTGAGTTTTTTCCATTACAACTGTTGCCCATTCTGTCACTTGCCTTTTGACTTTTCTTATAGTGATTTTTGCCTTGCTAATTTTCTCATGCTATGGTAGGGTCCCCTCCCTAAGGAGAGAAAAAAAAAAACCAAAAAAACAACTTCAAGGTTAACCTGGCTGTGTCCCTACGTGACAACATCCCTCATGACCTTGTAAACTGAGACTACCGAATGACTACATGTTTGTGTGTGTTACTATATAGGGGACACAAAACAATAAAAAATGTATAAAAAAACTATGCCACAGGACGTTGGGGGGTCAGTTCTTTGGGTATGAACCCAACTGAATGGTGCTGGCAGGAATAAAGTTGCTTCCTGGAAAGAAAATCTTCAGGGTCATGACTCTGTGAGAAAATCCTGCTACATTACTTGGGGCCTTGTCCAGGATTCAGAGATGGTACGTTTCCACCTCCTTTGCCACCAGGGATACGAGCATCAGAGCTCTGAGAAAAGGGACCTCACCTGGTGCCAGTGAACCACTTGATCCACAGGAGACTAGCCCTCCCAGTGCACCGGGCAAGGACCCCCTGTGGACCAATGGAACCCGGGAGGCCCAGGAACCAGCTCAGGGAGTGCCACCCATCAGACTGTCTGTCTCAGAGTTTTCATGGGTAATTGTTAAGATAGCTTTCAAAGTCTTTGGTAACCCAAAACGTTAACGTTTTGCTTGCATGATACATTGAGAGTAAATTCATTGGATATCTAATGAGATAAGAGGCTAAAGCAGTAATTACTAGATGTAGGTCTGTGCTTTTGACTTGTTGCAAAAAAACTAAGAATATTTGGGTGTGTGGGAAAACATGCTTTGTGCTTAATGGATTCATAAGTTTGCCATCTAAAAAAAAATTCTGATGTAACGTAGAGTTCACAATTGGTTACTACTTAGTTTTCACTGGAGACTAAGTTTTCTAAGAGTTAAAATTCTGCTAAATGTATTTAAAACTGATAAAAATAAGAAAAGCAAGTCTGTGTGTAGAAAAGTAAGAGATATAAAAAAATATATAAGAAATGAAAGTATATTTTTGTTGAAGGTAAAAGAAAGTAATTTTGTCCTAAATGAGACTGTTTATTTGGAGAGAAATGGCTTGGGACAAAATCTAAACGTAAAGAAAAGTTGTAGAGGGTTCGTGAAGGAAAATCTTAAAAAAATTTTTTTTTTTTTTTTAACGTTTTTTATTTATTTTTGGGACAGAGAGAGACAGAGCATGAACGGGGGAGGGGCAGTGAGAGAGGGAGACACAGAATCGGAAACAGGCTCCAGGCTCTGAGCCATCAGCCCAGAGCCTGACGCGGGGCTCGAACTCACGGACCGCGAGATCGTGACCTGGCTGAAGTCGGACGCTTAACTGACTGCGCCACCCAGGCGCCCCCAAAAAAAAATTTTTTTTTTTAATGTATGGTCGGGACAGACTAAGGTTAAAATAAATCAGATTTAAATTTTTTTTTTTAACGTTTTATTTATTTTTGAGACAGGGAGAGACAGAGCATGAACAGGGGAGGGTCAGAGAGAGGGAGACACAGAATCTGAAACAGGCTCCAGGCTCTGAGCTGTCAGCACAGAGCCCGACGTGGGGCTCGAACTCACGGACCGCGAGATCATGACCTGAGCCGAAGTTGGCCGCTTAACCGACTGAGCCACCCAGGCGCCCCATAAATAGATGGATTTAAAAAGCACACTGGGTTAAGATTAAAATTCCCCCTCTTTTGATCCAAAGGCCGGGAAAATGATGGCAATACCCTTGGCGCCGGCCTCCAAATCCCCCACATTTGTGTTGTTCCCATTTAGCAGAGGACTGGATGCCTCTGCCATATGAGAGAGGGATGATATATGAAGGGTTTTTACTAAGATACATGGGAGCCATTTAACTAAACTGAGCCCATTGTATGCCAAAAATGGATATCCACATGGCTAAAACATATTTATGCGGGCATTGTTGAAAAAGGCAGGGGAATAGACCTTGACTTTGGCCCTTTAACCCCCTCCCTCAAAGGCCAATGATCAATATGTAAGTTACTGTTGGCCCAAAATAAAATGAGTGCATCCTACAACAACCAGGAAAGTCTTGCTTGGTCACAGTCCATACCCCCAACGTCCTGCAGGTGGGAAACTGGAGGGGTAAAAAAAGCAAGAAAGACCAGATCAGCTCTCAGAGGTAGGGTCAAAGTCTGGGTAAGAAGGACTACTCCCAGCACCTCGCGAGACTGACAGGGTTTTTGGCTGCCAATCCCATAGCCAGCCAAAATGCCGGGCCAGGAGATGAGGTTTCTCCTGGCCAGCTATAGGAAATTGAGATAAGGGACAACTTTCTTCCTTTTTCCTGTAGATGAGTAATTCCCCAACCAAGGCCATTACTCCTTTGGAATGCATTATGATTCAATTTCTTTTGCACAAAGGCTTGGCCCCAATACAAATTGGAAGAGGGAACCTGGCCACCAGAGGGAAACATCAATGACAATACTATCCTACAATTGGACTGGTTTTGCAAATGTAAAGGGAAATGGGGAGAATTCCCCTATGTTCATTGCTTTTGGGCCTTAAGAAAAAAAAATTGAGATGTATGTAAGCAGTGTAAGGTGGATCCTAATTTAATGGCAACTCTTTTCTAAAGTCCAGCAATCAGGAGGGGAAACAACTAAGGGCCCCTTACCTGTACCCAAAACAGACCTAGAGAAGGAGGAAGGGAAGTCTGCCACCTTAACCTCCTCCTCCTCAGGTCCTCAATCTATATATGTATATATAATAATACAATTCTGCTCCCTGCTACCCGCCTTATCCAGGCCCTCCCTATAATGTAACAGGCATGTTTCGCTTACAAGAAACTAGAATGCCAGAAGAAAAAAACCTTTACATTACAAGGTTTAAGACAGATAAAAGGAGATCTAGGTACATTTTCTGATCGGATAAGTATATAAAGGCTTTTCAGAATATTACGTATGTTTTTGAGTTGACCTGGAAAGATATAATGCTTTTGTTAAATCAGACTCTTAATGAGACAGATGTTTTAAAAGAAAAATGGGGCGCCTGGGTGGCTCAGTCGGTTGGGCGGCCGACTTCGGCTCAGGTCATGATCTCGCGGTCCGTGAGTTCGAGCCCCGCGTCGGGCTCTGTGCTGCCGGCACGGAGCCTGGAGCCTACTTCGGATTCTGTGTCTCCCTCTCTCTCTGCCCCTCCCCTGCTCATGCTCTGCCTCTCTCTGTCTCAAAAATAAATTTAAAAAAACATTAAAAAAAGAAAATTAAGAAAATCTAAGATTTAGCCCTTAAATTATGCTAAATTAGCCACTATTTTACAAACACAAAATGAGAGCCCAATAGCCTTCCTGGAGAGGTTGAGGGAGGCTCTCATTAAACATATGGCTATCTCCCCTAACACCCCTAAGGCTGAGATGATTTTAAAAGATGAATTTGTCACTCAATTGCCCTAGATATTCAAAGAAAATGCAAAAACTGGCTGTTGGCCTTGAAGGGACCCTAGAGGAACTCTTACAAGCTGCCAATTGGGTATATTACAACCAAGATCAAGAGGAGAATAAGAATTTAAAACACACACATACACACACACACACACACAGAGAGAGAGAGAGAGAGAAAAGGAGGCTTAGTTATAGCCTTACTTACTACATCAGATGGGACTTCCTGATGTCCTGGCACCAAGTACCATTTATATGGCCTTTCAGAGCATTAAAATGAGAATGTCCTCAGAAGGGACAACCAAAATGAAAACCCCATAAGCCCTGTCTGTCCCTTTTGTGCAGACAGACAATCACTGGAGATCTGAATGCCCTCGGGGACTTCTATCTGTGAGGGCTCAGATAACCAATGTCCCTGGAAGGCACTAGCCGGGGCCTGGGGCTCTTCACAGTGGCTCATCTAAACCAACTGTCTGTCAGAAACCCAGAGCCTCCGGTAACTCTAAATATAGAAGGAAAACTGGTTGATTTCCTTCTTAACACCAGAGCTACCTTTTGTGTCCTCCTTTCCACTCCAGGACAACTATCCAAATGCAGCATGACAATTAGAGCCGTCTTCGAAAAACTTCTAACTAAATTTTTCTCTCAGCCCCTGGGATGTATATGGAAAAACGTAATTTTTTTTTCATTCTTTCCTGATAATGCCAGAGAGCCTTACCCCCTTGCTAGAAAGGGACATTATAGCTAAATTAGAGACTATGGTGCTACTAAACCCCAGGACAGATAAACAATTATGTGACTTTTTGAAAATTACTGGATATTGTAGGCCACAGATACCAAGGTTCAGGAAAATAGTTTGTGTTAGGATGTCCTTGGAACCACAGTAGAGGGGACGGCCATCTTGCCTGGGCAACCCAACGAAAAGCCCCTAGCAGGGTGCCAGAACGAACTGGAGGTCAACCAATCACGGAGCGACAGCACGACCTGATGCGAAAAAGGCCCACCCGGACCTAAACCCAGAACCACTGCAGCTTAAAAACCCCACCCCACCATACCTGGGGGCGACTTCCCTGACTCCTCTCTCTCTTTCCCTGGGTCACGGAACCTCGCCTGAGACCTTAGTTCCCAAATAAAGCCTTTGACTGCTAAAATTTTTTAGCCTCTGACTCCTATCTTTACCCTGCCTTACGCCTGACCCTAACAGTTTGCCTGCTTTACCAATTATTAAAGGAGACTCAATCCCACCTACTGTCCCCCCAAAAATAAACGGGGGTCTGATCAATAGACACTGTCTCCAGCCCTTGGAATGGTTACAAACAGAGCAGGGCAATTACTATTCCCAAGTTCACAGAGCTAAAAGATCATTAAAGCACAGCATCAGGACTTTCATTTAGGGAGGGACAAACTTATCAAATGGCCCAAAAGATGTTTACTGAAAAAAAAATTTGTCAAGGACAATTCTGCAAGTAGTATCAGCCTGTGAAGTGTGTCTTAGGAACAATCCTTTCAACCACAAACTTGCTCTCCCAGGCAATTAAGAAACTGGAGGCCATCCAGAAAAGACTGACCGTTAGGTTTCACTCATCTGCTAAGGTCAAAAAAATTCCAACATCTGTTGGCATGAGTTAACACTTTTACTAATTGGGTAAAGGCCTTCCCCATACAAGACGGAAAAGGCACAAAAAGTAATAAAAATTCTGCTTTATGAAGTAATACCCAGGTTTGGCTTACCTAAAAATTTACGAATGAATAATGGTAGATGGCTGCCTTGACTCTTTCCTGTAGTAGAATTCCTGGCTCTTGGAAAACTTTTACATCTCGAAATAAAGCAAACTGTCTACTTATACTCAGCAAAACTATAAATAACACCTCACAAGCATTAGATGCTTTAAACATTTTTTTTTTAACGTTTTTTTATTTTTGAGACAGAGAGAGACAAAGCATGAACGGGGGAGGGTCAGAGAGAGGGAGACACAGAATCTGAAACAGGCTCCAGGCTCTGAGCTGTCAGCACACACAGAGCCCGACACGGGGCTCGAACTCACGGACCGCGAGATCATGACCTGAGCCGAAGTCGGCCGCCCAACCGACTGAGCCACCCAGGCGCCCCTTTAAACATTTTTTAAAATTAAGTTAGGGCCAAACTTTCAGAAACAGAGGCACCATTAATTATTTACTGCTCCTTTATCACCTGGGTTATGAGAGATCCCCTGACATGTGTTGTCTACAACATCAGGGTCTCTCCTAGTTATTTGTCAGGTTTGGAAACTGTAGACATTATCTTACGATGCCACCTTCTTGGTCAGTATAATCTTTACTTTGTGTTTTTCTCTGTGTCTGCTAATGTTCATGCTACCTCATGCCTGCCAGCCTTCCTGTAAAACCATACTGTGGGCCACTGGACTGACCCTAACTGCTGTACCCCTACACCGTCCCTTATCAGCTTGAAGAAGCCAGAACAGTCATCATCCTTGTTCCCTAACAGCAGTTACAGGCCCTGTTCCAGGGGAGAAATAAATAGGGAAAGGGTTAACATTAGGCAGGAAGAGGTAAGGGACCTTCAGGGAGGCAGACTGCAGCTGCAGGTGGGAGGCTGAAGAAACATCTGGGGTTCTCCCCTTATGAAATCCTTTATGGGCACCCTCCCCCCATTACCCAGGGCATAAGGAGGGGATCTAAATGAGATAGATAACCTAACCCTACGACAACAGATACGGGCCCTTGGCTCTACCCTAACCACCTTACACCGCTGGGTCAGGGAGCGATCGCCTGTGAATCCGATGCAATATGGATAAAGGGTGAAATGTGCAACACCTAAAACCCCTCGGGAGGGGCCCGTTCACTGTCATTTTGTCCACCCCTCCTGCAGTAAATGTAGCCAACGTGGGTCCCTGGATTCACTACAGCAGAGTGAAGCCAGCGTCCCGAAACTGGGAGTGCATTCCTGATCCATCAATGCTGTGCAAGCTGACCGTACGAAAAAAAGCAATCTGCAACTCCAGAGGCTCCAGGAGACTGCAGCCCTGCTTTAGTCACTCCGGAAGTTGACTAATCTACGCACTGCAGAAGCTTGAGGAATCGATGGTCTGATGCAACAAAAGACTGTCCTTATTTTCTATATGTTTCCTTACTGTGATGCACTGTCACGCCTTGTTTCTCACTATTCTCGTGATTCTTGCTTTACTCTTTGCCACAGGATTGGCTGAGGCCGCCCCGGCCGGCTGGAAATGTGGTGAGGTTTCTGTTAGCACTCACCTTCCTTTTGTGGATAGGATACGTCATTGGTACCAACGAAACAATGGGGAAACAATGGCTGTAAGAGACTAGAAAAGTAGATCCCCACAAACCTTGTAGTAAAACAAAATACCCCCGTCTTACAACCAGGGTTTGGCTTCTCAAAAGCTCAATTATTGGGAAAAGCTGTCTTGCTTAATGGGGAAAAAGTTCATCGTTGTCTCTGTTAAAAACTTAACATGCCTAGGCCAAAGACTCTGTAACTCAACTGCCCAAAAAACCCAGTGATGGGGGACCCAAGATCACCTTGAGCCAGATCCCCACCCCTTATCTAACCTCTCTCATCTCCAAGAGGCCTGAGACAGTGTCAACGCGGCCATCAAATGGCGGGTCCCAGGTGGATTATACTAGACACATGGAAGGACAGCCTACATAGTACTTCTCTCAGTCTGGTCAGGGTCATGTGTGCTGGAAACTATTCATCCATCTTTCTTCCTGCTCCCACTTGCCAGAGGGAAACATTTGGGAGTCCAAGTGTATGGGGACAGGGAGACTCAAAGGAAGCAGCGTGCCTTACAAATTGGCAGTTAAAAAGATGATAAATGGCTCCAGAGCGTATAATCCAGTATTATGGCCCTGCCGCCTGGGCAGAGGATGCGTCCTGGGGCTACTGCACTCCCATTTACATGCCAAACTGCATCATCAGACTGCAAGCAGTTGTAGAAATTATAACCAATAAAACTGCCAGAGCTCTTAACTTACTGGCCAAGCAGCAAACGAAAATGCTCAATGCCATCTATCAAAATCGCTTGGCCTTAGATTACCTGCTTGCTTCAGAGGGAGGTGTTTGCAGAGGATTTTACCTGTGCAACTGCTGCCTACAGATAGATGATGAGGGAGGAGTCATAGAGGAGATCACAGATCAAATAAAAAAGGTTGCTCACGTCCAGTCCAGACCTGGAACTGTTGGAACCCTGGGGAGTTATTTGGAAGATGGTTTTCAACTCATGGGGGGGATTCAAAACCCTCATGGGAATTATCCTTTCATTTTGGGAGGGTGCTTAATCTTCCCCTGCTTAGCTCCCTTGGTTGTACGGTCTGTCTCCAGTCTCAATGAGGCCATGATTTAAAAAGGACGGGGGCACCTGGGTGGCTCAGTCGGTTAAGCATCCCACTTCGCTCAGCTCATGATCTTACAGTCCGTGGGTTCGAGCCCGGCATCGGGCTCTGTGCTGACAGCTCAGAGCCTGGAGTTCACTAGTTTCAGATTCTGTGTCTCTCTGTCTGCCCCGCCTCTACTCATGCTCTGTCTCTCTCTCGCGCTTTCAAAAATAAATAAACATTAAAAATTTTTTTTAAAATAAAATAAAAAGGACGGCCACTCATGTAATAATGTTATAAAAATATAAACCTCTAAACCAAGATGATGGTCTTAGACCCAATACAGGGGTCTGAGCATCAAAGTGGGGAATGTGGTAAGGTCCCCTCCATAAGGAGAGAAAAAAAAAAGAAGAGAGAAAAGAAAAACAAAACAAAACAAAAAACTTCAAGGTAAACTGGTTATGTGCCTATGTGACAACATCCCTCATGACCTTGT
This sequence comes from Panthera leo, assembly GCF_018350215.1. Taxonomy (NCBI): domain Eukaryota; kingdom Metazoa; phylum Chordata; class Mammalia; order Carnivora; family Felidae; genus Panthera; species Panthera leo. Next base: position 118,233,416 of record NC_056681.1, read on the forward strand.
AAACTGAGACTACTGAATCAGACTACCTGTTTGTGTGTGTTACCATATATGGGAGACAAAACAATAAAAAATGTATGAAAAACTGTGCCACGGGACATTTGGGGCTCAGTTCTTCGGATACGAACCCAACTGAATGGTGCCGGCAGGAATAAAGTTGCTTCCTGGAAGGAAAAGCCTCTGTGTCACAACTTTCTGTGGGAGAATCCTGGTACAATGCTATTTTGACCTTTAAAAACAACAGAGAAGGAGAAGGAACAGTTGGTTAGGGAACCTAGAGAAGAAAAGTGTTTCAAGAAGGTCAAAGTTGGGGCACTTGGGTGGCTCAGCTGGTTAAGCGTCCGATTTCGACTTCAGGTTGTGATCTCATGGTTCGTGAGTTCGAGCCACCCTCACATCAGGCTCCACACGGATATTGTGGAGCAGGCTTGGGATTCTCTCTCTCTCCCTCTTTCGATGCCCCTCCCCCCTCTCAAAATAAATAAATAAACTTAAGAAAGAAAAAGAAAGAACAGAGTTGAGCAAAAGACTAAGGAAAATGAGGAACTGACCCAAATCGGTGATAACCTCATCTGCAAGATGGAGAAGATCTGATGAGGAGGCCCCTTGCCAGCATCCCTGCCCCCTGTCTATCTGTCTGACTGTGCGTCTGTGGAAGGTTTCGTGTTCTTTCTTTTTGCTTAACCTCAGCTCGTTTTTAAACTAGATTGCTTTAACAAGAAGACTAAAAAGAGTTTCCCTTCAGTTAAAAAAAAAAAAGGCTGTGGAGCTTGCTTGGGATTCTCTCTCTGGCTAGTTAGCTCAGCATGTAGAGCGTGCGACTCTTGATGTCGAGGTCCTGGGTTCAGGCCCCACATTGGGCATGGAGCCTACTTAAAACAACAACAATAATAATAACAGGACAGAATTGTCAAACGAGTCAAATGATACTTAAAACACTAAGGTGAGGCCATAGAAACGAACATCAGATTTGGCAAAAAAGGAGGCTATCAATGACCTTACCGGTGCAGTTTTATTTGTGTTTATTTTTATTTATTTTAACATTTATTGATTTTTGAGAGATGGAGAGAGACAGAGCATGAGTGGGGCAGGGGCAGAGAGAGAGGGAGACACAGAATCCAAAGCAGGCTCCAGGCTCTGAGCTGTCAGCACAGAGCCCGATGTGGGACTCGAACCCACAGACCTCGAGATCATGACCCAAGCCGAAGTTGGATGCTCAACCGACTGAGCCACTCAGGCACCCCATCAGTGCAGTTTTAGAGGTAAGAGGGAGATATACGTTAGAGTGAGTGAATGAGGAAAGACAACTGAGAGTATTTTTTTTAAAGGTTTGCTATGCACTGGAACAGGGAAGTGTGGTCATAGCCAGATGGGGCTATGAGCTCAAAGAAGTTTTTTTAATGGAAGGCGTTATACTGAGAGAGTGTTTGTATGCTGATTTAAATGGGAGAAATGACCCAGGGATGGAAAAATCTAAGGATTCAGAAGGAGGCGGAGGGAATATTTTTAGAAGTGAGGCCCTCCTAAGGGCAAAAGGGGGTGGGGCCTTGGTCCACATAGAAGGCACATTGTGTATCAGGAGCGTGGGCACACAGCTGGAAATTGGTAGGTGTGGTTGTTGGTATGATGATGGAGGGGTTCTTGCCTGATGGTTCTTGCTTTCTCCACGAAGCCATGTGGTGAAGGTAAGCTGGGAGGTCTGAGTGGAGAAAAGGAGTGGGAAATAAGTGTGTTAGAATGTGGAAAGTAAACACACTGGGGAAAGTTGCCACACAGCGTTGAGTTGCCCATCTGAGACTCATGGTGAGAATTTCAAGGGAGGCCACTGACTAAACGGTGTGTTCATCTCCAGCAGTGTTCAGGCAAGGATTGGAGTAGAAAATAGTACAGGGTCAGGGTGTTGCCAAGCAAAAACAGCGGAAGGGGAGCAAGGGATAGAGGTATTTGCAAGGGAGCAATCACAATAATGAACAGAGGATCCGAGATGAGTAAAGAGGAAGTGAGGACGTGAGGGCAGATGGTTAGCATATGAGTCATAGGTTTCGGGAAGGTTCAAGATATACTGGACTGCATGCTCTAGCCTAAGCAAGACGGAGGATAGGCGATAAGGATCAAAATATCAAGTCAGAATTCTTGAAATAGGGAGTTTGGAGGTGGTGCAGTTATTGGTGATGAAATGGTAAAGGGCATGACCGTACACGTAGGTGGCTGAAGCAAAATAATACATTGCATTTGCGGAAGTGAGGAGCTGAGATCCCAGGGATGGTTGATGCCTCTGGGCGGAACCCAAACTGTGGCACAATTTAGAATTTATGCATTAGGAAAATCTTATGAGAGTACTCTGGCTTAAAGTGTAAATAAAAATAGGTTTCTGAATAATGGCTTGTATTCTGCCTTATTTAGACACAAATTTAAATGGTGTGAACCATTTAAAACCAATGGTGAGGTAGGACAGTTATACACCATGAGGGATTTGGGGTGGGGAGGATAGGTGGTCTGGGTTTATAAGGATTCATAATGGTTGGTACAGCCCGCTGGAGGAAGAACACTGAAAAATCGTGGCCCATCAAGCAAGGTCTTGGCTCAAGTTGTTTTGCTTACAAATTGCATAACTTTCTTGTTCCTTTGCTGGGCAAGCTCTGCACACATGTTTGCCATCTGGTTAAAGAATCAGCCCTTACAATGACGTTATTAAACACAAATGTACACAATGGTGGCCATGGCAACGGCAGGCAGGGCACTGGTGGAGTTAGATGTTCTCAAATTTAGTTTCCTCAACAACTTACCTGAAGAGGGGCACGAAGACGTTAGGAAAGATGCCATTTTCCCGTGCCCATTCACGGGGGCAAAAAAGTCGAGGGGCACCTAGGTGGCTCAGGCGGTTAAGTGTGGGACTTCAACTCAGGTCATGGTCCCGCAGTTCCGAAGTTCGAGCCCCACATCAGGCTCTGTGCTGACAGCTCAGAGCCTGGGGCCTGCTTCGGATTCTGTGTCTCCCTCTCTCTCCTCTGCCCCTCCCCTGCTCGCGTGCTCTCTCTCTCTCAAAAATAAATAAACAGTAAAATAAATAAACAAACAAACAAATAAATAAATAAATAAAAGTCGAGGCAGAGAGTGTTCATGTTTGGTGCGAACCTAATTGTCCTCCCGGCAGGCACAGTAATAGACACCCAAGATGCTCTGCTCTCTTTGGCCCTAGCTGATTTCTGTAACCGTGTCAAGACGTCATGGACAACCAACTGAGGCTATGAGGATCCGTGAAACTTGTCGCAGCCCTCAGGTTCCCTATTTAAAACGGGAGTGATGTTCAATGCATTCCTGGTCAGGAGGCAGGGCAGATTCCGAAAGAATCAAACCTTGGCTGTCCTATCAGTCAGGGTCCAGTCAAGAACACAGAAACCAGTTAACAGAGAAAATTTATTATAAGGGCGGCAAAAGCCGAAGGGAAATGCCAAGAAAACACAGGTGGCCACGGAAGGAAGCTCCTGGACGGGTAGCGGTTAACAAAGGGCTAAGAGTTACAAGTTTACTAGAACCCGGAAGCTTCGAGGAGGAGCCTGGGAGAGGTGGAACTCAGACCGCGGAGGAAGGAGTGCTGGAGCGTTGGTGGTGGTATCTTTAAGGGGCACAATGGAGACTAGTTGTAGGGAGGGTTCAAGCTGGAAACTCGAACCTAGCGCGGCGCCTGAGGCGGCCGGGAACTGGGTAGGGGGGAAGGGTAGCGGGGCCGGGGGTGGGGAGAGCTGTTGCCACCACTACAGTCTGGCGTGGGTCGCAAGTCCATTCCCGCTTCCCCCGCCCACTTTGCAGGTTTCCTCTAGCACCCCCTGTTGGCGGACTTTAACAAGGAGCCAGCTGGCAAAGAGAACTGCAGCTGCAAGGAGGCCAGTCCCGGCAGCTACGGGAAACGAACACAGGTTTCTAGTTTGGGGCTCTTACACATAATGCTGTTACGAGCGTTCTTGTGTACTCGTATTTTGGGTGTGTATACCAAGGAGTGTACTTGCTGGATTTAATAGATACAGATAATAACTGTTCTGGTGATTATGAATTGTGATTTCAATATGCGTATTTCTTTTTCTTTTTTTTTCCCCCCCTCGGGTGCGAAAACATGGTTTTATTCAGGACCCGTGGGCAGAAAGAGCTGCTTCAATTTGCATGTTTCTAATTACTATTGAAGTTGGCCGTCTTTGACCATTGGGATATCCTCCCTAATTAGAAAGTATCTTCGTGGGGCGCCTGCCTGGCTGGGTCCGAGGAGCCCACGACTCTTGATGTCTGGGGTCCTGGGTTGCAGCCCCGCAGTGGGGTGTAGAGATTAGTTACATAAATAAAACTTTTAAAAAGGTTCCTCATTGGGAGGCCTGACTGGCTCAGTTGGTGGAATATGGGACTGTTGATTTTGAGGTTGCAAGTTGAAGAGTTGAAGCCCCACTTTTGTTTTTTGTTTTTTGTTTTTTTTTAAGGTGCATCGTGAAGTCTCTAGCCTATTTACAGTTGGATGGTCCGGCTTTTTCTTATTGCTCTGTGGGGATTTTTAATATACTCTTGATGATGAAATTTGAAGTGGGGTTCGTGAGCAAACGGCTAAGATAGAATTCTTGAGATGTCTTTAGGGCAAAAAGGTGATTTTATTAAAGCACGGGGACAGGACCCATGGGCAGAAATAGCTGCCCTGGGGTTGTGAGGAGCGACTGGTTATGTAGTTTTAGGTTTGGGAGTGGGGTAGAGATAAAGTTAGTTTCCAAGAAATTTCGGGACGCTGAAAGCAGGGTCTCACAGGACCCTGAAGATTTAGCTATTGTCAAGATAAGGTTGCTTTTAGTTTTTTAAGGGAGTGTAAACATTAAGGCATTAAGGCAGCCATACACGTCTTGGAAAGTATTACACGCTGCATGCAGGTCTCTGATTTCTATCAGTGGGCTCCAGGCTGTAAGAGAATTTAATTTCAACTACGTTTTTCTTGACTTTGTTTCTCTCATCATTGGTATAAACCCTTTTGATTATATGCATTGCAAATATCCGCTCCCAGTCTGTGAACTTGTCTTTTTCACTCTCTGAACTGGTGTCTTGTGATGAATAGATGTTCTTAAGTTTATGTGGTACAACTTTACATTTTTTCCTTTAGGGTTAGGCTGTTTTTTCTTTAAATAGTATCTCCTTATTCCAGATCCATGAATATGGTCTCCAAAGTCTTCTTTTTCTATTTTTCATCTCTTTTCTTTGTCCGTATGTACTGAATTATGAGTAGTTTCTTCATATGTATTTTCTAATTTACTTGTTCTGTTTTCAGCAGTTTCTAATCATCTGCTGGGTTTCTAATTAAAATATTGTATTTAAAAAAATATTGTATTTTTAAAAAAATAAAATGAAATATTATATTTTTAATTGCGACAAATTATGATTTTCCCCAATTTTGCCTGTTCATTTTTAGTTTGTTGTTCCTGGATTGTCTTTTCAAAATACTCGTTATTTCTTTAAATTTTTTTTTTTTAACGTTTATTTATTTTTGAGACAGAGAGAGACACAGCATGAACGGGGGAGGGGCAGAGAAAGAGGGAGACACAGAATCGGAAGCAAGCTCCAGGCTGTGAGCCATCAGCCCAGAGCCCGATGCGGGGCTCGAACTCGCGGACCGCAAGATCGTGACCTGAGCTGAAGTCGGACGCTTAACGACTGAGCCACCCAGGCACCCCTCGTTATTTCTTTAAACACAGGAAGCATGTCTAATGGGTATGATGTACCTAAACATTATAGTATCTTCAGTCATTGCAAATGTGATTCTACAGTTCAGTGTTTCTGCCATCACTGGCTTATGGGGGCTTATGTTTCTTTCAGATGTTTATAACTGCTATGCGCCCAAGTTTGTTAGAATTTTATTCATGGGAATCCTTCGAAGGCTAGACTTAAAGGATATTCTTCCACAGAGGAATTGTACTTGCTTGTGCCTAGAAACACTCCTAAATTGAGACTCATGAAAATTGTTGGCATTTTTTGCCCCCAAAGTTTGAGGGCTTAGAAATCTCTGGGAAGGGGTGCCTGGGTGGCTCAGTCAGTTGAGCGGGCAACTCTTGATTTTGGCCCAGGTCATGATCTCACCGTTCGTAGGTTCGAGCCCCACCTCGAGCTCTGAGATGACAGTGAAGAGCCTGCTTGGGATTCTCTCCCTCTCTCTGTCTCTCCCTCTGTTCCTCCTCCACTCGCTTGTGCGCACCTTTCTCAAAAATAAATTAATGAACATGAAAAAAAAAAAAGAAATTTCTGGGAAGCTCCTCCCCCCCTCACTCCCACCACCCCAGCCAAGGTCTATTTGGGCAAGTATGGTCAACTCTCTTTTACATACTTGAGGGTATTGCATTTCGGCGACCCCAGCTTTGTGACAGGATCTCTGACTCAACTTCCCATTTTGTATAGGCCCCAGGCTTTGTCTCTTGTATCCAAATTTGGCCTATTAAAACCCTGGCTCGGGGCACCAACGATCGGCAGATACTGCCAAGGCAGTATTGGCCTCAGTGCTGGCTTACCAGTGTTGGTTTTATGGTTTCTTATCCCTTCTCTTATTCTTGTCCCCTACTTTTCTGTTGGCCCCAAAGTACATTTAAAAATATGTTTTCAGTATTTGATCCATCATTTTGAGTGTTCTGTACCAGGAAGATTTCTCCACATATCAGGTCCACCATATTGTCAGAAATGGAAGTCCACCGATTTTTCTTAGAAGACATGTCCCTCATGCAGGAGTCCTATATAAAGCAGGTAATTTCTAGTTCACAGTCAAGTATGTTTTATAAACCCAAGTATTCTGTTTCCTGCTCTGTTTCTTCATGTTTGTTTAGAGTGTCTCTGGAGAAACAGAGTTGCATAGTTGCCGTAAAGGGAGCACAGGTAAAGGGAGCACAGATTGAACGAAAGCCCTGTGAGGAATTATTGCCCCAGGTAATGAGACGATCATCCAGGACCACATCGAGTTGGGATAAAATAAAGGCTATGGGAGAACTGATCGATCCCTTTTGATACACTTCTATCAAGATCCGAGTCACTTTGGGGTCCCTGAGTGGCTCAGCTGGTTAAGAGTCTGACTTTGGCTCAGGTCATGATCTCACAGTTTGTGAGTGCAAGCCCCCGCATCAGGCTGTCTGCTTTCAGCATGTAGCCTGCTTCAGATCCTCTGTCCCCCTCTCTCTGCCCCTCCCCCATCGTCTCTCTCTCTCAAAAAAACCCAAAAAACAAACAAACAAAAAAAACACCTTAAAGAAAAAAACATCAGAGTCACTTTCTTCCATAATTTTGCAATTTGGGAAGAGATAGGAATTGTTTCAAAATAGGTGATTTCCCTGGCTTAGGATGTAAACTTAAGTGGCAAAGATTTTGGTAAAGTCAGAGGGGATATTTCAACATAGATGTTTTGTCAATTTGGGGGCGGCTTTTTGACAAAGATCATCCTTGTAATACCGTAAGGAAAAAATATCCTCCAGTAAAGGGTGTGGGGCAGGAAGCACCACCAATTTCTGTGTCATCTTTAGCTGGAAATAACATTTTTCTTCTTAAAAGGGCTTGAGGAGGATGGACATATAATGATTGACTTTGGATTTTTACTGTTTCTGGGAAGCTGTGGAAGGCTCTGGCTTCTTTTAATATTCATGAGACCGGTCCCTTTCGCTTCTAGTTTTTTTTTTTTTTTTAATGTTTATTTATAAACGAGAGAGAGAGAGAGAGAGAGAGAGAGTGTGTGTGTGTGTGTGTGTGTGTGTGTGTGTGTGTGTGCATGAGCAGGGGAGGGGCACAGAGAGACGGAGACAGAATCTGAAGCAGGCTCCAGGCTCTGAGCTGTCAGCACAGAACTCAATGCTGGTGGGACTCGAACTCACCAGCCGTGAGGTCATGACCTGAGCTGAAGTTGGACGCTTAACTGAGCCACCCAGGGGCCCCTACCCATTCTAGTTCTTAAATAAGCACAGCATTAGTAACACACCCACCGCTTCACTGGTAGTGTTTCTAACAGCTGGTTTCTTGGAATGATTTGCAATATCAAGATCTCTTCTACAACGTGACACTGCCTTTCAAAAAGGGCTCTCCAGTCGTACTCCTCCCTCAACTCCTCTCCCCGCCCCACACGCCTCTGGCTAGCACATAACAGGAACTCCGTGAAAATTTGCTGACCCTGGGTCCTGTATGTACCCCATCTGGGACTTCAGATACAGCCTAGGATTTCATAATTTTTTAGTAACACCATTTTATCCCCCACCTGAGTTCTCCCTTTTAAAGGCACAAGTCGATATTCATTTTATAGTAACGTATGAGGGGCCTGCCCGTTCGGGTCAGTGGCGTATTCTTGTGACGCAGCTCCCCAAAGCAAAAAGGGTGTGTCCTGCTCTGCCTTTATGTCCAGGGAACTAATGGTGGTGGCACATTGTTGCCAAGATAGGCGAGACTGGTCAAGGGGAGGCTCACTTCCTTGGCCAGATGGTGGAGTACTAGAACTGTGTTAGAGCGGCACGTTCAACCAGCCTTGCCCGTGGAGGAGGAGGAATTTTGCTGACTGGCACATCACACATCTGGCAGCCCTCCCAGCATCAGGGCCGATGGCTTCTTGCGATGAGATGTAGCCCTTCTCAGCAGGCTTGGCACATGCCCACACTTCAGCGGTTATAACTGAGCTTTGCTTCAACTTCTGATTTATGCTGCTGTACTTCTTCTCAGAGCCCATCGGACCTTCATAGTTTTCTCTTCACCCGACATGGGTGCATCAGTTATGGCTGGCTCCCTCCCCAAGCACATTTATAGAGAGTGTGCCTGTATTTGTACCAGGAGCTCCAGGGGCTCTGCCACCCAGCCTGCAGTTAGCTGTGGTTTCTGAGATGTGAAACATAGAATCTATTTTCATCCAACTTGGCCGCAACCCAGAGGTTCCAGCCCACTGCAGCCTGATGTAACTGATGTGATTTAGGTCTGATTTACTGAATTTGTTTTTCTCCTTCTAGCCTCCTTGCTGTGGAGGATTGTTCTTCTGGTTTCTGGATCATATTTTTGTTTCTTTTCAGATTAAAAAAAAACCTCAATTGTCTTTGCCCCTTCATAACTTCTCAGTTTATTCAATGCACTGGTCCTTAGTTCCCACTTCCGTCCCTGCTAATACCTTACTGGTGGCTGGTGGTCACCTTCTTCCAGTACCTTCTGTAGGTTGCACCTAATCCTGCAGCTCCTGCCCTAGGTAGTTAAGGTGGTCTCTTGTCCTCTGTTTTGCTCAACAGCTGACATCTTGCTGTTACTTAAAAGTTACATTAATTAATCCACTGTAAGTGAATATATATAATGTTTTCATGAAAAATAATTATTTTCCATATTGGAAAATATTTAGTGAGAGGAGTGGCATTGTTTTACATTTTTGCAAATATCTTTAATGTCTGTTGCAATAGACAGCTGGGTTCTCCTATCTGCTTCTACATTCCATCTGTTGCAATATCATGTTGTATGGCTTCTGGAACGTTCTGCTATGCTCGTGAGAGAAGAGTAAGGAAAGGCAAATAGTGCCTGGTATTATGAAAATGATTTTAGGGGTGCCTGGATAGCTCAGTCGGTTGAGCGTCCAACTCTTGGTTTTGGCTGAGGTCATGATGTCAAGGTTTGTGGGATCGAGTCCCATGTTGGGCACCATGCTGGCAGTGTGGAGACTGCTGGGATTCTCTCTCTGTCTCTCTCCCTCTCTCTGTGTCCCTCCCCTCTCCAATTTGTGCACAGGCCATCATGCTTTCTCTCTCTCAAAATAAATAAATAAACATTAAAGAAAAGAAAATGGTTTGGGCCACTTAGACCATTGAAAGGGCCTCAGGGACCCCCAGAGTTCCCAGAGCACACTTTTAGTACCTATGATCTAGAGCGAGGGTCAGTAAACTTTTTCTTCAAAAACCAGATTATAAATATTTTAGGCTTAACCTATGGCATCTATTCAATTGTGCTGTATCAGGAAACAGCCATAGTATGTGTAACAAATGGATGTGACTGTATTCCCACAAAAACTTATTTACAGGAACATGGTGGGTGGAGGGAGGAGGTGGGCTGGATTTGGTATGCTGTGGCCAGTGAGCCAGCTCCTGATCTACAATACCAAGCTTGCAGGTGCCCTGAGTTTAGGGCTTGTGCCACAAAAGAGGGAGAACGATGGCATGTGACTTAGCCAGGCGCCTTCCAAAGGAAGAGAAAAGAAATTTCTCAGAGAAGACTAGATCTTGCAATTTAATTACCTAGTTCCCAAGTGGTAAATCGACGGTCTCTACCCTCTCCTTAGCCATTCCCTCTCCCATGGCCCGAGCCTCTGCCCTGTGGCTCTGCCGCTCATCAGGAAACATAATGCACATCCAACTCTGGGGAAGCCGTCCTAGCATCACTGCCTCCTCCCCTCCCACCTCGTGTCCTGGGCACCTGGGCAGGCAGGAAAAGCTAACCAAGTGGGCCAGGCATCCCTCTGACTCCTGAGCTAGGCCACCTTAGTGACGTGTTGTCCTCTGCGCTTCTGTTTCCTTTTGGAGCCTCTTTCCCACATACCCCTGTTCCCAGGGGACCAAGCTGTCTCTGGACCCGAGTCTCACCTGCCTCTTACTACTCTTGCCTACCGCATGCCCCTAGACCTGGTGGGAATAAAAAGTTTCCCAGTGAACAGGTGTTTTCTTTGTCTGCAGCAGAGGCAAAGAACTCCCGGTTCTGGTTCGTTTGTGGATCCAAGTCTCTGACCTGACATTTCGTCTGGTTCTTCACGTTCATGCTCCAGTCCCTCCCTTGGCTCTGCCTGCCTTCTCAGAGCCCTTTGGCAACGTGGCCTGTGCTGGGTGCTCTCTGGCTGGAGGCCACGGCCTCTGGACCCCAGACTGGCCTGGGCACGAAGGAAAACAGCTTTGCCCGGATAGAGCCTGAGGCAGCCTAAGCCACTTGTATTGATGGGATGGCGCTTGTCCTTCCTCAGCCACCCTCTGCCAGCTTCATCTTCCTTTGCTGTCCTTGTCTCTACGGGGTCAGGCACAGGAGGGGGTCTGATACTGCTGGGCAAAGGCTCGAGTCTGAGGGGGGTGGGCTGGGGCAGCCTCCATACACCTAAAACGAGCTTTCCCAGTTTCGTCCCCAGAAAAAGACTGTGCCACCAGCTTGGGAGGAAATTCATCTGCTCCTCTTCCAACCACCTTCAGACTCAACCAGGAAGACATTACTATTTGGCTTTAAAAATAGAATATTCAAGCTGGACTTTTATGGTCTCGTGGAGAACACTGCACTCACGCCCACCCGCACCTGGTTCCTGCCCCTGCCTGGCCTCACCCAGCTGCTCAGAAGCGGTTCTGCACAAGCTCTCCAGGCCCCGCGGTGGGGACCTGGTAGATTTACGAGTTCGGCCTTGGCTGAGACCTTCTCCCCGTGGCTCCCAGCCACAGATCAGCCGCTCTCCCACATCCCACGCAGCCTGTGGCTGGCGCGCTGTGTGTCTTTTTCAGCCTCCACCCCGACTTGCTGAGTCACCCCTCGGCCCCTTTCCCCTGAGGCCCTGGCCAGCCCCGTGGAGGAGGCGTGGTTCGTCATTTCAGAGCCCAGGCCTCTGGCCACTCCCGGCCTGCCCAGAACCTCATTTAGTCTCACAGTGGCAACGGTGTCTCTAAGTCTACCCCATTCAGGGTCGGCCTGGCCCATCCCCTCCCGCTCTGAGGCACTGATGTTTAACGAAAAGCTGGTTCTGGGGGCGCCAGGGTGGCTCAGTGGGTTGGGCTTCTGACTTCGGCTCAGGTCACGATCTCCTGGCTTGTGAGTTTGAGCCCCGTGTGGGGCTCTGTGCTGACAGCTCAGAGCCTGGAGCCTGCTTCGGATTCTGTGTCTCCCTCTCTCTCTGCCCCTCACTTGCTCGTGCTCCGTGTCTCTAAAAATGAATAAATGTTAGGGGCGCCTGGGTGGCTCAGTCGGTTAAGCGTCCGACTTCAGCTCAGGTCACGATCTCGCGGTTCGTGAGTTCGAGCCCCGCGTCAGGCTCTGGGCTGATGGCTCAGAGCCTGGAGCCTGCTTCTGATTCTGTGTCTCCCTCTCTCTCTGCCCCTCCCCAGTTCATGCTTTGTCTCTCTCTGTCCCAAAAATAAACGTTAAAAAAAATTTTTTTTTAAATGAATAAATGTTTAAAAAAATTAAAAAAAAAAAAAGCTGGTTACTTCTCTGTCTGGACTTCAGGTGCCTTTGGGTTTGAAGCTATACTTGATCTGGAAAGGAAAGTTACTTTCAATATGTGTAGACTTCTGTGATTAGTCCTTAAGTTATTTCTTCAGAGCCAGAGAGAAATTCCACTAAAGCTCTAACAGATTTCTGGCACCCCGTGGCAAGACTTGAGTGCCTAGGAGGGCAGCGCCTGTGGGGCACAGCTGCCTCTGGGGCAGTTGTCTGTAGCCAGATGGTAGAAATAACTCCAGAGCCAGTGAGACCTCAGGCCAAAATCATACGAAGAACCCACTGAACCCAGGCCTATCTTGTTTGTCCTGGAGGTTGGGTTTCTAACATAATGGAAAGAGAAGGCTGTAATTATCATCCTCTGGAAAAGATATCTGTTCTCTCTCTAAGGTCCTTCAAGGATGTAATCAGGCCCATCAATATCCTTTAGATGCAAGGTGCTGTCTGGTTCATTTCCGGTAGACCTGCCTCTGGGATAAGATCGTCTCAAACTAGGCAGCTGGGACCATCTAAAAGTTTCTGTGGAAACTGGAATGCAAGCAATGTAGGTTTAGGTTTTTCTGGCTTAACCTGTAAATATAAGTCATACCAAGAAAAGAGTGGAAGGTCTCGGGGCCCAGAGAGGGAGGAAATGTAGTGATGCTGGGCTGCTGGAGAGACCATCATGCGGACAAGACTCCTAAATTCCCCGCTGCTTCTTCACCATCAGGTAAGGGTTTGTGGAGCGATAACGACAGGTCCCCATGTCGCCAGGATCTGGCCACGTGACCCGGCCCAGTTCTATTCACACGCACATGTCTGGCCCTAGACTTTCCCACCAGCACGCGCAGCTGCTGCCGTCCTAGGCCTTTACCTCTGCACCTGCACAGCCTTGTCATTGTCCTTGCATTCTCCGAGTGTCTGTGGGAAGCTTAGGGGAGAAAAGCGGGGCGGGGGGGAGGGTGCCCTAACTCAACTTCCAACCCAACCAAACCTCTTCCTCTCCCACTTCCCTTGCAGCTGCCACAGCAGGAGCCACTGAGAAGTCACCCCCCGGGTGCCCAGATGAGCACTTGCGCCCCCCCCTACCCCCACCGGTGCTTCTGAGTCCCCTCCCATTGAAGGGCCCACAGCTTCGCCTGGTCTGCATGCTGGAACCTGCGAGTTGAACCTGAGTCCGTCTGATCCGAGGGCTGAGAGTCAGAGTGAAGACAGGCAGGGCTGGTAGAGAATCCAGGTCCCTAAGCTCGACTTGTAGTCTAGGAGAAAAGGGCAAGTGTGATACTCATTTGTCCCCGAGAGCTGGTGAGAGTGGCTTCGTGGGAAAGAGAGCGTGTGCCTCTTCAGAGACTTGGGGCCCAGCCTCCGCCTCCTTTGTTCTTTGGCTTGAGGTGGTGACTGTGGTGGAGTCGAGGCCAGAGCTCCCCAGGCCTCCAGCATAGAGACGAGATCGCATGGGCCACTTCTGCAAGACATGGGGATGGTAAGTGAGTAATACTCACTCTTACAGCCCCTTGTAGTCCTTGGCACCCCAAACATGGCCTTCCTTAGCCCCCTCCCTGAGCCCTCCCTCATCACTGCTCTGATAGTGGTCTTGGACTCACCGCCACTTATGGCCCCATGCGTTCTCCTGACCACCTGAGCCTGGTGGCCATAAGGAGCTGTTCGAGGAGAGCAAGGGCCCTGAACAGAGCCCCCCGATAGTGGGGAGGGAGGTGGATGGCAGTGTTGGCAATGGCCAGGGGCTAGGCAGTGGGGACGGCAGCAGGACTAGGGCAAGGAGAGGTTCTTCCTGGTACTGACCGGTCCCGACCTCTTCTTTTGCCCAGCCCCCCGCCCAAGTGCCTCTGGCCACACTTATCAGTGCTGCTCTGTCCGTCTAAGCTGGGGACCTCCCAAAATCACCCATTCTTCCAGCAGGGGTGTGGACAACCCCAAAACACCAGGTTACTCTGCCCTGAGGTCTCCCCTCCTCTTGGCAGCCCCTTTACCGGGGGAGTCGAAGGGGCACTGCCCCTAGCAAACTATCCTATCCCACCAAACTGCCCAAGTTCTTGACCTAAACCAGCTCTCATCTGTTCTTTCTTCAACACACGTATCCATTACCTCCTACGTGCAAGGGCCTTACTTTGCTCATCGTTTTACAGCTAAGGAAGTGACTATGCCCCCGTCAGTATTTCAGAGTTGCCCCCACGTAGTCTCGAATTCTTGCATTTAAGCTATATTTGCATGGAAGAAAACAATCTCAAGTTTTCAAGACGTTTCAGAACTGTGTTTCAGGGCGAGAGATAGTGAAAGTATCCTCTATAAAAACAAGGTGGACCCCATCACAGTGCTGTATCTATCCTGAGAGGGCAAGCATGGCCCTTCCTCTATAACAGTTACACTCTGCAAGCAGCAACTTACAGTGCCGTCCCCTTGGCCTGCCTGGTGGCTGTGAGCATGGGCTCTGAGGTCAGACGCCTTTGCGTTCAAACTGCATTTAGCCACTTACTCTCCCTGAGATTCGATTTCCTCACTTAGAAAGTGATCCTCATTTGGTTCTTGTGCGCACTAAAAGGTAGAGATGGCCGAAGCGCTAAGCCCAGCTCCTGACATCACTTGAGCACCCAAGTGATGTTATTGCCGTTATTGCGATGGTGAATATTGTTAATTATATTTTTCCTTCATGATCTCGTTTCATGCCCCGGAAGGAGAAATAAGGCTCACGTTCTTTTCCCTTTCACATCTGATAAAACCGAGGCTCCGAAAAGGTAGGTCCTGGTCTGGGGAGGTGGTGCCTGCAGGAAGCACCCCCCAAACTCCTCCCCGACCCCAGCTTGATTGCTTCTAGAATGAGGCTTTCTTAGACCTTGTTCTCCCAGAGGGGGATCCCTCCTACGGCAGAAGTCCAGGGGACACCAAGGCGTTGTACGAAGGGGTGGTGTGCCCTGGAATCTAGGGCTTTCCTGGTGCGGTTTCCTTTCCCAGGCCCCAGCCCCGGAAACCGCTCCTTTTTCTCCCCTGCCGCTAGGCACCCCAGAGTCCTGGGACTCTGTGAATCTCCCTCCTCTTGGAGGAACCACATTTTCGTGAAGTCAGTTCCAATCACCACCCCCACTACACCCAAGGTCAGCGCAGTCCCAAGAGCCAGCCTTGGCTCCTCTCCCTCCGAGAGAGCAGGAAGCAGCTGGTCCCAGTGTCAGCTCTGCTCAGGGCCGGCTTAAGTCCAGTCCATCCCAAACCCCACTCCCTGAGGCCCTGAGCTCGTGGCCTACCTTCAGAGGGTGCAGGTAGCGCAGTCCACGCAGGAAGGGTGGCCAGGCAGGGCCGGGCAACTCCCGACCAAGTGTGCGGGTGAGGTGGGCTATGTAGCTGGCGGCCAGCACCAGCACATCCAGCTTGGAGAGCTTGGTGTCAGGGGGCACGGCGGGCAGAGCGGCCTGCAGGGCCAGGAAGGCCTGGCGCAGCGTCCTCACGCGGCTCCGCTCCCGAGCAGCGTTCTCGGGACTGGCCTCGCTCTGCAGAGAGGACCCCGGGTGAGTGGGTCTGACTGGATCCCCATCTGCCCCTGGTTTCTAAGAACGCTCTAGTGTGAGCAGCCATGCGCCGAACAGCAGAGACCCGAGAGCCTCACGCTCTCTCTGTGCACTCTCAGTCCTGCCCTGCTTTATGGCTGAGGAAATGGAGAGAGGCTCTCACTTGGGGTCAGATGGCAGCTCAGAAGCTGAGAGTCCTTTACTCTTCCTAACGCTCTAGCCCTTGCTGCACCCACGGCCAAGTCTGAATCCTGCTGTCGGGGTGCCCTGGGCCCACAGGGAGCACAGAGCCACCCCTGCTCTGTAGGGCTGACCCTTGCCCAGCCAGGTCCTGACATGAAGAGGCAGCTACAGCGGAGAAGGAAAAAGGAGCTCTCTGAGCTGCGCTCTGGGTAAGACCAGCTCGGTTATCCCAACCACCCAAGTGTGGAGCCGTGGAGTCCCGGGTGCCAGTGTCCCCTTCCTGGGAAGGGACGGTCATACTGAGTGAGGCTTTGCCAGCAGAGGTGATGCCTCAGCCCCTCCCCTCCTGCCTCCCCACTCCCTCCACAGGGCCAGTGATTCCTTACCCTGCCGGGAGCCCTGGCCCCTCTTAAGCTGGGGGCAGCTCTGCTCCACATCTGGTCCCTCCAGTTTGTCTCTTCCCACAGGTCCTGCCTTGTCCCGCATGGGCGGCTCCTCTTCCTGCCAGTGCCTGCTGCCAGCCGCAGCTTGGCCTTTGCCGGGGTCTGCCCCACTCCTGGCATGGCTGGTGGCCTTCTGACCTCCCTCCGTGACATGCCACACCTGTGGAAGGTGGTGCTGCGGCCCCTAGGATGGGAGCACAGTGCCTGAGGGAGCCCCCGGGCTCGGGCTAACTGGGCAGGCTGGTCACCCAGCCGACCATGTCTGTATCTGGGGGAGCTGGCGCCAAGTCAGTCGCGCTTCACTCCTTGCTCTGGGAAAACCGCCCACCCGGCACAGCCCCCGCAAGAAGCCTCCTGCCTGCCTGCCTGCCTGCCTGCCTCCCACCCGGCTCCGGGGTGGGGGTACTGGATGTTGGGAGTGGCCAAGTCCTGGGAGGAGGCCCCCCCCCCCCCCCCCCCCCCCCCGCTCCAGAAGGCGCCAGAGGATGGCGGGAAGGGAGCTCCCTTCGCGGAGACTTGCCTGACCCCGCAGTAGTCTTGCGATGGTCGCGCGACTCCAGCTTTGAGGCTCAAGCCAATGGAAGGGCCCCGAACCTCCTCCTCTGCCAGAAAGGTGCCTGCACACATCCCTAAAAGGACCTTTCCTCCCCTTGCCAATGAACCTGACCTTCCAGCCCCGGGGCACTAATCCCCATCCCCCCAAGCAGGCCTCCTATTTCCAACCTAGTGCTTTTCCATCCCCTGGAATATCTTCCTCCAGCTCTGCCAGGGAAAAGCTGCCTTCGCCTGTTGGGTTATGCCCTTCGTTCGTGAAGATTTCTTCAAACCCCACAGAGCCGAGAGCCCATGTCTCCCTGTTTCATGGGTATTCTAACTGATGCGTGACCACACCCTGGCTACTTTCCTCAAAGCTCGGTGCGTTTAGGTCACTCTGGGTCAGGCACTGCGCTAAGTACCTTATACGTATTCTCTTATTTATTTCTCAGGACAAACTTCTAAGAAAAAGAGACTCTCACATCCCCATTTTACAGATGGGAAAACCGGTATCAGGAGGTGACGCAACTCACCCAGCATCAAACATCTAGTAAGTGACGGGGTTGGGATGAGAGCCCAGGCAGCCAGGTGGACTTGGAAGGTGGCCCCACGCCCTGTGGTGTTCTGCCTTGGGTGGGTTACGCACATGTCTTCCCATCCTAACGAGAGGTCTTTGTGGGTTTTATTTATTTATTTATTTGTTTATTGTAAGACACAGAGAGACAGAGCATGAGTGGGCAAGGGGCAGAGGGAGGAGACACAGAATTGGAAGCAGGCTCCAGGCTCTGAGCTGTCAGCACAGAGCCTGATGCGGGGCTCGAACTCACGAACCGTGAGATCATGACCTGAGCCAAAGTTGGACGCTTAACCAACTGAGCCACCCAGGAGCCCCTCTTTGTGGTTTTTTTTAAACATTTATTTACTTATTTTGAGAGAGAGAGAGAGAGAGAGTGAGCAGGGGAGGGGCAGAGAGAGAGGGAGAGAGAGAATCCCAAGCAGACTCTGCGCTGTCAGCTGGGGAGTCCAACACGGGGCTCCATCCCACAAACTGTGAGATCATGACCTGAGCCAAGATCAAGAGTTGGACACTTAACCGACTGAGCCACCCAGGTGTCTCTGTTTTATAATCTTAAGAGTTTATTATGAACTAGTTTCACAGGCCAAAAGGAAGTAAAAGGACCATGTACAGCCTTTCAGGAAATAGCGAGGGAACTTATAGGGGCCATGATGAGTCTAGGGTCTTGGTGGGTGTATTCCCAGGGGAGGAGCCCTTGCTTTGCAGGGGAGGGGGCCCACATCCCCAGAGGGCTATGCCCACTGAAGTTCCTCGTCCAGGGGCGATCCCCACTGGGGGACCCATGGGAGGTCCCATGCCAGGTGGTGGGCCCATCATGCCCGGAGGGGGTGCCCCTTGGCCCATAGGTGGGGGAGGACCCCCACGGCCAGGCAGACACTGGTTTGGGTCCCCTGTAGTGCTGGCTGTATCAGCAGCTGCAGTGGCTGTCACCATGCCTCTTCCTTGCGGGGTCACCACCTGTTGGGTGCCCCACCAGCCCCTCTGACTGGTCCAGCAAGTCCTGTAGGAACCTGGGGCCCTGGAACACCAGTTGGGATTCCTCTGACAGCAGCTCTGCCTGGACCCCCAGCAGCTCAGCAAGTGGCACTTGGGCAATGCCAGTATCTCTGGGAGGAAGTCCCTCTACTATCGTCTGAGACCAGGCTTTCCCCTCCAAAGCAGTATCTCTTCTCTTTCTGCTTACGTTGAGTTCTTTGGCTTGATCTTCCTGAACTCATCACAGTCACAGAGGATTGAATTCGAATGCTTGTTGAGTCTTGAAGGTGTGAACGAAGTTACGGCCATCTTGCAGGAGACACCTCATCCTGCAGTCAATGTGCTGCGGCATCTTGCTGTTCTTGCCCACAGGCATCATAGTGACGGTTCTGATGGATCCGATTCCCGCTGGATTCCCCTCGGCACAGGCCTAGACACCGCCTGGTAACCCATTTCCCGCTGCCACTACCGGAAGTCCAATCCTATGTTTTTAAGCCCCTTCTTCTGACTTGCTGCAGGATGCCCCACAGTGTGCACCCATCACATTTTGATCACCCAGAGACCCCGGGATGGACATCCAGATTGCTTCCAACTCATCACCACCGCAAAAATGCCATCATGATACCATTGCATGTGTCCTTCCGGATCTATGCAAGATTGACAAAACAAAACAACATAGGCCTGGGACCAGAATGCTGGGTTAATCGACTAAGTGTTGCCAGAGTGCCATCATCCTGAACAGTTGCCGAGTCAGCACTGCACAGGACCCTAGAGCCCCACGTGCTCACCACCACCTGATATTAACCAGATTCCCAGTTTTGTGGTGGGAGAGCTCTAAAGGGCTGCTTTAATTTGCCTTTATCTGATAACTGACAAGTTCAAGCATCCTGTGTGTGGTGCTTGGTAGAGATTGCATTTTATTTTTCTCCATATAGGGAGCCGGTGTTATTTTCTCCTTATAGGGAGACTGTTATCCCAACATCATCTGCTGAACAGTCCATTCTCTCTTCCTGTTCAGTTGCATCTCCCACTTTATTATATGATAAGTTCCCATGTTCGTATAAAAGCCAATTTCTGAGTTCTCTATTCTGTCCTGCTGATCTTTTTGTCTGTGTTTGAGCTAACAGCACACTGCTTTTATTGTTCTGACTTGACAGCATGTCTTACTACTTGGAATGATAAAACTCTCCTCTTTACTCTTATTTTGGAAGGTTGATTTAGTTATTTCTGGACCCTTATTTTTCCATATAGATTTTAGAGAAAACTCATTGGGTTCCTGTAAAATTCAACTGAAATTCTGATTGAGATTTTGTTGAGTAAATGAGTTAACTGGGGGAATATTGCCATCTTTATACTTTTGAGTCAGTCCTTCCAAAAACATGAAATGTCTCTCATTTTATTTTATTTTTTTAATGTTTCTTTTTTGGGACAGAGAGAGAGATGGAGCCTGAGTGGGGGAGGGGCAGAGAGAGGGAGACAACAGAATCCAAAGCAGGCTCCAGGCTCTGAGCTGTCAGCACAGAGCCCGACGCGGGGCTCGAACTCACGGACCGCGAGATCATGACCTGAGCCGAAGTCGGACACTCAACCGACTGAGCCACCCAGGCACCCCTCTCATTTTGTTTTAAACATCTATATCCTTTATTAATTGGATAGTTTACTCCATGAAGGTCTGTGTATTCTTGCTTCAGTGAAATAGCTCACAGTTTTGTTGAACTAATTAGTTCACAGTTTTTGTTGCTCTTGCAAATGCTTTTATTTTATTCTGTTTTCTAGTTGATGATGGCTGCTGTACAGAAATGCTTGTTAAAGTTTGTCTTGAATCCAGCAACCCTGCTGAGCTTTCTTATTAGTCTTAAAACTCTGTTGCTTCCATTGGCTTTTCTGAGTAGATACAAAATGACAGTTTTATTTCTTCCTCTCAATCTTTACACTTGTTTCTTTTTCTTTCCTTAGAGCATTGGCTTGTGCTTCCAACACTACATTAACAGGAAATAGTGGTAGCTGGCACTGTTTTCTTCCCCTAACCCTCCACTGAACATATCTAGAATTTCTCCATTAAGCATACTATTTGCTGTAGGCTTTTGATATATAACTTTTAGCAAGTTGAGGACATATCCTTCTATTCCTTGTTTGCTAAGAGGTTTTTGGTAGTTTTTTTTTTTTTTTTTATTATTATAACTAGGTGTAGAACTTTATCAGATGCTTTTCTGCCGTCAGCTGAGATACAATCATGATTTTTCTCCCTCAGTCTATGAATGTTAAATTATTTTGTTGTATTTTCTTTTTATTATATGTTTATTTACTTTTGACAGATAGAGTGCTAGTGGGGAGGGGCAGAGAGTGAGGGGGACAGAGAATCCAAAGTAGGCTCCACGCTATCAGCACAAATCCCGACGTGGGGCTCAAGCAAACCATGAGATCATGACCGTAGCCAAAGTCGTTACTCAACCAACTGAGCCACCCAGGCACCCCACATTATTTTGTTGTATTTTCTGATGACAAAAATCTTGCTTGAGTTCCTGTGATAAGTCTCATCTGGTTGTGATTACTTTTTAAAAAATATACTTTCTGCTTCGTATAGTTAATATGTTGCTTAGAATTTTTACAGCCATCTCATAAGTGAAATGAGATTCTAATTTTCTTTTAACTGTCATTATTTGGTTTTGGTATCAAGGTTACACTAACTTCATAAAATGAGCTGGGTAGCTCTCCCTTTTATTCTATTTAATTTTTTTTTTAATTTAAAAGTAAAAGTATTTTTTTAAGTTTATTTATTTATTTTGAAAGAGAGCATGAGTGGGGAGGAGAGGCAGAGAGAGAGAGAGGGAGAGAGAATCTTAAGCAGGCTACATGCTCAGTACAGGGCCCAGTGCAAGGCTCAAATTCACCACCATGAGATCATGATCTGAGCTGAAACTAACAGTCAGATGTTTAGCTGCTCTTATCCTATTGTCTGAAACAACTTTTAAAAAAAATTTTTTTTTGTTTATTCATTTTTGAGAGACAGAGAGAGACAGAGCATGAGTGGGAAAGGGGCAGAGAGAGGGAGACACAGAATCCGAAGCAGGTTCCAGCCTCCGAGCTGTCAGCACAAAGCCCGACGTGGGGCTCGAACTCACGAACTGTGAGATCATGACCTGAGCTGAAGTCGGACGCTCAACTGACTGAGCCACCCAGGCGCCCCTGAAACAACTTTTTACATAATATAGAAATTAACTCTTTTTTGTAGTCTGGTAAAACTTACTTATAAAACCACGAGGACTGGTTTTCTTTTGGTGAAGAGGGGAAGAAATTTTAACTTTCATTCAATTTCTTTGGCTTCTTATTGACTGATTGAAGTGCCTGTTCCTTTTCAATACTTAGTATTATGTATTTCTTTGAATTTAGCCATTTCATTAAGGAATTCTAACACTTTAATGAACAAAATGCTCTTAGAAACGTATCTCCAAGGAAATGAGAAAAAAAACAAAAGTTCTATCCAGAAGAAATTTTCTTTAAAAAATCTAAGCATTCCTCAGCCCTGAGAACAGTGTAGAACTCTGAGAATGGCCAGTTTGCCCAAGAACAACACTTGGCCCACAAAATGGGCATGACCTTGGATCTCTGGTAAAACCCAAAGCTTCAGAGACTCTAACAGGCCAACAGTTCTGTGGCTGGACTGCAAGGCTAAGACTGATGTGAAACATCTCCAAGATCTGCACAAAAGACCCACACCTTCTAAGAGGCATAAGAACCATTCCTAGGACATGAACCTTTTTGCTGTTGAAACTCAAGATCATAAGAAACTATCATGGCACTCCTAAAGAGCAAGGTCATCTACGGGAAGTATAGCCCCTTTGCAGTCAGAGAGCGTTCTAATCTTGAGAGAACTGCCCAGAACCTCAGGACAGAAGAACATCATTTTGAAGGATAGAGCAAAAAGATGTTTTTTAGACCTAAAAGAATTGTCTTTTATCCTCCTATATTTATGTAGCTACTCTGAAGGTGTCAGACACCAATCTTCCAGTGATGAGCTAAAAGTCAACAGGGGCTCCCATCCCAAGTTCCGGAGAACAGGTTCAAAAAGCCACCCCCCAAAAAATCTACCACCACCAGGGAGCTCATTGGGCAGTCCTGAGTTTCTTGCATTCTAACCATCTGTGAGATGAGGAGTAGCCCATGGAATGAATGGTGGGCATTTCTAGGCTTTCAGGTCAATATTCTTTCTCAGAAGACATGAAGTTGTTGATAGGGCAGACTTCCAGAAGCTTCCATCTGAAATTTAATCAGGTCCATGCCAACGTCAGACTTTAGGAGAACCTGTGGAAGCCTTTACCGTATGGTAAAGGGGTATGATCTCTTTCCCTCTGTAGGAACTTACCCATCAGGGAAGGAGGGAGGTCTGACTCCAAATTTTCTGAGCCTCAGCAGGACACAAAGTAGGAGGGAAGAAAAAAGCCACACTCGCAGCTATGTGGAAACAGATCTTCTTGTGCCAAGTGCCTTTTCAGAGTTAGGTGATCTGAACACCCTCAGGGAGCTCCTCCACCTGAAGACTCCGTCCTCAGAAGGACTGCAAGGTCATGGTCAGATGAACCTGGGAGTGTCAGTCTACCGCCTCAGCACTGCATCCATAGCAGGGATGCTGATGTAGAAAGGAAAACTTCCACAGCGAAAAACAGTGTCCACAAAGCCCCAAGTGGTGAACCAGGAGAGAGTGAGACTGATGTACAAGGAGTGGTGCCTCCCAGGCCAGAAGGTGCAGAGGTCATTTCTAGTACTCCATCATCTTACAGGTTCCCTGGTGGGCATCAGAGAAGGCAGACTGGAACTCAACAAGCTGGTCTTCAAGGCAGTAGGGTTCTGCGTGGTGAAACTCATCTCCAGGGGACAGTTCAGGTCCGTGCTGTTCTTGGCTATCTCTGGGGCATGGTTCTACCTAGACGCATGTGTGGGTGGCTCTGTGGAGTGCAACTCTGTCATAGCCTTGTGCTTCATCTCCAGCAGCGAGGCCACGGATATAGCAAGGACAGCTTCTACCGCACGGGTCCAAGTGGGCTTTAGGGGGAATACAGGAAGCAGATGGGTGAAGTCCCATCTTCTCTATCATGTATTCTCTTGAAGTTGGTCTGGGATATCTACTTCTTGGGTCAGACATAGGTATGGTCCCCGGAGCTAGTGTAACTCGTGGAAGTTGGGTCTCATGGCTTCTATGTTGGCGTCTAGTGCTGATGACAGGTTCTCCTCTTCCTGGATTTTGTTTCAGCACAGCACCATCAGCCCCCACTATCACCGGCTGAGGAAGAAGCCCAGGCACAGTCCCACTTGGGTGGAATTGGCTCTCACTGAGGTGTAGCGAGGAAGTGGATGCAGAGTAGGATCGTCTTCACCTCAGAACTTGAGCCCCATCTCTCAGGAGTTGTTATTTATACTTGGAACAACGACCTCTTGGATACTGGTGGAAGTCCCTTTGAAAAAGAAGTGCTTGGCAAGCTCAGGATCCTTCTGCTTGGCTGTGGGTTCAGTGGGAGGGGACAGGAAGAGCAGCCTTCTCCCTCCGTCTCTAGGACAGTCACTCATACTTCTCTTAATGCCTCAAGTATTTCTTATTTTTTAAAGAATTTTTAAAAAATATTTACTTATATTTGAGAGAGAGTGTGTATGTAAGTGGTGGGTGGGGCAGAGAGAGAGGGAGACAGAGAATCCCAAGTGCAAAACCCAATGAGGGCTCTCATGAACCATGAGATCATGACCTAAACTGAGATCAAGAGTTGGATACTTAACAACTGAGCCACCCAGGCGCCCCCTTCTTTTCTTTTCTTTTCTTTTCTTTTCTTTTCTTTTCTTTTTCTAAAGTTTATTTATTTTCAGGAGAAAGAGAGAGTCTATGAGTAGGGGAGGGGCAGAGAAAGAAGGAGAGAGAATCCCAAGCAGGCTCCACTGTCAGCGTGCAGCCCAACTCAGGGCTCAAACCAACGAACTGTGAGATAATGACCTGAGCCAAAACCAAGAGTCAGATGCTTAATGGACTGAGCCACCCAGGTGTCCCTTCTTATTTTTAAATCTCCATTATGTGTCTAGATGCTTCCCCCACCCCTTTTCTTTGTCCTGTATTTCATTTGTACCCAACTCTCTTTTTGTTCTTAGTAAGTGTTACCGGAAGTGTGCCTCACTTATCCATCTTTTCAAGGACCAGCCTTTATTCTTTAAAAAGTATTCTATATATTTAAAAAAATGTTTATTTATAAAAAATTGTGACATAACATAAAATGTACCCTTTGAACAATTTTAAGTATACAGTTCAGTGGCGTTAAGTACATCACACTGTTGTGCAAACATGACTGCCACCCACTCACACAACGTTTGTCATCTTGCAAAATTGAAATTCTATACTCATTAAACAATAACTCCCCATTCTCCCTAATCCTAGCCCTTGACAACTGCCATTGAACTTTCTGTGTCTATGAATTTGACTCTTCTAAGTACCTCAGATGAGTGAAATCATATGATATTTGTCCTTTTGTGACTGGCTTATTTCACTTTGTGCATCCACAAGGCTCATCCATGTTGCAAGCAAGTATCAGAATTTCCTTCCTTTTTAAAGGCTGAATAATATTCCGTTGTATGTATATATAATTGTTGTTTATCTATTCATCTGTCACTGGACACTTGGGTCGTAGAAACCTTTTAGCTACTGTGAATAATGCTGCTATGAACATGGGTCTCCAAGTATCTCTTTGAGACCCTGCTTTCAATTCTTTGGGGCACATACGCAAGAGTGGAATTGCTGGATCGTGCGATAATTCTATTTTTAATTTTTTGAGGAACTACCGTACTGTTTTGCGTAGTACCTGTATCATTTTACATTCTCACCAGCAGTGTACGAGTGTTCCAATCTCTCCACATATTCGCCAACACTTGTTATTTTCTGTTCTGTAATTGCCACCCTGATGAGGGTGACTATATTATTTTTAAGTCTCTGTGTCATTAATTTTTAGCCTGATCATTTTTACTTTCTTCCCTCTCATTTCTTCACTTTTGCCCTCGTGTTCATTTTTCCAACTTCTTGAGGAGAAAGCTTGGTTGGCTTATCTTAAAGTTTTTTGTGTTTTGCTAAATGATAAGAAGAACAATGGAACGAGATGACAGTCATCATAGACGCATTTTTGCACCTGATAACACAGCCTCAAAAATATATCAAGCACAATGGACAGAAATGTAGGAACAGAGAAATTAATTATAGTTGATCTTAACACACCCCTTTCAGTAACTGATAGATTAAACAGAGATATATAAGCAGAGGTACTGAATTATAGTTAATAAACTCAAGATATTAGATAAATCCAAAAGTAAAGGACAAACAGTGAAGATCCCTGGAGAGAGTAAAAATGAGAAGAGTGCCAAGGAGAACTTTTAAATTTTACCTGGATACTTCTGTATTGTTTGGCTTTTGTAGACTGAAATTTATTTGCGTATCATTTGTATACTTCAAAGAACAATACGAGACAAAAGGCAAAAAGCAATAGTGGTTCAACTGGCTGGCTCACATTTTTCCAGCACAATAGTCAACACCTTCATGAAATCAAAATATGTAGGGAGGGGCACCTGGCTGGCCCAGTCAGAAGAGCCTGTGGCTGCCTATCTCTGGGACATGAGTTCAAGCCCCATGTTGGGTGCGGAGATTACTTAACTAAATAAACGTAAAAAATACATAGGGATTATTATCATTCCCAGGTTATAAAACTCATTTACAAAGTAGGAAATAAAAACAACGTGGGAAAATATGTGCGGTAAGTACTCAAGGAGTATATGTGGGTACCTACAAACACTTAGGGATGAAGTATATTGCCTTGCTGAACTGCAAAAGCAACTCACAGTAGGTCAGAGCACAGGTGTGCAGGTTTCAATTCTCATCTAACAAGGCTCCTTAGTAGCCAGTTTGAAAGAATATGTCAGTCAACTTTGGAAGAGTAAGAAAAGAAGGGTCATGGAGGCAAATCCGATCATGCTCACCCCAGCACTGTTCAAAAAAGATAGAACTTTGCCCAATGTTATTTGAGTATTTCTATTGATGTGAATGAAACTAACCCCCTTAGCTGGATGCTAGTTGGCAATTAATTCATTAATTTTCTCAGCTTCCCTTGTTCAGAGACCAAGCATCAAACATCTTTCTGGCTCCCAGGCAGGTCTGTCTATATGATTTGAGGATACTGATGATGTTGAAAGCAATGAGTCAGTCCCTTCAACATATGATTTCCAATGGTAAGTCAATGATGTGGATTCAGATCACATTTTGTCTTCCCAAATACCTAGGCTATAGAGAGAAACTATAGAGTGAATTATTTCCCGTCTGCGTGAACTATTCTTTAAAAACTGGTATTCTGGAGCTTACTTTAGGCTGTTGTGTTTTAGCTGGCAACGTCAAGAGCACATTTCTCATCCTGGAAAGTAAAAAGCCAGATATAATTGTTTTCCCTGATGACACAGCATATATGCCACTTCCAGATGGCCGTATGTTCTCCACAAGTTGTTTTGCTTGAATCAACTCTGGCCATTGTGATCATCAGTTTCCTTTCTCAGGGCTCACGTACATTCTGTTTAATAATCCAGTTTAAAATTTTCCTCCGGGGCACCTGGGTGGCTCAGTCAGTTGAGCATCCTACTTCGGCTTAGGTCATGATCTCGCTGTGTGTGGGTTCTCGCTCCGGGTCAGGCTCAGTGTTGACAGCTTGGAGCCTGCTTCAGACTCTGTGTCTCCCTCTCTTCTCTCTGCCCCTCCCCACCGCTTGTGCACACCTTCTCTCTCTCTCTCAAAAATAAGTAAACGTTAGAAATTATAAAATAAAATTTTCCTAGCAAGCAACTAGAAACTGATTTGAGCTCCTAGAATTTGTCTTTTTCCCCCTTTTGAATAAATTATTTACCTATCTGCAGTTATCTGACACCTCTCTTATAATTATGATCTCTCCAAGAATACTCAAGGTAGTTCTGTAAACAGCCCCTTCCTACCATATCATATGTACAACTCAAACAGAAAAGAAAGGACAAGAAAAGAGTGCAAAGGTCAAATTCTCTTAAATAACTATCAATTTACTCATTCATCCATCCATCCTCTTAAGAAACATTTGCAAATTTCCGGAAGGGTCATGCTATATAGCATTTGAAGGAAATAATACACAGTGTTCTTGCCCAGGGTTAGAAAACGGATGGAGGGAAGAGTGCATGGTAGATGATATCTACAACAGGAAGTAACTAGCAAACTAAAACAAGTCCATTACAATATCACATTTCCACCTTGGATGCCAAATGCTTGGAGAACTTCTGTTCACTCAGTCCGTAAAGGTTTACTAAACACAAACCAAGTAATTAGGGTCCTGAAGGCTGGATCTCAACTCCTCCGTAAAACTCCTCAGTAAAACTGATGTGTCTGAGATCTTGCCTGGTTTTCCTTTCCCACCACCCATAAGTGCCCTTCTGTCACTTTATACAAGCCACGACTCTTACTCATTCCTAAATTTATCATGACTTGCCCTGGACTAAAAAAAAAACCTCCAGGGCACCTGAAAAAAAGACTATCAGAAATATTGATATGGGCAAAGCCTCCTTTAATACAGGTATCATAGCCCCTTGGAAGGGCATCTAATCTTTCAGTTGTATATTGTGATGGTTAATTTTATGTGTTAACTTGATTGGGCCACGGGGTGCCCATATATTTAGTTAAACATTAATGTGGGTGTGTCCGTGAGGGTGTTTCTGGCTGAGATTAATGTCTGAATCGGTAGACTGAGTGAAGCAGCTTGCCTCCCTGATGTGGGTGAGCCTCATCAGATCATGGAAGGCCTGAGTAGAACAAAAGAGGCAGAATAAGGGAGAATTCACTCTGTCTGCCTGACTGTCTTCAAGCTGGGACATCAGTTTTCTCTTCCCTTTGGGCTCAGATTTGAACCAGAGCTTACACCATCTGCTCTCCTGGTTCTCAGGCCTTTGGACTTGGGGTAGCTATGCTATCGGCTCTCCTGATATCTAAATTGCAGACTGCAGACCTTCAGACTTCTCAGCCTCCATAGATACATGAACCAATTTCTTATAATATCTATCTATCTATCTATCTATCTATCTATCTATCTATCACTGTAAATATATATAATCTATATGTCAATAAAAATAGATACCTTAAATGAAACCATTTTCTAGAGAAACACCACTAGGATATATCTATATCTATCATCTATCTAGATGTAGATAGCATCAAAAAGAAAAACATGCTTAGATGTAAGTGATAGTTGCACAACCTGTGAGTAAACTAGAAAACAGCAAATTGCGCACTTTAAATGGGTGGGCCGTATGGTATATGAGTTATATCTCATTAAAGCTGCTAAGAAAATAGTTATTAAACTATAGAAGTATATCCCAAATGGGGGAACCAATGTAGAGCACAAACACTGCTCAGAAAGCAAAAGAAAATAGCAAATTGAAGGGAGAGCCTGGCCCACATAGGCTGTGTGGTTGGAGAGGACCCTGGATGTAGGAAGGGGTAGGAAGTGTAAAGTATATGGGCAGAGAGCAGGGAGAGGATTGGGGCCTGAAAGGGAGACCGAGTGCCCCAAAGAATTTTGTCTGTCTCAGTTTTGTCAAGGACTAGCCTTTGATGATCTCTGAAAGAAGGCCCTAGAGCCTTGAGGAGGAGAGTGTATTATGTCAGCACCTGACCTTTGTGACATAGGCACTAGATGCCAGGGAGAACTTCCCCCAGGGAATGGGGTTCCTGGCTCCCAATGGGGGTGGCAACGCCACCCCTTAGGCGAAGCCCGGTCTTCCACAGGGTTTCACCAGCTGGCCCCACTGGTATTGCTGTTTCTGGGTGTGCTCAGCCATCTCAGCCAGGACCAAGCTGAGCCAGAGGACATCGGCATTAGGGGTGACGAGGGGTCACGGAAACCGAAGTGGGCAGGAAACCAGGATGCTTGCAGAATCCTTGATTCAGGTTGAGTACAGCAAAAGCCTGTAACAGAAGACTTCCTCCTGGCTGAAGGAGCATTGAGGGCACGGCTCCAACAGAAATCTGAGTCAGAGTGAGTTTAGGGTGACAGATACTGGGGACAGAGGGGGGTGTATCCACCGTTTGGTGACTGTTCCTCTTTCTCCCAAGTTCCCTCAATTGCTGAAGTGCCTTGCAAAACAGCCTGGAGGAACCCTCATTGGTAAGAGCTCACATCACCAGAACACCCCCAATTTCTAGTCCCATCTCAGCAGCCATCCTTAAGCCCCCTCCTCCAACTCCGTTCTACCTCTCACCTCCCTTCTTCTGCTCCTCGGCTCTCACTTTCCGTGGAGCATTTTGCCAGCTCTTGTGACCCCAAGGGTGACATGGATTCAGGGTCTTAGTAAATCAGCCTTCAGAGCCAGAAATGGACCAATTCTCCCAATATCTTAGGTTCTCATTCTTTCTCTACAGGTCCCATGGGCTGTGTTCTTCCTCCCTGGCCCACCCAGATGATTACTGCTGCCCCTCAGCTCCCAAGAGGCAGCTCTGATTCTCTATCCCCATATATCCCTCGTCAATGGCTGACTGCAAAGTGAGAGGCCAAGTTTAGATCCAAGTGCCTGCCTGAACACTCGGAGAGCCTAGTGCTACAGGGCTGGGTGTCTCCTTGTCCTCAACCAACAGCAGCACCGACACCAGGCTGGAGTCACACTTGCGCACAGAAGGCCCTGATTTCTCCGCCAGGTCTGGCCTCAGAGATACTGTCCTGATTCTGCTAGGTCTCTAACCTCCGGTCTTGAGGCCCCAGTCCCTTCTGGATTCGAGGCCATGTTGCCTCAAAACAAGGACGAGGTGCTGCTACAGAACACAGCACCCCCTGGGCGCCCCCCTCAGGGCTCCTCACAACTTGTGGACTTGTCTTCTGGCAACCTGCAGCCTCTGCCTCCCCAGCCATCGCTCCCTCCCTCTCACCCACCTTGCTCCCCTCCCCCACGGTCCCACTCTCCTGGCTCCCATTTCTACAACTCTGACTCAAGTTCTGACTTTGTCCTACATCCCTACTCTTCCTCCCTCCCAAGTTCCCCCACTTTCTTTCATCAGAATTACCTCTCTCTCTCCCTCACACGCTCTTCCTCTCCCACCCACCAGCTATACCCCTCCCTTCCTCCTACTTCTTCCTCCTCTCCCACTCAGCTACAGAACGACTCTCTCCCCCACTCTCACTGTCTGTCTCCTTCCAACCCAGGGTACCACCCCAGCTCCACCGTCACTTCCCCGGCCCCCAGCCTTCCTTCTCCTGGGGTCCACGTGAAGAGGCAGACATGGCCCTGGCATCAGTACAGGGACACCGGGTCCCCTGGGGTGGTGGGGGGATGCGCGGCAAGCCAGAGGGACCCTGCAGAGTTCATGGACCCAGGAGCCCTGGCCCAGGCCCTAGTGGTCCATCTGGGGCACCGCCGCATTGCACACGACCTGCGGCTACTGCTTTTGCAGCACCTGTGGCTAGGCACAACTGGCCAGGCCCCAGTTGTGGAATATCCTATATGCCTGGTGTGTCTCAAGCCCCGCAGCCCCACGTGCCCCATCCCCAGGTACAAGACCGGACCCCGGCTGCTTGCCTTCCCCCAACTACTGCCCTGTGCGCAGGGCCAGGAATCCGGACCACTCCGCCTAGGCATTGGCTTCGGCCTCCGCCTGCCTCGGGGCCAGGCCAGGGCCTTGCACCTGTTGCCAAAAAGAAGGCCAGAGGAAGTAGGTCCACAGGGAAAGGCCGCTCAGGCCCATGGGTATCAAACCCGGGCGTCCCAGGCTCCAGCAGCTCACGTACCGGTGGCTCAGGCGCGGGCAGATCCAGCCCGGGGCCCACCCTCCCCCACCAGGAGCCTCAGATCTACACACTCTACGCGCTTTTCAGGGCCTTTACCGCAGGCACCAAAACAGGCCACTGTCTCTCTGAAGCCCAGGCCGTCCTCTGCCCGAAAGAGTCCTGCCTCTTCAGAGCCCATTCTCCGAAAGTCGCCACTCTAGTTCCGGAGACAAGGAGGCTCCCTGGAGTACCTCCTCTGAACCCCACTGCCCCCACCAGGCTCCAGAACTCAGGGAGCCCCCGAGACTCCCTGAAGGGCTGGCTGGCCGGAGGTCAGGTGTGTTCTCCAGCCTTGAACCCTGGGAGCCCCTTATGGAGTCTGCTCTCTCCTGGCTGAAG
Organism: Panthera leo; assembly: GCF_018350215.1. Classification (NCBI taxonomy): domain Eukaryota; kingdom Metazoa; phylum Chordata; class Mammalia; order Carnivora; family Felidae; genus Panthera; species Panthera leo. The sequence continues at coordinate 118,264,980 of NC_056681.1, forward strand.
AGGACGAAGGGCACCTGAGACCCCATTCAGCCTTCAGTGTATCCAATAAAGCCTGACCCTGCAGAACTTGTGTTTGCGTCCTGCACAGCAGACACAGTGGGTAGCTGAACCTACAGGCGGCCACAACTAAAGAAGGGGAGGGGGAGAGTCAAAGGAACCAGAGCGGCCGGGGAGAGTTGTTACCATATATCTGAGGACGGCATGGGATCCATAAGGCATGAGCACCTGAGATATTCAGAGGGCTCTGCAAGGCTCTTCACACGTTTAATTCAGTTTGGTGGCACAGATAATGGCATCCCCAAAGATGAAGCCGTGGGCCCCTTCCTCGGAGTGCACATTAGTGTTGCAGGATTTTTTACCTCCATACCTGGGATTCATTGTCTCGCCGCTTCAAAGAATGAAGAGGTGGACACAAAATGAGTAGCAGGTAAAAGTTTATTAGAATTTAAGATCAGAAAGAAGAACAGTATGAAAGCTCTCTTTACAGAGAGGGGCCATTCGAAAGTGAATGTCCGTGGACTATAGGCAAGGGTCTCTCTTTTATAAGGTTCTGGTCGCTGCCCCCCACCCCCCCTCCACACACACCCATTCCCTCCCCCCTTGTTCCTTCTCAGGTTTTACCCTTATTGGCTTGATAGCTCTAGGTGCTGGGTTGTCCATTCCTGATTGGCTTGTTTCCACTGTATGAGGTGTGGTCTATGGCCATACCATTCCTTGTGGGCCATACATTTTATGGTCTACTTATTTTTAATCAGGTCTTTTGTCAAATTCCTGAGGGAAACGTGAGGGGGAGTAGATGGTGTCTGTTACATTCCTTTTTTGAAAATTATTTATTTTTTAATTTACATCAAAGTTAGTTAGCATATGGTGCAACAATGATTTCAGGAGTAGATTCCTTAACACCCCTTAGTCATTTAACCCATCTCCCCACCACAACCCCTCCAGCAACACTCTGTTTGTTCTATATATTTAAGAGTCTCTATGTTTTGTCCCCCTCCCTGTTTCTATATTATTGTTTGCTTCCCTTCCCTTATGTTCATCTGTTTTGTATCTTAAAGTCCTCATATGAGCGAAGTCATGATATTTGTCTGTCTCCAACTAATTTCGCTTAGTATAATACCCTCTAGTTCCATCCACATAGTTGTAAATGGCAAGATTTCATTCTTTTTGATTGCTGAGTAATACTCCATTGTATTACACCATACCACATCTTCTTTATCCATTCATCAGTCGATGGACATTTGGGCTCTTTCCATACTTTGGTTATTGTTGATAGTGCTGCTATAAACATGGGGGTGCATGTGTCCCTTTGAAACAGCACACCTGTATCCCTTGGATAAATACCTAGTGGTGCAATTGCTGGGTTGTAGGGTAGTTCTATTCTTAATTTTTTGAGGAACCTCCATATTGCTTTCCAGAGTGGCTGCACCAGTTTGCATTCCCACTAGCAGTGCAAAAGAGATCCTCTTTCTCCGCATCCTTGCCAACATCTGTTGTTGCCTGAGTTGTTCATGTTAGCCATTCTGACAGGTGTGAGGTGGTGTCTCATTGTGGTTTTGATTTGTATTTCCCTGATGATGAGTGATGTTGAGCATTTTTTCATGTGTCGGTTGGCCACCTGGATGTCTTCTTTGGAGAACTGTCTACTCCTGTCTTTTGCCCATTTCTTCACTGGACTATTTGTTTTTGGGTGTTGAGTTTGATAAGTTCTTTGTAGATTTTGGATACTAACCCTTTATCTGATATGTCGTTTGTAAATAACTTCTCCCATTCCTTCGATTGCCTTTTAGTTTTGCTGATTGTTTCCTTCACTGTGCAGAAGTTTTTGACTTTGATGAGGTCCCAATAGTTAATTTTTGCTTTGGTTTCCCTTGCCTTCAGAGACGTGTTGAGTAAGAAGTTGCTGCGGCCAAGGTCAAAGAGGTTTTTGCCTGCTTTCTCCTCTAGGGTTTTGATGGCTTCCTGTCTTACCTTTAGGTCTTTCATCTGTTTTGAGTTTATTTTTGTGTGTGGTGTAAGAAAGTGGTCCGGGTTCATTTTTCTGCATGCCGCTGTCTGGTTTTTCTAGCACCATTTCCTGAAGTGACTGTCTTTATTCCATTGGATATTCTTTCCTGCTTTGTCAAAGATTTGTTGGCCATATGTTTGTGGGTCCATTTCTGGGTTGTCTATTCTGTTCCATTGATCTGAGTGTCTGTTCTTGTGCCAGTACCATACTGTCTTGATAATTACAGCTTTGTAATACAGCTTGAAGTCCGCGATTGTGATGCCTCCTGCTTTGGTTTTCTTTTTCAAGATTGTTTTGGCTATTTGGGGTCTTTTCTGGTTCCATACAAATTTTAGGATTGTTTGTTCTAGCTGTGTGAAGAACGCTGGTATTATTTCGATAGGGATTGCATTGAGTATGTAGATTGCTTTGGGTAGTATCAACATTTTAACAATATTTGTTCTTCCTATCCAGGAGCATAGAATCTTTTTCCCCTTTGTGTGTGTGTGTGTGTGTGTGTGTGTGTGTGTGTGTGTGTCTTCCTCAATTTCTTTCATAAGCTTTCTATAGTTTTCAGTGTATAGATTTTTCACCTCTTTGGTTAGATTTATTCCTAGGTATTTTATGGGTTTTGGTGCAATTGTAAATTGGATCAATTCCTTGATTTCTCTTTCTATTGCTTCATTATTGGTGTATAGGAATACAACTGATTTCTGTGCATTGATTTTATATCCTGCAACTTTGCTGAATTCATGGATCAGTTCTAGCAGTTTTTTGGTGGAATCTTTTGGGTTTTCCACACAGGGTATTATGTCATCTGCAAAAAGTGAAAGTTTGACCTCCTCCTGGCTGATTTGGATGTCTTTTATTTCTTTGTGTTGTCTGATTGCTGAAGCTAAGGCTTCCAATACTATCTTGAATAACAGTGTCGAGAGTGGACATCCCTGTCTTGTTCCCGGCCTTAGGGGGAAACCTCTCAGTTTTTGTCCATTAAGGATGATATTAGTGGTGGGTCTTTCATACATGGCTTTTATGATCTTGAGGTATGATCCTTCTATTCCTACTTTCTTGAGGGTTTTTATCAAGAAAGGATACTGTATTTTGTGAAATGCTTTCTCTGCATCTATTGAGAGGGTCATGTGGTTCTTGTCCTTTCTTTTATTGATGTGATGTATCACATTGATTGTTTTGTGGATATTGAATCAGCCCTGAATCCCAGGTATAAATCCCACTTGGTCCTGATGAATAATTTTTTTAAATTTTTTTTAATATTTATTCATTTTTGAGAGAGAGAGAGACAGAGCATGAACGGGGGAGGGGCAGAGAGAGAGGGAGACACAGAATCAGAAGCAGGCTCCAGGCTCTGAGCCATCAGCCCAGAGCCTGACGTGGGGCTCGAACTCACGGACCGCGAGATCGTGACCTGAGCTGAAGTCGGACGCTCAACTGACTGAGCCACCCAGGCGCCCCGAATAATTTTTTTAATGTATTGTTGGATTGTCTGTTACATTCTTGAGAGGAATCTTAGGCCCAACGGGGTTTACTGTGGTCAGACCCTCCCAGCATTGATCCAAAATATATGTTTTTTCCCCATCCAGGGACCTCAGGTCCTAATCTTTCTCTCTCTGCCTATTTTATCCTATCTTTCCCTATCATATTAGGTTATCAAGGATTCATACTGGAGCACCTGGGTAGCTCAGTTGGTTAAGCATCCAATTTCAGCTCAGGTCATGATCTCACAGTTCATGGGTTCAAGCCCCAGATAGGGCCCTGCACTGACAGCTCAGAGCCTCAAGCCTGCTTCAGATTCTGTGTTTCCTTCTCTCTCTGCCCCTCCCCCACTAGTGCTTGCTCTCTCAAAAATAAAGCAATAAACATCACACACACACACACACACACACACACACACACACACAGATGCTTAGGCAGCCAGGGGAGCAGCAGGAGGTGTCTCCTTGAAGGGATGGACATTCCTAGGGTTCACTTGAAGAGAAACATTAAGAGTCCTCATGTTGAAGATCAGAAACCCAAGCGGCCCCCCTCAGGAAGGTGGGATGTCAGGCAGAAAAGAGACTTATCCTGCCTGGGAGCCAAGTCACCTCCCTCTGAGGGTGTCAGCGTAGAGCAATCCCCATTCCCAAACCCCTGAATGCATGTGAGAAATAAGGCCACTGACCCAATCAAAGGAGGGACGTGGAGACTCGGAGCACAGTGAAGCAAGGATTTAATCAACATTCTTGCAAGAGCGGGTGTGTGATGGACGGGCACATCTGGTGTAGTTACAGCAAACAATTTATTTCCTAGTGTGCAAGTCCCTCCTGATTCCTCATTGGCGGAGTACAATGGAGGTTACAGCCTTACCCAGACTTCGCCTATGCCCACGTAAGGCAAAAAGTAGTCTGTTTGGAACATATGTACATTTCCTGAGGCGACGCAGAGACTTTCAGTCCCTCCTTTGTTCTTTGGCGCATGCTCTCGCAAAGCCTTTGGAAAATAAGCCCGCAAAACGGAGAGGGTTAGAAGAACCAGGAAGTGAAGTGTCTAAGGGTTTGAGGCTCCATGGGGGAGGGGGAGTTCATATAGATTTCCAATAGGTTGTAAGCCTACTGGTAACTAGACAGCTCAGCTCTTATTTGGTATTTCTGAAAATGAATCATCTCCCTTGTCACAGAGCTGCAAGCATGGCCGGTTCTCACATCCACCAACCAGAGGTGAGGTGATTTGTTAAGGTAAATAGTGGTTTCTTCACACTAGGAAGCAGTGGATTCCGAGTTTGAAGCCAATTTTACTTTAAAGTCCATGCTGCCTCCATGAAAAGGCAAGAGACACGGTTCAAGTTCCCAAATGTGAAATTTCCAAAGTGTGTGACCTGGGACACATCACTGCCTCTCTGGGGTAAAAGGTAAAGGCTGCACTTGTGTATTGGTGTAGGAAACAAAGGCAAAAGAAAAAACTGAATTTCCTTACAACTGACAATTCCTTGACACAGGCAGAGTGACCTCTGGAAACTCGACTGCCTCCATGTTGACACTTTGCTAAGGGCAAAAGTCAGTCTTAGCTTAACATTGTCCCGCCCCTCTAGGATCCTGTAGATCTAATTTAACATACAAAAATTCCTTTGGAATCTTTATCTCTACCCCTCAAGATACATGTTGGCAATCATGCTCCAAGCATATGGCCCACTGATATACATCTGAAGCATCTGTGACTGAGGTTTTACTGACCAGTAATAAATGACGTTTTCCTAACAACGGCTAGCCCCCTCAGGGTCCTGGAAACCTAGCTTCCAAAATACCTTGGAGGCTTAGCTGTCCCTAACCGCCTCTCAACTTGAAAGTGTATCATCAGTCACCCCTCACAGCGCCAGTGCAGCTCTTTCTGCCCAAGGGTCCTGTCCTGGGCTTTAATAAAACCACCTTTTTGCACCAAAGACGTCTCAAGAATTCTTTCTTGGTCATCCGCTCTGACACCACCTGCCCCCCCCCCCCAACTTCCACATCAGGTATCACTCCTGAAATGGGGACAACCCTAATCCAAGATTTTTTTTTTTTTTTTTAAGATTTTATTTTTAAGTAATCTCTACGCCCAAGGTGGGGCTCGAATTGACAACACAGAGATCAAGGGAAGCATGCCCTGGGACTGACAGCCAGGAGCATCCAAGGATTTCTTTTTGTAAAGGTTTATTAGCCTCTTCTAACCTTTATTAGCTCCCCTCCTCCCCCAGAATCACCAAGCACATCCCCTGGAAGGGGAGCCTGCCTCTTTGACCCCACGCAAACACGACGGAGACTCACGACCCAGGCGGACAGAATCTTGGCGCGAGGCTTGCGTCATCCCGATGCCCGCTAGTGCTGACGCGTATTGGCGGGCCTGCGCCTGCGCAAGAAGAGCCCAGGGCTAAGTGCGCGTGCGCACTGCGCGTTCACCGGACAGGGTTAAGACCGCTTGGAGCGGAGATATGGATTCTTGAGTGTGGTGAAGAGTTTTGCCAACTCCGAGGGAGCGAGGGAGCAGTCGAGAATCCTCCTGGCGGCGACGGGATCAAGTTGAATCGCGGCAGGGCGAGTGGTCGAAAGCCGGGCGTGGCATGTCCCGGGTGCCCCGGTGCGGACAGTGAAGCGCGCGGCGAGCAGGATGGGCCGGCGCCGGGCGCCCGAGCTGTACCGGGCCCCGTTCCCGTTGTACGCGCTTCAGGTCGACCCCAGCGCGGGGCTGCTCATCGCTGCGGGCGGAGGAGGCGCTGCCAAGACGGGCATAAAGAATGGCGTGGTGAGAGCTCAGGGCCACTGGGGCCGGTCACGGCACGGGCGACGGGGGTAAGGGGTCTTGGGGGTGGGCTGTACCTCCGGCTGACACTAGCTGCATTTCTAGCTTGCCCCCTCCCCGGTGGAAAGCCCGGCGCCCTGGCGGGAATTTCACCTGAGAACTTACCACGAATCGTAAAGTAGAGTAAAAACAGCACACGACACCGCTTAGGCAGGAACGCTTCAACTCAACCTCACAAGCAGCTCCAGGGGTCTTATCCTGGTCTTTTCTGGTCTCTGCTCTCCAGCAGCGGCAAGAGTGCTGCATTTGGTCTTTAGGCAAGGGTTCTTCACTCTTCTGAGGATTACCCAATTATTTTGTAAACTGGAGGTATTAATCCCAACCCTCCTTGCTGTACAGATTTGTGAGGTTCCAAAGAAAGAAAGAAAAGGAAAGAAGCAAGCAGACTGGGAAAAGCCTTTTAAGTAGAAAGTGTAGTAAGCAAAGAGATAGGGCTTTAGACTGTAGGATGTAAGGTTGTCCTTGAGGTGCTCTCTGGGCACCCCTGAACCTTGCTCACCCTGGTTCCCTCTTCCACAGCACTTTCTGCAGCTAGAACAAATTAATGGACGCCTGAGTGCCTCTTTGCTACACTCTCATGACACAGAGACACGGGCTACCATGAACTTGGCGCTGGCTGGTAACATCCTTGCTGCAGGGCAGGATGCCCACTGTCAGCTTCTGCGCTTCCAGACCCATCAGCAGAAGGGCAAAAACAAGACAGAGAAGGCAGGTGAGAAGCTCCCTCTTTAGCTTTGGGGTAAGGGTTAAATGAGTAAGATCACTTATTTTGGTTCCAAAAAAAGTGGGGTTGGAAGTGGGTTATGGTAGCAGGCAAGAAGCTGGATGTTCACTACTAGGGAGGGGGCAAGCACTACTTACTATAGGGCCCTGAAACCTGGCAGACTCTTTGTATTTCAGGTTGCAAGGAACAGGGGCCACGACAGAGGAAGGGGGCAGCCCCAGTAGAGAAGAAGTCTGGAGCTGAAACCCACCAGGAGGGGGTAGAACTCAGTGTAGAGAATTTGCAAGCGGTGCAGACAGACTTCAGCCCTGATCCGTTGCAAAAAGTTGTATGCTTCAACCATGATAACACCCTGCTCGCCACTGGAGGGACGGATGGCTACGTTCGTGTCTGGAAGGTGTGGTTTTGTGGGTTAGAGGATGAGTGTCAGTAGCAGCAAGGTCAGATTGTGATGAACTGATCATGGGTTCTGGGAAACTTGAGTGGAGCCTGTACTGAGTGGCAGAAAAGAAGAAGGGTGGGGATCATTGCACCCTTGCTAGGTACCTAGGGTAACCATGATGGTGGTTTGGTCGCAGGTACCCAGCCTAGAGAAAGTTCTGGAGTTCAGAGCCCATGAAGGAGAGATTGAGGACCTGGCTTTGGGGCCTGATGGCAAGGTGAGGAAGTGAGAGTGTCAAAAAAGTAGGTGATTATGCTGCTTGTCCAGTAAGTGGATCCCCTAACTGTCCATCCTTGGAATCTTGATTCCTGACTAGTTGGTAACTGTGGGCTGGGACCTTAAGGCCTCCGTGTGGCAGAAGGATCAGCTGGTGACACAGCTGCACTGGCAAGAGAACGGACCCACCTTTTCTAACACGCCTTACCGCTACCAGGCCTGCAGGTGTGAGACCCCAGAGGGTAGCTAAAAGAGGCACAGCCTAGATGTGGTGGGGGAGAGGGAAGAGACTGGGGGGAAGCTGGGGAGGATTGTAGCCTTGGTGGGTGTTACCCCAGGCCTGACCAGGGTGCAGGAGGGCACAAACCTCTGAGAAGGGCTGAGCAGGCCCCAGGAGCTGAATATCCTCTCACCTGGCCCCCAGGTTTGGGCAGGTTCCAGACCAGCCTGCCAGGCTGCGACTCTTCACAGTGCAGATTCCCCACAAGCGTCTGCGCCAGCCCCCACCCTGCTACCTCACAGCCTGGGATGGCTCCACCTTCTTGCCCCTTCGGACTAAGTCTTGCGGCCATGAAGTCATCTCCTGCCTTAGTGTCAGGTGTGAGACAGTGGTGACTTGGCTGGTTGTGGGGTGCCTGGGGGAGTTTGGAAGGATGTCCTGTCTGAGGCTCTGAAGAGTACTATTGGTGAATGTTGCTGCATAGGCCCCCGGGACAGTGAGCACTTTATTTTTTGTTGCAGTGAATCGGGCACCTTCCTAGGCCTGGGCACAGTCACTGGCTCTGTTGCCATCTACATAGCTTTCTCTCTCCAGGTAATGGGTAAAGGTGGGCACAGCCCTGAGGGCTCTTTGGGGTGGGGACTCTGGGCCTGCTCGAACCTAAGTGTGTAGGAAGGGTCTGGCCCAGCTCTAGAGGAAAAGCCATCTGGAGACAGGGAGATTGTTTTCCAGGAGAATGTTCTGAACAGGGCCATCCTTCAATAGTTCTTCTCCTGTCTCCAGCGCCTCTATTATGTGAGGGAGGCTCATGGCATTGTCGTGACAGATGTGGCCTTTCTACCTGAGAAGGGTCGTGGTCCAGAGCTCCTTGGCTTCCATGAAACTGCCCTGTTCTCTGTGGCTGTGGATAGTCGTTGCCAGCTGCACTTGCTGCCCTCACGGAGTGAGTCATTGGGATGGGGGTGGGTACCGCCCTACCTCTAGCTATAGCAAAAACTTGCCCCTTGGAGAATGGGCCGCTTGTTTGTAGCCATCTGTCCCCTTCTTGAATGGTTTTGTTCTTAGGGCTGTGAAGCCCCTTTGCCTGCTGACTTCTTCCCTTACCCCTCTTGCAGGGAGTGTTCCCGTGTGGCTGCTGCTCCTGCTATGTGTCGGACTTATTGTTATGACCATCCTGCTGCTCCAGAGTGTCTTTCCAGGTTTTCTTTAGCCTTTCTGCTCTTAGGGAATCAGGGGCCTGGACATTACTACCTTCTAGAACAGAGTGGAGGCCTGAACCCCATTGCTCATTCCACCTGAATCCATAGTTGGCGTTCCTCTGATGAGACTGACGGGCGCTGCCTGCCCTGCCCACTTAAAGCGTGGCTATGGCCCTGTGTGACTCTGAATCCTGAGAACCCTTCATTCTTCATGTGTGGATCCGCCCAGGACAGTGGTATCTGAAAGGCCAGGCCACACCACCTGCATTCTTCCTCTGCCTGCCAGAGGCTCCAAAGTTGAGCTTGTCCTTTCTCCAGAAATATGTGAGGATGCCCAAGAACCTGGAGGTACTGCTGTCCATCACTTGGTCTTCACGTGAACCCCTGGCGTTTGCTGAAGCAAGCCCTGGCCTGGGACTTGCCGTTAGGGAAGGAAGGGGCAAAAGGAAGACCCAGGCAGTAATCTCTGGGTCCAGCTGGGTAGCTCCAAGCCAGCCAGGCGACATATACAATAAGTTCCTGGATGGTCTTCCCTACCCTTGAGAAAAGGGAAAATGAACCTCAGCACATTCAGCAGGAAAAGTTGATATTTAATAAACAAGCAAAGACTGAACTGAGACCCTGGTGGTACTCCTGTCAGTTCTTGCCTCCCTTAGAAGGTGAGAGATCCCTGAGGTTGAGCAGCTCCACTGGGTGCTGGAAGATGGCTTTGGCATACTGATGCAAGAGGCGGTTCATGTAGTTGTGCTGCCAGGGGAACAGCCCTTCCAGGAAGCCAATGTGGCCACCCCGGGCTGTGATGAGCAGTGCAACATGGGGAGAATGTTGGGCAGCCTCTACGGGAAGGGCTTGGGGAGGGGTTAGAGAGGAGGTCAGGAACTGGCCTTTTCTGAGAGCCCAGTCTCTCTCCCCTTGCACCTCACCACCTGTTTTCCCCAGGGCCTGTAAAGCATCCAGATTCAGGGTGCTCACCGTGGACTGGGGAGAAGGGGTCATCAGCTGCATTGAGGCAGAGCACAGGGGTCTGGATGGCATCTACCTTGGTTCTTGGGCTTGCTGCTTGGTAGTAGGTTACACAGTCTTGATATCCAAAAGCCACAGCTGTGTAGCGCTCATCAAACTGGCGGATCGTGCGGGCCTGCATGTGGTAGAGGGTGGGGTACGCTAGGATGAGGATAGGGAATAAGAAGATACTGAACAATTTTGGGTAGGGGGTGGTGGTTGAAAGACTCTACCTGTAGCACAAAGTCTACGTTCACCACCTTTTCCATCACCTTCCTATTTCTGCAAAAGAGTTCATAGAGGTGTGACTCTCCTGGACCTGACCCTATCGTATCTCATGGATAAGCAAACCCAGTTACAAAATTAGTCTGAGCACTGGGAGAACTGGTATTCCTACCATCCCATCCTGCCTGCTGCCCCCTCCCACTTGCCAAAACCCTACCGGTTCACAATGCGGCAGAGCTCGGCAGTGAGGCGCTGATTGAAGAGCAGTGAGTTGAGTGGGGTCTCCAGGGAGCGGGTGGTTTCAGAGGAATCCCAGCATGCAGATAGAGTCAGTGCTGCCACCAGCCCCGAATCTTGCCCTGTTCGAGCTAGGTGGTTCAGCACTAATATCCTGAAGGATGGATCCAGGGGCCGTGAAAGAAGGGTTTGCGTTAGTGAGTTGGGAAAGGGGGAGAGGACATGGGGGAGGAAACAAAGGAAGACTGGACCTTTGGGTCAAGCCCAGGCAACCTTTACCCTCCAAGAGAGATGCCCACAGCCAGCAGTGGAGCTTGGGAGTAGCGGTGCTTTATGTGGCTCACGACTGTCTCCAGATCTTCAGTGTTGCTGGCACAAAAGGCTCTGTGAGTCTGAGGCAAACCAGATAATTGGGTAGGGAGGGAGGCCCTGGCCAGAAGCAGAAAGATGGGAGGGTTCGAGAGATGGAAGGAAAATGGAAGAAGGATGGGTAGGTAGAGCCCCAGGGCCAAGGATCTCTTAAGGGAGTGGGGTGAAGGGCTACGATGAGGAAAGGATACTCACCAGCAGTTCTTCCCCACGGCAGCCTCGGTTGTTAAATACAACAGCTCTGTGACACACACAGGTACGTCTCAGCCAGGCCTTTCCTAGAAGCCCCGCTCCCCTTTTGGTAGCCTTCAGGAAGACCCCAGTCAGAAGTGCCCCTCATATAGTGCTTTCTTCCCAGAGGTATCAGGGTCTTGATCGGCCTCCCTATTACAAGGCCTCAGATACCACCCACTGCCTCCGGGCTGGACCCATCCTTACCTATAACCATCCCTCAGAGCTTGGTTGACTAGTTGTGAGATATAGGAGTCCTGGCTACTGCCTGTGATACCAGGAAGCAGTAATACAATGGGCTGGGTGGTGGGGTCAGGATATTGACTGCTGTTGTGCTGGCCAGCCCAGTCTAGCAGGAGTTGTCCTCCATCTGGGGTTTGGAGGACTTCGCTGTGGTTTTGGAGAAAAGGGCACACCAAGATACTATGAGGAACTCCGTGTGCTTCAGAAGGTTTACCTCTCTTCCCCACAAACAACTCCCACAACTTCCCTCCTGTATCATTTGAGGACACACACTGTGCCCGACATTAAGACCATAACAAGGTGTAATGGGACGTAAAAGATTAAATATTACCTCACTGTTGTGCAATTAAATAGCCCTTCTGTATAACCACTCTCGTTATCCTCAACACACTGAGGTACGTGGGGCAAAGATTACCTTCAGTTTTAAGAAGTAGACAGGATTTCCCTATAGTTGCAGCTTACTGTTCACCCGCTCTGTCCCTTCTTACCTCCAGTAAGGGACTGGAGGCCGAGACTGCAGCAAGACTCGAAAGATGGTTTGTAGCCGCCCCTCAAAACACCACAGCGCAGGGTAGAAAGTCTCCAGAGTGATCGGACAGTGTTGCTCCAGGAGGGCCAGAAACCGGGGCCCGGTCACCAGTTGAGGCCTCTGTAACCACAACAGTCTACCTCACTCCCCTGGATTTTGCACAGCCAGTGAGGCACCTGACACCAGAGCAACCCCTCTCCAGAGGCCGGCCTCTGGGGGTGAGAGACCTAACATACCTTAGCCTGGAATGGCCAAGTCACCTCTGTTTATAATAGAGTCCAGCTGGAGTCCCAGAGAACTCCAGTCCTGGAGGGTGAACTCCAGTCCTGGAGGGCAACCTCCGGCACGGACTCAACTGACCTGGAACCAGGGCTGGGAACTGCTGCAGCTGACTGAGTGCTGACCCCTCCGCTCAGGCTATCTGTGCCCCAAACCCATTTTGCAGAGAGCAGGTAATATCAACTGCCCAGCTGGGTCCTTGCGGAAAGGGTTGGCATCCTAGTCAGAGGCTGAAGAAATGCAGTACCATTCAATCTGTGACTTCTGCCTTGCAATTGATTTACCACACTCCTCTTCCTCAGACTAGCTCCAGCCATGCTGGCTGCGCCTGATTTTAGCACCCCATTGCCACATACTCGCGTTCCCTCCCTACCGTGCGGTCACTGCTGCTTCTACCACAGCACCTCATTTTCTCGCTTATAGGACCCCTGTCGTCAGACCATACTCCAAAGGAGGAATGGTCTCGACGTGAACAGATTTTCCTCTTGTTTCATGCCAGCCAGAAGGAAGGTAACACAATGGCAGGGACAGACAAGTCAGTGGGGACTCGGCTCTGACTTTCCACCCCTCTGCTTGGTTACACATCAAGTGAATGAGAGGGCTAGCCGCATAGCAGGCTTATGAAACAGGGGCATGCTGTACAAAGCCAAAAGGTCACAGTCTCAAGAAATTTCTATTGCTGTTGCAAGCCCTAAGGAACCTGAGGACCAGATTCCTATGTCTTCTGCAGTTTTAGTACCCAAAAAAGGCTGGGTAAATTATGAACTAGAGAGGCCAAGTTGCTAGCACAGCTGTTGAGAGGTGTGATTCATAACACGGTCTTTAACCCCCGGACTAATAATGCTTGAGATTCATTGTATGCTATGTGCAGGTTCTAGGCTAAGCCCAACCTTATGAGGGAGCATATTTCATAGGTGAAGAAACAGTGACCCAAAGAGTTTAAGTTGTTTGCCCAAAGTCACACAGCAAGCAAGAGGCAAAGCAGAATTCGCAATTATGATACTACCACCAATACTAGTAGGTTGAATTTGTTGAGTGCTCGTGTTTCAAGCATTGTGCTAAGCACTTTACATAATTATACCCTGTGATTTTCACAATAGCTCTTTGACAGTAGATCCTGTGATCCCCCGTGGGAACAGGTTGGAATGTTGAGTAAGTTGTCAAGGGTCATGAAGCCTGCCAAAGACAGCTAGTGGCGGAACTGGAATTCAAACCCAGGTCTGACTCCAGAGCTTATGCTCTTAATCACCATACTATATTACTTCCTAATTGCCAGGATTTTGAGTTGTCATCAATCTGTGGAATTTTTTTTTTTTTTTTTTAAGTTTAGTTAGAGAGAGAGAGAATGCAAGGAGGGAAGGGGAAGAGAGAGGGAGAGACAGAATCCCAAGTAGGCTCCACACTGTCAGGGCAGAGTTTGGGGCTCAAACTCAACGAACCACAAGATTATGACCTGAGCCGAGATCAAGAGTCGGACACTTAACCAACTGAGCCACCCACGTGCCCCAATTTAGGGAATTCTTGATCAAATAAGCTCAGTAGTGTAGAATAAACTAGGTCACACATTTGATTTATATGGGTTAATTTCATTTGAGCTCTAGTGAAGTATTTTTTTTAATTTTTTTTAACGTTTATTGATTTTTGAGACAGAGAGAAACAGAGCATGAATGGGGGAGAAACAGAGACAGAGAGAGAGGAAGACACAGAATCTGAAGCAGGCTCCAGGCTCTGAGCTGTCAGCACAGAGCCCGATGCAGGGCTCGAACTCACAGACCGAGAGATCATGACCTGAGCCGAAGTCAGATGCTTAATCGACTGAGCCACGCAGGCGCCCCATAGTGAAGTATTTCTAGACTCATTCCTGAGAATTAATTAGTAATATGCCATTGGTCACTGTGGGTAAATCAATAATAGTCCATTATCATGCTGGACAATCCAAACTCCTCAGGGCTTCCAGAATGTGCTTTTTCCTGCATTGTAACCAATATTTGGAAGTCAAGGAGGGGTTTGGAGTAAAAAATGGCAGAGGTCTCTGAGTTCTTTGTGGCTGATCCAAGCAAAGGAAAATGTTTATTAAGGACAGCTCTGGTCTGAAATGATTGACTTTTGAAATCAGGCATATAAGGTAGGATTTATAGGGTACTGTGAGGTTTGGATTTTTGTTTTATTAAGGCAGATTTAACACATGCGAATGTAGAAAGCTCTGAAAATACAGAAAGTTTAGATAACATTTAAATTCCCTATAGATCTTTAAGGGCTTGAATCGATAGATTTTTTTATTAGACTCAGTTACCTGGAACAGCTTAATGAAGATTAAAAGATTTAGATTTTTCTGGATATATGAATTATGTATTTTGTCTAAATTCAGTGTTCAACTTCAGTGTCCAAGTTCATCAAAATCAACCTCTTGAGACTTTACCATTGCATTATATATACGCGGAGAGCCCAGAACTTAACACAGGGCTGAATGAACAACGACAGGGTTATCCATGAGTCCTGAGCTGCACAGGGAACCTCTACCCGCCCTTAAGAGAAGCAAGGCTCTGCTAAGTGGACAGCATGGTGGGAGTCAGCCACATCTGCACAGGCCTCCGGTTCCTTTGTTCTGTGAAGTTAGTGAGAAACTCAACTCGACTGCCTTTTTAGAAGAGGAAAGCGTCTCCCTGACACCTGAGGATGCCTTCCAGCCGGCCCTTCCTCAACTGTTTGTCTCTATCATTGGGAGCAGCACCCCTCTGATGGCTGAAAGGCCCAACTGGCATGGGGAGCGTTTGGGACGCAGAGAATCTAGGCAGACAAAGAAGCAAAACTCTTCGTTAGGTGATAATAGCAAAACAGAACCCTGCTGTAGCATGGCAGGGCTGGTGGTGGAATTGGGGCATCAACTTTCACCTGGGGCAGGGGGCCCAATCATGCCACCTCCCACAAAGGGCTCTATCCCCTGGCTGGAAGCTGCCCCTTAGGCCCGAGTATCCTAAACCCGCCGGCCAGAGCTTTGGACCCGCACCCACCTGGGGCACACATATCCAGTAGTAGCCCAAGTAGAGGGTAGCGCCAAGACCCAAAAGTAGAGAGAAGGGCTCTGTCCAGGTGCCAGTCTGAGGGCTCTGGGAAGAGCTCAGCATCTTGGGTGGTTGGATTCTGACTTCCCAGTTCTTGACCGGCTCCTGCACCTGATTCTTGGCCGGGAGGCCGGCAGGTGTGCGCCGGGCCCCGCACGCCATTGGACAGTCTGTGCAGGGACGGCCTCCGCTGCCGGGTGGGGCGGGGGTCCTGGCCCCGCCCCGCCCACCGCCGCCGCGCTCCGCGGCAGGCGGGGCAAAGGGCGGGGCCCGGACCTCGACCCGCGCCGAGTAGAACCGAGTTACCAGTGGTGACCTCCCTGCCCGTCGCCCGCTTCGCGCGCCTGGGCGCCTCCTGCTTCCGCCTCCCGGTGACTAGCGGTGCCGCCCCTTGCAAGGACCACCACCTTCTCCCCAGCCTCCATCTTGGTGAGACGTGTCTCCAGCGCCTTCCTCAAACTCTGCCCCCGCCACGCTAGTTAGGCAGTTTGGTTACGGTCCCCCAGTCAACCAGTCACTGACACACAGGACACAGCCACTCCTTGGTGACATCCTGCCCTTTCACACAGGACAGCCATTCACTGTGAACTTCACCTTCAGGACGTGGCCGCTCACCTTGTGACGCCCTGCAGTCCTGCAGTGTTCAGCTATTCTCAGTGGACTTCCCATACTGGACACAGCCATTCATACTGTGGCACCCAGTCACATAGGTTTCAGCTATTGGGTGGATGGCATTCCACATAGAGTCACACACACACAAAGGTTAAGGTCACATACCATCACTACACCGTCTTTCATAATGTCAAGTAAGTACAATAGATACCTACTCATCCCCCACTTTGTACCAGGCAGTGGGATACCCCTGGAATGCTCTTGCCTGTCATCACTGGAATGTGGAAACGAATAAGTAATCTAATAGAGCAGTGGTTCTCAGCCGTGACTGAAGATTAGAATCATCTGGGAGTTTTGTTTTGTTTTTTAATTTGATTAACATTTATATTTTTGAGAGAGGGAGAGACAGAGCGTGAGCTGGGGGCAGAGGGGGGTGGTGGGCAGAGAGGGAGACACAGAATATGAAGCAGGCTTCAGGGTCTGAGCTGTCAGCCCAGAGCCCGATGTGGGACTTGAACTCATGAACCATGACATCATGACCTGAGCCAAAGTTGGCTGTTTAACTGAGCCACCAGGCGCCCTTCATCTGGGAGTTTTAAAAACAACCAGCGCCCAGGCCTCACCCCCTGCTATAGTTGGTTTGGAGAGGAGACTAGGTATCAATATAACTTAGAAGTTCTTTGGAAGATTCAAATGTGTAGTCAGGGTTGAACCCCTGCGGTAGGGCACAGGGCTAGCTAGATAGGGGAAGTACTAGCTGCAGTGAGAGCACTGAGGAGGGTGCCCGAACACCATGGGTCAGAGCAAGTGTACCCGGATGTTAAGTGATGATACATTTAAGGTGAAACCAAAAATTGAGTAGGAGTTTCCCAGGCAAGGGAGAGGTGGGAAGAGAATAGTTGTTCCAGGAGCAGAAACAGCGTAAGCAAAAGCTTGGGTGTGAGAGACTTCTTAAAGGAACCAAAAGAAATCTGGTTGTCTGGAGCATATGAGATGGTCAAGAATCAGGCTGTGAGCAGCTACACAAGGGATGTGAGAGTTTAAACCAAGGATGGGGGGAAACCATCAAAGAGTTTTACAAAGGGGCGAGCAACATGACCGGCGTTATGTTTTAAAGGAATCATTCAGGCGACTTGGAGAATGGATTGATTGGAGGAGGCTGAGAATGGAAACAGGCCAGTTAGGAGGCTGTTAACAGTACTTCGGCATGGCAGGTGGCTGCCTGGACTGGAGGAGCTTGGGAGAGGAGTGAAGATCTTTAAGACAGGAGGCAGAATGGAATAGGACTTGGTGTTTGGAGGTCAGGAGAGAAGGAGAAATCATGAAGGATGCGCAGGTTTTTGACTGTATGAGTCAGGGATGCATGGCGGTACCAGTCCCTGGGTTAAGGAAACTGGGGGAAGGGAAGGTTTGAGGAGGAAGAGGATGCGTTCTGAACTCAGACACACAGAGGTTAGGGTGCTGGTAGGTGTTCTAATTGCTTTTTCTTAGATTCTGTATTTGTCTATTTGGCATCTGTCAGTCACAGGGCCAAACTAACAGCCGAAGTTGACGTTTCGTCTGCAATCCAGAGCCCATACTCTGAGCCACTTCTGTGATCTAAATCTCACACGACAAGCCAATATTTCCCCTGTCCTAAATCAACCCAGGGTCAGGTATCAGATAACCAGGGACAGTCCCTGTGTCCCCAAGCCTGCCTGATTACTCAAACTAGCCAATTCTAAGCTGTCTACCTTGCCCTGCCTTGCCTTTCCACTTAATAAAGGCTGTGGCCTCTGCCTTCCTCCTTGCTCCTTTCTGCCCATGACAGAAGCCCACTGGGGTTTCCCCCTGTCATCCTGTGTAGTGAGCTATGCCTGTCGTTTCCAGGATAACTGGAGCACTAAATTTTTCTTCCAATGACATTGACCTCTCCACGTTGTCACTCAGTCACCTTTATACATTAAAATCTAGGCACAAATTAGAGGATGTTCATTTCCTGAAGAGGTCTGGGGCTTGGGGCTTGGAATTTGAGGTTTGGCAGCCATCAGCATTTAAATGATATATTCGTTTTCAGGGTTGCCATAACAAAGTACCACACACTGACTGTCTTAAACAACAGAAGTTTATTGTCTTACAGTTCTGGGGACTAGAAGTCCAACTTCAAAGTGCCAGAAAGATCGGTTCCTTCTGAGAGCTGTGAGGAAGAATCTGTCCCAGGTCTCTTCTCTGGCTTCTGGTGGTGTGCTGGCAATCTTTGGCATGTAGAAGCTTCTTGGCCACAAGAACATGCTACCTGCATCTTCACAAGACGCTTTCCCTGTGTGTGTGTGTGTGTCTATGTCCAAATTTGCCCTTTTTAAAATAGCTTATTTATTTATTTTGAGAGGAGAGAGAGCAAGCAGGGGACGGAAAGAGAGACAGAGAATCCCAAGCAGGCTCTGCACTGTCAGTGCATAGCCCAACCTGAGGCTCAAACTCACAAACTGTGAGATCATGACTTGAGCCGAGACCAAGAATCGGACGCTTAACCGAGCCACTCCAGAGCCCCCAAGTTTCCCCTTTTCACGTGGACACCAGTCAAATTGGAGTGGGGTGGGCTCACCCTACTCCAGTAGGACCTCATTTTCACTTCTTATACCTGCCGCGACCCTATTTCCAAATAAAGTCACATTCTGAGGTATTGGGGGTTAGGATGTCAACATATGACTTTTTGAGGGACTCAGTTCAACCCATAACAGATAGTGATGGAAGCAACATGAACAGACAAACACATGAACAGATAGAAGTGAGGGGAGAGCCCAGAGGAACTCTGTTGCGTAAAGAAAACTAAGAAGAAACGAGTAGAGGGAGAAGATGGTGTTGCTGGACGGTGGGTCCCATAATTCTCGCAGGTAGTGTCCAGCAATGTCCGCCATAGGAAGGAGGACAGAATGACTTCGATGAGAGTCAGTTGTTCTGAAAGATTGGAAGGAGCTGAAGGAGAGGGAGACGTTGAAGATTCTGAAGAGATAAGTTATTCCTTTGAAGAACTAAGTCCTTGTGGGGTGCCTGAGCGGCTCAGTTGTTTGACCGTCTGATTCTTGGTTTCAGGTCCAGTCATGATCTTGCAGTTTGTGATGACTGCACAGAGCCTGCTTGGATTCTCTCTCTCCCCGCCTCTCTCTGCCCCTCCCCTGCTGATGCGTGCACACTCCTGTGCGCTCGCTCTCTCTCTCTCTCTCTCTCACACACACACACACCAAAAAAATGAAAGAAAGAAAGAAAGAAAGAAAGAAAGAAAGAAAGAAAGAAAGGGAGAGAGAAAGAAAGAAGGAAAGAAAGAGAAAGAAAGAAAAAGAAAGAAAATAAAAAAAGGAAGGAAGGAAGGGAGGGAGGAAGAAAGGAAGGAAGGAAGGAAGTCCTTGGGCCAGTGGGTGAAGATGTAGTCTGAAGCCTAGGAGGAATTGATCATTGTGACAAAAGTAGGTGACACTCCATTTTGAGTAGGTGACACTTTGCTGGCAAACGACTGCCACCATCACCCTTAAGATGACACTTTTCCCAGCCCTCTCGCCAACCATGTCTCGTATGCAGCTGCTTCTCAGTGATGCACCTGGTCACAGCCACCCAATGACACCTTCCCTGGAAACCAGCAGTCACAGCTGTCATTTGAGCATCACAAACAACTCAGGAAAGAGTTCAACCAACTACCCTAACACATGTACCGCTACTGTCCTCTCCTGTCACACCCCCGGACAATCATTCCCACCCTGGCCATACGCTCTCAGGGCCATGTTGTCGCTCTGGACACACAGTCACACAAAATACCTCTACTGTCACAAGTGCCTCACGCACACGGCCACATCCACTAGTCACAGCCACACTAACAGTTCCGTCCTGTCTCGCACACAGGCTGGGCGCCGGCGGGCAGTGGCACCGGCAGCACCACCACAGTTAGGCACGCTTCTCCTGAACACCAGCATCACCAGCTGTCTCTCTAGAAGTCTGTCCCTGTCTCTCTCACGGAGACACGGGCACACGCGCGCACGCACACGCGCGCCAGGGCCGCGGGGAGGAAGCCCGGCGCGGGCTGCGGAGGGCGACGGCCCTGCCCGCGGCCGCTGGCGCTGCGGACTCTGCCCGGGCCAGGGCGGCGGCCGGCCGGAGGGCGACGTGGAGCGGCCACGTGGAGCGGCCCGGGGGAGGGCCCGGCGGCGGCGAGCCGAGGCGCGGCCGGCGCACAGCCTCCAGCCGCCGCGAAGCCGGACCCCAGCCCTCGCCGCGCCGCCGCAGGTGGGTCCGCGCTCGGCGTCGGGCGGCCTCGCCCCGGGCCTGGCGGGCTGGGGGCCGCGGGGCCGCAGGGCTGCGGGGCGGGGGCGGCCTCCGGCCTCTGGGGGCCCAGGCTGCGGGCGCCGCCCCTCTGCGTCCCCGGGCGGGGGCGGCGAGGAGCGGCGGCTCCAGCCTCGGGGCACCTCCCGGGAGGAGGTTACCCCGGAGGGCGAGTAGAGGAAGGGGCTGGAGAGCGAATCCCGAGCTCTCTAGGCGTGGCGATGGGGTTTCACAGTTCCCCGGCCGCCTTTCCCCCCGTGTCTCCTTTGTCTCTCTGACATCGTGGGAGGGAGGTTGGGGGCTGGCAGGAGTTTCATCCTCATTTGACAGATGAAGAAAAGGGGGACTGGGGAGGGACCCCAGCTGGGGCCAGCTGGAAGTGTTAGGGTGGAGACCAGCTGTCAGGTGTGGGGGACCTTTTTGGCCGTAAAGCCACTCTCTCTTCTTTTGGGGGAGGGGAGTGTCCTGGGAGGCACAGGGGGCACCAGAGGGATAAGTTAAGGGTGAGGATTTGGTTCAAAAGAACTTTGGGACAGTTAGACTCAGCCAGAAATGGGATGGATGCCCTATGAGGTGCTAGACTCCCGCCCTGGAAAGTCAAGCGGGGGGCTGAATGGCCATTGACAGGGATGCTGTGGAAGAAAGCTTTGCACTGGATGGGAAGCTACCCAAGATAAAAGGCCCCTGCCACTTCCTAGATTCTCTGGAAATACTCAAAGAGCATGCGCTCGCTGCCAGTCATGTAACGGACATTATCCCACTGCATCTTCCCCAGGCCCGTACAAGGCTGATACTGTTGTTCCGGGCGCAGAGAGATTCAGACACCCACCTAGGCCCCAGCGACAGGACGGAGGGGCCGGGTTTGATCAGAGGCCTGACCCCAAGGCTGGGCTCTCCTCCCGTGCTCGGAGGCAAAGGCTTGAAGAAATCTGAGGCCTGAGAGTCGCTGTGACTGGGAGTGTATGAATGGGAGTGTGTGTGAAGGATGTGAGTAACTATTACGTGACAAGTGTTAACTATGAGTTGCAGTGGCTTTCGCGTCGTCATGAGAGTAAATTACGTTTATGAGCATCATAGTTATAGGAAATGATTAGGAACATTTTATTTGACAGGCAGTGGTTCAATAATGGCTTTATTTCTTCTGTTGCTTACAAAAGCTTCTGTAAATGCTGAGAAATGTCTTACGTGTGGACAAGTCACATTAGGCCAACCTCCTTACACATTACTTGAAGTGCTGTAGCTGACTTCCTTTAAGCAATATAGGTGGGTCATCTGTACTAAAAATGCCAGTTTGAAGCATAACTCCTGAGAATATTACTTGGATTGACATTAACAGTCCACATACAGTTACTCAAGTTTGTGACGTGAACTATCGTCAGAATGCTCAGGTTGTCAGGAGGGCCCAGGTTATTCCAGGTAGAAGGTAGAACAGCTTGGGCAAAAGCACTGTAAAGTGAAAGTGAGAGGTGTTTTGGGAGCCTCTCCTCTGTCTGCAGCAGAGCATTAGTGTCATAGAGCACCGGAAGATGAGTATAAAATGGTGACCTGATATCTATCTAATTGTAGAAGGCCTTGAAAATGCCAAGGTGAGGACTTTGGACTCTAATAGAAATAGGGTGCCACTGAAGATTTTGGAGTTCCAGCTAAGGAAGATTAATGTGATGTGGGTATGGAGGGTCCTTTAAATGGAGAAGATACCAGAGGCAAGGGCAAGAGAGAGGCTACTGCATTAATTTGTGCAAGAAGTACTTCGTTATGCACTTAACATTCACTGTAACCCTGTGAGTTGCATACTGTTATTATCTCCCTTGTGCAGGTAAGGTAACCGAAGTTCAGTGAGGACAGCCTGTGGTGGAGCTGGGATTTGAACCTAGGCCTGGTTGGTTCCAAAGCTCTGTTCTCTGTCCACTACACAGGCTGCATAGTTACATACTTGTGATGGGTGCATATGACCGAGAGGAGGAGAGTACTGGTAATTCGTGTGGACAGGGTACATGCTTTTCAGGGCCCAGGACAAAAACAAAATTAAGAATTTCAAGATGGAGGGGTGCCTGGGTGGCTCAGTCCGTTAAACGGCTGACTCTTGATTTTGGCTCAGGTCGTGATCTTGCAGTTCATGGGTTTGAGTCCTACACTGGGCTCTGCACTGACAGTTTCTCTCTCCCTCTCTCTCTGCCCCTCCCCCTGCTTGCACTCTCTAAATAAATAAATAAATAAATAAATAAATAAATAAATAAACATTAAAAAATATATTAAAGAAGAAGAATTTCAAAACAGTGACAGCAGAGTATTACACTAAGCACAGGGCCCCTCCGAGAGCTGGGCCCCTGTGTGACTGCCCAGGTCACACGCAGTTCAGATTACTCAGACAACTTTAACAAACCGCCTCGAAACTTAGTGGCTGAAAACAATAACTTTGACTTTGCTCACGAGCGTGCCGTCTGGGCAGGGGTATGGAGACAAGCACATTTCTGCTCCATTCAATGTGGGCTGGGGTACCTGGAAAGCTGGGGGTCGGAATCACCTGAAGGTTTGCTCTTTCTCCTGGATGGTCCTTGGGCTGGGGAGATGTGAGCGGGTGAAGGCCAGAACAGCCAAGGCTCCTCAGACATCTCGCTGTCTGTGGTTTCTCCAGTCTTCGGTGTGGTAGCTTCAGGGACGCCAGACTTCTTCCACGGCAGCTCAGGGCTTCAGACGCGCATATCTGCATGTAGGGAGAGAGAGAGGGAGAGAGAACCAGAACCAGGTACAAGCTATGTCACCTTTTAAGACCCACACTTGAAAGTCACGTAGCATCATTTCAGCTCTTCATTAGGAGTGAGTGGCTGAGTCCAGATCATATACAAGGAAAGGCAAATTAGACTCAATCCTTTGTGGGAAGAAGTGTCAAAGAATTTGTAGACATGTTTTTTCAAACCAGCACATTTGGCCTAACGAGTGTGTACATTAGTGGGACCGGAGGGTGCTTCTCCTTTATGCCTGAGTTGCTACCCCCAGAGAGTCCTCTTTTAAAAGGCAACTCGTAGTGGATGATAACACATTAAGCCTGGATAATAGGTTTGGACAGCTCTGAGGGATTTAAATTACTTCAGTGCCTCCTGTAGGCGTAGGTCCTGGCAGAAAACAGATGGGGGTGGGGGGGTGCGGTAGTGTGGGGTATACCCACACCATCTGAGGGTATCCAGGGAGGGGTGGGGATGTGTGAAGCCACTGCAGAGCAGTCCAAGAAAACTTCTGGAGGGGAAGAAGGCATTATTGTACAGCCAGGCATGGGATTTTACAAGATATGTAAAATCTTGTGTCATTTATTTATTTATTTATTTTTAATTTTTTTTTTTCACGTTTATTTATTTTTGAGACAGAAGGAGACAGAGCATGAATGGGGGAGGGTCAAAGGGAAGGAGACACAGAATCTGAAACGGGCTCCAGGCTCTGAGCTGTCAGCACAGAGCCCGACACGGGGCTCGAACTCACAGACTGCGAAATCATGACCTGAGCCAAAGTCGGCCGCTTAACCGACTGAGCCACCCAGGCGCCCCAAATCTTGTGTCATTTAACCCTTACCACACCCCACAAGAGGTCCGCCTCACGTGCCAAACGAGAACCCGAAACACAGAAGTCACACAGCTACTGTGTTCCAGAGCCAGGATTTGGATTCAGGCAGCCTGAGGTTAGGGCCCCTTCCCTTACACTTTGGGCTGTGCCACCTATGCCTTATAATTCTGTGTTTCTCTTTCTCTTAATCATTGCTTAACATCTGTATCTTTTCCTACTTATATATTTGCAAGCTTTAAAAAAAAAAAAGGAATAAGTACTTCTACTTCATACTCTCATCTCACTTATAAGAGTGCCTCACATATAGTAGGTGCTCAATAAATATTGAAGAACTAAATACACTTTATCTTCATTCTACAAACTTAGTATTTATACTTGCCTTCCCTACAGATGCTCACCCTCCTCGCCTTTGTCATGAAAAGTCTTTGACATCTGGTGCTACCCATGCTGTCCTCTGTGGCATCTGGTCCCAGGATCTATACTTTCTGGCATTCTCCGTCTGGCCTCTTTCGGCCAGCTGGCCCTCTCAGCCATTATGTGCCTCTCCTTCTGCCTTAGAGAACCCTCAGCTGAACCTTGCCATCACCACCCCCGAAACCCAGCAGCACTCTGGATACCAGACCCCTTCACCTATATCCTCCTTCAGCCATTGTTTCCTGGGTGCTCCGGTGCCCTGGGGGCAGGACCTTCCCTCTAACCCTCCTGGCTAAGGCACACATCCCTGCAGTTCTTGCATTTCCACTCAGTCTCCATGGACTTTCTGTTGAGATTTCTGTCTTGAACCCCCTATTGCAGTAGGCAGCGGTGTTGAAACCCTACTTGCCTCCAGTCCTCACTTGTCCCACTGCACTTGACTTACCATGTCCTTCGTGATACAGAAGTTTAAACCCTTGATATATTCAAATCTGTCTATTTTTTCCTTTGAGACTTATGAGTTTGTAGTATTTACATTTTTTATGTTTACTTTTGAGAGAGAGAGTGCGCGCACGCGAAAGCTGGGGAGGGACAGAGAGAGGGGAACAGAGGATCTGAAGCAGGCTCTGTAGAGAGCCCTATGCGAGGTTCAAACTAACCTCGTGAGATCATGACCTGAGCTGAAGTTGGATGCTTAACCGACTGAGCCACCCAGGCGCCCCAGTATCTATCATTTTTTATTGCTCCGTTCTATAATGCGATTTGCTTAGCCATTGCCTAAATGTTAGACAATGTCAGGTTGTTTGTTTCTTTGACTAATATTTATAGCACAGTTATAGATATCTTTGTAGTTTCTTTTTCCATTTGAGTTCTTCCCTATGTAATCCACAGGATGGTGTTATTGGGTCAGAGTTTCATGGCAATTAATACATATTTGCAGATTACCTCTCTAGAAACGTTTCAGGTTTGTAGTCCCTCAAGTGATATAGGTTAATCCTCACTGATTCAAATTATGTAATGGTTATAGGACTATTAAGATTTGCTATTTCCTTTTCCATCAGTTTTGCTACTAAGTTTTTCTAGGAAATTAGCTCTATCCTCTAAGAAGTTTTCAAATCTCTGCTGTTTCTATAGTTATGTCCCCATTTTCATTTTATTTGTACCTTTTCTCTTTGTTCTTAATGCGAATTGTCAGAGGTTTGTCTATTGAATTAGTCCCTTTTTAAATTTATTTTTTTATTTTTTATTTTTTATTTTAGAGAGAGGGAGCAGAGGGAGAGAGGGAGAGAATCTTAAGCAGGCTCCATGCTCAGCATTCAGCCCAAATCAGGGCTCGATCCCACAACCCTAGGATCATGACCTGAGCCAAAACTAAGAGTCAGAAGCTCAACTAACTGAGCCACCCAGGTGCCCCTGTATTAGTCCTTTTAAAGAAACACCAGTGATGGGGCGCCTGGGTGGCTCAGTCAGTTGAGCTTCCGACCTGGGCTCAGGTCATGATCTCACTGTTCATGAGTTCGAGCCCTGCGTTGGGCTCAGCACTGACCACTCAGAGCCTGGAGCCTGCTTCGGATTCTGTGTCTCCCTCTCTTTCTCTGCCCCTCCCCCACTCATGCGCTGTCTGTCACCCTCTCTCAAAAATAAATAAATAAATAAACATTAAAAAAATTATTAAAAAATAGAAAAGAAACACCAGTATTTGACTTTGCTGCTCTTCTCTATCGTGTTCCTAATTTCTGCCATCTCTTATTACTTTATTTCTTAGTTTATTCTGTTTTACTAGCTTGTTGAGTTGGAAGGTTTAACTCATTAACTTTTAGTCCTTTCTTCTAATATACACTTTGAAGTCAATCCATTTTCCCTCTGATACCACTTTGATTACCTATCTTGTTTTCATGCATATCCTCCCAGTATTATCCAATTCTAAGTATTTAACAGTTTCCATTATGATTTTCTTCTTTGATCCACATACAAGTATGACTTCTAAATTTCCATATACGTGAGATTTTTTACATAATTTTTGTTATTGCTTTCTAATGTAATTGTATGTTAGGCATATAATACAGGGTGAGACAGGTTCTTTTTTTTTTTTTTCCTCTAACGTTTATTTTTAAGACAGAGAGAGACAGAGCATGAACAGGGGAGGGTCAGAGAGAGAGGGAGGCACAGAATCTGAAACAGGCTCTAGGCTCTGAGCTGTCAGCACAGAACCTGACCCGGGGCTTGAACTCACAGACCGCGAGATCATGACCTGAGCCGAAGTCGGACGCTTAACCGACTGAGCCACCCAGGCGCCCCAGGCATATACTTTTTTAATGTTTATTTATTTTTGGAGAGAGAGAGACAGAGTGTGAGCAGGGGAGGGGCAGAGAGAGAGAGGGAGACACAGAACCCGAAGCAGTCTCCAGGCTCCGAGCTGTCAGCACAGAGCCCGATGTGGGGCTCGAATTCACAAGCTGTGAGATCATGACCTGAGCTGAAGTCAGCCGCCCAACTGACTGAGCCCCCCAGGCGCCCCCATTTAGCCCAGGCATATTAAATGTTTTATTTAACCTTCTACATTCTTACTAATGTTTAGTCTGCTTAATCTTTCAAATACTAAATGAGATATGTTAAATTCTCCACCATGATGGCAGATTCGACTTTTCTCCTTGTAGTTCTGCCTGTTTTTTTTTTTAAAGGCTTTATTTTTTTAGCGCAGCAAAATTGAGAGGGAAGTGTAGAGATTTCCTATATACCTCCCCCCTTCAGCCCCTCATGCACAACTCCCTTATTATCAACATTCCAGACCAGAGAGTCCAATTTTTATGACGGTTGAGCCTGCATTGACACATCATCACTCAAAGTCCATAGTTTACGTTAGGGTTCACTCCTGGTGGTGTACATTCTGTGGGTTTGGATAAATGTATAATGACATGTGTCTGTCATGATGGGATCATACAGAGTAGTTTCACTGCCCTAAAAATCTTCTGTGCTCCTCCTACTCATCCCTTCCACCCCAGCCCCTAGCAACCACTGATGTTCTGACTGTCTCCATAGTTTAGCCTTTTCCAGAATGTCAGATAGTCAGAATCATTTAGCTCACAGCCTTTTCAGATCGGCTTCTTTCTCTTAGTAATATTCATTTAAGTTCCTCCAGGTCTTTTCATGGCTTGAGAGCTCATTTCTTTTTGGCATTAAATAATATTCCATTGTCTGGATAGACCACAGTTTATTTCTCCATCCTTCTACTGAAGGATATCTTCTTTGCTTTCAAGTTGTGGCAATTATGAATAAAACTGCTATAAACATCTGTGTGCAGGTTTTTGTGCGGACATAATTTTTCAGCTCCTTTCACTAAATGTGAAGGAGTGCAATTGCTAGATTGTGTGGTAAGAATATGGTTAGCTTTATATGAAACTGCCCAAGTGTCTCCCAAAGTGGCTGTGCCATTTTGCATTCCCCCAGCCAGGAATGAGAGTTCCTGCTGCTTCACATCCTTGCCAGCATTTGGTGTTGCCAGTGTTCTGGATTTTGTCTGGATTTTGGCAATTCTAATAGGTGTGTAGTGTTATGCCAGTTTTTATTTTGGATGTTCTGAGGTTATGTTATTAGACACATACAAGTTCAGAATTATGTTATCCTCCTATGGGATTCAAGTTTTATGAATTTTTTAATGACATTCTTTTATTTATAATCATGCGTTAAAGTCTAGTCAATAAAGCTATAGTAGCTTTCTTTTGTCTATTATTGCTTTTTTTTTTTTTTTTTTGAGAGAGAGAGAGTGCCGATGCGTGTGCAAGCAGGGGAGGGGCAGAGGGAGAGAGAATCCTAAGCAGGCTCCATACCCAGCACAGATCCCAGCACTGGGCTCAGTCTCAAGACCGTGAGATGGTGACCTGAGGTGAAATCAAGAGTTGGATGCTTGACTGAGCCACCCAGGCGCCCTTCTACTTGCCTTTCCTTTTTAAAATTTTTTTTAGTTTTTTTCTCTTGTAATGCCTTTCTTTGAATTGATTTTTTTTTAAATTCCATTCATTTTTTCCTCTGGTGGTTTGAGGTCATGCATTCCATTTCTATTTTTTTAGTGGTTATCCTTAAAACTTTTACATGCGTATTTAACAAAGTTGCTCAGTATGTCTTTCTCCCCAAACAACCGTCTGCACCTTACATCTTAATGTTGTCTGATATTGTAGCTCAGGCCACCTTTTCTGCCCCCTGTATTAACATAGTTGTCAATCTATGTTTGTTTATATTTTCCCAAATACTTTCTGATTTCTTTTCTGCTCACCATTTTCCCCTGCATTTCAAATCCTTTGGGGATCACTTTCCTTTTTCCTGAAACAGATCCCTTAGAATTTCCTTTACTGGAGGAATGTTGGTGGCATATTCTCTAATTTGTTGTTTATTGAAATTATTTTTATTTCACCTCATTCTTGAAAGATAATTTTGCTGAGACTGGAGTTCTAGAATGGCAATCTCCCCACCTCCGCTCCCCACCCCGACCCCCTTCCCCCTGCCTTTCTCAATGTATTAAGATACTACTGTAATCTGGCATCACTCTTGCTGTTGAGAAATCAGCTGTCAGTCTAATTATTCTTCCTTCTGGGGTATTTACCTTTTCTTTCTGACTGCTTTTTTTAAAAAAAGTTATTTATTTATTTTGAAAGAGAGTGCCTGTGGGGGAGGGGCAGAGAAAGAGAGAGACACAGAGAGAGACTCAGAATCCGAAGCAGGCTCCAGGCTCAGAGCCTGACATGGGGCTCGAACTCATGAACCGTGAGATCATGACCCCAGCTGAAGTCAGACGCTTAACTGACTGAGCCACCCAGGCACCCCACCCATTGCATTTTAAAATCAACCTTTTCTTTGTATTTGTGTAAGTTATGTTTGTTTCTTCTTCAAATCTTCTTGGTCATTTTTATGTTCATATTCCTTCTGCATAGTTTCAAACTTCTCTTTGGTTTCTTGAAACATATTAAATATACCTTATATTCTCTGTATGATAATTCCAATGTCTTTAATTTTTGCAAGTCTGGGTTCACCCGTTATTGGTTAGCTGGCTCTCATTCACAGTGTCTTATTTCCTTGTACGTTTATGACTTTCTGGCTGTAAGGTCATGCTCACCGATACTCGGAATTTCTTTGAGCTGGGATTGGAGTTGTGTTTCGTGGACAAGATATATAATTTCTTCTGCTAGTCAACTGGAGGTACCATCAACCAGGTACCACTTAAAATATAAATGATCTGCTTTAGGTTTTTGAACCACAGAGATAGCATTAATTCAGGTCCTGAACCCACATTAGAGCAGGCTTGTTACAAATTCTGAGGGAAGACTTTATCCCTTCTACCCAGCACCAAGGTCAAGACTGGCAAGATTTGTGCTGCCCTTCTTTGTGACACATTTACTTTTCGTTCACCCTTAGATTGAGTCAGGCTGTTTGAATCCCAACTTTCCGTAGGGGATCTCCTATCAGTCTCCTCACGATGGGTGGGTCCAGACCTTATCTCTGGGCTCCTCTGTTGCACAAAGCACTCAGATTGATAGTGCAAATTCACCTGGATTTGGTTTGGCAGACACTTTTAAGGCAAAGCTGATTTCAAGCTCACTTCCCCCCAGGATGACCGTTTTCACTGTGCTTTTGCACTCAGAATTTCTTACTTTCTTGCCAACTCAATGCATTTGAAAAAATACTATTTTTATCCAACTTTGGAGTTACTTTCTTTGAACATTTACAATCATAGTCTCCGACATAGAGATCTGGATATTCTTCTAGACAACCCTTTCACTGAGGTGTATCCAGACCCCTGAGGGCCCGCAGTTGATATGGAGATCTCAGTCCCAACTACCTCCCTTGGATGGACCCAAGACGTGTCTTCTCTTTTGGGGACAACTGAAGCTCAAGCATCTGTGTTGCCAGCCAGTGTTCGTGTTTGGCCACTGGGGATTATGGACGCCAATAAACTATGTCGACTCATGATATTTGTAGGGGCCACGTATGCAGAGAAGACTAAAGACGGCTTCCGTGCCTCTCAGTTACTTTACCTTCTTGTAGATGTCCATGTTTTGCTGCTTCTTCCTCAAGGCAGTTCTGCTTGCGCAACTGCAGCCAGGCTCCCATAAGTGTCTTCCCGTTGGCCGGATGCTCACCTGCTCTACCCCACATCTCTTAGGAAGTCGATGTCCAACCTTGCAGTGCTTCTGAACCTTGTTAGAATCATGGAGCGCTTTGAGAATCTCATGAAACGTTTCTCCAGGAAAATCCAGTGCTAGCCAGAATGGCATTTCAGAGGGTGCAGAGGGTTTCAGAGGGTTCCTGTCCTCCGCCCAGGTGATTTGTCAAGCACCTGGCGATTGGTCTTCCTAGAAGTGGGACTAGGGTCTCAGGCCTCAGCTGTGGTGGGTGTGTGCTTCCTCAGAAATTCATATGATATGTACATGCACCTGGGAGTAATCAGAAAGCTCCATGTTCTGTGCTTTTGATCGATCCTTCCTCTGTTTGACTGTTTTCATATAACCGATTGTGTTGCCAGGGAGCTTACAGAAAGTAGGTCCAAAGGAAAGTTTTTGTGTTTTTTTTTTTCTTTATATTGGGATTTCCTAACTGCATTTAGTAAATAGTTCCTGGGGCCACTGTTGGTTTGACCCTGATTTGTTTCCGTCCCTATGTGAGTTTAGATCTGTTGCAAGGAGACTGAGCCTTTATTGATTTGTTCTTGGGTGAGTTTTAATAAATACAAACTAACAGTCTTACTCTGTGCGAGTCTTCGTCTTTTTGTATCCCTATGCATTTCTGATTTGGCCTTTTTCTTAACCTCTCTGAGCTAGTTTCCATCTGCAAAATGAGTGACTGGACTGGATTAGATGTACTGAAATTGCACTTCTCCGAGCACCTCAGGGAGGCTGGTGGGGGGAGAGGGAGCTGGGTGTGGGGAGGGGCTCCTGCCCTAACTGCTGCTTCCACCACAGCAGGTCTGCTTTAGGCGCCTTCCACCTGGGGTCTGGAGTAAGATTCATTTTGAATGAATTCCACAGGGGATCCCTGATGTCTGTGCCTCTGCCCTGAGCAGGAGTCCTGTCACCTGGGTTGCAGGTGGGGGCAGGGAGAGAAGGTGCTCCTGTCTAGCCCACCGACCCTCCACCCCTTCCCCTTGACTCCCTACCTCTGTTCCTAGTTCAGTTCCAGGATGTTACCTTTGACAGTGAGAGTGTTGGTGCTGCTGCTGCCCTTGGGTCAGGCCGCTCCCAAGGACGGAACCGTGAGGTAAGGGGATTCAGAGGGCAGGGCCGTGGGCTGGGACGGGGACAGTCTCTGGGGAATCTGAGGGTGTGGTGGGCCCCTCTGGGAGACAGGAGACGGGGCTTTGTGCTCCCTGATCTCTGTATCTGAGCCCCGCTCCCTGCCCAGGTACTGCAGCCTCTAAGCCAGTTAGAGCACCCCTCGCAGGGTGGGCATTCAGTACGCGTTTGCTGGGGTCAGTGTGTCTGGGATCCAGGAGCTCCGTTCCCACGGGGTGTGACGCATGAGGTGGAAGCTGTGGGCCAAGCAAGGGGCTGCGGTCCTCTTAGCAAGACCTTATAGTGGGAATGCCGATGACATCAAGATCATTAGCAGACCATTTCTATTTTGCGCGAGCATCCTTTGTCAAGGTTTTTGGTATGAATGCTACACAGTAGATGTGCTGGGTGGGGTGGAGGGACAGATCCAGGAGCAGCAGCGAGACTGGCAGCGGTGACAAAGGCCACTGCAGTGGCTCCTGCCAACAGTCTGGCTTCACAGGTCCGGACTGATTTGGGCAAACAGGTAGCCCTGTCCAGAACTGGGAGCAAACCGTGAGCTTTAAGGACTGAGAAAGAGACCCTGAGTAGGTTCAAACTCCAAAACCAACATAAATGCCCTCAGCTTGGAAAAAAGAATCCAGTCTGTGGATTTGTGGAGCAAATCGGGTCTGTGTAAAACTGGGCAGTGCCTCGGGGCTGAGCCAGAGACCTGCCCCTTGGGGCCTGGCACCAAAGTAGAAGGATGACCACAATCCATGTGGTCCGGCCACCCGCTCGCTGTTTTCCTGGATCTCCAACTTGTATCTACTAGGTGTGGCCTCATCTGGCCTCTGTCTAACCAGATGCTTTATTTGGGTTTTCACTTAGCATCTAAGTTAGGAATCTGCAAAAAGAATAGTCGGAGGGAGTAAGGTTCTGCTTCTGAGACCAGGAGGGCCCCCTCCCCACCAGGTTTTTGGGAATTTGAGAGAACAATGCCCTTCGGGTCTGGGGAGAGAACCCTACAAAGAGCTTGAGGGTGGAAGGCCGGTCGGCTGCATCCTGTGAGAGGCTCTTTGCAAGGCCGGCCCTTCTCTCCCTCCTCCAGGCTGGATCCTGACCTGCAGCAGCAGCCCTTGCCCAACCCCTTCCAGCCAGGCCAGGAGCAGCTCCGGTGAGTGGGCTGGTCTGGGGGGCAGGCCTGGGTCTGCAGACCGGCCTCTCTGGGGCTTAACTTCCCGTGTTCCCACCAGGCTTCTGCAGAACTACCTACAGGGACTGGAGAAGATGGAAGAGGAGCCGGAACACATGAGCCGGGAGCAGGGTGAGGGCCTGGGCCGTGGGGCCGGCGGGTGGGGGGCTTAGGGCAGCAGAGTCAGGACTGACCCCAGGCCGTCGGGTGCCCCCTGCCTCCTCCATCTGTCCCTGGTGCCCCTTCTGATGTAGCCTCTTTCTCCCCCTTAGTTCTCCTCTACCTCTTTGCCCTCCACGACTATGACCAGAGTGGACAGCTGGATGGCCTGGAACTGCTGTCCATGTTGACCGCAGCTCTGGCCCCTGGAGCTGCTGATTTTCCTATTGCCAACCCGGTAAGCCCTGCCGGCTGGGGGGCCCCTTCTCCCCCACGAAGGAGACGCCGCTTCTTGGGACTTCGGGTTTTTTCATCATGACTCTTTTGGTGAATCGACCATAAAAGAAACGCTCAAAGCACTGCCTGGCAGGGATGTAGGAAGGTGTTGGGAGGGTCAGGGCTTCTGGGAACACCTCCGTTCACTGTAGACTCCACAGCAACTGTGTGCTTCCACAGGTGATCCTGGTAGTGGACAAGGTGCTCGAGACCCAGGACCTGAATGGGGATGGGCTCATGACCCCTGCAGAGCTCATCAACTTCCCAGGAGAGGCCCCAAGCCACACAGAGCCCAAAGAGCCTCTGGAGCCACAAGATGTTGGGAGGCAGTCCCTGGTAGCTAAAAGCCCATCAAGACCAGAAACGCAGCAAGCCCTGGGTCCTAGAGGAGAAGATGGGGGACAGGTAGAGGCCAGAAGAGAGTCCTTGGAGCCTGTACAGGAGGCTGGGGGACAGGCAGAGGCTGAAAGAGAAGCCCCAGCCCCTGGAGCGGAGGCTATAGGACAGGCAGAGGCCAGGGATACTGGAAAGGAAGCAGAGGAGCTTCCAGGGGAAACACTGGAGTCGAAGGACACCCCAAATGACTTTGAAGTTCATGCTGTTCAACTGGAGAATGATGAGATATAAATCTTGAGGTCACAAGTTTGCCTCCCTAGAAGTCTCAGTACCAGAACATAAGCCCCGGAGAGTCGTGTGCGTGTGTGTGTGTGTGTGTGTGCGCACGTGCTGCGACGAGGACCGCCTCTTCGTCCACTTCCTGGCCCCAGTAGGGACAGGTCTTTCTGTGCAGCTCAGGGAGACCCTAAGTTGAGGGGCAGCTTTAGGGCCCAGACAGCCAATAAAAAACTGAATGAATTCATCCACTCAGGCCATCTACCTACAGGTCTAGCCTGCCTGATCTCAGGGACACAGGGGGTTGGGGACCGGGAGGGCCTCTCGGAGGGGCTTCGGCTTTCCCAGTGTTCCTGGACAGTGCCCGGCAAGCAGGCTGCAGCAGTAGGGCCCGGCCGGCTGCAGACAAGCCGGGGAAGAGAGCACAGACTCTCCCTGGGGCCCGAGTGCTCCCCTTCCCCCCTCCGCCCCCCCCCGCCCCCCCCCACCGGGTGTTCAGATACCCAGAAGCCTCCTGCAGCTCCGAGCAGGTCTTCCCCACCACCCTGTATGTGCCCACCCCCAAATATTAAGAACTGCCATTTATTGAGAGCCTGGTCCGTACCAGCCATCATGCTGGACATTTTATATGTTGTCTGTACCCTCACAATAATTCTATGACCAGGCAGAATTAGCTCCATTTGACAGATGAGGAAACTGAGGAAGACGGCATTCAGTAATACACCCAAGGTGACACTGCTAGTTAAGTGGCCGATTTGGATTCACGTGTGTCAGACTGCAAAGCCCAGGCTCTGTATCACATTCTGTGGCCTCACACACCCTGCCCCAACTCCCCTATGAAGCTTATAAAAAATAGGCTAATTCCAATATGCCCTCAGGCCCCGTCTCCCTCCGGGACAGCAACTGTATCCTGGGGCACATTTGTGGCTGAAGCACAGCCTTAACTACAGGGCGGCTCTAAGGGTGGGGCTTGTTGGTTCTGGGACAGTCACGGGGGGGGGGGGGGGGGGGGGGGGGGGGGGGGGGGGGGGGCGGATATTTTTAGATTGTGAAGGCACCACCAAACCAGAGTAGGCTCCCTGCCCATTGGCCCATCAGCTTGGCTCAACCTTGTGGACAGTCCTGGAGCCTTAAGACTGGAGTCTTGTGACAGCCCAGGGGCCCAGAGGAGATTTTCAAATGGGCGTATTGTTTGGAAGGTTCCCTGGGGCACAAGGACAGAAGTGTCCCCCTGCCCTCAGCCAGGAAGCCTCAAGGTCTCTACCCACCCCCTGTGGCTCCTCCTCACCAGACCGGCTGGGCCACCACCAAGGGCACAGCTGGAGGCAAGTCCTGGGTACTTCCCTGCTGCTCTGGTGTAGGCAGCCCCTCCTCTGGGCCTCGGCAAGGAGGTTAATTTGGGGACTAGAGAAGAAGAGGGTGAAGGGCTGTAGTATCAAAGCCTCTGGAGTCCCCAGCCAGAGCAGTTCAGGAATCAAGGACAAACAGACTGGCAGAAGGAAGCTGGCTTTGGGGCAGATTTATTTCCTGTGTGGCTCAGCAGTGTGAGAGAGACACAGGACACAGGCGGAACCCTCCCTCGGTCTGCATCCGCCCAGGGAGCAGGGCATCCCATGTGCCAGGCTGGATGGAGGGGAGAAGGCAACGGCGGCCGGTGATGCCAGCCTCCAAGGAGGGGGGTAGTGTAAGCCAGCAACCGCCACCATCGGGCATTCACACAATGCCATCAAAGCCCTGCAGGCCACACTTCTTGCCGGCCACCTGGCAGCCAAATCTCAAAGCCTCCTGCATACTCTTCCCTGGAGAGACAAATAGCTAGATGAGCTCGGTCTTCCGGGCAGAGGCAGGCCTCAGCCCTGGGCCTCGTGCCGGGGGGGTACTCACCCTGGGACAGGCTGAATATGACTGAGGCGTTGAAGGTGTCTCCGGCCCCCAGAGTATCCACCACCCGGGGTGGAGGAAAAGCATCCGAGTGAAGCAGCTGTCCGTCAGGGCCCAGGGCATCAGCGCCCTCCTCAGCCCAGGCGCAGACTAGCATAGCCCTGCAAGACCCTCCACTCAGCTGGGCTGTCAGCCCACCGGGCCCCCAGCCTCACCCCCCTCCCCAGGGCGGCCCCCAGTGTCCAGGCTCACTCACGCTCCGTACCTAAGGCCTCTTCCTGGCTTTCCCCTGCTCACCCTTTCCTCACACGACCATACAAGCCCCTCAGGGCCTCCACTGCTGACCGGAACCCCAAGTGCCTGGCCACATCTTTGCTGACAAACACCTGTGGGCAGTGGAAGAGAGGCTGACGGTTACCTCCACCCTAGTCCTGGCTCAGTCACTCACCACCAGCAGCCTGGTGTTGCCCCCATAGTGCAATGTCACTCCTCCAACGTGGCCACTTAAATCCCCAACGTAGTATCTCGCTGTCCCACTGGGTTGCGTTTTCATACTTGCTCTAGATATGCTAGAATACAGCCCTGTAAATTGTGACGCAAAAATCCCCGGTTTATTTGTTCTAGAGCAACGAAAGTCCCTGCACAATTGAAAACCCACAGCGAGCCTTGAGCGCCATCTGGCGGTGAGAGCTACCACTGCCACGTTACACCTCTGGCTCTCGCGGGCGTTTTTGTTTTGTTTTCTTAATGCAACTATGCCCTCTGGGTCGTTTCTTCACCTATAAAACAAAGGGGCAAGGGTTGTAGAGCTTCCTCAACACTAGCTACACATTAGAACTTCCAGAGAGAGTTTTGTTAAAAAATACTTCAGCTGAGCTCCACCCCCACCAATCAAATAAAAACCCAGGGTGTGGCTCAGGCACCCGTACCTTTGTGCCGCCCGAGTGGAGGTCCAACCAGCTCAGGCTATGATGCCAGGATTGTCACTCAGATTTCATTTCCATTCCAGAACTGCCCAAACTTACCCTATGCAAGTCCCCTCCCATCCTCCCTCACCCCTCAGTGGCCCCCACAGCCTGCCACCCACCCCAGAGTTGGAGGACACCTGGGAGAACAGTCCCATTCTTCCATTTGACAGAAGGAGAGACTGAGGAGGCCCAGGGAGGAGATGCTCCCACGCAGGGTGCTCCGAGGCTGGCTCTAGTAGCCCCCCCACTTGGCTACTCTCGTACCTATGCACCCACTGGGACGGAGAAATTTTGCTCCGTGGCCACTGCTGAGGCCTGCACGGGAGCCCAAAGCTGGGGGCCTCTTTGCCCCCCACCTGCCAATGACACCAAGCCATTCCAGGTGTGGGAGGCAGAACAAGGGAATGCTTGGCTCCCTTTAAGAACCAAATTAGCAGGATGTGGCAAGGGGAAGCTGTGTGGGCCACTCACCACGTCTCCATAGCCAAACAGCTGGAATAGCTCCTCTCGGGGCTTCTCCACTTCCACCGACACTTGGATCTTTTGACCTGGAGGCTGCCTGGCATTGTGCTGTTCTATCCGCTGCAGCATCTGCACCTGTTCCGATGCATTCCGGCCCTGGGGCGGGGCGGGGCGGGGCAGCTCAGGACCAGCTGGGCAGTGCCCAGCTGATCTGGCTCATTCTTCCCTCCCTGCTGGAATTCCAGGTGAGGGGAGGCAGGGGGCGGGAACTCCATTCTAAGTTTCAAAATTCTAGAGCAGTCATGGACCTTGGAGACCTTATTAACCAGCCGCCCCCCCCCCCCCCATTTCACAGAGGAGGAGACAAAAGAATAAAAGACTTTCTTAAGGACCTACAGTAAATTAAATCACAAGGCTAGGATTAGAACTTGGGACTTCTCAGAGTCTAGAGGAGGTGGGCAGTCTGTAACACAGAAAGCATGGGCCTTTGCCTGGAGCCGGCATCCTGCTTCTGGTGCCTACACCCTGCTGTGTGACCTTGAGTAAGTCACCCAATCTTTCTGGGCCTTAGTTTCCTACCTGAAAACACAAAGAAGAATGGAGAGGGGATGAGGGTAGTTGGATTCATTTATCTCTAAGGTACATCATGGTTCAAAAAAACTAAGAAGGCAAAATATGTGGAGGACCTGGCACGTTGAGCCCCTCAAAACACAGGTAGGGCAGGACTTGCCTCGATGTGGATCCACTTGAACCGGGTCAGATCAACTTTGTCAAAGTCCGCAGCAGACACATCTGGCAGGTTCCTAAGTCATAGGACAGAAACGACAGAAAAGGCATGATGGTGAGGTCAGCCAAGGCTGGGATCTCTAACTGGTTGCTGGGGACCCTTTGCCTGGTGCTGCCTGCAGCATGGCCAGAAACTACATCTACAGCACAGGCTTCTACAGCACAGGCTTCTGAGGCTCAGCTCCAGGATAGGCTATTCCAGGCTAAACTCCTGACCACTCCTTGCCCCACTCAGTTCCATCCAGACAGGGGATTAGAAGCAGTTTGCTAGAATGCCCTTTGGGTGTTGGAGGCTGTGATATTTTCTAAGGGTAAACTCAACTGCAGCATGTGACAAGAGGCCAGTTGAGTGCCTTGGAGACCACATCTCCCAGAATACTCTAAGAGCACCAGGGACTACAATTCCCAGAATCCCCCGCCTTGCCAGCAGCACACAGCTCCCAGCATGCAACGCCCTGATGATCTACAAAGGCTATGGCTGCTCTGGGTCTGGTCCTGTTCACTTCTGGCGTCCCAGCCGCGACAGCACCACCGTTCTAAGTTCGGCGGCTCTGTGTTACAACTCCGAGGTCAAGGTTGGTGCTTGAGGATGAGTTTTTATTTGGCTGACTTAGGTGTGGAGCCCTGGGAAGGGTCCGCCTTGACCAGTGAGCTACACCTAACCTATATTCCTCCTGCTCTGCAGCCGAATCCATCCAGTTAACTAGCTGAGTACCTGGGCCTTTCTGAGGCTGCTTCCCCATTTGGTAGATGGGTCCAAACCCACCAGCTTGTTGCAGTTGAAGGTAACGTGTGTGGATCTCCCTACACTGAGGCCAGAGGGCAACAAACGTTTCTCCTTGGAACTCCCCTCCTTCCCTTCTTGTGAATACCCATGTGGTGTCCTTGATCAAAGTTGCTACAGATTGTTACTTGATGGGCAGAACACTAGGATTGACCAAGGTGAAGGTCATTGCTAGCATATATGCCCACTCATTCATTGCGACACACTGAGCCCAGAGACCACTGGCCATAAAGCTTGTCCGAGGATAATTGCCCCCTCTTCCCCAGGTCCAGTAGTCATGCCGGGCAGTAGGGACAGCCTGAACCCCAGGGCTGCTGGATGTGGACCACCTCAGCCCTAACATAGTACCTGGCACATGCTAGATTCTTAGTAAGCTAAATGTCTGAGATTCTTCAGGAGGCAATCTAGGGGAGACAAGAAGGGTCTGGGCCCACAGGGCCTCTCCCTAGCAGCTTGGGACTTTAAAGGGATTCCCTCCCCCCAGTTAACATGGCATCAGATGCCCCTGATCTGCTGACCCAATGTTCCCCTTCCCTCTACTTCAGCAACAGCTGTGAATTGTGTGTGGCATTTGGCCTGGCTTCATTATGCAGGGAGCTTCGCGGTGGGCTCATCTCTTCTGAACACCCAAACCCAGCTCCTTGGTGCCATGCTGCAGGCTGGCAACCCTGGGGCTGACCCTGGAAATTCCAGTGAGTCCCCTTCAGGACTTCAGATGGTTTGAATCACACCTCCTGTCCCCCGCTCCTCAGAACAATTTCCCCACACCCATACCCAGGCTGCTGATTGGCCAATTACGGAGGAATTACATCACGAATTATGTTTTGCGCAGGCCTGCCCGCCCATCCTTGGTAGTGACCGAGGCCAAGTCACCAGGCAGAACAAAGCACATCTCTTCCCACCTCACTTCTCTCCTAATTGAAAACAATTCAGAAATCACTGAGCAGTTTGGCATGAGGACAATTTCTGGTATAGAGAGAGGCGGCAGAGAGCAGGCAGTTGGGATGCCCATGGTGGCGAGGGAGGGAACTGATTGGTGGGCCGTGCCAGGGCGAGGCCGGGGGGGCCTTACGTGTCGTAGAGCACAATGGTGCGGGAGCCATTGCAGTTGTTGACGATGCAGCAAGAGCATGGGGTTTCCCCTCTGCCCTGCCAGGCCACCTGAGACACATCCACGCCCCGCTGCCTGAAGTCGGCCACCAGGAAGCTTGAGGTGGAGCCCGAGCCAAGGGAAGGGCAAGGAGACACAAATTAGAGCCTACGAGTGGCCTGGGCCTCCCCCAGTGTTGAGGAGGGATGCCGGAGCAGGGGTGCCTCTCTGAGAAGAAGGGTCCCGTTCCGGGAGTTCGGTGATGGCGGCAGCGGCAGCTGGCAAGGTGCGGACAGGCGTACAAACCTGTAGGCATGGAGGATGGTGCGGCTACCACTGGCCTCGTTGATGATGACTGTGGAGATGGGGACAGAGCCCGTGGTCTGAAAGACTGTGTAGCGTAGGTCCACAGAATAGCGGCGGAGGTCATCCAGGACAAAACTGCCGAGATGGAGTAACCCAGGGGAGGTGTAGTTCGACAGGGTTTGGGGACTGGAGGGAGGCGGCAGGGACTCCGGCTGCAAAGGGTTTGGGGACTGGAGGGAGGCGGCAGGGACTCCGGCTGCAAGCAGAGGGGGCTAGGAGGGAGCCGGGAATCACCATGCTGTCAGAGGCTATGCCAGGGGGCAGGAGAGGCAGGGGCACAGAGCCTGGAACTCAGTGACAGAAACACTAAGGGATGTTCTTTTAGGTCCTGGCTGAGGTAAACTCCAACCCGGATCCTGTCCTTCAGTCTGACTCAAGCCAGAAATGATGTGCTCAGTGAACCCAGATGGGGTAGATCTGGGGGCCTGGAGCACGTGCCCTGTTTGAACGAAGCAGGTGAGAGCACTGTGGTCTGTCTCATGCAAAGCCTTGGCAGACTGATAATTACCAAGGTGGTACTTCACTCCCCAGCTGCCCTCTACACACTCATCCTCACGGTACTCTTCTCTCGGGAGTCCCTTGAGTGCTACTGGGATTCCACTCAGTCCGCGGCTGCCTCCGTGATGCCCAGCCAGGAAGTGGTGCTGCCTTGGTGAGGCCACCCACCACCCTCACCTCTCGTGGCAAGGTGAACCCCACAGGCAGTGAGCTGGCTCCCAGTGCCTGATGCTCCTCGACGTGGGGCCTGGTCCAGGACTCTTCCCCAGAATCCCCTCTAATCAGAGTGAGTGGGAGGTGGACCCTGGGAGAGACTGCGCCACCCCCACGCTTCCTGGCCACAGCGTCTCTGGAAAGTGTCCTGTGACCGCTGGTCCAGCCACCATCTTGGCCTTTCTCACGCTGGCTGGACAATACAGATTTGTATATAGGCATCAAGCTGGGGCATCATTCCTCATCGTACACCTCAAAGATCCTTTAAATAGTAGGATCCTTCCAAAGCATGCAAACTACGGGGTGGTTTTCCAAATGATTTTTTGCACCCTCCGTGCCTAGCACGTGGTAGGTGCTCATTAAATGCTTGCTGAACAAAGGGGGAGAATTTGGAATGGCCTACCTAACGGCATTATTGTTCCAGAAAGGTGAGTCTACCACCCTAAGCCAGAGGAACAGGAAGGAAGACAGCCACTGAAGAAGGTTGACAAGTGACCAGCTATTGGCACCAGGTCCCTCTGTGCCACCTCACAGGGCAGGCCCTTGCCCACCGATTTGTTTTGTGCCGGATCACCGAGGAAGAGAATCTGGCCATAGCTCAGGGGGCTGGGCTCTGGCAGCACCCCCATGAAACCAGGGTTCAAAGGGCTGTGCTTCACAGGCCAGCAACCTGGCAGCCTGCCCTAGCGCCCACAGTGGGCAAAGTGTGGGCCTCACCTCCTGATAAGCGTTTGCTGAGTTGGCGGGGCCGGGGGTCAAAGGGCTCTTGGGTCCCCACAGCAGCCAACATGGAGAAAGCGTACGGGCCACCTACGGGCTGCAGCCTCACAGCCGGGAAGCTGGCAGGCCTGGGCCTGGGCCCAGCTTTAGCACGTGGCTTCAGGGTGTCCTCGGCCGGCTGCTCTTGTTGCTTTAGTGAACCACGGGGACACAGCAGTGGCCCTGCCCCCTCAGCTGGGGAAGAAACCGTGGGCCTGAACCCTAGGACCATGGATGCTGGACATCCCCGAGGGAGGGTTGGGACAGCAGGTCCCTAGCTGCCTCCTGCCACAAGCATAGCCAGGATTAGGGACTTGAGAAGGGCAAAGTCACATCCATTGCAGAGTCTGTTGGAAGCAAGGAAGGAGAAGGTGGGAAGCTGAGCAGGCTCTGGGCAGTGGCCAGGGAAACAGGCTGTGGAAATAAAAGCTTTCACAGGAGAGCGTTAGCACCCGAGCAGCAAACAGCCACGCTTGGGAGGGTCTGGGATGCTGGTGCCCCACTCTTGCCCCTCCCACCCATTTCTGGTGGCCACAAACCGTTTCTCACAGCCTGCCCCCAGCCCCCCACCCCCACCCAGGGTTAAGACTTCCTTCTACAAGGCAGTCTGCCCGCTCCTTGCTCCACTCACTCGGCAACATGGCCCGGGGCCAGCGAGCCCATGAAGGCACAGGGGGCTCCAAGCAGGGAGAGGACGGTGCAGGAATTAGATGCGTTGCCTCCACGCTGCCATCTCTGGGACAAGCACCTGCAAAACACAGGGAGGGTCCCTGCAGCTCCAGCAGGCTGATGCCAGGATAAGCAAGACCTAACGCAGTCCTGGGGCAGGGCCCCGGGGCGTGTAAAAGCTGGGAGGCCTCCCTCAGAAAGCATCTTGATTTGTCCATTTTCACTCCTTCAGGTATCTCAGAGGAGGGCTCCACTAACTCAGGTGACCTCCTCCTCGGTTACAATGACCCACCTCTCCCCCAGGCAGAGGGACCTTCAGCCTCCACCTTGATTGCTGGATAACTCAAGAGCCTCTTCCCAAAGGTGTCAAATCCACTACCTACTCCTGTCCTTGGGGAGCCTGCTTCAGTAACAA
Source organism: Panthera leo (assembly GCF_018350215.1). NCBI lineage: Eukaryota > Metazoa > Chordata > Mammalia > Carnivora > Felidae > Panthera > Panthera leo. The sequence goes on from NC_056681.1 coordinate 118,307,513, forward strand.
CTCAGGTCAAAATAAGTAACAGGGAGCAAACCTGTACGCTGTAACCAGTGTAGGAGTTATGTGGAGGGAAAGCTAACTTTTACAATGTCAAGGTTAAGGGGTACCTGGGTGGCTCAGTCGGTTAAACATCCGGTCCTTGGCTTCGGCTCAGGTCACAATCTCGTAGTTTCGTGGGTTCAAGCCCCATGTCGGGCTCTGCGCTGGCAGTGCTGAGCCTGCTTGGGATTCTCTCTCTCCCTTTCTCTCTGCCCCTCCCCCATTTGCACTGCCTCTCTCTCAAAATAAATAAACTTAGGGAAAAAAAATTTTTTTTAAGATTTAAAAACGCAATGTCAAAAGTTAAAAAGATTATTGGATGAAGACCAGTTTTTCTCCATTTTCCCCTTTTTTTTTGCAGTTTTATTGAAATATAATTGCCATATAACAGTCCATAAGTTTAAGGTATACGATGTGGTGATTTGATATACGCACGTATTGCAAAATGATTACCACAATAAGGTTTGTTAACACAACATCCCATCACATAATTACCTTTTTTTCCTCAGTTTTTCTCTATCTTTGCTGGAAACCTAACTCAAGGTGTGCTCCGAGGAAACTAACTGGAGATACACCTGAAGGACTGCATTGTTCTCAACAACAAAAATGATTACTTATGCATGTCAAAGCACTGGAACGATTTCTCATTGTGCTCCAATAATACTGGGAGGTAAACAGTGCAGGCTGTTATTTATATTCTTCCAGTTCCAAAAACAAGAATAACTGTGGCCTCTTACAGTAAGAAGAACCACTAATTAAGAAATAAATGAAACAGGGGTGCCTGGGTGGCTCAGTCGGTTAAGCGTCCGGCTTCAGCTCAGGTCACGATCTCGCGGTCCGTGAGTTCAAGCCCCGCGTCGGGCTCTCTGGGCTGATGGCTCAGAGCCTGGAGCCTGCTTCTGATTCTGTGTCTCCCTCTCTCTCAGCCCCCTCCCCCGTTCATGCTCTGTCTCTCTCTGTCTCAAAAATAAATAATCTTAAAAAAGAAAGAAAGGAATGAAACAATTTTTAGGCTAAGGTATTTTGGCACACAAGACTTAACCCTGTAGTTCTCTTCAGCCTTGGGAAAAGGTGTCCGTGATCTTATTAGAAAGGAAACTAATTGGGGTGCCTGGGTGGCTCAGTTGGTTGAGCATCCCACTCACGGTCTGTGGGTTCGAGCCCCACGTCAGGCTCTACGCCGACAGCTCAGAGCCTGGAGTCTCCTTCGGATTCTGTGTCTCCCTCCCTCTCTGTCCCTCTCCAGCTCATGCTCTCTCTCTCGCTCTCAAAAATAAAAATTAAAAAAAAAAAAGAAAAGATACTAATTTGTAAAAGGTCAAACATTACTCAAGCTATGAGCTTTAGAGAAATTTTCATGCAGATTAGAAAGCGGGAGCCTAGTGGGATTTGACTTGCTCAGATCACACCAATACTTCATGACAAAGCTGCTGTCAGAACCCAGGTTTCCTGACTCCCTAAACCACTGCAATGCGCTCTATATTTCTGAATAGAAAGTAGTTAGGCCCCAGCTTGGATGAGGTTTCACAGAAAGGTTACACACTTTGGCTTTGTGGAGATCCTTCAAAGTCACACGAATACCCAACTTCCTGTGCAGAAATGCTCTGCTGAGCAAGAGGATGCTTTCTGGAAGGCTCTTCTTGGCCTGGACTCTGGGAGGCAGGGCCGTTCCTCAGGGGTCTGGCCAAGTTCCAGGTGGCAGCTCCTGAGAGTCCCAGCTGCCCATGGAGCACAGCGAGTCTGGGACAGATGGGGCTGAGGTGCCCACTTGGGAAGGCCTGGGTCCCCACTTGGGCTTGCCCATCTGGGAAGCACAACAGAGTCCAGAAGGTGGGCTGGGTGGGCTAGGCACATGACAGACAAGAGGCCCTATGGGCAAGCGCTCTGCTCAGCAGAGGAGGAGAGCTATGGGTCTGGGGGAGAGGGGGGTACACCCTGGGAGCAGAGAGCATGGAGAACATGGGAAGGGTCTCTTTAGAGAGGTGCCTTCCTTTGCGCCCACCTTCAGAATGAGCTCGTCCTGGTGGGAGCCCCGAGGATCTCCTTATCCTAACCTCTCCCCCTAAGTAAGCTCAAAGGGAATGGGCCTGCAGCTCTTGTGAAAAGCAGGCACTCCGGTTCCTCCCCGGGCCCTCCGGTCCTGGGATCCACACTGTTCTCTTGAGAGGAGGCCTAACTCCTCACCGTGCACTGCATCCTGGGGCCAGCTTGACCTGGTAGGGGGCCTAGGTCTACAGAGCAGCATCCCCTTGTGCCCCTCCCCCACTGTCCCTGTGCTCCTGGCAAGGGCTCTAACCTCTGGCAAACAAAGCAGCCCAAAGCAAAGGGTCAACTCCGTGAGATGGGCAGAGGGAGCACAGGAGACAACCGAGGCCCGGAACACTAGATTCGTAGGCGTTGTAACTACTGCCCTGCCCACTCAGTAACTATGTGGTCTTACAATTCTTATTTAATTTCTCCACATATTTAGCTGCTTCATCATCTATAAAGAGAGGATCCGACTGACCCTTCCATACTGCCCACTGGCTGCTGTAAGGAAATTATGTGTAATGCATATGACGGGGCTGGGTGGACCCAAAGATTCTAGCCCACAGAAATGCCCTCTTGGGATTGCAGTGATTAACGGTGAGGTTCTTATCAAGAGTAAATATAAGAGCCAACCAGCGACTCTTCCACTTTTACCAGACAACCAAGAAAGACGCTGTGTTTTGTAAAAAGGACTTCTGGTAAACTCCTTTTGGAATTTAGCGCCAGGGAAACACGTTGGTGATGGCACGTGAACCAGCTCTATCCACCACCTACGGCATCTCCAAATACACCTCCAGTGCCAGCAAGGCCTTGAAGCTAGAGTGAAGCTCAAATACCACGGTTTTAAATGTTCCTGCGGTCTAACTGCATACTTATTGTAAGCTCCCTCAAGATTTAAGAAACAGATGAGATATACGTGGTAGATAAATTAGAAGTAAATGCTGGTAAGAGGCAAGTGCAGCCGTCTTTTTGTTAAAAAGAGAGAAGCTGGTCGCGCACCTTACTAGCTCTGTGCCCTTGGTTAAATCTCTTCATCTACCTGCTTATGGGTAAAACGTGGATAATGATTCCTGGAACGGCAATTGGCGAACACAGTGCTATCCAAAGCCTGGGCCTTATTACTAACGGCCTCAATTCCTTCCCTAGGTCCTCCCGGGCGGAGGGGACGGGACACCAGCTCCCGAGGCTGGACTCTCACTGCGGGGCCCCTGGCCCCGCGGACCTGGGGTCTGAGCTGCCGGGCTCAAACGTGGGGCTGCAGCGGCCCCTGGGGTGTCCGGGGGGCCCGGGCGCCCCTACCTGCTGTCCGTGTCCTCCTCCGGGTACTTGTCCACTACATTGATGATGTCCAGCACCACTAGCCCCACGCACAGGATCTGCTTGTCTTCCATGAGGCCGCTCCCGGAGCTTTCTGCCCGCCTGGCTGACGGGGTTCCTCCCGGGCTCTGCGTTTTATTCCCGAGGATCGGGTCCCCGCTCCTGGGGCGGACTTGGCTCCTCCTCTGCGTCCTGAGCTCCTCCCCTCAGAGAGCCTTCTGCGGTCTCGAGGGAACGGAGCAGGGCCCTTGCTCCCCACGCCCACCGAGCGGGCTTGGGAACGCAGACCCCGAGGCCTTGGTTCCCGGCCTTCCCTTAGCAGGTGGCGTGGCCCAGCAGATGGCAACCCTTCCCGCTTCTTGGCCTTATTTCCTCACTTGTCAGGCAGACTCGAGGCTCATGCAAACCTCTCTAGATTGCAGCTAGGCAATCTCCTGAATGCAAAAAAAAGTGCAGTAGAAAGGCGCCCCTTGCCCCTCCCTCTCCTGCACCTGCGACTCCCACTCCAGACCCGAAACCGAGGTAGTGCCGGGCCTCGCAGCTGCGGCCTGGCCCCCTCAGCCCTAGCCTTTCCCGGCGCGCCGCCGCGGCTCCGCCCCGCCCCCGAGGTCCAGCCAATCCCAGCTCGAGGCCCCGCCTCCCCCGCCGGGCAGCTGGGGCGGCTAGGTGAGCGACGGCGGTCACGTGACGGGAGTCGGCTCCCAGAGCCCCCTGGCGGACGCCGGCGGAACGGGCGTTCCGGGGAGGAGCGCCGGGCACCGGCCGCCGGCGCGTGCACAGCAAGTGCGCGCAGAGCCACCGAGCCCGGAGGAGCGGCGACCAGGGTCCCGAACCTGGGGCTTCACCTCCCTCACCCCGTCCGTCCCTTGTGTACTTCTGTCTACCCTTGAATACGTACTGGAGCAGACGGTTTGTTTTGTTTTGTTTTGTTTTTTAGAAAAACCAAGTGTCTTTATTCCTGAATAGTTTAGTATGGCGGTGGGGGCCGGAGCCCGTCGGGAGAGCCCTGCATCGGCCTGGAGGCCAGCTGGAGGAGCAGAAGGTGCGAGGATGGGCTCCTCCGCAGTCGGCCCTGCAGGGGACGGCGAGCAGGCCAAAAGTCTGGACGAGGGGATGCCAGAGTCCCCCACCCGGCGCGCTCAGGCCGTGGCGAAGAGATTGCTCTGGGCGCCTGTGCCACAGAGGGGGACAGGGACGGCGGCTCGCCTGGGGCTGGGGTGGCGGGACGGAGCCCCACCCCAGGCAGGAAGCGGGGGGAGCCCCGCCGCCCCAGCTGGCTCTTTGGCCGGCGTAGACACTAAGGGCCGGTCGGGCCCAGCCCCCTGTCTACACCTGTTTGGGCTCCAGGTCCTCGTAGAGCAGGGCTCCGCTGAAGATGGTGAGCGGCTCCTCTGAGTGCGCCAGCTGCCCCATGACCAGGTCGATGCAGACCGTGTCTCCAGCCTGCAGCGGCAGGATGAGGCTGAAGACCCCCAGGGCGCCGGGGCTGGGCTGGCTCTCGGCTACTGGCTTATTCTCCAGGCCTTCAGGCTCGTAGCCACCGGAGTCTATGCGGGCCACGCCCAGGTTGGAGCGGGACAGCACGGCCTCCACTTTCTCATGCCGGTGCCCAGTCAGCACCGCGCTCAGAAAGTAGCGCCCGGTCAGTGGTGCTGTGAACACGCCTGGGAACAAGGATGGCAGTCAGGAGGGGAGACAGGTGGCAGGGGCCAGGGAGGTGTTGGGGAGCCCACCCAGAACTCCTGGACTAAGGAGGAACCTGCTGGCTCTTTTCACCTGTCTTCCACTAGAGTGTAAGTTCTACCAGGGCAGGGCATTTGGCGTTTTGTTGGTTACTGCGTGCCCAGCACATTACAGCATCCCCGGGGCCCCAATAAAGAGCTGTTGAACAGAAGCGCTCCTGCCTTCCCCAGCTCACCCCTTACCCAAGCTGTGGTGAAAATGGGTAAATGAAGGAAGTAGGGATCTCCCCAGACCAGAGCATGAGAAGATTTCCCCTTGTCTGAGGGGGCAAGAATGAGAACATACCACTGCACAGCCTTTCCGGTCTCCCCCATTGCCCAGCCAGCCTGCTTCCAGGCTTACCAGTCTCTGGATCGTAATAGCCCCCATCGTTGAGCAGGACTCTGTCGAAGGGCACTGTGCCTGGTTCAGACCGTGGCAAACTCAGGGCAGCTGAAAAGGCCACCAGGGGCACAGGGGCTGCTGGTGCCCCCTCCACTCCTGGGTAGGGGTAAAGGGGAGGGGGTGTCAGAGTGGATGCTCAGTGCAGAGCTGCCTGGCCCCCTTCCCCTCCTGGGTCTCTACCTCCAGGGCGGCCTGAGGCCTTCCATCCTCCAACCCCTAGTTCAGTTCCCCTCCCTCCAGCACCAGATGAGAGGAACTTACCCTGCTCTCCTTGGGGACCTGTGGGAAGACAAGAGGGAGCAGTAAGAAGGGGGCAGCTCTCACTAAGTCACTCAGCAAACATCTGCTGAGTCTCTCCACTGTGCTAGGCGTCACACAGACTCCAAAGCAGGAAGGGGGGTGTCAAGAAAAGGAGGAATAGGGTCCCTTCAGTGCAACTAGCCCCCAGCCTTTCACACCCTACATAGCCCTGTGAGCCCAGTCTTGGTCTTCAATACAGCAGCGAGGCCACCCTATCCAACTAGCCCATATAGTGACTGTCCCAGTTCCTAGTCACTCCCTGTCAGCCATATAGGACCCCCCCCCCCCATTCCTTGCCCCTTTCCTCCTTTCTCTGTCAAATTCAGAATAGAATGTCGAGCCTGGGGCTGCTAGAGGAGTGGGGGAGTTCCCGCTGCAGTAGGAATCTCACATACCTGGTGGCCCAATGGGTCCCTTTTGTCCATCCTTGCCTGGAGGTCCTGGAGGTCCAGCAGGGCCTGGGGGTCCTTGTATCCCGGGAGGCCCTGGGGGCCCAGCCTCACCTGCGGGCCCTACGGTGACAAAATTCAGTTGAAGGAAAGCCACAAAAGGAGTTTCCAAAGGACAAGGAAAGTCATGGCTCCATGGACAGATGGTGGGGCACCTTGCTGCCCGTGCTGGATACCCGGCTGGCGGAGCAGCACGCCACCCCTGCCCACAGGCCTGTCTGAGCTGCCAGTGGAGAGTGGGGAGCCAGGAGCTTGGGTCATCTGTGGTGGACAAACCGACCCCCGGGACAGTGATGGGTCTGCCATTCATGCTGGGCAGAGCAAGGAGAAAGTAGATGAGATTAAGACTGGCTACTGTGGGGTAGGGATAGGAGAAAGAAAAGACTTAAAAGGGCCCCCCACCACCACCTCCCACCGCATGCCTTCTCTCGCCCCCTCACCAGTGAGGTCCTTCAGACTGAGCTGGTGAAGCCTGTCTTCCAGCAGCAGCAGGGAGCTGTTAAGGGCACCGAGCCGCCTGCCCAGGCCCGCCTGCCCCCCAAGCAGCTTCTCCAGCAAGGCTGCCTGCGTCTGGCTGGTGCTGTTGGTCTCCCGTAGCCCAGCCCAGAGCCCAGCCACGTGTCGGGAAAGGCCTTCACGCAGGCCCTGCAGTCCCCCCGCCACAGTGTCTAGCCGCTCACAGACTCCTTCAAGACGGCCCAATCGCCCCTCTAGGCTGGGGCACTGGCCAGCCTGGGCCTGTCCCTCTTCCAGGCCTCGGAAGCGCTCCTCACTCTCTGTAGCATGCTCCGTGGCCTCCTGTTGCAGCCTGTTAATCTCAGAGATGATACGGTCCTTGGTGGCTCCCAAGTCAGCCAGATCGGCACCCTGCCCTTCCACGGTGGTCTGGAGCTCGTGCAGTGAGTCATTGAGAGAACTGAAGGTGAGAATAACCTCGGACAGCTCTCCTTGCAGGGCCTGTAGGGCTGAGCCTGAGCTCCCCCCAAACACACTGAAGCCGTCCAGAGGCCCTCGGCTTGGTCCCCCAACCCCGGGGCCGGCCCCGGGGCCCCGTGGGGGTAACAGGGGGCAGGAGCAGCGCTCCACACCGTCCCGAAGGCGGCCCAGCTCCTCTTGGACACCACCACAGGCCCCACAGCCCTCATCCCCACGGGCCTGCAGGAGACCCTCCAGTTGGCCCAGCCGTGCCGCCGTGAGGTTCAGCTGCAGCGCGAACTCCGCCGTCGTCTCGTCCAGCGCGTCAACACGCCCCTGGAGCTGGCCCACGACCCCTTGCAGCTCCTCCAGTGCAGCCTGCCGGGCCTCCCCGGCTGCTCCCACTTCGTGCAGGCCTGAGCCCACCAGACGCAGCTGCCCCTCGCTGTCTAGCACCCTGCGCTCCAAGGCACTGAGGATCTCGCTCACCTGGGTGTCCTGCTCCCCCGGGGCCCCGGAGCAGAGCTGCCCACACGCCTGCACAGCCCCTGCCACCTGCTCTTCCAGCAGATCCAGCCGCCCACCCAGCTCTCCGCTCACGTTGGCCAACAGTCCCTCCAGCTTCTCCAGTCGGCCCCGGGCGGCAGGCAGCCAGTGGCCCAGGCCCCCAGGGCGCCCGGGCCAGCCCTCCTCCTGCTCCTGTGAGGGACCCAGAGTGGAGTTGAACTGGTCCTCCAGGCGAGAGAGGCGGGATGCTAGGCTGGTGTAGCCCGGGGGGTGCCCCCCCTGCCCAGCCGCTCCTCCCAGCTCGGTGCCTCGCCGCCCACTCAACACTGTCACCGAGCCGGCCACTACATCTAGCCTCCGCTCCAGCTCTGCCAGCCGCCGGCCCAGCTCCGGAGGGCAGCACTCCTGAAGGGGCCTGCGGCCCGCGGCCTGCCCGGGGAGCTGCCGCTGCCGCTCCTCCACCGAGGTCAGTCGCTTCTCCAGCACTCGCAGCCGCTCTCTGTCCTCCTGCCGCTGCCGGCGGAAGTCATCCAGCCCCGCCAGGCACACGGAGCAGGACTCCTGCAGCCGCCGCTCCAGCTCCCGCGGCAGCTCCTCACTGTGGCCGGGAGGGGCCGGGGCTGGGGCGGGGGCCCTGCCACCGCCGCCACCGCCGCCGCCGCCGCCGCCGCCGTGATGGTTGTTGAGATGGCCCAGCTCCTGGTCATGGGTGGAGACGCGGTTGTCCAGGAGCTGCAGCTGCTGTTGGATCTCAGTGAGGGTCTCCTGCACGCCAGGGCGGGCAGCTGCGTCCGCTGGCTGCTGCCTCCCGTTAAAGGCCGTCTCCACGGCCCTCTGGACGTCTTCCGCCAGGCGCCCGCTCAGTCCCTGCAGGACACCGCGGAGGCCCTGCAGCTCCTTTGTCAGGCTCTGCACCTGCTCCTCCAGCTGCTGCACCTTCTCTGACTCCCCAGGACCTGGCAGAGAGGCAAAGGCATAAGGCGGAGGGGCCGGGCCTCAGAGCTCAGTGCCTACCTCCGAGGCCCTGCCTTCCCCGGCTCCAGCAAGAGCTCCCGGCTGAGTCAGCCACTCCTTAGCTGGGTAATTTGGGCAAGAAAAGATGGAAAGAAACTCCATTTACTGAATGCCTCTAGGCCCTATTTGTAACATGGCTTCCCCCACCCCTTACACCAAACTCCACTGGACAGATATCACAGCTTTCCCTGTTCTGCGGACCATGAGACTGAGGCCCAGGGGACATTAAGGAACTGGGCCATGGATTACGAGTTTAGTAAGTGGCCGAGGCAAGTTTCAAACCCAGGGCATCCATTTGACCACCAAGTCTACTATCCAGAGTTTCTCTCAGACACTGTTTTCTCATCTGTGAAATGGGAATATGGGGAGGCACTGTGGACCTCATAACAGTGGATGTTCCTGGGCGGCAAGCACCTGTCCGTAACACCAAGGGACAGGCGAGATTCCGCGGGAAGCCTGCAGGGGCTCTAGCTGGACGGTGGGAGAATCAGCCAGAAGTTCCTGTTTCCATCATTACAGCATGACTATCTCCCTGGCAGGCAAACACAGCTCGTCTGTCCGCAGTGCCTGGTGCACACATGACAGGAAAGCAGGGGGGACTGCTGCATTCTGGGACCTGCAGTCTCCAGAGGCCACCGAGGGGCCTGGGACCTGTAGTCGGGTGCAGTGCATGCTAGGACTTGTAGTCTATCCCCGTGGTGAACAAGCTTCTCCCAGGAATTCCCCCTTCCTCCCGAAGTGGCTCGCAACTGGGAAGTATCTCGGCCACATGTGGGCGTGCGTGAGCACATTCTCTTTCTCAGCCTTTTTTTTTCCTCTCCCTCTTTCAATCTGCTTCTGTCACACACACACACACACACACACACACACAGTGCATGGGCTTCATGGGTAGGCAGAGAATCTCAGTGATCTCACTTACTCCCTTCTATTCCCTTCTGACTTGGGGCACAGGGTTTTTCCCTTGACAACCTGGCCCCACATTTTCCACCCGGTACCAGCTCCCACTTCTCTTCCCAGCGGCTCCCACACTCACCTTCCCCACCTAGTCCACTCAGGTGGCTTCCTGCACTGGAGCCGGAGAGGTTGGGGCGGGCGGGCCGGGGCCGGGGGCGTGGTGTGGTAGGTGCAGGACCCAGCGCTGGGGCAGGACCCTCAGCACAGTCATCACCCCCATACCCCTGACAGCACCTCCACTCCATATCTGTCACTGTCTTGTAGGCCACTCGGTAGCGAGGACGGAGGAAGCTGCGGTACCTGGGAGAGGCAGAGGGAGGCCTCTTTACTCCTCCCTGTACTGTCAGTGACCCTGGGACCTGTCCTCAGAGATGGGCAGCTGCTGGTGGTGGACAAGGCCTGTCCCTCAGGCTGGGTCCCCCTTACTGTCCAGCATGTGTCTGTGCTCAGCTGACAGCTGTCAGCTTTCTGGCCAGGAGCCAAATCCCTGTTCTTCCCTTGTCCTATGCTGGAACCTCGAACTCCTCCTCTGGGGCCTGACTCAGCCCAGAGAAGGCATTTGGGGGTTGGCAGGGTGGTCTAGGTAACTTTGCCCTCAGTATCCGCCCCAAACTGTTGCCTCGGCATCTTCTCAAATGGTTCTGACCGAAGCCCCTGGTCCTGTCCCTTGCTGCCTGCTTTGCACAAATTCCCTGAGTTGGCTGCCCTCCTTCTGTCCTAGCCCAGCCCCACCAAGTACCCATCCCCCAGCACTGGGGCTCACATGATGCTGCGGGGACACTGGGGCTGGCCCCAGCCACAGGGCTGGTAGTCGGGCTTGATGAAGGTCTCCACTCCATCCTCAAGGACACAGCTCACTGTCCGGGTCACCACATAGGCACACCAGTTCCTGTAGGCACAACCCCACCTGGGCCCAAGGGCCAAGACACAAGCCCCAGAGGAGGGCCCAGGGGCTACCAGAGGGGCTGAGGGAGGGTCAAAAGATGAAGGGCCCCTGGGGACCTGTAGGAGCCAGGACTTTGGCAGGGCAGCTCCCCCCACGCTTTCCTGTGCTGTAAGAGTCGGTAAAGACTTTTCAAGACAGCAAAAGGAAGCACAGAATGGAAAACCACAACTATAAGAAGTTGATTCTCATGGCTGGGGGGTCCTGGGGAGCCTCTGATTTCACACATTCATTCATGTCCCTTTCTGTCCCGATCCCCAGCCTAGCGTGGCCTGTATGAGCCAGCTGGCTGGGTCCCTCTGGTGATCCCCTGGATGCTGGCTTCCACCCACCCCTAAGAGAAGAGGACAGGGCAGGCAGGGGTCCAGCTCAGGGTTAAGCAGAGAATAAGCCATTGATGAACGCTGCCCCTCTCATCGCTTGCCGTTCTACACTCTTGGCCCCATTCATGCTGGCCTTTGATCTGTGTCCGGCTGGAGAGCCCGAAGGGACAGAGCAGCCACAGCGTCAGAAAGAATCACAGATCACTGGATGGGGCCGAGGAAGCCCTAAGAAGGGATAAAGGTCTGCCGGAGGATGCCAGGCTGGGACGCAACGGTCAGCCTGCAGGAAGGCCCGGCCCGTGCCCTTCAGGGGAGTTTTCCCGGGCACCTAACTACGGGTCCCCCTGAGGTAAGGGAGGGACCTACCTATTTAGGGGGCCCTGGAAATGCCCCACGGGAAGGCGGGCTTGTGCAGGGCCACCTGATGGATGGGCTTCCTCTCCCCCTCTTCCCTGCACTAGGGCATACGGCCCCGGGAGAGGGTAGCCAAGGCGAGGACCAGGATACCAACCTCCTGACCCACCCTCCCACCCACCTCCAGCCTTGGGCTGGGACCCAGACTCTTACCTGTGGCGGCTGGCAGGCCGGGGAGCGCTCTGGGCCTGGGGTTCACCAGGGCTGAGGGCCCCGCCGCCCCCTGTGTAGAGGCTATAACCACGAGGAGGGTAGCTAGCTGCCCCCACGGCTGTGGTCAGCAGGCAGCAGAGGTAGCAGCTCCAGAGGGTGCTGGGGGCCATGGTGGGGGCACTCCGCAGTGGTCCTCAGAGGCACATCCCGGCCTGACCACTGGCGCCTCTGTCTGGAGCCGGGATGCCTCTGCTCCCAGGGACAGCGCCGGGGTCGGGTCCTGTCCCCAGCTTCCTGCCGCCGGCAGCCCCCAGCCACACGCCTCCTCCTTGGCCGCCTGGCCTGACCCCTCTCCCCCTCCTCTTTCCTCCTCAGGCTCCTGTCTGTCCCTCCCTTGGTTCCTTCCGTTCTCCTCTTCTCCACTTCTGAGGGGAGTTTGTTCTCTGTGCCCCCTGGCCTCCTGTGCCTGGTCCCTGCCCCTCTCAGATGCTGCTTCCTGGGCCTCCACCCCCCTCGCCCCAGCTGGCCCTCCTCTGGTCTCCCTATCTGTTTTCCCCAATGACCGGATCCTGGGGGTGACAGGGCTTTGCCCCTGTGGCTGTTCAGAGGCGCAAGAGTGGCTGTGGGGCGGGCCCTGGCCTCCCGCCTCCCTCTCTTGCTCACTCCCTTCCCCCCTGTCTGGCTGGCGGTCCAGCCTCCCCCTTCCTCCCCCCACCTCTCCAACCATCGTGCGCCACATCTGCTTCTTGTTAACTCCGGGAAAGAGAGGAAAAAAAAAGGAAAAACAGAGAAATGTGGAGTTGCCGCCAGGCTTGGGGCCAGCCTCTCAGACGGGCCACATGGAGTGGAGCCGGGGCCAGAGCTGGGGAGGAGGCCCTGGGCTGGTCGCTTAGACAGGGAACGGGAGCTGCAGCCACAGCTCCCCTGGGGCTAGGGCAAGCCTCCTCTGGGAGAGAAGACCCGAGAAAGGAGGGGAGGACTGTAAAAGGGAGAATGAACTTGTAGGGCTCAGCGGGGCATCACTCAACCATCTTGTCCAGCTGCCTGCTTTTACAGATGTGAACAACGAGGCCCAGAGTGGGAAAGTAACGTGTCCGAGGTAACACAGCACATCAAGAGTGGGGCTGTGATTAGAATTTAAATACCTAGGTCAGTGACTTGGGAAGAAGAAGTAGGATAGGTGAGAGAGCTACTGGGCCAGGGAGGAGACAAACTGAGGCAGGCAGGAAATTCAGAGACGCCAGAGGAGGAAGAAAGGAATCTGGAAATGAGGTCACAGCCTTCTGTCAAGCATGGAGAGGGCATGAGCAGGAGGAGACTTATTCTCAAAAAACCAAATGAATATGGATCCCAGGCCTTTCTTGGTAAAGGCCAGGCCGTAAGTGGGGGAGGGGAAGGAAGGAGGCAAACTGGGCAGTTATCTAAATCTACAGAGCCCAAAGGAAGTCACTCCCCAGCCTAGAGGCAAGCCCGATAGCCTCTGTAGCCGGCAAGGAACTCAGTCCCATTCAACAGCCTGACGGGAAAGCTCCTCTTGAGATGTCCGAATCCGTCAGCTGGCCCCCCCCTCACCATCTGGCCTCAGCACTGTGCTCTGGACCAGGTGTCCCTGTGTGGTAGGGCGCTCGCTTGCAAGATCGAAGCAGAAGTATCAGAAGGGAGATGAGAGTGCTGTGTGCAGCACTGTGGTGGTGCCCAGGTGCCCGGGTGCCCAGGTAGCAAAGGCATATGTAAGACTCAGAAATGAGTAACTGGGGCCGCGGGGGAACGGGACACAGACACTGAAGCAGAAAACGAACACAAAGCAGGATAGACAGCGTGCCAAGGGAGCCAGACAAATGGATGATGTGTTCTGGGTAAGAGGAGGGGAAAGACAGCTGGACGCTCGGGGGAGTCAGAGTAGAGCCCTTGGAAGAGAGAGCCGGAACAGTGTTGGGGGGGGGGGGGAGTGAAGAACAGAGACAGGGGGAGGGGAGAGATTTCAGGTTGGGGAAAGAGGTCTGCCTTTGTCGTCTCATTGCTCCACATGGCAGCAATAACAGTACCCTCCTTCCTAGGTTTGTGACGATTAAGTTAATACACGTAGAGCATTCAGAATAGTGCCTGGCGCGTGGTACACGCTCAGTAAGTGTTAGCTCTTATTTGTGTCAGGAAGAAGTGGGACAGAAAGAGAAGTCGATTGTGGAAAACCTGGGGAGAGGCCCAGGTGACTGGTTAGGAGCTTGCATCGTAAGTTTTTGAGTAGGAGCTCAATATACATGCAGAAGGAAGACAGAAGCAATGGGCAGGGTTTTAGGCACAAGGATGCCGGTTCCTGCTCCTCCTCTAAGTACCGTTATCCCTTTGAGCAAATCCCATGACTCTGCTAGAGGTCTGTTGGCTACTGTCTATGGTGCCTTCGAAATTCTACATTGCAAAATGATGCAGGTTGGGAAGAGAAGGCTGTGATTGCTTGGTGACTGCCTGGGTAATAAGGGGCCACAGTAAAGGAGATATCAGAGAAGATTCCGGGGTTTGAGCCAGAAATGGGTAACTTGAGAAGAGGAACGGGTTTGGAAGAAGATGACCTTAGTTTGGACACACTGAGTTTAAGATGAGAATAACGTAGTTCAATGGTAATAAATGTCCAGGAGATGGTCAGAGATGTGGGTCTTGATTCCGGAAACCATTTATAGGGCAATAGTTGGAAATCATGAGAATGGATGCCACCAAATCTTCTACGTGACTCTGTGTGATCTGCCCCTGAGGTCCTATGGCCCAGAATATGATCTCGATGGCTGGGAGAAATGTTCGTAAAACGACAGGATGATGAAAGTGAATGCTGAAATCCACAGAAATGGAAATTTGTGGCTGCCCTCGGAAGTGTGGGGATCAGCACACAGGGAGACTTGAAGGAAAGAGCCCCAAGAGATTGATTTGAAAGTTGCTGTCAGTGGAAGGTTGTAGCATTGTCCCTGGTCTCTGCATCAGTTCTGGACCCTGGCCCTGGCAGGAAGCCAACCCATTTCAGGTTGCCCTGGCTGCTGCTGTGGGTTTTCTTTCTCTGTTCTTGCCACCCTCCCTCCCATCAGGGTGCCTCTGACAATCTGAAAAGTCATCCCAGCCGTCTTGTCACTGTCCGGTTGTCCTTCATTCCTTAAGTTTAAATGGGTGTCCCCTTAAATTTAAAAATCTGTTGTATATTAAGTATGTCAAGCCAAAAAGGGTGGCTTTGAAATACAATTGTGGTAGGTTGCATTTCATTTAGTCCTGTAGTTAGGAGCCCCGACCTAGGGGCTGACATAGAATGTTTGTGACATTTCAAGTAAATCAGTGGCTCTGGGTTCACTGGGGAGGCTTGAGGTGTTGAGCCAGCAGGCTGCAATGGAGACTAAGGTTAGAGAAAATACATTGCCGATGGCCGTGGTACTGACGAGTAGCCACAAATGTCCAAAGAAACTGCCAAGAGAATTCCGGAGACCAAAAATGGCTAAGTCCTTGGAGCACGAGGACAAGATCTATTTTATAACCTCTCCAGGATGGGGGATTATCAAGGGTCTAGTGCCAATGGGAAATCCTCGCTATACTGGACAACTAAATTATTCAGTCAAGCATCAGTGGCTGAGCAATGAGCTCAGGTACCAAGGCCAGGACAGCTGGGGGCACCAGCAGTGAGGGGCATTTCATGTCTAATGCCCTCTGTCAGAGGACTGAATATTGGGAGGGAAAAAATGAGAGTGATATGAATTGGGTCTTAGGTTATGCAAACCCAGATGGGAATTCAAGCTTTTGGGGACTCTTGAGCAGAAGTCCACTCCTGCTCAAATGTACACATTTTCCTTTTCTTCCCAACCCTTCCCACAGGTATAATACTTTAAGAGCCAGCCTCTCTGGACTCAGGGCCCAGGCCCATTTCCAGGATCTTGCTGCCTTTTCACTCCTTAGCCGAATCCTTCCCTCATGTCTTCTCCTTGAAAATGTCACACTAACTCCAGAGATTAAGCTCCACATATGCCCCTCGCAGCAATTCTCTCTCTCCTCCAGTTCCCCCAAGGATGAGGCTTTGACTCTTTCACTTTCCACAGACATTTCCACCCAAGCTTTTTTCAAGTTTTGTTAGTTCTTAGCTGAGTCTAGGTTAGTCCTGGGGACCATTTTTTAATTTCAGTTCCCCCAGGCACTAGGCCAAATGACCCATTCAAGGCCGATAAAGATTTGCTGACCCAGGCATGGCAAGTTCTGAGAGGTGAAAGACATTTCTGGATGTTTCTAAAACAAACCTTTTCCTCTTGTCCCTGGCCCTAGGATAACCTGTCGAGTCCACAGTCTGACACAGAGTATGGAATAGAGGAAAGCGAATCAGGTGACGGTTTCAAACTATTTGTAGAGTCCTGGTCAAATCAATTACTTCTGGGCCTCAGTTTCCTTCTTTGTAAAATGATCTTGAAGGCCCCTTTCAGCTCTGTCAGCCTGAGGTCAGTTGGTTTCAGGACAGCCTTGTTAATCTGAAATACTTCCAAGGCCTTCCCTCATGTCATTTGCAGTCTAGAAAGTCTACTTTCCAGGATTTCGTTCTGTTTTAACAGTAGATCTAAGTGTCTGGCTGGACTTGGATCTGGTTCAAATTTCCAGGAGCCACAGAGCATAATGTGCGTAGTCCTTTGAGACCTAGACCCCCATTCTCCCAGAGCAGGGCTGGGACACTCTGAGGGACACGAGGATGTACACGCCTGGGGTTTCAGGGTTATGTAGACAGGACATGGGCTTGGGATCCTAAATAGGAAACTTCGGGGAAATGCTGGGGGGTGGCATGGGGAAGGCCAGGGGGAATGACAGACTGACTGCTCAAGGCAGGGACTGACCTTCGGAGCCACTGGGCTAGCGCATGGAGGACCCACTGCTGATGGTCCCAGGCCTCAGAAGCCAGCTCTGGGCTAGTGAGCCCCTAGCTCATGGTGCACACAGGCAGCAAGACGGTCCCCTGCCCCAGCTGCTCCAGTCCCACAGCAGCTCCTGTAGTTTTCCTTGGCTCAGAGAAGCAGAGGCGTCCCCTGAGCCCTGGCTCCCCTCTACCGCAAAGCAACTGGCTTCCATTACCCCTGACAGCTCCAGAGTAACAGCCCAGCCCCCGGCCCCAGCCTGGCTCGGTGCCGTTCCCTTTTATGGTGAAGCGGAGGGAAAGCAAGGAGGGGGTGGGGTGGGGTGGGGAGTAGGTTCCCGCTGGGGCAGAGGGCTGTAGAGCTCCAGGGCCGCTCCCTCACCAGAGACCCTCAGTCATCTACCCACAGTCGGCTTTCTCCTCAGTGATCCACTCTGCTCAGAACACACAACCCCTCTTGCTTGTCCTGGCCCTCCCTCCCACTCTCCCTCCCTCACATCCGGGGGGTGATTTCCCACTTGGCCCAAGTCCCACGGTTTGGGTTTTGATTCCGGGAGGGTCCGCCCTATTTCCGACGCCCACCTCCGGGGGGTGGGGTGGGGGGAGCGAGCCCGGGGAAGGGAGGCACCGGTCGGATCGCAGGCAGCATCGTTCCCCTGGGCGGGTGTGGGGCAAAAAGGCGGGAGCCGAGGAGAGGAGCCTCCGGCCGCCCCAGCTCTCTCCCTATTCTGCACCGCCTCTAACCGCCCTCTCCGCCGCGGGGGCCAGGGAGGGGACCTTGAGGGCAGGGCCCAAAGGAAGCACCTGGCTGGGCCGAGCCGGGAAGCGGAGGGTGGGCAGCAGCGCGGGGGGCCAAGGCAGGAAGCGGGGTCGAAGTCTAGGGGTCAGGCCGAGCCTCTCACCCTACCACGCCGCCGCACCCTCGCCCCGGCCCGCCGCTGGGCTTCGGGGAGGCGGCCGCGGCTCTGCCGCGTCCCCTGCTGCGCCAGCTGCGGCCAGCTGCGCTCCGCCCGCCTGTGGCGCGCGCCCGCGGCTCGCCCACCCCCTGCGGCGGGCAGTCGGGCCGCAGCCCCGCCCGAGACCCCGCCCCTGCGAGGCGCCTCGGGGAGCAGGCGAGACGGCGGGGCTAGAGAGCCCGTTCCGGCCGAGCAGCACGGCCGGAAGTGCCTGGTTTGGGCTTGCGCTCGCGCTACCAACTTCCGGGCCGGAACTCCTACCTGGAGCTAGTGCGCCGACCGCACCGCGTTGAGCCCAGCTGGTCAGGTGAGAGGCGCGTAAGCGCGCTCAGCGGCGCTTCGGCGGTGGCTGGTCCAGGGGGCGAGAACGGGTCCCGGCCTGGGCGAGGAATGCGCCAGCCCCAGGCTCAGTCCCTCCTCTTCTCCTCAGGATGATCACAGACGTGCAGCTCGCCATCTTCGCCAACATGCTGGGCGTGTCGCTCTTTCTGCTTGTGGTTCTCTATCACTACGTGGCCGTCAACAATCCCAAGAAGCAGGAATGAAAGTGGCGCTTTCTCCGCCCCAGGTAACGGTCCGGGGCTGCAGCGCCCAGCCCCCGGAGAGTGGAGTGGCGAGGCCGCGCCAGGGCCTGCAGGGTTCGAAACTTCAAATCAGAAAGTGCCGGGCCAAGCATGATACAGTCCAGAACTGAGCCCCTTTATCCGCACACAGTAGGGAATGCCTTACAGTGCCCCGCCCTTTACCTGCTAGAATGGGGGTGACTTTCCTACTCCTCTGCCCCCGTCTTCGTGGTACCCCCATGCCCAAGTTGGGCCTTTGGGTACTAGGAGACACTGACACAGAGAGGAGTAAAGGTACTGAGGATGCCACCCAAGTATGAGGATTTGGGCTCTTCACTTAAGGAGGACTTAAGGAGTCTTCACTTCTCCAAGCTTGTTGAGGCTTTTATTGAGGCACAATTTGGGGGGGGGGGGGAAGGCGGGGGGGGGGGTTGTAAAGATGTAGAATTCTGGAGCAAGAGGCACTGAGTTAGGGTGGCTCCTGTAGACCCAAGCCCTAGACAAGAAAGGTGGGGTAGGGTGGGGAACCTTAAGTGTTGGTCAAAAATGTAAAGGGGGAACAGGATGGATGGGAGTGGATGCCTGAAGGATTTCCCCAGAGGAAAGCTGCAGCATTTTCCTTACCTCGGGTCTTTCCCCCTTTTTTCTAGGGTTCCAGGACATAGGCTGAGGCAAGATGGAGGGTGTGAGGGGCCTTCACACTTCACTTCATCCCTCTACCCATCACAACATACAAAGCAACTACACCTGGATTTTTCCAAACAACTTTTATTTCCTCAAAGTCTTCCTTAACCCTATGGAACAAGAAGCTGCCACTGAGTAGGGCCCAGGATAGGGGCTTTTTCTACTCCCTCCCCCCAATATAAAAATATAGATATATATTTTTTGTGGTCCCAAAATCTTGTGCTGTGGAGGGAGGGATGGGGTAGCAGGTTTCTGCTTTGTGCTGTCTCAAGGTGATGCTCTGGGATGTCTCAGAACAGTGTGGCTGGTATTCACTGTCCGTTCATATAGGAATTATGGTTGTCACATGGAATCAACAGCTGAGGGAGGAGGCTAGCACATTTCTCACTGTGTACCCCATCTTGGGGCTATATCCTGGGCATGGAGGTGGAGGCATCAGACCCGGGGAGAAACAGTGAGTGGGGGTGATTTAGGGACAAAACAAACCTCAGGCTGGCCCAAAGGCCCCCCGCTGTAACATATCCGGGACTGGGAGTCAGATAGACTACAGGAAATAGGAGAAAAGGCAGGGGCAGAGCGGGGCCGTGGGGGCCCGGCGTGAGGCAGCCTGCAACAGAGAAGAGAGAGGAATCAGGCTTGTGAGAACTCTGACGGGCTGGACACGAGAGAGGGGAGATGGGTAATGATAGGTGGGTTGAGCACTGCACCTTGGGCTGATGCTGAAATGCGGCGGCTCCTAGGCCTTAGGCCCTAACCAGGAGTTGTTTTCTTGTCCTTTGGAGTGAAGACTGAGGCCATTATGGGAAAAAAATCAGGGACTAGATTCTTAATGAAAGTACCTTTAGTCTTTTGGAGGTCAGAGGGATTAGGGAAGGAAGAAAATGATCCTGAATGTGCGCAGAAATGGGAATGAAGGGACAGAGGTGAGAGGTGGGGTGAGGGAATGGACCCGGGTGCTCACCCTGGTGCAGAGCTGGGTCCTGGCTCCGGCTCACTGCTCTCCCTGGTCCGGGGTGTAGGGGATGTGGGGCCCGAAGAGCCTCTCATCCCTCTGCGAGTCGGCGGTGAGCCCCGGCCCAACCTGGGCCTAGCCTGTGTGGATAGGGGGTGGGCTGAGAGGCTGGATTCTTCCATTAACTTTTTTGCTTCTGGGTTTGCTTCTAGAGTTTCCGTGCATAAGAGTGTAGTACAGGGGTCAACACCGGTACTGGGACCTTGAATTTCTGGGCACTGTCCCTAGCTGAGAGGGTAAGGCAGGATAATAGCTAGAGAATTCTTAGGTTCAGTTTATGACTATACACTCTAAGTCATACTTAACTAGGGGAGGCAAAAGGATCTAGCATTTAACCTCCATGGCTGTATTATGGCTGACATCTGGCTGAAGAGGGAAGCAGTGTTTGGAAAGAGGTTGGAGAATTGGTGGGTCTCTCAGAGCCTTCTGTGCCTCAGTCCCTGCCAGAGCAGCTTAGGCTTCACGCATCCGGTCTCTGTCTGTACTCAGCTTTAGCCAATTTAACATGAGAAATCTGGACTGAATTGGGAGTTGGTGGCACAGCTGTTCTTAGGAGCAGCAACCAGATGTGTTACCTGGGGAATCCGGGACCCCTCCTGGCGGGAACTCTCCTCGGGCAGGTCTGGGCAGAAAGAGAGGAGAAGCTAAGGGCAGGGGCAGGCAGTGCCAAAGCTAGCAGGCTGAGGTTGGGGTGTATCTGGCAGGGACGCGGGTTGGAAGCAAGCAAGAGACCTGGCTGAGGGATGGGGGTACTGGACAGACAGGCACAGGCACCAGAGCAACTCTCTGATATGGCCGGGGGAGGTTGTAAAGCAGTGCTGAGCATTTTCCCTCCCACTACCCAGACGAACAGTGCCTTGCTGGGCTCTGTGAGAGTTGTTACACTGGGGTTTGGGGAAGACACAAAAATGTTACCTGCAGTCGTGTCCTGATACAGGGGATCCGAGGTCCAGTCCCTAGCAGCCCTTTCCCAATCACCATGACAGCCTCTGGCTTGTCGCCTGAGGACAGGAATGAGCAGCTGCTCCCTAGGAAACAAAGAAAACTGCTATCAGGGTAGGGAGCCGTGGAGAAGAAGAGGGAACTTCCTTTAGAACAGGGTTCCTCAAAACTGGCAATGTTGACATTTTGGGCTGGATGATTCTTTGTTGTGGGGACCTGTCTTGTGCGTTGCAGAATGTTTAATAGTATTTCTGGTCTCTACCTACTAGATGGCATTTCTTCTTCCTCTGTCCCCTCCCCATCGTAACAACCAAAAATGTCTCCAGACCTTGCCACACGTTCCCTAGCGAGTAAAATGGCCCCTGGTTGAGAAGCACGGCATGCTGTAGTCAGGTCCAAGGAGTGGAGTAGCAACTTGCAACTTGAGCCACAGCCCATCAAGCTGAACTACTGTGAATTTATAGACTTCAGGGCCTGTCGCATCCAAATGAGTAAGCGTTCAAGGATAAGTCAGTACCCAAGATGGTAGATTGACAAGGGCTACCCGTTGAAGGCCGTTAACAGGTTGGGAGTAGTGGGCTCTGAGGGAGTTAGAGGATGTTGGACTGGAGTCTTAGGAATCCTTCCCGTCCAGTCCTTTACACAGCTGGGTGTATAACTTAAAAGGACGGCAGGTGGCCTAGGTTTTATGCGGATGATGCGGTCACACAGCATTTGCTGTGATGACAGGTGAAAGGCCTTTGCCTTTTTTTGTTCTTAAGTTGTGTCTAATGTTGCCCAGTTCCTGGAGTCAGGAAGCTTGAGTAAGTAGCAGGTACTCAGGTTGTTCACCTTTGAGGATTAAGTGAGACAACATGCTTAGAGCAGTGCCTGCCATATAGATGCTCAAGAAACAATAGCTATTTTATTATACAAAGATGTCCATTAACTTCCAGCTTCCTGTACAAGAGCATGGGTGCTTTACGGGTTTAGGATAATCCAGAAGGATAACGGATGCCCCCGGTGTGGAGAGGCCTGCATTAACTTTCTGCATCAAGTCAAGAAAGAAGAGCTGAAGGGATTGGTTTAAGCCTAGCAGGGAGTCTGGTCTACACCCTGGGTAGTAGGGAAGGAAGGAGGCTGGCCAACCCAGATTTCGGTGGCAGTAGGTACAGACCTGATATGCTGAGTGAGCTGGGGAGTAGGCAGGAGCCCATGTTGTGTGAGGCTGCTGGGCTAGAACTAGCAGGATTTGGGGATGGGGCCAGGCCGCTTGAAGTAGGGCGATGGGTCAGTGGCTGCTGCCGCCGTCTCCTGTCCTGGCTTCGGGGCTCTGAGTGGAAGGGACACAAGGAGATAAAAGGGCAAGTAAGTGAGGCCCTGTCACTCCACTGCCCTGCTGGTTCTCGCACTTGTCATCACACCAGCACTCCTCTCTGGAAGTAAATTTAAGGTGGGTAGAAAGACCTCTCTGATACTTACTCCGGTTACCCGGGTCACAGCAAGCCCTCATCTGCCACTCTGTGGCTAACCACCCTGCTCGCTTGCCAGTTCATTCTTCTGGCCGAGAAGTTACTGAGCTTGGCTTCTGAAACAGCTTCCCTAGGTTTCTCCTGCCTCTAACCACTCCTCTTCAGCTACACTTACTGCCCCCAAATGCCAGTGCCCCTCCCCCATTGTACCCTTGGTCCCCTCCTGCTGTGCATACTCTAAACTCCCAAGCTGCTCTGTAGCCCTCTTTCCTGAACTACAGTTCAGTGGTCCACTGGCATTTCTACCTGGCGGTCTCTCATGACCCAGCAAAACTAATTTTCTTCCATCCTTACTTTTCTTCTCCTTACCTTGGTGAAAAATGTCCTAGAAACCTGTTTCATCTTCTGACTCCTCCCTCATATCTAGATTTGTGTTTAACCAAATCTAGACAATTCTGCCTCTGCCTTTGCTTGGATTCCTCCTTCATTCTCCCTTGATATGGCCTGTGTCCAGCTATAGGTCTTTATCTCTCATTCAGGCTTCTGAAAAAAATTCCCCACTTGTCACCCTAGCTTGAATCTGTTCCCTTTTACATTCCCATCTTTCACACCGGTGCCAGAAATTATTCCAAAACCTAGACCTGATAAAAGTCATTTGGTTCAGGCAAGGAGGAGATACTGAAGGTCTTTTAAAGGATAAAGCCTAGGGGCGCCTGGGTGGCTCAGTCAGTTAAACATCCGACTTCGGCTCAGGTCATGGTCTTGCAGTTTGTGGGTTTGAGCCCCACATCAGGCTCTGTGCTGATAGCTCAGACCCTGGAGCGTGCTTCAGATTCTGTGTCTCCATCTCTGTCCCTCCCTCACTCATGCTCTGTCTGCATCTCTCTCTCTCAAAAATAAATAAACATAAAAAAATAAAGGATAAAGTCTAAACCCTTTACCATGGCATTCAGAACTCCACCCACTGTGGTTCCAGTCTGCCCATCCTTGGTAGGATGCTGACTTGATCCTTCAAACCCTCTGCTACAGCCCCTGTAGCTGCTAGCTGTGTGGTTCTTCTGCAATGTCAGTTTCCTCTTCTAGTGAAACCTTGAACAACTTAACATGACCCATCTCAAATGTCACCTCTGTGAAGCCTCCCTGACCATCACAGGTAGAATTGACTGTTCTCCCTTGCTTTATTGTCCTTTGTTCACTTGGCTAGTAATGATTTATGGTTTTTGTCTCAGGAAGCTAGCACATGTCAAGTACTTATGATCATGCCTGGTACATAGTACTCAGTAGTTGTTAACTAGTATTCTGCTTGAAACTGCAATGTCTCGAGGGTAAGGACTTTCCTCCAGTCTATACCAGTCTGTATATCCTGGTGCCTACAAAACTCTGCCTAGAAAACCAGAGACGTTAGTAAAGGTTTTGTTTTCCTGAGTAGCAGACACCCACCATAGACCATGGACTGGCTCAATAATCTGAGTCTAAGGACATATGCTTATTCCCCGTGGGGCAGCTCTTTCTGGTCCACTCTGGCTAGAGCCTCACTGGTACAAGTTCTGAGAGCAGAAGGTGACTGGATGGTGTAGGGAGGCTCTCAGGTTTGGCAGGTCTGTCTTTTTAAAAAGTTGACACATGAATAAGGAATAGAAGAAAGGGAGAGATTTCAGGACAGAAGCTACTCTAGCTTTGAGGAGTTTGCTGAGGGGCTGGGTACCAATTAGAGTACCAATTAGAGCCAAGAGTCAAAACTAACCAGACCTGTCAATTGTAAGTCAATAGTAAACAGGCAACAACAACAAACAGACCTTAGGGTACTAAAGAGGTGATACACAGTGAAAGGACAGAAGTCAGAGGCTCATGGCCACAGTCAACCTGAAGCATCACCTACCACCAATGACTCAGAAATACTGTAGAACCTAGCCTTGAGAGATTCTTCAGTAAAACACTGATATCAGGTTGATATCCAGATGACCGTGCATAGCAGGCAGAAATGAACTTGATCAAGGATGGAAATAGTGGGTTTCTTGATGATCTGGGTATCTCTACACAGAGGCATGTTGAAATCATGTTAAGGATGAAGCCTTGCCCACCCCAGGAAAGGTAAGAAAGAGCAAGTAAGAAAGTGAATGAAAGCCTTTAGGACATTTCTAGGTTGTAGCAAGAAACTGAGCAACACTCAGGAAGGTATGAAGCAGAACAGGCATATGATGTAAAAAATGTCAGTGTGAATGTACATATTATAGGAAAGATACTACAGATACAACTCAAGGATCCTGCCCCTAATGAGAGTTTTAAGGACAGGAGACCAGTCTGGTTTAGGAGAGGCCTAATATGGAAAGGATAAGGCATTTAAAAATAGCATTTTAACCCTCACTTAAACGATTTTTTTTTTTTTTTTAAGAGCATGAGTGTGCACTGGGGGAGGGTGGGGCAGAGAGAAAGAGAGAGAGAGAGAGAGAGAGAGAGAGAGAGAGAGAGAGAGAATCCCAAGCAGGCTCCACATTTAGTGCAGAGCCCAATGTAGGACTCGATCCCACAACCCTGGGATTGTGACCTGAGCTGAAATCAAGTCAGATGCTCAACTGACTGAGCCACCCAGGTGTCCCTTAAAAGACTGTCTTAAAGCCTGGCCAGGCCTCCCTGTAAATTTGGCAATGTGAGCACACAGCCCAATTTCTCGTGTTTTGACTCTTGGCCCCTGGTATAATCCAGGCCTACTTAGTTCCCACTGAGACAAAAATTTAAGGGAGGAACCCCAGCTGTTATTTCTTGGTTCTAAGCTATACAAAACAGTGGCTTGAGGCTGAGTGCAGAGTGATATGTGAGTCAGCTATGCTTCCAGAGGTTGTGAGATTGTATTTTATGGTAATCAACTGTAGATTCCATTTTGGGAGAAGGATAATCCTGGGGCAGAGGTCTGAGGTAGAGCCGGACTGACCTCCCCAGTGTAGGAGTTAGAGTGGTTTATTCTAAAGGTCTCAAAATTTAAAGGAACAGTTACTGACTTGGCATCTTTGAACTGTCCCTACACGGAGCACCCTAGATCGTACTGAATCCCTGGGATAACCACAGACCTGATTTATGCCCTCTAAGGGGTGAAAAGGTCAGACAAGCATTTATTCAGCTCCCAATTTCTTGTCTTTTCCATTCAACAAGTATTCACTGATCATAAATAAATGCAAGGCACCAAGGGAATAAGTAAATGTGTTAGGAGACATTTCCTGCCCTCAAGCTTTAATCTACTCTTAACCACAAAACTTGTTTGCAGTGGAAAAAGTAAAAGTAGTTAGTGATGGTGCTGGAGGCATTCTTCCTCTGTCCTCTGACTCACTTTTCAAAGGAACCTCCACTCACCATCGGACTTCAGCTGCTCTACCAGAAGCAGCCCGTCGGCTGAGCCATGGCATGGCAGAGGCCAGGAAAGCGTTCTAGTAACTACAGATGCAAATGCCAGAGCTGGGAGGGAGGACGGTGGCTGTGGTGGGATGACAGCTGACAGCCTCCGTTTTTACACTGCCCCTTGTCTTTTACCCCACGGCCCCACCAGATAGGCCACAGGGCCAGGGAATATGTTTCAGTTACTGGGTGAGACTTGCCTGAATCCAGGGCCAGGACTAGGATGAGACACTCATCCTAGGGGTCTCACTCATCCTAGGGAGTGCACTCCCGACCCCGAGTCCTGGGCGCCCCACCAGCTTCACCTTAGTCCTATGCCCTACATAACAGACAGGTGGAGCTGGTTGATTTATCCACCCTCACCCCAGCCGGCTTGCCTTCAAGCTCTGTTTTGCATCAGTATCTTGCAGGCTTTCAACTTCCTACTTCCCTGACTCGGTCACTGGATAAGCTCTTCCCGGGAGCTTACTTTCCTCTGCAGGAACAGCTGCTGCCAACGCTGTGTGCCCTTCTGTGCCTGCTGAACTGGAACTCGGCTGCATAACTGGGCAGGTGTTGCTCAGGAGGTGTTTTGCAGCTGGGGCAACTAGGTAAAGAAGCTCCTGGCACTGCGGTCAGGGGGTGGGAGTGGGGTCAAGCTTCCTTGGAGGCTCTTGCAGTCTCCTGTCTCAGGAACATTCCTGTTCACCCTGAGTTGCCTTGCTCGTTGGCCTCCTAAAATGTTCATCCTCCAGTCTTGAGAATAGAACCTGCCAGACTAGTTCCCTAACCTCTGCTTTAAGCTTCTGGCTGGGCTGCCTAGCTCTTTTCTGAAATTTTCTGGATAGCCTATCTTATGCTCTGTTCTAGCCAATAAAGGATAGTCATGAATTAAGTATACAGTTAAGTGTGATACGATTTTTATACATCAGTGGGAACTTTCTTTTAAATTTACAAGTCAGAAAAAAATCTTTTGTCAGATCACAGTCTCAGTTTTGGGTTTGGAAAGTATAGCCGCTTTATAGTTAGGTCTCAGAGATACAGGAGCTGTGTTCTTCCTATGTCAGAAGACAAAGTATGACTAGATGTGGCAGGGGCCAAAGAACCGGATGTGCAGAACCAGGAAATAGCACAAAGCTATAGGACAGATCAACCGGACAAATAAAGCCGCAGGTCCCTATCCTAAGCCGGGACTAGTCTCCAATCCTAGAGTCCTACTGGAGACTCTAGGAGATGAAGCGGCAAAAACTGTAGTACCTGGAGTCAAGATTCCAGTGCTCTGACCTTTCACCTCCTTCCAGTATTCCTGTTTGATAGAATTAGTAACCCTCTTCTCAACCCTTTGACTTTAGAGACATAGTTTGTTAGGTCTCACACGTTTTACTCAAGTCCCCAGGGTGTCTCTTCCTGGCGCCAGCTCCTTTTTTCTGCTTCTTAGCTCATTTACCTGGGGGGACATCGCTTCTCACTTGTTTTACCTGCACCTGCGTATGGCTGATGCCTAGATCCAACCTTGATGTCACCTTTTCTACAGGCTGGCTCTTTTTTCTGCCTGCAGGACATCTCCGTATAGATGGCCCATGACATCCGAGTATGTCTGAAATAGATAAACTCAACACTTTTTCTTCCAAACAATGTCTTAACATCACCATGACTCTCTCCTTTGGCTTGTAACCTTGAAACTCTTAGTTTGCCTCTCTTCCACCATCGCTGAATCCTGCTACCTGTTTCTGATGCATATATTTCTCTCTCCTTTCCAGACCCTGGTATAGCCATTAGTTATCTCATATATCAATTACTGTGAGGATTCCCCTCCCCCCGCCTACCCAATACATACAGTTCACAGGCCACTCTTGCATAAATCTCTCGTCCCCACCATTCTCTGAAGCACACAATCGTTGTCCTATGTCTCAGTTAACTCATCATCTTTCTCTTCCAGACATTTCAACTTCTTCCTCCAACCTCTCTCCACCTAATTTCTGTGCTGAAGGGCTTGGCCCTTTGCACCAGCTAGGTCTGTCCGCTTCTTGTCCTCTCTGCGCAGCAGCACTGGCCCTGGCTACCACTCTCATCTCTGGAATGTTTTTGTCAAGCCATATGCTACCATCCATTCTTCAAAATCATCGCTCAACTGAACATTCTTTGGCTACTTACTCTTGAGTGTTCTGTGACGGTGGCTCCCCAAGTGCCCTGTGTTTACGAGTGTGTGCTTTTATGTTGTTCACTGTCCTGTGTCCCCTATTAAATTTAAAGTCAGCCAACCGGGAAGTATTTAGTACTGAATATGCACCTTTTCTCTTCGTTATTTGGGGAAGTAACAAAGACACAGAATACATGTCTCTCACTGACGGAGCTTCATACAGCACTCTGCATGGGGTGGGGTGGGGACGAGAATAAAATACGAACGAAAAACTGCTTAGAATCCTCCAGTGAGGACCTGGGCCTAGAGAAGACTCTTTCCTATTTCTCTTTTGTAGTCAGGGAAGGGGAATTTAGGACGCTGACATTCCTTCCCAGGAGCTATGAGTGAAGAGGTATGAGAGGCTGACAAAAAGGAAAAAAACAAAGAAAAAAGGAAGAGAAATTAGAGGAAGTCTGAATAATGATTAGTGAGTAACTTTGCTACTTAATATTAAGCTCTGAAATCTTGGACAAGTCGCCCTTAAACAGCCTCAGTTTTCTCATCCGAAAAATGGAAATGCCACCCACCCCACAGGGTCCTTGTGAGGACTAAATGAAATATATATATGTGATACTGTTTTGTTCGCTGTTTAATGCTATTTAAATACGTGGCATTATTATTTTAATACTCTCCTTCAAACAACGCTGTACAAAAGCATCCTCTCCAAATGAAGGGAGAATCTCAAAGAATGGGGCTCGGAATAGAAGCAGCGGTAACTGTGTTGCTTATGAGGGATAAACGGTCTTACTGGCCAAAGCTGCTAAGGACCAATGCTCCCTCCCCTGTGGCTGCTCCAGCGGGTGCAGTCAGGCTCCCATAGCCACTGCCCCAGGGCAGGCCTCTGGGTCCCTACCAGGGAGTGCTAATGAGGAGTGTGGCCTGAAGACCCCCAGCCTCTTAGTTCCAGCTCACAAGCCTCCAAACTCTGGCAGGATGTCTCCAGCCCAGAGGCCACGTACAATACTGCTTTGAGGTTTCGTGTATTTCTGGAAGTGGCACTACAACAATCTCCCCCCACCCAAGTCTGAGTCACCCCCAAGGAATGGCTCCACGGTCTCTTCCTCTTCTTCGTCCCTAAAAGCCCATCTGTTTCTGGTATACCTCTGAACTCAGAATCTCTCACCAGGCAGGGTCTCATCAAGCCAACCCGGGGGGTACTGATGCACAGTTGAGCAGCTGTGGTGACTGCTGGGAGGGGCCAGACTGTTGTGTTGTAAGCCTCCAACAGAAGCTGTCTGTACTTGTTCCGTTTTTCTCTGGAAGACTTAGCATCCTTCTGATACCGCTTTCTGAACAGGCTCTGAAGCCAGGAACGGTTTCATCCCATAGAGACCTTGGATAGGATTCTCCCATCTCTACGGTGCTACAATTTGCGTTGTGAGGACGTTTCCTTACACTGCTCCTAACAAGACAGTCTGACACCATTCCTGATATGGAGGCTCCACATTTCAGTGTGGCCCTGTTGCAGCTAGTGTTTTGTTCTTGGAAATCCCCCTGCTTCCCAGCATGTGCTGAAGCCCAGGTACCCAGGACTCCCGCCTGTGCCACACACAGTACTGCTCTGGGGCTCATGGCGCAGGGAACACCAAGGTCGCAGGAGAGGCTGCAGATTCTGCTATAAACTACTTTTATTGATTCACCCCTTGGTCCCAGCCAAGAGTGTGTATCTTCAAGCTCTCATTTCCCCCAGCAATTCCCCAAACAACTGAACACCTGTTGCAGGGGCTCCCAGACTGGCTTACCTCTGACGGGGCCCAGCACCCGGTGGCTGACCTTTTGAGTGCTAGAGCCCAGGCCTGGCAGCCCTGTGGGCCGACTGCCATGAAAAGGAAAGCTGGGGGAGTTCTTCATCTGTGGAGAGTTTTGCTGGCTGCTGCTGCTGCCACCGGCACTTGTGCCAGTGCTAAAACTGCGTGCACGGCTCAAGGGATTTTCAGAGCAGGAAACAGGCAAGCCGCTGCAAAGAAGCAAGCAGATGCCAGTTAGCCCTGGGCCGGGGAGGTTGTGTCCCAAGGCTTTCCCTGAGGTCTGATGCTCAGGAACGCTTCACCTTGGGTGAAAAAGGCAAAGGCGCTCACTGCAAGGGAAAAGGGAGGGATCTGTGTCCACAGATGGGGTATCTAACCTGGGCCATACCAGCTGATCTCAGGATGCCTGGGAGCCCTTGTTCACAAATACATGCTCCTGCAGAAAACATACTAAGGGCTGCGGGGCTGTCTCGGAGCAGCTTAACTTAGTGAATTCCCCCCTTATTCCCTTGGACCTCTCGGTCATTCCCAACCCCTGGAAACCGAGACCTGCCCTTACCCCCACCGCAATTAAATTTAATTTTGTGCCGGGCTCTGGAGCAGGGAATCCCCTGGCCTGGTTTCCAGATGCCTAGGAAGTCTGTAGCTCCAGGGAAGAGGGAAGAGGATCCCATTTTCAAAAAAATCTACTAATCTTACCAATTTTAACTTGCTCTGAAAATACTCACCATGTGGTCCTTTTGGATAGGGGAGGAACACAAACCCCTTAGAACTCCTTGCTCTAAAGCCCCGTTCCACTTTCATACCCTTTCCTCCTTCCACCCTGTGGGTCTTACTTGTTACTTTTGGGTGGAGTTCGAGAGCCTCTCTTCTTGTTGACACCCACGTTCACAGTGCTGCTCAGGCCGCGGCTGCTGCGCACGTGTTTTAGCATCCAGGCGCGGAGGTTCGTGAGGCTGCTGTGCTCTGATAGTACAATTCGGGGCCATGGATTGCATTCTGCCATGTCCAGAGCTGCAACGGCCATAGCTCGTCCCACCTGTGGGGTAGTCCAGTTTGGCTCAGCATCTGGGACTTCCAACCCAGGCTGCTATGTTGGGGAGGGGGTTGCACAGCACAGTGGAAGGGGAGGCCCGGCCCCAAATTTCCTCAGCGGGCAGGCTATATTTTGTGCCAGGGCTATTTATCTCGGCAGATTTAAAGCCGTTCCCTAAACCGTTGCTCATTTTGGGACCCTCATCCTTTATGGGCAAGAGCAAGTGTGCTTTCTGGCTGGCACCAGGAAGGCATTCTCCCAGCAGGAGAAGGCGTTTCAATCTCTTCTATAACCTGCAGCTCTTTCTCCTTCTCTCGCGTGCTCTAGGACCCTGGGGTCCTCAAAGACCACTGCAGAGGTGGTGCTTTTAAGCCTAGGTAGGAGTGAACAAACCCAACAGAAGGAAGAAGACCAGCTTAAGACGCAAAGAATCTGACTCAGATGTGCTGGGGATTCTCTGTGGTATGAGGTCAGAAATAGTGCCTACTCATCGTCCCAATCCCATCAGAGTCTGGGGCCTGCCCCTATGCTAACTGCGGAAAATAACCACAGTGGTGAGATGGTGACGGTGGTAAGCCTCTCTTCAGAGGGCCTTAGGCAGCAGGAGTGAAGACCATTCCAGACTTTGGGGTTCCCCTTTTCCCCAGGTATCCCCTGTATTCATACCTGTTCAAACAGTTCCACAGTGTATCTGGAGGGGAAAGCCGGCGGGGGAGGGGGGCTGGCCCGCCCGTTGTCATGGCAGGCGGCAGGGATGCTGTTAACTGAGCGTCCGGTGTTGTAGTTGCATTCAAGTGTGTAGCTAAGACACAGAGACCTTTATTAGTGTCCTGCCCGGAAAAATCAGAACAGAACCATGGGGGACAGCCTAGGTGGTCTAAGAAATAATCACTTGGAAAACAGTGGATACAAACAAAGTGCTAATCCTTAGGAACTAGCAATTGACCTCGGCACTCTATCATGTACCTGAGAAGTCCCAAAAAGTCAGACTCTCAGGCCAAAGACAGCAATGCTAATGGTGAGCCTGTCTTTTGCGAAGATTTGGGCCATCCCTTGCCCCTCAAACAACTTAGACTGGGTATTGTTTTCTTTAAGGAAGTTACTTCATCAGCTATATCCCAGTTTCCCCCCAACCTGTGGATTATCCCTGAGGCTTTGTAGATTGCAACCCGGCCGCTTCCCTCCTTAGACTGGCCATCTCTGCGGTCTCGGGCATACATGTTCTTCTCTGAGAAATTGCAACCCTGGAAGTCGAAGTGTGCTGAGTTCAAGGAGATGAGCTTTGGATACAGCATGTTTTCCACCTGTATGAGGGAGGAAAAAGGCAATTCAGGAGAGACAGACAGAAAGAAGGAACGGGCAAGGAAGAGATGGCAAGCAGGGGGCCATGTGACTAAATACACGGCAGAGACCGTGTTTTTTGAAAATGTCACTGTGTGCTTGACCTTATTTCCAGGTGTTGGAAAGGTACAGTTCTACCTCTTTTTAAGCTCTTAGCTTCTTCTCTCCCACAATGCAAACTTTTCCTTTTCCCCTGATTTCCCAAACTGTAGAATAAAGACCACGATGCTGACAGCTTGGTCTTCGTTCGGAGGTCATGATGTAAAGACTGAGACACAAAGCCCCAGTGCCATCCCCCTTGGCCCTTTGAAGCTTGTTTGGAGGTAGAATACCTCTTGCAGCCACAGGCCTTCCTGTCACAAGACCACCTTCCCTCTGTCCTCGGCCTAACCTGTATCTCCTGACCTGCAACACTTCCCACACTCACGTGGCACTCTGGATTCCTACCTGGGTGGTCTCATCACTAAAGCTGTTTCCATACATGAAGCAGCCCCTTTTGGAAGCATGTCCGTGCAGGTCCACATAGTAAGCGACGCCACTCTCTTTAGGGGGGATGGTGTCGGGGGCCGGCTGCTCAACCTCAGCGGACCGTTGTGGCATAATCCACACACCGCTGGGCTTCTGTTCTGCCGACTCGGTCTGTGTCCAGCCTTCAGGGTCATCCCCGTCAGACGCGTGCCCAAGGTGAGCTTCATTTTGGATATTGTTGGTTTTCTCGAGGTCAGAAAGGGGAGCATCAGGAGGGAGATGGGCACTGTGCTGGTGCTCAGAGGGACCCTGGGAGTTCAGTCTGGAGTGCACGTGGTGGTAGAGAAGCACAGCTTTGGCCCCGTAGATGGCTGGGTGCAGGACTGCATCGGGCTTCAGGTACTGACGGTTCAGGTTCACTCCACGCGAGTCTGTGCTATAGGAAAACAGAGACTGAAGCAGAGTCTAGAGCGCTGAGCCGGTGAAGGAGACATGAGAGTAGATGAAAGGGGGCCTGGGGGAGACTGACTTGCAAAATGAGAGGCCCAGGTTGCATTAGGAAGGAAAGGATTGAGAACAGGCCCTCTCCTTGGTGGGCTGTCCCCCCAACCGCAGAGACTAAGCACGGCTCCCTCTACCCAGATGGACCTGCGGTTATTCTAACTCTGCTCCTTCCAGAGAGCGCTGCTAGATGTGCCACATTCCTTCTCTGGTCCCTGGGCAATGAGATGGGCTTGCCCTTGTTCGGGTACAAGAGGACTGGGAATGCAGGAGAAGTTAAAAGGAGAGGCTGATAGTATTTCACTGAGGTGGAGGACACGAAGGGGACCGGGAACGATCCTGACAGGCTGGGGAGGCTGCTTACCGGTAGTGGCCCCGGACCACACCGTCGGGGTTCAACATGGGAATCAGCTTAAAGACAAAGAGGCGACGCAGGGTTTGGGCCCGGGGGTCATCAGGTCGAAGGATGAAGTCCAGAAAGCCATTGAAGACAAAGCTAGATGGAGTCTCCCCAGGGTGTACCCTACTGCTTAAGAAGAATATCTGAGGTGGAGAGGAGAGCGGTCATTAGGCCAGTTACCCGGTAGGTCCACTCTAACAGTAAATGGGGGGCGGGCAGGAAGAGCCACTGGATTTGCAGCTGGCTGAGTCTGCAAGTGGAGCCGGGAGCAGCCCTGCTTGCCTCCGAATGCGGCCACGACTCCCAGAGGTAACGTGGCCTTAAGCTATCCACAGGGCTTGGAGCTACGGAAAGGCCATGGTGCCACCTTTACGCTGTTCCCACTCACCCTCTTGCCTGTGAAACGGAAGGGTCGGGGGGTGCCGGTATCAGGAAATAGCTGCTCTAGACGGGGCTCTCGATCTTCTCGAAGCCCATGGCAGGAAGTGATCGTTAACAGATCTACACGAAGTCCATCCAAAGAATAGCAAAGGATCTCACGGTGGTAATAAATGGTGTCCAGGGGGCTATGGGGATAAAAATGATTAAGCCACGAGAAGTCCCTAAAGTCCTAGCAAGAGGTGAGCCTCATCCCCGGCCTAGGATTTGTAGGATCTGGTCTTTCACGCTAACCTTCGGGGCCTTAGAGTCCCTCAGAGTGTTAAATGAGGCTGAGGATTTGGGTCGTCTGAATTAGTAGAATGCAGAATACAAGACGGGATGAACTTATTGTTTTCTCCCCAGTTTATGGCTCTCTACTATGTGATGACTTCATACACAGACTCACCCTCTGCCGGGACAGAAAAAAAGGTGTGTTGGGCAATGGCGGGGCTAAGTTCTGGGCAACTGATGGGAGCTGGGATATTAAGAGGCTTGAACTGGGCAGGTGGGTGAGTAGAATGCAGGTAGCGGTAGGCTGAGGTCATGGTCACACAGGAACATATTGGTCAAAGGTACCCAAAGTCCCACATTCTGCACAGAAAAAGAGCGGGTGACATTTTGGTTCGGGGCTCCTGGGGCAAGTTCCAGAAGTAGCAGAGGTGCTGTCTGGTCGAGGACTGGGTGGCAGGAGTAAGGATGGGGTTGGCACCTGCTATGGGTAGGGTGGTTCTCCAGAAAGCGCTGGTCTAGCTGGTTTAGCAAGTCCTGGCAGTCACTGTAGGAGAAGGGGTAGCAGAAGGCGAAGAAGGTGGTGGCCCCACGGCCCTCCACGAAACGGTGGACAAAGGATAACACAAACTGCGTCTCTGTCATCTGAGGAGCAGAGGAGGAAGAGGGAGGGGCTGTTGGTGTGAGAACTAAGATCCTATTGGGATCGCCAGGAACTGACCTTACACCCTCAACACAATGCCCGACTTCCCTCCCTCTGGGACTTTCCATATGACAGTCGGCTCCTTCTAGGCTTCCTGAAGCAGGGGCTTATCTTGGACTCCAGCTAGCACTAGAGGGAAAGCTGATACCAAAACCTGGCGTCCCACCTGCCTGGTACTCTCTATCCGGGGTAACTCCTCTATTCTTTCCCTCTTCTGCTTTTAGCACCCAAGTCTGTCTTTCCCCCTCATGGAGAACTTACCTCAAAGGTGGGCCGATCTCGAATGCGTTCCCAGCGTGGCCGGGTGGGGAGTGTGCGCACAAAGGGGGCCATGCCCTGGGAGTATAGCTTGCTTTGCTTATTCATGTTCATAATGTTGATCTTGATGAGTTTCCCTGGAGTTCCTCCCCGGACACTGAAGTAGAACCATGACCTGAGGGCCAGAGGAGGAGGAATAGGTCATTACATACTGAGGGCTGGAGACAGGCTACGTGAAACAGCTGGAGCGAGCGAGATTGGGAAAGGCCTGTTCGGTACAGAGGAGGCGAGGGAGGAGGGAGGAGGGGAGGGAGAGGAAGGGTACTGACGGTATGAACTGTAAGACGGCGAAATGAGCCTGGATTTGGGGCCTTGGCCACCTCCTCTCTTGTCCTTCTTCCACCCTCCCCTCTTCCCCCCTTACCTGTTCCCATTCTCAAACTCCGTTTCAGCACAGTCTGGTCGGGTCCACACGTTGAACTCGTAGTCAGGAGAAGAGGCGATGCTACTGGTGGGGGCTGATGCCCCACCTGCTGCTCCTTCCCCGTCACTAGACACAGATTCCACCTTCTCCACGTGGGCTAGGTTCCCTGAATCAAAGCGAGAACTGAACAGCAATCCCCCACAGCGCAGCTCCATGGTGAGGCTGGGAAAGCATCCTCCTGCCCACTCTGGCCCTGAGAGCTGGGGGAGAGTGGGGGGTGGCGTAGGAAGAAGGAAGAAAAATGAAAACAAGGTTTTTGGGTATCTCCTGATCAATGAAAGCTCTTCTTAGGAAATGCCCTAAGAAGCAAGAGGCTCTTTCCACCTCAGAAAAGGCAGAAGTGGCCTTCTAGCAAAGGCTAAGAGAAAGGAGTTGTCTAACGCCACACAAAGGGTTATAACTGACCTAAAAGGACCCCGTTTTACTACATCTTGGCTTACCCAAAATGAAGTACTCCATGGCTTAACTAATGTTGAGAAACGCTAGAGTCCAAGCTTTTTTGCAAAAGGCTGGAGAATAACATTGGAGAGGTCAGATTTCTCAAACCTACCCAGATACACCCACCACAGCACGTGGCCGTCTTGAAAAACGGGCCGTTCTGGATCTCTTGTTCCTAGACTGGCTCCCCGATCTCCAGCAGAGCAGAGCAGCGGAAAGAGCCAAGATTCTAAGTTTAAATGGGCAGCTGCTTCTCTCCACTCCTCTGTCCTCACAAGTCCTGACCAGGCATTCGTCTGTGGCTCCCCTGAACCCTTGGAAGGGCTAGTTCTTCCTTTTTTGTCACTACCCTATGCCTAGAAAACGGTGGCCTTTGCCAAGTCAAAAGAAACAAGGCAGAAGCCACCTGCTCACCTGGAAACTGGAGCTCAATGCCAGTTAGGGCATGGGTCTGTCTCCAGCCCCCTCCCGCCCTGCAAAGCACTGGAGTCCCTGAAAAAGCTACGCTGGCAATAGTTGTGGGTAAGTGATGGGTATGCTGAGCACCTCTAAAAACGTGGCTGGTAGAGACCCACTTGGGGGTAGGGGGTGATTCTCGACCCTCGACTCTGACAGACCCTCACCTCACACCGACCGAGCTCGCCCTGGGCAGGGCGGGGTTCGGAGGCATGAATGGACGACAGGATCTCACACTCGGGGCAGGGACTGGGGGGGGTCTGAGGTGCGGGCGTGGGAGTGGGGCCGGGGGGGGGGGGGGGGAGGGGGGGCGGCCGGGCCGGGCCGTGGGGCGGGGTGGCATTCCAGAGGGGCTCCGGGCCGAAAGGGGCTGAGAAGGGGGCGGGGCCGGGGCCGGCGGGGCCCGCGCTCCACGCAGCGCCCCTCACCTCTCTCGGGGCCGGCGATCCCGCTCCCTCTCCCGCTAGCGAGGCGCCACCTCGAGCCCCGGCACCCGGGTCCTCCACCCAGGACCCAAACAAAACCCGAGCGCCGCGGTGCCGGGACCCCGCTCTGCCAGGAAACAAGAAGTCTCTCGCCTATTGGCCGCTGATACAGCTGGCTACCCGCCCAGTAAGGCTCGCTGCCATTGGTCAGCACGCAGGGGTTCCCTCGCACGTTAGCGGGTACCTGAGCCAGTGGCTTTTGGGGGCTCGGCGGGCAGATCCGGCCAGAGGGTTCCACCGGGGTCTTCTCAGAAGACGGTTAACGGCCTGCCCGCTGGGAGGAGGGCAAGACAGAAGTGACCAAGAAATAAACCGGAAGACTCACCTGCAAAATAAAAGGACGATGTGCGAAGCTAATCATTGCGCACCGCGCTCTTCTGTGTATAACAAAATACCTTCCCGGGTCAGCGGATCTCCCGCCCTTCAGGAATCCTCTGATACTGATACAGATACAGGGGGCAAAAAGCCTCAGTGGAGGATGCGGGCATCGATCCCGCTACCTCTCGCATGCTAAGCGAGCGCTCTACCATTTGAGCTAATCCCCCGCCTGCTGCCGCCTCTCTTCCTTTTGCCTTACAGGCTGTTCTAGGCTGGCCGCTGACCCGAGGACCGACCGTAATTCAAAACCTTTATCTAGCAGTGTACAGGGGGATCGTGGGCAAGATTTTTAAAAGCAGGCATATAATAATCACACGTAAGCAATAGTAATAACATATCTTCGCATTTAACACAGAAGAGGGATCGTACAATGATTACTTACTGCACATGTGTTTCACCGAACATCTGCCGTGCTCCTGCAAATCCACAGCGGGCCTCTCGGTGAAACTTTCTCCCTACGACTTGATTGGCTTGAGTTGGAAGCTAAAAAGATTGTACGAAGTCCTTCGAGCCGGAATCGAACCAGCGACCTAAGGATTGCCGCAACTCGTACCACTACAGTCCTCCGCTCTACCAACTGAGCTATCGAAGGCTCCGCTGTTTCTGGCGCCTGCCAATTCCTCCCTAATGCTTACCAACGCCACATTACTCTGACAAGATCTAGAAGATTTGGGGGAGAGCTCCCCACCCCGCTTTATAAAAGGAGCTCTCCTGCCGAGTCCCTCCAAGCCGCACAGAAACAAAGGAAGCCGGAAACAAGTTCGGGCAAAGAACCTGCTTCCCAACTCTGGACAAAGGAAATGGGCAATACACTTACCTTCCATTTCCGTTTTTTACAAAACAAACAAACAAAAAAAACCACATCTCCTCACCCCCCGTGGCTTTTATAGGATTGAGGACGCTTTGAGATCCTGCTCGCAACCTTGGGCCGCTGGGCGCATTTCCCGTGCGCGGCGGGCACGCACATGTGCTCTGCAGTTGCAAAGCGCAAGTCCAGTTTGCAAAGCCGAGGGCTTACTTTCGCTATTTGCTCCAGATTTCCCTTCGGTGTCTTGGGGCGCCGGTAAAATCCTACTGCTCTCCTGATGTGAAGGACATTCATTAGGTCAGTTAACCAACGTTTTGTCAGGATTTATTCGTTCTGGCTGAAGCATGAAACACACAAGCCACAGAGCTGTTCGCTGTGTGCAGGACAGCGCACCGTCCCGCCGCGCAGAAAGCCTGCGATTCCGGCCTGGCCGCAGGCGCGGAGGGGGCCCTGGGCGAGGCCAAGTCCACCCGTCCGCCCCTGCCCCTATCTCGTCACACCTCCGCGCCTCTTTCCAAGGGCCTGGAATGCCAGCCTACAATCCTTTGCCCACCAGAATTTCCTGGGGCTTTGAAGCCAACCTAAAACCCACCTCCCCTACGAAGCCTTGCTTGGTGGTCTGGCGGAGTGCCTGTGTGGGAAGACCTGGACCATTTCCAGCTCTGCGGCCTGGGCTACCTGGAGTCACAGTCGCCCCGGGCAGATCCAGGTCCAGTGATGGTTTTAGGACCCGTTGCAGCCCTACGCTTTAAATCCGAGGTCTCTGATGTCACTGAGCACACAGGGCTTTCACTCTTGCGCCCACCCACGAAGCAGGAGGTTAACATCTCCCCACCGATTTCTTAGTTTAGCTTCATTCTGCTGCTCCAAATGCTACCACTGTGTCCGAGAGTGTTAATTTGGGCAGTTTTCTTGGCTCAGTCTTTAGTGTGCCCATTGACTCTCTTTCTTGAGGGGAAGGATGCTGGTAAACTGAACTTTTTTTTTTTTTTTTAAAGACAAGATTCCCATAACATACAATGAACCGTTTTAAAGTATGAACGGTTCAGTAGCACTTCGTGCATTCACAGTATTATGCAAATTATCATTTCTCTCTAGTTTCAAAACTCATTTTTTTCATCACCCTAGAAGAACATCCTGTACTCTTTAAGTAATCATTCCCCACCACCACTCCCCCACTCCCCGACCGGTGCCCCTGCCCAGGCAACCACTAACCTGCTTTTTCTCTATGGCTTTGCCTATTCTGGAGATCCCATATAAGAGAAATAATAAAATATGTGACCTTTTGTGTCCGATTTCTTCCACTTGTCATAATGTTTTTGAGACTCTTCCGGGTTGTGTTACGTGTCAGCACCTTCTCCCTTTTGGTGGTTGCATAATATTCCATTGTATCACTATACCATTTTGTTTATCCATCTATTGATGGGCATTTGGGCTGTTCCCACCTTTTAACTTTTATGAATAACAGTGCTATAAACATTCATGTACAAGTTTCTGTGTGGATATGTGTTTTTATCTTGGGTGTATAGGAGTGACATTGCTGGGGTTTGTGGTAATTATATGTTTAACTCTTTGAGGAACCACCAAATTTTTTCCACACTGACTGAACCATTTTATATTCCCACCAGCAATGTAGGAGGGTTCTAATTTCTCCACATCCTTGCCAACGCTCTTCTGGATACTTTTATTATAGCCCATTTTCAACAAATTGAGCTCAATTATAAGCATTTTCCTATGTCCTTGGAGAGTCTTTGAAATCATCGTTTGAACAGGCAGGCATGCCCGTCTCCGTGGGAAACGCTCCACCCCAGGGGTGATGGCATTTGAGAAGGGACTGGCAATGCTACAGGTGAGTCTAGCGACACCATGTTTTGGGGTTAGTCAGACCACCCATTAAGCTGCCCTGCTGTAAAGCTGGCGCTATAGGTACACATCCAGAAACGTGCTTTAAGCCTTTTGGGAAGAAGTGTTTCAAATGAGTCATGTACCAGAACTCGCAGGCCCATACAGGAGTTGGTAAGAGATTGATAAAAGATAACCATACTCAAACTGCCCTTCGTTTTTTGGGGCATGTTATCTGTAGAACTCCAGCTGTGTAAAAAGTAAAGTTACAATGGCCAAATGTGACCTTCTGAGGTGTCAGGTGACTTCTGTTCCTCCAGTAACACCCGTCATCATAGGGTGATAGCCCACCTGTCAGCCTGGGTCTGCTCGTCTAGTCCACACTAGGTCGGTTCACCGGCTCAGCTTAGATGCTTGTGCATGGACAGGTCTGCCAAATGTGAAACTTCTGGGTGTCTGGTTTAGCTTTATTGGACAGCAGGTGCAGTGTTGGACTACTTCTCTTGACACCGGAGAAATTCTGGACAATTCCAATAACAGGTCAAACAATGGGGTTTATCAAATAAAGCCAATTAGGGTGTCAGTGTCCCTATGAAAAGCTGTGGAGGCCCCAGCCAACCTGATTACACGTTGTACCCCAGGATTCTAGGTCAGAAACTAAACAAACCCAGCAAGGTAAATCTCGTACACACTAGAAACCAACGCAGCACTCCTAAGTGGCGTTCTTTGATTTGCTGGATTGTGACAGTCCAGCAGCGTTGGTGATTCAATGTCATCATAGGACAGGGTCGTCATTTTACTTGTCCTATGCTGTTGCCAAGCCAGGTTCACAGCAGCCCTTCCTTCAACTTGCCTTGAATTCAGGCCAGTTAGAAGGATTCGCTGTTCTTAAGAATTGCACCTGTTTCTGATTGGGAAGAAGTGAGGTCTTGGGACCCTTGGACAGTCCTGCCTAGCAGTCCCAGACCTTAGCTGCCAGGTGGGTTTTTTCCCTTGGGAAAAATGTTCGTGGTCACCTGCCACTAGGAGCAGGGTTCTGCCCAACGTGGACTGTTTAACGCTCGACAGGGAAGAGTTACATCCTAACAAGGGAAGAGAACACAACGGGAGACGCCATTGTACTCATGACCTCACTTTGTGCCATGATTTTTCTACGCTGGCTACTCGATAGGCAGAGTCTCAGGGCAACAACTGAATGGGAAAGTGGTAGCTGGCCATCATCCTGCTGTCATCTCAGGGTTTGATGGAAGCAGGAACCAGCCTGGGGGGGTTGGAGTGGACAGCGCACCTCTAGCACTGCTTACATTTCAAACATTAGAATCTTGAGGTGAGAGTGGAAAGCCTGTGCAGCTCTCTTACGGTCCCCGGTCAAAAACAAAAAGGGGCTTTGGTGATAGGCCCTTGACTCGTGTGTCTTTTGGAGTCCTACATCTTTCACTCCTTGCCTTATAAAACTAATTAATAAATTAAGGTCCTGGCAAGGTGCCTGGCTGGCTCTGTCCGAGAGCATGTGACTCTCTGATCTCAGGGTTGTGAGTTCAAGCCCCACATTGGGCATGGAGCCTACCTAAAAACAAATAAAAATACAAATAAAAATAAAATAATAAAATAAAATGAAGGTCCTAGCAAGGAAGAGAACACCACCAATCACAGACCAAGAATTCCCCTAGGAAACTCTCCCTGCTTTTTCCAGCTTAAAATAGTCGAGCCAGTAAGGTAGGTGTTGGGACACGAATCATAGTGGCAAGTGAGACAATATGATTAGGGCAGCAAAAGGAGCATCTGGAATCCTCAACAGGTCCAAGTTTAGAGTGATGGGCGTGAGCTTTCCCTGCCAGAACCTCCCCTGCAGCCAGTGGCTACAACCTCCAGGAGGCAGGGGGCCAAAGGAGAACACGCATATGCCCAGTGTTTCGCTGTCCCGTTCACAACCACGGGAATCCCGACGTGACGATGTGGACAGGAAAGCTGGCAATCACACCGGTGTCCTTTATTCCACCCAGTAGGCATACCCAGGGGCCACATGCTGAATCCCGTCTCGATGGGCTGCTGGAAGGTTCACTGGGCCCGAGGCACACAACCACCTGGGCTTTGCTCTCCAGGCAGACGGTAGGGCTGGGCAGCAGAGATAAGCTGAACCTTGAGGCAGAGTCCCCCAGCAACAAAGGGGAGTGGAGAGTAAGGAAGTAGGACCATGATGGAGGAGGGGCAGTGAGGGGCCTCAAAGGACTTAAGTTGGGCATTTGGAGGTGAAAGGCCTTTCCGGCCAGCCCTCACGTCCACCGACAGTCACGCCCAGGCTGTGGGTTGAGGCGAGGCCGCTGTCGCCCACTACGGTGCTATATTCTTCTGGAGGCCCCTCTCCTTGTTCCACCGTGAGCAAATTCTGGGAGCAGGAATCACTCATCAAAAGAATGCAGATGTCACTCAGTGGAGTCCCACCACTTTGGAGAGGAGCTGTTTTGGGGCTTCGGAGATGAGATGGAAGGAAGTGGAGAGCAGGAGACCAGAACGGGCTACAGAGGCTACCGGCCTGAGGACAGAGGCCGGGAGCTACATGCAACAGGGCCAGGCAAGTGTTCAGTGGGATCAGGGGTAGGAGGCTGAGATGCCTCTGGGCTCAGTCCCCACCAAAGGTAGAAGAAGTGGGGCAGAGGCCACTGGCCACTTGCCTAGGAGACAGAACTCGGGCGCCAAGTAAAAAAGACTCCTTTGCGGAAACCCCCCAGCAGTCTCCGAGGGCTGCCCCAGACAGGGACGCGGGGCCTATTGCTGGGATATCATGGCAAGTGCCCAGTCCAAGAAAGCCACGGTGATGTCCTGTAGGCAGAGCCAGGTCCAGCGGGCAGCCGCACTGAGCTGTGTCCTCACGCAGTCCCAAGTCACCTCACCTCTGGGAGGAAAGCAGAACATTTGTGGGGGTTGGGAGGTGGTGTCAAGTCACAGGGTCGCAGCTCAGACCCACAACCCGCATCCCGGAGTCGCCGAGGGACGCTTGACCGCTGGGGCGGGGCACAGGGAGAGACTGGACGGAGAGCCCTGTCCCTGGGGAAAGGGCAGGGGGCTCCGGGGCTCCCGCTGCAGCGCTGGACGCGGCTCTCACCTGCACGCCTCATGGCAGCGCTCCTGGGCCCGGGCCAGGGCCTCTAGCAGGACGTGCCACAGCGGCAGCAACACACTGTGGTAAAGCAGCAGGAGCAGCTCCCTCAGAGACCGGAGCAGCTGCATCAGGGTGTCGGGGAGCTGGATCTGTAGCTGGAGCACAGAGCATGGGGGCGGTTAGAGCACCGGGAGAACGCATCCTGGTCCTGAGGACCCGCTCCACACGGGGCTGCACCTTCCGGCCCCTGGGCAGACCAGCCATTCTCCCTGTATCTGGCTTACCCTCTGGGAGAGGCCGGCGAGGCTGTCACCAGCCCAGGCAAGGTGGGAGGCACAGTGGGCAGAAAGAAAGCTGACTGTGGCATTGGTGTGGGTCCAGGCCAGCTGCAAACCGGGCCTCACCACGGTCAGCAGGTGGGAGCCCCAGGCTGGCAGTGTCTCCTGCAGCCAGCTGTACAAGATGGAGGGGAGAAAGGAAGGCCGAATTTCCTCAGACAGCTCGGCTCCCCTGAGAACAGCTGGGGGGAAGGAAGGCCTTGGGGAGGGAAAACTGCCATCGTTCCCGACCGATACCGCCACCACCTCGAACACCAAGCCCTCTCCCCACCACCTCCTTTCTCCCC
The DNA here is from genome assembly GCF_018350215.1 of Panthera leo. Taxonomy (NCBI): domain Eukaryota; kingdom Metazoa; phylum Chordata; class Mammalia; order Carnivora; family Felidae; genus Panthera; species Panthera leo. The sequence goes on from NC_056681.1 coordinate 118,350,726, forward strand.
TCCCCAGGCGGAGCTCACCTGTAGCCTTGCAGGCTGTAGGAGTAGACCTTGGCACATACGTGCTGCCCAGCAGGCAAGAACCCAGATGATTGAAGCAACCGGCCAGAGAGGGAAGCTGAGTAAAGGGGGCCCATGGTGAGCTGGGGGGCAAGGGGGACAGGGAGTGGGGAGACAGACACTACAAGCCCCAGAGCAGGCCCAGTGGGGGATGTAGCAGAACACAGCGTGCTCACAGGGCTGCAGAGCTGGCTCCAGTCTGCTCTGGAGCATGCTCGCTTGGAGGGAGGGGTGCAGGCCTGGGGAGCTGAGCCCATTTCTCCTGCTGGGCCGGGTGAATGGGAATGAGGCAGCCAGACAGGTGTCAGGAAGCCTGGGTTGAAGGGTCCACCCGTCTACTTACCAGCCGTGATCTGAAGCTAATTGGTAAATGTGACCCTCAATTTCCTCAGGAGTTAAAAAGGAGATAACACTTTCTCAAACAAGACCGTGCATACACAAGCATTTCTACACTACAAAGCAACAGTCCAATCTGAAGCGGTAATGTCACAGTTGTGGACAGAAAAGCCTGCCTGGAAAGGTTTCTTCTGTAGGATTAGGACAAGGCTGTATTAGGGGCAGTGGCCACCACACCTAGCTCCGTGCCTCACCCTCGTGCTATCTTCCTCACCTGCCAATCACTGCTTACCCTGGAAAGAGCTATGTGACCGGAAGTCATGGCACAGGAAACCTACGGCAAAGATCAGCACCAGTAGGAGCAGCCGTGTCCAGGGCAGCCGGTAGCCCCGTGCCTGCTGCAACAGGCCCTACGAGGGGAGGGGGAAGGACTGGTGGTCAGAAGGGAAGGGGGTGGTCCTCGCCTCCTAAGGCGGGCCTCAAGCCAGGCCTCCTCCCCTCCAGGGACAGGTGGGGCGGAGAATGTGCTGAGCCACAGGTGTAGGACGGTGCGCGGGCTGGGGAGGGCTGGGTGCTGGTACCTTGCAGGCTGTGTCACAGGTGACGGCATCCTGGTTGTTGCAGCTGCCCTTCCTTAGCAGCTCCTGGTTGGTAAGCTTGAAGGACTGAATGGTTTCTTGCAAAGACTTCTGTGTCTATCGGATAAGAAAAGTCTGGGTTGAGAGGACAGCATTCAGTCTGTAAGGGAACCGAGCCTCCACCCTGTTTCACTGTCCACGCAGTGAATACAGTGCCTTCTCAGGGAGGGGGGCAGTGGTTGAAGGGTACGAACCCAGAACCCAGACGAGGCTCAGCCTGCCATGTCCTCCCAGCTCCTCACCTTCTTGGGAATCTGCTCCCAGGACCTGAGCAGGTGTTCCAGCAGCAGGCTATGGGGAAAGCACAACCCCTTGCAATCAGGGGGCCCACTTGGCCCTTCCCGTCCTTCCGTCCCCCTTTAGGCCCTGGCTCCTTCACTTCCCTCCCACAGTGGGCAGCTTCCTAGAGGCCACCCCAGCAACGTTCCCGCTCAATTTGAGAGGCGCGAACCCAAAGGACAGTGACAGATTTTCCCCTTCTACTTCTAGGCTAGGGACAGGTGGGGAAGCATGGATTAGGCTTCTCTGTATGGACTGGAGGTGGGCAGCCCCCCACCCCCACCTGCCTGGACTGTGACAAGTGCTTGGGGTACAGCTGCCTCCAGACACTGGCGCTGAGGGGGTCCACCGTCAGGCACTCGGTCAGGCTGCTCAGGAGCTGCATAGGGGACAGGAGAAACTGCTGGGGCCTGGGGCTGGCTGGAGGGGAGGGTGCTGAGAGGCAACCCCTGGCCCCCAAGTGGGGCAGCCCAGGCAACACACCCATCCCAGAGAATGGGGAAATCATGCCAAGACCCCAGAAATGTCTGAGAGGTCGTAACGGGGAGGCTGTAACTCCCAACCTAGAGCTTGAGCTGGAAGGTCACCCATCCACAAGAGGCAGGACATCAGAGACCAGCTTAGCTCCGTCCTCGTGAGGGTGGTGTGCGAGTGGGGCGGGTGGCTATCAGGAGCTAAGGAGGTGCCCAGGAAACGGGTCCCATGAAGGCAGGGACCTCACCAGCAGGTAGGGACCTCTGCAGCGGCCTCCCGCCACTTCCTCACCTCTTTCTTCATCTCAGGAGGGCAGCTAGGGGTGGCTCTGGATAGGAAGGAGGGGAAGTACGTATGCAGGATGGATTCCGGCCTCGCCCCAAACGCCAGCACCTTCAGTCGGGGGTAGAGCTGACACAGCTGCTCCTGCAGGCTGGGGTGGGGGTGGGGAGGAGAGCCAGGCACAGGCTCTAAATGGAGCTATGTGATGTGTCCCTTTTCCTGCCTGAGAGAGGGGAGTCGCTAAGGGCCTTATAATGGCAAGGACTCTTTTCAAACACAAGAGTCCCTGGAAAATCTGTTGAAGTCATGGATCTTCTCCCCAGGAAAATGTCCATATGGCAATGATACTTGAGGGCCCACACAATCTCAGGAGGTTCACCGATCCCTTGAACCTTGCAGGTTGAGAATCTCAAATTTAGGATGGTTGGAGAAGAGGGGACAGGAAATATGTTGCCTGCTCCTGACTCTGCTGGGATCCTTCACAGCAGGTGTACCCCAGGGTAGTCCTACCTGGGTGTCAGGGAGTTGTTGGGCATGTAGGCAAAGTCCAGAAGTGGGAAGAAGTCCTTGGGGCCAATCATGCCAAAGCCCTTGGTGAGGTTGGGGTGCATCCTATGGGGGAAGGAAGGAATAGACTTGTGGAGACTACCATACAGGCTGTGAACCCAGCTAAACCCGACACCTAGGGAAATGGGCATAAACCCTGCCCCACCCCCTACCCCTTAATAGCTTCTTTCCTTTCCTTCCTCACATTCTGATCGGGAGCGGCTGGTCCTGGTTTTCCTCACATGTATGGAGGCCAGGATCACAGCATCCCGTTTTGCTGAAACAGCTACTTTGTGTTTTTTTGTTTTAAATTTTTTAAAAAGTTTTTAATTTATTTTGAGGGAGGGAGCATGAGCAGGGGAGCGGCAGAGAGACAGAGAGAGAGAGAGAGAGAGAGAGAGAGAGAGAATCCCAAGCAGGCTCAGCACCGTCAGTGCAGAGCCGGATGCAGGGCTCAAACCCACAAACCATGAGATCATGACCCGAGCCAAAATCAGGAGTCAGATGCTCAACTGACCGAGGTGCCCCCGAACCAGGAACTTTGGACACCATAAGCCTTCCTGGCTGACCCCCGCCACCCCCCCTCCCCCCCCCAGTTACTCACAGGAGCAGCCGATCCAGGTATGCAATGGCGAAGGGAGACAGAGACTTGATGCCCAGCACAGGCAGCATGATCCCTAGCCACACTGAGGAGACAAAGTTCAGGGAGGAAGACTCAGGCTCGGACCCACTGGGGATGTTAAAAAGCTTACTGCTTCCAAGACCACCTTTCTTCCTGCCCCCCTTCTCTGTTACCTTTTAGTCCTTCAGTGAGGTTGGTAAAACCTGCTTGACCCAGGGCCCACATGATGGTCAGACACTTCGCTGGACGGCTCTGGTGAGACCTTAGCAGTTCCAGGAACTGAGGAGACCGGTGGGAAAGGCAGGTTGGGTTGGGGCAAAGCACCAGGAGCACCCCAACGCCAGGCAGGAAGAGATGTCAACAGGGAGACAAGGGACAGGCCACGGAGCAGTGGAGTAGTACAGGGTAGTGATTCAGAGCATGTGCTCTGGCACCAGGCTGTGGCCTTCGCCCATACTTTCCGCTTACTAGTTTACTAATTCTAGGAAAGTTACTGAACCCCTCCGCAGCTCAACCTTCTCCTCTATAAAATGAGAGTAACGGCAGTACCTACCTCACGTACATACAAAGCACATCCAGGGCAAGCACTAGCAGCATTAGCCATCAATACTGGTCTTACAGGGTCTTCTACTACCCCTTAACTCGGTCCAGAGTGTAGATTCTGCCCAGCCTCCCCAGTCCTAGCCTCCTGGTGTCCCCACCACCAGCCTGAGCTCACCTTGCCCAGGTTCGTGGTAGCAATCCTGGGCTTGTCCTGCAGAATGGCCTGGATACAGATGCGGTAACCATGTAGTGACTCCCCTGAAGAGACATGTGTTCTCAGACGTACATACCCTACTTGACATCCCAAATCTGAAATCTCCCTTCTAGCAGCTGTGAGCCCAGAACGCAGGCCCAGCGACTTCTAACTTTCTCTTTCCAAAAGAGTGTGGAGATCGGCACATTTCCCTGCTGGAAACAGAACCACCCAGCCCATCTGGAAGTAGAAAAATGGGACTAGTAGGTTTCCAAGATGGGGTGGGGGGGGGGGGCTAACCCTCACAGGGGGGCCCACTCACCTGGCGTCTTATCCAGTTCTTGCAGCATAGTGAACAGACAGTGGTCAAAAAAGAGCTCCAGAGACCCTGCAGCCTTGGCCAGTAGCCCTCGGATGATCCCACGCAGCTCCCGGTTTACCAGGCTGTAGGGATAATCTGGGGCCGACAGGCCTCCACATGAGTGCTAGGACCAGAAGCTTCTGCAGCTCTGTGCACTCCCTGAGGATGGGGAGTGCAGGCAGAGGCCCCCTGCACTGAGGCTGGCATCCTCCCTATCCCAGTGAGGCCCAGGCGCTGTCACAGCTGTTATGATTCGAGAACATCTCTGATTCACGCACAGGAATCAGGACAGGGTAGGGGCACTGGGCTCTTTTACTAACTCATGTGCTGACGCACAGCCCTTTCGGTGTTTTCTTGAACTGGTCGGATTTTGAGGGAGTCAGAAGAACTAACCGTGAGTGTGCTGGCTTAGAGTGGGTTCACTTAGAGGCGCTTGGAGCTTGTAGTTGAGATAGCTGGCCAGGTCCTTCAACCACACGGATGGGTTTCCAGAGAACACGCTCTGGCTCTTGTCTAGCTCTTTCTGCAGAGCTGCCACGTCCAGCTGCCAGGGACACAAGCCCCCCGTGGTGTGTTATGAGTGAGTACAGGGAAACAGGACAGAGGTGGGAAAACGGGTGAACTAGGTGAAGGCAGAAGAAAAAAGGGTTTCTGCTTTTAAGTGTTAAGTATGCGGAATGCCACAATATTGCTGCACCCGGATATTTGGGGAAAAGAGTACAGCTGGGATTGCTGATCTCAAGGCCCAATACTCTTAAGCCCTTCACACGTTCAAGGGGACCACATGGAAAATGAAACACTGCTGCTTCCACAGGGCGAGGAACCACAGCTGTTTCTCTCCCCTCTCCCCAGTATCCCTGGGTCTTCAAGGCTCTCCTTGCGCTAATCTAGGTTTCCCTAGAAATTTATTTCCGATCTGTCTTAAATGCAAGCATTCCACACCTTGGGATTTCTGCCCTTTCCCGAACGCCTCCTCCCAAAAGTAGTGTCTCAAATTCTGCAGGTCCCTCGGCGGCCACCGCCACCCCCTTGTTCTTTCATCTTCTCCACGCCTCACGTCCCTGTTGTCTCCCCACCTAAAGTCCAGGCACACTCACAGCTTTCAGTGCCTCCTCCAGGCTGCGGAAGCGACCCTGCTTCTGGTTTTGGTTGGCGAGGGTTGCCGCCTTCTTAGTCTGCTTCTTGTTCCCGGGTTTCTTGGGCTCCACAGCAGGGGGTGGAACTTGCTCCTTATTCTGCCGCTTCAGGATTCTCTCAAAGCCCCGCTCATAAAGGGTGCTTGTCGTCTGAATTGGAGCTGGGGTAATGACAAGCAGAGAAAGGGGGACCATCCTTGAGTCACGAGGGCCTCACGGGAACAGCGGCGCCTTCCCCCACATTGTCACCAAATTCGTCTCCAGTGGGGAGCCTGCCTCAACGCCCCTTCTTGCGTCCTGCTTAAGGAGCAGGGCGGGCAGCCCTCCCGGTTGCTTCTTTCAGTCATGGCAGCTCTTGAGTTCATAGGCTCTTTCAGAGAGGTGAGGCATTTCTTTATTAGATAAATCAGAGTACGTGGGAACTAGCAGAGGAGTAGGATACAGAGGGCTGGCTTCCTTGGTGAGTGGCTACCAGTCTGGGAGGTCAGGACTTTTCTGTCTTGGTTCCAGTGTGACAACTCTATAATCAACAAGTGGCAAGCTCTCTCCACTCTCCAGGAGACTTCGAGGAAAGAGGCGCCACTTAAATACTCGCTGGGTGTTGAGAATGAGTGGTGGGGTCGTTCCTTCCGCTGCCGGCCCCCCCCCCATCAGTCTCCCCCCCCCCTCCCACCCCAGTACCTGCTGGTTACTCAAGGAGGCGGCACCGAGCACGATGAAGCCGGCTGCCTCTCCCCAGCTCTCAGACATTGGCCCCAGAGGCCAGGCTAGGGCCGGGAACAGCTGGTAGGGTGTGTGCAGACAGCAGTCCTGGTCCCCTCTGACATGTGACCCCGGGAAAGGACACCTAACTCCACTGGGCCTCGGTTAACTCATCTGCGAGGCGAGGACAGCTCCCTCGTAGCGCTGTCTACCTCCTGTGAGACTCAAGAGGCGACGCACGGCAGCGCTCGCCGAACGGGGGGTGCCGATCGGCAGGACAGCCCAGGGGCTCGGGTGGCTGTTCGCTACCTCGCCGGAGGGGCAGGCCCGGGGCCGGGAGGCGGCGCTGGCGGCCGGCCGGGTGGGTACTCACGGGTCAGGTCGTATTTCCACACACCGTTCGCCTCCCCGAGAGCCCGGCGGTCCCCTCCGCCGCTTCTACCACTGCCGCCGGCCCCGGGCCGCCGCCCTTTCCTCACCACCTCCCAGCGCCCCCCACCAGCCGCCTTGGCTGCCATGGCTCCGACCCTCCCGCCACTGCCACCTCCCTGGGCTTTCCGGTCCGGCGCGGATGCACCGCGCTCTGCCACGTCTCCTCGCAGGGCCCCGCGGCGCGTGACGCCGACCGCAAGGCAGCCTGGGACTTGTAGTCTTTCGTTTTCGCCGCGTTATCTCTAGCAAGGTATCGGGTCGGGCCGGGCGGCTGGGGTCGCCTTCGCAGCAAAAAAAAAAAAAAAAAAAAAAAAAAAAAATCCACGCAAAGGCGTTGAGATGAGAGGCTGTTGTATTCAGAGCATTTTAATTGGGCATTTACTGTATGAAGGCCACTGCATTGGGTGACTTGGAAATTTAACCAATTGCGGTTTTCTTTGCTTTCTAGTGGTGCCAGAAAGATGGAATGGAACATTCTCCGTACCTTCGGGGCGAGGTTGAAGATTACATGCTTTCTCCCTTCTAGGAAAGTGCTAGTTTTTTTCTTGTTAGTGGTTAAACTTTACGTTATTGGGCTATAAAAAAAAATCTATTGTGGAAGAACAAGGAAGAGGATGGAGCTTGCGGGTAGGGGAAGTGTTTGGAGGGCAGGAAATGAAGAGCGGTGGCCCCCGCTGATAGAAGAGAAAAGTCTGGGGTTCTGGGACCGCCAGGGCTGTTTCCCCTTACAGGGAATAAGAAAGAATGGCTCTGACCCTCAGTGCAAGAGTCAGTCCCAAGTCCCAGATGTGGCAGGGAGTAATCAAGAAGAGCCCCAGACCTGAGGAACCACTCAAAGAGGTTACTGCTGACTTTCTCTGTCCCTGGAGGGCCTTCAACCAAGCTTGTAGTATCATGTGAAACCTCAAAATGTAAAGCATCCCAGTAGGGGAGGAAGAGGGGAGGAGAAATGAAAGTAACTTATTACAATTAAGGAAATGTGCTGTTTCAGTAGGAAACAATTAAGGAAATGTACACTCCTACATTTAAGGATGAGATTCATACCTGCCGTACTCAGGTACAAGACAGGCGAGGCCTTGTAGTAACAACTGATAGAGTCCAAATTCCTACAGGATGAACAGCTTGGGAAGTGATGAGGATATCCTAAGGATATCCTAAGGATAGGAAGGAGATTAGAGAAGCCTTCCTGAAAGAGGTGGCATTTGAGATGGGTCTGGGGACAGGGAGAGTTTTCACTGGTTGGCGATCAGGACAGGTGCAAAGAACAGGCCAGCCGTATGGGTTTATTGCTTTAAGTGAAAGCCTAGAGGTGGGGCACAGCAGGGCAAAGCTGGGAAACTGGAAATAGTTCAGTGTGATGGTGTTTAATGAGATTTGGGAGGTGAAGAAGGGTGGAAAGCGATCTGAACCCATATGCTATGGTCTGCCAGAAATGTGGACTGGGAAGCCAGTGAGAAAGTGGCACAATCTACTGTTTTGGAAAAATAAGTGAGTATATGTGAAGGATAGGGTGGGGCAGGGGGAATACCTCCTGCCTGTCCTCTAGCCCCTTCTGGCCTGACTGTGGCTGACCTTGCCTCCGTTTCCTCTGAAATGGAGTGCTTTTGCCCAGGACGGTAATTGAGCTGCTCGTTCATCAGTTCATCTTTTTCAGATCATCGGTTTAGTTCTACTCGACCTCACAACAAGATCTCCTTTGCTCAACCCTTTTTGTGTCACGTGTAGGGTCACCGAAGAGATGTTCTTTTCTGAAGAGAAACAGAACGGGCGGGCTTTCCGTAGAGTCTGCCCCGTGGTGGAGGTAGTTAAAAAGGATGGGAGGGGCTTTCTTTTCTATCTTTCTTTGGCACGGTCTGACCGCTCATTTGTTGTACCTTGGTATCCAGGGGTGAGAAGTCATTCACTTACTTTGGCGCTTCTGCACTTTCTAAGCACCTTCTCTACCTAAGCACCTGGCACTGTGCCAGGGGGGCTAGAGGATTCACCTCACCTGCTTGTGAGGAACTCGAAGCCTGTGGGAGACAAATGTGGAGGCAGAAAATTATAGTTCACCATCTAAGTGTTCCACGAGGAAGAGACTTAGTATGATGAGGGTACCGGGAAGAGGTGGAGGAGGAGGCAGTGGCTTTATGTCCCTGAACTCTGGGCGTTCCAAGAGCAGCCTCAGACACTAGCCGTGCAGCGGACTTGGGCAGCTACCCACGTGGGGTCTGAGGGAAGAATCAAGATGTGGGGTCAAGCAGGACAGGTGGGTGTCTAGTGTGGGGGCAGGAAGGGTGAGCTCACTGAAGCAGTGTGACTTACCACATTAGATTTTTATCGCTGCCGTAACAAACTTGCCATAAACTTAGTGGATGAAAACAACACGTTTATTATCTTATAGTTCTGGAGGGCAAGAGTCTGGCAGGGTCTCACTGGGCTAACCTACGGTGTCTGCAGGACAGTGATCCATTCTGCAGGCTCTACGGGAGTATCTGTTTTTTCACCTTTCGCAGCATCGAGAAGCTGCCCGAGTTTCTTTGCTCAGGCCCCTCCCATCGTCGAAGCCAGCAGATTGAGTCCTTCTCACAGGGTATCACTCCTCTGCTCCCCTTCCACTTGTATGGACCCTGTGATTACACTGGGCCCATCTGGATAACCCACAATACTCTCCTTATTTTAAGGTCAACTGATTAGTGACTTAATTCCACTTGCAACCTTAATTCCCCTTTGTTATGTAACCTAACATATTCCGAGTTCTGGGAATTATGACCCGGACACCTTTAGGGAGGAGGCATTGTTTTGGCGACCACACCCACTTTGCTGGCGGGGTGAGGTCTTGGCCTGAAGATTAGGGCCACACAGAACAACTACTTTAACCTCTTTTTTTTTTTTTTAATGTTTATTTATTTTAGAGAGAGACACAGAGAGACAGAGTATGAGCGGGTAAGGGGTAGAGAGAGGGAGACACAGAATCCGAAGCAGGCTCCAGGCTCTGGGCTGTCAGCACAGAGCCCGACGTGGGGCTCGAACTCACAAACTGCAAGATCAAGACCTAAGCTGAAGTCGGATGCTTAACCAACTGAGCCACCCGGGCACCCCTACCTCTTACAGTGTCTACCTGGAATAATGGAGGGAAAGCCCTTTGAAGTTAGGCAAGGGAATTAAAAGTCATAACGATCAATAAAAGCAGGCAAGGAACTTGTTGGGAGGAGAAAAACAGAAGTAGAATAGGGCTAGAAGTATCTATGTGGGGGTGGGAGTCAAAAGGAGGAGGTGAAGCGAATGAGGAATGACCAGGAATGAACTGCTTCTCTAAGGCTTCTATCTGGAGTCATTAGAGAAATGGCAGTGGTCTGGCAGAGGCTCAGGGAGCAGGGTCACAGGAGAAACAGTTCCAGTTTGATCATAATTCAGGATGATGAGGAAACACCTACAAGGACGACTAGCCTGCAGCCACAGAACACTCTGGAGGTCACACCTCCGTGGTCTTTGGGGATGAGCGCCGAATCGTGCGTCAGGAGGTCTGAAGTCTAATCTAGATTTTGACCACCTTGAGCAAGTCATGTCACAAGCAGGCCTTGGTCCCTTCATCAGTAAATGAGATGACTGTGTTTGATTGGGCCTGGTTCCCACATTCATTTCAGGGCCCTCGGTCCCTGGTCGGCTTCCGGGCCATTGGTTACGATGGCCCTTTGCCGGGGCACGCACCAGGAATGTAGGGCTGTGTGGATGACGTGAGGCTTCCTGACTCCTGGTTCCTCAGAGCTTGTTCGAAGAAGGAACCACTCGGGCACTGCTGTCCTAGGCTTCAGCACTCAGAGCTGCTTGCTCTTTGTAACCCACTCAGCTCTCTCTGTCACATAATACCTTGTCCCCAGCTGGATCACAGTTGTGAGGTATATAACAATATGCGCCCTGACTGGCCCAAAGGAGACTGAACCAAAGCAACCCTTGGCCAGGCCCCCAGCCCGCCCCCAGTTACTGCCCCCACCCCCAGCCACTTTACTGGGTTGCCCATCGTCACAGCCATGGCCCCAAACTTTGTTCCTTCACGGGGATTGGGGCTTTGGGGCCTCCGTGAATTCCTTCCCTTAGAGCCCTGGCACCAGTGTTGAGAGATGGGGACTAGGTCAGAGCTGGCCTCTGAGGCCAAGCGCCATGGCAGTTTCTAGGCCTGACAGAGGATGGCAGGGCTGCAGTGCTCCATGGCCGGCACCTCTGGAGAGGGGAGTGCTCGGGAGGAGAAAAACATTGAGACCCAGGCCGTGGCTCGCTTGAGGGAGACAGGGCATGGACTTTTACCACACAAGTTTATTTAAATAAAAGTGAACACATATGCAGGCTGGGTGGCCCGAGGGGGCAGAGGTCGGGGAGGAGGGCAGATGGGAGGCAGACGAACAGGAAGGTCCAGGCAGAATCTGTGTGGTATGAACCAAGCTGCAGAAGGGGTGGCTGGGGGCCTGGGGGCGGTGCTGGGCTTCGGTGCTGGGGGCAGGGGGCCGAGGGTGGGTGAGCCTGGTGCCAGGAGGTCATTTTCATCCCTCACGTGCTCCCCCCGCCTCTCCCTGACCACCGGGGCCTCAGGCACCCCCCACTCGGTCCCCTTATCCCTCTCCCGACATCAGCCTTCCCCTCAACTACTGGGAAGTCAGAAGACAAAATAAATAAGAACGGGTGAGTCCTGCCAAGGCTCCCAGCAATGGGGTAGGGATGCCAAGCCAGGCACACTGCCCCGGAGCCCCGTGCTGTCAGCCCTGGGAAAAGAACAGGTAAAGTGCAAGGAAAATCCAGTAAGTAAAAATATACCAATGACTTTGTCAAATATACAGCTGCTGGCTGTCAGGGGAGCGGGCGGCTGGCTGGGGCGGGCAGCGGCAGCGCCACCCTGGGAAGTGTTGGCCGACACAGCGTAGAGACAACGGAAATAAATAGGGGTGGAGGGGTGGACAGAGGCCTCGCCCAGCGCCCACCGGGCCTCTGCCTGCTCACCTGCCCCGTCCCCACAAGCCTCGCTCCTTGCCTGACTCCCCAGTGCTGCGGCACTGACACAAAGCACCCGGCGCCGACCGGCTGTAAGGAAAGGATTATAATGTGGGGCGGGAGCAGGGCGGGGAGGCACGGCAGCCGTGCAGTCAGCCAGGGCTGGGGCCGCCCTCAGTACTCGTCTTGGTCTTCCTGTTGGTGTTCCTCAATCTCATCGTCCTCGGGGGGTGCAAATCCTTCCTGGAGGGTGGGAAGGGAGAGGGAAGTGGTGAGCCAGGCAGGCCAGGCAGAGGGGGAGACTTCTGCTGGGAGCCAGTCCCACCTCCCCTGCTGATCTCTGTGTGACCCTGGGCTCTGACTTCAGTGGGCTCTCCCCACCCTGTTCCCCTAGGCCCCTCGGGGTGCTACCCCTTGTGGTCTGCAGGGGGCAGGATGGGGAGGGCCCAGTGGGCCTGGGACATGAGCGAGTGAAGGCAGAGCTCACCTCGGTGGCATAGAGAATGCCTATGATGCCCGAGATAACAGGGCTGTTCTCACTTTCGTGTTCCTGGCAGATGAGCTCGATGTCTCGAAGTTTGCTGAAGTAGAAGTCACGCTCCTTCTCCAGCCCATCCACCGTCAGCTTCAAATCCAATAGCTGCTTGGGGACAAGGCGGTGTTCAGGCCAGAGGCCCCTGCCCCAGACTCCCCTTCCCACCCAAGGTCCTGGCTTTTGTTGAGGGCTCTCTCAGTGACCCTCGCCCACCCTACTCACCTGCTGATTGAGTTCGAGAATCTGGGCATCGGTCTCATGGCCGCCATTCCGGGCTGATGGGGGGTTCTTCCGGAGGATGCAGGGTGGGGCCACATTGCTCAGCCGGCCAGAGGTCTGCATGTTTTTGGGGCCTGTGGGGGACGTCCTCTGTGGAACTGCCCAGAGGAGAAAGGTCGGATGGGGCCACGTGAGCCCACGGCTCGTGGGGCCTGAGACAGCCTGGTGTGATGACTGCGGGGGCAGGCCCATGCGAAAGGCAGGCACTCTTGCCCTCCCCTCCTCTCCCACTCGGGAGGGGCATCGACATCTAGACCTCAAGCCATGGCCACACTGACACCACAGCAGCCGGGCAGCTCTTTGGCAAGCCTGGGAGAGCAGGGACTATAGGGAAGCAAAGAAGGTATGAGGTGTGGGGAGGGGGGGGAGCTGGCCTGAGGGAGAAGTGAGGGCAACCAGGAAGGAGGATTTGGGAAGTGGGTCTGGGAGGGTTGGGCCCTCTTGTACTGTCAGCCAGAGTCTGAGGAAAAGCAGCTGGTGCAGGGTCTCAAGTCTGGCACTTGCTGGGTCTTTCCCGACAGAAGCCCCACCCTCCCTGGGGATAAACTCAGTCTCAGGGCCCCTGCCCCTCCCAGCATCCCTGCCTCAGGATGGGCTCTGTGCTGTCTGCTGGGCCTGACTCCGGGACCCCGGCTCCTCCCCCACAAGCCCGACATGCTGAGGCCACTTGTCTTCTAGCTATGGCCGCTCCCTAGACAGAGCTGGCTGCTTCTAACACAAAGCAAGCAGGTGAAGGGTGGGGGGGGGGGGGCAGGCCCAGGCGGGGCAGCAGCGCAAACAGAGGAGTGGCTCTGCTATGACGGGTTCAGATGCTGGGGCTGCTCCTTTCTCTTCCTTTCCCCAACCCTCTCATCCCCCAAACGCCCTATTGCTTCTCTCCCTTTTCCTCTTGAACCCAGACAAAGCCTCCTTTCAAAAGGTCATCTCGAGGACTCAGGGCTGTGGGCCTTTGGAATAGGGGAAGATCGGATCCCAATGGGGGAAGCTTGGCAGACTCCTGTCCCAGGGGGGCGTCCAGTGGGCAGGGGGCAAGAAGGGTGTGTGGTGCTGGCACCAGGCCCCTGGCCTGGATGGACCTGGACAGACGAACCGCGCCACATGCCGCCCCATCATCTCAAGGCACAAAGCCAGTGCCCTGGGCCTCCCAGCACCACTGCCCCCGTGGCTGGTGCCGGTGGCTCTCCGTTTGCAGCCCTCTTTCCAGCCCTGTCCTCCCTACTGTGATTCCCCCTGGTCTGGGCGGGCAGCAGGCGGCGTCATCTGAACTCCGTGATAACAGTCTCCTCTAGGCTGGCAGGGCCGGGCCGGCGGCCCAGGGGGCGCTCCTGGCTGCGGAGCCATGCCGGTCCGGCCCCCCACGCTCCCTCCCCCAGCTCGGGCACGTTACCTGCTGTGCCAATGAGTTTCTTGGATTTGTTGAAGATCTGATCACCTGGGTTAGGAGGGGGCGCTACGTCCTGGCCCTGCCGCGCCAGCAGAGGGTTGTAATCCTTTCCGTCATAGTTTGCGTCAAAGAATTTCTTAAACCACTGAATAAACTCAAAATTATCTTGGAATTTTCCTTTCACTAATTTCTCTACGGGAATTATCTGAAACAGACCACACAAGCAGAGAACTTTAGCCACCTGCTGCCGCAGGGCTGCCTTCCTCTGTGAGAGGGTCCACTGCTCTCAGGAAAGCCAGCTCCTGGGCTGCGGCGTCTTCCACCTTCTCCACGGGGCCCCTCCCTCGGCACCGGGAGCCGGGACGCTGTGGCCGGGCCTGGGAGCCAGAGACGGCCCTCTCCTCCAGGCACGGGAGGAGCCGGCTGCGGCCCTCGGTGCTGCCGCCATGTGCCTGTGGGGTAGGGGTGCCGGAACCAGGGGCTGGGGGCCACTGAGGCAGTAGAGTGAGCCAAGAGACTTTCCTCAGGCCCTACAGAGAAGGACCTTAGTAGGAGCGGCGCACTGAGCCCCAGCTGCTGAGACAGACAGGGTCCAGAGAGAAGGAAGGGGAAGGAATGTCGGCAGGATAGGATATCAAGTGTGGGGGTTTTTCCACCATGCCTTGAGCTGGGGGAACATTCCCTCCGGAGAGCAGGGGGGTGGAGAGAGGCGTGAGAGCTGGAATGACCCCAGCAGCCCCTGCTGCCCCGGCTGGCGGGTCATCTTCTTCCCCAGGGTCACACAGCTCCTCAGGGCCCCCCGGAGCGCAGGCACCTACTTTGTCAACACCCATCTTCTTGAAAGCTGCTTGCAGCACCTTGAAGTTGTGGATGTATTCGTGCTCTAGTTTGGCCTGGAACTTCACCTTCCTCAAGTGCACACAGCCGGGGAAGAGCATGTCCATGAACTGGCAATAGGCTGCCCCTGGGGAGAAGCACAGCTGCCTGAGGGGGTCCCCTGCCTGGGCTGCTCCCCCAAACTACCCAGTCTCCTCTCTCCTTGTCCTGGCAGGGTCAGTCCTACGGGTGGGACAGATGTGGCCGGAATCCCCCCCCCAGCTTTCCCAGAATAAGAGCAACTACGACAGATTGATACGGTCACGTCAAACACTGCATACGTGTCATTTAATCCCAACAGCAGCCCTAGTTTGACAGGCATGTTCTCTCCATCTTGTGCATGGGGAAACTGAGACCTAGCGACTTGCCCAGGACTGCGCTGCAAGAAGAGCTGAGCTTCAGGCCCAGCGTGGCCAGATTAGACCTCATGCTGTGGGCCGCTGGCTTCGCTGCCCGTCCTGGCTCTTGATACCCCACGGCCCCTGCCCTCCCGCAGCCCCTCCCCGAGCCTCTCCTGCTCTTCGCTTCGGACTCTTCCCATTCCACGAGACCCTCATTTCCTTTACTGCCACGACTGTGACTAGTTTAGGGCTCTGCTGCTCTCCTCCTCAATCCTAATTTCTGACTCTGTTCTCTGCTGTGGCCCTTCTGCCTCCCTCTCTCTCTCTCCCCTTCCCTCCAGCAGGGCCCACTCCCCCCACACCCAGGCTCCTACCTGAACAGAGCTGTTCTATCTTGGTATAGTTGAGGTGCAGGGAGTCATTGACCCATGCCAGCATATCATGGCGACTCAGATTTTCACTGGTCACGGACGTGGAGTACACATTGACGGCCATACCCCAGCTGCAAAGAAAGACGAGAGGCAAGGTCAGCATCCAGGGGACTCGTGCTATTCCTTGACTGTAAGGACAGAAGGAGCTGGACAGTCCTGGGCGAGTGAAAAGCACCTTCCTCCAGACCGGCCTTGCGGTTTTCCCTCCTGGAAAACCCTTCAGGCATTTCCCTCTTCAGGCATTTAACGAGTGCCTACTATACACCAGACATGTGCTAAGAAACTGGTGATAAGATGTGGTCTCTGCCTCCAAGGAGTTTACAGACAGGCAAACCCTCACAGAAGGGAGTGGCAGGGCAGTGAAAGCGGCACACACGAAGTTAAGAGACGACACAAAGGTGGGAGTGATCTCTTCTGCGTGACAAGGTCAGCGAAGGCTTCGGAGCAGAGATGCTGGAGTCTGGAAGGACCAGGAATTTTCCAAACATGCAAAGGGATGGGGTAGAAGGGTACCGCAGGCCCAAGGACCAGCGAGAACAAAGGCATGGCTTATTCTGGGACTCTGAGTTGTTCAGCAGGCCTGGGGAGCAGGTTTTTGTGTTGGGGTGTGGTACAGTGAGGTTGGCAGGGACAGATTGCAAAGGGCTTTGTTTCCCACGAGGAGGAGTCTGGACTTTCTGTTCAGACAACGGGAAGCCATTAGAGGATTTTAAGCTGGCAGTAACCTGACCAGATTTGTGTTTTAGAAAGCTGACCAATCTTGTCCTCTCCTTTGACTTGAAACCCCGTATTTCTGTGGCCGGTGGCCTGCTGGCTGACCCACAGGCACCTAAACTCTGCTTGTCTAGAACCTCCCCTCAATACATGCGTCTCCTGTTATACTCATTATCCCAGCGACCGTCACCACCAGTCACCCAATCACGCACGTTAGAAACCTGGGGTTATCCTACATAGCCTACGCCCCCTCACACTCATATCCAGTCATCCATCAAGTCCTTTCCAGTGTGCCCTGCTCAGACTAGTCTCCTGCTGCCTGGGGGCTATGTATGCGCTCTCTCAGGCCAAGGCCAGCAGTAGTCTCCTAAAGGCCCCCCCAGCCTCCAGTCTTTCCTGGCCCACCCCTGATACTGCTCCGATCAGAATCCATGTAAAAGTAGCCCAAACCACACCACTCTCCGTCGCAGTCATGAACGAGATCCCCATTGGCTGAATTTGCCTTATAGACTTGAGCTGTTCAGCACTCCCAGCATTGGAAGCATTTTTGAATTAGTGCCCAATATTTTAACGTTGGGATGTTTCACACAAACAACTTGAGGTTTCTGGCTTTTGGCAGCGCTGGGCCTTTGTTCCTGCACAGCAACCAATGGCTGCAGCTGGGCAGAGGCGCCCCCTTCTGGCCAGCGGATATGAGCTCCTCCTTATCCTCCCCCTAGCCACGGTCAGCCAAGTGTCACCGACTTGCACAGTTAAGCACACAGTATACCTTGTAACTAGGTCTTTATCAGAAGTGGAGAAACAGAAGACAGACAAAAGGACAGGGTATTTTGAGAACTAAGAGAGAGCTTACTTCGGACTGAAGAATATTTCTCTAGGTTTAATACATAAAATGTCTCTGTGAAGGAAAAATATGCCCAGACCACTTCCCTTTCTCCCTCCTCCCCCCAGCAGGCACCTGCCCTTACCGTGTGACCCTCCCCACCACTTATCAAACTCCTAACTGGGCCCCACTTCTCCAGCCCTGTCTCTCACTTTGCTCCCCGAGTTGGGAGCCTCCGGCAGCTGCCTACTCACCCTGTCTGGAATGCTGCCCCCACCCCAAAGTCCACTCGTTCTCTGCTCCCATGGTTTTCAAACCATGGTCCCTGCAGGAGCAGCAGTGGTGCTGTCTGGGCTTCGGCTTGCTAGAAATTGCAATCCTGGAGCCGCACCCCAACCTACTGAGTCAGGATCTGCTCCTGACCAAGATGCCCAAAGGGTCTGCAGGAGCAGATTGGAGAAGCTGCTTTAGAGAGGAGGCTTGGGTGGCATCCACTGGGCTCTGCTCCCTCATGGCTTCCACCCCAAGTATACATAATGGAACTTCACTAGATGCACACTCAACTTCAATGGCATTTTTGAGAAAAATCGAGAGAGAAACCTTCTTGTTTTGCCCTTCATTGCCCTGGGAAAGGGAGGTCCGGCAGGCCAAAAAGCCAACAGAAACAAAAATTATTGTATTGTCTTGCATTGTCTTGGGAGCTCCTAAGGACTCAGAAGCTGGGAATTCCAGAGATTTCTGAGGGTAATTTTGACTGCACTTGGGTCTCCTCTTACACAGTGGTTTTGAGCCCAGTGCCTTTGCCCTTCTGACCCTTGCTCGAACCACAAGACTTGTCTAAATGCCTGCCCCCCTTGTCAGTAAAGGCCTTAAAGCCAGGGGTGGGGTTTTCAGGCCAGTCACAGGCAAGGTATTCAGCAAAATTGTTGAATGACTGAGTGATGCCTCCTCATGGCCTCTCCTCTTTCTGAATCATCTTTCATCACCTCTGGCCTGGACCCTCTACCCCCACTCAACCTTTAGGACTCAGCTTGGGCATCATCTCCTCCAGGACATTGTCTCTGAACCCCTGCCCTGCCCCTCTCTGTTTCTATAGCACGATGAGCATGCTCATTCACAGCATTTGTCAATTCTCCTGAAATCACTTCTATGCCTGTCCCTTCCACCTAGATGTAAGTTCCTCCATGGCCAGCCTGTTTCATTCACTTGTGGGTTCCAGACCAATTCTCCATGAACAATAATTGCAGAGACTGGATTTAGGAGAGTGCTTCTGAGTTCCTAGGAAACTCACCTATCAGTAAGCTAGTGGGAATGGGGAATGGATGGACACCAAACTTGACAAAGAGGCAGAATGGGTAGGATCAAGGAAAGTGCATTTTATTTTGATGACTCTTTAGTTAGGGATTGTGAGAAATAGAAAAGACTTGCTCCTGAGTTGAGGGAGTTTATAGTCTTACTGGGAAAACTCACAGGAGAATAATATAACCAAATGCCCCAAAGCGTAGTGTCACCTACTGTTGTGACAGGAAGTCAGGAAGGAGAGGGCGGGCAGAGTTAGAAAGAAATGGGCTTGAAAGGACCCCATCTGAGTGGTCAGACCCTTCCAGGCCTCCAGGGGGGTTGCAGAGGCCTCCAGGAGTTCAGTGCGGGAGGAGACAAGCTATTGTGGATACTGGCCTTCCACTAGCTTGAGCTAGGGGAATTATTTCTTCCCCCAGGCCCCTGAGGCAGGGTGATGGGAGGGGTGGGGAGGGGGAGGGTTGTGGCTCTGCGTTCTGTAGGAGGTGTCTGCCTCAGGGGGTCTAGGCTGGTCAGGGCTGGATCTAGGAGATAATGGGGGGAGGGGTCTTAGGTTGGCCCTGGGGATTCCTGAGCCACTCTAGGGATTTTTTTTTTTTTTTTTTCCTGTTTAGTGTATGAGTTTCAAGGGCTGATTATTGAATAAAAAGCAGAGGCATTGGTCTAGGTCAAAATTAGTCCTCCAGAACTAATTCAAGAGACTTCCAGCTTTCTTTGGGTTCCATAGGACTGAACAGGTGATAGTTCACATTCTTTACTAGAAGAGTACATCGGATTCTCCTTCAGAGACATTCAGTAGGCCGGAGTAAAGCCCAAGTGCATCGTGTGTGTGTGTGTGTGTGTGTGTGTGTGTGTGTGTGTGTGTGTAACTATATATGTATTGTATATAACTATATTATATATGTTACATATATAACTACATATAACATACTATGTATACAATTTATTAATACATATTTATATATAATATATAACATGTAGAGTATATATACAGTCGGCCCTTGAGCAATACATGGGTTAGGGGCTCTGACCCCCCCTCCACAGTTGAAAATCTGTGTAGAACTTTTGACTCTCTCCAAAACTTAACTATTAATAGTTTACCGTTGACCAAAAGTCTTCTTGATAACATAAACAGTTGATCAACACATATTTTGTGTATGTTTTATATACTGTATTCTTATAATAAAGTAAGCTGGAGAAAAGAAAATGTTATTAAAATCACAAGGAAAAGAAAATACACTTACAGTATAGCCCACTGTATGTATCAAAAAAAAATCTACGTATATGTGGTCCTGCACAGTTCAAACCTGTATTGTTCAGGAGTCAACTGTATGCAGTTACACACACATACATATATACACACAAATATTACATATATTATGCACACACACACACATACACACACACCCTCAGGTGGGTCTGATCCTCATCTGATACAGGGGCTTGGCTGGGACTGACTAGCCTACACTGCAATGGCGTACGCTGGGATGTTGGGATGTTTTGCCACCTCCCTTGCGGGGGAAAGTGTTAGCCATCTTCCTCCTTGATACATGGGAGAAATGTCTAGTTTTCCTTCCAGGATACAACCAAAGAGCTTGCTATCAGGGCTCCAAGAGCCACCAAGAGCTATACAGGTACTTGAAAAATGCCAAAGTCTTCTCAGCTTGGCCAGAAATTCCCAGCTCGGTCTGTGCCTGATGATGGGAGGGCATTCTCCACACCTTTGATCATTTCTGAATCTAGGGTCCCCAAAGTGGCAATGGGGCCTGTAAGAAGGAAGTTGGAAAAAATGTCTCCTTGAGGGCCAACAATCATGTTGTTGCCTCCTGTGGGGCTTTTGGGAAAGAGGGTGGGGTGTGGTGGAGTGGGGTGGGAGAGTGGGGTGAGTGTAGGTGGGAGGCTGATACTAAGAACAGAGCCATTATTTCCACTCAGGACTGGCCACTCTCTGCCTTGGTCAGGGTCCATTTTAGCTCAAGAGGACTCATCTAAGGTACCCAGGCGTCTCTGCAAGGATTTTCTGTCACACTTGCTAGAGGGTCCCAAAGAAGTGGCTTCCTAGCTCCCTTATCCCCCATCCTGGTAGGGAGGGCAGGATTTCATTTTCCTTTCCTAGATTTGACACCGTAAATAAGACTAAGCTATGACCAGCAGGTGGCACCCAGGTCCTGAGCTAAAACCTCCTCAAACATTTCCCCCATCCCCAAATCCTCCTCTCCCTAGCTCAATTTAGAAAAAGAGAGCCCCCAACTTGGATCTGGGCCCTCAAAGAAAAAGCCTGGTTTTGTCAAAAGCTCGTGGTGTCAGGGCACGGGGGGTGGGGAGGGGGCGGTGGGGAATGGAGTGCTCATTCCTGACCCAGACGTCCTCTGAGAGCTGGACCAGCTGGAGTGGCCTGGAACGCTGGGTCTAAGATTCTGGACTGAACCACACCAACCTCTCTGTTCCTCAAAGCTACACATTAAACTCATCAATTGGTACACCTTCGGATGACGTTTTGTATTGGGTGTTAACTCAGACCTAGACTCAAACCAGATCAGCTTCTGGGGGCAAAGATATATAGAGCATTTATCCAAGCATCTGGCCCTTCGTGGTCCAACTGCCTCCAATTAAAGCGGAGAAACAGTCTGAGAAAACTCTTGAAGTTAACACACCTGTTACCAAGAGCTGCTTTCTCTCTTCTGAGACAATGGTAGCCACCCCCACAAGGGGTCAGGCTCTGTTTCAAAGGCTACCACAGCGAGGTCTTCCCTGTCCCTGGGTTTCTACCATCATCTTTGGCACATGGTGAATATCAGGAGAAACGGCCCCTGATGGGGTTGTGGCATGTCACCGTCTGAGCCAGCTGTAAACCCCATTCCGGGACCAGACTGAAAATGCGGCCTTGGGAAAAGCCTGCTCTTCAGAGCCATGACTCCTGCTACAGGTCTGGAGTCATGGGAAAGACAAGTTGAGGAGGTTTAAGCTGATGGTTTTGCTAAATCATTTCCCGTGCTAGGACTGTAAGGTTCACGGTGCGTTTACTGGAGATGGGAAAGGTGGCCACAGGTCTCGTCCAGAGAGGCAGAGCCGCTGGTCACTCTGTAGCCTAGTGACTTCAAAATGACTACATCTCAACATCCCATAGTCAGCAGAGTTTCTAGAAATCATCCAGTTCCTTCCCAGATACCCAGGACTACATTAGCTCTAAGTATTTATGTTCCTAAATCATAAATAAGTCTACAGAACTCTGAAAGTTCACACTCTGATATTTAATAATAGTATCACGAGCCTAAATCTGATTTTGGCTTTTCGTTTTCAGGTCTTCAGTGGAAATGTATCCTCTACAAATGTGTCTTGAAGCTAATTCAGGGACATCCAACCCCCAGTTCTTTGGTCCCTACAAGAACCCCCTGCAGTTCCCAGGACTCTATCCTCCAGCCAGCACGGCTATGAAAGACACACCGGGTCTTTCAGTCCTGCAGTGGGTGTTGGGCAAGCCTTTGGCAGCCTCCAAAAAGGTGCTGTGTTAAGCATACTGAGCTCCAGTCAGAACACTTGCGTTCAAATCCTGGCTCTAACATTTCCTAGCAGTTTGGCTTTGGGCCTCAGTTTCCTCATCTATAAAATGGGGACAGTCCCCACTCCATCAAGCTTTCATGAGGATTAAGTGAACCGCATACACAATGCTGAGCAGAGCCCAGCACGTAGTTTTCAGTAAGTGTTTGTCAGCACCACTGGGGCAGACAGCGGGGACTCCAAGGGCACTTGTTTGAGAAGCAGGGGCTCAACACGTACCCAGCTTCAGGTCTCCGAGACCAAGGAAGACCAGTCCTGGAGGGAGAGAGACTACAGAGCTCTGCCCTTTCTGCCTGGGGACAGCCATCTGGGCTTCCTGAAGCTGGGCCTCTGACCACAATCCCTCCCCAACTCCAGATTTCCCACATATTTGGCTTTGTAGATTCATCCTACCGGTCAGGAGAACTGGAAGAGAAGCTGTGGGATCAGAGGACAACTCTGAGGAGTCTGCCAAAACGTTTCCTGCTCCTGACGTGGGGCTATGCCCATTGTCACTGGGTTAACCTTTCCTGCCCAGGCCCAGGGGGGCTGAAGTCACCTGTCTGGAAAATCTGCAAAATTGCTACCCCTTGTCCCCTTGGGTCACACATCCAGGTTATTCCGGGGTTGCATGGAGGCAATATGTGCAGGCAGGCATGAAGGGTTCTGAGGGCCTGGAGGAGTCCTGCCAGCGGGTCACAAAGCCCTGGCAGACCCAGCCAATCACCTTCTTCTCACGGCTGAGCAGGGACCTGACTCATATGGAGGCTCAGCTCTCACAGTTGAATTCGTCAAAGGTAGAGAGGGGGCAGGTGGAACAGCTCCAGGGCTGGTGGGGAACCAGCATACGCCCAATCCAGCAGATCCAGGACAGGGATCTGGATGGTACTGGTTCAGGTGGGGACTGGAGCTTCTCTAGGATTCTGTTCTCACAACACTTTTAGGTCATGTGGCTGTGGCTGTTCTCTAAGATCCTGAACCCCACAGAAGTCCCAGCTTCCAGGGTCTGGGACATGTCCTGCTGAACAATGATCTCAACTCTATTTATTTATTTATTTTTTTTAAGAGAGAGCAAGCAAGCAAGCGGGAGTTGGGGAGAGGGGCAGAGAGAGAGAGAGAAAGAATCTTAAATGGGTTCCACACTCAGCACGGAGCCTGACACGGGGCTTGATCCCACAACCCTGAGATCATGACCTGAGCCAAAATCAAGAAGTCGGATGCTCAACCGACTGAGCCACCCAGGTGCCCCGATCTCAATTCTTTTTTTTTAAAAGTTTTTTTTTCAACGTTTTTTAATTTATTTTTGGGACAGAGAGAGACAGAGCATGAACGGGGGAGGGGCAGAGAGAGAGGGAGACACAGAATCGGAAACAGGCTCCAGGCTCCGAGCCACCAGCCCAGAGCCTGACGCGGGGCTCGAACTCACGGACCGCGAGATCGTGACCTGGCTGAAGTCGGACGCTTAACCGACTGCGCCACCCAGGCGCCCCCCGATCTCAATTCTTAAAGAGGCTTCCCCAGGCTGGTCCGGGTAATGCTGCCATATCCCCGGAGGCTGTGTTCAGCCCCTCTCCCCCGGCCCTGCTCTGCCGGGGGTGGGTTGCTGGCCCATCTGTGGCTAGCCTGAGGACAGACAGGGAAGGAGGCAGCAGCGGCTGCTGTGACATGTTAAGAAGAGAACATTGGTTTCTGCAGCCCTGGTGTGCCTGATTTTCCTTAATGATCCTTCGCGCTTCAAAAGCAGGTGTCTCCCAGGGGGCACATACAAGCTGTGTCACTTTATCTTCCTTAAAACGATGTTTTGTCAGCCTGTATGCCTTGCAGTTGTCACTGGACCAAGTGGCATGTTCTCCCTACCTCTGGAACAAGTGGATCTGACCGGTTGTTTAGCCTGCTTTCCCTCTATCCCAAGCTCAGCCCTCCTCTGCCCTCATAGCTCCTCCTGCCCCATAGCCAGCCCCTCTCAGAATTCTCCAGCTTTATTCCCTTGCCTTTTTGACAGACTGCTCATTTCATCTGCTAGCTTTTCCACCAGAAAGTCTACCCTGGTTATGTCTAGAACTTGACAAGCTTCAGTGTTTGGTCTTCTGTCTTCTCATGCAGACTGTCATTCTTCAGGTCCCCGAGACTCTAGCTGCCTGCCCCGCAGGAAGACAGTGGCCCCCCCCCCGCCTCAGTGGGGATATGTGCTGGACGGGGTACGGTGCCTACTTTCAAATAGCGTCTCCCCTGGTCTGCCATGATTCCTGAAATTCCCACCACAGATGATACTCTTCTGGATGATAGCCTTCATCTCTGAAAAGCCTTAGTTATTATCTCAATTTTGAATATGAGGAAATGAAGGCTCTGGGTTCAAGTAAGTGCCTTGCTCAAGCTCAAGATCAACCACTGGCAAGACTAGAGCATGAACCCCTTCCATTTGAACCTGAAGTCTATGCTCTTGCTTTACCACTACACTGTGGCAAGAAGAGCTGTTTGATCTTGCACAGCCCCGGTGCGGTGCGTGATAATTTGATCTAATGACTTAGGCCCCTGAGCATTAGGAGAAGGGAAAAGAAATTTCAAAGGTTTTCTTCTTTACGTTTCCTTTTCCTGGCTACTGCAGCATTGTCTTAATCTCAGTCACCAACTGTTTACTGACCACTGACACAAGGTGCTAAACACTTTGTGAGGCACCATGAGGACACAGGATCATTTTAAGACACGGGTCTTGTCCTTAAGGAGCCTTCGTTTGAAGAAATAAGAGTAATTCATAAAACAACAAGGGATCCCACAAACCAGAACAGAGGAAGTGCGACCCAGTGAAAGTACATTTGGCTTTTAAGTGCTCCAAGAGAGCGCAAAGGATGAGTGTGGGCTCAGTTAGATGATTGCTGGGGGAAGGTGCACCTAACACCTTGATGACAGGGTATCAGAAAGCAGTGAAGAGAAAATGGGAAAGTGGAGACACAGAAAAGAGGTTTGTTGTCACTTTTATTTTTTAAAATGAGCATGAGACCAGTGATTCAATCTTAGAGGAATGTTAGGGGATTCGATCAAGAGAGGAAGTAGGAGAGGTAGGTGATGTGTCTAAGCCAAGGGAGACACCAGTTTCAAGGAGGAGGTCATCGGCCCTGTTGAATGAAGTTACCAGACAGACCTCTGATGGAGAAATGGTCATTAGATTGTGCAAGAAGAAATGATGAACATCTGAGTCACCTTGCTGCAGGGTGGAGAGAGAAGCTAGACCCAAAGACAGTTACAGAGTCCCAGATCATCTGCCCAGATGGATGCTGAGTGGGGAAATCAGGAGTTTGTCATCCAGGCCATTTATGTCTGCTGCCATATCACAGGTGAAGTAACGAGCGACTGCAAGGTGGGGGACACCGCGCTACTCTTAGTAAAGGTTGAAGCAATATACAGATTCAGTGTAGGCTCGTGCTCTAATCTCAACATCCCACACATCCTCCTTCAGACTCCATATCCTGTTCTTAAATTCTAGATTGTATCTGTCCACAGAGGCTCACAAGTACAACCTCTTGGTTTTTCTAAAGCTTATCACAACCCTGTGTCATGAATGAAAGAAAGAATGGGGGAAGACTTTAAGTATAATAAAATCTTAACTAATTTGAATGTTTGGAATATGTTTTAAGTATTCATTTACTGTCCTGTTTACCTGTAGTTAATCAGAACAGAACCCCTTTTGATCTTCAGTTTCGTTGAAAATCTTGTTGAAAGGTCTATTAAGGCAGGGTAGAATGCACAAAATTTATTACTAAGGACTTTCCAGAGCCTCAGATTCACTCACTTACTTACCACCATTTATGGAGGTATATTGCAGGCATGGAGCCAGGCACAGGGCCTCTAGAAAGGAATGGGATCCAGTCGGGCCCTCAAGGCGTTCACGGATAGGGTGGGAACTAGGCCAGTGAACAAATAGCCAAAGGGCTCCACACTATGCTAGAACCCCACAGGCAGGAAGGGCATGCTGTTGCAGCAAGCCTGCTTCTGGGGTCAGGGAAGCCTTTGTAGAGGAAGCATAGTTTGATGCCGTCTTGAAAGAGAAGGTCATCGAGCCAAGAGTTAAGAGGAGAGGAGACTAGGGGGAAGAGGGCGAGGATTACAAATAGTTCACCCAGAATGCACGCTGGGTGCCGGCGGAGATGAGGTTAGAAGGGTACACAGGAGCTACAAACCAGGAGCTCCGTAAAGAGGTCAGGGGGTATTACATCCGGGGGGAAACTCAAGGAAATTTTGTTCCCTTGTATATAACATATTGGTAACGATACAAAAATACTTGTAACCATACTATAGTTGAAAAACGGAGCATAATTTCCAAATCAAAATTGCAGCAAATGAAATTGCAGTGAATAGAAACTGCATTAAATTTGTAATTCTTGAGGCTTTATTTTATATTATCTTTTCTAGTAAAAATTGAAGAGATTCCCAAGTGCTGCTTGCAGAAATCAGTGCCCTCCAAATTTTTGGAAACACTTTATTTTGAAATAATTTTAGACTCACAGTTGCAAAATAGGACAAAGAATTCCCATGCACCCTCATCCAGCTTCCCCAGTAACATCTTACATAATAATTGTGAAGGCCAGGAAGTTGACATTGGTACATTATTAACGAAGCTATAGACATTATTTGGATTTAATCAGCTTTTACATGCACTTTTTCTTTCTTTTTCTTTCTTTCTTTCTTTCTTTCTTTCTTTCTTTCTTTCTTTCTTTCTTTTTGGTGTACAGTCTATGAAATTTTATCACATGTATAGATTCATGTAATCACCACCCTACTTGGACACAGAATGCTCTATAACTTCAAGGAAACTCCCTTGTGTGGCCCCTCTATAGCCATGCTTCGTCCCCAACTCTAACCCCTGGCAACCACAGATCTGTTTGCCATCACTATAATTTTATAATTTTAAGAATGTTATATAAATGGAATTATATAGTAACCTTTTGAGATTGTCCTTTTCTCCCCTCAGCATAATGCCTTTGGGGTTCTATCCAAGTTGTTGCATACATTAATAGCCCTTTTTGTTGCTGAGTAGTATTCCAAACAATGGTACAAGTATGGATATGCCACATCTTATCCATTCACCCACTGAAGGATATCTGAGTGTTTCCAGTTTGGGGTGATTACTAAAAACCCTATGAGAACTTTCCTCAGTCTTCTCTTGCTCTGTCCATGAAAGTGTGGCTCTGGGAGAGATCTCGCCATGTTTTTTTGTCCTCTGGAACCACAAAGCTGGTTGGGGTTTGTAGCTGGAAGGCCCGGGCATTAGGTTTGGGGACACAGGTACACAAGCAACTCTTTGGACTGACTATTCTCAAAACTATGGGTTTGCTCGATCTAAAGACTGGACCCCTGTAGGCCAGGTTCTTGCTTCTTATATACATTTACTCTGTAACTCAAATTTGTGAACTTATCTTTCTAGATGGCCCAATTTTATCAAGGATACTTTAAAATTATAGTGGTCAGGGGCGCCTGGGTGGCGCAGTCGGTTAAGCGTCCAACTTCAGCCAGGTCACGATCTCGCGGTCCGTGAGTTCGAGCCCCGCGTCGGGCTCTGGGCTGATGGCTCGGAGCCTGGAGCCTGTTTCCGATTCTGTGTCTCCCTCTCTCTCTGCCCCTCCCCTGTTCATGCTCTGTCTCTCTCTGTCCCAAAAATAAATAAAAAACGTTGAAAAAAAAATTAAAAAAAATAAATAAATAAAATTATAGTGGTCAATTTGGGGAACCTTCAATATGAACAAAATTGAGAAGTGCTTTAGCACAAAAAGGGGACAAAGTTTCAAACATTCAATTGTTTGCAGGGTTACTGGGGCTGAATCCACTGAGGTTCAGAACAGCCTGTCTGAATTTCTACCCAAACCTACACAATACCCTCTTAAAGCTAAAGAAGGACTAAAGTAGTCAAAAGCCTAACAGAGAAAGCACTCATCATACTCTGAGCAGTCCTTATAACACCCCTACCCTTCAGTCAAAAAACCCAGTGGGTGGGGATATAGATTTACTCAGGACCTTGGGGCCATAAATAGAATAGTCATCTCCTGACCAGAACCAAATACTCTTATCTCCAGTGCCTCCAGAGGGTGCATATTTTACAGTTACAGATACATGTTTTGCTTTCTTTAGTGTTCTGTTAGGTCGAAAGGGTCAACATTTGTTTGCCTTCTTCTGGGAAACTCACCAATCTACCTGGACTGTTAAATGCCCTAAAGATTTCCTGAGGCCTCTCACCTACTTCTCACAAGTCCCCAGCCACAACCTTAAAGACCTTAAATTTCTGCATGATTCTTCCGTGGATGATGTTACATTGTGTTCTAAAGACAAGTAAACTCTAAGACTGATTCCAGCCATCTGCTGTTTTCTCTCAGAAAGGGCACAGCGTTCCAAAGAGAAGTTACAATTTGGTCAAAGTAAAGGTTATTACCCAGGACATGATTTATCCCCAGGAGGTAAATCCTATACTTTTGACGGACTCCAGGCCGTTCCCAACTTTCCAACTTTTCTAAATCATCACACTTATAACTTAACCAAGCCCTCAGTCTGCAAACCTCTTCCTTAGGAATCTAAACATGAAGAGGCCTTTTGCGAATTAAATTAGCCCTTCAACATCTTCCCACTCTGGGCTTACGTAGTTATCAAAAACCATTCTACCTATTTGTACATGTGAGATCCGGACAAACTTTTGGTGTTTATGACTCAACTTCGTGGGAACCATCAGACATCAACAATCTACTGCAGCGTCTCTTCCCCTGTGGCAGAGTCTACTCACCTGTCCTAAGGGCAACAGCCCAGCAGCTAAGTTATTGGAGGCTTCTGCACACTTCGTTTTAGGGTCTCCTTTAAATTGGATGGTCCTTCATGGTATACAATATTTGTAGCTCACTGAAAACACACAACATTTCTCAGTAAGTAGGCTTACCACCAGTGAAATCCTATTACTTTCTCCTCACATATTTTTCTATTCATTGCAGTAATGCTTTGAATCCTGCTATCCTACTTTAGATGTCATGTTCTCAATGAGGGGATTTTGGCCCATCGGCTTCTGCTCTAGGAAAAAGAGATCGTTAGATAATTCAAGAAGGAGAAAAACCTGGCCTCGATTTAAGAATCAAAACCTTAGCCACTCAAGGGGGAATCAGGGTTGCTTTCTTTTCTCCTCAAGCCTTCTCAGTTCATGCTTTACAAGAGGCCTGGAAAGTAGGGCAAATCCTACTGAAGGTGGAACAGACAGAATGCAGCACGCCAGCTGGGGGATGTGAAAGAGAGAGGTCAAAGGTGACCCCACAGTTTCTGGCCCCAGCCCTGGAAGGATGGAGGAAACTACAGCAGGAGCAGGTTTAAGGGTGGGGTGGAGACCAGGGGCTCACTTAATATCATATACGAACACTGGGAAGAATAGGTAGGGGTATTAGGAAACATCATATTTAATGGAGCACAATATTCCATGCTTTATTATAAGATTTTTTAAAGTTTGTTAGAGAGAGAGAGAGAGAGAGAGAGAGAGAGAGAGAGAGTGCACAAACAGGAGGGCGAGAGAGAGAGAGAGGGAGAGAGAGGATCCCAAGCAGTCTCTGTGCCACCAGCCCAGAGCCTGACGTGGGGCTAGAATCCATGAAACATGAGATTGTGACCTGAGCTGAAATCAAGAATGGGGTGCACTGAACCACCCAGGCGCCCCTTCCATGCTTTATTAAATCAGTCTCCGGTAGTTAGACATTTTTGGTATTTAGATAGTGCTAGATTTAACATCTATGAACATTCAATTTTTGTCTAAATATACTACTACCTGTGGGGAGGGAATTACTATGTCAACGGGCATGGCATGTTTTAAGGCTTAACAGTTTTCTAAAAAGACTGTACCTTTTATTTTCCTTCCAGAAGGAAAGAGTGCTTATTTCACTACACTCTCACCAACACGGAATGTTATTATTTTAGAAAATGTGTTGATTTAATAAAAACCAACTTTTTGTTGTTGTTCTTTTAAAAAACATTTCTTTGATTACTAGTGAGGGAGAACATTATTTCCACATTTATTACTCATATAAATGTATTTTTTTGTGAACTGTCTGGGCTGTAGAGTTTGGGGAACCCACAGGTCATTGATGTGGTCTAAGAAACATCTGGATATTCTGATAGTAAATTCTCACTATTCACACCTTTACTGAAGATCTATCTAGGGTTCTGGGATGGATTTGTACTGACCCCAGATTTATTTATTTATTTGTTGGTTTGTTTATTTATTTATTTATTTATTTATTTATTACTAAATGGAAGTTACTTTTTTTTAAAAAAACTAAATCCCTGATACTCCATGTAATTTATTCTGAACATGAGATACTAGAAATGTCCCTATATGAAGGTTTTGAAGATTCACTTAAGGTAATTATAAAATGAAAGAAAATACTGTTGCTATACTGCAGCTATGCTAAAATGCATTTTGGTTTGAAAAAAGTGGACGTTTGGTAGCAATGGAGAAAACGCACATGACCAGGGAACCAAGATCAAGCTAGACATTACCCTAGATACGCACCCCCTTCATATTTTTGCCTAGTACATGGGGGAACGGGGTTAAGAAAGGGAAAATGACTTAGGGTTTCCCAAGATCCTGCTGAAAGTAGGAGAAATAGAGAATTAAGAAAGCAAACTTTAACTGCATCTCCAAAAATAGGGAGCCTTACAGTGTATTTCCTAAGAAATATACTGGCATGTTTAGCTGTGTGAACAGACAGCATGGTACACACACAAAAAGACTCCAAAGGACCCAGCTCCAGCCCCGCCTCTCATGATCTGGGCTCTGGGCAAAGGTGGCCTCTCGAGGCCTCAGTTTCTTATCATGAAATAGAAATGCCTTCCGGACATCACTCACTATGTGTATGGCTCATGGGCACCCAAAACACAGATGCTGTGAACAGACCACTCATGGAAGGAGTACAAATGGCTAACAAACATGAAATATGAAACGTGTTCAACTTTACTAATGATTTCTAAGTAGCTATGCTGCTGGACCGTCATGAAGGTTAAAGCTAACCTGAGTGGGGCACTCGCACAGGACCTAACCAATCCAGCTCTATCGTTACAGTTATTGGTGAGAGGCTGGTAAAGCAATTCTGACGGAGAACTTTTAAGTCTTTGACATAGAACCAGTAACAATGTAATTCGGTAGGGAGAGGCGGTTGGAGACTCTAAGTAATACAGTTAAATACAGTAAGTTGTGAGTGGATCTATTTTGTGGATGTCTTACGAAGTCGCATTCCAGAGTCTGGAAAAGTGAGGGATCTGGGTAAAGGCCCCGAGGTGGGCATTTAACAGCAGTGACTGGCCAGGGCATCACAATCCTGCTTTAGCTGGATTTGGAATAGGGGCTTCATAAATTTTAGTTTCTCTTCCTTTCTCTTCCCTTGTGGTGGTAATAACCGACAGTAGCTCCAAACCATGCCCCATAAGGAGAGCTCACGCGGAACTCCGTTTCCTTAAGATAGCGCTTCTCACGTCTTACGTGTCACTTCTCCGGAGGTCAGGGTGAGGTCCTAAAGCGACCACCAAAATAGGATCCTTATCATTTCCTTCCTGGAACCAGAATTCTGGAATTTTCCTTTTCTTATTTTAGAGGGTCACGGTGTGGTGCTGAGATCTGGCCTGTGTTCCTGCACCGAGCACGAGTGTTGCTTGGATTCATCATTCCCTAATTTGTTCACACGTGAATATATGTCTACACTCATGA
Source organism: Panthera leo (assembly GCF_018350215.1). Taxonomy (NCBI): domain Eukaryota; kingdom Metazoa; phylum Chordata; class Mammalia; order Carnivora; family Felidae; genus Panthera; species Panthera leo. Next base: position 118,382,223 of record NC_056681.1, read on the forward strand.
ATATTTGATACTATGTACCTACTATGTACATAAAGATGACTGGGCCAGAGGAATTCTTCTCTCATCCATGGATGGCTCCTCGTTTAATGAGTAGGACTGTACACAGTGGCCAACTCCTGACTAGTTAATAACTATCTCAAAGGGTAGTGACGTCTAGGGATGATTTACTCTTTTGACCACCTCCCCGGGAACCTGCAGCGTGTCACGAAAGCGGCTTAATATGATTAAAACGCCCCCCAAATCTCCTGATACTGTTTTCTTAGCCCTCTCTCTGTTACAGATCATGAGATAGGCCTGTGAGGCTACCCTACTTGAGGTACCTCAGGGAAGAGTGATGTGTGAAGATACAGGGAGGGCTGTTTCGAAAGAGGCCAGATACCGGGTGCACCTCAATTCCAAATAAGCCAGGCTAGCCCTGAGTTAAGACTAACATGGCAACAGACGATGGCTTCATGGTGGCAGAAAGAACTTCCCAAAAAAAGGACAGATGAGTGAGGTCTATGCTCACCAGGGACCTCACGAGTCCTCTGCGGTGCCTGCCGAGATGAGGACCCACACCTGTGCCTGGGAGCACAGGCCACCCTGCAAACCCCTACCTCCAGGCAGCACTGGAGAAGGGTGGGGGCTGGTTGAAGCTCTCAGCATCCCTGCTCTGGGTTCCCAGAGGCTGCTGAGCACTTTAGAATCTGGTCCACGCTAGCTCAAAGTTAAATCTGTTAAATGGTCATAGGATAATAGCTTACTGATGAACAAACCAACAAACAAAAACCTTTTATTGAGAGTCCAGGGAAATGTGCCCTTTTAAACGTGGTTGGTCAGAGTGTAACTTAGCACAGTCCTTCTGGATGGCAATTTGGTTAAAAAAAAAAAAAGACATTAAAAGCCTTTACATTTTCTATATTCTCTGACCTTATTTCTATTTCTAGGAATTTTGTACTAGAGCAGTAATTGTGAGTATGTGTAAAACTTTAGACGTAAGCATATCTATAATAATGAAAAACCGGGAACAACTAAAACGATGAACAATAACGAACAGTTAAATAAATCATGGTACATCTAAACTGCAGCTGCTTAAGACAGCGCTGGCTCAGCGCCCATTCCCAGCACCCTTCTCCCTTGCCTGTCTCCGCTAGAGGGGTCAGAAAGACGAAATACTTTTTTCACAGCTTCTCTTATAGCGAAGAGCCATCTGAGACATGAGGTTAACACCCAACTGGCTAAGGGGCTGTAACGTCCTTCACGGTGTCGTGAGCTGTGGTACCGGCTCGTACCTCCTACTTTCAGACTCCTGCCGCGTGAGAAAAATGCCCCTATTATTTGTTGAAGCCATGCTTAGTTTAGATTGGGGTTTGCTATTAACTAACACTGCTAGTTGTCCTTAGAGTTTATTGTTATTTGTATCAAAACACAATCCCGACTGATAAAGACGTGGAAAGACGTTTACAATATATGAAGCGAAGGGAAGGTATTACAGAGCAGAAATATTCCAATAGGCACAGAAGAATAATGTGAAGATATGTTCTAAAATAATAATTGTGGTTCTATCTGACGGCAGGGTTATAGGGGATTTTTATTTTCTTCTTCAGGTTTGCCTGGATTTTCTAAATTTTTTACATTGAACACGTGTAACTTTTGTGACAAGAAAAAAATTCAATAAACATATTTTTAAAAAACAGGGCAGAGAAGTATGGAAGGAAGCTTGTGGTCAGTCAGCCAGCAAGAAGTCACTGATAATAGCTGCCAAAATAACCACTTAAAGGCTTCTCTTGCTTTTTGTCCGGGTGGTTCCGACTTCTTTGAAGTGGTGGTTCGAGCCCTTCCTTGCTAGTCTGTCTGGTGATAAGAGGTCCGCACCAGCTTGTCACCGGGCGGCCGAGACCTGGTCCCAGCAGCAGGCTGCTATCCTCCGGGATGGCCAGAAGAGGCCGTGAGGGCCTCCGAGCTCTCCCTAGCTCCTCTCTCCTCTTCACTGTGGGCCTCCTTTCCCATCGCCTCCCCTCTGTCTCACATTTTTTGCTTTCTCATAAGCTTCTTGGCAGAATCAAATGAGATAAGCTATCTGAAAGGACTTTATACGTTACAAAGTGTCACAAAGGGCAAGGTATTTTTCTTTGTACTTTATACGTTGTTCTTCCTTCTTTTCTCTCCCTGTTTAAAAATCTTTCACTCTTCTTAATCTTCTTCCGTCTTTCCTTTTTCATTCTTCCTCCTGCCTCCTCTGGCCACGGCATAACAAGGACATGCGGGGCCTCCGCAGCCCTGTATCTGTACTTTAATCACATTTCACGTGACCTTGCACTGTACTTATCCGTTCACGGGCCTCTCGTCTTTGTTCACCAGTGTGGTCCGTGAGCAGCGACCATGCCTTTATACTCCCGACAACCTTTCATAACACCTGACTCAAAGTACACTCCTGGCGAATGTTTGTTTGCCCGATACTGCGAACTACACTTCTATTGTTTTGTTATCTGGATAAAGCACAATATGACACAGAGACACTCATTTATGTGTAAAATCAGCCATCCACAAAATGAGTGGAGATGTGTTATTTGCATCTTAAAAATTAAGGTCTTATGGAATCTTTATTTTTATGAGCCAATAACTGAGAACTGGCAGAAAGATTAGTAAGTTGGAAAATGATTTTTTTCTTCCAAACTGCAGTTTAAAAATACTGGGGAATGGGAACATTGATAATGGTAATTTAGAAAAAGTGTTTTTTTAATGGCAAAATATTAGAACTAAATTATATTTTAAATCTGTATTATCCACTGAGACACTTTATTCTGTTTTAAGTTTATTTGTTTTGAGACAGAGCAAGTGAGCAGGGCAGGGGCAGAGAGAAAGGGGGAGAGAGAGAATCCCAAGCAGGCTCCACGCTATCAGTGCAGAGCCTGATGCAGGGCTTGATCCCACAAACTGTGAGATCATGACCTGAGCTGAAATCAAGAATTGGATGCTTAACTGACTGAGCCAACCAGGTGCCCCACCACTGAAATGTTTTTAAAAAGTCTGTGAGGATCCCTGAAATGCTGCATTGAAAGTGCATGTCGTGGGAACCAATCTTATCCCTCCTGCTTTGGCCAAGTTGTTAAATCATTGCTTTTTCTCACCCAGCTCGTCCCAACCATTCTCACTGACTTCATCCTTGTCCAGATTGTTGTCATTCTGTGACCAACAGTATTCCTCCTCTAGTCTCCTTTCAACTTTGTGGCCCCTCACTGCAAGACAAACTTCCCCAAAACACTGCTTTCATCAAACCCCTGCAAAGCTCCGGTGGCCTTTTATGTCTATCTATAGGATAAAGACCAAACATCTTGGCCTGGTGTGCACAATTTCACTCCATACCACCCAACCCCTCCCCCCGCATTCTTTTCTTTGACTTCTCCACCCTTTAAACCCTCAGCTTCAGACTGTTGTTCTCCTTCTTCCGGTCCTGACTCCCACCCTGCCCTTACTTGTTCCTGAATGCCCTACTCCTTTTAAGGTGATGCTTCTACCCCCCACCATTCCCAGGGGCACTGGCTGACAGAGTCAGGATCCCAAACTGCTGTGACAGGCTATGGCAAGAGGCTAAACCACTCAAAAGAGATTCAGACGAGGTTCTGAATTTGGATCTGAAAAACCAAATGGAAGGAAGAGATTAGGCCGATGACATAAGGGTTTGCAACAGAGTGTGCAAAAATACAGAAGCCTTTTAAATGGATACGGGCTTGACGGGAGTTGTCTTTGTGATGGAACTGACAGAAGCTGGGGAAGGGACCGCACTGACTGAGCCCTTGGCATGCGCCTGACCCCCTGTGCGTTTTATTTATCTCATCTGCTCCTTACAACGTGGGGAGGTACTAATGGGCTGAAGGCATCATCAGCTCCATTTTACAGGCTTCATGTCTACTTCTTTGCAGACCACCGTTAAAGTAACCCCTGACTCAATGTCTTCCCAGCGTCTTCTCATTGCGCCTCACTGAACTCCCTGTGACTGGCACCTGCCTGCCTTTCCAGCTTCGCCTCCCATCACCTCTCGCCCTTCTCACTACACCATGTTCCAGCTGTAAGACACCGTACCAACTGAGACAAACTTGGGAGCCTTTTGTTCATGCTTTTCTTCCTTGCCATTGATCTTCACCTGGTAAATGCCCACCTAATCTCAAGATTCATGTCAAGTGTCAACTCACCTGGAAAGTTGGCCCTGATTCCTACTTCTTTCTACTGGGCTGGGTTAGGCTGGCCTTCTAGGTATTTCGGTAATACTGTGTGGGCCTACGTCTAATGCAGACAGTACTTACCATAATTATTTCTTCCACTTCACTATGAGCTTCTTGAGGGCTGGCATTAAGTCCTTGCATCCCTAATGTCTAGTATGGTGCCCAGCTCATGGTATGTTCTCAGCAGAACAGAACTGGGGCTCAGAGAGTTTAAGTAACTTGCCCAAAGTAACAGCTGGTTAGAACTGGTTTGAAGCCAGATAAGTGATTATAAGATCTTTCTAGGATAATGTTCCCCCTTCTCCCCTGGAATACTGAATTCATGGAATACCAGTTCATGGGCAGCCTATTTTTAGAATAACAAAGTGACTGTGATGGTGAATGTAGCAAATATACTCATATTAGGTTTTGTGAGGATCTGCTGGAGAAACTGAGGGTTTAGCTTAGAGATGGAAGAAAAACTTGGAGTGACCAGAGAACTGTCTTTAATTACTTGAAGGGCTATGAGGGGAAGAGTAAAGATTAGATTTCTTCTCTGTGGTCACAAGGGGTAAAACTGATCAAGGTTTAAAGGTATAGAAAGACAGATTTTGACCCACTGAAGAAAAACTTTCCCAACAGGGCTAGTTAAATGCAACAAGCCTATCCCAGGAAGGGGTGAGGTCCTATCATGGCCGGTTTTTAAGCTGGATGACACCATGTGGGATGTTCTAGTAGGGTCAAGAACCAGGTGGCAGGCTGAGCTGAACTAGGTGAGCTTTTATTTTTAGGTGACCTCTTAAGGTCCCTTCAACAGATGCGGATTCTATTACTCTGTCCTGTCTGCCCTCTCTAGCTATTGGCAATCTCTTACTCCTCCATATTTAATAAATTTTATGAGTTTACATAGTTCATTTGGTGATTGAGTACATATGTAGCTTGCCACAAAATATTTAAGTTACCAATCCTTTATGTTTTCATTTAATTTTTTCCCAACATATTCCTAAACAGATACACCCCTTGAAGTCACGGATCATATAACATGTATTAAATATCTTTGGTCTCACATATCTATACTTGTTCAAAATAGAAGAAAAATATTTTAAATGTTCACTTTGTGACTTGACTTTAATTTGTCTGTTAAGAGGACTGTCTTTTATCTCCTAAAAATTCCCTAGGAAAGAATTAATTCTTCATTAGCTACTTTTCTCCAGGTATTTTGCTATTCCTTTTAACAGCTTAAAAAGGAAACATTGGAAGAGGCAGTCTCTGCTAGTTAAGGAAATGCTTGTCATTTATTTATTTATTATTTATTTATTATTTATTTATTTGTTTATTTAACATTTATTCATTTTTGAGAGACAGAGAGACAGAGTGCAAGTTGGGGTGGGGCAGAGAGAGAGGGAGACACAGAATCCGAAGCAGGCTCCAGGCTCTGAGCTGTCAGCACAGAGCCCAATGTGGGGCTTGAACTCACAAACTGTGAGATCATGACCTGAGCCAAAGTTGGACGCTTAACAAGCTGAGCTACCCAAGCGCCCCAAGGAAGTACCTGTCTGTTTCCTATGGCTGCCCAAGGACCCTAGAGGCAGGAGCTCCTCCGTTTGGACCCACCAGGTTCCAAGAGGACCAAATACACTGACAAGGATAACAGAAGGAATAGAGGTAAGAAGCAGGCATGATTGGGCCAAGCAGTCTCAAGAAACAACACTCCCATTTGCTGTCTTTTCATTGTCTTCAATGGAAGAAGAATTGTGGGCTAAGCCCACATATCAGTTGTCCCTAAACAGAGAAGGCTGAGCAGTGTTATCGGGGAGAGCTTTTCTAAACACACACACACACACACACACACAGCCCTCTAAAAAAAGGCTCAGGTATGTGGAAAAGCTCCCCAAGTGGTTCTGATCGCTCTCCCACATTTGAGAAACAGTTTTTCCTCCTAACCCTATCATTAAGGAAGAGCTTTCCTGGGGTGCCTGGGTGGCTCAGTTGGTTGAGCATCTGATTTCAGCTTGGGTCATGATCTCACAGTTTGTAAGTTTGAGCCCTGTGTGGGGCTCTGTGCTGACAGCTCAGAGCCTGCTTCGGGTTCTGTGTTTCCCTCTCTCTGCTCCTCCCCTGCTCACACTTTTTCTGTCTCCCTCTCTCTCAAAAATAAATAAACATTTAAAAAATTTTTTTAAAAAAGGAAGAGCTTTCCCTTCCTATCCCATTATTATTATTATTATTATTTTTTATTTTTTATTATTTTTTTTTTACTTACCTCTTTAAATCAGTATAAACTCATAGATTATTTTACGGGTTATAATATGTTACTATCATTTGTTTTTATGCTCAAATTGTCCTGGTATTGGCCATTGGAGCCCCTTCCCATGTCCTTTTGACACATTCCCATCATTCTTGGAAAAGTTCCTTACTTTCTGGTGGAACAAGATGTTCCAGGCTCAACTTGTACTTTCCTTGCCTCCACCTTAAAAGAAGCCATTTCTCAAAGGATTCCTGTTCTTTTAGGGGAGACTGAAAACCACTTTTGAAGACTTAACCATCATATTAATATTTATGATAAAAGAGGACCAAAGCAAAGTCAAGAAAGGACAAGAAAGATCCCTTCTCTGATTATGACTAATAAGCAGGGGTCAGCAATTATGAGTTAGAGCCCCCTCTTTCTTTGTAAGTAAAGTTTTACTGGGATATGGCCATAATCATTCACCTATTATTATCTAGGACTGCTTTCATATTACAATGTCAGAGTTGAGTAATTTTGACTGAGACTGTATGGCTTGCAAAATGTAAAATACTATTTGGCCCTTGCAGAAAATGGCTGCTGATCCTTGCTAACAAGTATTTACATGCTGTAGACAGAATCCCTTTCAGGAGGAATAATGTGACTTGGAGATACTGTAAAAAGATTAATATCTCTCCCTGTGTTTCCCTAGATGTCACCAGGCAGTACTTTTATCAATGCAGAATAAAATATAAAATTGTAAAAACTGTCATACAGCATGCTGTAGAACCCGGTTGTAAAGGCAATTATAAACATCAGGGTTGTTTATTATGGAATCTAGAAAAAATGATAGCTGGAAAGTAAAACTATGTTAGTACGATTTTAACACTGTCCAATGAAGTGGCACTCTGTTTAGTTGACATTGGTATTCTGGTCACTAGGACAGAGCAAAGCAAGCTCTGATTACCTTTCTGATTGTCAAGTCACCATGACATAGGAAAGAAGTACATCCTTTTCTATATTAAATTTGCTTTCTGGTACCAGTGTGCCTAAACAAATAATAAGTCAGGTTTTTTTCAGGTCTCAGTGACTTTAAGGAGAACTGAACATTAAGGTATCAGATCTAAAGACCTGAGAGGGGTGCCTGGCTGGCTCAGTTGGTAGAGTGTGAGACTTTTGATCTTAGGGTTTTAAGTTTGAGCCTCATGTTGGGTGTAGAGATTACTTAAAAATAAAATCTTAAACAAAACTAAAGACCTGAGATGCTAGGTCCTGAACTGTGTAAATTCTCTTAGAACATGGCACACAATAAAACAGTCAAACTGACGGATTATTATATATTTTTCAAAGTATGCAGATGCAAAAGTATGCTGAAATGTTGGACAGCTCCCATTCACAAAGTTTAGGGCTCCAGCCAAATCCTGGGGGTATCCTGGGAGCATTCCTAAAGTCAATATTCCCAATAAGTCTGTGTCTTGTGGGAGAAGCCCACCCTCTACCGAGGAGAGCATGATTCTCAATTTGTCCATTACAGTCCTGGCTTTCCTCCCAGACATTAACGTTTGGACCTGACCAGTGGCCAGGACCAAGCTGGGCCTAGAGTAGTAGGATAAAGTGCCAGAACTGCTCTATCTCCTGAATCGAGCAAACAGAGTTGGTAAGGCTGAGAAGGGAGCAGAGGGCTCAGCAGCTGGTCCCTAACTTGGCCATTTCACTAGACAGGAAGTCATACCCACATGCACCAAGTAATTATAGCAGAATGTATTAACGTGAACTTAGGGGCAGAGGCAGTGTCTCATATTTGTATTTTTAATTCCAAAGCATGGTCCAAAGTAGGTGCTTGATGTTTGTTGAATGACCTGTCTTCTCTTCCCCTTAAATAACCCATCTCCAACTCATAGAATAGGTCAGTATGTAAAAAACAAAATATCTGGGGGTGCCTGGGTGGCTAAGCATCTGAATTTGGCAGGTCATGATATGGTAGTTTGTGGGTTTCAGCACCATTATCGGGTTCTGTACTGACAGCTCAGAGCCTGGAGCCTGCTGGGGATTCTGTGTCTCCCTCTCTTTCTGCCCCTCGCCCACTCACAGGCTGTCTCTCTCTCTCTCTCTCAAAAATAAATAAACATTACAATTTTTTTAATTTAAAAAATTTAAAAAATTATCTGACAACATTACTTGGTGAGAATGAGTGTCCTGCTTCCCTTATGACTTTAAAATCACATTTTTGGTGGGGCGCCTGGGTGGCTCAGTTGGTAGGGCAGCCGACTTCGGCTCAGGTCATGATCTCACGGTCTGTGAGTTTGAGCCCCGCGTCAGGCTCTGTGCTGACAGCTCAGAGCCTGGGGTCTGCTTCGGATTCTGTGTCTCCCTCTCTCTGACCCTCCCCCATTCATGCTCTGTCTCTCTCTATCTCAAAAATAAATAAACGTTAAAAAAAAATTAAAATCACGTTTTTGGTTAAAAAGGAAATTTATATAGCTTTTAGATGTAAACATAATAAATACAAACATATCTCCGTTATTCTTCTCCCTTAATTATAGGAGGAATAGGTTTATGATTTCCCCAAATCATGAGATTCAATATTTATACATATCCAGTTTCTCATTGGAAGTTGGCACAAAGGAAGAGTGTGTGTGGGGTGGTGGTAGCGAAGGACAGGGAACCAATTCTCACATGTGTGGCCTAAGAAGGCCAAGGTTAAGGTCGAACATGATTTATGAGAGTGAGTAGTTTCAATGAGGGAAGGAGGGGAGGAATGCCACTAATTTTAGAGGATTGGAGAAAATACAGAGAGTTGTTACCTGTTTACATTTGGCCTAATTTAGAGTTTGAGAGTCTGATCCAGATATGTAAGACAGGGAGTAGATGCCTAGAGGTTGCCAGGGCCTCTCAGAGAGATTGTTTAGGTAATCCTGATTGCAGGATTCTGGAGGGATTAGGGATAGAAAGGAGATACTATGGACAATGTGTAAAAATTAACCCATTTATTTTACTTCTGTAGGGTTCTACAAAGTGAATGAGGAGTTTTATTCTGTTTTCAAAAACAGTAGGAGTTACTTTCAAGCAAGCAGACATGGATCATAACTATGGAGCAGTGACTTTTAATAAAGCGAATGGCAGTGACCCACAGACCTTTTGTAGCCAATTACAATCTCCAAAGTCTTCTTCTCCCTACCACCACTGTCAAGCTCTTTATGTTTATAGTGATCAAGGCTGTAGGCAGTATTGGTCCAGCCACCACTATCACTTTCTTTTTGCTACTGTCCTTCTTCTAGGACTAGACATGCCAACTGATGGGTAGGCTGAGCCTCAGCGGCAGACCTGATTGTCCCTGGGGTTGATTAACTAAGCCTCCCCAGACTCTGTTTTAGATCTCTTAAATCTGGTAACTATGCACTGTGCACCCACTGAGTGTCAAGGACAGCGCTGGGCACTGGTGATAGGCAGATGAACAGGATGAGTCCCCTGCTATCAAGGAGCTCATAGATGAACTGTGGAGACAGACATACCAATGACAACATCATATACGAGAGCTATAACATCAATCAATTCCTCCCTGGTAATTATTGGAGCAATTCCTCTCTTGGTGACTACTTTAATTGTTATTAAGTTTGAAAAATTACAAAAGCAGTATTCAAACAACACAGATGGGTATAAAATTAAAAAGTAAAGTTTACTGCTATCAGTTACATATATTCTTCAGACCTTTTAATATATGTATTCAAAACATATACACATATTTATTCCATTGTTTAAAGAAAAACAATAAAACCTTGTGACTTTTTTCCTCTAAAAATATCGTAGTTACTTTTCTATGCAGTATATAGAGATTCACCACATTCTCCTTGATGATTACATATTCTTTTGTATTCAGGAATAGTTAATTTCTCTGAAAAGGTTAGGGAAAGTTTTGAGCAAAAGGTGATTTGTGATCTGGGCCTTGAAGGAGGAGCTGGAGTTCATTTAGTAAAAAGCAAAGCCAAGAGATAATGCTTGCGATGTATGAAAGGTGGTTCAGGGAGTGTGGACAGCCTGAGCATGTAAGAGAGGTGTGGAAGTACACAATCTCTTTGGGGACCACCAGTGGTCTGGTGAGGACATGCTGTTCCTCAGACTTTGGTGTGCATCAGAATCACCCTGGGAATTTTTTAAAATTGCAGCTGTCCCATCCCCTACCTTGAGATTCTGATTCAATAGGCTGATGTCCCCCAACGTCTTTGCTCTTCACCACTACACTAGACTGCCTTTCCTTCTATGAGGGTGTATTCCCCTCATCCTTCATAAGGCAAGGAAGGTAACTGGAGGCCAGAAAGTCCCCATGATAATGGAGTAGAAAGTCCTGACACCTGGGGTGCCTGGGGGGCTCAGTAGGTTAAGTGTCTGACTCTTGGTTTCAGCTCAGGTCATGATCTCATGGTTCATGAGTTTGAGCCCCTCATTGGGCTCTGTGCTGACAATGTGGAACCTGCTTGAGATTCTCTATCCCCTCTTTCTCTCTGCCCCTCCCCCACTCACTCTATCTCTCTCAAAAAAATAAGTAAAAACATTTTAAAAAGGAAAAAAAAGGGGGGCTGCATGGTAGCTCAGTAGGTTGGGCATCCAACTTTGGCTTAGGTCATGATCTTGTGGTTTGTGAGTTCGAGCCCCACGTCGGGCTCTGTGCTGACAGCTCAGAGCCTGGAGCCTGCTTCAGATTCTGTGTCTCCCCCTCTCTGCCCCTCCCCTGTTCATGCTCTGTCTCTCTGTGTCTCAATAATAAACGTTAAAAAATTTTTTTAATAAAAAAATAAAAATAAAAAATAAAATAATATAAAAAGGAAAAAAAAAAAAAAAAAAAAGGAAAGCCCTGACACCCTTATGTTGTTCTCTCACTTAGTCATCTCATTCTTAGCCTTCTAGCATCCTCTCCCCACCAACTCTTCACTTTGTAATTTTATATTGTCTTTCATTTGAGAAGTTCAAAGTATTCCCAATGCTAACCTCATGATTAAGCAATGGAAACTGGTAATAACCTCATTTTATAGAAGGATAAACAGAAGCACTGGGGGACTCCTATCATGTTGAGTCAAAATTGAAGCTGAGAACAGAATTCAAGCCTGTCTCTCATTCCATTCATGACACTATTGTCCTTTCCCTTGAATTATGCGAACCCTGTATCACTTTTCTCATTAACTGAGGCAAAGTATGGAAAGCATCCTGCATAGAGCCCAGCTCACAGCAGAGAAAAGTCATTTCTTTCCTTGACCACAACAAAACAAAGGCTGCTCAGGGCCTCTGGAGCTTAGTGGATGTTTCTTGATGGTCTGCAAAACAGTCATCAGAAATTCCACATAGCATTTCTAGCCTGGGTGACTCAGTCAGTTAAGCGTCTGACTCTTGATTTCAGCTCAGATCATGATCTCATGCTTCGTGAGATCAAGCCCTGCATCAGGCTCTGCACTGACAGTGTGGCGCTTGCTTGGAAATCTCTCTCCTATCTCTCTGCCCCTCCTCTGAGTGTGCTCTCTCTCTCAAAATAAACAAACTTAAAAAAAAAAAAAAAAGAAACTCCATGTAGACTTTTCTTCTAAGGGTGTCAAGAAAAGCTTTAGAATGCCATCAAATAATGAAAAAGACAAAGAGAGTTGCATCTCAAGGCTTCACTTCTGTGTCAATTTGGGAGATAAGGATGCTGTAATTATAGAGCTGTTTATAAAAACAGTTAAGGAGGTGAAGCTGTCTGCCTGGCTCACAGGAAGAATGAATAATAAACCTGGGATTTCACAGTACATAAGGTGCTGAGCTAGGCCACAACTCTTCTCTAGATCCAAGGGGATACAAAAAGAAGAGCAGGGTTATTCTTCTGCTAAGGCGTAGCCAGGGTCACATTTGGCTTTGAATGAAGCCCTGCAAACCAACGTTCCCCCCACCCCAATACCTCAAGAAGGAAAACTCTCCAGAGCAGAGGTTCTCCAATTTTACCGTGCACAAAAATCATCTGACTGGTGCTCCATTATTAATGCAGAATCCTGAGCCTGTGCCCTGAGAGAGACAAATATGGTCTGGGTCTCAGAAGTCTGCATTTTTCACAGGCTTTCCTCACGAGTCTGTGGCAGGACAACACTAGAGACCACCCTGCTCTAGGGAATATGTGCAAGATTTTCCCATTTACCAGCTCTGGGGCAGAACTGCTGCTGTCACTGTGAACCAGTCAGTGGCCTGACCAGCATTAAGCTGAGTCATGGGAAAGCATGAATCTTATACTGCAGGCTCCCCTCATTTCCAAAAAGCTTCAGTCTCCTTTCTGGTTGGATTCTAGAATGTTGTGATGGGGTAAAGCAACTTCAGAAACAAATACAAAGAAATACGCTGACTTCCTATATGGATGCTGAAAAATATTTCAATGGAGGGTCACAGCTATTAATGATCACTTTAGCTAATTGGTTTCTTTTGCCAACATTTAAAAAGAAGCCAAATGTACACAGTGTTCTTTCTTGAAGATCACGTATGCAAATGAAAAAAAAAAAAAAAAAGAGCTAGAGACTAGGGCAGATATTACCTCACACCATTCCAGAATGCTGAAACACTGCAAGTCCTTGTATTAAAGAACTGTCCAGGAGAAGCCTCCCTTTCCATCAAGTCAGGATGCTGGGCCCAAGAAAGACACTGGCGCCATCGCTGTGGCTGCTCAGCCCAGTCGGCCAAGAGACACACTATGTAACAATGGCCTCAGTCCTTAGAACCCAGCCCCCAGGTGGCCCCCCTGCCAGGATTGACTACAGAGAGATGCCCCAGGATGATGGGCTCTTTTCGTCCCGTACCTTGTACCTTATGCTCTAAACTAGAGCAAGTATCCAGCAGGCTGCTGCTTTTTAAAGTGCAATTCATTAATTGGAGTCTCAGACCTCTGTGTTATAAAAAGAGGAGCTAAAGCAGAATTAAGTCGTTAATTATTTGGCAAGGTTCCGAGGCATTTGCCATAACTCCTCGTCGTGTCTTGCAAGCATGCAGGACGCTTCTGATGCCTTGTCCTAGAAATGAGTTTGAGTGGTTAGGAACACAAACATTGCTGTCTTAAGACTCTTCTCTGGTTGTCAAATTTCTTTGAAAAATTCTCCAACTTTATGTTCAGCCATGAAAAACTTTCAAAATGGTCACAAGTGTTTTCTAGTAGATCACTGTAATGCTGTGAATTAATTATCTTCCCCACTCCCAACTCTACTTCTTTGAAGTTGGCATGCCTTTCATCCGTAAATATGAAAATAAACGTTAATAATTAATGTCTTCTCATCCTTTTCCAAGTAGGAAGTTTTATTTACTTCTGAGGAAGAAAGTATTATTTCTCAGAGCTAGGGAGACAGGCAGAAGCAGAATGAAACTGTTTCTGATGGTCTAGATGAGGATTCAAACTGCCTCAAGTCACTGCACCTGCCTTCAAGAGTAACTATTACTGGACCGGTCTCTCCTCAATTCTTGCTTCTAGATGGAAACCTGTTCCAAATGGTGGCTCTTCAGCTCCTTACTCTCCCTTCTGACCAACACTCTGCATGAAACACTTCCGTCTTTTACGATAGACCCATACATTTCTCATACATTTTCTCACATTCTCTGTAGGTCTCCCATTACAATGACCTCTAATCCCAGTACCATGTACACTTCTTGTGACTCATCCTTTGGCTCATCTTCAGGATGCTGTGTCTCCACAGGCACCGGCTTTATGACTGATGGCTGCATGAAATGCCCTACAGACCCATTTAGCTTAGTCTGCCCGATAAGCACCAAAGGTGAGTGCTGTGGAAGACTCCCCGCCGCCGACACACACACTGTCACCTTGAAAGCTTAAAGGGAGAACTTCACTTTGCCTAGCTCACACCCATACCCCCATCTTTTTACCACAGCTGACCTCAGCCCTTCTACAATTTCTGCCTAAAAGAACCTGTGGGGGCAATGCATTCCATGTTTCCTGCCTCTGTTCAAGAAAGTCTTCCTTTGATATTTTCTTTCTTACGTGAATAAGTTCATCTAATTTGAACACATAGGGATGTGGTGAACAGACCCACCGTTCCTATTCACACCCTTTAGGATTGTATAGATGGTGGTAGGCCCTCAAATGTGTCCATGTCCTAATCCCTGGAACCTGGGAAGAGGTTACCTTAAATGGCAAAAGGGCTTTGCAGATGTAATTAAGTTAAGGATTTTATGATGGGAAGATCATTTTGGAATATAGGTGAGCCTAATGTAATCACAAGGGTCTTTATAAGAGGCGAGTGGGTGGGGTCGAGAGAAGATGTGATGATGGCAGCTGAGGCTGGAGGGATGCAGGGCCCCAAGCCAAGGAGTGCAGGCGGGCAGTTCTAGAAGCTGGAAAAGGCAAGGAAATGAATTGTCTCATAGAGCCTCCAGAAGGAACAGAGCCTTGTCAGCACCATGATCTTTTTTTCTTTCAGTTTTTTTAAATATGAAATTTATTGTCAAATTGGATTCCATACAACACCCGGTGCTCATCCCAAAAGTCAGCACCATGATCTTAACCCTCTATAGTAATTTCCTCTGGCTGCTGTAACAAATTACCACACTGTGGTAATTCTCTCACTGTTCTGGAGGCCAGAAGTACAAAATCAAGGTGTCAGCAAGGTTGTTCTCCCTCCAAAGGCTCTTGAGGAAATCTGTTTTTGCTTCTTCTAGTTTTTGGTGGCTCCAGGCATTCCTTGGCTTGTGACCACATCACTCTATCTCTGCCTCTGGTCACCCTGTCTCCTCTTCTCTCTCAAAACTTCTGCCTTCCTCTTACAAGGATACATGTGATTGCATTTAGGGCCCACCCAGGAAATCCAGGATAAACTCCTCCTCTCAAGATCCGAAACCACACCCTTCCTCATAGGAAGTAATATTCATTCTTTCAGGGCATCTCAGTGGCTCAGTCAGTTAAGCATCCAACTCTTGATTTTGGCTCAGATCATGATCTCATGGTTCATGGGATTGAGCCCCACATGGGACTCTGTGCTGACAGCATGGAGCCTGCTTGGGATTCCCTCTCTCCCTCTCTCTCTACCCTTCCCTCGATAAATAAATAAACATTTTTTAAGAAGGTAAAATTCATTCTTTCATCATATAAGGTAATATTCATAGGTTCTAGGGAGGACTTTTGGGGAGCTAGCATTCCGCCCACTATTTTGGACTTCTGACTTCCAGAACTGTAAGACAGATTTAAGTTGTTCTAAGCCACAAAGCTCATGGAAATTTGTTGCAGCAGCTAGAGGAACCTACTCCACAGACTGACCTAGTCTGTCCTCAGCTGTACTCTAAGCTGCAGAGCCCCTCTTTGCTCTCACTTGTGGAGGTTTCTCCAGGTTATGGTGATTGCCTGGTGGTCTTGGCACTGGTATGGGCCAAACCTGAGCTGGTGGAGTGGGTCTCTGGAACCTACTTCTGCTGGGTTCCTTCTGTGAGAATGGCCTCACCCACTCAGACCCACACTGTCAGAACTCTGCCTGGCTGTGTTTGCACATGGTGAAATGAGATGCATGGGAGAGAATCGAGAACGAGAACATTGTGAACCATGTCAAGACCTAGCAAGATGGCCCAGGTGGGATTCTGACTTACTTTGGGGAAAGGCCAAGATCCTTCCCCAAAGGGAGGAAAAAAGTTTCAATGGCACATGGCTTTTAACAATCTGTCTCAGGGCTGAAGCACATGTATCTAAATGGTACTAAGCAGCTGATACCCAGGCTAGGGAAGGAAGAATTTAGGATGTCCCTTCTATTTCTTTACACAAATTTCAGCAAAAATAGGCAGTTCGACCAGTGATATTGGGCACTGAGACACCTGTAGGTAAGCTGAGCTACGCGGGAGTTTTATTTTGATCTAAAACAAGTCATTGTCCCTAGGTTTCAGTTTTTCCACAAGCACGGTGAAAGTGTCTTCTACGAGTGAGTTCAAAACAAAGTCCCCCAACATGTTATGTCAGTGTCTTGGAAACAGTGCTACTGGGGACAAAACCAAATACAATGCTATCTGGAGCAATGGGAAGTGCTTTCCACATGTGTCCTACACTGGGATTTAAAAGTGACTGCTGGAAAAAACTGTAAATGGATAGGATTCTAATGTAGTTAAAAACTGGAAGAAAAGGCAGCGATATGGTCACTGTAGTCAATGGCAATGACAGCAACATGTTTTCTGTAGGGAGGGCTTAGGGCTGGTGGCCTGGTGGGAAGAGGGAGCTAGAAGTGGGTCTTAAAGCTGCCTTGCAGGACCAGCACCGATTCGCATTGGGATCGTAGGTTTCCTTGGGGTGGCTCTGGGAGAGGGGCAGCGCCTAAGCCACCCCATGGTTGCCACTACTATCCAAGTAGCAGAATTACAAATGGGTTTCATGTTTTCATTTACTCTTTTCTATCTTTTCCAATTTTTTTGCATATGAAAAATAATAAGCTGTCATGTTTTTAAAAAGAAATAATATGCGTGTAGGGGCACCTGGATGGCTTGGTTAAGTGTCAGACTCTTGATTTAGGCTCAGGTCATGATCTCACAGTTTGTGAGTTCGAGCCCTGCGTTGGGCTCTGTGCTCACAGCGTAAAGTCTGCTTGGGATTTTCTCTCTCTCTCTCTTCTCTGTGCCTTCCATTATATAAATAAATAAATACACACACACATATATATACGTATATATATATATGTATATATATGTATATATATGTGTATATATATATGTATATATATGTATATATATGTATGTATATGTATATACATATACATACATATATATATTTCTGCTTAAAGTGTTTCTGTAGTGTTTTAATTTTAAAATATTTTTAAAGGCAATTTTGACTTACACTTGCTATCCAAAAAAGGAGATTTGAGGATTGCTATACACTAAAGTTTTTAGTTAAACACACATTATTCTTAGAAGCTTCTCTGAAAATATGGGCAAGTTAACAGTGATTTCTGAGAATTTTTTTAATTCATGGGAAAGCTAATGCATGGACACAAATCAGGGGTGAGAGTGGGACAAGCGATCCCAAATTCCTAAAAGTGTCCTTCAGAGAAACAGCTGGAGACCCAGCAGTCTTGGAGGAATGCCTTTCCAAACCCCCAGTCCCCGCCATTGGGAAGGGACCGGAGGGGAGAGGCAACGGCCGCCCAGGGACAAGCTGTCATCGAGGCTTCCCAGTTGTTTCTCTCAGCTCACTTCATGCCTACAACAACCCAACTGTGGCTCAGATACCTGGGAAAGCTTCTGAGAGAAGCTGACAGGCAGCCTCTTTGGAGAGACAGTTAGAAAGGGCTGCCAATTCCAGAAAACCGAGCTGAAAGCAATGTATAAATTAAGATGCTTCACAGTTCTGGGAGCTCTAAAACAACTAGCTATTTCCTTGTCCCCTCCCACCCCCCAAAGAGGTCATCTGCTCCAGGCAGCAAGCAACATAATTTCCACAAAACAGCTAGATGCTGGCAAGGCCATCTGAGTTCTAATGATAAGCTTTAAAGATAAAGATAAATACTCCTCACAGGGCCTGTGTTATCAGTGGGTTCCCAATGTCCTCAAGAGTCACAAGTCTTCTTGAGTTACAACCTTCAGCACATCCCAGAACAGCTCTGGGCAGAGCAGTGCCTGGCTGGGTCTTGCTGATGGAGCCTTCCCGGCCATAGGAGGTTCTCCGGGCTACAATCAGAGGCTTGTTACGTTGTGGAAGGCGTAGTCTATTTGCTGTCAGACTGGCTAGGTTTGGAAAGATGCCCTGGGAAGTAGATCAGTTGGTGGGCAGGGTGGAGGTGCTGCAGGGAGAAAAGGAGTTCTGAATTTACCCTTGGAACCTGGTGGGCTCCTAGGTCAGGGTCTGGTAACCCACACCCGGGAGAGCCAGAAATGCACCCCTGGGAGAGACCACCCTAGGCCAGTCAATTTTCTTTTTATGTAAGTACAAAATTATGTGGTGGGTCTTGCTCTCTGAATGTCTCTGTCTCCATCTTACTGGAAAGTTGACACTGCTCAAGTGAGACCCTGTTAAATAGAGTGGCGATAGTGGTATCTGCTTCCTAGTTCCCTCTGAGAGGAGCTGGGTTGAGACCTCTTGGTCTCTAGTGCCACTACCAATCTGGAGATGAACGTCAGAGGTCTGCTCTTTCCAGTTCTCTTGTCCATTAGGGATGCATGTGCGGGCTTTTTAGTTTATCGTTACAGTCACTACTTACTCACTCCTAGGAATGACTCTACAGAACTAAGGACTGATGGCAACAAAACACACCTCAGAAAGCCACTCGTTCAGCAATTATTTGTTGAGCCTCAACTATTTCTAGGTCTGATACTGATGAGTAAGTCAGTCTTGGTCCTTTACTCATGGAGCATGTTGTCTAGTGAAGTGGACAAACAGTAATATAATAATCACAGAAATAACTATGTAATCACATTAAGTGCTATAGAGGAAAAATACATGACTAGAGTGTTTTGAAAGCAATGGCTTTCAGCCTTTTAGTAAAAAATACATCTTACATTAAAGCAGGGGTTTTTTTTGTTTTTGTTTTTTTTTACATTTATGTATTATTGAGAGACAGACAGAGTGTGAGCAGGGGAGGGGCAGAGAGACAGGGAGACACAGAATCCGAAGCAGGTTCCAGGCTTCGAGCTGTCAGCACACAGCCCGACGCGGGGGTCGAACTCACGGACCACGAGATCGTGACCTGAGCCGAAGTCGGAAGCTCAACCGACTGAGCCAGCCAGGCGCCCCAATACATCCTACATTATAATCCAAAATACATATATACACATACAGACATGTATAATAAAACAAAAGCTTCATTAATTAAACAATTCTTATTATTTTTTTTAAAGTTTATTTATTTTGAGACAGAGAGAACCAGAAGGAAGGGGCAGAGAGGGGACAGAGGATCCGAAGCAGGCTCTGTGCTGACAGCAGTGAGCCCCATGCGGGGCTTAGACTCATGAACTGTGAGATCATGGCCTGAGCCCAAGTCGGACGCTTATGAACCAACTGAGCTACCCAGGTGCCTCAAACAATTCTTATTCTTACTATGAACTATGCACTCTGACATTTTCTGGTCTATTCATTACAAAGTGCTGGTTATAACTCAGTGAATTGATCTCACAACCAATTAAAGTCTGTGATCCACAATTTGAAAAGTCCTGTCTTGGAGGCCCCAACCTGTAATGGAGCTGGGGTGGAGGTCATGAGACACTTTCCTGAGGGAATGATACTTAGGCCCAGGCAGGTGAGATTAAGGAGGGTTAGCCCAAAAAGGCCAGGAAAGAATGTTCTGGAGTGGGGGGTGGGGGTGTCGGGGAGGGAACAGCATATACAAAGACCTCTCATTTTACAGAAAAGGAAACGAATCAAAGAGGAGATGTGATTTGTTCAAGGTCACATAACTCTGAGCCCAGGTCTTCCAACTCTAGGTTCAAGGTTCTTTCGTGCACTGCAGCCTACCAGGTGTAGTCTTCCTCTTCATTTAGTAATTATGGGCCAAGCACTAATTATTCTCACCTAGGCTGCCTAGGAGAAAAGAGAAAGGAACAACGGCAGGAGGCTGTGTTTACAAAGAGCCCATTAAATTCTACATGCGAAACAGTGCACGTTAGCTCCTACCCCACCTGGCTCGAGGCCTGCACTGCAAGCTGTTTGTTCCTTCCCGGTAGGGACTGGCAGGGAGCCATACTCCTGCTCAGTCCTGGCTTTAATGAAACAGCATTTACAAAATGGCCAGGCGAGGTTTAGACCCAGTGGAAAGCCCTGGAAAGAATGCAGAGTGCCCCCGCTTTTCCATCTCCCCATGTTGACGCTGGCACCTGACTTTCCACGCATTTCCACCTTGCTCAGTTCCCTGCTATCAGCCCCTGCGACTGCTGTGTCTGGTTAGCCGTGTAGATAGCTCGGTGGTGCAGCCTGAAGGTAATGTGAATCCGGTAAGTGAAATGCAGGCCACGACCATGGGTGTCAGTCTGGGTCAGGGTCAAAGCGGATGATCCAGGAGGACATGAGAAAAACAGGGACCAGGAGGGAAGGGCCTCTTTCAAAGCAGGCAAGAAGAGAAACAGGGCTGAATATACAGATGTACCCATTCGTACACTGCACGAAGCACTCAGGGAGGGGATGCGTGAGGCTGAAACGGAATCCATATTCCACTCACAAAACCGTGTTCCTGGCGAGAGGCTGTATCTGCCTGAAGGAAGAACCTTCGCTGACAGAGGCCAGAGAGGAATGGCGCTGTAGGGCACCTGGTCAGGGGGTTGGAAACAGCCAGAACCACACCACCTCACATCGAAAATGCTGCCGGGCCTAGGGAAGGCGGGTGTCCTCAGGTTTGAAACAGTGTTGGTCTGTGGGTGGGGAAGGGCCGGTGGCTGGGTGCTGCTCTCTAGTGACAAGCTGTGACCACAGGAGCTATTGGTTGTCAAGCAGAGACACCTCACAGTTTTAACACTTAACAGGCCAGACTCTGGGATGCTCTGCAATCCTCATCTCTCCTTCATCAGTCTCAGAGAGCCAGCCGCCCCTGAAGGCACAGCTCTACTCCCGAGATTTTTTTTAAATTAACCATTTGATTTTATTTTCTAACTTGAGAGAGAGGGTGGGGGGCAGAGGGAGAGAAAAAGGTGAGGGAGAGGGACCGAGGAACAGAGAGAGAGAGACAGACAGACAGACAGACAGAGAGTCCCAAGCAGACTCCACGCCCAGAGACAAGCCTGACGCAGGGCTCGATCTCAAGACCATGAGGTCATGACCTAAACTGAAATCAAGAGTTGGACACTTAACCAACTGAGCCACCTGGGTGCCCCTACTCCTGAGATTTTAATTATCAGTTTAAAAAAATGTTGGGACACCTGGGTGGCTCAGTTGGTTGAGCTCTTGATTTTGGCTCAGGTCATGATCTCATGGTTCATGGGATCGAGCCCCCTGTGGGGCTCCACACTGACGGCATAGGACCTACTTGGGATTCTCTCTCTCCCTCTCTCTGCCCCTCCCCAGCTCATATGCATGTGCTCTCTCTGTCTCAAAATAAATAAATATTAAATTTTTTAAAATGTTACTGGTAATACATGCCCATGTAAAAACACCCAAATCTTACACAGTGGTAAATAATTAAAAACAGTCTCTTCAAAATTTTTAAATTAAAATTCCATCAATAACCTCTTTACTCCTCATCCCTCATATTCCAAACCTGCTCTCTGTTCTCACTCGAGCCTGTAATCACTCTGCCCCCTCCTCCCGCTGACAACCAGCACGCCTCAGATTTGTAGCTCTTCCCTCCACCTCTGACCTTAGGGCCCGCGGTGTCAATGCCACCTTAAATTCTGCCTCCTCAGACACCCTGCCTCGAACATGCCCATGCCCCGCACCCCCGCTGCTCGCGGCTTGCTGCTGCTTCCCTAGGCCAAGGGACTTCAGAGACTTAGCCCGTTATGAATCCCCGGGTCCAAGTCAGCCCTCCGCCCTGAACAAGACTTTCATTCATCTCTCGTACGCCCAGGCTCATTTCTCACAGCAGTGAATTCAGACCTTCAAGACTTCATTCACTCTCTACCTCAGCAAGGGGCCCTGGCTCCATTTCACTGAGGAAAAGGTCTCTTCTTAGCAGGAACTCCAGTCACTCCCCTGGGCTTCACCCTGTAAGTCATGGGTAGAAAGAGCCATACCCTCTCCTCCTACCAGTCTCAGTAGAAGGGAACCTTTCCCTCCTCTGCAAAGCTACCCCTTCCCTGGTGTCCCTAAGATCTTTCCTATTTTGCTCTCCTTCTCTCTTGTACCCCAATTATTTTCCTCCAATAACTCCGTCTCCCTTCTGCCATTCCACATATTCAGACCTTCTTATTATCAGAAATCATTCTAAGTCAATACCCAACTCTTACTCTGATTGTAAGTTGGTTGGATCACCATGGAGAACAATGTATAAAAACAACAACAACAACAACAACAACAACAACAACAACAACATGCAAGCAACCTAAATATCCATGGATAGAAGAATGGATCAAGAAAATGTGGTGATATACAGGATGGAGTATCACTTATCCACAAAAAAGAAGGAATTCCTGCCATTTGCAACAACACGGATGGATCCTGAGGGCATAGTGCCAAGTGACATAAATCAGACAGAGAAAGGCAAAAACCTACACGTGGAATCTAAAAACACCAAACTCATAGATACAGAAAAGAGACTGATGGGTGCCAGAGATGGGGAATGAGGGGTGGGGGAAATGAGTGAAGGTCAAAAGGTACAAGCTTCCTGTCATAAAAACCGTAAGTCCTGGGGATATGTACAGCATGGTGACTGTAGTTATTTATTGTACTGTATATTTGAAAGTTGCTAAGACAGCAAATCTTAAAAGTTCTCATCACAACAAAAAAATAATTTGCAACTATGCGTGTGGTGATAGATGTTAACTAGACATATATTCTACAAATACAGAATCGCTATGTTGTACAGCCGAAACCACTATCATGTTATGAGTCAATTATATCTCAATTAAAAAAATGCCACAGAAATGGGACACCTGAGTGGCTCAGTTGGTGAAGAGTCCAACTTTGGCTCAGGTTATGATCTCATTGTTCATGAGTTGGAGCCCCCCATCGGGCTCTCTGCTGTCAGCACAGAACCTGCTTCAGATCCTCTGTCTCCACCTCTCTCTGCCCCTCCCCCACTCGCGCATACGCTCTTTCTCTCTCTCAATAACATTTTTTTAAAATGCTGCAGGAAAAGACCCACAAATACAGAGAACAAACTGGTGGTTGCCAGAGGGAGAGGGGTGGGGGGGAGGGGCCAAATGGGAAAATCAAAAACAAAATAAAACAAAGCCCAACATTGTTTGTACCCTTTGCCTCTGTAATTCCGCTTTATGGGATACACCCTGAAGAAAAAACCCACAAAAGAAAAATAGTAGCTTGTGCAGTGATGTTCAGAGCAGAGATATTTATATTTGCAACTTGCAAAATGTTGGAAATACCCCAATTGCCCAATAATAGATTGAGAGTTAAGCATATTTTGGTACCGATATAATGGAATACCACAGAAGGCATGGGATATTTGTTTATTTTGTTTTAGTTTATTTATTTAATTTTAATTCCAGTGTAGTTAACCTACAGTGTTGTATTAGCTTCAGGTGTATAATATAGTGACTTAACATTTCTACATAATTACTCAGTGCTCATCAAGATAAGTGTACTGCAATGGGATATTTGAAGTGACAAATACATGAATTATGCTGACACAGAGAAATGTGCAGATGAGGTCATTTTAATACATAAAATCATATAAACAAAAATACCTGCTTATTAAATTTTTATATACATTTGCTGATAAGGAATAGAATTATAACAATTAGAAATGTGATCGTGCTGCTTCTTCTGTTACTACTTTTCTCTCTTTTCCTGTTGCCGTTCTCTGGTGACCATCCATTGCCTCTATCTTCTCTCTACCCGATTCCCCACTTAACACTACCCAACTTGGCTTCCATCTCCAGGGTTTTACTGGACTGACATTTGCAGCAATCATCATGATCTACTTCTGGATAGATCCTTGAGTCTAGTCAAGCCAGCAGCACCAAAGCTCTCTTCTTGACATCTCTTCTCTCTTCCCTTGCTACTGAATCATCCTAACTTCCCCACCTCTCTTTGCTCTTTCCCTAATTACGGACAATTCTCGAGGCCTGTTACTCGGAGCACTCACCTTCGTGCTCTATACCCAAGACCTCTGGAGAGAGCCCCTTTCAGGGAAGCCATCCCTCCTCCTGTGTTGCTGACTCTCACCTCTGTAGCTCCATTCCCGGCCTCACCCTCAGCTTCTGGGTCTATGGGATCACTCCACTTAGAGGTCTCCAACCGTCACCTCTAGTTCTCTCTGTCTGAAGTGCAACTTCTCTCCAAACTGTCTCTTCGACTTCCTGACTTCTGGCTAATGTCACCAATACTGTCCCAAACTGTCACACCCTCAATTTGGTAAGGGTGACCTGCTTACAGTCCCCATCACACTCGCTCCCAGTCATTCCTTGGCTGTTAGAAAGCCCTCTCTGGGCTCCTGTCTCCTGAAAGCCTGCTTGCTGCCTTCAGGGCAAGTTCAGGCTCTGCTTCCTTTGTGAAGTCTTTTCCAATCACTCCAGTTCACAATGATTATTTCCCTCTCACAATCCTTGTTGAATTTGGACTCTCTAGTACACGCAACGTACTGTTCTTTTCATTTCTTTTACCTGAACTCTCTTACTCATCTGTCCTCTGGTGGACAGGACCCGGCATCATCCTGCTCACCCAGCCCCAGTATGTCTCCCTCTCTGAAGCCCTCCCTGTTCCCACAAGCTCAGGGTCACTCTGCAAGTGTGTTAATAGTGCATTCTGGAAGTGCTTACCAAAGCACCTCTTCCTATTGCTGCTGGGGTTCCCACCCCCTTGTGTTGTAGTGACTTGTACCACTTTTGTTTGACTCTCTGCAGAATGTTAGACAAGTTCCTTAAGGACAAAGACCACATCTTATACAACAAAGCACGACAAATATGTTGC
Organism: Panthera leo; assembly: GCF_018350215.1. NCBI lineage: Eukaryota > Metazoa > Chordata > Mammalia > Carnivora > Felidae > Panthera > Panthera leo. Next base: position 118,407,112 of record NC_056681.1, read on the forward strand.
TGACATTCGATGTTGTCATATACACTAGTCATTTCACACATGTGTCTTATCTTCCAAACCAGACTATGGTCTCCTTATGGAGACAGGGTTTGAAGCTTATTTCTTTTTCTTTTTCGTTTTTTAAGTCTCACTTCTTTTAAATTGCATATGACTTAGAATACAAAACAGAAAGGACTTGGGGAGTACTTGTTGAGATATACTTAGAATAAAGCCTTGAGAAGACAATATGTAAATTTGTATGAATAACCTATAAACCTGGAAACTGTACTTTCTGGGGAATACAAGTCTTATCAAGTCTCAAAACACTGCACCTTGCTATTTTGGGGCCAGCATAACACATCTCTGTACTTAGCAGTGGTCCTGTCACTTAAAGGTGTTAATAGGATGCCCAAACTGGGAGCTCTCAGCCGTGAACCCTACCCATCTAAAATCAGAACAAATCAGAGACTAAATCAGAGTCCCTGATAAGTGGCAATAATCCACAGGAAAGGGGTTGGGGCTAGCAGCTGTCTGCCAAGAGACTGGTGCTGCAGAAAAGTCTAGCTACACAGTGCATATTACACCACTGGAGATAAGCCTTCAGTGAGACACTCCTCACATGGGAACAGATATTTAATTCCATCCAGCGGTCCAAGGCCTGCCCCTTTCACATGGCACAATGCATGTTAGTCCAACTATGGTCTTGCTGACTCAGAGCAGCTAAGGTTTCGTTCTTACCAATCAGGAAACCCCACTTAAATGACAAGGTGACCAGGACAATCACACCCTCAAGACAAGATGAATGCCTCTCTGATAATTACTCTCTCAGGTGATGGAGCATCTCCAGCTAGCCATGCCCAAAGATTTGTTCACTAATAATCCCAGGTGGCTAGGAAGGCCTCCACCCCATCTGGGACAAGGGTTTGGGTACTCAGAACCATCCTGACGAGGCAGATTCTGTTCAGCAAACATTTATGGCAGCATATGCCAAGTTGTGTGACAGGCCGTATGTCCCTCAACTCTAAGACCTGAATCCCCAGTGCTCAGAGGTAAGTAGACACCACCACTGGTGGAGGGCAGGTATCAGTCCTCTGGGCTGGGCCGTGGAGGCAACACACGATGTGTGTGCACAAGAAAGACGAGGTGAGAGGACAGCTACTGGGCCACCCCTCCCTTCACAGCCAGGAGCTCCATGGACCTGGTGTGGCAAAGAGGGGAGCTGCCCAGTCTGTCCCTGCAGGGGGCTTCTGCCCATCAGGTGGCTACTGGTGGGCACCCAACTTTCTCTATCCTTGGAAGAAAAAGGACCTCTGAGCTGATGGCTGAACGGAACATGCCAAAGGCAAAGGGAGAAAGGAGTTTGCGCAGGCTTGAGCACAGTCTTTCAAAAAGAGTTCAGATAGGTACACAACCACCAAAACATGACAGCGAGCCTCAGATAAGGCCTCCAGGACACTGGGGGAAGAAAGCCCACCCAAAACAGAGCTCTGTTATACAGGTTTTACTGAAACCTTCTGATAAATTTAAACAGCAAAAGGTAAGAGGCAAGGAAGACTATCTTAAGATACTTTCTTTTCATATATATATTTTTTTATGTCTCATTTGAGTCAAGCGAGAGTACTTCTCTGGATGATGGACTTGGGCATCTAGGCCATGTTTTTGAGTCACACACCTACACGATATTCCAGGCATGTTCTCTCTCAAAGAAGAAATAAAGTGGTATCTAAAGAAACACATTCAAAAAGTGTTTTTGATAATAGTGAAACCAAATAATGATAAATAAATTAAATATCTCGTGATTTTCTTTGAGACTGTCTACTAATGGAATCTATAAAGCACTGTTTTAATGTTTATTTACTTTTGAGAGAGAGAGAGAGAGAGACAGAGACAGAGCATGAGCAGGGGAAGGGAGGGGCAGAGAGAGAGGGAGACACAGAATCCAAAGCAGGCTCCAGGCTCTGAGCTGTCAGCACCGAGCCTGACGTGGGGCTTGAACCCATGAACCATGAGCTCACGACCTGAGCCAAAGTCGGACACTCAGCCAACTGAGCCACCCAGGAGCTCCTTTATATAAAGCACTAGTTTAAAAGTTTTATAATAAAAGTTATAACTGCTTAACAGAACAATTTTAGGAAACAGTGAGAAGCACTATGAAAAAACTGCATCTATTTATAATCCCATGCTTAAGTGATATCACTTAAGATTATCACCTATGGTTTGGCATATGCCCTTCTAACCTCTTTTCAGATTTTTCTTTATAAAATGGTATCATTCTTGACATACTATTTTGCATCCGTTTTTTTCACTTATTATATCTAAAGTTTCCGGTATCAATAAATATTCTGGGGTGCCTGGGTGGCTCAGTTGGTTAAGCATCCAACACTTGATTTCAACCCAGGTCATGATCTCACAGTTTGTGAGTTCGAGTCCCACGTCTGGCTCCTTGCACTGACAGTGCGGAGCCTGCTTGGGATCTTCTCTCTCTCCCTCTCTCTTTGCCCCTCCCCCCTCTCAAAAATAAATAAATAAACTTAAAAAAAATTCTTCTACAAGATTTTTAATGTACGTGCGGTGTGTGTGTGTGTGTGTGTGTGCACGCACAATATTTTATCTGGGTAAGCCTGACCAATCCCTAATTGTTGATCCTTTGGCTATTTTAACTGTTTGATATTATTTATAATGTTACATTAATAAAACTCCTTGTATAAGTATTTTTATATACACCCTTGATTTTCTAAATATTCTTAGAATGGTAATTTTTCATCTAAGGAGATATGTCCTTTTAAGGCTTCTGACATCCATTGTCAACATTACTGAAGCAATGTTTCTTGCTCAGTTATTTTAAACATACCACACAGTGGCGTGTATCTCCCATACACACGAAAGAGTTTCAGTAAAAAAAGTAATTTTACTTGGAGTTGAAACATTTTGGATGGGTCGAGTCCTATTTACTTCGGGCAAATGAGGCATCCAGAGCTCAAAATGCTGATGTTACATTACGCCTGTTTAGCAAAGCTGATAGGACGTGACGCTAGTGAGAAAAAGACACAGGGCTTAGGCTGGTATTGGCTGGTCAACTCCACACAGAGGAAAAACCATCCTTGGCCACAGGATGCCTCTCCAACCTTAGCCAACTGTCGCAAATTTGTACTTTTGGCCAAAGGGGAAGATTAGGTGATGGAATGTGGATTACTCAGCATAACCCATCCTAACTCCTGGTTGAGCAAGTCAAAGCATGCGCCTGAATGGTAGGTGTGCCCTCTTTCTATACTAGATAGGACATTTGGCTAGGAAACACAATTGAATATTGGAATACTGATGATGAATTCAACTGGGCAAGAGGAAGGGACTGTTCTTAAGAAGGGAAGGAAAAGACGAGGAAGAGGTGGGGAGGCAGCGGGTCAACGAAGCATGCTGGGCTGCCAGGGAAGCAGCCACTTTGGAGTTTCCTGCCCTTACGTAAGAGGCTGGCTTGGTGTAAACTGGCTCGGCCGACCGGAGGGAAGCAGGCTAACCCTGTCTGTCCCATGCACTGAAGGCTCCGAGTAAAGGCAACGGCTTCTTTGGTACCAAAATGTGCTCAGTGAAAAACAACCACTGATGGGGCACCTGGGTGGCTCAGTCGGTTAAACATATGACTCTTGGTTTCGGCTCAAGTCATGATCTCACGGTTTGTGAGATTGAGCCCCACGGGGGCCTCTAGCGCAGAGCCTGTTTGGGGTTCTCTCTCTGTCCCCCCCCCTCCCCCTCTCTGTCAAAATAAATAAATAAACTTAAAAAAAAAACAACCACTGCTAACTCTATTGGTCTGCATTAAACTACAAAAGCATACATGTCTCTCAAAACAATTCACATATAGAAGCACATAAAGTAAAATTTCCCCTTTGAGTCTCCCTTTCCCTCCTCCACACCCAAGTTCTGCTTCCAAGAGGTAAAACCTACTGTGTTTATCTTTTCAGTCTTTAGATGCCTATACCTGGGCATTTTCCTCCCAAGTGACACTTGTAGGACTTCAAGTTCACTTGTGTTCTGGGCCTGACTGACTTGCCCTGGCTCCTTAATTACTCGGTAGTCTCTGCCTTGATCCCATCTTCCCATCTGGAGATGTTGCCTTCCAAGATGACCTCCCTCTACCTCTCCTCACTAGAAAGAAGGCTTCCCTCCTAAGATGGACAGCTCCCTTCCCTGGCCCTCCAGCTCTCCCGGGCAGGCGCGGAAGCTGGCCTGAGCAAAGTCGCCCATGCGGGCTCCATCTCTAACAGTCGAGAAAGTGCATGAAAGCCACGGGAACTCTAGTCACAAGGGAGAGCTCAGCGGCTTTTTCATTTCAAATTAAGCTCACTCCCCAGACTGGCCTCCCCAACTGGAGGACCCACTGCCCCCAAGACACACACAAACACACCAAGTCGGCACTCTCCTAGTCAAGCGCTCCTGCCCTGCCAGGCCTTCAGACAACCAGGTCAGCTGAATCCATGGACACAAAGGGGCATTTCATATACTCCGGTTTTGGCAGTTGGAATAACACTGCAAGTGCCAGGTTTCACAGGACACGTCTTCTCTCTGTGCATGTCAAACATGATGAGAGAGCTGCTGGGAGATGGGGGCTGCTGAAATGAGGGTCCAAGATGCATTTAAGTCATGATACAATTTTGAAAGTAGTGTTTTTTATTTTATGCACTAGCAATACAAAACAGTGGTTGCTATCTCTTGTTCAGCAGGTACTTTACATACTTTCTTTCGTTTAATCCCCAAAACAACCCTGAAAGACAGGTAGGTTATCACCCCAGGCTTGCAGGTGAGGAACTGGCACTCGATCGTTCCACAGTCCCCCAAGGCCAGGAAGTGGCAGGACTAGCATTTGAACTCAGGTCTGTCTGCTTCCAGAGGCCAGACCGCCTCACTTTCTCAAGGAGAGGGGTCAGAGATCTCACCGGGGCTTCCAGGAACTACAGAAGGTTCCAGTCTGGGAGCTGGAAGATAACCCAGTTTTCTCCTCCTCTTGGCCCCTTTCAGCCCTCTGCATCCGGCTTCCTGGGATGCAGCAGCCTCACAGATGAGGAGTTGAGAGGGCTTCAAATACCCACCTTCACATTTGCTTTATATTAGATGATGCAAATTTTTGAAAGCAAAACCTTCCTCAGGTCAGAGTGTGTGAGACAAAATTATTATTTTTAAGGCAGCAAGAATAAATATTTAATTAGACAGCAGGACACTAGATTTTACCTAGCTTTGCAACATCTCAGACCATAAAACAAGTCTTTGTCTCTGGGACTAATTACAGGCTAGTAAATTATTTTTATTAAAAGCCTCTGGAATATTAAACATGAGGGGTGGGGCAGGGTAGTAGTGTAGACTAGCTCTAGTCTAGAAATCTGGGTTCTAATCCTGACTCAGCCACTAATAACCACCAACATTCACTTGTATGGTATATACAGTTTACAAAGTGTTTTTACATACTTTCTACATTAGTTGGATGTCCTCAGGCAAATCACTTAACTTTTAATGTCTCACGCTAAAATCTGGAAAAGAGAACATTGAACTACATCAACTGAAGTCCCCTCTACTTCTAACAACACACAGGGGTTGGGCATGTGCTTTAGGATCTTTCTGAACGTGTCTGTAAACAAGGGCAGATGCATACTACTTTAGAAAAATACTATTTTCTGTTCAGATTCTGAAAGATGTTACCCAGCTAAGTTCACATATAGCTCATAAGACTTTTGCTGCCAGCTAGTTGGCTCAGCTTCTGGAAGGTACCATATTAAGGTCTTGGGTTGGATGCCTACATAGGAGCTTTCCTCTGTTCAATAGTCAACTACTATGCCCACTGGCAGTCAATCATCGTACACACATAAACCCATAAAGTAGGTTGGCTTGGGGGAAGGATTTGACGAAATCCGTCCTCACAGTGCAGGCACCCTCAGGATGGTAGGGCAGTAATGGCATCATCACATACCCAGAAATATTACAAATATCATCCCTTCTCAGTTCTAAGACACGTAAAGCCCCCTTCAAGTCTTGCCACTTCCTGGCTATTTTAATGGTCCTGAAATTAGGATATGCCTTAGAATCAACATACATATTTTGATCTGGTTGTGTTAAACGCTTTTACTAAGAGCTGTCGGTAAATTGCTGGTGTGTCTTAGAATCAGGGAAATATAATGCTATGAAACCACCACCTGGATTACATAGACTTAGGTCTAACTCGATTCAAATCATGCCCCTCTCCCTGATCCTAACAATTACATTCAGTAACAACTGGATAGGCAATGTATAAGGCACAGGTAGCAGTCCTGTTTCCCAACAGTAGCCATTTAAAAGGCATTCCATCATTATCCCATAAAACATTGGTATGGATTTCAAAGGCAAATTAACCCATATAAAAATCACTGTGATGCTCTGAAAATGTACCGTCCCACAGCAAACTGGAAAGGGAACATTTTACTCACACCCTCCTCATCTATCTAGCCTTGACACATTTTCTTGCTTCTTAATTCACAACCCTCCACCCCAGTAATATCGCCGATTCCCAAAATACACTCAACCCAGGAGGAGCAGCTCTCCAGCACAGCTGTCTGCTCCTGCCCTGCCCGGGTATTTCGGTGAGCTATGCAACACAGAGGACCACACAGAAGGAATGCAACTCTCAGGCCCCACAGCTCCCATCGCCCCACAGGCAGGTGCATCCCGCCAAACCCCAGACTGGCATTCGAAACAGAAGAAACTGCATTGCTGCATGGGGGCTGTAGTTTTCCTGAACTTCATCTCTATGTTTAAAACTAGGGCGACAGCCGTCTTTGCTACTGTAAACTAATCTGATGGGCATGGGGGTGGGGAGTGGTTCTGAGGAGGCTGCCAATAGGCCATGATTGAGCAAAGTCAAGGAGCACAACCTTTATTTCTCGCTGTTTGCAATCCCCCAAACTCCAAATTGGTGAGTCCTTCACTATGATTTTTAGAAGTAAACTATCTACTCCTTTTGTAGTTTGGAGTGAAAAAACCACAAAGCTTCTTTTAGGGTTTAACTGGCTGATAGTTACACATATTTGCTAACAGCACACTGAAATCTGGAAGCCAAAAAAAAAAAAAAAAAAAGAATCAAAGGAAGCTGGCAATGAGGAATGAGGTACATGCTTAGTAGTTAAGAGCCCTCAAGTTGAGACACGTTTATTAACAGACAGCTTCTGGCTATGGACACCAACTATGACTTCAGCTCAATTTCTGCTGGAAGAAGAAAACAGTTTGGATCCTCCAAGATCAGGAAATGCAGGGTGGGCAGGTGGATTGGTAACAAACATAACGCAGGGAATTGTCCAAATATGCTAGAACCCCTATCAGGTGACAGCCCCCACAAAGATTCACAGCTGCAGGAGGCAGGGGGTACAGGCCTCAGACCTACACCATGGAGCAACCTCAGTTCTTCCTCTCCACTCTGCACATGTTATGTTCAAACTCACTATCGCTCAGTTGGTTACTACATGGAATTTACAGGTATCAGAGATTGTCCTGCCACAAGCCCTCAACACACAAACAGTAAGCACCTGCTATGGATGATATCAGGCCTATTTCTAAACCTCACATTACACCAGGGTTGTACTGTATTAAAAAAAAAAAAAAAAGTAGAAACGAAAAGAAAAAAAAAAGAGAGAGAGAGAGAAAAGCATACTAAATAGTACCGAAAGATGCTTATTCACAACACCACACCGGAAGCGCAGTAACTTCAGCTCCCCAATGCAACCTTCCCCCCGCCCCCCACTACCTCTAGTCCCTCTCGGTAGCACCAGCCAAGGCCATAGCCCAGCCCACTAGAAGGCCACCATGCACTAGCGGGTGTTCACTAAACACTAGCTGATCGCCATGGGGCTGAGTCCTCAGCAAAATCTATTCTGAAAGCCCCACGAGCTCTTAGCAGTCAGTCAGAACTGTCCAAACCTGCTTCCCCACACCAGCCAGGGCACGAGCTTGTGGGGTAAGAAACCTGAGGCCCCAAGGTTTGGGCAGGCAGAATGTCCCCCCTCCCCCAGTCTCCCCTCGCCTTCTCCCTTGTCACTCTTTTTCTGGCATATCACTGGGGAAAACCAGAGGCCGGAGGTGTCAGGCCCAAGAGGAGTAAGGAGAAGGGACAAGGGCGGACTGGAGGCAGTTTGGGGCTGTGAGGAGAGAATCAGTCCCGCGTGGAGGTGCGGTGGCGCCGCATCTAGTGGGGAAGGACCCCCCCGCCCCGACTCCCCAACCCTGGGGTGGGTCCGGAGGGACGGCAGGGAGGGGGAGTGGCTCGGAGGCCTGACGGCCGCCGCCGGGAACCCAGGAGAGAGGGATGGAGGGACAGAGGCGGCGGGGGTGAGTCGCGGCGGGGGGGGGGGGCGGGGGCGCGGGTGGGGAGGCGAGGGGGGCAGCCCGGTTCCCCTCCCCCAGCCCGGGCCCGGGCCTCTCGCTGACTCAGCCCCACGGCGTCGGTCGCCTCGGCCGGGACTCACAGTGCGCGAGGCGGCTCCGGCGGAGGCGGCGGGGCGGGGAACAGGCGGCGGGGGCGCTGCGGCTGAGGCTGCGGCTCCGGCCGGAGGCTCCGGGGCGAGGGGTCCTAGCAGAGGCCGCCGCGGTCTCCGGCTTCAACGCACAGGGACTGCGGGGGAAGAGAGCACTGCGCAGGCGCGATGCGGCCACCGCTGTCAGTCCGAGAGGGGCGGGGCCAGGGCACCCGCCGTCTCCAAGGCAACTGGGCGGCGAGGAAAGGACAGCCCCAACCTCCACCTCTTAGCGACGGCGGCGGTGGGGGGGGGGGTTTGGTGGGGGACAACGAGAACAGTCTCTCTACATTGTCATAGCAACAAGGAGAAGAAACCACCTCATAAATTTATGGTGGTACCGAGGGAGAGCTCTTACCTTGTCACCATGGCAACTGGGAACAGCCCCTTCCTTTTTCCTTAGCAACAGGGTAACAATTCCTCCGCCCTGTCTAACTAAGCGCAGAAGGAACAACCATTTACACCTGATTCCGTAGTAGCCAGATGACGGATTCTTATCTGCCTCACGGCTACTGCAAAGGAAAAAATTCGCGCATTATTTCTTCTCTTTCAGCAACGCAGGAGAGCTCTAAGGCTAAGCTCCTCGCGGTTTATGGTTTTTCATCACAGCCCGTTACTCTAATCTCCGAGTTCAATTTTCCCCTCCCCGTGTTAAACATACCTTTTCGTCTTCTGCCAGAAAGTCTATACCTTTACCCCTAAATCGAGCTAACAGAATCGCCTATACACATATCTCTTGAGTTTTTATCAACCTCATTGTCTCTCCCGATGCATTTGTGAGCATTTCTTGTGTCTTCATCTTGTCCATTAGCTGGTTGAGATTCTATCTCCTCATAACTAGTTCCCTCCCTGATATGTTCACTGGTGTCTCCAAATTCCCTATGCTAAGTCTGCTTTTATGGATCTCCCCATATTTTCTAGAGCCCTCTTCTTCCTCTCCACGCCTGCTGTCCTTGTTCTTCAGTGCTCTGTCCAGGGCTCCACTATGCTCACCCGCTTTGTGATTTCATCAGCTTGGTTCTCTTCTTGCAGATGATTTCTGGCTCTGTCTCCCTCAGCCCTGACTCCCACAGATGTCTGAGGTCACCTCTGTACCCACCATGAACATAGCTCTTTTATTACACACATCCAAAGACAGTGTTGTCTTTGGTTTACATTCTGTCTCCCCAATCAGACTACGTGCCCCTTGTGGGCAGGAATTCCTTCAGCATCTAGCACAGAATGTGACACGTAGTAGATTTCCACATAAATACATAGTGTTGATGTAACTGAATCGAATGAAGACAAAGATTTCCTTGAAAATTCTTCAAGATTTTCTTTGACCCCCAAAGAAACGGGTGAAGGGAGTCAAAAGGTTAAAAAAAAAAAAGGTTTTCATTCTTTCTCACTTTCTCTGACCAAACTGCCTCAGAGTCTCCATCAGTGTTTTCCTTATGATCTTAATGCATATTTAATCTTTAATACTCCTGTTAGAACTCCCTCACTCCCTTAGCTCTCCATCTTAAGGCTAAAATTCTAGTCATCTGTTAACTGAGACTCTAGCATTCTGTATTTCCTGAATCCTCGCCTCTAGCTAGTGTCCCTTCTACACTATCCCAAATGTATCCACTAAAGAAAATTTCCTCACTGGGTACTGATCTCCTCCATGACTCCTGTCAGCCTCTATAATCAGTGTAAGCCCTTCACATCTTACCATTCTATCATCTGCTGACCCAGCTTGGATCAAGCCCTCTAGGTGCGGATCACTGGATGCTGCTGGGCTCGTTGGCATACTGGAGACACTGCATTCTCTTCAAATGACTCAGAAGTAAGAATTCATTCTTTTCCCAGTGTCCCTGCTTAGCTCTCAGAGATTCCATCCCAGGACTATTGGTGCCAAAGGATTCTGGGCCCATTTTCTCAGGGGAGAAGAAGGCAGCCCATCATAAGTAGAGTATGAAAAGAGAGGCACACAGCAAGTGTTGAGTCAAGACCGTCTCCTCCTATCCAAGGCAACTCTCAGAATGGAGAGGGTTCCTTGTAGAGGTTAATCCTCAGGACAGAGGCGCCTGGGTGGCTCAGTCGGCTAAGCACCTGACTTTGGCTCAGGTCATGATCTCACGGTCTGTGGGTTTGAGCCCCGTGTCGGGCTCTGTGCTGACAGCTTGAAGCCTGGAGCCTGCTTCGGATTCTGTGTCTCCCTCTCTCTCTGCCCCTCCCCAGCTCACAGTCTCCCTCTTGAAAATAAGTAAACATTAAAAAAAATCCCCAGGACAAATCAAGGAGTTAGGAGAGTGAAAACCCAGGCCATACTTTTTCCTAGCAACAGAATTGGAGAATGGGATTGTTCCTAACTGTATCTGTAGGGTGTCTGGATGCTATAAAGACAAGGGGAAATTTTCAGATTCAGTGTATTTTGTGTCTCCATTCTGAAGTTCCAGCTCAGCTCCATGGTTGTAAGCGTAGACTGGGTGGTGTAGACTGCCCCAAGTAATCGTGAGAAGAGACTATGTCCTTGTAGCCCCACATCTTTGCAGGGGATAGAGGACCACTATACAAAGAGTTCCTGCATACCTTTCACCCAGATTCTCCACCTTAACATTTTACCATGTGCGGGTTATCTGTTGCTACAAAATAAATCACTCCCAGTGTTTAAGATAATAACTGTTTCATTATTTCCATTTCTGTGGGATGGGAATTCAAAAAGAGCTCAGCGGGGTGGTTTTCTGGCTCCGGGTTTCTCCCACAAGTGCAGCAGTCACATGGTGGCAGGAGCTTAAATGGTAGGGGGCCAGCTAGACAACCCTCTCTCTTCCAGTTGTCTTAGAGCAAGCTTGATAACCACATGGTGTCTTCAGGGCTGTTGGACCTACTCATATGTAGAGTAACTCTGCACCCCCTTTTATAACCCAGCTTCAGATATCACTTCTGGCATATCCTTTGGTTGGAAAAAAAAATCACAAAAATCTACCTAAGAGCAAGGGGAGGGAACCCAGACCCCACCTCTTAATGGGAGAATATCCAAGTCATATAATAAGGGAATGTGGATGGGAGAGATTGTCGAAATCATCTTTGGAAAACATCATCTGTGTTTTCCTATTCTCTGATGACAACCGTTCATATCCCACTCAATGCAAAATACATTCATCCCCTCCCCCAAGAACCCCCAAGTCTCATTCCATGACAGCACCAGCCTGAAGTCCAGGATCCCCTCTTCTAAATCGGGTCCCCGTGTGGCTATAGCTCCTCACATTGGGCATGGCTCCTTGAGGATCAATCCTCCTGACCTGAAGACCCTGCGAAGTAAAGAAACACATCGCGTGCCTCGTATATGCCCAGGAAACACTAGTGGCACAAGCATGGGGTAATTTCTATGGATATTATCATTTCAAACAGGAGAAAAACTGAAGGCACACACAGCAGTTACTAGTTCACAGCGATTCTGAAATCTAGCCGGGCACATGTTGCCAATTCCTAATGTAGTGCTCGGACCCACTACCATTTACTTATATTAGCCTTCGCATGGATTTTTCCCCCCAGTGGGTTATAATCCTTGCCTATGATTATTTGTTTTGATATGCAATTTGTCATCGATTTGGCCAGGGAAAGAAATTCCAAGTTGGCTCTTGTGCCCTTTGGAGTTGTTTTCATCATTCTTTGAACATTTCCTTGCTTTCTGACACAAGATGTTCCGGGCTCATCTTGTGCCTTTCCTGCCCCGCCCCAGAATTGGCCATTCACCAGGGAACCATGGGTCCTCCTGACTTTTTGATGTTCCTTTTTCCATTCCCTCTTGCTCCCTAAATCTGCCCTTAGACTTCGATGTTTCCCTGAGTTCCCATCTCATTTTTCTCTCTCCTTCCTCTGTACCTGCTCCCTGAGTGCCTTAATCTGTTCCTGTGACTTCTGCATCTGGGTCTCCAGCCCAATAAGCTCTCCTAGCTATCAGACCTGTTCATGTAATTGTCTTCTAGATTTCCTCCAACCCTGTGTTCCATAAGCACCTCAAGCTCAGTGAGTTTCAGTTAAACTTATTTACCCTTCCCCCCACCAAACCCCCCCTTGCTATATTCCCTATTATTGTTAATGGCATCACTAGGAAAAACGTGAGAATGATCCTATCCCACATCTTCTCCCAGCTCCCTATACCAGAACGTTTTTCCAATATTATCAATCACACTTCTAAATGTCTTTCAGATATGACCCTTCTTTATCCCCATCACCTCTACCCTCTCTTACCTGAGTTATTGCAGAGCTTCCCACCTGGTCTCTCCGCCTCCAACCTCTCCCACCTCCGACCCATCCTCAACGCCACTCCTAGAAAGCTCTTTCCAGAAGGTAAATCTTATCACGCAACGTCTCAGCTCAAATCCCTATGGTTGTCCTTTTCAAACTAGCTGAAGCAACCACTGGCCACGGGGGATTCATGTAAGGAGACAGAGAGGGAGCAGCTATGGAATAGTGACATCTCCCTCAAGTTTCATTTTTATTTGGCGAGTCAGTAAATCATTAAAACTAGTAAGACAAACTGGCGTGTGATGACGTAGAATACAAGAATCACAAGATTTTAAAGGCAAAACTTTTCAAGAGAGTTTGAACTCAAGACACCTCCATGCCTGTACCACCCACTGCCTTTGAGGGGACTTCAGTGGAAAGTTTAAGAAACACCGGTGAGGGTAAAAGGATAAAGTTCAGGTTCCTTCACACGGTGGACAAGCTGTATTATACTCTGGTCCTTACCAGACATGTGGGATGGAGAGCTGGCATGTTCTCCTTGGTACCAGGCATATTCTTTATCATGGCCCAAGGTGCTCACACTCATAGACCACATCTTGTTTTTACTTTTGTATTCTTAGCACCTCACATAAAACACCTCACTAAAAACAGCCAAGCAAGCTGAAAACAATCTGACCTTTCTGCACTTTTCCCAGGGTGACTGGGGAAGCCAAGTGGTGGAGGGAGTCTGAGTGAACGGGTTAACTGGCTGGTGGGGGGCTAGATTTTATTTTATTTAAAAAAATTTTTTTTTTAACATTTATTTATTTTTGAGACAGAGAGAGACAGAGCATGAACGGGGGAGGGGCAGAGAGAGAGGGAGACACAGAATCTGAAACAGGCTCCAGGCTCTGAGCGGTCAGCACAGAGCCCGATGAGGGGCTCGAACTCACAGACTGCGAGATCGTGACCTGAGCCGAAGTTGGACGCCCAACCGACTGAGCCACCCAGGCGCCCCAAGATTTTAGATGGGAACATGCAGGGGTGCTCTGCCTGGTGGTGAGGGGGAGGCAGGGAGCTGTGAAGCCAGTAAGCGTCACCAGCCGTGTTCATTATTCATTTGAAACTAGCTGAGAGTGGAACAGGCACTCACATACGACTGATTCCCACATATAGGAACCCCTTGACATGGTTTTAAAATTTACAAGGGACCTGTGTAGGCAGTATGTAGTTTTGCTGAGGGATGAATTCTAATCACATGACATGATACAGTTGCGTCCTTATCTAGAGAGTGACTCTAACCCTTCACCCTGCTGGAACTGCATAAGCAGTGGGTCCAATACTTCCTGGCCACGTGGCCTTGGACCTTGGTTTTTCTCATCTGTTGTTGTGATGGTCAAGTGTGATAATGTATGAAAAATGTCCAGCAGTGCCTTATACACAGTAAATGCCTAGTGAATGGTAACTATGAGTAATGACCAAACTTTCACTAGGGTCAAGAGCTCACTTGATTTCCCCCTCAGTTATATTCTATTAAATGACATAGGGGCCAATCCGCAAATTTAAAATTTGCAACCATCTTAAGACAAGCCTCACGTGAACAGTAATGATGTACCGTATCCAGAATGAACAGCAACCTCGGACCAGCGGCTTAGATGGCAAGTTGTTACCCTGCTTTTTGAAGAAAGTGCCCACCGTGACAATCAGGTGGGTAACAAAGGCTGGGATTCATTGGATGAGTTTCCTATAACCTCGCTGATCACCTCCTGAGGTTGGTATCATTTCCGTTTTCACAATAAACAACTGAGGCCCAGAGAGGTTAACTGACTTGCTTAAGATCACACAGCTTGTGACCATCAGAAGCATGATTGGAACTAAAGCCAACACCAAAATCCAAACTTCTTCCACCATCCCATTGCTTCCTGCACTTTCTATACTATAATCATTTGTCAATATGTCTTCTCCAAACTAATCTGTAAATGCAGGCACCATACTCGCTTCATTTTTGTAGTATCTAATACATGCCTGGCACATATTCCGTAAGCATGCATTAAATGCAAGGTGGAAAATGTTAAGTAAACCTGAACTAGAGTTACCAGATCAGTGTGAGATGCCTAGTTAAATTTGAATTTCCGATAAACAATATTTTAATATAAGTTTGCCACAGACACTACTTGAGATACATCTACACCAAGGGAAAAAAAAAACCCTAAAATGTATTTGTTACCTGAAATTCAAATTTAATTGAGCATTCTATATTTTTATTTGCTATATCTGGTAACCTTAACCTAACCCCTGAGGTTGGCCTTGAAAGGGACAAATCCCCCAGGGGTTCTCCTGGCGGGGAGAAGGGCCGTTATGGCCCCTCACTCACACTCAACACTGACCCCCATCCCCAGCTGCTCTGGGGGCTGGGGTTGAGACCGCGGTAACCTGGATGTGCCTGCCTTTCCTGAGCCTTACCCGGTCACCTAGGTTAGGTCCCCTCGGCACTTTTAAATGGAAAAAGCCGCCGCTGATGGGCTTAAAGCGCCACCTGGAGGCCCTTATGGGTAGTACTGTGGCCAGGGGCCCTCCCACGGACCCAGGATTTGAGGGAGCAGGGAAAGGCCAAACAAGGCAGAGACAGGGCAGAAGGGGAGACCCGTCTAGCAGTGGAGAGCGGCAGGTGAGGAAATACCTTCCAGGCATTTTCAGTTTACAGCTGCTGCTCTGGCTGCCTAGGAACTGAAGGCACTCGCCTTCCGGAGGAGGTCATTGCTTAGAGACTTACTTTCCCGTGACCCTCTGCCTTTTTAGCTGTTCCTTGCTTGTCCCCAGGCTGGAAGTCATTGGCTGATGAGAAGCATCATAACCTCCATCCTGGAGGCTTGATGCTACGTTTTAACATGATGGTGAGCAGCATGGAAACAATACCATGGACCGGCAGCTGAAGGAGTGGGAGCTATTTGCTCCGCTGCGGCTCTTAAAGTTTGGTCCTCAGCACACCTGAAAACTTGTTAGAAGTGCAAATTCTCAGGCCCCACACCAGACCTACTGAGCCCGAAACTCTGGGGGTGAGGCCTGGCAAGCTGTGTTTAAATCACCCCTCCAGGGGCGCCTGGGTGGCTCAGTCGGTTAAGCGTCTGACTTCGGCTCAGGTCATGATCTTGCGACCTGTGAGTTCGAGCGTCGCGTCGGGCTCTGCGCTGCCGGCTCAAGGGCCCGGAGCCTGCTTCGGATTCTGTGTCTCCCTCTCTCTCTCTGCCCCTCCCCCACTTGCACTCCGTCTGTCTGTCTCTCTCTCTCAAAAATAAACATTAAAAATAAATTAAATAAACCCTCCAGGCGATTCTGACGCATGCTGACATTTGAGAACACCTAGAGGAAACATGCGTAGGGTGGGCAGGGGAGAATCCCACAAAAAATGTGCAAATACTGGAAGAGTCCTTATGTGAGTGAGTCCGTTTGTTCTACGGCCTCCGGAGGAAGAGCTGGAGGGGGGTGGGGGCACAAGTTGCAGAGAGACAGAATTCGGTTTTCATCAAGGAGATACTGTTGAACAAATAGAACTTTGGGGGAGTGTGACGTATGCCTGGTGAAGGCACTTCTCCATCACTGGACTAAATGTCCTGTGTCCTGGGCCAGATGACCAGTTAGGGATGCCGTAGAAATTTCTGCAGAGGTTAAATCAGATGTAAGGAATCTCCCCACTGAGAGAATCCACGATGAATTCTTCTTGCAAATCCTCTTTTCTCTTATCGAGAGCAAGAGCAATACTTCCTGGCTGTTCTGCCCTGTCTGAGAACCGTGTTTGGCTAACGAAGACTAGAGCAAATGACTTTTCTAGTTTTCCTGCTCAGGATTTTCTCAGGGCTGCTCCATTCTGGACTAGTTGTTCTGTAGGCTGCTGCACAGCTGCCTTCCAGAGGTTTCCCTCTACAACCACTCCTAACCCTCTTACCTATGTGGAATCTCCCATTTCCTCCATCCCATATTTTTTCTATTTTTTGTTATTAGTTTAATATATCAGGGCACATCACCAAGTAGATTCCCAAGAAAGATTACCAGGAAAGTCAATCTTTTCAATCTTGATTGTCTGAAAATGACCTTTTTTAAATGTTTGTTTATTTTTTAGAGAGAGAGAGAGAGACAGAATGCAAGCAGGGGAGGGGCAGAGAGGGAAGGAGACACAGAATCCAAAGCAGGCTCCAGGCTCTGAGCTGTCAGCACTGAGCCCGATGCGGGGCCTGAACTCATAAACAGTGAGATCATGACCTGAGCTGAAGTTGGACGCTTAACTGACTGAACCACCCAGGAGCCCCCTGAAAATGACTTGTTATTGACACTTGGTAGACAGATTGTTTGGGTATAGAATTCTAGGATGGAAATGATTTTCCCGCAAGATTTAGAAAACAAGCTCCATGATTTTCCATCTTTTCATAGTTTTGTTGATAAAGTCAGGTGACATTCAATTTCCAATTCTTTGTATGCAGCTTGTGCTTTCTTTTCCTGCTGGCTCTTGAAGCATTATTTTCATTGTTTAGAAATGTCATGATGATGTCTCTTTAACCTGGAAACTCTTATCTTTCAGAAAATCTGGAAATTTTCTTCTATTATTTCTTTGATAAACTCCCTTTCTTTGGTTTTTCTGTACTCCTATTTCTGAAACTGCTGTTAGACAGACTGATCATCGACTTTTCTTGGCTTTGTCTCCAATTTTTTTTTCTGGTCTTTTTAAATAAGTCTGTACACTCTGAATGTTTTGAATCTTGCTTTGTGGTGTAGTAAATGGTCAATTTTTATAAACAATTCTCCCTCTTTTTAAATTTATTTATTTTGAGAGAGGGAGCATGAGCGAGCGGAGGAGGGACAGAGAGAGGGAGAGAGAGAATGCCAAGCAGGCTTAGCACTGTCGGCACAGGGCCCGACGTGGGGCTTGAACTCACGAACCGCAAGATCATGGCCTGAGCCGAAGTCTGACACTCAACAGACTGAGCCACCCAGGCGCCGCCCTATCTTAACTATTTTTGAGTGTACAGTTCAGTAGGATTAAGTATACTTACATTATTGTTAAATAGATCTCTAGAACTTTTTCATCTTGCTGAACTGAAACCCTTTTTCTACTACACAATTCTCCTTTTACCTGTTCTTCAGCCCCTGGTACCTATCATTCTACTATTTCTATGAGTCTGACTACTTAGATACTTCATATAAGGGGGATCGTATATAACTTGTCGTTTTGTGACTGGCTTATTTCACTTGGCATAATGTTCTCAAGGTTCATCCAAGTTGTAGCATATGACAAGGGTTCCTTCGTTTTTAAAGCTGCCTAGTATTCCACTGTGTGCACATATCACATTTTGTTAATCCATTCATCTGTCCGTGGGCATTTGGGTTGCTGCTACCTTTTGGTGATTGTGAATAATGCTGCGATGAACCTTTTCTCTGGGTTGTCATTTCACTTTCTTGACAGTGTCCTTTGAAATACAAAGGTTTTTAATTTTGATGAACTCAAATGTATCTATTTTTTTCCTTTGTTACTTATGCCTTTTGGTGCCATATCTGTGAATTCATTTCCAAATCCAAGGTTATGAAGATATACTCCTCTGGTATATTTCCAGGAGTTTTACAGTTTTAGCTCTCACAGTGAAGTCTTCGATCCAGTTTCAGTAAATTTTTTTCTTTTTCGTTTTTAATGCTTATTTAGTTTTGAGAGAGAGAGAGCAGAGGGAGGGGCAGAGAGAGAAGGGGACAGAAGATCTGAAGGAGGCTCTGTGCAAACAGCAGAGAGCCTGATGGGGACTTGAACTCATGAACCACAAGATCATGACCTGAGCTGAAGTCAGATGCTTAACCGACTGAGCCACCCAGGGGTCCCCATTTTGAGTAAATTTTTTTGCATATGATCTCAGGTAAAGTTCCAGTTACATTCTTTTGCAGGTGGATATCCAGGTGTCCAAGCACCATTTGTTGAAAACACTATTTTCCCCCATTAAATCATCTTGGCATCTTGGTCAAAAATCAGGAGACCATAGACACTTGTTTTCTTGTTTCTTAATGGACTCTCAATATTCTATTCAATTGATCTAGATCTCTACAGTCTTTCAAAAAAAGATTTTATTTTTAAGTAATCTCTACACCCAATATGGGGCTCGAACTCACAATCCCGAGATCAAGAGTTATGTGTTCCACCCGCCAAGCCAGCCAGGTGCCCCCTGTATAGTCCTGTCTTGATTACTGGTGCTTCACAGTAGTTTTTCTTTTAAAAAATTATTTGTTTTCCAAATTCTAGTATAATTAATGTACAGTGTTATGTTGGTTTCAGGCGAACAGTACCGTGATTCAACACTTCCACACGTTACTCAGGGCTCATTGCGGTGTGCTCTTTAATCCCCATCACCTAGTTCATTCATTCTCCCACCCACCTCCCCCCTCGTAACCACCAGTTTGCTTCATAGTAGCTTTTACATTAAAAAAAATTTTTTTAATATTTATTTGCTTTTGAGAGAGAGACAGAGCGTGAGCAGGGGAAGGGCAGAGAGAGAGAGAGAGAGAGAGAGACACAGGATCCGAAGCAGGCTCCAAGCTCTGAGCTGTCAACACAGAGCCCAATGCGGGGCTCGAACTCACGAACCGCGAGATCATGACCTGAGCCGAAGTTGGGTGCTCAACCGACTGAGCTACCCAGGCGCCCCAGTGTAGTAGCTTTTAAAATCAGGAAGTGGAAAAAATTATGTATCAATTGTACTCAAATTTTTAAAAATTAAAAATATTAAAAAAATAAATTCCAGGATAAAAAAATAAAATAAAATCAGGAAGTGGCATTCCTCTCTCTCCAATCTTGGGGCAGTATTTTTCCTGTCTTTCCCTTCTTTACAGATCCAAGAATCATTGTTGATTTTTTTCAGTCTGTTCAGCTTTTTTCTTATTGTTAGGCTGGAGTGGTGACCTCCGAGCTCCTTACATGCAGCACGGGTCACTGCCATGCACTCTACTGTAAACCTGTTATACTCAAAGTAAAGCATTTCAATGGAGAAAAAAAAAAAGGTGCATTCTTAATATTTTACCCGGGCAAACACTGTGACCCTTTTCGGATGTATATTTTGTCACTCCTTCAAATGGCCTTTTCCAATCTTGATTGTAACCATGATATATAACCTCCTCCAACTGAGTATCATCAGATCTTCCTTCCCTTTCCTGGGTTTTAAGAAGCCTCCTTCCTTTAGTGGGCATAAGGCAGTTCCCAGAGAGGATCTTAGTTTATACCCATGGATCAAAGAAAGCCTATACTTTTGATTGCTAAGGATTTGAGACACGACAGTTCTTCAAGCTGCCACTTGGTGAGTGCTCGACTTCCTTCCTTCCTATAGGCAGAGTCCCAGGAAATGACAAAACCTAATAATGATCAATTCTGTATCTGTGGTCTCTTATTTCCCGCAACATTTTAACGTAATGATGGCAGGATCTGGCACAACATGGACCCTGACAGTGGTTTGTCAGATGAGGCCCGGGCATACACATGGTGAGACCTGTTGATGTCTTACTCTGGAGGCATTTTTCTTACCTCCCTTCTGCTGCCTGGGGATGCTATGGTTCAGCTCCACTCCTGGGGTGTTTTTAGTTAAAAAGCTTTGCCATATAAGATAGGTATCATAAACGAAGCTACTTCTCCCCTCCTGTTAAATTTTTCCCACATGATTAAAAAAAAAAAAAAAAATGATCGAATGCCCTGTTTTCACCCTGAGGCTAGACCAGGGTTTCTTAAGCTTGGTGCTATTGACATCTTGGGTCAGATAATTCCTTATTGTGAGGGGCTGTTCTGTGCACTGTAGGATGTTCAGCAACACCCCTGACCTTTACTCACTGGATTCTCTCACGCTCCCAGTTTTGACAACCCAAAAACTGTGTCCAGATGTTACCAAATGTCTCCTGGGGGACAAAATGGCCCCTGGTTGAGAACCACTGAGCTAGACTGACTTAATGGGTAACTTCAGCTCAAGAGCTTGGAAGGGATGCCCCATCCCTGCTCAGTTCGTGTTTAACTGTCATAAACCCCCAACCTATCCAATTTGCTTAAAAAATGGAACTGGTACAGCAGAGATATCCAAAATGACAATTTCGCCTTGATAGCTCCTATGACCGCGATGCCAGCTGAAAGTCTGATAGCTATGAAAAGGCGAGTTAACAAAGAAAGGCAAAACCCTTTCATATGTTTCCACCCAGATACCAAGGAGAAATTTCAAAACCATCTTATGGACATCAAGTAAAATCTATAAAGTGCCCCCAAGGCACAAGTTTAAATCCTCACAACTTAAAAAAGAGACAGGCCCTGACTGTCCACCAGCCCACAGTGGGGAAAATTTCACTATACAACCCCGGCCATTGGAAAAATGAGCAAATAACCTTCAGCAACCCCTGCATGTGGTGCTTTGTCCTAAAATACCTTTGATGCAGCTTCCAGATCTCTCCTTCTGGGGGTGTCAGGAAATCTTCTGTTGTACAACAGAGACAGGAACAGGCCCTTGAGGTCCTGCCACTGATGTCTCCTTTCCCTTGGGGTTCAAAATACCAAGGGTCCTCCCCGGAGACATTGTTCCCCAGTGACTTCTCCCACAGCAGTGAAAGGATCAAAGACTAACTCCGCGAGATGGTCTGGTTTACCGCAAAGGGCTGCTCCAGTGCCTTGAACCTTAGTGTCGAAAGGGATCAGCTCCCTTCAAGGTAAGGGGGCTGCAAAGCTTCCAAGGATAGTTTAAAACCAAGAATTCTAATAAAGGGAGAGGCACTGAGTAGCCGATTAAATTTAAATATGCATCACTGTAAGCAATTGCCTTTCATTTTGAGGCGATCTTTAATTCACAGTTGAAGAATCTATTTCCTCCCAAGGGGGCTTAGAGGGCTGTAATTCATGTAACATGGAGTCAGTCTGTAGAAAGGAAACTAGTGTTCAGAAAAGCTCAGGGTCTCAAGAAAGATAATTTGCTTTTAATAGTAAAAAAATGTGAAGAATTTGCATTTCCAGGAAAATATTCAATGCACTTGTGTGATTCGAGCCAGAAAGACAGTCCGACAGCATGTGCGTATTTTGGTAAAGCTATAAACTATGATAATTAAGATGTTTTTAAGCCAAATTTTTAGCATATTCTTAAGCTCAAAAAGAAAACTTCCTGATAAGAACAGGTCACAGGGCAAAGAATAAATAAAAGGCAAAAGGAACTTTCTAGAAAGTTGGTGGTTGACTCAGTCATCTCCACTCCCTTTATTGGTAAGAGAATCATTTATAATTCTTATTGCTGCTTTATTTATTTTAAAAGTTTTAAATGTTTACTTTTGAGAGAGAAAGAGCAAGCAGGGGAGGGATAGGAGGAAAGGGAGACACAGAATCCAAAGCAGGCTCCAGGCTCTGAGCTGTCAGCACAGAACCCGATGTGGGGTTCGAACCCATGAACCGTGAGATCATGACCTGAGCCAAAGTCAGACGCTCAACCGACTGAGCCACCCAGGCACACCCTTATTGCAGTTTTAAAATGCACCCTAAGGGGTGCCTGGGTGGCTCAGTTGGTTGAGCGTCCGACCTCGGCTCAGGTCATGATCTCACAGTTGGTGAGTTCGAGCCCTATGTCGGGCTCTGTGCTGACAGCTCGGAGCCTGGAGCCTGCTTCCGATTCTGTCTCCCTCTCTCTCTCTGCTCCTTCCCTGCTCGCACGCTGTCTCTCTCTCAAAAATAAATAAAGATTAAACAAAAATTAAAAAAAAATAAAAATAAAAATAAAAATAAATAAAAAATAAAATGCACCCTAATGCAGTTTTAAGATTTCAAGTTTGGGAATTCAGGATTAACTGCCTCTCAGATTCAAAAGGTGTTTAAAACATTAACAAAGCTGGGAAACTCAGTGAGTTTGTTTCTTTAAAATATAATTTTGCCTCCCTCCCCTCAAGGTGATACTATAGAATGTGAAATCAAGAATTTTGAATATGGCATAATTGATTTCAACACGAATTTGAATTTTTGCACTAAAATGAAATAGCTAAAGCATTTTTGTAAATATTATGTAAAGCATGTTTTTTTTTTACCATTTAATTTATTTTTTTAAATTTACATCCAAGTTAGTTAGCATATAGTGCAACAATGATTTCAGGAGTAGATTCCTTAGTGCCCCTTACCCATTTAGCCCATCCCACCTCCCACAACCCCTCCAGTAACCCTCAGTTTGTTCTCCATATTTATGAGTCTCTTCCGTTTTTTCCCCCTCCCTGTTTTTATATTATTTTTGCTTCCCTTCCCTTATGTTCATCTGTTTTGTATCTTAAAGTCCTCATTGAGTGAAGTCATATGATTTTTGTCTTTCTCTGACTGACTAATTTCACTTAGCATAATACCCTCCAGTTCCATCCATGTAGTTGCAAATGACAAGATTTCATTTCTTTTGATTGCCGAGTAATACTCCATTGTGTGTGTGTGTGTATATATATATATATATATATATATATATATATGTCACACCTTCTTTATCCATTCATCCATCGATGGACATTTGGGCTGTTTCCATACTTTCGCTATCGTCGATAGTGCTGCTATAAACATGGGGGTGCATGTGCCCCTTCAAAATAGCATACCTGTATCCCTTGGATAAATACCTAGTAGTGCATTTGCTGGGTCATAGGGTAGTTCGATTTTCAGTTTTTTGAGGAACCTCCATACTGTTTTCCGGAGTGGTTGCACCAGTTTGCATTGCCACCAATAACGCAAAAGAGATCCTCTTTCTCCGCATCCTCACCAACATCTGTTGTTGCCTGAGTTGTTAATGTTATTAGCCATTCTGACAGGTGTGAGGTGGTATCTCGTTGTGGTTTTGATTTGTATTTCCCTGATGTTGAGCATTTTTTCATGTGTCGGTTGGCCATCTGGATGTCTTCTTTGCCCGTTTCTTCACTGGATTGTTTTTTGGGTGTTGAGTTTGATAAGTTCTTTATAGATTTTGGATACTAACTCTTTATCTGATATGTCGTTTGCAAATACCTTCTCCCATTCCGTCGGTTGCCTTTTAGTTTTGCTGATTGTTTCCTTTGCTGTGCAGAAGCTTTTTATTTTGATGAGGTTCCAGTAGTTTATTTTTCCCTTCGTTTCCCTTGCCTCCAGAGACGTGTTAAGAAGTTGCTGCAGTCGAGGTCAAAGAGGTTTTTGCCTGCTTTTTCCTCTAGGGTTTTGATGGCTTCTGGTCTTACATTTAGGTCTTTCATCCATTTTGAGTTTATTTTTGTGTATGGTGTAAGAAAGTTGTCCAGGTTCATTCTTCTGCCTGTCGCTGTCCAGTTTTCCCAGCATCACTTGCTGAAGAAACTGTCTTTATTCCATTGGATATTCTTTCCTGCTTTGTCAAAGATTAGTTGGCCATACGTTTGTGGGTCCATTTCTGGGTTCTCTATTCTTTTCCACTGATCGGTGTGTCTGTTTTTGTGCCAAGACATGGGGTTTTGATGGTCGTTGAAAGATATTGAGACTAATATGGGTTACAAATGGAAAAAATGTATCCTTTATCAATTCATTCAGTAAAATTCAGATAATCCAAAATCATATAAATCCATAGAAAAGTTGCAACCTAACTTCCTGCATTGCATTAAAATAATAATATGTTTCCTCAACATTAGCTTATTAACTTTATCTGTTTAGTGCCATTTTTTCTTAGAGTTTCCTTTTTGTTGTTTTTTGTTTGTTTTAACATTTATTTATTTTGAGACAGAGAGAGCAAGCAGGGGACAGAGAGAAAGAGAGAGAGAGAATCTAAGCAGGCTCCGTGCTGTTAGCACAGAGCCCAACGCGGGGCTTGATCCCATGAACTATGAGATCATGACCAGGGCCAAAATCAAGGGGTAGACAATCCAATGACTGAGCCACCTAGGCGCCCCTTTCCCTAGAATTTCTAATTGGATTTTGGAAGTATGATTCAAACAGCATTAAGCTAATGGATACTTGTATTTATCCAAAGGCCTCATGAAGTTGGGGTTATGTAGTGAAATAAAAATATTGTGTGCTGTGCGTGTGTATAAATGTCTAAATTTTGACACAGGAGTCAGAAGTTCAGATGAAATCTCAAGAGCCTGTGTTTAATGTGCATATTTCTTGTTGATCAGGTGCTGTTCTAAGATACCGGAATCTTCTTGTTCTCCCATGGTCAAAGTAAAGACTTTACAATTGATACTGAATAAAAAAAGAGTCATAGCTAGGAGAACCATTTAGCAAATGCCTGTAAAATTTAGCGCAGCACATAGTATATTTAGTGGCTTAAGAAAGTTACATTTTGTAAAAAGAGGAGCTGGTGGGGTCTTAAAAGGGAACAATGTAAATTTAAAAAGTGATGCCAGGGGTGCCTGGATGGCTCAGAACGTGAAATGTCTGACTTCGGCACAGAACATGATCTCACGGCTGGTGGGTTCAAGCCCCACATTGGGCTTTCTGCTGACAGCTCAGAGCCTGGAGCCTGCTTCGGATTCTGTGCCTCCCTCTCTCTCTGCCCCTCCCCTGCTCACGCTCTGTCTCTTTCTCTCAAAAATAATAAACATTAAAAAAATTTTTAAAAACAGTGATGCCAGACTTTATCTGGGTGATCAAGGTCAATATCAATAGTGATAAATCATGTACTCAGTATTATCCTTAATATGATGTGATTAAAAGCACACTTCATTTCTGTGGCCTTCCTCCTAAAAATTCATAACCCCAGTCTAACCATTCATTTGAGAAAAACAGTGGACCAATTCTAATAGAGAAGCCTTCTATAAAACACCTGATCAGTACTCCTAAAAACTATCGAGGTTATTGAAAACAAGGAAAAGTCTGACAACGGTCACAGCCAAATGAAGCCCAAGGGGACATGACAAACAAATGTACTGTGGCATTCTCGATGGGATTCTGAAAGAGAATAAGGACGGTAGGTAAAAACTAAGGACATATGAATAAAGTATGGGTTTTAGTTAATGAGAATGCCTCAATATTGGTGCTTTAATTGTAACAAAAGTGCCATATTAATGTGAGATGTTGATAATAGGGGAAGCTGGGTGTGGGGTATGTAGCATCTCTCTGTACTATCTTTTCAGTTTTTCTGTAAATCAAAACTGTTCTAAAAAAAAATAAAGCCTATTTTTAAAAGAAAGCTATACAGGAACAGAATTTGTTCAGTTAAAATTTAAGGAAACCTTAAAATACAAAGCATCTAATGTATTCAGGAAAAATTTTAAAGGAGGCAGAATTCATCTGGCTAGAACTTAACGTAGGAGTCTTGCACTAATAATTATGCGGTTGGTGTAGAGGGACCGAATAGTGGTAAAGTGAGAATCTGGTACCTAACTTTGGAAATTTGAGCCACTGGAGTGGAGCTAGGAAGCAGGCCTTCCTCACATCCTCTTAGATGCCCAGGCTCCCAGCCAAAGATTTAGGACTTCGAGGTGAAATCTAAGTTTATGTGTGGCAGTGAAACATCTAATGAACCTCTAAGCTCACTATAGCTGTGGGTTTAATTGATTAGATTGGCGATAATTATTTAGCTTTTAGGAGAGGTGCTTAAGAAGGAGATGGAATTTCGAATGTAGTTAGAAATGTTGTAAAGTGTTCAATGAAGCTGTTAAATGGGATCATAGTCCCCTTAACAGTAAATGATGAAAAGTGGTAGACTTATAATTTTTAATGGAATAATAAGTCTATACACTAAACTGAAAAGCTTAGGGAAGCGCCCCCAGACCTTCCCCATTCTGCTGTACCCATGGCAGAGCTGTGAAGACTCGGGGCTTGTCACAGGACACCCTTGTCCCCACTCACAGTAGAAGGACCCATTTTCCCCACCTCCCACGATGCCCTGCCCTTCACCTTTCAGTGATGGAATGAATTTTAACTCCCGATCAGGCATCTTCATAGCCTAATGAATATATAGGGATGCATGAGGTGGCCAAATAAGTTAGTGCCCAAAGCACAACATATATGAAAGGTGGCACCACTAATTACCCTGGAGCGACAGACTTAACCCGGAACTGTCCCGGGAAAAACAGGACAAGATTCCCCATAGGTATAAATGTGTACTTTGTAAATATACCAGGGGAAGAAAGTGAAGAAATCAGATTTCATTGTAAGACAGCGTCAAGTACCAACCAAATGTTAGATCCTTTACTGTTTTAGTGAGAAAGCACTAAAACCCTTATCTTACTAGATGGCTTTATTTTAAAGTCTGTGGTCTTTTATTTTCCCGCAACTACATACACACAAAGGCATGCCGTGTCTTCCCGGGTAGCTTTTATTTTTTTCTCCATAAACCATCCAATACCATGCACATGGCCTGCTGAACATGTGGCATGCTTTTCATCCAAACACAAAAGATTTTTGGCCGCTAGTCAAATTCTGGTATGCTCCCACGTGATGGGAAATCAGGGTAACAGACACTTTGGCCCAGTACCATCCCAGGGACTCGGCATCCTTTGCAAGCCAGGTAACAGTGTTTCCATCTGGCTCAGAAACCCCACCAGAGTTTGGGCATACAGCTCACTTCATTACAGCCGAGTGCTTGGTCCCAACGCAGCACCCCGGGGATTTCTTTCGGTTCTGGCCTTGTTGGCAGGGTTGTTTATTTGGCGAGAAGTGGGAAAGTTCCTTTGCCACTAGGGTTTTGTCTTTGGGGGCTAAGAAAAAACTACAAGTGACCCCGTAGTACTGGAAACAATTTCACCCTGTAGTGTGGACGAGTTTGATCTGGTAATCCCTTCCAACATCTGGCTGAGATCTAGAGAGACGGTGGAGGTGATGCAGGTGGCAGGGGTTAGAGGGTATAGTAGACCAACCCAAAAGGTGGGGTTCTGGAGAACCAGGGAGCAGCCTGAAAAAGACACACTGGCTGGGGCGCCTGAGTCAGTTAAGCATCTGACTTTCGCTCAGGTCATGATCTCACGGTCTGTGAGTTCGAGCCCTGCGTCGGGCTCTGTGCTGACAGCTCAGAGCCTGGAGCCTGCTTCAGATTCTGTCTCCCTCTCTCTCTGCCTCTCCCCTGCTCACGCTCTGTCTCTCTCTTCCTCAAAAATAAATAAACATTAAAAAAAAAAAGAAAGACACACTGGCCTTCAGACAGCTCTGTCATGTGATTTTATGAGGTCACAGCTCCATTAGCCAAGAGTTCCATTGTGTAAAGGGGGAGGGGGGTCTATGGGTCTATGGGTTTCCAAAATGGTAGCCAAGGCAACAAGGGATAAGTGGGGGAAGCCTAGTTTCCCCCACCTCCTTTTGTATGTAATGCTTTCTCCCAATTACGGCTGTTTCAGTTAACTCAGCAACCTTGTCCTGGGAATCTGGCATCCAAAGCCTTGCTTTTGTCCCCACCAGGAAGAGGACAGAGCCCTGAGTGCCGGGCACTGAGGCTCCCACCTCTCAGCGAGCTGCTACCTGCCACCCGACACGAGTGAAAAACCAGAGCTGAATTTTCTTAGCAACCGAAGCCTCGCCCCTGCCACTGTGGAAGAGGTCCCCTGTCAAAGTCCCTCTTCTTTGAAGAAACACAACTGAGACCAAGTGAGAAGTAGCTACAGTTTAATACAAACCTGCACCAGAACACAATGTGTCGGGCTGTTTTGTTTTTGCCTCAAACAGGTGGCCAAAGCACAGGACCATGTGTCATCTTGGGGTTGACACGATCTTAGCACCATGACGTTTACAGAGGAGTGAGAAGTCACTTGGGTGCTGGAGGCTCCATCCTGACCCCAGGCTGTGCCTGCCGCCCGGGCAGCTGGAGAGGGTGGTTTGGGTTTTCGCGTGGTTCTGTGGTTTCTGGGTCAGTATCGGAAAAGCCCTCATCGCGGCATCGGCTTGACAGAGACCTACTGTGGACTCCTAGCACTACACACACGCACACGCACACGCACACACAGTAGCACAATTTTCTGGTAACTTATTCCCACAAACCTAGAGAGCAGCTAAGGCAAGAACAACAGTATTTATTCAGCAAGTACAAGACCAGTTTGAGAGCTGCATTCAGTGCAACCAGAGACCCTTTTCGTTCCAACCAGGGGCAGTGGGGCTGCCGATGGAGCCGGCTGGAGCTCTGCACAGGGGCAAGGAGCGGGTGGCGGAAGCGGACCGTTCATGTGGTCCCCTGAGCCTCCTTCTGATCTTCATCTAGAAGCTCCCGGGCGAGGGTGGGGTCTATGAAAGATCGGGGGTGGGGGTGGGGAGGGTAGATGAAGCGGAAGGCCTGCGGTGGACCACTCCAAGACGTGGTCTCCTAGAGCCACAGACCATGCATCTCTCAGGCAGAGGCACTCAGAGAAGGTAAAGCTTTCCTGGCCCAAGCAGGGACACTCTGCCCGCCGGCCACCACCACTGCTCGGCTCTTTGGCATCTTCCCAAGGCCCGCGACCCAGCAAAGGGCTGGAAGGGATAAAGATGGTGATGTGCACCGTACCGAGGGATCAGGGTCACAGTTTCCCAGGCCCAGATCCCTACCTCCTGTCCCCGTGGGTGCCTTTGCTCCCTCTGCTCCCTGGGGTACCGTCTCTGTCCTCTCAGCCCCTGAGTGAGTGAGGAAGATGAGCTTGAAGGGAGAAGTGAGGGTGTGGGGGCAGCGCAAACCACACGGCAAGCCGCCAGCACGGATCTAGTTCTGGCTCGAGCAGTGAACACGCGTTAGTTTGTCTACAAGGAAAATCTAGCTATCTG
Source organism: Panthera leo (assembly GCF_018350215.1). Classification (NCBI taxonomy): domain Eukaryota; kingdom Metazoa; phylum Chordata; class Mammalia; order Carnivora; family Felidae; genus Panthera; species Panthera leo. Next base: position 118,436,476 of record NC_056681.1, read on the forward strand.
TGCAAAACAAAGCAGAACGCCTACCAAGGGAGTCAGTCTTCCGGGTGGTGGAATTCTCGGGTGGCATCTACAAGAGACGTCACCCCTCCTCCTTTCCACAGCGGGGGGAGGCAGCCACGCCCTTAGGGGTGGTCCTGGACACTTCTGAGGTCGAAGGCCTAAACCTTCTGGGTCTCATCTGCGAAATGGGGACCACAATACACGCTCTGCCGTTGCGAGGAGCAAGCGAGCGCTCGTAGATGCAAGCGCTTTGACGACACGTAAAGCACGAAAGAAACGTGCAGGGTACGACCGCTGGCCCGAGTCCTGGAACAAGCCTGGGGTGCGCAAAGCGATGTGCGACATGAAATCACTTCCCCGAGGGGAAGGCAGAGCTTAAGAAGGGCAGGTGGCTGGGCTGCTTCCCAGCTCGCTCAGGGTGGATGGAGATCACCCGGCCTCTAGCGTCTCCATGGAGACCTCCCGGTGCTTCCGAGGCAGGGAGGGCTGGGCTGGAGGTGGGAGGAGAGGGAGGCCACGGGCAGGTGAAGGTGAGGTGCTGACCACGGGGCTCCACGGCACCTGTGCAGCAATGTGGGTTCTCCAGCCCTGTCCCGCTGGCCTGGCCTCCAGCCCACTCCCTCCCTGGTCCCGCTCCCCCTCTCTTAGCAGGCACGAGGCCTCTCGCCAATCACACAGGAAGAGCGGCCGGGCCTCCGTCCAGCAGGGGGAGGTTACAGGAAGCTGGCTGGGGGTGTGGGGGTGTCAGGGCTGGGAGTGACCAGAGCCAGAGATGGGAAAGGTGACTCCGCTCCCCGACGGTCCCCGGGGCACCCTCTCAGGCTGTAGGGAACTATACCAAGAGGGGAGGGGACAGGAGGAGGGCCTGGGACAAGGCCTCGGCAGCCTGGAAGGCCCCAGGTTGGGAGAAGAAGGGCCTGTGAGTCCAACCCCTCACCGCCCCCTCCTCGTCTGTGCCCTAGGCTGTCTGGTTGGTGTCGAGTGCAGCATCTCTTAAGGTCCACATCTACTCCTGTTTCTATGCTATGCTAGTGACACGAAGCACCGTTATTTTTCACAGGATGCACAAACAAGTCAAACCAAACCACTGCGCAAACCAAACGTGCAAAACAAAATCATGTACACGCGCCTGGCACCAGCCCCGTGCCCCACCCAGCTAGCCCCTCTGGGCCTGTGACTCCCAGAGGGTGGGGTGGGGGGGGGAGGAAGAAGCTGGCGGAGGGTGCGGAGCGCCCCAACCACACCCACACAGGGGCCAGCGTGGAGTCAGGAAAAACGGGACCCCCTGGGCACGGCCGGGAAGCCAACACCTGTCTGACTTGGGAAAAGCGACCGCGGGGCCTCCTTAGGGGGAGGGGGTCCTTTTCCTCTAACACACATCTGCTAAAGTGCTCCGGACAGCTGGCGGGTCAGCCAGGGGGCAGGGCACTAAAGTCTGGGCTTTCCCAAAGCCAGCGCATGGAGGCGGGTGTGAGAGGAGGGGCTGGGCCGGGCTCTATGCATTGGGCTCTGTGCATAGTGTGGGTTTCCCGGGCCCCCCAAAGCCTGCCGAGGCCAAGGCAGGAAAGGACTGCAGCGGGAGGGACACATCTCAAAGTGCCTGTTAGGGTTGGCTCGAAGCACAGTGAATCGCGTGTCAGACATGGGGAGGGCTCCCCGGGTCCCGTGGCCCCCTCAGGTGGTGTGTACTGCCCAGCCCAGCCTCTCCCGCCCCCTGCAGCTGCGGCCGGAGGGTGTGCGGGCTGGTGGCAGTGGTGCGTCCTCACGCGGGGGGCTGGTCAGTGCCTTTACCAAATGCCGCTTGACCTGCCTCCGGGGGGAGCGAGGATCCGAGCCGAAGCTCGCTTTGGAACATGGTCATCGATTTGAGAACCTGCAGAGAAGGAAGCAGGGGGTGAGCTCGGCTGCACAGCCACCATTCCCCGGCGGAGGCGTTCAGCCCTCTGTGGGGACGATCTGTCTGAACCCTCACAACCCCATCTGGTTTTACAGGTGAGGAAAACGAAGCTCAGGGAAGTTAAGTGACTTGCCCAGTGTTACACAGCGTGTAGGTAGGTGGCAGAGCCTGGATTTGAACCCAGGTCTTTCTGATTGAGGGCCTCTCTGATGAACTGCTACTCTGCTACCTTCGCTGCTCCCAAACCTGGACATGTGGTCTCTTGTCAGGCACACGGACCGTCAGTCAGCCCATTAGCACGCGGGCCTTTGTATACACGCCTCAGTGAGTAAGACAGGGAGATGGCTGGGCCCTCCGTTGTTCTGGAAAAATCAAAGAACCACACCCCAAAGGCCCAGCATCTTGAAATCCCAAGACTCAGAAAGTGGCTTGGTGCCCCAGGGAGCGAGCGGGACATTCTTCCGCCTAGCCTGCCCAGGAGAGAGGAGACTGGGGTGGAGGGATATTTGCCGAGTTGGAGAGAGGCCTGCCCCGAGACCTGGGAGCCGAAGCCACTGGCCGCTCCGAGGGCCTTGTGGCTTCTCGTGGGCCTGGCTGCTGCAGGAAGGGCCGTGCCCAGGCAGCCATGGGAGCCTACACCTCCTGGGATGGCAAGGCCTGATCACGACACTCGGCACCACGGACTCCCTCCCGACTCCCAGCACACGTGTCTTGTCCCTGGTGGGACTGGCAGTGGCCTTCAGGGCGGGGGCAGGGGGATAGTTATCTTGGCACTGAGATCGCCTCTGAGGATGGAGAGTGGTGGAGAGGACCCCTCCCCACAGACCACAAAGTCCTCAAAACCTCTAAACAGGAACCACGTGTCTTCTGCCCCCAGCACATAGGGGGACACACAGGAAGCTCGGCGGGGAGCCCCCTCCCTCGGCCTTTCCTATCATAAGAGTAAATGCCACACCCTGTGTGGAAGGATCTGGATCTTGCTCCTCTCACTGTTTGGGTCCCGGTGTGGACCTTGCAGAGTGATGCCAGGTCTCTACCCGGTCCGACTCTGAAGGCCGCTCAGTGTGTTCAAGGAGACCCCATCCTGCCCCTTTCAAGCTGGGGTCGGGGGTGGGGTCCCAGTGTCCATCAAAGCGGCCTGGAGGACCAGGCCACCTTACCGTGCTCATTCTCCACGGAGGGCTACCATTTTTGTGGCAACGACCCCCACCTTTCGCTACTGCAGAGCACCTGGCATGTGAGTTATTGACAGGAAAGTCCCAGAACAACCCCGCCCCCCCATATATTATATGTGGTATTACATATACTACAATTGCTGACAAAAAAGAAGGTGCCAGAGGGACAAACACGGGGCTGAGGCGGGGGAGGAAAGGGAATAGGGAAATACCTCTTGTAGAGGCTGGCAAGGAGCAGGGATGGGGACAGGGAGACTGCATTGGGATACAGTCCCATGTAGCAGAGAGGGTTAACCCTTCAGAGCTCTGATCACCCCTGGGGCACCCACTGTGTGCAGGGCCCCGAAGATGTTTCAAGGGAAAAATTTTCTGAACTTAGAAACTGCGGGGCGAGCAGCAGACAAGCCATGGCCTCTTGGAATGACTGGTGCCCAGGGACCCGAAGAGCCCTCCCGCCCCTCCTGATATTTGTGTCTCTATGTGGGACCCAACACCCATCTGCAGACGTGGGATGGGGTGGTGGGGGGAGGGAGAAGACAAAGAGAAAAAGCCACAGAAAAAGCTGCCAGGGTGGGCCTGTCCTCCGGCCACCCCGCTGTGGTAGAGCCACGCATCCCAGCCGGAGCGGCCCTTGCTCTTACCAGAGAGGCTGAAGCTGGACTCGTGAAGGTCTCTCATGCCCCCGTGTCGGGTAACGGGCCGAGTAGGAGTGTCTGCGAGTGGCGTTCCCATCTCTTTTTTCCCGGGATGCACAACGATAGCTACGTCCCCCAGGTAGGGAGTACGGTCCACTCCTCTAACCTTTAAGGTCTAGCGAAGGATGGAGAAGGAGGAAATGGGAAAAGAGCACACCATCAGAGCCCAGACACCATCAGAGCCCAGACGCCATCAGAGCCCAGACACCATCTCCACCAGAGCCTCCCCGATGGCCGGCAGGAGGTTGGATGCTGCCACTCTTCTCAGGACCCAAATGACTGCCCGCGACAAAAGTTTCTTATGTCTTGAGCTCAGGAGTGGAGTCTTTTACCTCCCAGTGTGTGCACGTGTGTACGTGTGTGCGGGCGTCCTTGCATAGAGGGGCCCCCGCTGGCTCCCCCTCAACATTGGTGGAATCCCTTCCAAGGCGGCAGGTGGATTTCTGGGGTATTCCCCTCCCACGGAGCAATGTTATCCCCTCACACGCCAGGCTTCCAAGAGGCCATGCCTTTTACTGTGATCTGACAACTTTGTGGGGAGAGACACCAAATACAGCCGATTTGGAGAGGAGAACCCCCAGTGGCAATGTTAGTCACTTTTGTACTCACAAAGGCAGCAAAGTTAAGAGCCTATGTTCGGTATCTAGACAGCCTGGGTTCCAATCGCAGCTCTGCGACCTTATGCAAGTTACCTAACCTCTCTGTGCCTGTTTCCTTATTTGTAAAAATAGGCTGACCGTAGTGCCTATTGGTACTACATATAGAATTGTTAGGGGATCAAATGAATTAATACACATACAGCTCTTCGAACTGCTCTGGCACATGGCAAGTGATGTGAAAGCACCGGGAGCTGTAATTAGGGCAGAGGTCATTTACGTGTGCTTATTCATGCTGCTGTGAGGACAAAGTGAGTTGGGTTGTGCTCAGAAAGTCTGAAGGAGCAGCGTGGATGATCTTCATGCCAGGCACTTGTCCGGGGCATAACCTCCACCTCCTTGCTGCTTCCTGAAAATCTTGTTGCAACAATAGACAATGGGGGATTTCTTGAAGGATCTTCAGCCTCCGTATTCCTTTATATTCTCCAACAACAGACCTAGGGTTTAGCTCAGCCCTCAGAATGTCAAGCCTGGTCTGAACTGTTTTGGCCTCCACCAGGCTGCACGTTAGCATCCTGGCTTGGGAAGCTGGGGTCCCAGTGGTGAAAGGTGGAAACACCAGCTGAGTGAAAACGGAGTTTGTGACCTTGGCAGGTGACAGCCGCTGCCAACCCCTTCGTTACTGGCTGTATACCACACCCTCCCAGAGAGGATTTCTTCCCTGAGCCCCATGCTCTTTAGGGACTGATCACTGACAATTTTTGGAAAATGAGACTTTTTGATAGTTTTCTTTTTCTGCATGCAAGTGCTCCTTTACTTTAACAGAACTGGCTTTTTCTTGGGACCCTTACGTTGTCGTTGTAATAAATGCTTTAGATAAAGAGACTCTGGGTTGAATTGATACCAATCCTGGAAACTGGGGCTCTTCCATGGTGGCTGACCCGAGGGGAGCGGTGTGTTGTGAATTGGGATCTATCTCACTTTTTTATGAGGCTGCCTTTTAGAAGGGCTTGAAATACTCTCTCCGCTCTCTTTTGACCCAATTTCCTGAATACCAAATGCCTTTTTTTTTTTTTTGGAAAGACCGCAGAACCGTCATTCTTTTTGTTTCATACTGAAATATAATTCACATGCCATAAAACTTGCCATTCGAAAGTGCACAATTCAGTGGCGTTGAGCGCATTCCCAACTTTGGGCCACCGCTGTCTAATTCCCAAACATCTTCATCGCCCCCAAAAAGCAATCCCACACCCGTCTGCAGTCACTCCTGTTCCCCACCCCCCGGCCTTAACTAATCACTAATGGATCTTCTGTCTATGGACATTACGGACACTTCACATAAATGGAATCTTAAGCTATGTGGTATTTTGTGACGAGATTCTTTCACTTGGCATAATGCTCTTAAGGTTCACGTGTGTTGAATGCAGCATATATGAGGACTCCATTTCCTTCTCGGGCCAAATAATATTTTACTGAATGGCTATACTTCATTATGTTTATCCATTCAACAGTTGATGGACATTGGAGGTGTTTCCACTTCTCGGCCTCTATGAGTGACGCTGTTATGGACGTGTACGAGCTTTTGTGTAGACACCTATTTTTACTTCCTTGAGGATTTTCGCAAGAGGAGAAATGCTGGCTCCTCTGGTAACTCTAATATCTAACTTTTGGGGACGTGCCAAACTGTTTTCCAGAGCGGCTGCACCATTTGACATTCCTTCCAGCAACGAACAAGGGTTCCCCTTTCTCCACATCCCAACCGACACTTGTTTTCCAGTTTCCTTCTTAAAATGACAGCCACCCTCGGTCAGACATTGTGCTGTATGAACAAATCACTCTCACTGCTCTTGCCAGCGCTCCCTCCAGAGGCTGGCTGAGGCCTTGTGCTGTGGGTTCACATCTGAGGAGCTTTCTGGAGATAGATGGCACCATTCACCTCCTGAGAGACCCTGAGTTTGCTTTTGGATTGAACGCGGTGATAAGTGAAATCATGGTTTTTTCTTTTTTTTTCAGGGAACCCAAGTCTGTTCCCTCTCAGCAGATCTGGCTTTGGATTTCTTCCTTTGTTATCCTTTGGGAGAGAAGGATGTTTAGTCATTCTGAGAACTCTGGGCCCTCACGTGTGGAAAGCCGGCAGAATTGATCTTCTGGTGTTAACATGGCCTGCTTACTTTTAGGCTTTAGATGACTGCTTTTCTTTTCTTTTTTTTTTTTTAATTTTTTTTTTAACGTTTATTTATTTTTGAGACAGAGAGAGACAGAGCATGAACAGGGGAGGGGCAGAGAGAGAGGGAGACACAGAATCTGAAACAGGCTCCAGGCTCTGAGCTGTCAGCACAGAGCCTGACGCAGGGCTCGAACTCACAGACCATGAGATCATGACCTGAGCCGAAGTCGGACGCTTAACCGACCAAGCCACCCAGGCGCCCCAGATGACTGCTTTTCAAGTATCAGTTTTACGTGCCGTTACTTCAAGACTGGGAAGCAACTGAGCAATGGCAGTACCTCAAAGGCCCCTGAGCCTGCGAATCGAGAGGAACTCAGGGGTCACAGACATGCTCATGTTTCGCTCTTGTGCCTTCGGGAGCCCAGAACTCCCCGTTTGCCTGATCACTTAAAATGCTATGTGACAGTCAAAGATGGGGAATGGAAAGCAGCACTATCCGACTCTGGCGTTCCCTCTGTCCCGTCACACCACACCCCTCTCAGCCCAGGAGAGCTGGACCACAGTTTAGGAAAGAATACTGTAGTTTTTTGTGAATGAACTTGTACAGAGGGGCTCTACTGAGGACCACACTCAGGGTGAAGCGAAGTCTTGGTTAGAGGCCCGGAGAGTGAAAGATAGCCTACCTGCCCCCCGCTTCTCCTCCCACCCCACCCCCCGTCCTGGTAGAGCTTTCCTTCTAGGGCTGGGGCCTCATAGGCCAGCCTGAGCAGTGGACAGAGAACAGCTGGAAGGACACAGGCTGAAGCGGCTGCTCCCGAAAGCCTTTGGGCAGTTCAAGGAAGGAACAAGAATGGGAACAAGGAGGGGAGGTCCGAGGCACTGGGCAAAGAAGCTTGGCTTTTGCATAAAGGACTTCAGAATCGCGATGCTAAGAAAGTTTGGCTGAAGAGGAGAGGTCATGTGACCGTCTCGTGGCAAAGTGCGCCACAGGCAGCTCTTAAAAGGCCTATTCCGAAGATATTATTGAGCAGATTTCTAGAGCTCAGTAATAATGGCAGCTGAGTCTGTTTTCAGTCAAGGTGCTTTATAGCTCTGGTCCCTGCTACAGGCCAGAGCTGATGATGAGAGGAGAGCATGGGGCCTGGGAGTGGGAAGAAGTTGATGCTGGTCTGGGACAGGAACCACAATATGGGTGGGGGGTGGAGAGGTCACCTGGAAGGGGCCAGAAAAGGCCTCCCCACCAGCTGCTACTTAGGGCCTCCAGCTAAAAAACACACAGACCGTTTTCCTGGGTCTCACCTCTGGCACAGACAAGCAGCTGACCGACAAGGCCAGACTGGGCAGTTTACAAGAAAATTTCTCTGCTACTACCTTCAGAACATACAGCAGGCACCTGCTGTGTACAGAGGACTAGAATGGCAAAAGGAATAGAACAAGTGAACAAGAGAAGCTGGGTAAGGAAATTAAAAAAAAAAAAAAAAAAAAAAAAAGGATCAACGTTTCTTAAGTGTGCCATGATTACAACCATGAGCCTAGGCAGGAGTGCGGCTGGACCAGTGAGGCTGGGGCTCCTGGGCCCTCAGGCGTGACAGAAGAACACCCACCCTTTCTGCACAGGAGCCTTCTGAAGTCACAATAATATTGCTTTATGCCCGAGGAAGGGGAGGAGAAACCACGATGAGAACCACGTGCTTTCAGCTGTCAATGTGTTAGATCTGTTCTTTTCCGATGCTCTGGGACCCCCTCCTGCCCCGGCAGAGGCCACGGCTGCAGTCCCCAGCACCCGGAGTTGTCAGCAAGAACTCAGGCCAGGTTCTCCAGGGCAGCTCTCGAAGATAAGTCTGGGCAGTCAATCCCTAAGCAATGAGGCAACAGCCAGTCTTTTTTTGGGTGAATGTGTCTACTTAGAGGACAGGAACCCCTGGGGATGAGGTGAAGCCCAAAGATTTAGGGAACATCCAGTGTGCTTGTGGAACCCAAGGACTGGGTAGGACCCCTGGGATATGAAGTATTCTAGACTCGGCCTGATCACATCAGGGTTGGGGGGCGTCCAGACCCAGAAAATCCTACCAACCTCACTCCGGTCACAAGGGAGGGGGAGGCTTCAGGGAAAGAACAACTCCAGGGCAAATATGGTAACCCAGGCCGAGCCGGGAGTCCCATCTGAGGGTTGGTGACAATCCTCCCAGAGACTAGATGTTGGGGACATCTGCGAGCATCCTGTAGTATTTCCTTAGCTCTAGGGGGATTTAGGGACTGTTCCCGATACATTTTTACTCTGTTATAGGTACTCCCTTTCTGCTATTTTGGTTGTCCCCAAAGTGACCATTCTAGGCGATAAGGTTCAGTGGGAAAATGGAATGAGAACATCTTTGAGGTTTAAAACAGTCATTATAGAATTTCCCCAATGGGGGGCTTTAACCTCTTCGTATACACCTTCTTCCCCTTCCCTCCTCTTACCTTTTCTCTCTGGACCAGCTTCTTGTAGACAGTGTCTGGGAAGGACCTCAGGGGATAGAACTTGCCAGTGCCCTCAGCGCACATGAAGACACCGTTCTCATACACGACTCGTCCCCGGCTGATGGTGACCAGCGGTACGCCGTGGCAGCGCATGTTCTCGTACAGGTTGAAGTCTCCTCCCTGCACCTGGGTGCTGGCTGAGATGGTCCTGGTGGAGAGGCAGGGGTGGGAGAGAAACCTCTGAGAAGAGGTGACGATGTCACAGCTCAGCAGGACGAATCGATGGTCAGTGGGAGGGGGTGATGCTCAGTGACAAGGAATAATAATAGACCCCAAAATCTGTCTGCTGCAGACCGAATCCCATCACCTCCCCAAATGTATATACTGAAGTCCTCACCCCCAGCCTCTGAATTTAGAGACAGGGCTTTTAGAGAGCTAATTAAAGTAAAATGAGATCATACGAGTGGATGATCCACTAATCCAATCTGACTGGTGTCTTTATAAGAGGAGGAAATTCGGACCCCAGACATGCACACTCATAGAGGAGAGACCAGGTGAGGACGGAGGCGTAAGACAGCCATTTACAACCCACGGAGAGAGGCCTCAGATGACACCAAACCCGCTGACACCTTGATCTTGGACTCCCAGCCTCCAGAACTGTGGGAACATACGTTTCTGGTGCGTCTAAGCCACCAGTCTGTGGTAGGGCCGGAGCAGCCCTAGGAAATGGATCAACTGAGCCAAACTCTAGCGGGTTTCCTGCCAACAGTGATCATGAACACCCACACCTCTGCAGCAACAGGGACCAGCCCCAGGCTTCAGGAGGCAGAACATGGCTTCTCGAATGCTCTAATGGAGAAGACAGCGTGGGTATCCCGGCCTTGGGGTGGGTGGCGGTGCACCAAAGAAGGCGAACCTTCTTTCCGATTCAACTTTTTATTTTCAAAATTCCATTAAATTTTTGCTTATCTTCTTTACTTCTAGCCTGTACACCGAGAAAAGTACCTGGCCACCAGTTAGCACTTAACAAAAATCTGCTGAGCGATTAATGAAATTTAATCGGAAAGAGCGGTTTCCATCTCCCCTGCCCAAATCTCTTAGTAAAAACCAGGCTCTGTAGCCCGTGGCCTGGTAACCCCCTTCATTCGTTCACTCAACTCGCGTGCGCTAATGCCGTGGCTGTCAAGCTCTGTGCACTCCAGAGTACCCAACACCCTCAGTGAGGGGAGCAGGGGGCTGGCGGAGGAGCCCGGAGCGTCAGGACATCTGTCTGGTTCAAGTGCGTGTTAGCTATGTGATGCGGGGAGCCCCTCTACTCTCTGGGTCTTCGTTTCTTCAATAGGAAAATGGAAATAAGAACACCAGCATGAGTGCTTCCTGGGGCCGCGTGAAAACCAAACGAGATCACTGACGTGAAGCCGCTCTGCATCACTGTAAGGGGCTATGCGCACGGTGATACCCTGCAGCCTGTCTGAGCCTGTCTTGTTCACTGCCGCATTCCTGGTGCCCAGACTACGGCAGGCCCTCAAATACTTGTCGAACCGAACACACCACAGGGTCACACTTTGCTACGCTAGATGCAGCGCAGAGACGATAAGCTGGTGGAGTTTTGCACTGCGAGCGCCTTAAAATCCCAAGTCCCTCTAGCCCCGGCGACTAGCAGCAGGTTTTACTTTGTGGCTTCTGGATCCCACACCACCACGTCGGCATCGGCCCCAGGGATGATGCGGCCCTTGCGGGGATACAGGTTGAGAATCTTCGCCGCGTTGGAACTGGTAACGGCCACAAAACGGTTCTCGTCCATCTTTCCTCCAACCTGAAACATTGCAACAGTGCCACGTCACCCAAACCCTGCGCGTGCCTCAAAGCCACGGCCTCCCTTGACTCTGGCCTGCGGTCTTTTAGTTGGTCACGACAACAGTGCCGAGAAGGACGATGATGTGAGCACCGTCTCAGCTGAGCCAACCTGCTGGCCGGGTTCCCGGCCATCGCCTCAATCCTTCCTCCGGCAACAGTGGTGAGTGGGCTCTTCGCCAAAGGCCGCCTACCTGGTGGAAATCTACCTCCTGTTTGTACAACCGGCTCTACCCATGTGTCTACTAGGGATGGGTCGGGAGCCTTCCTTCGTCCACAAAGGGACACAGATTTCTGGGCTCTTGAAAAACATCTTACTGCCTCACCCACCAGCGAGAGCACCGTGGACTCCCTTCAAGGGGGATTCCACAGCCACTCGTGGGCCTCTCTGAGCGGCTGGCTTCCCCTTGAGGACTTCGAATCTCCTTAGGCTCGGATTTGCTGCAGCTAATCTGTGATAGGTCAGGACCAAAAATACTTATTCTTCGTGGGGAGAACAGGTGGTATTCAAATGAAGTCCTAGTCCCTGTTTTTCTCAAAAAGCAACTGGCCAAAATATGTAAAGAGCCTTAAAAAAGGTTCATTCCCTTTGGCCCAGAGATCTGCTTCTAGGAATCTGTCCTAAGGAAATAATTAGAAATGCTCACACATATATACTCCTGAACAAAGAAGCTCTCTGCAGCATTATTTGTAAGTGCAAAACTCCGGAAGAGCTAAAAGCTCCAAACTCAGGGAAGGATTAACTGAAATGTGCTACTTCCACCGGAGGAAATACTATTTAGCTACTAAAAAGATGCTATCGGGGCGCCTGGGTGGCTCGGTCGGTTAAGCGTCCGACTTCGGCTCAGGTCATGATCTCACGGTCTGTGAGTTTGAGCCCCACGTCAGGCTCTGTGCTGACAGCTCAGAGCCTGGAGCCTGTTCCAGATTCTGTGTCTCCCTCTCTCTCTGCCCCTCCCCTGTTCACGCTCTGTCTCTCTCTGTCTCAAAAATAAATAAACGTTAAAAAAAATTGAAAAAAAAAAAAAAAAAGACGCTATCGGGGCACCTGGGTGGCTCAGCGGGTTGAACGTCCGACTTCGGTTCAGGTCATGATCTCACAGTTGAGTTTGAGCCCCTTGTCAGGCTCTGTGCTGTGAGTGCAGAGCCCGCTTTGGATCCTCTCTCTCCTTCTCTCTCTGCCCCTCCCCTGCTCATGCTCTCTCTCAAAAATAAACAAACATTAAAAAAAAAGAGAGAGATGCTTTTAAAGAATTTTTACTGGTATAGAAAGACACTCAAGGTATGCTGTTATGTGAAAAAAAAAGATGAACCCCGTTATTACAATAACATCCAGAACATACACAGAACTAGAAAGAAAGAGACCAAAATATTAATACTTTCACTTCTCGGTATGGAATTAGGGGGATCTTTTTTCCTCACACTTTTCTGCATTTTCCAAATTTCTATAGGAGGCTGTACTACCTTTCTGGTTGGGTGAAAATACAAACTTTCTGGTTTTGTTTTTAAGTGAAACAAGGAGCCATGGCTATAGCTCTCCTAAGAGTGAAAACCCTTGCGAGGACTTGAGCAGAGGGGGGTCCCCAGAACATACCACTCCTCTCTCCCAGATGACGCTCATGCGGTCCTGGACACCACTCACTCCATGCGGGATCTTGGTGAAGTCCTCCTTGCCCATAGCTTTCTGCTTCGTGGTGAAAGGCCGGTGATCTGATGCCACAATGTTCAGAGTATCACTGGATAAAGAGAAAGATGGGCCAGTGAGGGAGGGAGGCCAGGGTCCCGGAAGGTAGGGACAGGTGCAGGGAAAAAGCCTTCCCTTCGGATTCAGGCAAAGCTGACCTCTAACAAGTTACTTCATTTGTGTGAACCTCGGTTTACTCATCTGTAGAATGGGTTTGTGGGCTGAGAGTTGACACTAGCTGTCAGTGTCACAGGAGACACTGATGCGAGCCTTTGGGGCATCAACTTTTATTAAGAGTTAAGGCAGCAGGCAGAGAAAAATTCAACCCCTAGTTTTGCTAACCTGAGGTGGTTTTACTGCCAGAGGCTCAGATGCCAAGCTCTTATCGTCTTCTCCCTCAACCCCTACCGGTCCCTGCTGGTGACAAGCATGTGCTTGGTAAAACATTTACAAGTTCAATGTTAAGCATTGCTAAATAACTTGCGGCCATAGCCTTTCTTGGATGTGGGGACTCTGATGGCACAGAAGAGGAAAGGAGGGACAAGACAGAAGAGATGTTTGCCTTAATAAACCAGCGATGCTATGCAAGCCAACCGGTTCATCACCCCCGCCCTCTATGACCATTGTCCTCGGAAGGTTACTGAGGCCGACCTCCGTGCAAGGCTGTGGGTGGCTAAGGCATGGTGGGGCTCTCCGGGGGTTCCAGCCTCGCTAGGATTCAGGGCAGAGACTTAGTAGGACGGTGCGACAGTACACGAGGCAGCAGACCCTCGACCAAATGAGGGCGGCAGATAGCTGGCCCATGTGCAGAGATCTCTGTAGGCCGAGGGCTCAGAGGTGGTGAGGGGCAGAGGGGGAAGGATGCCCACATCGCCCAGGCCAGGGCAACCTCATGAGGAAACACCATTGGAGGGCAGGGAGGGTCCTGGCTGGAGCATGAGGGTTGTGTGGGAGAGGGGGACAACTGCTGGGACCACACAGCGGGGGCCCCGAGAACCTAATTTCTTTGTAGGAGGCACCAAAGCCTGTGAATGCCTGTGGGCCATCTAAGCTACCCACGTCAGACTTGGTGATGAGACATCTCCTTTTTTAAAATTTTTTTTAAGTTTATTTATTTTGAGAGAGAAAGAGAGAGAGAGACAGAGAATCCCAAGCAGGCTCCACACTGTTAGCACAGAGCCTGACGCAGGGCTCAAACTCAGGAACCATGAGATCATGATCTGAGCCAAAACCAAGAACCAGATACCCAACCTACTGAGGCACCCAGGCGCCCCAGTGACGAGGCATATTCTTAAGGCTCTCAGACAATTCAGGGTCAGGCTGCATATTGGGCTGTCTCCACTGGGGGCCTGGCAGGGTTCATCAGTCACAACTGTTGCCAAATGACTGACTTCCTTGGCCAAATCCACAGTGAGATGACTTAGCCCTTCCTGTGGCATGGGCTGGTGTCTCCCTTAGCCAAACATGCTGCTCTGGGCCTTTTCAGAGATTGCAGGGGACACTCTCCACAGAGCAGAGGGTTTGTTCTAGGGCGCCCCAGTGCTGCCCACATTCCCCGGGCCTGCAGAACCCATCAGAGTTTCACCTTCTCCTCAGGGGTCCTCCAGACCCCCAGGCAGGGCTCAGATCAGAAGAGGTGCCTGTCAGAATCATTGGCTCAGGGTCAGGAACCTCAACTCCCATTCTTGAACCAAGTCCTACTGAGCAACCACCTTTCAAAAAAGGCTCCTACACAAGTAGGTGCCCCTCGGGGAGTGTGGTCACATTCCAGAAGGGCTTCTGAGGTCTCCTAGTGCTGCCCTGAATCTAGGAAATTCGACACCCACATCCATACCCTTTAAAGTTTAGAACATGACTGTCTTTAAGTAGGTGAAGAAATTTTTTTTAATGTTTATTTATTTTGAGAGAGAGAGACAGGGCGCAACTGGGGGAGGGGCAAGAGAGAGGGAGACACAGAATCCGAAGCAGGCTCCAGGCTCTGAGCCGTCTGTGCAGAGCGCAACGTGGGGCTCGAACTCACGAACCGGGAAATCATAACCTGAGCCGAAGTCAGACACTCAACCGACTAAGCCACCCAGGCGCCCCTCAAGTCCTTTAAAATTTTACATATTCAAATGAAGAGAACTTCTGGCCCCTTTAAGAAATGAAATTTTACACAGAGAACAACCTGTGTGGTTGCCAGAGGCGGGGGGTGGCTGGGAGACTGGGCAAAATGGGTGAAGGAAAGGGGGAGATACAGGCTTTCAGTTATGGAACGAGTAAGTCACAGCCACGAAAGGCACAACGTGGGGCATACAGTCCATGGTATTGTGACAGCGTCGCACGGTGACAGAAGGTAGCCACACTTGTGAGCACAGCATAACACAGAGACTGCCAAGTCGCTGCTGTACTCGCGTGTAGCACGTCACATCATGTGTCAACCACATGTCAGTAAAAGAAGAATAAAACAAGGAGAAAGAAATTAGATTTGATTTTAGGGA
This sequence comes from Panthera leo, assembly GCF_018350215.1. Lineage (NCBI taxonomy): Eukaryota > Metazoa > Chordata > Mammalia > Carnivora > Felidae > Panthera > Panthera leo. The sequence goes on from NC_056681.1 coordinate 118,451,484, forward strand.
TTTTATTTTTAAGTCATCTCTACCCTCAACACGGGGCTGGAACTCACACCCCCAAGGTCAAGAGTTGCGTGCTCTCCCGACGGAGCCAGCCCGGCGCCCCAAGAAATTGGATTTATTATTTATTTATTTATCTATTTATTTATTTGTTTGTTTATTTATGTCAACACCAAAATTTTAATTAATTAATTAATTTTTAATTGAAATTTTAGTTAGTGACATTAGATTTTTTTTAAAAGTTTAAAAAAAAAATTTTTTTTTTTAACGTTTATTTATTTTTGAGACAGAGAGAGACAGAGCATGAATGGGAGAGGGTCAGAGAGAGGGAGACACAGAATCCGAAGCAGGCTCCAGGCTCCGAGCTGTCAGCACAGAGCCTGACGCGGGGCTCGAACTCACGGACCGCGAGATCGTGACCTGAGCCGAAGTCGGCCGCTCAACCGACTGAGCCACCCAGGTGCCCCAGTGACATTAGATTTTAAATAAAGGATAAATCCTTACACCCATAGATGGTGCTTTCCCCCCTGATACAGAAGAAGTCACATGCTAACGTGGGTCGTAACAATAAGTGCACGTTTTCTTATAAGAATATGGTAATTGGTGTCTGGGTTTTCTGTCAAGCATTTTGTATGATATCAATTATCACCAACAAGGTGTCCTAAAAACGAAACGACAGTACCACAAAATCCTATACACAACAAAAATGTTCAAACGCTGCTCCAAATTCCGTAAAATTACACACTTGTACAATATGCACCGATCTTCAAAAGGGATTCAAACTACTCTCAGGACAGTTAGCATGAAACTACAATTCGACTTAAGTGAATAAATGTATTTAAGTTACATTACAAATAGGCTAGTTTAATATAAAACCTTAAATGATTCCATTAACAGCACTATTTTCCCCTGCCTATTTGAATGTGTTGGGGCCGCTGTCATCTGGGTAGGTTGGGGCAGTTGCCACCTATTTGTTCTTCCAGCAAATATGCCTGTGGCAAGCAGAGGTACTTCAAAAGATTTTTTTGACCTTGGCACTGAGCCCAAATTACTACAGTGGGCTCCTGGTTCTTGTCTGTTTTGTTTGTGTTGATAAAGATGGAAAAGAGGCTGGCTGGCATTTCCCTGTGAAAAGCATTTTTAAAAATTATTTCCTTATTTATTTTTAACATATATATTTAAAGTTTATTTATTTATCTTAGAGAACAAGCCAGGGAGGGGCAGAGAGAAGATCCTAAGCAGGCTCCCGCAGGTCAGCGCAGAGCCTGAGGGGGGGGTGGGTTCGAACTCAGAAACTATGAGATCATGACATGAGCTGAAATCAAGAGTCGGACGCTTAACCAGCTGAGCCACCCAGGTGCCCCCTGCAGTGAAAAGCATTTTTAAGTCAGAGCTGATCTGGCATTTCTCCTCTCTCATACTCCCTAATTTAAAAAAAAAAAAAAAATTTTTTTAATGTTTTATTTATTTTTGAGACAGGGAAGACAGAGCATGAACAGGGGAGGGTCAGAGAGAGGGAGACACAGAATCTGAAACAGGTTCCAGGCTCTGAGCTGTCAGCACAGAGCCCAACGTGGGGCTTGAACTCACGGACCGAGAGATCATGACCTGAGCTGAAGTCGGCCGCTTAACCGACTGAGCCACCCAGGCGCCCCATCGTACACCCTAATTTATCTAAATGTGTAAGGGGTGCTGCTGCTCAGGATCACAGCAATATTGTGGGACAGAAAGCAGGTGTTGCACTGGGCCATGCATATACTGGCCCTCCGGGGCCACCTGCACCCCGAGACCTTACTGACTGCACCCTATACTCCTCTTTCAGGTGTTAACACAGCAGGATGCTGAGTGGGAATTTGCCAATTGTCGGCGACCAGGAGGGAACATTAAGGACCTGGATGAAATAAGTGCCCCCTTTTCTCAAGACAGCCATCTTCAGTCGGGGCTGGCTACTTCCCTCAATCATCCTCACCATCACCCTCGAAGAGAAGAGGGCTGTCACCTCCCCCCAGGTATATAAAAGCCTATGACAGGGAGGGAGACTGAGGTATCACAGGATGGAGAGTCCTGTAGTCTTTTCCTCTTCCTTCTTTTCGTGTTCGAGTGCGGTTTCCCTACCCTCCCTCCTAGCAGTCTCCTCCATAGTCAAGGAGGGGACATTACAACAGGTTCACCCACGGAAAACAGAGGTGATGGCTGTGGGCTTCTTGCTTGGGAGGGGGCCGGTGGACCCGCCCTGAGCCTCTAGGTGAGGAGAGCCAGTGGGATGGGGACAGACTGCCCTCCCACCGTCGAGAGTGGCAAAGCTGTGTGAGCTTTCTCTGGGCCCCAGACACTGTAGAAGGTGGTCAGGCTGGAGTTGCCTTCCAGGGTCCTTGTTCACAGGGACACCACTAGTTCTAGAAGCAAGGAAGGTGTAGGTGGAAGAGGTTGGGCTGGAATCCATCTTCCATATCAGGGGACTGTATGAGGGCTGCACAAGAGAGCCCACAAGGGCATGTGTCCTACATAAGGAGGGCCCCAAAGGCCAGTCATGTTGAGTCTGAGAAGCAGGAGTATAGACTGGTGCTTGGGTATGGAGAAGAATCCCCCTACTCAGGGACTGGGCACGGGGAAGGGAGGAGACTGACATTTAAACTAGACTAGACTTGGGGCGTCTGGGTGGCTTAGCCGGTTAAGTGTCTGACTTCAGCTCAGGCCATGATCTTATGATTTGTGAGTTCCAGCCCCATATCGGGCTCTCTGCTGTCAGTGTGGAGCCGGCCTTGGATCCTCTGTCCCTCTCTCTCTATCTGCCCTTCCCCAGCTCTCTCTTTCTCTCAAAAATAAATAAACATTAAAAAAAAAAAAATAAACTAGACTTTAATAACCAAGAGGGAGAGAAAACAATGGATTCTATGCAAAATGTCACTAAAGGAAAGAAAGAAGCTGCAAGCAGTTTGGGACAAAACGAAATCTTTTCATCTTTGTGTCCCACTGAATTCAGACTATTCGTTAAAACTTTTCCTTTAGATTTGGATATGGGAAAAAGTCGTGTTAGAACAAGAGGAGCTGGAGAAAAGGAGATCTGGAGGGGAAGAATGAGGGGGAAAGAGGAAGAGAGGGCAGAAGGAAAGGAAAAAGGGGAAAGAAAGGGGAAACCACATGTGAAACAACGAGGAGGGGGAGGTAAAGAAAAAAGAGACAGAAAAGCCCACATATATTCTAGAATAAGTCAGCAGCCACATCCTACAGCCCTGAAGTGGTCCTCAGTGTAAAAGCAATGTCCTTGGAAATTCTGAACAACCACCATTCACCGTTTCATATATGTTCTTGACTCTTACACTGCAGAAGCTCTCACTCCAAATCAAGTGGTCGGAGAAGCCGACAGGTAATTGGGATAGCAATTAGCTGATGGGCTCTGGAGAAGGTAACAAGAGTAGAGTCATCCTACGGGCACAATGGAACCAGACCTAGGTCAGATTTGGGGCCTCTGCGACATCACCTCGAAGACGTGTACGTTCCCAGGACGGCATATATTATGATTAAGGATGTGCTACGGGGCCCACAGAGGTTCTGCCAAAATGCCTTACTTGGCCAGCAGGCTCATGAGGTAGGTGGAGGTGTTCGTGTCCAGTCTCAGCGGAGGCACCGTGACGTAGGCGGCCGCGTGGGACCAGTCCTGGTGGTAGTAGTGTAAGCCTGTCAGAGTGGCATGGGCGGTGGTGGTCTCGGCCAGCACAACCTTCCCTAGAAGAAGAAAGGTCAAACCATGACTAGGAAGCCAGTGACCTGAGAGATCACTGGTCTGAGCTTCTCATTTCATAGGCGGAGGAGCTGAAGTTAGAGAGAGGAAGGGACTTGCCCGAGCTTACATGGGGGTTTGAGGGCACAGCTGGGTTCAAGGCCGGAGGGCTCCATATTGCCATGCTGGCTCCAGGCAAGGAGAACAGAAGGGCAAGGGTGCCGAAGAGGGGCAGCACCGCCGTTTCGGGGGACCACGGGTGCTTCAGGGCACTGATGGGAGGAAGGAGGGCCAGGGGTGCGGGTGAGACACCCAAGGGCTCCCACTGGGGGAGAGGCGGGAAGCAGGATCTCGCAGGCAGTTCTACCAGAAGGCTGAAAGCCCTTGCTCTGATTTATCTCCCCAGGTCTGTGACCATGACTTTGTTTCTCCCGTTTCCAGGACCTCACTGGCACCCTGAGCCGGGCCAAGACTATAAGTATAAAAACCTTCAGGTGCTGCCCAGTGCTCAGCAGCAGCCGACACACAGGTATCGGGGCTCGCACACAGGGTGTGGGGTGGCTGGAAGGGAAGCTGGGTCCATACACTGTTACTCCTCCGGGGACTTCCCTGGCATCCCCTTGAAATGTCCACTGGAACCGGTCCAGGATTTTATGTTAGTTGCCAAGGCAACGACCAGTAAAACCCAAGAGGCCAAAAAGATACCAATTAAGGAGCTGACTGAAAACGTGGAAAACTTTCCCAGACCCGGGAGAGGTGACAGACACTTCTGCAGAGCTGTTATGCATGCAAATGCACAGAGGAAAACACTGCTTCTAGCGCACCGAACCCAGGCTAGCGCAGTGCTTCTGCGGGCGGCGGGAGAGAAAAGGGAGTACTCCGGGGGACCCCACAGGGCTGCAACCCCACCACACGTGCGCACGGTCCACTCCAGCCCAAGGACTCGCCTTGCATCTTAGCAGCTGCGATAACGTCACCGGCCGAGATGCTGGACACGTTGACCAGGTATATTGGACAGTGAGTCTAAACAAGGAAACCGGCAGAAAGGAGAGCGCATCAGCCCCATGAACCTAACAAGCACTAGCACAGCCCCAGCCAAACCAGTCCGGGCCCCGGCACCTCCCTCTGCATGTCTTAGCCCCACTCGCAGGGAGAGAGGGTCTTCTACCGGGAAGGCAGGCGGGCAGCCAGAGCACAGACGAGGGGAAGCACGGAGGAGGCAAGCACCAGGGCCCAAGGGGAATGTTGGGGCCGAGCCTCAAATATTTCACCAGCCGGAGTCAAGATGATTTATAACTTAACACCAGGGACTTTTTAAATTTCCTGCTCATGAACGTGACGACCTAGAGACAGTCGTGGATCATACTTCGTATCTAAAATTAAAACGAGGGCTGCCTTATCAGTAGACAGAATGTACCCTCAGAAGAAACAAAATGGAAGAGGTTCAGGGTTCAAAGTCTATGTCAGGCAGGACTGGTCTTGCAAATGGACACCTGGGTTGTAATATCAATGAGCTTTTCCTCTGCTGAGCGGTGCGACAATGGTCCCTGGCTTCACCTGCCTGGGCATATGTTTGAGCTAAAAAACAGGAAGCTGGCTTTTTGTTGTTGACATCTTTCCTTATCCTGGGGTCGGTCTCCGTCAGGAAATCATTGGTATCATAGCCACTGGTGTGCCAGTAAATCAATGTCCTCGACCGGCACCCAGACTTGTAAACTGCTCATGGGAAACTTTTCCCAAATGTTACTCTGATGCCTTCTCTGCTCATCAAAATGAGAGGACAGAGAGCTTAGGAACTGGCCTGACATTTGACGTGCTTGGTGCAACTTTACTAATTCTGAGATCCGCTGGACCTCCAACCTCTGCCTCGTCCCCGGCGTTCCTAACACCACGCCGTCGTGCTTACTTACATCCTTCGGGATCGCCCATGTCTTTTCAGAGAAGAGGTTCTCGAGCATTAGTGCCCGCTAAAACCATGGGTGGGCTTCTTAAAACAGACTGCTGGGCATCGTCCCCAGTTTCTGATTCAATGGGTATGGGCCCGAGAATCTGCAATTCTAAGTTTCTATTTCTAACAAACACGGGTGCTGCTGGTCCAGGCGCCACACTTTAGAAAACTGGTATTCTCGAGGTGACAGCACAGATTATCTGAGCAAATCGAACTCTTTAATGACGGTTTAGGAGAAACAACCTTGGTATATTTCTTGGTATATATCTACTGTTTATAAAATGCCTTTCTTTCTCTGCCCCCCTTTGACCCTCACAATCCTCCTGTGAGAAGTGATATTATCATTCCAACATTAGATAACAAAATAGTGTATCAGAGTGGTTGAGTGATGCGCATACACTGAGAGCTTCGTGTTTGGTAAAGGTCTCACGTCTTGTTCATTTCCTACACCGTGTCAGCACCCCCTCGCCCTGAGCGATACCAAGGAAAACTTCTAAGTGGTCTAGAGGCAGAGGGTTCGATCACGGTTCTCTAAGCAAGCCATCTACCGAATTCCTCTACAGGAAACAGAGTTCATTTGCAGTGAGGCTCTGTGGACACCCAACTCACCCTGCCTCCCATGGGAGCCATTTCCACTTGAGCAATGAAGCCAGACTCAGCAAGCTCACGGCGGTGGGGGGGGGAGGACAGAGAGCTGGCAGCTAGGAGGACTTCTGCCAGGTCTGTGGGAATAACAACACCCAGGAAACGGTTTTGGGGTCCTGTGAACCAGGCATGGTGGTGGCACCCAGGGCAGAATGGGACCCCACTGTGTAGACTGAAGATGCTGGTTTCTGATCCCAGAGTCAAGAATGGGTTTAGGGCGAGCCGGGGTCTACTTACCCTGTTTGCAATGGTGATAACTCGGTGAGTGGCTTCAGCCTCCAGCTGTAAGAAACAAAGGACAGGAAGAAAACAAGCTTCAGCCTCTCTCCCAAGCAAGCCCACCTCTGCTCAAGAGCCCACTTTGTAGAAAGTGCTGGAATATCCAACATTGGGCCGGAGGGGCCAAATGCACCCACAGGGGCTGGCTCGGGGGGTAAGCCCTGGACAGGGGCACCAAGCTCCAACCACCTCTTCTCACCCTAAGAGAATCCGAGGATTTACTACACCAGGCATATCCTCGCTGGATGCTACTCAGGCCTTAAATAAAAGGCAACGAGGGGCACCTGGGTGGCTCAGTCAGTTAAAGCATCTAACCCTTGGCTTCAGCTTAGGTCATGATCTCATGGTTCGTGGAATTGAGCCCTGCATGGGGCTCTGTGCTGTCTGCTTGGGATTCTCTGCCCCCCGCCCCCTTAAAAATAAAGAAATAAACTTTAAAAAATTTGGGGGGGCGCCTAGGTGACTCAATCAGTTAAGCATATGACTCTGGCTCAGGTCACGATCTCACGGTTCTCGAGTTTGAGCCCCACCTCAGGCTCTCTGCTGTCAGCCCGGAGCCCGCTTTAGATCCTGCTTTGGATCCTCTGCTGCTACCCGCCCCCCTCTTCTTCTTTCTGCCCCTACCCCACTCACGGGAGCTCTGACACTCTCTCTGTCAAACTGAAACATTAAAACAAATTTTTAAAAATTCTTCCCTATCTGGGGCACCTGGGTGGCTCAGTCGGTTAAGTGTCTGACTCTTGATTTCAGCTCAGGTCATGATCTCATGGTTCATGAGTTCTAGCCCTGCATCAGGCTCTGCGCTGGCAGTGTGCAGCCTGCTCGAGATCCTCTCCCTCCCTCTCTCTCTGCCTCTCCTTAGCTCATGCTCTCTCTCTCTCTCTCAAAAAAAGAAAAAGGCAACAAAAGGAAACAGAACCTAGAAACCCCTCCGTGTTTTCTGGGGTATTCTTTCCACAGCCACCTCAGCGCAGTAGCAAGGAATGATACTCACTAATATCAAGCTGGAAATTAACCTAGATCCGAGTTTCTGAACTTCGGCACCATGGATATTTTGAGTCGGGTAACTCCTTGTGGCAGGGGGCTATCTGGGCACTGTAGGATCGATCGTCAAGCAGCATCCCTAACCTCTCTCCACTGGATGCCAGCAGTACCACACCCTCCCCCTGCCCCCCCACCCCCCAAGGTGGGACAACCAAAAATACCTCTGGACATTGTCAGATGTCTGCTGGAGGGCAAAATCTCTCCTGGCGTAGAGCCTTTAACCAGTAGATGATAACAGTGGTGACTCTCGCTATTAATACCCTACAGTCAGAGCTTGGCTTTTTCCCTCATACAACTGAACAAAGCCCAGTCCTGGGCCCACCCGCCCACTCCTGTCCTTACAGGTCCTCGCAGGGCCTTGCATGTCTGATGGCAGTGCCATGACATCTGGTCTCTGGCTCCTCGTCCCTCAGGGCCTCCCATCGATCCCTCATGGACATCCAGCCACCACTCTGCATTGGACGCTTCGAAGAAATGGGAAATAGCTTTCTCTTCACAAACGGTAGGTGTCGGAATGGGGTCGCAGGACGAGAAGGCACGATTTGTCCAGTGAGGTCCCCTCCAGAACAGACATCTTTAGCGGGGGGACCGCTGGGGATTTGTGTGGGCACCCTGCCAAACTGTGCCAGGATTAAACCAGAGGGCAGAGGAGAGCAGGGCTTTTCATGATCACCACGGTGGTTAATATGGTAACAAGGGGGCAAGAGTATAGACACGTATGTGCTTCTGGTTTCTGGCGGGAAGGGTCCAAAGTTTTCCTCAGATGCTCTCATTCCTACAACACTAAATCACTGGCTTATAATCTGGAATTTCTTCTTACACCCGAAAGCGCTTTCACTCTGTCTTTTCTTTCCCCATTCAATTTTTGGGGAACGCAGCCCCCGATGTGCTCACATGGTCTCCCTCAGATCCCTGAAATCAGAATCAAATTAGGTGGGTCTGGTTTCCTCCAAACAGTCTTTCCCAAGGAAGCTCAAGGCCAAGGCAGCCTCCGCTGGGCGATGGCTGTTCCCTGAAAAGCTTCCAGATGCGAATTTCACCCATGGAGAAAGCGATAATATGCAACTTATATTTACTGATGCCTCTTCTATCCTAAAGGTTCTGTGAATCCACAGGAAAGAAGCTGAGAAGAGGCAGAGTCAGTTTTCCTCACCTCCTCTGGGCGGCTGATCTCGATTCCTTCTGGGCCCGTGATTCCCAAATCTAGCGCCTCCTTAGCACCCTGAATAACAGCAAAAGAAAGAAAATTGAGAGAACCATACAGATACGAGAAAATAACGAACCCCAGGGACACGAAAGCATGCCGGACACCGTGCATTCCAATAGGCTGCCGCTTTGCTCACTTCTGCAGTATCCGCCTTCCAAAGAGGGCAGAGTAAGTATGGGGTTCCCTGGCAGCCAGGCTCTCCTGCACCTCACTTCCTAAGGACTGAACGTATTTTTTTTTTCCTCTTAAAATTCCAGTTCTAGAACTAGCCAATAGGCTTGGGACATCAAAGACCATCGGTCTGAAAAATCAGAATTTCCCCACCGGAAATCTAGTCAAATCTCTAGTTTCCAGCAACACCTAGAATAACCCTTACCAAGCATCCTATTTAAGATCCAGGAGGTACAAAGGGATTCATCTACCAGTGAGCAGATTGCTATAATATCTCAGTTCCTCGGGGGTGGTGGGGGAGAGGTAATAGGAAAGCGGAGGAAAGAGGAGAGCTGACTGTCATTTATTCTGATGTCAAATCTCATTAAAAATATTTCTTAGAGGTGCTCCAAGTTCTTTTGCTATCATGGAATTTAAATATCATATCACTAGAACTAAGACATTATCATCTAAGACTTAGAAACCCTTTTGGACTATGAAGAGATTTTTTTTTTTTTTTTTTTTTTTTTTTTTTTTACAGACAGACGGTAGACAAGTTTGGATTTTCTGACGAAGATTTGTCACCTGGGGTGTTAACATCTCACACTGCCTTTTATGACTCATTTTGTGTGGACAAAATTGTGGGATGGGCGATGGGTGGTCAGGAATCCCGCTGAGAACTGTCTCTATTGGTGCCCCAGCCCCCCTTCCCCAATATTCTCTATGGCCTTGCCTCAGCCACGAGCTCCCCATTCTCAGCGTGGACTCGGGGGATCGCTCCAATGTCCTTGCAAGCGTGCAACACTTGATAGAGCTCACTGTCCCGAAGCATATACAAGTCTTTGTAGGTCATGAACATCTGGAAGGAGTTGACACCCTTCTCCCTTACCAGTGTCTCCATTTCTGCTTTCACCTGGAGAGCAAAATGCAAAGGCAATGCCACGTGAGTACAGATGTTCAAGAGGCTGACGGGCCCAGGATGGAGGAGATGGGGGCCAGTGGGAGGAATGACCATACGGCCACCTGCAACCTTGCAGTATCTCACTTTCTGCCCACCCCCCGGGCCTCTGTGAGGTCAGGTGAGCAAACGGATGCAGAAGGACTTTGAAAATTGCCAAGCATGGGGCTCCTGGGTGGCTCAGTCGGTTAAGAGTCCGACTTCGGCTCGGGGTATGATCTCGCGGTTTGTGAGTTCGGGCCCCGCGTCGGGCTCTGTGCTGACAGCTCGGAGCCTGGCTCCTGCTTCGGATTCTGTGTCTCCCTCTCTGCCCCTTCCCTGCTCGTTCTCTGTCTTTCTCTCTCTCAAAAATAAACAAACATTAGGACAATTTTTTTTAAATAAAAAAAAAAAAGAAAATTGTCAAGCATGACACAAACGTAGGAACCATATTGTGACCATCTAGGCATGTTTCTGCTGTCGTATAGGCTTGTCTTGTGTTTCTAATTCCAAGTCAGCCTTATTGGTGAATGCATTAACAGCGTTTACCCCCAAGGCCTGTGCTCCCCACTCCCATAATGGAAGTGGTGTTACAAAGAAGGCACAATAGGGGCGCCTGGGTGGCTCAGTCGGTTGAGCGTCCGACTTCGGCTCAGGTCATGATCTCACGGTCCGTGAGTTCGAGCCCCGCGTCGGGCTCTGTGCTGACAGCTCAGAGCCTGGAGCCTGTTTCGGATTCTGTGTCTCCCTCCTCTCTCTGACCCTCCCCCGTTCATGCTCTGTCTCTCCCTGTCTCAAAAATAAATAAACATTAAAAAAAAAAATTTCAAAGAAGGCACAATAATGCTGAAACTCCTGAGACCCAGGGCGCCTGGCTGGCCCGCCTGGCTATATGAATATGGAGATTCATCCTAATGTTGTTCACATTGGGGAAAAATGGAAGCAACGTTGGTCTGACAGCAGGAAAACAAATTGAGGTTTATCTCCTTGATAGGACATGAAGCGGCCACTGCACCGATGGTCATGAAGACCATGCAGCCACACAGAAAATGCTCACACTTAAGTGAAGGAGTTACTATGTAAAAAGCACACATGGAAAAAAAAAAAAAGACTGGAGAGAAATAAGCCAAAGTAACAAGAGTGGTTGTGTTGGGATAACCAGAATGATGGGCTTCTTTTCTCTTTCTAAAATCGATAGGAAAAAAATTATTTGATAATAACAAAAAGAATTTAAAATTCTAGATGCATGGAAGTCCCCACAACCTCTGGGGACTTAGGGAGGGCTGGCCTGGCCTCAGTGTTGCTGAGAATCTGAATGGACGCCCTATTCCAGGCCAGCTCCGGGGGGAGGGAATACAGAAGCTCGGGGTAAGGTCGTCCCCCCAGGAGGGTGTCGAGAATAAACAAAACCCCCTCCTCCGATAAGGGCCGGCTGCCATTCAGGGTGGGTCTGCACTTTTACCCAATGCCAGCAGGGAGGTCTTCATGGTGTGAAGGTTGGAGGGCTCCAAGGCCTTTCATAAGGACCATGTCTGACATAACAGAGGAGAGTGGGGGAGCTCCACGCTCAAAGCTAAAACCCAAGGGCAGAAGGACACAAGGCTTTTAATTACCACCTCAGAAGGGACACAGGCCCTTTAGACCAGCCTCCCTAGCTGAAGAAGTTTGTAAAACGTCAATGCTTGTTTCGTTGTTGTTGTTTGTTTTTTTTGTTTGTTTGTTTGAAGTAAACTCCATGCCCAATGTGGGGCTAGAACTCACCACCCTGAGATTAAGAGCCTCATACTCGACTGACTGAGCCAGCCAGGCGCCCCAGTGCTTGCTTAGGATGCCCACACAGGTCCTGGCACCTGTACCAGTACAGAATTGGTGGTGGAATGGGCATCCAGGCTGCTTCTCTGGGGTAATAAGTGGTAAAACTCCAGAAATGAAGCAAAATCTAAATGTCTGTTTTTAGGAAGTGGGAATCTGGGTGGAGGGGACTAGACTCTGCCCCTGGGGCCTGGGGCAGCGGGGGACGGGAAAGCCAGAAGCGAGGGGCACAGGGGCTGAAGTGAGAAAGGGCTCAGTGGGAGCCAGCCTCAGCCACAGGCCAGAAGCAGCCTCGGGGCTCTCAGAGCAGGAGCCGGGCCCCAGGAGGAAAAAAGTGGCCCAGTCCCATTTATCCAGGTGGCACGGAGCCAGGACAGGACTCTCTTGTTCTGTTCGGAGACCTCAGGTCCATGCCGTCACTTCCGGCATGAAAACAGTACGTCCCCGGGAGCCTGACTCTTGCCAAGCCCGCTGCTCAGCAGAAGTGGCACCCGATGAAGAGTATCAAGACACGTTGAGAGCTTTGTGGTCTGAGCAAGGAGTCAGCCGGCGTTCCCCAGGCCTCTGGTCTCAGGCCCTCTGGGTCTGCTGGAACACTGGCTCTTGAAATTAAGCAGAACAAGCCTTGTCACCCCCTTGTGGAATCATGTGTTCTTTTCTTTTGGCATCTGGGGGAGTTAGGATGGTGGGGGGCGTCCCCTACCTGTGGGAGAGCACCCCACCCCAGCTGACTCCACCCAAATGGCCCCTCTCCCTAAAAAAAGCACTTATTCTTTCGGGATTCTACCCAGCACTGTTACCTTGGGTGCCCACCAGGTGATCCCCACATGCAGGGCGTAGTCACAGCAGACCTTGGGGTCGGCCAGACCCCGACACTTCTCGTAGGCTTCCACGAGGGAGGTCTCCTTGTCAGGCAGGACGTGGCCGATGACCATGGTGGTGCCTCCGACTAGTGCCGCCTGTGGGGGACGGGAAAAGCAGTCTCATCACATCCCTTCCCACATCCGAGTCACTGACGCAGGGAGACACCTGAGGTCCTTGGGTGGACATTCAGGACAACCACAGACCCTATTAAGCGAGAGGCTGTGAGGCCCCAGTGCAGCCACGCTTGGGAAATTTTGAGGAGCTAGACACACACTGGAGGCCATGTGTCAACCTTCATCACCCCATTGGATCCAGTACACAAACCTGCCTCTTCCTCATCTTGGGTTGTGGCTCAGTGCTTTGGAAAAACCACTTAGTGTGTCACTGGAGCCTCAAAGCCAGCCTCTATTTCCCAAAAAGAAGAGTCCCTCCACTCCCAACAATTTTGACCAACTTGAATATATACATGACATAATCAAATGTTTAGTGCAATATAATGCGTCCATTTATAATGTTTATTTAGTGATACACACAGATTTTTTAAATTTCTAAATTTTTTTTTGAGAGAGAGGGAGAGACAGCATGAGCAGGGGAGGGGCAGAGAGAGAGGGAGACACAGAATCCGAAGCGGGCTCCAGGCTCTGAGCTGTCAGCACAGAGCCCGACGCGGGGCTCGAACTCACGAGCTGTGAGATCGTGACCTGAGCTGAAGTTGGATGCGTAACTGACTGAGCCACCCAGACGCCCTATTACACATGCATATTTAAATCCTAATGAATAAAATTTAGTTTGGATACATTGTTTTGTCTTATTCTCTCATATTCCATGAAACAATTTTATTCAAAGTTTTCATATGCATTTTCAACATCGAGGCCTTTGTGTTCAGTTTCTCCAAGCATGCTAAGTTCATTTCCATTTATCTTGTTTGAGATGGAGCAGTTTTTAGGTCCCTGTATGATTTATCAATGAAAAATTATCCTATTCACAATCTCCACATGACATCACTTAACAAGAAATCTTTAAAAAGCCTCTCTTGTAATTCCAGGAATAATGGCTAAATCTGTATTAAAGCTCCACCTCCCCCGCCCACACATACGCTTTTTTTTAAGCCAATTTTGTCAGGTGACCCGCACACGCCTCCAGAACTAGCATTGACCAAAGGTTGTTCCACGTTAATGTGTTGTTCCCCAACAAAACTTCATCAAAATAGAATAATTAAGAGAGAGCTCCACCCCTTGGAGAGCTCCGATAGAAGGTGACTCTCTTTTTCCAATGAGTAAGTCTGGACAAACCCTGTCTTTCTTTTTGGGTCCTTGCAATAACTTAGATGAGCCCAAGCTTGAGTCCCCGCTCGCCACCTCCCAGCTGGATAACTTCAGCCACATTACTTAACCTCTCTGAGATGCTTTACCTATAATAGCTACTATAATAGCTACTTAACCTCTCTAAGCTTTACCTAAATTAGCTTCCTTCCTGGATCGTTGGGAAAGTCAACTGCACCGTTCTCTAATAAAATGGACTGAGTGAAGTCTGTCGTAATGTGTGTTTAATCATCCAGATTTGGACTGTTTATCTCTGACAATGAAATTGTCTTAATGATTCCTGCTTCTCTAGTCAGTCAAATCCTTGATCACAAATCAGATCAGAAATATTGCTGGGGAATGGGGAACTGAAAAAAAAAAAAAAGTTCAGCGGCCAAACAATTAAAACTCTCGCAACACAGATTCTCCTTGTTGTCCCTGGCTGGGAGACCACTTTCCCTGTTGCCGGGAGTTCAGAGGTCCAACTTCTTGCATGGCTTAAAGCAACCAACAGAGGGCGGTAGTTCTGTGGCAGAGATGGGTAACCAGAATGGCGGAGGGCGGGGGGGGGGCGGGGGCGGGGGGGAAATGAGAGAAGGGAAAGAGCCGCTGATTGTAGCTTTACTAGCTGGCTTCTATTTGTGATCCCGATCGTGTCAGGCTGATTCATCCTCATAGCAGGTGGTTGTACTCTATTCTGCCCCGAAATGCATTTTTTGCCTTTATATGCAGAGATGGGGGTGCGGGTGGGGTTATCTATTGGGATTTTATACACTAAATTGTTTTATTTTTCTGTGGTTCTAGATTCTTTTTTTTTTTTTTTTAACGTTTATTCACTTTTTTTTTTTTTTTTTTTTTTTTTTTGAGAGACAGAGCATGAGTGGGAGAGGGGCAGAGAGCGAGGGAGCCACAGAATCCGAAGCAGGCTCCGGGCTCTGAGCGGCCAGCACAGAGCCCAGCACAGAGCCCTACGCTGAGCTGGAACTCAGGAACCGTGAGATCATGATCTCAGCGGAAGTTGGATGCTTAACCGACTGAGCCACGCAGGTGCACCTCGATGGCTTTCTTTCTTCTGCACTCCCCTCAGTATGTCTGTAGCCTTGGGTAGAAAAAAGGAGACCTGGAAACAGCATGGTATAGGATGATAAGAGAAGCAAGACTTCTTAAGATCTGTGGGTCCCAGAGCGAGAGTAGAAAAGGAGGTCCATGTGCTGAATCTCTAAATAGTTAAAAGTCACAGATCAAGCTAATAGTTAAAAGTCACAGAATACCTCCTATCCTCCTACTCTGACAAATACGTGACCAAGAAGACCAGGCCTGGATTTGGAGTTCTTGGGGTCCTTGCAGCTCTGAGCTACACCGTAGGGGATACTGGCCTTCAGCCTTTGCACTGCCCCCAGCCCACACCCCTGCTTTGGGTTCATCCTGCAGCCCGCAGGCCTCTCATCTGCTCACTCCCTGCAAAATGCTGCCCGTGGACCTAGGCGAACAGGCACTGGTGGTCTGGCCCCCAAGGAGGACAGATGCAAGCATACATAGGTCCTAGAAGTGCTCAGGGTCATCTGTTAGGGGATTCCAGGGACCCAGAGTGTGGTCTGGAAGAGGACAGGGGGCTCTGGGCAGACATGGCTCCTCTTGCCTGAGTCTAAGGACAGTCACTGAAGAGTTCAGGTAGGTGTCACTGGGCAGTGGTCCTGACTTTCCCACTTTCTGGCTGTAATCCAGCGCCAGCTGTATACCCACTCGGACCTCCCCTCCCAGAGGAGATCAGGTGGCCATGGATGTGAGAGCCTTTATAAGCTGGGAAGGAGCACATAAATATCTGCAATAATTATTTCTACTATTAACCTCAGGCCTCAAAACAAGAGTTTAACAGGATCAGCAAATACTCCCCCAGCTGCGGGTTCAGGAGCCCAGACCAGATGCTGGATGTACAAGGGTGTATGAGCACTTGCTTCCTCTCAGGCAAGAGACACACATAGCTGGCTTTTAAAATATGTACAGTTCCAACCCACGGGACGAATGCCGACAAGCTCTGTCTTCCTGGGAATGTGATATCACAGATGTGACAGACCTTTTTACTGTCATCCCACATAAAACATCCTTGTAGAAATCAACAGAGAGCATGACCCAATCCTGTTCCCGAGGATTTCAAAAGGATTATGTTTATGAATATGTGACCGTGTGACTACTGAATGTTCCTGTTTTTCTGCAAAAAATGGTGTGGGTTAAGCAAGCTGTGGACAATGTTTAATGGAAGTCAATAGAAATGATGTTCATGGAGGCTAAGTCATAACATGGAAAAAGGGTGATACTGTAATGAGCGAAAAAGACAGAATTCAATATGTGTACCCAAGATGCTTAGAAGGATGTTTAAACACACAGGCACCCACACAAGGAAAAACATGGAAGGAAATATACCAAAACATTAACAAGGACTGTTTTCAGTGATGAGAGTCTGAGTTATTTTTTTCTAGTTTTCTGAAATTTACTTAATAGAATCAATTACTTTATTTATAATATCTATTTTAAACATAAATTTGGAAGAAGCTAAAAATTACTTAAAGTTTAGTTAACCATGCTTGTGTGTTTAAAATATTTTCTTTTAAAGTTATGTAACATTTCAACCATACGGTAAAAGTATAGAAAATAACACACAGGCATGAACCCACTAGTCAAACATAACAGATGTTAACATTTTGCTGTTGTTTAAAACACATTTAAAAAAAAATGAAATACAGGGGCGCCTGGGTGGCTCAGTTGGTTAAGCAACCGACTTTGGCTCAGGTCAGGATCTCATGGTTCATGAGTTCGAGCCCCGTGTCAGGCTCGGTGCTGACACCTCAGAGCCTGGAGCCTGCTTTGGATTCCGTGTCTCCCTCTCTCTCTGCTCCTCCCCTGTTCATGCTCTGTCTCTCTGTCTCTCAAAAATAAATAAATGTTAAAAAAAATTTTTTAATGAATAAATGTTAAAAAAAATGAAAAAAAAAAAAAAAACCAATACAACCAAAACCCTCCATCCTGTTCCCTATCCCTCTCCCCTGAGGTGGATCATCCCATCTCTGTTTTCATGCTTTTACTATGTTTGTTTCGTGAATTTTAAAAATTTACACCAAGTACTATCCGTACCTTTTTGCAACATGCTTTTTAAAAATTCAACATCTTTAAGATTTATTTCTTCCATTCTAATTAATTAATTGTATGAATACTCCTCCATGTACATATTCAGTTCTAATTCGTGGGCATTTACCG
Organism: Panthera leo; assembly: GCF_018350215.1. Lineage (NCBI taxonomy): Eukaryota > Metazoa > Chordata > Mammalia > Carnivora > Felidae > Panthera > Panthera leo. The sequence continues at coordinate 118,468,638 of NC_056681.1, forward strand.
CTACACATGGCGCTTGAGGATTCTTGCACACACATGAACGGTCCCCACTTTCAGGGTATACGTCGCCCGGAAGTGGAGTTGTAGCTTCGTGCACATGCGCACCCCCAATTATACCACGCCGGACCACGGACGGGCTAACTCACCAGGGCCTCCTGGAGCCTGGTGGCTGACGAAGTCTGCCCATTTACCAACGCAAGCCCTTAATTTTTTACATACACTGCTGCCCAGCCAAGCATCCCCATTGAGAATGTGGCATTTGTTTTAATCGTGAATGTGGGACTTCACATCTCTCACTATTAAGTTAACACGGACACTGGGACTATTTGTTTAACCAACAGACACAGCATCATGATGCACATTTGGCAGAGATGAAACATAATTTTAGTGTTTCAAAGGGTTACCATGATTTGTCTCTGACATATTTGATATTCTGCTGGATAAGTCTGGGTTTATCTGATGCCCAGTAATGTCACCTCCATTTGTTTCCTAATAAAACCCAACGTGCTTAATGGGGATCCATTTTCTGACCGACTTTCCAGGCATACACTTGGCAAGAACTTGTACTGAAACTAAACCTAAACCGGATATAAATGTCATCTTTATGCATCAGAAGTCATCGGACGGACGCCTGTGGGGCACGCAGGGTCTCTGTATTGACCAGGGCCATGCTCAGCAAGTTGGAAAGAAACTTCAGAAAAATAGGACTTATTTGCTGCCGTCACAGTATTGGAGAGAAGAGTGTACTGGCCCTCCTTGCCTTTGTCAGGACAGAGCTCTTTGGAGAATCACTCACTTATCTTCTGCATTGCTGCAGCTCGAATCACGTTTTGCTGGTTTCCCAGTAGCAATGGTTTTTTTTAATCTTCCAATTTCACCCTCCTGCCCCTGCCCTGCAACCCTTCTGTCAAAGAAGCAGCTTGTTCCAAGGCTGAACCAGTAAGTCAAGGCACAAACTTTGTGCTCCGCTGTTGAGAAGGCACTTGAGCCAGAGATAATTCGTGGGGTTTTTCATGGGGGAAGAGGGAGAGGCTTCCTGGAGTGTATTTTCATATAGCACATAGAAAAGGGGTGTGTTTGGGGGGGGAGGTGATTGGAATCGGAAAAGCAGGATCTGCCGCTACCTAGACCTATCGATCAAGGGCAACTTAATCTTTAAAGGGGGGACGCTACAGCACTGAGAACCAAATAAGTATTTGGATGTGTTTTGTAGGCTGAGCGTCAAGTAAACATTTCTACATTTCCTAATGCAGCTGGGAAAGCCATCGTAGGTTCAGCTAGATCTGCTTCTCTTGGAATCACTGAACCAGTTCTTTTTCTTTGCACATGAAAATTCTCTTCTTTTATTCACAATCTCCCAAAGTACAAGAGAAATAAAATCACCAGCTCGGTGATTCCTCTCTTGCTCGGAGTAACTTCCTGCACCATCAGGGATCTGTTGGTTGCTTACTGGCCCTTTGGAAAGCCTTCCCCCCCCCCCCCCCAATATTTACCTCTGAGAGAGAGAGAGAGAGAGAGAGAGAGAGAGAGCGAGCATGAGCAGGGGAGGGGCAGAGAGACAGGGAGACACAGAATCTGAAGCAGGCTCCAGGCTCCAAGCTGTCAGCACAGAGCTCAATGCGGGGCTCGAACTCACGAACCGTGAGATCATGATCTGAGCCGAAGTCAGACACCCAACCAACCGACTGAGCCACCCAGGCGCCCCTGGAAAGCCGGTTCTTAAATACCACTCAAGTCCTGGAACTTGAGAAGCTTTCCAAAAGGAGGACCTGAGCACTTCATCAAGTGAGATGATACATCTATGGTACTTAGAACCATGCCTGGCACTCTAAGTAAATATCTTTCTCATCCTGAAACACAAGCCCACAAGCCAGGGCCAGCTTTGTGGGCTGTGCAGCCCACAGTGCCCTGCATTTAGAAGGGCTCTGTGCTTGGATCGTTTAATGTTTTGCTGTCATCATCTTAAGTTTCTTAATGATCTTTTAAGAAGGAGTCCCACCTCTTTATTCATGACACTTGCCTGATGTAGGGTGATGAGGCTCTTACACTTGCCTGATGTAGGGTGATGAGACTCTTAACTTTACTTAGCTTTACTGCCAACTCAAGCCAGCTCTCTGACAATTCCCTTCCAGGCCGCTTGAGTGCTGACCTCTGCTCTGACCACTGCCCCATCCATTCTCCTTCGGAGTCACCCCAACCTCTTTCTATCAAATGCCTCTTTTCTGTGAAAACAAAACAAAACAAAAACAAAAACAACCCTAGCTTTTCTGCAGAGCATCCATTTGATGTGTGATCAGTTCCCTGGGGCTACCCTTTCTGTCCCTCCCGCTACATACAGCTCTCAAGTCTTTTCTCCACCCATGATTTACAGCCTGTTGAGCAGCTTGCAGCTGACTGGTTTTCTCCAAACTGTGCGTTCGCAATTAATCGCACTCCCAAACTTCCTTTTACTTTCCACGCCTACCTTCTGGGTCCATGGCCTCTCCCACACCATCTGGGGCCTGGTCCCACCTCTGATTTTGCAGTGCTCTTACCCTAAACATTACCATATCTAAAACTCGCACTTCAGGGGCGCCTGGGTGGCGCAGTCGGTTAAGCGTCCGACTTCAGCCAGGTCACGATCTCGCGGTCCGTGAGTTCGAGCCCCGCGTCAGGCTCTGGGCTGATGGCTCGGAGCCTGGAGCCTGTTTCCGATTCTGTGTCTCCCTCTCTCTCTGCCCCTCCCCCGTTCATGCTCTGTCTCTCTCTGTCCCAAAAATAAATAAAAAACGTTGAAAAAAAAATTAAAAAAAAAAAAAAAAAAAAAAAAAAAACTCGCACTTCATTCTTTGATTTTTCTGCAGAGAAAACAGGCAACCTTCAGTTACAACGCATTTCGAGAAAAGGACATTTTCCCACATTTAATCCGCCTGTCACGTAAAGGCATATTAATGTCATATTTAGAGGCAAAACAGTATAGTGACAAGAATCAGCCTTTAAGGCAGGCAGATCCAGGTATAAATCCTAGTTGTAAGACACTTACACTTAGTTGTAAGACCTTGGACAAGCTGTTTAATCTCTGAGCTCCATTTCCTCATTTTTTAAATGTTTATTTATATTTGAGAGAGAGAGAGGGAGAGAAAAAGACAAGAGCGTGAGTGGGGGAGGGGCAGAGAGAGAGAGAGAGAGAGAGGGAGACAGAGAATCAGAAGCAGGCTCCAGGCTGTCAGCACACAGCCTGATGCAGGGCTCAAACCCACCAACCATAAGATCATGACCTGAGCCGAAGTTGGATGCTTAACCGACTGAGCCACCCCGGTGCCCCTCCATTTCCTTATTTGTAAAATGAGGATAATAATATATACCCATGGGGTCACAATAGTTAAATGAGATAATGCATGTAAAGTACCTAGTGCAGTGCCTGCACATAGTCGGAGCCCAATAAATGGTAGCGATTATCACCAGTAAGCGTCACTTGTAGGTAGCACTAATGTGCACACCGTGTGCCCTCTATCACGTGTATCAGATGGTCCAGAAAGGCGAGAAATGTTAAGCACCTGAGGCACTTAGAGTGTGGCTGGCAAACAGGACAAGAAAAAGCTTCATTTGTAATAGAAACGACTGCTAAGTACTGTAAGAGTACAGGGCAAAGATAGCATTCCTCCTGATGACACCATCAAGTGCAAACAGGCGGGCCGAGAGCCGGAAGGCGGGCGTGATGGTGTGGGCAAAGGCGGGGCGGGGGGGGGGGGGGGGCGCGGCCGGAGGACAGACAGCACACCTGTCTGGTTTGGGCCAAGGCAGGTCTGATTAGGACCAAACATGTGAGGACCTTGCCGAACCTGGATTCTGTCCGGTCAGCAAAGTTCAGCAGCTCGTGTGCTGTGCCGGCGGTGGTCCTGAGGGAGCTTGGGAGGGGGCGGTTAGGAGCACATTTACAGACGGGACGCTGGCTACACCCCCAGCCCTGGACGCGTCTGTGGTCACAGCAGGCTTCCGGGCAGGGGAAGAACATGACGTATGGCTTCGGAACATGACCCTGGCTGTGGGGTGCCGGCTGCATTGTCATGGCCCTGAATTTGGGGGTGGGGACGGAAGAGACAGGTGGAAGCTGTTTCTCAGAAGACAAAGAAGAAGAAAGGGAGTTTTCGTTTGCCTTAAGATAGAGCTGAGTGTCAACCCAGTGGAGGCGAACATCACTAACGGTAACCGACGCCCACTGAGCCTGTGCTCTGTGCCCCGTGAATTCTCACAACGACCCTGCGAAAAAGGTGCGTTATTGTGCCCATTACTCCGATGAGGAAACCTGAGGGCTGATCTTCATATCTGTTAGGCTGGGAGGCACCCCTCTTTCCATCCATTCAAGAGGGGCGGGTAACAGAGAAAGGTGGAGATGATCAGAAGGGGTCCCAGACCCCTTAGCAAAACGGGAAGTGGAATCAAATTCCCGGAGGCAAGGGGTGGGAAAATTAGGAGTGTGGCACCGAGCCAATGCTCCTATGGGAGTTACACGCAGAATCAACTAGAGAGGGCTGGAATCAACATGCTGCTCTGAGGGACCGGTGAGGCCGGCAGCGGGTGCAGGGGAAGCAACCTGGGAGAACTGAGGGAGCGGGGAGCCCAGGGAACAGGGCTGGCTCGAGGCAGAGGTCCAGCGCAGCATCAGGAGGGAGGCATCTCAGGGCTGGCCCAGAGTTTGGTTGGGGCTTAGAGTGACATTTGCATTTTTACGTTCGTAAGCAGTGCGTGGAGGCAGGATCTCAACAGGTAGACTCGGGGCACACACGCTACCACCGCGAGCAGCACTGCTGAGGAGTGAGCGAAGGGTCTGGGATGCGGTGTGAGATCCCCATCTCTCCTCCTCCCACCAGCCTCAGCAATAAAGAACAGGCCTGACAGCCTGCTGCAGGGAGCAGCTGGGTCGCACGCAGGTCAGGAGGCTGGCAAGAGCCCTCCTCCTCCTCCCCTTCTGTCTCAAATTCCTGAGTACAAAGGGGCGCTGACTCTCTTGGGGGCTGCAGCCGCCCGGTGGCCTGGAAGGGCTACCCCGCAGGAAAGACAGTTCCTGAGCTCTGGGATTCCCACCCCTGGAGGCGCCCAAGGCAGTGGAGAGTCACCCCTACTATAGGGACTTTGGATGAAACTTGACCCAGGGAGGATCTCCTGGACAGCTGCCCCCCCAGCCCAAGGACCTGGTCCCTTTCTCCCCCAGGGCACGGGCTGCTCCAGGAGCGGGTCACACAGCAAAGTACTTCCCTCATCTAATCTTCACAACCACCACGGGCGACAGACGTTTTCCTCACCTCAGTGTTTGAGAGGTGGGCCAGAACTGGGGTCTAGGTATCTTCCCTCCAAATCCCATACTCTTCTGTAATGCTCAGAACAGATCTGACGCCTGTGAAACAGTTACGAAGCACAGAATCTCACAGCCTGGGGTGATCTCACCCCTGCATCAGGGTCTCCCAGAGGGAAGACTTAAAATAGACAACCGATAAGGAAGTATATACATCAGCCCTAACATCTTGTCGTTTCTGGAAGCAGGGATACATGCATACCAACTGGTGGGAGAATGTAAAAGCATGCATGAGACGATGCCCGTTTTCATGGTTAAGACATTTCCTTTAAACCACGGAACGAACTGTGTTAATTCCCAGACACGGCAGATGAGCATGTTGCGGGGACACAGAAGCAGCTTGCACAGTAGAAAGTGACATCATTCTCACCGAAGCCAGCAGACCACTGTGGCAGTTAACGCTGCCTGAACTCACACTCAGGAAAGAAATTAACGTTTACTGATGGCCTACTGTGTGCAGTGTCCTTAATATTTATTATCTTTTTTTTAAAACGTTTATTTATTTTGAGAGAGAGAGAGAGAGAGAGAGAGGGAGAACGCACGCAGGGCGTAGGGTATGGGCAGAGAATCCCAAACAGGCTCTGCACCGTCAGCGCAGAGCCCGATGTGGAGCTCAGACTCACGAAGAGTGCGATCATGCCCTGAGCCGAAACCGAGAGTCGGATGCTTAACCTACTGAGCCACCCAGGTGCCCCTTAACATTGATTGTATTTGCTCCTCAAAATGAGTCTCTAATTGAAAGCAAGGACTCAGACAGATATATGTGGTTGCACCATTATTCATGACAGCCAGAAGCTGGAACGAACCCAAGTGTCCAATGATGGACAGACTGATAAATAAAGTGTGGTATATATGAATGTTATCCAGCCTTAAAAAGGAAGGAAATTCTGACGCGTGCTACAACACAGTTGAAGCTTGAGGGCATTACGCTAAGAGAGATAAGCCCATCACAAATGAACAAAGACTGTATGAACCTACATATATGAGGGACCCAGGGTGGTCAAACTCACAGTGACAAAAGTAGAATGGTAGTTGCCAGAGGCTGGGGGCGGGGAGAGGAGAATGGGGGAGTTATATTTATGATGGGTACAGAGTTCAGCCAGGGAGGATGAAAAAATTATAGAGACAGATAAGAAAACAGGTAGGGGCGCCTGGGTGGCTCAGCTGGTTAAGCATGCGACTTCAGCTCAGGTCATGATCTCACAGTTCGTGAGTTCGAGCCCCGTGTCGGGCTCGGTGCTGACAGCTCAGACCTTGGACCCTGCTTCAGATTCTAGGTCTCCTTCTCTCTCTGCCCCTCCCCTGCTCACACTCTGTCTGTGTCTCTCTCTCAAAAATAAACACTAAAAATTTTCTTTTAATTAAAAAGAAAACGGGCTCAGAGGAAGTCACACAGCCAGACTGAATGAGGGTCCATCCGATTCTAGAGCCCCCAAGTTTCTTTTACATTATGCTGCCCCTTCTGGAGCTCAGGATAGCCCTGACCTGACTGAGGGGCTCCATGGCTCCAAGACTCCTCTGTGAAAAGCTGGAGAAAAGCCCAAGTGAAATTAGACCTAACTGCAGTTTAGAAACAGAGGGGTAGGTGGGGCTTGGGCTTGAATTACAGGGCTCAATCTGAGAATTGTGCCAACATCCAAAATTATGAAATGAGGAGCTCCAGGCTTCTCTCTGATCCAGAATGATTATCTTCACTGCCGAGCATCCAATTTAAATTCATTGTGTTTAATACAAAGCCACAGTACAGAGCAGGCTGTCTCCCGACATGCAGTTACCATGGAGACTGGAGATGATCCTCAAACGGAGTTATGTGGCGGAGAGAATGTGCTGCCAGCTTCTAAGAAGCCAAGGGGCCTGGGGAAACCATTCTAAAACAGAGCCGCACAGAGAGGCCCTTTGTCATCCTCCTCTTTAGCAGAGCCCCTTCTAATCCCAAAGCGGGAAAGTTTACAGGCATCAGGGCACGACCATCTTTACTGTAAGTCCAGGCTGCCCATGGATGCCAGAGAGGAGGGATTTATCAACAATCCAGAAATAAGCCACATGTCACCCACCTTGCTCTCCTTTCCTCGTCTACTCGGATGTGGGTGAGTTCTCATTTTGGTTCCAAAGCTAATTGATAACAATACCATCAAACTGCCGAGGGAGGCTGCCTTGGGGCTTCCCTGGATACATGGCGTCCAGGAATGGGGCTGGAGTCAAGGTTGGGAGGCAGGCAGACCTGTCCCTGCACTGATTAGCATGGATAGCAAGAATTTCACTCTTCTGAGACTCAGCATTCCCCCCTGGAGAGGAAGGATAATAAGATAATATTAAGTGGGGGGGGGGGGGGGGCTTTAAAGATCAAAATAAGTGGATGATGGATAGAGAAGTGCTCTGACAAATGGGCCTGAGTGCAGGCCTGACAGCTCAGCACACCCCTCTTGTAGGAAGCAGGGGACAGAAGCTCATCTGTGGGTCCCGGTGGAGAGCCATGCACCGCCAGGAGCCACCTGGGGGCCTGGGACCCCAGAGCCCGTCAGAGGCTCAATGTGCTCCATTGTGAACTCTGTATTTTCCACACAGCAGGAAAAAAAATGCTCTTTGATGGTCCAATAAGTCTAGGGCATAGAGATTCGGAGCTAGAGTACTCTCCCAAACATGAGTTCTAGAGTATCTTAAGTCTGGCAAGTGACTCAGGCCAGTCCACCAGGCTTGGTGGTAAGGAGGGACACCAAAAAGAATGGAAACCTGACGGGGGCAAGGATGGGGTGGCAATGGCTCAGTGGTTGCAATTCCAGTCCACAAAAGTTTTATACTCCTCCAGTTCGCTCGGTACTCCCCAGGCTACCCCTATTTGCCATCGACCAACTATAAGGCAGAGAGGGAACTGAATGGCTCTTCCCCATGACGTCATAGCCCAGGATCATGGAGGACAACATCCTCCATGGACCTGGACCCCCAACACCCAATAAAGTTTCTTTTAACACACACACACACACACACACACACACACACACACACTCATAGCTTCCTCCCCCCGCCCCGCCTCCAAACAACTTAGGAAAATTGTATGGTTTTTTTTTAAAGTTTATTTATTTTGAGAGAGACAGCACAACTAGGGGAGGGGCAGAGAGAGAGGGACAGAGAGAATCCCTAGCAGGCTCCATGCTGTCATCACGGAGCCCAACGTGGGGCTCGATCCTATGAACCATGAGATCATGACCTGAACCGAAATCAAGAGTTGGATGCTTAATTGACTGAGGCACCCAGAAGCCCCAACTTGAGAAAATTAAAACAATTTTCTTAATGTTTATTTATTTTTGAGAGAGAGAGAGTGTGTGAGCAGGGGAGGGGCAGAGGAAGATGGAGACACAGAATCGGAAGCAGGCTCCAGGCTCTGAGATGTCAGCACAGAGCCCGACGCGGGGCTCGAACTCACAAACCGTGAGATCATGACCTGAGCCGAAGTCAGACGCTTAACCAACTGAACTGCCCAGGCACCCCCCAACTTGAGACAATTTTAAAGAAAGGTCTTAACTTTTAGCTGACAGAAAGGGACCACGCTAAGGGCAGAGGATGTTTACCAAGTATGTGATTAATGCACTCGGTGTACAGTCCTCTTCAGTTTTTGGTTTACTGCCTGCACTGAAAAAGTTTGCTCCCAAAGACGAAGTAGCCAAAAGAACTTTGAAAACGAAGAAAAAGCTGGAGGACTTACACTCCCTGCTCTCAATTCTTACTGTAACGAGCATCAAGACAGGGAGGTATTGGTGTAAAGATAGACAAATAGATCAAAAGAATAGAAAAGAGAGTCCAGAAATAAACCCACACATAGATGGTCAACTGCTTTTTTGACAAGGGATAATAATCTTGTCAACAAATGGCACGGAACAATTGGACAGCCATACACAAAAATCCCTCCATCCTTACCATATACCATATACAAAAACCAACTTAAAATGGATTACAGACCTAAATGTAGGGGCTAGGGTTTTCTAATGGAAAATTTAGTAAATCTTAGTGACCTTGAATTTCACAAATATTCCTTGATCACAGTGCAAAAAAGAAATTATGAACAAAAAATCGATAAATTGGGACTTCAGAATTTTAAACTTTTGGGGTGTCTCGGTGGCTCTGTTGGTTAAGCATCCAACTCTTGATTTCGGCTCAGGTCATGATCCCAAGGTTGTGAGATGGAGTCCCACGTCAGGCTCTGTGCTGGGCGTGGAGCCTGCTTGGGACTCTCTCTCTCTGTCTCTCTCTCTCTCTCTCTCCCTCTGCCCCTCTCACCCACTTGCGTGTTCTCTCTCTCTAAAACAATTTTTTTTTAAACTTTTGCTCTTCAAAAGACACTGTTCAGAAAATAAAGAGGTAAGTCACAGCCCGGGGAGAAAACATTTGCAAAACATATACCCAATAAATGACTTGTAACTAGAAAATATAAACAACTTCAATAACCTAATAAAAAGACTAACAACTCAATTAAGACACGGACAAAAGTTGTGAACGCTTCACCAAAGACATACGGAATCTATACATGTAAAGACATTCAACATTAGCCACTAGAGAAATTCAAATTAAAACCACAAAGGAGGGGCGCCTGGGTGGCGCAGTCGGTTAGGCGTCTGACTTCAGCCAGGTCACGATCTCACGGTCCGTGAGTTCGAGCCCCGCGTCAGGCTCTGGGCTGATGGCTCGGAGCCTGGAGCCTGTTTCCGATTCTGTGTCTCCCTCTCTCTCTGCCCCTCCCCTGTTCATGCTCTGTTTCTCTCTGTCCCAAAAATAAATAAAAAACGTTGAAAAAAAAATTTAAATAAATAAATAAATAAATAAAAATAATAAAAAAAAAAAAAAACCACAAAGGAGAGCTTTTGGGTTGGTGAACACATGGAGGTGTAGGGACAATGGTGCATGCGGAGAGGGCATGGAAGCTCCACATCTCTTCCCCCAACCTCGCCCTGTGCACCTTTTCCATCTGGTTGTTCCTGAGTTATATCCTTTTGTAACAAACTGGTGATCTCGTAAAACAAAACAAAAACAAAAGACAAAAAACTCGCAATGAGATATCACTACACACCTGTTAGAATGGTTAAAATTAAAAAGACCGATCATAGGGGTGCCTGGGTGGCTTTCGGCTCAGGTCATGATCCCAGGGCCATGGGATCGAGCCCTGCATGGGGCTCAGTGCTGAACGTGGAGCCTGCTTAAGATTCTCTCTCTCCCTCCCTCTGACTCTCTCTCACTCTCAAAAACAAAACAAAACAAAACAAAAAACTGATCATAACAAGACGGCAAAGATGTAGAGCCTGTAAGGAATATAAAATGTTACAATCACTTTGGAAACTAGTTTGGCAATTTGTTAAAAAGCTAAATATACACCTACCATATGACCTAGACACTCCATTGCTAGGTAATCACGTCAGGGAAATATACATACGTCTGCATAAACACTTGTACACAAATGTTCATGGTAGCTTTATCTGCAATAACCAAAAACTTAACAATGTTGAGTGAAAGAAATCAGTCCAAAAAAAGGAATACATACTGTATTATTCCATTTATATGAAAACATGAGAAAATGCAAACTAATCTATTGTGACAGAGAACAGATCAGTGGTTATCTGGGAGAGAGAAGGATTACAAGGGCCACAAAAAACTTTTGGGGATGATGAATAGGTTTATTATATCAACGGTGATGGCTTCACATATGTTAAAATGTGTCAAACTATAGACTTTAAAAATGTGTGGCTTATTGTATGTCTTAATTTGTTGAAGAAAAAAACCCACAGATTAAAATAAAAAAAAGATGGTTTCCTAGGTTACCTAATCATGAACTTCTTTATTCTATTCATACTCCTCCTCAAAAGAGTTCACCCACAGATATTGTTTAATTTTCATTTAATTTAATTTTTATTTTTTTCAAGTTTTATTTAAGTAATCTCTACACCCAATGTGGGGCTTGAACTCATAACCCTGGGATCAAGAGTCACATATTCCTCTGACTGAGCCAACCAGGTGCCCCTAATTTTATTTTTAAATATTGAGAATGCTGTGGAGAGTTTAAATCTAAACACGAAAATTATTTATGGATTAGGGGATGGATTCCTTAATCTTTAATGGCACTTCTAGCTCTAAAATTGCGTGTGTGTGATTGAGCGTGTGTGTGAGAACGTGAAAGTGTGTGAACGTGTGTATGAAAGAGAAAAACTGATCAGTGAGAAAGTTCTTACTATGGTTGACCCATAGTTTTGTCTGGGCGTAGTCACTAATTAAGGATCACTATAGCTCCTAGTTTTTAATTAATGAGAAATAAAGGAGATCAGAAGGAGAAAAAATGTGCTTGGCTGCAGTGATAACTTGAGGGAACGGTGAGGCGGAAACCACCGGGGGAAGAGATGTGGCATCTCAGCACATTTCTACCTGTCAGTCAGTGTGGGATTTGAAGACACACTTTACATTCAACACAACAACAGGACAACTTCAGACCCGAGGCAACTACAGCAAGGTTTGGGAAAAGAGATATTTTCAGTGAAGATTTTTGAAGTTTTCGGGGTGTCTGGGAGGCTCAGCGGGTTAAGTGTCCCACTCTTGATTTGGGCTCAGGTCATGATTTCACAGTCTGTGAATCTCAAAGCACAGAGCCTGCTTGGGATTCTCTCTTTCTCCCCTTCTCTGTCCCTACCCAGCTCGTGCTCTCTCTCTCTCTCTCTCAATAAATAAAGAAAACAAGATTTTTGAAGCTTTCCGTGGGCTGTGTTCAACTATTTCTTGAACCACTAAAAAATATGCAGGTTTTAAGAAAAGAAAAAGAAGAAAGGAAAAAAACCACATCATTCATGTATTACGTGTCACTGAAATATACATACAGTAGATGATGTATTTTTCATCTCTTTTTTTTAACATTTATTTATTTTTGAAAGAGTGAGACAGAGTACGAGTGGAAGAGGGGCAGAGAGAAGGAGACACAGAATCTGAAGCAGGCTCCAGGTTCTAAGCAAGCGTTCAGCAGAGTCCGACGCAGGGCTCGAACCCACGAACCGTGAGATCATGCTCTGAGCCAAAGTTGGACACTTAACCGACTGAGACACTTAGGCGCCCCTTTATTTTCTTTTTTTAAACCTCAAAGGATGAGAATATAAAAGCAGAACTTCTCGCACGAGGTATGAGAGGTTTCCAGTACATCTAGGATCACAGAGGGGGCGTTTATTTCTATTCTATTAAGATTCAATAATCTCTGTATAGATAAATTCTTTGCAAACACTATTCTAGAAATTGAGGAGTTGCCCGGTCACCACAGGAGATTTTTTTCCAATACAAGATATAAAATTTATAAGAAACGATAGATCTCCTCTTACATTTGTTCTAAGAAGGGTCAACCTGGCCTACATTTTGCCTCCCAATTAATGTGGACATAGAAAGAAGTTGCCGGCAAGGTTTTGTTAAACAAGACAACTGATCTGAAGCAGGGCATCTTTAAATAGCTCCTGAGTGCCTGCAGAGTTTGACTGGCTATTTCTGCTTTTAAGAGAAAGAGAGAAGAGAGAAAATTATCTAGAATTCATCACCATTACTATTAGACTCCATTTGAAATCGAAAACACACATCATTAACCTAACAGTAGAAACAGAATCCAATGTTTTAGTTCCTGTGTGATGCCTAACGGTTGAATATGTAGTAGGCTCAGGAGGAAATTGTACAAACCGTTTTCCAAGGGTTGGTCCTTGATTAGCACAACTGGGTGATTGATGGATTGATTTAATGGACCCTCATAGAGTCCTTAGTAAGCACTGAGTATTATTTTAAGTTCTTTACAAATAGGAACTCAATTAACACGCATAAAATACTATTATAATCTTCCATTTTCCAGAGAAGGAAACCGAGAGACAGAGAGAGATGAATTTGTCCAAATCACACGTCTAGTAAACATGCGCTGAAATGCAGATTCCAGGGGTCTCCCCCCGTCTTTGCTCATTACTACCACACTGCTGACATTCACCTATTTCTGAGAACAACTACTCTATGTTTCAAGCCATGTGGGTCTGTGGTGGGTCATGAGCTAAAGATAAATGGTGGTCTCTGCCCCTGGAATATTCTTCAATCTAGCTGGAAGACAAACTTTCCACACAAAACAATTCGAAAGCCCCAGATGACAAATTATTTCGGCTGCGGAGGAGATAGTGGGATCCAGGATCTGAATTAGCTGGAGGAAGAACATGACAGGAGTTTGGTAGGCCTGGAAGGTTTACATGGATGGTGGGAAGGGACAGTAGTGGGGAGCATGGGATGGTCACAGGGAGAGAAAACCACCTTGCTGATGCACGGGCACGTGTTGGGAATGCGGACTGCATGGACAGGTAAGGTCAGATGGGAGCTGCCCAGGGTGAAGACCCAGACACCCGAACTTGACATCTGAGACCACAGGGAGTCACAGCAGGGTCTCAAGCAGGAGCGTGACATGAGGCACAGAGAGCTGTGAAGTGAAGGGTGGCCAAGGTGATTTTTGATTTTTTTTTTTTTAAAGTAAATGTGGAGTCTTAAGTAGTTTAAGCAAAATCAGTGAGGTGGGGGTAGACGAGGGTAACAGTCTATAGGATGGCCATGGTTTTGCATGTGTTCCCCTTCACCAACCGTAGGCAGGGGACTCCCAGGGAACCACACTCTGTACATCCCTCCCATTAAGTGTGGAAGGGGCCCCGTGAATCAGATGGGACGCCATTACCCACAGGTTATGTCATATGGGACAGTTGAGGATCTCCGTGCGCCGAGGCTAACCAGGCGAGCTCTTTCCGGCAAAAGAGATTCTAAGTCAGAACGATTTGAAACAGGAGAGGGATTCAAAGTGCCAGTCTCCTTCTGGCTTTGAAGATGGAGGTGGGCACGTGGTAAGGAAATGGTGACAGCCTCGAGGAGCTGAGAAAGGCCCCCAGCAGGTGGCCAGCAAGGAGTCGGGGACCTCAGCCCTCAAGCTGCTAGTGACCGAATTCTGCCACAGGCAGGTGAGCTTGGCAGAGGACTCTGAACTCCAGATGAGCAAGCAGCCCAGCAGACACCTTGACTGTACCTTTGTGAGGCCCTGCGCAGAGGACCCAGTCACACTGTGCCCGGACTTAGGACCTACAGAACTGGGCGCTGGTAAATAGGTATTGTTTTAATTTGTCGTGAAGTAGAAAACCAATACGACGCCTGCCAGGGTGCCAGGTTCCATTGGAAGAGGCAGGAGAAGGGATGACCTCCAGGTGGCTTAGAAGGGGAAGCCACTTCATGAGGCACTCATGGAGATCTTTAGTGTGACTGTCAGTGATTCAGAGGAGGGAGGGGAGCCCAGCTGTGCTGATCCTGACCAGCACAGCCGTGCCAGAAGGGTGGCAGGTCGGTGGGAAGAACAGGCATGGTGTGGCAGCATCTGGCCCAGGATGGGAGGAGGGTGGATTTTGAGAGATGGGAGGAGGGTGGCTTTTGAGAGAAGGCCCGTCAGGATGTCCTGCTGGCAAAGCTAGGGACCCAGGCAGCACAGGGACTAGACAGGCAGTGGAACAGTTTCATTGCAAAGCTAAAATGGGTGGGTCTAAGAGACAGAAGACAGAGCCAAGGCCAGGCCTAGGGTGGACACAGGCAGTGATACCCTAGGGACCAACATTTATCATTTATCGTACGAACACTCTGTGCCAGGCACTGTGGGAAGTGTCTTTCATGCATCCTCCTTTAAGCCCCACGACACCCGTTTGTAAATGGCAGAAACTGTCAACATCTAAGGAGGATGTTTGTTACTCCTCCAGTGACGGGTGGGGTTTTATAAAGCCACCGTTTCAGGATGGCAAAGAGCTCACTCCGCGGTCTGCAATGCACGTCAGTTCTGTGATGATTTCGTCGGGTCCAGACCATAGCGTCAAGGAAACTATCTGTATGCAGCCCGCTGAGAGGTAGCTGTCGGTCCGAAAGGGGTGACTATCCAACTCTGGGGTTTCAGGAGAGCCCGAGTGGCCTGGTGAAAATGGTGAAAAGGCCCTCAGACTGAGAAACTTGCGTTCTGGCCCAGTTATCTCTGAGACTTGGGGCAACTCATGCATTTTCCATCGATGGGAGGGTGGAGCTAGACTTCTAAGGTCCCTTCCAGCTTTTTACAGGAATGAAGACATAAGTGAATTCGGGAGCATTAATTAATAAGCCAGACCATAGGAACCTGGGTCCTGATAAACAGAGTTATTGCAGAGCTAAAAGACTGGAAAAACATTTTGGCCCGAATTAAACAGAAATGGATAGAGTACTGGAGTCAAGAGAAAAAAAAAAAAAAAGAAAAGAAAGAAATGGTGAACACCATTGAAAGGTTTAATTCCAAAAGAGCAAATTTCAAAAGCAAAGTAGAAAAACCGCCTGCCCAGTGGATAAATGGGCTCCTTGGTAAGGATGCCGGCAGGCTGGACACCAAAGGGAATTTATTTATGTACTAGCCTGTCCCATTTCATGACTCTGCCAGATAGGGCCCGGTCCTCTGCAGTGACAGAAGGGGAGGGAGGGTCAGGACCCTCCACTGGGGGGTGGGATGTGGCAGGCTCTCCAAACCTATGCCATCGAACAGCGCCTTGGCTGATCTCATGCTGGCCCAAGCACTCTTCTCAGATTTGGCTTCTCTTGTAGAAAAGAATAGATGTCCTGCTGATGCTGATTTTGAGTTAATGGGAGGCTGTCTCTGTGACCAGATGGTCCTGGCACAGGCGAGAGGGAGTCTCTGGGACCACAAAGAGGAACAGACCCGGCCGGACTTCCGTTTAATGACACGTCTATCATGGCCAACTTCTCACTCACTGATGATGTCAACGGGATACAGACAGGAGGGGAGAACACAGGGCCAGCGAATTCTAGCAAGTACAGGCATTCTAAGACCCAGGCTGGGATTTGGGAGCCCACTGACGACCCTGGAATGTGAATGGAAGGAGAGAAGCAAATAAATAAGACCGGCAAGGGCAGGCAAAGCAGGCCCCAGCTTTCAAAGAGGACGTGAGGGCCAGCTCGGCAGCAGTAACAGCCAGGACAATACACTATTCAAAACAGCGGAGAAAGTTCCTTATTAATTCACCTGCCAGTGTCAGAATCATTAGGGATGCTTTAAAAAAATTACTGATGGAGGGGCACCTGGGTGGCTCGGCTCAGTCAGTTGAGTGTCCAACTTTGGGTCAGGTCATGATCTCACGGTCTGTGAGTTCGAGCCCCACGTCGGGCTCTGTGCTGACAGCTCAGGGCCTGGGGCCTGTTTTGGATTCTCTGTCTCCCTCTCTCTCTCTCTGCTCCTCCCCTGCTCATACTCTCTCTCTCAAAAATAATAAAATAAAAGATTAAAAAAAAATACTGATGGAGGAAGAGGCAGACCTAGAGGCACGGATTTCACCGGTCTGGCATGGGCCCTGGGTACCGGTGTCGTAAAAAATTCCCCGAGTCGTTCTACTGTAATTTGTTTCTAAGGGTTGAAAACCACTGGCCTAGATGGTGGTGCTTAATATATTTTCGGAGAAGCGGGAAAGCAGAAAAGGCATCTAGGAAGCTTTTTCCGATTGCCCATGCCTGCCCCCTCTATCAACATCTTAGTGAAGGGGCTGTGCCTATAGCTTAAAAAGCCCGATTCTGATATTCCCACCTCGCTGCGGAGAGCCATTGGTGGGGTGGATCTCAAGACCCTGCGTTAACATTCTTCATTAGGTAGCATTAGCTACACACAAGAGAATAAATATAACTTATAAGTAAGTTAAGGAGAATAACAATAAAAGACCTCATGACCCATCTGAAATCCTGGCCTTGCCTCCCCGCGGGAGACAAGCTCTTTCTTCAATGGGGTCTGCATTATTAACAAGCAGGTGGTCTTGGCGCTCCGCTTCCGGGAAACCTAGGTTCTGGGCCGGGGAGGGCAGCGCCCGCAGGTCGGGAGGGTGTGAGGAGGCGGGGAGGAGGATCAAGGGCCCGCTGTGCGCGTGGGATGCAGAGCCAGGGGTGCCAGGCAGCGCCTGCCACAGCGTCTGAAAGCAGGCGAAGCATTTGTTAAAGTGCTAGAGAAATCCCTTTAGACCCAGTACAATGGAGACCCAGATGCTCTCGGAAGAGCCAGGCTTTCAACTGTTTTGTTTTCCCAGCCCTGGCTGCTGCCGCCAAATTGACAGGCACGCAATAGCTTAGGGGGCGCAGAGTTCAAGGCCCCGCGGATCTGTCGGACAAGAACAAAAAGATGCAACTTGATCTCTCTTTCTCTCTAGGCTAATCACTCGGGTGAGCTTTTCCTTAGGATTATTATTCTATTATAAATCCAGATGCTTCAAGCCAATCAACTACTACCTTTCTTAGAATGTACAAAGTAGGTCAGCGTTGGTCTATCAGGGTGCACGGCCTCTGAACGAGCGCCACAGGCCGTGTGAATAATTAAATCGACATGTCCCTGGAGCAGCACTGCAACAGGAGAGCATTTTCTCTCCCTGGGAGATGGTCAGCGACCAGAAGAAAGAGGAAGGCCAAGCGTCCCCCTGTAGGAGCACCAAGGTGAAGGAGAAATCCAGGAATGGAGGGCTGGGAGTACTGGGGCAGGAAACCGGCTCTTGGGAGGCTGGGAGACTGTGGCAGAATTTTGGGCAGGGTCTATAGATGGGATCCAGGGAAGGCTGAGTCAGGGGCTACGTTAGGAAACAGATGTTCAATATAAGGGCTCGAGCACAAGGGTGTCAAGATCCAATCTTGCTTAGTACGGACATAACAAAGGGTTGGTTTGGGGGATGCCGGTAGCCAGCGTGGCGTAGGATCTTTGGGTCTTTAAACACTGCACAACTAGGGCCTGACATGCACTGGGGGGCCTTAAATCACAGAGGGGCTTTTACGTGTTTTGCAGAGGCAGCTGCTCCCATGGATGAGAAGCCTGGAAAAGATCAGGAGTTACCCACCACCTTGCACAAAGATGCGTGTGCTGGGGTTTTCATCGGCTATAAAGAGCTAAAGGCTCTCAGGGGAAAACCTGCCACTCCTGGCTAATGAGGTCCCGGCAGATGACAATGTGAAAAATAAGACAAAGAAGGCCAGCCTGCCCTCTGAGAGGCTGGTAGACAGCGTGGTGACAGCATGGCATCTGACCTTAAACTGAAGGTCTCCCAAGTGGAGACAGGAGCCAGAAAGCTACAATTTTGGGCGCGACGCTCGAGCACACTACAGAATTGACCCCAGCAGGGACCCCAGTGGTAATCAGAGTCCTGTTGGTGGTAAATACTATGGTCTCTCTTATATTACAGCTGGGAGTATTCATTGTTACAATCAGTTGGGAAGATAATTTGGTGGCCTATCCTAAAGCTGAGCGCATGTACCCCTATGACCCAGCAATTCTACTCCTAGGAATGTGCTCAACAGATATGTGATCATACATTTGCTGAAAGATGTACAAGAACATTCACAGCAACGGTATTATTGGCATTGATAATGCCAATATGTGGTACATCAAACAATAAAGCAGTGGAAGTGAATAAGTTCAACATGAATGAATTTCACAAAAATAATACTGAGCAAAGGAAGCTAATGCAAAGGTACAAACCACTTAATTTTATTTATATAAACAGCCAGGACCAATCTATGGTGAATATACCTAAAATCATGGACTTCTATACTTTAGTTACCTACTTACTTTCTTAACTGTATGATGTCTGAATTATATCTCAATTATGCTGTTGGTTTTTTTTTTTTTTGTTTCTATGATCTTTTTGTAAAAATTTATTTATTTTCAATTTATGTCCAAGTTAGTTAACATATAGTGTAACAATGATTTCAGGAATAGAATTTAGTGATTCATCGCTTACATACAATACCCAGTGCTCATCCCAACAAGAGTCCTCCTTCAATGCCCCTTGCCCATTTAGCCCATCCACCCACCAACACCCCTCCAGCAACCCTCAGTTTGTTCTCTGTATTTAAAAATCTCTCTTGGGGCGCCTGGGTGGCTCAGTCGGTTGAGCGTCCAACTTCGGCTCAGGTCACGATCTCGCGGTTCGTGAGTTCGAGCCCCGCGTCGGGCTCTGGGCTGATGGCTCAGAGCCTGGAGCCTGCTTCCGATTCTGTGTCTCCCTCTCTCTCTGCCCCTCCCCCGTTCATGTTCTGTCTCTCTCTGTCCCAAAAATAAATAAACGTTAAAAAAAAAAAAAATTAAAATAAATAAATAAATAAATAAATAAATAAAAATCTCTCACGATTTGTCTGTTTTTAATCTTATTTTTGCTTCCTTTCCCTTTTGTTCATCTGTTTTGTATCTTAAATTCCACATATGAGTGAAGTCACATGACATTTGTCTTTTTCTGACTAATTTCTCTTAGCATAATACCCTCTAGTTCCATCCATGTTGCTGCAAATGGCAAGGTTTCATTCTTTTTGGTTGCTGAGTAATACTCCATTACACACACACACACACACACACACACACACACACACACACACACGCCACATCCACCACATCTTCTTTATCCCTTCATCCATCGATGGACATTTGGGCTCTTTCTATACTTTGGCTATTGTTGATAGTGCTTCTATAAACACTGGGATGCATGTGTCCCTTCGAAACAGCATACCTGTATCCCTTGGATAAATACCTAGTAGTGCAATTGCTGGGTCGTAGGGTAGCTCTATTTTTAATTTTTGAGGAACTTCCATACTGTTTCCAGAGTGGCTGCACCAGTTTGCATTCTCACCAGCAATGCAAAAGGATCCTCTTTCTCCGCATCCTCGCCAGCATCTGTTGTTGCCTGAGTTGTTTATTTTAGCTATTCTGACAGGTGTGAGGTGGTATCTCGTGGTTTTGATTTGTATTTCCCTGATGATGAGTGATGTTGAGCATTTTTTCATGTGTCTGTTAGCCATCTGGATGTCTTCTTTGGAAAAGTGTCTATTCATGTCTTTTGCCCATTTCTTCACTAGATTGTTTTTTGGGTGTTGTGTTTGGTGAGTTCTTTATAGATTTTGGATACTAACCCTTGATTTGCTATGTCATTTCAAACATTTTCTCCCATTCCGTCAGTTGCCTTTTAGTTTTGCTGATTGTTTCCTTCACTGTACAGAAGCTTTTTATCTTGAGGCCCCAGTAGTTCATTTTTGCTTTTGTTTCCCTTGCCTCCAGAGACACGTTCCGTAAGAAGTTGCTGTGGCCGAGGTCAAAGAGGTTGTTGCCTGTTTTCTCCTCTAAGATTTTGATGGCTTCCTGTCTTATGTTCAGGTCTTTTGTCCATTTTAAGTTTACTTTTGTGTATGGTGTAAGAAAGTGGTCCAGGCTCATTCTCCATGTCGCTGTCCAGTTTTCCCAACACCTTTTGCTGAAGAGATTGTCTTTTTTTCCATTGGATATTCTTTCCTGCTTTGTCAAAGATTGATTGGCCATGTTTGTGGGTCCATTTCTGGGTTCTCTATTTTGTTCCACTGATCTGTGTGTCTGTTTTTGTGCCAGTACCATACTGTTTTGATGATTACGTCTTTGTAATAGGTCTTGAAGCCTGGAATTGTGATGCCTGCTTTGGTTTTCTTTTTCAGGATTGCTTTGGCTATTCGGGGTCTTTTCTGATTCCATACCAATTTTAGGACTGTTTGTTCTAGCTCTGTGAAGAATGCTGGTGTTACTTTGATAGGGATTGCTAAGCTGTTTTTTTGTTGTTTTTTTTTTTTCAAACAATGGTATAAAAAGTCAGGATAGTGGTTATCCTTGGTAAGAAGTAGTGACTGGGAGGGGGCATAAGGAGGGGCACTTTGGTGCTGGTAAAGTCTGGTTTCTCAATGTGGGTGCTGATTACAAGGGTGTGTTCAGTTGTGACAATTCTGTATACTTACAATTTGCATACTTTTCTGTATATATGCTCTGCTTCAACAAAAATAACAGTACGATGACCATAAACCAAACAGGCCTGGCCTGGCTCCAGTACTTGGGGACAGTGAAGTGGATGTGCTCGCTCCCTTCAAAGAAGTCCTGCCACTCGTGTACCCTGCAGAAGTTGATGGGGCTGGGGCTCCCCATTTCCTCAGTGAAGCCTTACTCACAGGTCCTGCGGGAATTCTCAGAAGAGAAAGTAGGAAGGGTCTGCCTACTGCCTCTCTTCTCTGGGCTCTGCTAGAATAGGCAGATTTGGCCCTGGATTCTAGAGTATTAGTCCTGAGCCCATCCTTGCCTTAGAACCGGCTGGGCTACGGCGACTGTGACTCCTCACAGCTCAGCCGTCCGGGGGTCTGGTCTGCTGCTCCTGCAGCAGGATGGGAACGTATCTTCAGGGAGACCTTAGAGGCCAACTGCCCTGTGACCCCAAGGCCAGCCTCTGCCTGCCCGAGCCAGACTCCTCAGGGGTGGGTTTGCAGAGCCTCATCGGTCACTGCCTAGCAGGAGCCTCTGAACCTCCAGGAAAATGGATCGTAAGGGGAGACACCTAAGCATGGGAGAAGGGCTCCCTGAGAAGCCCCGGTAGAGCAGAGGTGGCATTTTAGGGTGGAGGGCTGTGGGGATTTGAGGCTGTGGGCCAAAGTAGGACAGAGGGCTAACTACAGCCCCTGGACCGGTAGCTAGTGGATCCCTTTTGCCCGGAGAGTGTTAGAGGCCAAGTCCTTTATTAGGTCAGACAGTAGAAGGGGCTGCCTCCAGGGTCAGGGACTTGTGGTCCTTGAAATTGATTTAATTCTACATTTAAAAAAATCTTCAGGGGCACCTGGGTGGCTCAGTCAGTTGAGTGTCCGATTCTTGATTTTGGCTCAGATCATGATCTCCTGGTTCATGAGTGTGAACCCCACATTGTGCTCTGTGCTGGTAGCACAGAGCCTTCCTGAAATTCTGTCTCTCTCTCTCTCTGCTCCTCCCCTTCTCTCTCTTTCTCTTTCTCAAAAATAAATAAACATTTTTTTTTTTAAAAAAAGGTAAAAAACCTTCATAGGTAACTTTGATGCATAAGCACTCTTCACTTATTCAGTCAACAAACATTTACTGGGTAGTTATTTCGGTTCTGGTCAGTGCCAGGATCTGGGAAAGCAGAGGAATATCATCAAGGCCATAAGGAGCCCATACTCTGGTGTTCAGGGAGAGGCTGGCATGTGACAGGTAATTACAATGCAGAGGAGTGACAGCAATAACAGAGGTTCGGGAGCACAGAAGGGTAAAAGAATCCACACGTGACTTTTTTTGCAAAATGTTAATTTCCTCCTAATTCATTTGGTTTTCGTATTCTGCATTCAGCAACATACCACAGCTCTGGCTCAGCTCAATAACAGTAAATATTGCCCATGACAACTCCCTCTAAAAGAGGCTCCACTACCAGGTTTTTTGTTTTTTTTCCCAGCTGTTTTTAAAAATAATGAACAAGCTAGGAGAGATAATCCAAGATCGCTAGCCATGTTTGTTTCATAATTACTGCCATTAAAATCATCTAGAAGAAGCAGATCTATTTTTCACAATCTTTGGGGAATTAATTTAGCTGATCATCCATAAAGGAGTTCTTCAGATCAATACCACACTCCCCGTCACATACATGCATAGCAACAAACACCAGCTATAATTCTCTTCTTCTTCTAGGTCTGCATTACATGATGTAACCATATAAAAATAAAATCAGTTCCCAGCCTCGGCACACGGGTAAGTGATGTGATCGGTAAAACAGGCCTACATACCTCCTTTTCGGTAGCCATGGAGATCTATGACATCTAGCCTGGAATTTCCTATGTCAGCTGCCACAGTGGCCCCATGAGAGCACCCTCGTCCTTTTAGCAATACAGCAGGGGCATCCTGTTCACATGGGTCTAGTCTGGAGCAACCTCACAAACAGAAGAAACCGAAAGGGAAGGAAGGCACCTTCAGCGAACAGGAACATTACCTTGGTCCCGTGGTAGAAGTCGTCCACGCATGTAGCGTTCATGAAGGTCTGATGGAAGTGGGTGCTGGTGTCAATGCCTCCAGGGATCACCAACTTCCCAGTGGCATCGATCACCTTGGCCCCTCCGGGGATCATGAGCTCACGGCCCACCTGCTGGATGATGCCATTCTCAATGTAGACGTCAGCCTCGTGGGTGCAGTCATCGTTCACCACCTTGCCTCCCTTGATGAGAATCCTCACGCTGCCTGAATTGGCAAGCATGTTCCTATGGAGGGTGAAAGGGAGGCACCAGTCAAGGTCAAAGTCCCTTTTCACTGTAACCAAGGTCCCACTTCTTCCTATCAGAGTCCAAACCCCATGGGCAGAGTAAGTGAGCAGGGAGGGGGAGGAAGTTTCCCCATGGCCTGAGAACACTGGTCCTACAACCAGCTGGGGTCACAAGCCTCCCACTGACCTCATAGTGAGACTTATTGGGAATCACGACACAGTGGCAGTAAGGGTGCATCCGGGGTCCAAAGAAACATCAGTGTCTACCTTCCCAAAATGATGTGTAGGTTCTAAAGCATTTTCCTATCTACTGTGTTGTTTTAGTCCCAGAACAACCCAAGGAGTGGCATTTTACCAATCAGAAAGCTGAAACTGCTGAGTAAGGGATTTATGGCTTCTCAGTAGCCAAGTCAAACCACAGGTCTTGTGTGAACAGTGTCCCCACTGTACCATATGGTCCCAAAGGTATCAGGGGCTCCCGGGGCGTGTCTCACAGAGCCAAATTCTCCAAGCCTCACAGTTGTTGAATCCGTGTCATTCTTCAGGTGGATTTGGCTCCAGCTGGCTCTCCCATGTCTGCCTCAAGGCCACTACTACCACATTAAGCTCCACAGCTGGCTGCACACGAATAAGCTCATTGGCAGAGCCTTTGCAAAGCACCTGCACTAAAGCTCTACCCCCAGAGATTCAGCTTTATGTGGTCCAGACTGGGTCCCCCAGAACCACTATTTGAAAAAAGGTTTGTGGGGGGGGGCGGGGACGCCTGGGTGGCTCACTTGGTTACGTGTCTGACTCTTGGTTTTGGCTCAGGTCATTATCTCACGGTTCTCAAGTTCGAGCCCTGCATCGGCCTGTGCATTGACAGTGCAGAGCCTGAATGGGATTCTCTCTCTCCCTCTGCCCCTCCCCTGCTCTCTCTCTCTCTCTCTCTCTCTCTCTCTCTCTCTCTCTCTTTCTCTCTCTCTAAATAAATAAACTTATAAAAAAATTTTAGGGACGCCTGGGTGGCTCAGTTGGTGAAGCGTTGGACTTTGCTTCAGGTCATGATCTCCTGGTTTGTGGATTTGAGCCCCACGTCGGGCCCTCTGCAGTCAGCAGAGCCGGCTTCAGATTCTCTGTCCCCCTCTCTCTCTGCCTCTCCCCCACTCGCGCTGTCTCGGTCTCTCTCAAAATAATGTTTATTTATTTATTTTGAGAGAGAGAGAGAGTGAGTGAGCAGGGGAGGGAAGGGCAGAGAGAGAGGGAATCCCAAGCAGGCTCCGCACTGTCAGCGCAGAGACCAATGTGGGGCTCGAACTCATGAACCCTGAGATCATGACCTGAGCCGAAACCAAGAGTCAGATGCTCAACTGACTGAGCCACCCAGGCACCCCTGGAACCACTATTTTTAAAAGCTAGAGAACTTTACCATATGCTTAAAGAAGAATTAATGCCAATCTCTTCCAGAAAACAGAAGAGAAGGAAATGTTCCCAACTCATTTTATGAAACCAGTATTCCTCAGATACCAAAGCCAGACAAAGACAGTGCCAAAAAAAAGAAAACTATAGGGTAATATCCCTCATGAATATACATTAAAAAGTTCTTAACAAGGGGCACGTGGGTGGCTCAGTCGGTCGAGCATCAGACTTTGGCCCAGGTCATGATCTTGCAGCACGTGAGTTAGAGCCCTGCATTGGGCTGTCAGTTCTGAGCCTGCTTCAGATCCTCTCTCCCCCTTTCTCTGCCCCACCCCTGCTCACACTCTTGTCTCTCAAAAATTAAAAAAAAAAAAAAAAAAAGTTCTTAACAAAATATTAGCAAGTAGAATTCAGCAACGTGTAAATAGAATTCTACACCATGTAAATGGGATTTATTCCAGGGATGCAATGTTGGCTCAATATTTGAAAATTCAATCAATGTCATCCACCATATTAACAGGCTAAAGAAGAAAAACCACATAATCGTATCATTTGATGCAGAAAAAAACATATGACAAAATTCAACATCCATTCGTGATAAAAACTCTCATAAAAGTAGGAATAAAAGTTAACTTCCTAAATTTAATAAAGAACACCTCTGAAAAACCTATAGCTAACATAAGACTTAATGATTAAAAACTGAATGCTTCGGGTGCCTGGGTGGCTCAGTCGGTTGAGCATCTGACTCTTGGTTTCTGCTCAGGTAGTTAGTGATCCTGGGGTTGTGGGATCAAGCCCCACATCAGGCTCCATGCTCAGCACAGAGGTTCTCTTTCTTAAGGTTCTCTTTCTCTCTCCCTTTGCCCCTTTTGCCTGTTCGTGCTTTCTCTCTTAAAAAAAAAAAACAAAAAAAACCACTCCTAGTACAAGTGAGTTCAGCAAGAATGCAAGATAAAAGACCAACATAAGAAGTTAGTTTTTCTATATACTAGCAATGAACACATATACATGATGCAAAAAACTTTAAATGCATAGGCATAAATCTAAGAAAACATATACAGGATTTGTATGCTGATAACCACAAAATGCTGATGAAAGAAATCAAAGATCTAAGTGAGTGGAGAGACATACCACGTTCATGGATTGGAACACCCAACATAGTAATATATCAATTTTCCCCTAATGGATATACATGTTTAATGTAGTTTGTATCTCAGCAAAAATATTTTGTAGATAGAGGCAAGCTTATTGTTAAAGTTTATGTGAAATGACAAAGCTAAAATAATTTTGACAAAGATGAATAAAGTGGGAGGGATCGGTCTACCTGATTTCAAGACTTACTACATTGCTACAGTAATCAAGACTTTGTGATATGAATGGAGGGATAGACACAAAGATCAGTGGAACAGAATAAAGACCCAGAAATATCCCCATGCAAGTATGGTCAACTGATTTCTGACAAAGTTACAAAAAAGCAATTTGATGGAGGTGGGGGGGGAAAGATAGTCTTTTTAACAAATGGTATTGGAGCAATTGGATATCCATAGACAAAAAATAAACCTTGGCTTAAATCTCAAATCTTATAAAAAATCAACTCAAAATGGAACATACACTGAGTGGCCACGTTTGACCACTAACCATTCTCTTCCTCTTGGAACTCCCTTCCATTAGCATTAAATGTGGCCATGCAGTGGAGGGGAATAGGGACCACAAGGAGATCTTGACCAGTTTTGGAGATGAACAAGTCTTTGATAAATGGTGGTTGAAGGCAAGTTTGTGGGAATTTGTCAATTCTTTGTGAATAAAAGAAGCCATAAAATGGGCTGAGGAATATGGCTGAGGTAAGGTACCGATTTAGGACAGAGAAGACCCAAGATTTTTCAAGCAGCTAGGAAAGAGTCAAAGGAAAGACTGAAGTTCTAGGAGAATAAGAGATTATTTGTGATGTAAGGTCTTACAGCATGGGAAGAATGACAGCCATCATCAATGGAAGCCAGGTCCCTGTCAACTTACATAGTTTATTTTATTTGATCCTTCCAACAAATCTGTGAGGAAGCTATTATCATGCCCATCCACAGAAGAGGAAACAGACTCAAGAAAGGCTAAGTTCAAGGCTCATAGGAAGAAGATATGTGAAGATGCAGAAGAGGTAAGAATATACAGCTGTTCTCTCTGTACATCTGGAGGCAGGAGCTCCTGGGAGCATAGAGGAGCAAGAGGCTGTGAGCAGAGTGGGGGATGTATGGGGGAGCCACTGTGGGGCTGGAGGTGTGAAGGGGGAGGTACACAGGGGAAGGGGTCAGTGCTCAGACAGCTGTGGTCACAGTGAGCGAATCAGAATTCCGTCCAGGGAGCCCACTTTGGTTGGATCTACAACTCTCCTGACCCTTAGGTATCTGAACAGAAATGATTTTCATTTAGGCCTAGAAAATATAGGACAAAGTTTGGCCAGGGGGACGGAGACCTCGCCATTGCAGGGTCTCCCCAAGGCTCAGATGAAGCCCACCTTTCTACTTGGTAAACTTCTCATTCCTCGGGACCCAATTCAATTGTCCCCCTTTCTGAGAAGGCTTCCTGACTCCCTGCCCCTTCATAGACTTCATGGCCCTGGAGTCTATCTGCATCTGTGAACTGAGGTCCTCCAAGTCAACAGTATAATCAATGATCATTGTTTCTGTTCCCTCCTCATCCCCAGCCTCCTGTATACGATACTCAAAACCAGTGAACAAATGAATGAATGGCCTTGCTGCACTTGTTGCACCCCCAACATGATCAGGTGGTTTAAAGCAGTGAATGGTAGGCTGTTCCATATTTGTTTCCTGGGATATCTGGCAACTTTACGTTCAGGATAATGCTCAGCTTTCGTCACTTTTCCAATACAGCAAAAACCTGTGGACAGAGCCGAGGCACCAACAGATGTCCTCTTCTTCTTGCCATTTCATTTGCCTGCCACCAGATAAGCTGTGGGGAGGCTGTGTCCCAGGATGAAAAGGCTTTAGAACCTGTTGAAGGAATACCTCTTGAAAGGAGGTAAGTCAGCTATCTGGAGAGCTTAGCCTGCTCTCCTAGATACACTTGATTAAGCAGTTTGTTTTTGTCAAGATGACCAGTCTGGAGTGCCTGGAATCTCAACACCAAGAAAGTTTACTGTGCCTATTCACAGCGTCAACCAACAGGCTCTCCTGCTGTTAGGAGGGGCTGGCCCTTTGGGGGGCTGCTGCTGGGGCGGTGCTGGGGAACAACACAGGTGTTGGGAGTGGACCGCAACAGCTGTTTCCCAGGAACATCTGCTCCCCACCAGGTATCATTCCAAGCTCTGGGGAGAAGGGGCCCCTCTCCTAGTGAGGAAGGTACTGGGCAGAGAGGCGGCAGTGAGATGGGAAAATGGGACTGGAGAGATGGGAAAATGGGACCGTCGCGGCCACAAGCTTATTGCTTGAAGCTGGGAGGAAGCTGACCATTATTTCAGATCTTTTGTCCTAAAACCTGAAAACTGGAGTTTTAATTTAATATGCAACTAGGAAATGAGTTTGTTCTCAGGTGATGGACATAAGCACTCTGGCCAAAAGAAACCCGGAGAGCCTAAGAGATGCAATCTCCCTCTCTCTCATTACAAAGTCAAGGCCAAGTGTGACCACGAAAGAAGAGATGCACCTTCTCAGTTTGCACTAGAAGAGGGAAGTGATGGTGGTGGTAGGGGCAGCCGAAAGAAGACACCCCCCCCGCCCCAGCCCTCTGTACAAATATATAATCCTCACCTTTTAAAGCTACTTTAAAGAGGAAAAGTAGGAATATTTATGCTGGCAAATTGTTTATGTCAGTGTTGTAAATGAGAATATTGACTTGCTTATTAATCTAGAACACATACTTCAGAGTATACACCTGGAGGGTCGGGACTTTGAAGGGCGATGCGATAATAAATTACTGGGGATTCTTGTCCTAGCTTTGATGCTGCTGTCAAAAGCCAAGGGTATCTTCTTCAAGAGAAACGAGAGCAATAGCTCTTGGTAAGCTAACACCCCGCGTCTGGCATTTTCCATGCATTCAACCACGGGGCAACCCTGAGAAGTGGGAACGAGGCAGGAACATTAGCCCCATCATAAGAGGAGGAAACACAAGTTTTGGAAATTAAAGGCCACACCACTCCAGGAGAAGGATCGGGTTCACAGTCAGGTCTCTCTGAGTTTAAAGAAAGGTCATTAGAGTTAGCTCTGAATGGAAGAGTTACAGGTGATTCTTATGTTATTTATAGTTTTCTGTACTTTCAAACTATATACAATAAACTTAGGTTACCTTTCATAACCTGAGAAGTTATGTTGAGAAGCTTTTTTGTTTTTTTAAAGCTAAAAAGAAGCCAGAGGCATCCAATGTGACCCTTCGTTCAGGTGGAGGGCTCAGTTCCTCCCGATGCCTCCTTTATGGGAGGAGTGGGTAGAGCTACTATCGACTGTAACACTCAATCCTTTCTCTAGAACCCTTGGGTTGGGTCCCCGACCCAACCTGTCTTTTCGTCTTCCTTGTAGAAATCCATGAAGGTTAATCCAGCTCTGAAGGGACTGGATTCCCAGGATACCTGTAGAGGGAACTCATTCTCAGAACGTAGAGGACCCTGTTAATAATGTTAACAATTAGTGCACACCTCCTGTACACTGGGCCCTCACCAACCCTGTTGCTTACAATGCTCTGACGTAGATACCATTATTGCCCCATTACTGCCACAGAGATGGCTGAGGTTTAGAAAGTTAAAGAAACGTCCTCAAGATCACATAGCTAGTTTGTAACAAAGCAGGGATTGAAAGCCAGACACTTGTCTAGAGCTGTTGTGGACCGAAAGTTTGTGTCCTTCCAAAATTCATACGCTAAAGCCCTAACCTCCAGTGTGGCTACGCTTGGAGATGAGCCCCTAAGCAAAATTTTAAGGCTAAAGGAGGTCATAAGGTGCCGTCCTGATCCCACAAGGTTAGTAGAAGAGACACCAGAGGGCTGAGTCCCCAACCCACCACCCCATGTGCTTTGCATAAGCGCTGAAAAAAGGCCCTGTAAGAAAGGAGCTGTCCACCAGCGAGGAAGAGAGTTCTCACCAGAAACCTACCACACTGACACCCTCATCTTAGACTTCCAGCCTCAGAACTGTGAGAAAATAAATTTCATTGTATAAGCCCTGCAGTCTGTGGTATTTTGTTGTGGCAGCCTGAGCAGACTAACACAAGAGCCGACATCCCTGGCCATGCGCCATATGCCAACATGGAGGCCGTGCGACCCAGAGCCTGGATCTCAAGCCGCCTGGTGGAGCCACTTCGGTGGATGCTCTGAGCTCCTTCCCCCACCCTCTGGCAGACTTTCGGCTTCAGACTAGGGACTGCTGTCATCAGAACTGCCTGCGGGCCTTCAGCCTTTTGGGGCGACTGAGGCCTCAGAACACTCTAGGGCTGTGCTGTCGTGTTTGGATAATATCATAGCACGGTTCCTCAGTATACTCACTCCCTGTCCGTGATGCTTTCGGAGACTGTCTTTTTAAAATGAACATTTGTGTGCACTAAAATACTCTAATTGGGGCACCTAGGTGGCTCAGTTGGTTAAGGTCTGACTCTTGGTTTCGGCTCAGGCCAGGATCTCACGGTTCCATGAGTTCGAGCCCCATGTTGGGCTCCACACTGACGGTGCAGAGCCTGCTTAAGATTCTCTCTCTGCCTCTCTCTTTCTCTCTCAAAATAAATAAACTTTAAAAAAATACTCTAATTTCATTCTCTCTAGTGGGTGACAGAGACACAAATTGTGTTACAGAGCAACTAAAGTGTAAAGGATATACTTCTTGTCTAAAAACCTGAAAACAAAGTTAACACATATTGGTTTAGGGGCACCTGGGTGGCTCAGTCAGTCATTTAAACGTCTGACTTCGGCTCAGGTCATGATCTTGAAGTTCATGGGTTCGAGCCAAGCGTCGGGCTCTGTGCTGCCAGCTCAGAGCCTGGAGCCTGCTTTGGATTCTGTGTCTCCCTCTCTCTCTGCCCCTCCCTGCTCACACTCTGTCTCTCTTTCTCTCAAAAATAAATAAACATTAAAAAAAAATTAGCAGGTATTGATTTAAAAAAATTTTTTTTAATGTTTTTATTTATTTTTGAGACAGAGAGAGACAGAGCGTGAGCGGGCGAGGGGCAGAGAGAGAGGGAGACTCAGAATCCGAAGCAGGCTCCAGGCCCTGAGCTGGCAGCACAGAGCCCGACGCGGGGCTCGAACTCACGGATCGTGAGATCATGACCCGAGCTGAAGTCGGATGCTCAACCGACTGAGCCACCCAGGCACCCCCACAGGTATTGATTTAAACTGGGTGTCTCTGACCCGTGTACCAGAGACCAGAGCTGTGAGTGAGTGAGCCGGCTGTGTGATGATTGATGGTGAGACTGTCTTGCTACACCAGTATCCTCCCCCCCAATTTTAGATTTCCAAATTGTCTATGTGGCCAAGATGCCTCATCCCACCTAGTCTCCCTCACCATTGACGGTTGACACTCATTATGCTTCTCACCTCCCCCAGTAACCTCATTAGCGCCACCTTCCCACAGATTTCCCTGCTAGTCTTTGCTAAACTAAACGGAAGAAAAGATGTTCTGGTGTCTTTTTCTGCAGCAAGCCTTCTGTCTGTGTACAGACGAGTTGGTGAACATAATGGGGTAAGGGGGTGGGTGAGTGGGGAATATACCTTGGCTCCCTTAGGAGAGTCCCTCAGAAGGGAAAAGCTTTGAGCACAATTGTGCCACGGGCTATGGCGGTCTTTCCCTCTGTTCTGGCGGGGGGCAGTATATTCAGAAAACATTCTTATCCATGGCCATGGTCAGTATCAGATTTACTTACTTGTGATGCTTCAAATCACTCATTTATTCCAAACACAGTAACTGCGTAGACAGAGCCCATGTCTGGCCCACTGGCTTGCCATATAGGCTGTGGACTGAATGTTTGTATCACCCCCAAAATTCCTATGTTGAAGTCCCAATCCCAAACATGATAGTATCTGGAGCTGGGGCCTGTGGGAGGGAATTAGGTCATGAGGTTGGGGCCCTCATCAGAAGAGACAGGAGATCTCTCTCTCTCCCCCACCCCTCTCTCTCTCCATCTCCTGCCTGGGACCCTACCCCGTGCGAGGACACAGAGAGAAAGGTAGTCATCCGCAAGCCGGGAGGAGAGTCCTCACCAGGAAACAAATTGGCCAGCACCTTGATCTTGGACTTCTTAGTCTTCAGAACCGTGGGGAATAATTTGTTGTTGTTTAAGCCAGTCTGTGGTATTTTTATTATAGCGGCCTAAGCTAAGATACTACATTAGAAATGAACATTATCATCAAATCATCATTAAATGACAACTGTGCCTTAAAATAGATGTCACCTCCTTTAAGGACTTCTGGCGGTATTCCACATTCCCATTTGTCTAACCAACAACTCTGATCACCCAGCTATGTTGTCTATGCAAATGAAAGAATTCAAACCACATGGCTGTCCTCCCAGGCAGAAATGGAAAAATGCCAGATAGTCAAACGGTATTAGAAGGAATAAATCAGAACTATGGAATTCTAGAGCTGCATAGATTCATCAAGTCTACCCTGACTTTCCCTTCAGTCCCCGGACTTCACCAACGGTGACCTTGAATAGAAGGGAAGCAGTCCAGCACCAACAGGGGGGCCGGTAAACTGCAAATGTGGAGATCTGAGGAATTCTACAACATATCTGGGGAAGCAACGATGCCTTCCACGGCAAGATGGTGGATATCTTTGATATGCCAAGATTCATCCAACTGTATGCAGCTTGTATTCCCCAATTTCCTAACTCCGTGGCATGGATTCCTCATGCTCCTGAGCCAGTGCTGGGGCAGAGACAAGGTGATGTGCAAGCTGGGGAAACAGCCCTGTCTAACCTGGGTGTGCAGTCTTTCCTGAGAAAGCCTCTTTATGTTTAAAACAGTGACAATAATTGCTATTTGCTATCTAATAACTGTCTTGTTGGATAAAGGAAAATTTCCTGCACTGCCCACCCTTCTGCCCCGCTTAGTGCTGTAAGCTGTTCCAGGGCAGAACTGCACAGCGGGGGGATCCTGCCGGGTGGACAGTCAAGGTTATGGCAGCTGCTGCTTCTCGCTCATGAAATGCACACAAGCCCACGCTCCTAAAAGGCGCACAGGGTTAGCCCTGCCAAGGAAATGCCAACCCCAACACTGTGTCTTGAAATTGCCTGTGTCTGTCATCACCTTTTCCAGCTCCCCTGTGCCTGCAGGGAGGTGCGAGACAAGGAGAGTCTGCAAGGTCTGTCCTGCACAGCTGCCTCCTGCCAGCAGCTCAGCTGGAGGATGCCGGGGGACTCTGGGGCTCGACAAAGACACATGGGGCCAGAAGGGTGCCAAGGGGATCCTTCTTGCATAAAGACCCTAAAACTAACTTGTTAAAGTGGTGCCTGGGTGGCTCAGTCCGTGAAGTGTCCAACTCTTAATTTTGGCTCAGGTCATGTTCTCTTGGCTTTTTTTTTTTTTTTAAGTTTATTTATTCATGTTGAGAGAGGGACAGAGAGAGAGGGGGACAGAGAGAGAGTCCCAAGCAGGCTTTGCGCTGTCAGCACAGAGCCCGACGCGGGGCTCGATCTCACAAGCCTCGAGATCATGACCTGAGTCGACATCAACAGCCGGACGCTTAACCAACTAAGCCATCCAGGTGCCCCATATGTATTTTCTTTTTAATAGGCCTTGGTTTAAGACTCACATGTCCTCTTTTGGTCAAATCCAAAGAAGAATGTGTGATTTTACAGATGCTCAGTCACTGTGATATGAAGGGACGTGCAAAGCAAGAGCTACACATCCACCTTGTGACATGAAGGACCTACTAAGCCAACCCTAATGGTAAATGGAGAGCTAACTGGAGGGGAAGGAGAAGCCAGTTCTGGTCACTGGGGCTACACTGAATGATGTGGCTTTTCCTTTGCTCCAAGCAGGTAACATTTGCCAAAGGATCAAAAGGCAATACGTGGCAGTGGTTAGAAGACAAAAAAAAAAATACACAGCTGCTTTTCTTCTTCTGATCAGCATACAGGAAAGAGAAACAGAGCAGGGGGAAAGCCGACCCTAAAGGGGGGTTGGGGACAGGTGTGCGGGGGCGGGGCATTGCCCTTATAGCATTCTGGGATGGTACTGGAAGGGGATTCTCTTTGAGATGATAAATGAGAACAAATGAAAGATTCAGCAGAACACAAAAGCCACAAAGGGAAGTTTAAGGTGAGTGGGAAACAGCCAAGGCTGTAAGTTAAATACATTTAAGTGTTTAGTAAACTGCCTTTCTAAATAATACAGCACTAAATAATTCTTAACTAATATGAAAGCCGTATAATTTTATCATTCTTAATTGGCTTTATGGACTCTTGAGTAGATTTAAAATAGTAGTTCTAACATACGTGTCAGGTATAAAGAAAAGTGACAAACACCTGTGAATTCACCATTGTCACTATTGTTGAAGTCCCCACACCTCTTTCGTCCTACCCACCCCCACCCTCAGACATAACCACTTCCCCAGTTAATTTGTATGGACTAATGATAAATAACAATTAGGTGACAAGGAAAAATAAAAAAGACAAGATCACAGTTGTTCCCACCCCATGACCTCCTCTCCCCAACATCTCAGGATCACACTTCACCTGCCTTATGACGACTGACTTCTTCATCACTTAGTACCATGCTTTCTAAGGTAAGCAGGAATCTGGAACCTATTCCATGCTAATAATGAGGATGTGAGTGCGTTTTAACATCTAAATGCCCACTGACCATTCCACTAGCATGTTCCACAGGCACATGCACTCAACCTTTCCAAAACCAGCTGCATCATTCCCAATGGCCCACCCAGAAATCTGAGACTCTTCCTGAATTCCTCTCCCAACTAGGCCACTGTCAGCATCGAGGGCTGGTCTGAGTGGTGGGCCTGGTTTGGGTCACCTAGGAGTTTCGTGCAAAATGTCTTGAGGGATTCTGGAGGCGGAACCCAGCCACGGGGAAGGAGAACTGGGTAAAAGGAAGGTAAAGGGGGGATCTGGGGCTTAGGCATCTCCAGGGACTAGGGGGGGACCCGGAGGCAGGGAGAAGGGCCAGTCAGGCTGAAGGGTAGCACACAGGGCAGAGGCTGGACAGGCTGTGGCCGATGTTATGCCCACCCTGAGTCACGCTGGACCCTTCAACCGGTAGCCGTCAGCCGTAAGAGTCCAGCACCCGGGCCACACTGGGAGGGCAGGCAGGCAAAGAGGACCCATCTGTCCATAAGATGGGTGAGAGTGTGGTGAACAAAGGCTTCTTCTTAAGAAGGGTTAAAAACAAACACACAAGCAAACAAACAAAGACAAGGGAGCTGCTATAGCGAAGCCCAAGAGGTGGGCCTGGCTTCTGGGGAAGGTGTACGCGGACCCACTTGGGGGGAGTCCTTAGGCTAAGATCCAGCAAGAAGTCTTAATCCCGTGGCTTCATCCGACCTGGCCTGGCACAACGTGGCCACGCGCATTAGGGCAGAGAGGGCAAAAGTGAAATTCCAAAGGATTAGCCCAAGAGGGTGGTAAGCAATGGAGCCGCAGACCGCCTGTTCCAGGTTAGCTGTGCGAGAAACCGGGCAGTTGTGGGAAGGGGAAGCTGAGTGCT
The DNA here is from genome assembly GCF_018350215.1 of Panthera leo. Classification (NCBI taxonomy): domain Eukaryota; kingdom Metazoa; phylum Chordata; class Mammalia; order Carnivora; family Felidae; genus Panthera; species Panthera leo. The sequence continues at coordinate 118,504,103 of NC_056681.1, forward strand.
TGCGAGCGGGCGTGGCGCCGCGACAGAACAGGCCGGCCGTGTGGCACCAGGTGCACGCGGCCCATGCCCTTGCTCCTTTCAAGTGCTCGCCTGCTCACTGAGGTCCGGGGGCTTTCGTTTGAGGCTGGGGGAGACCGAGTACCAGCAAATACCAGTAAATATGAGTCAATCCCCACCTGTGAGCCCAGCTAGCTGCTCCAGGGCCCCGGAAGAAAGTCAGGGAGGTGTAAACACGCTGGAGACAAGGGTCCCAACCTCCGGACTGAGGCTTCAGCCAGAAAACACCAGGCTCTTGTGACTGCTAGTCACCATCACCAGCATAGCCCTTCCCCAGGCGGGCCTTCTGGCAGATTCCTCAGCCCTGCTGTGCTTTCCAGGCTCTCACCAGCTGTCTCCAGGCCCCAGAAATAATTCCATCAGCTCTCTTGGAAGGAGACCAGCTGCAGCTCAAGGGCCCCCAGAGTGGCTGCTTCCTAGAACGCCAGCCAAAGGACGGAGAGGCCAGCGGCCACTGCCAGAAAGGGGGGTGGGGAACGACCCTTCTCTGTCCGAGACCCCCATTCTCAGGTGGGGGGTGTAAAAGCAGGAGAAAAGAATGCGTTTTCCTAACTAAAAGTATCCCAGGGGCACCTGGCTGACTCAGTCAGTGGAGCACGCAACCCTTGGTCTCAGGGTTGTGAGTTCGAGCCCCACACTGGGTGTAGAGATTACTTAGAAATAAAATCTTAAAACATAAAATCAAATCAAAGAAAAGTTGGGGCACCTGAGTGGCTCAGTGGGTTAAGCATCCAACTCTTGATCTCAGCTCAGGTCTTGATCTCAGGGTCGCCAGTTCACGCCCACCTTGGGCTCCACGCTGGGTATGAAGCCTACTTCAAAAAACTAAAATAAAAAAAAAATAATAGTAAAATAAAATAAAATAAAATAAGAAGTGTCCCAAACCTGGGCTACCTGATAAACTCTAGATTTGGGATAGATACTAAGTGAAAATACACAAAAATTCTACCTTTTATTTATTTATTTATCCCTTTTAAACTAAAACTTGATATGAACTAACTACCGCCATATATAACATCTCCCCAACAACAATTGAAGGAAAAAGCAAGAGACAAAATAGTAAATACAGTGTAAGTTCCTTAAGAACTTTCAAAACCAGGCAAAAGTGAGCTACAGTGTTTAGGCATAAAGTTGAAGAAAGAAGAGAAACCAAAGAAAGGATTATTATAAAAGTCAGGGTGGGTGGTTATCTCTGGAGGGTAGGGAGGGGCTGTGTTTGGGCAGAGGTACCTGGTGGGGAAACCTTCTGGAGAGCTGCAAATGTTCTAGTCTTTCAGTTGAAAAGGGTGGGAGTTACACAGGTGTTTGCTTTAAATGACTCTTTAAATTAGACATTTTCTGCGCTCTTCTGTATGTATCTCATAAAACTCTTAAAAATTAAAAAAAAAAAAAAACTCCATGTCAATATACGGAATGATATGCAATGTGTTACTACAATTATGTAAAAATATCACACACACGAAACAGACCAGGTGAGGGGTGCCTGGGTGACTCAGTCAGTTAAGTGTCTGACTTTGGCTCAGGTCATGATCTCGCGGTTTGTGAGTTCAAGCCCCGCGTCAGGCTCTGTGCTGACAGCTCAGAGCCTGGAGCCTGCTTCAGGTTCTGTGTCTCCCTCTCTCTCTCTCTGCCCCTCCCCCACTCACACTCTGTCTCTCTCTCTCTCAAAAATAAACATTAAAAAAATAATTAAAAAAAACAGACAAGGGGAGAATAAATAACGAGGTTTGTGTTTATGAGATTATAGGTGATCTTACTCCTCTAATTTTTCAAACTTCCTATACAATATTATATAGATTTTATAATGAAAAATAATAATGGTAACTTAAAACTACATAAATTGTTTTATACTGTTAGGAAAAAAATTGAAATAAGGTGCAAAAAATGTTTCCTTTTCTTTTCAGGAAATCTTGCCATCATCCTGCCACCTCCAGGGAAATTTCCTAAAAGGACTGGGCTTTAGGACAAACCAATCTCCTTCCTTACTTTGACTCCAATAGATTTTAGAACGACACAGACTTTTTTCTCTGTGATGTGAGACTCCTTCAAAGAGGTACCTCACATTTCATCTTATGCCGCAGATGTGTTTCCAGCTCTCTCCCCCAAATGAAGTGCTTTCACCTGCCATTGACTTTTCACCAATAACGCTTCCGCCCAGGCAATGACATCTTCCTTCCTGCGCCTGTGGCTGCCAGCTGCCTTCTTATGGACCTGATTCACCTCCATCACTAATGTGAAGAGGTACTTTTACCTTAACCCAGAATCCCTGGAGCCTGAAGAGCAAATCTCCCCAGTGCTTGTAGCAATACATGGCTAATGGAGCCCAACCTTGGGGAGATGGGCAGAAGGCGGGGAACCACTGTGAGCTCCATCATCTCCCATGGGGAGGCAAATTCTCATGGGTGATGCCCCCAGGCTTGTGTGGGAAGCACCATGCCTGCCTGGAATGGCAGGCCGGGCAGGCAGTCCTAAGAGGCTTGAAGGCAGGCCTGGGGTGAATATAATCAGCTTCCTTCAACTGGGGCAGTGAGGCCACTAGCCTGTGTCTGCATTTCAGTGGCCTGTTTTACAGCAGCCAACAGGAGCAAATGGGGAAGCAAAGGGCGCGAGGGGGCAGGAAGAGGAAATGGAGGGGGGGATGGGTAGAGCAGTGCCAGGAGCCCTGAACTTGCCTTTGCGCCTCTAGCCACGTGACTAACTGCTCCACACCCATCTTCTCAGCTGTGAAGTGGATGTCAGCACCATCAGCCCATCGTTACCACTGAGCTCTTTGTGTGTCAGGCTCCCACATAATTTCATAGAAATCTTACAACCGCCTGTGAGGTGGTTAGGCATTATTATCCCCATTTTATAGCTGGGGAGACTGTGGGTTGGAATTCATCCGTACTAGACTGCAGCTCCTTGAGAGCAGAGCCCAGGCATCACTTTATCCTTCTAAGGGCTCGGCATGCAGAGGCGCTCATTAAATGCTAGCTGAAGGAAGTGAGGGTTGGCAGAGAGAGCGGGGTAGAAGCAGTCTCTGTGCACAAAGGGTTAGCCACAGTAAGGAGCTGTTAGCAACAGGAAGGAAGGCTTCTCCAAAGAAGAGTTCCATGCTGGTTGTGAGGGCGTTTGGTACAAAGCTTAGGGCAGAGCAACAAAGCTGGCGTTGGCCGGGCTGAAAAAAAGACAGGAGGCAGAATAAGCAGGTATGGGCTCGGCACAGCCAGCAGACGAACTGCCTTGGGGCCAAGAGGCCAGACTGGGCTGAGCAAGCAGCTTGGGGAGCCAGGGTATGAGGTCAAGGAGCACAGAGCAAGAGGCCCAGCCTTCTGAATGAGACCCGTGTGGCCCAGGATGACTTCGAGCACGGAGAGCAGGATCCTGAGTCTGGCCAGGGGATGAGCACGTGGTTTGGGGGCTGATCTCCCCGCTTGTCTGCCTGGCACAGGTTGAGTGGAGGCCGAGAGAACGGGGACTATGGTAATCCGGGCATGAGGATATGGTGGGCTGAACTGGTGGTGCCTATGGAATAGAAAAGGAGCAGGGCCGAGAAAGGACTGAATGCTGGTGAGTTCTCCGGAGGAAAGGGAGAACAGACTGGGGAAGACAGTAAGAATGGAAGCACGGGCGAACAGAGCAGAGCAGAGAGCTGGTGTGGACAGATGGAGACCAGCTGTCGGGGCATGCCTGTGCTTTATGGACGCCCAGGAACGAAAGCCGATTTCAGCTTCCCTCTCTAGGAACCCTTTAGATCAGTCAGAAGATGGCAACTGACCCAATCAAGGTAAGGAGATGGCAGGAGCAGGAAACTAACACCTACTAAATGCTACTCAGTGTGCTAAGGCTCTTAACACATGGCATTTAATGGAAACAACCTCACAATTGCTCTTGGAGATGAGGGGATGTCTCCACTTGACAGCCAGTGACTGGAGGTAATGACTAGTCAAGGTCACACAGCTTCATGGAAAGGAAAAGGAGTAGAGGTAATTCTAAACACCAAATAATACAAGGATCAAAAGGTCTGACTGTGCTAATGGGCTAACCTTCTGATTTATTCGTGCGTTGAACACTTAGGAGACACTTGAGACAAAACACTCTACTCAGACATTGCCAGTTCTACCTACTAAATCTGCTCCTTATCCATCCTCTCTCTCTTTTTTAAGTTTATTTATTTTGAGAGCGAGAGTGTGAGCGAGAGAGGGGCAGAGGATCCCAAGCAAGGCTCCGCAACGTCAGCAGGGCCTGACGTGGGCTCGAGCCCGCGAGCTCATGACCTGAGCAGAAATCAAGTCAGCCGCTTAACCGACTGAGCCACCCAGGCGCCCCACTTACGTTTTCTTTTTTCTCCGAACCAACTGCCTCGGTTCGGGCCCTATCATCTACCTGCATTAAGATGATATCACTATGATCTGGATACTTCTAACTGGTCTCCCGGCCTCCACCCTGTCAGCATACTGAGCTTGTAAGTTGCCAATAGGATCACAGAGACACTCGTAGCACCTACGCGGTACTATACTAAGTGCCAGATACTGCACTGACCCCCGACGAGCTCCCAAGTTTGGAGTGCAAAGAAATGCATGAACAAAAAGTTCAATATGAGTTAAGAGAAGGGCTGTGTCAGTACCAGGAAAGGGGGGGGGGGGGGCGGGCGGGAGAAGCACTTCACCCTGAGTGGGATAGAGGACTGCTCCTCAGAGGAGGTGCCTTGGACATCAGTCTGACGGCTGCTTAGGAGTGCACCATGGGGGGCTGGGGGAGCCAAACCTGAGCATTCCAGACAGAAGCAGGGCGGTGTAATCTAGCTGGGTGCCTTCAGGATGGCTGGTGTATTTGAGGAGCCCCAGGAGCCCCAGCCACTCAATGCCTGATGGGACACACTCAGAGTGTGGACTCTAAGGCTTGCTGGGAGGGCAAGCAAAGAAGTGACATGATTAGATTTGCATTTTACATAAAAACTCAAAGGACAGAGTATTAGAAGGAAACACAGAAAGATATGTTTATAAATTTTGGATGGTTTAAGGTTTTTAAAGCATAATCCAAAGCCAGAAACCGGAAAAGAAGAGATTGATGCAGGTGTGACTATAGAACAACAACAAACTGTAATACAGCAGAAGATGCCACAAAATACTTTTAATAAAGACAAAAACTGGGGCATGTGGGTGGCTCAGTCGGTTAAGCGTCTGACTTCAGCTCAGGGCATGATCTCACAGCTTGTGAGTTCGAGCCCCGCGTCGGGCTCTGTGCTGACAGCTCGGAGCCTGGAGCCTGCTTCGGATTCTGTGTCTCCCTCGCTCACTGCCCCACCCCTGCTTGTGCTCTCTCAAAAATAAATAAAAAGATTAAAAAAAAAAAAAAGACAAAAAACTGGTTAAGACATGTTTGCATGGTTTAAGAGAAAGATAAGTACTCCAGTAGAAAAAATAGGCACAGGAGGGGTGTTTAGGTGGCTCAGTCAGTTAAGCATTCGACTCTTGATTTCGGCTCAGGTCATGATCTCAGTTCGTGGGTTCGAGCCCCGCATCAGGAACTGCACTGACCGCGCGGGACCTGCTTGGATTCTCTCCTTCTCCCGATCTCTCTCTGCCCCTCCCCACCTCATATGCTCTCTCACTCAAAAAAAATAAACTTAAAAAAAAAAAGAAAGAAAAAGTAAGCAAAAAATATAAACAGGAAATCCGTGGGGATGGGGAGGGCGTAAATAGCTCATAAGCAAATGAAAAGACATTTGTCTTATTAAGAATCCAAGAAATGTAGGGGCGCCTGGGTGGCGCAGTCGGTTAAGCGTCCGACTTCAGCCAGGTCACGATCTCGCGGTCCGTGAGTTCGAGCCCCGCGTCAGGCTCTGGGCTGATGGCTCGGAGCCTGGAGCCTGTTTCCGATTCTGTGTCTCCCTCTCTCTCTGCCCCTCCCCCGTTCATGCTCTGTCTCTCTCTGTCCCAAAAAAAATAAATAAAAAAAAAAAAAAAAAAAAAAAAAAAAAGAATCCAAGAAATGTGAGTGAAAACAAGAAAATTACATTTTTTCACCTGTCGTAATGGCACAGAAAAAAGAGAATAATGCCCACGGGGAGAGGAGCATACACTCTCATACGCTGATACAACCTTACCAGAAGGAAATCTAAAAATCTACATGAAAACTTAAAATGGGCGTTTCACATCTAAGAATTTCTTCTAGGAAATAATCGGACCATTGCACAAAAATGGATTATGAGGGTGTTTCGTTATCATAACATTATATATAATTATATAATTATTCTGCTGTTATAACAGCAAATGATTTGAGAACAAGGTTAGGGTGTGTCAGTGTAAGGACTGTTTCAATAAATAATGGTACATTCACACACTAGAAGGCGATGCAGCCATTGAAAAGGATCATGTAGATCTTTAAGTACTGACATGGGATGTTATATACGATACAGTACTAGGTGGAGAAAACAGATTACAGAACCAGACCCCATGGTATGTGCCTCTGGTTTTGTGTATATAGGTGACATCTCATATATATTTGAATATATATGAATATGACCTCTCACTTATACATAAACTTCACTTACATACGTATGTGAAAACTCACATATATAAACAAGCTTTCTGCATAAAACACTGGGAAGGTTATTCACTAAATTAGTGACTGCAGTTGTCTCAGAGAAAGGGACTGCAGCAGGACTCAATCTCTCTGCACTACTTGATTGTGAAAATGTCTGTATCATAAACCAGCTGTGGAATCGACAACAGCCCCGGTCAAGGGGGCAGTAGTACAGAACACACTAGAGTAGGCTCTGAGGAAGTCTGTGCCAGGACGGGCAATTCACTAGCAAGTTAACGTCTCTCGTACATTTATTCAACCACCATTAATAGGTACGTCTAACGGCCTATTGGATCCTTCTAATTTAACGTCTCACTGGGCCTCCCAACGGATAGCATCTAAAACCGAGCTCGTTACACTCGGTCTCCACTCGGCTCCTCTTCCAGTGTCTCCCATCCCAGGGAAAGACACCCCAGCTCCCACCGCAGGACCGAGCCAGCAGCGAGGGCGAGGAGAACAAGTGATAGCTCCACAGGCCATAGCACGCAGCCCGCTTCCTCCTTTTTGTTCACTGGCGCCCCAGACGAGGCAGTGTCTTCTCAGATGGCTGCTTAAAGGAGCAGAACACCCTCTCAATCCCGGCCCATCTGGCTGCTGCCTTCCACAAATGAATGGGTGGAGACAGGGACCAACTGACTGACTGGGTTCAAAGGGCTTTTCCTGGTGGTTGAGTCTGAAAATGTGGAGATGCCCTCATTTACTTAAACAAAAAGAGGTAATGAGCCTTCAGAGGCAGGGAGGACCTGCTGAGTAACTGTCAACAGAAGGGATGAAGTCTCCATCTTGAAACAAGTAAATGGGAGCACATGGTTGTCCTCCCACCTAATTCATCCTGAATGCTGGCATTTCCTCGTTTTCTGGTTCACCTGCTTCTGCCAGAAGAGAGGTGGGGTTGGAACTGATGACAGATACCCAATTACTTGTATAAATACTTACAGTTTATTCCCTTCTACTCTTCGGAAGAGCTGGCCAGATTCCCTTGGTTCCCAGTCCCTGCCAGCCTCCTCCCCACCCCCAGCCCAGGCCGAGGACCTATTCCTGAAGGCAAATCTGAAGGCTGGATGGCTCAATCGGTTAAGCGTCTGACTTTGGCTCAGGTCATGATCTCATGGCACATGGGTTCGAGCCCTGTGTCGGGCTCTGTGCTGGCAGCTCAGAGCCTGGAGCCTGCTTCGGATTCTGTGTCTCCCTCTCTCTCTGCCCCTCCCTTGCTCATGCTCTGTCTCTCTCAAAAACAAACATTAAAAATCTGTTTTAAAAATAAAGACTGGATCCAGAGGCAAGGGAAACAAAAGCAAAAATGAACTACTGGAACGTCATCAAAATAAAAAGCTTCTGCACAGCAAAGGAAACAATCAGCAAAACTAAAAGGCAACCGACGGAATGGGAGAAAGTATTTGCAAATGACATATCAGATAAAGGGTTAGTATCCAAAATCTATAAAGAACTTATCAAACTCAACACCCAAAAAACAATCCAGTTTAGAAATGGGCAAAGAAGACATCCAGATGGCCAACCGACACATGAAAAAAATGCTCAACATCAGGGAAATACAAATCAAAACCACAACGAGATACCACCTCACACCTGTCAGAATGGCTAATAACATTAACAACTCAGGCAACAACAGATGTTGGCGAGGATGCGGAGAAAGAGGATCTCTTTTGCATTGTTGGTGGCAATGCAAGCTGGTGCAGCCACTCTGGAAAACAGTATGGAGGTTCCTCAAAAAATTGAAAATCGAACTACCCTATGACCCAGCAATTGCACTACTAGGTATTTATCCAAGGGATACAGGTATGCTGTTTCGAAGGGGCACGTGTACCCCGATGTTTATAGCAGCACTATCGACGATAGCCAAAGTATGGAAACAGCCCAAATGTCCATCGATGGATGAATGGATAAAGAAGGTGTGGTATATACACAACGGAGTATTACTCGGCAATCAAAAGGAATGAAATCTTGTCATTTGCAACTACGTGGATGGAACTAGAGGGTATTATGCTATGCAAAATTAGTCAGAGAAAGACAAATATCGTATGACTTCACTCATCTGAGGACTTTAAGGCACAGAACAGATGAACACAAGGGAAGGGAAGCAAAAATAATATAAAAACAGGGAGGGGACAAAACAGAAGAGACTCTTAAATATGGAGAACAAAGAGAGGGTTACTGAAGGGGTGGTGGGATGGGGAATGGGTTAAATGGGTAAGGGGCATTAAAGAATCTACCCCTGAAATCACTGTTGCACTATAAGCTAACTTGGATGTAAACTGAATAAATAAAAATAATAATCATAATAAAATAAAAAAATAAAGACTGGAGCCCAACATGCTCAAGATTAGGACACCTGGTGCTTGCTTGACAAGCCCTGACTGAGCATCAACTTTTGTATATATCAGTGAGATTTTGTATTCATAAGTGTCCTGCTGAGGACTGGACCCCAGACTGCATATCAGGTACCTGATTCCCTGTTTGGTAATGACCTACTATCTCGTGGCCAATAGGCTGGAACACGCTTCCTGTTTGTTGCCTGTCCCCTTCTCCAGGGAATGGAAGCCTGCCCATCCACATCTGAGGCCTCTCCACCTGCTGCCATGCTCTCCTGACACCAACGCTCTCCTGGTGACACGACCTGGAGTGTGGACTCCTGTCCCTATGACTCAGGTATGTAAGTATATCCAAACCCTTTGAAATGTATACTGTAAGAGGCTGTCTACCATATGTAAATTGCACCCCAAAAAAGCTGACTGAAAAACAGACGAAAGGGGTAACTGGATGGCTTAGTCGGTACAGCATGCAACTCTCGATCTTGGGAAGTGAGTTCAAGCCCCACACTGGGCGTAGAGCTGACTTAAAACCAAAACCAAAACACATTTAACAGAGAATTGCTAAAGGGGGATCAGAAAAAAACAAGATAGAACTTAATAGGAATTACATTTAGTGCTAAGCTTCCTGGCAGTCGAAGCAGAAGTGGAAATGGTTTGGGAAGGAAAAACTTTCTATTACTGGATAAAAGGGAGGCCCTGATTTATCCACCAGGAAGAGCCTTTTGAATACCAAATAATTCATTGCTCCCCTCCATCCAACTGAACATTTAAGAGAATGCTTTAGAGAAAGCAGATCTGCTCTCTATGTAGATAATTCTAGAAGGGATTCATTGGATTCCTCTCTAAGGAAAGTAAGAAACGTGACGGATATATTTAACTGCAATTTTGCAGAAGGTGCAGAAATATTTTTCCAAGCCATTTTTAATATAGAGCAAACATCAATAAAAGGTTGAAGAAATACCACTATATTTTTACTTAGAGATGACATTTCTGTGTTAAAGAGTCCAAAGGTGTTAAAGTAAAAGAGTCCAATTATCGGCTTTTATCTGGTGCTCCAACCTATGTTATAAAGAGAATGCAAACATGTCCTTTCCATCCTTTAACTGGTAATGGTAAGGAAGGCGTCTAAATAGTACTCCTCTAGGGGTGCCTTCCTGGCTCAACCAGAAGAGCAGGTGACTCTTGATCTCGGGGCTGTGAGTTTGAGCCCCACGTTGGGTATAGAGATTACTTAAAATTAAATCTTTTTTTAATGTTTTTATTTATTTTTGAAACAGAGAGAGACAGAGCATGAGTGGGGGAGGGACAGAGAAAGAGGGAGATACAGAATCTGAAGCAGGCTCCAGGCTCTGAGCTGTCAGCACAGAGCCCGATTCGGGGCTCGAACTCAAGAGTGTGAGATCATGACCTGAGCTGAAGTCGGACGCTTAACCGACTGAGCCACCTAGGCGCCCCCAAAATTAAATCTTTAAAAAAATACTACCCCTCTAGTGGGGCCGCTGCAACCCCAGCCGTCACCTAAGCCAAATTCGTGGTCCTTTATTTCCTCTCCCCTCAGCCTAGTGTTTCACAATTGAGGAAAGTGTGCACAGATGGCTTTAGAAGGTATACATATTTGGACATAAAATGGTGTTGGATCATGAGCTCTCTTTCTTCAAAATTCTGTTTATTTAGAGGCGCCTGGGTGGCTCAGTCGGTTAAGCGTCCGACTTCGGCTCAGGTCATGATCTCGCAGTGTGAGCTCAAGCCCAGTGTCGAGCTCTGTGCTGACCTCTCAGAGCCTGGAGCCTGTTTCCGATTCTGTGTCTCCCTCTCTCTCTGCCCCTCCCCGACTTGTGCTCTGTCTTTCTCTATCAAAAATAAACGTAAAAAAATTTTTTTTAATTTTATTTATTTATTTATTTATTTATTTATTTATTTTTATTAAAAAAATTTTTTTTGAAGTTTATTTATTTTGAGAGAGAGAGAGAGCATGAGCATGGGAGGGGTAGCGATAGAAGGAGAGAGAGGATCTCAAGCAGGCTCCACGCTGTCAGCGCCCTGAGATCATAACCTGAGCCGAAATTAAGAGACGCTTAACTGAGTACCCAGGTGCCCCCTATTAGAATTCTTAATGCGTTTATTTTGAAATGGAAAATAATGGAAGGAATACTACGGGGCAGGTGAAGGACTGTCCTAGGAATATTAAAAGATGCTATAAGAAATTACTGTCATTAAAACTGTGTGGTGTCAGCATATGATTACACAAAAGATGAGAGGAGAAGAAGAAGGTGCCTGGTAACAGATTTCAATTAAATTTAACAAAAGTGGTATTTCAATTCGGAGGAGATAAATGATTTACTTAATAGATGGGGCCGGCATTTCTGGCTCTTTGTCTGGAAGAAAATTAAGTCGGCTCCCTACCTATAGCCCAATCTGTAATCCATCTGGAATTTATTTAAATGTAAAACATAAAGCAATAAAAGTATTAAAAGCAAGCCCAGGAAACTACTTGTATAATTGAGGAGTGGGGGAGCCCTTTTAACTCAGTCTGGAAACCCAGAAGCCATAAAAGAAAAGTCCCGTTTCTGACTTTATATGAGTTTAAAAAATTGGTAAAGTAAATGATATCATAGAAACAAAAAAAAAAGCCGGGGGTGCCTGGGTGGCTCAGTCAGTTAAGCATCCGACTTGGGCTCAGGTCATGATCTCAAGGTTCATGGGTTCGAGCCCCACATCGGGCTCTGTGCTGACAGCTCAGAGCCTGGAGCCTGCTTCGGATTCTGTCTCCCACTCTGCCCACCCTCCCCCACCCCCAGCTTGCATTCTGTCTCTCTCTCTCTCAAAAACAAATAAACATGAAAAAGAAGAAGAAATAGAAAAATATCCTGAGAGAACATATGCAGTGCATATGACAGCTATGAGGCCTTACAAACCGATAGGAAAAATACAACCAAGAGAAAGATGGGCTCATCCATAAGCGTGACACAGAAGAGCAAACTGAAATGACCAACAACATATGAAAAGATGTCCAATCTCTCTAGCAATCAAGAAGATGCAAATGAAAGTCACAGTGAGGTGTCATTCCACATCCATCAGACTGGCAACAATTCTAGGGTGATACCTGACCTTGACAGGACTTGGGGGAGGGAGTGGGTTGGGGGTAGTTGTGAGGGTGCCGCTGCTGCTGAAAATATGGATGATCGCGCTTTTAGAGAACAGTCTGAGAAGCCCTTTACTAAAATTTGAAAAGCTCTGTGACTTGGCAAGCCCACTCCCAGGTCTCTATCCATAGAAACAGAAGCAAGAGAACATAAGGAGATGGAAGGTAAGGGAGGCCCATTGCAGCAACGTGGGGAGGACAATAAGCCAACAAAAACCTGGAAACAAAATGAATGCCCATCAATGGGGAACAGTACTATCTAAAGGAAAACTGTTTGGGGCGCCTGGGTGGCTCAGTCGGTTAAGCAGCCAACTCTCGATTAAGACTCACATCATGATCTCACAGTACGTAAGTTTGAGCCCCATGTCGGGCTCCAAGGTCACAGCTCAGAGCCTGCTCAGGTTTCTCTCTGCCCCTCACTCTCTGGCTCTCTCTCAAAATAAACACATAAACATTTAAAAAACTAAAGGAATAGTGTTCCTCTAGCCACTTCTGATGCTAAGCACCAGGCGTTAGTGTAAACCCCCCAGGCTGAGGGCTCACTCCCAAAAGACTGACCCCACTGCAGACGCCAGCCACCTGGCCCAGGTTGTCGCCTCTACCCCTGACGACCTGACTACAAATCAGGGGTTCCCATGAACCCCTCCTCAAGTTTGATAATTTGCTAGAACGGCTCACAAAGAAACGCTTTATTTACTATTACAAGTCAGGATCATCCACGTGGAAGAGACACAGGAAGACCCATGGAACAGGGCAAGACACGCGGAAGAGGGGCCACGTAAGGGCAAGAGACGTGGAGCTGCCGCGCCTTCACCCTCCCCGCACCTCGAGGTGTTCACTGACCTGGAAGCCTCTCCCAACACCTCTCTTCGGGGGGTTTTTCTGGTGGTTCCATTACCAAGAGTGATTCGATCATTGGCCATGGGTGATTTACTCAATCTCCAGCCCCTTTCCCTCCCAGGAGGAGGGGGGGGGAGGTTGGGGCTGAAAGTGCAACCCTCTTATCACCTGGCTGGTTCCCGTGGCAACCAGCACCCGTCAGGAGAGTCACCTCATTAGCATAACTCAGGTTTGGTGCTAGAGGCTTATTATGAATAACAAAAGACGCTCTCCTCACCCCGGTCAATCTGGAAGTTACAAGGGTTGTAGGAGCTCTGTGCCAGAATTGGGGAAGAAGACCAAATACAGATTTATTATTATATCACAGTATTGCATTATCCATGCCATAGAATAGCATGCAATTTTTTATTTCTTTTTTAATGTTGATTTATTTTTGAGAGACAGACCACGAGAGGGCAGAGAGGGAGGGAGACAGAATCCGAAGCAGGCTCCTGGCTCTGAGCTGTGCCCCATACGGGGCTCAAACCCACAATCCATGAGATCATGACGCTTAACCGACTGAGCCACCCAGGTGCCCCTAGCATGCAATTTTTAAAAAGTTAAGTCTATACTAATTGCTTTCAAGCTTCTCCAGGGGCACCTGGCTGTCTCAGTCGGTAAAGCATGAGACGCTTGATCTCAGGGCTGTAAATTTGAGCCCCACGTTGGGTATAGAGATTAAGAATAAAATCTTAAAAAAAAAAAAATTAAAAAAAGCTTCTTCCAAGATGTAATGATAAGAAAAGACAAGTTGTAGAGATAATGTATTTTACCAAAATGGAACTCCAATACATGTAATCCATGACATCCACACACAGACACAGACATAATAGGATCCCATTCTGATAAAATGTGCAAGGACAAAAAATATCTTTGTATCTTATTTATACACGATAATGTGTAGAGAGCAAAATATGGGTGAAAACATCCGTTTGTTTACACTGATTACCAGAGGGTGAGAAGGGAGCATTTAGTTGCAGAGGAGTGGAAGAGAGGGGAAAAGTCTTTTCCTTTTTTTTTTTTAAAGAAAGAAAAACGTTAACAAGTAAAACAGGATGGACATGTGTGTGAGAGTGTGTGTGTGTGTGTGTGTGTGTGTGTGTGTGTACGAGTGTGTGTGTCATAAAGATGATCACCCAAATGCTAATGGTAGCTGCCTGAGGGTGCTGGGATTTCAGGTGACTTTTACTTTATTTCATTGACATTTAAATATTAAGTTTTTCACAGTGAAGATGTATTATTCATAAAACCGGGGGAAGGGGAAAGCAACAAAATCACTTTCACTGAAGCAAAACGTACCCATCTGACCTTGAAGGCCAGTCACATCTACGGAGCCCCTGTTTCGTGCCCTGCACTGTACCAGATGTGTTCCATTTCGAATCCTCGAAGCAAAACTGCAAGGAATCGGGATAATGGTGCTCAGGAAGGGGTAGACAGCTTGCTTGGCATCACACAGATTATTAGCAAGTCTGGAAGACAAGATCTGCACCCAGATTTAACTCCTACGCATTCTCTTTCCTGCCTCTGCACTGCACTCTCTCAGTATGGGCTGTACCGGTCACAGGACGTGTACCTTCAGGCTGGCTAACCCATGTGTCCTTCCCCCACAGGAGTCCCTCGCTGTCCTTCACGGCAGTCTTCAAAATGAGCTCCACAAGAATCTCAAATTTACCTCCCTGTTAGCATTTCAGCCCAGGGTGGCCGGAGGGGTGAGGACTCTGCATTACAGATCTCTAATGTTCATTCAGGTCATTGACTGCTACTTAAGAGTTGAAAAACACAGAGGCACCCGGGGGTGACTCAGTTAAGCTTCCCACTTCGGCTCAGGTCATGATTTTGCAGTTCAGGAGTTCAAGCCCCGCATGGGGCTCTGTGCTGACAGCTCAGAGCCTGGAACCAGCTTCGGATTCTGTATCTCCCTCTCTCTCTCTGTGCCCCTCCCCCGCTTGTGATCTGTCTCTCTCTCTCAAAAATAAAAATAAAGACATTAAAAAAAAAAGTTGAAAAACACGAAAGAAAAGACGTGAGCTGTGTTTTCCAGGCTTGATGTTCTCTTCACACACAGGATCTTTCTCATGAGCCGCGTTCGTTACTTTAAATTCTTTTTTTTTTCTTTTTTTAAAGTAGGCTCCACGCCCACGGTGGGGCTTGAACTCATGACCCTGGGATCAAGACTCGCATGCTCTACCAGCTGAGCCAGCGAGGCGCCCCTGCCTTAAATTCTTCCACAAGATAATCTGCTGTTTACTCCAAGCTCACCATAAACTTAAAAAAGAAAAACATACACCTATTTACACAGCTGAGAACAGAAGATTCTACAATTCGGAGCAAAGACCACATTTTCCGTGCTATTTATTGGCTATTTGGAGCATGAAGGATGTGAACAAAAGGCTGTAAAATAAAAGAGGAACAAAAGAGGGTATTTTAACACAACCCGAGGAGGAGAAGAGGCATTGCGTTTATGCACACGAATTTCTTACTTTAAACACACACACTAAACATAATATATTTTAAAACTTGTCATTGTACTGTCCTTGATTTTCAGTAGGAAAGAAAAATCGCTGCGGGTGGTCTGGGGGCCCAGGGAACTGGTCAGTCTGTGTAAACTCATGCAGATAAAGACAAGGCCTCATTTGACACCCTCTGGGCCCCCTCTTTGTCACAACACTGAGCACACAGACCCCCAGAGGGGGAGAGCCAGGAAGGGACAGAAGCGCGGGGGTGGGGGGTGGGGGTGGGGGGATGTGCTCAGTCGCTCCTAACGACCTTCAGTCTTCCCCCTCCCCCTGCTGTCCGAGCCTCCCGCTCTGACACCAACCAGCACAGCCCCTTACCTCCTTGGCCCCTTGGCCTCCTTGGCCCCATCCTGCAGCTTCTACACCAAACCCTCTGCCCTAATGTCCTCTTCCCCAAATCCTGCCCTAACACCTTGTCAGAAAAGGCTTTTGATGTATCCTAAGGGCGAGGACCATTCTCTCAGCCCGAGGGAGACATTAGCTCTCCTCTGCCACTGCTCGGAGGGCACAGAGTCTGCAAGGCCCGGCCTCCCTCCACCTTTCTCTTCCCGCAGTGCTTAGCATGGTGCCTGGCTACAGGCAGATGCACACAGAACGTTAATCACCTTCCCCTTAAAGCATCCACTCAAATAATCCAACTTTTGGATTTTTATCTGCTCTGGATAGAAAGATCTAGATGCTGTCAGAATTATCTAGGCCCGCTTTTTCAGACCCGAGCCCAAAGAGAGTGGCATGAATGAGGCTTGGGGGCTCATTCCTGGAGCGCCACTTCCTGGAGTACTTTGGTGGGGTTAAACGTTTTAACGGTGGGTAATTCCCAAAATTCGTCTTTTTTCTAAATTTTTATTTTTATTAATTTTGGGGTTCCGTGTTTTTTTGTTTTTTGTTTTTGTTTGGAGAGAAAGAGAGAGAAAACACGTGCATGCGTGTGTGTTGGGAGAGGGGCAGAGAGAGAGAGGAAAGAGAATCCCAAGCCAACAGCGAGGAGCCCCACGCAGGGCTCGATCTCACCAACTGTGAGATCGTGACCTGAACTGAAATCAAGAGCCAGACACTCAACCTACTGAGCCACCCAGGCACCGCCCCCCCCCCCCCCCAAATCCTTTACAATTTCATGTGAACACACAAAAAATTGGTATTTTGTGAACTGGAGTGTAGACCTTGCATTCATTTTTTTTTTTTTTACTTTTTTTTTTTTTTTTTTTTTTTTTATTTTTTATTTTTGGGACAGAGAGAGACAGAGCATGAACGGGGGAGGGGCAGAGAGAGAGGGAGACACAGAATCGGAAACAGGCTCCAGGCTCCGAGCCATCAGCCCAGAGCCTGACGCGGGGCTCGAACTCACGGGCCGCGAGATCGTGACCTGGCTGAAGTCGGACGCTTAACCGACTGCGCCACCCAGGCGCCCCGCATTCATTTTTTTAAGATTAAAAAATGAGAACAGCTGGGGTGGAGCTTGCTTGGGATTTTCCTTCTTTCCCTCTCTCTCTGCCCTTCCCCTGCTCACACTCTGTTTCTCTGTAAATAAATAACTTAAAAAAAAAAAAATGAGAACAGGGGCCCTGAGTGGCTCAGTTGGTTAGCTGTCCGACTTTGGCTCAGGTCACGATCTCGCAGTTCGTGAGTTTGAGCGCTAGTTGGGCCCTGTGCTGACAGCTCGGAGCCTGGAGCCTGCTTCCAATTCTGTGTCTCCCTCTCTCTCTGCCCCTCCCCTGCTCGCACTCTCTCTCTCTCTTTCTCTCTCTCTCTAAAATAAGTAAACATTAAAAAAATGAGAACAGTTATGAAACACCATACATGATTCCATTTACACGAAATGTCTGGAACAGGCAAATCGATAGAAAGTGGATTAGTGGTTGCCAGGAGCTGGGGGTGGGGTGGCGGGAACGGGAAGTGACTGCTAATGGGTAAGGGGTTTCTTTCTGGGGTGATGACAATGTTCTGAGATAAGAGTACGGTGATGGTTACACAATTATGAATACAGTAGAAACCATTGCATTGTATCCTTTCCATGCGTGAACTTTATGGTACGTAAATTATACCTCCATAAAGCTGTCAGCAAGGCCTCAAAGATTTCAGACTTGCATCAGGGTGCTTCTAAGTTTCGAGAAGCAGTAACAGGAAAGAATGGAAACTCCAGGCAGGTCTACAAGTCAAGAAACAGGTCCCCAGGAGGGCATCTGGGGTACAGGTCTGAGGGGAAGTGTCAAGTAATGTCCCCACGACTCCGGGTCAGCAACTGAAACTGAACCAGTGTAAAGCAAGGAGGGCACCAAAAGCATGGAGCCAGTTTCTGGAGTAGATCTGCGGCCCCTATCGGAGCTGTGCCAAAGGGTGTAAAGAGAGTACTGCTTGCCAGAGCTGAGCACGGAGGGGTGGGATGGGCCAAGGGCAATGCAGGTGGCTGGCTTGGTGTGAAAGTAAAAAGTCGGTTAAGTGGCCGACCTCGGCTCAGGTCGTGATCTCGCGGTCTGTGAGTTCGAGCCCCACGTCGGGCTCTGTGCTGACAGCTTGGAGCCTGGAGCCTGCTTCTGTTTCTGTGTCTCCCTCTCTCTCTGCCCCTCTCCCATTCGTGCTCTGTCTCTCTCTGCCTTTCAAAAATGAATAAATGTTAAAAAAAAAAAAAAAAAAGTAAAAAGACGAGAAAAAAAGTAAAAAGAGCGAGAACCTGCCTTAAGCTTCCCCAGGTTGTTGACAGAATTCATTTCCTTACGGTTGTAGGCTTTCAGCTAAGGGCCACTCTCAGCTCCAAGAGGCCACCCAATTTCTTGCCAAGTGGGCTTCCCCAACATAACCACTTACTTCTCCAGGGAGCAAGGAGAGTCTTTAGAGCAAGTCTGCTAGCCAGACGAGGTCGTGTATCATATAGTCAGGGGAATGACATTGTCACCTCTGCCATCTTCTATTGATTAAAAACAAGTCACAGGGGTGCCTGGGTGGCTCATTCGGGTAAGCATCCGACTCTTCATTTCGGCTCAAGTTATGATCTGAGTTCGAGCCCCGTGTAGGGCTCTGAGCCGACCATGCGGAGCCTGCTTGAGATTCTCTCTCCCCATCCCCCTCTGCCCCTCCCCAGCTCGCACGTGCACACTCTCTCTCAAAAATAAATAAACATTAAAGAAAAAAACAAAAAAAAAACAAAAAAAGTCCCAGGAAAGCATTACACAGAGGTGTGAACGTCAGGAGCTGGGGATCATGGCACGGGACACACCAAGAGACCCTCTTCACAATCCTTGCAGAGAAAACACGCCCACAAGTAACCAAACCATAAAGCAGAATGGAACTAATTCTATAGGATGATCCGGAGGCTTCTTAACCTGTTGTCATTTGAGACCAAAGAGGGCAAAAATCACCAGATGCTTTCTCTGCACTGATCTAGCTCGTTGGAAGTTAAATTGCCCTGGAGGTTCCTCCTCTGTGAAATGATGAGATGTTGTCTAAGGTTCTTCCGATGTCCTACGACGACACCTGGCCCACAGTAGGTGTTCAATAGCACCTCTTCCGTAAAGGAAGGGATAAAGGAATGAGTACCTGTACATATTAGAATGCAGACATTTTTTAAGATTAAAAAATGATCGTGATGTCCGGGTAGTGTTTCTCATCTTCTATCCTAAGATTTACACCAAATTTTCCTGAACAAAAATGATCGGAAGGGAAAATACTAGATGCTATTTGTTAATTGTCATAATGGCTCATCCTTAGTCTACCTGGTCCCAGCACCTTTCTTTTTTGAAGGAGTTACACATTCTGTCTCTTCAGCAGCTCGAAAGCCCTACTCTGCATGCTTGTGTCTTATTTTTAGGGGTCCTCCATGTGGGAGACCATCTGAGAACAGAAGCCATGAGCATGGGGCCAAGAACTCAACTCTTCTCAAGTTTTCTGGAATCCCTTCCAAGGTGAGCCAGAGCCAGGAAAAGCTGCCAAATTATTGTTATTACTGTTTGAACAGGTAAAATATACACATGATAAACATTTAAGACCATATAAATAGTCCCCTCCTCTGAAGATAAGCACCATCACAGGTTTTGCCGTGTTTCTTTGCATGGACAACCTATGCATATTTAAGCATATACTTATCTATTTTGTATTGCACAAAATAGCAGCATGCATGAAATATCACTCTGCCTGCTTTCTTTCTGTTGTGATATAAATTGGCCCTTTGTTCTATATTAGAACATAGGGGCGCCTGGGTGGTTCAGTCGGTTAAGTGTCCGACTTGAACTCAGGTCATGATCTCACAGCTCACGGGTTCAAGCGCCTCATGGGACTCTGTGCTGACAGCTCAGAGCCTGGAGCCTGCTTTGGATTCTGTGTCTCCCTCTCTCTCTGCTCCCTCTCTCTGTCCCTCTCTCAAAATAAAAATAAAAACATTTAAAAAAACAAGTGTCTGCCTCGTCTTTTTAATGGTTGCATAATAATTCTTTGTAAGGATGTATCAGAATGTATTTAACTAGCTCTCCAATGATGGGAATTTAGGTTGGGTCTGATTTTTGGCTAGTATAAATCATGCCGCAATAATAGCCCTTGGTATTTTTCATTGTGCACTTGTTTGCATACCTTTAGGGTACACTCCTAGAGGTGGTACTGCTGGGCGAAAGGGTATGTGCGGTTTTAATGTCGACAGATAGTGCAGTCTGCAGGTTTCAGCTGGTAAGGCATCGCGACACGACACTCCCAGCAGTGACACAGCATGGCTGTCACAGAACATCAAAGCTGTCAGATAGCATCTAGTCTCCACTTCTTCACGGTACAGAGGGAACGAAACCATTTTGACCGAATTTCTCATGTGCTCTCTATTATCTCTGCACCAATGACCATATAGTCCAGCCTATTCATTTGACAATCATGCGCCTTGGAGCATACTTTTATATACCGTTACATATCCACCAAACTCAGCCCCTAGAGAATACCATTAGCTCCGCTTACTGAGTATCTCCCACACACCCACCAGGCTCCGTGCATGGATGCCATTAGTCCTCCCTACAAACCTGTGAGGAAGATATTAACATTCCTCCAGATCACAAAACCAAGGCTTGGGGAGACGGACTTTGCCTGAGATCTCTGACACCTAGAAAGCAGCAGAGTCTGGATTCAAACCCACCTCTCTCCCATGAGCAAGCTCGTTCCTGGAAATTGCTTGGCCCCCTGCAGACACTGAGGAAATACGTGAGTGGAGGCTCATGGCCATCTCAAATGACAGCTCAATGCAAGCCAAGTCCAGCCATTGGATGGTTAGTAAACCCTCGCTCACTTGCCACGCTGCTCCAACCCTCATTTCCAGTTCCTGGCTATTTGCATTCCACCCAGGTATTTAGAATTTAACTAAATACTGAGTGTTCCGCATAACTGTGTGATCCCTACACAACTCGGAGACCACAGAATGTCTTTCACAGTGGCCAACTTTGGGTGCTATTTGCTATTAAGAAACGGCAGACTTTTACAAAACTTATTGATGAAAGTTGGCTTTACTTACAGTCCTTTGCCTTCCAAGTTATTATGGCAGTCCTGTTTTTAATTTATCTTTTATTTTTATTTTTTTGTATTAAAAATATTTTTTAATGCTTTTTTATTTTTGAAGGAGAGAGAGACAGAGCATGAGCAGGGGAAGAGCAGACAGAGAGGGAGACACAGAATCCGAAGCAGGCTCCAGGCTCTGAGTTGTCTGCACAAAGCCCGACACAGGGCTTGAACTCACAAACCATGAGATCACGACCTGAGCCGAAGTCAGATGCTTAACCGACTGAGCCACCCAGGCGCCCCTATTTTTCATTTTTTTAATTAAAAAAAATTTATATATATACAGAGAGTGCAAGAGCGTGAGAGAGGGGTGGAGGCGGAGGGTGAGAGAGAGAGAGAGAGAGAGAGAGAGAGAGAGAGAGAGAGAGAGAGACTCTCAAGCAGGCTCCACACTCAGCATGGAGCTTGACATGGGGCTCCATCCCATGACCCTGGGATCATGACCCGAGCCCAAATCAAGAGTAGGACATTCAACTGACTGAGACACACAGGCATCCATCCCACTGCAGCCCTGTTTTTAATGACTATTTCAGACAATTTTATTCCTACATTTACACAAATTCTTTGATGATCAACTTGCTGACGAAGACGGATGAGAAAGCAATCAGGGAACTTTGTGAAGTTGGTCCTTAAGTCAAGGAATTAACATACATTCATGCATGTGTCTTTATGTACAAACTATATCAGGTATTATGATTAAAACTGCATCCCCCACACCAAAAATTCCTTTTAAGGGAATTCCAATTCTCAAAAACATTATCAGCTTGGTGATAAAATCATGTATGTGATGTTCACTCATAAAGATGTGAACAATATTTAAGATAATAGAAAAAATTGGACATAATCTAAATGTTCACCAATAAGTAAATGTTTAAAATATTTTTAATGTTTGTTTATTTTTGAGAGTGACAGGGAGACAGAATCTGAAGCACGCTCCAGGCTCTGAGCTGTCAGCACAGAGCCCGATGTGGGGCTCAAACTCACAGACCACGAGATCATGACCTGAGCTGAAGTTAGACCCTTAACCGACTGAGCCACACTGGCACCCCAATAAGTAAATGTTTAAATACAACAGTGTTTCTTCCAATGGAATGGTAGATAGCCATTTAAAAGTTCACATTTCTAAATTAGGTAGAGACATAAAAAAGCTTTTTTTTTTTTTACATTTTTAAAATGTTTATTTATTTTTGATATCAAGAGACAGAGCATGAGCAGGGAGGAGCAGAGAGAGAGGGAGACACAGAATCTGAAGCAGGCTCCAGGCTCTGAGCTGTCGGCACAGAGCCCGAGGCGGGGCTCAAACCCATGAACCATGAGATCATGACCTGCGCCAAAGTCAGATGTTCAACTGACAGAGCCACCCAGGCGCCCCAAAGAGCTTTTTTTTTTTTTTAATGTCAAACAACAGAATACCAATAGTATCCATGTTGTGGTCATAATTCTGTAAAAATTCACCCGTTGGGATGAGCACTGGGTGTTGTATGGAAACCAATTTGACAATAAATTATATTTAATAATAAAAAAAATTATGTGAGCATATGGACAAAACTTTGATGAAACAAGCAGTCATTACGTTAGCTGTATTAGCAAAATGGTCTATGGGTGGTTTATAATTGATTAGGTATCAGAATATTATATTATACGTTTTATTTATTTATTTTTATTATTTTATTAAAAAAATTTTTTTAATGTTTATTTTATTTTCGAGAGAGAGAGAGAGAGAGAGCACAGGCAGGGGAGGGGCAGAGAGAGAAGGGTACAGAGGATCCGAAGTGGGCTCTATGCTGACAGCAAAGGAGCCTGATGCGGGGTTCAAACTCACAAACCGTGAGATCATGACCTGATCTGAAGTTGAGGGCTTAACTGACTGAGCCACCCAGGCGCCCCTATACAAAGTACAAATTATCTCAAAATACATAAACGCTTAAAAAAATAAAGTACAAATTAAATCTTACAGTATTGCCTAAGCGCTTAAGGGACTCAGAGTCTAAGCAGTAAACCTAGGTGCTTAGGCAAGGATAAATCTCGTCTCCCTCACTTGCTTGTACGAGGATGGATACAGACGTGGCAAGCCACATGACAGGGAAAAAATCTTTCTCTCTGTGAATGGGTCTCCTAAAGAAAAACCTGAGGGGTTAGGAATTCGTGACGACCTTGTCATGCTCCCTTGGTAGTATAGGCTTCATTACCACCATCCTGTAATCACACCTAAACTGCTGCCCTTGATCTATACTGGCCATGTTATCACTGCCACCTCTCCTAGACCAAGGGTGAAGATCAGCCATGGCGATGAAATGGGTTTGCCTTATATCCGCAATCTGAAGGCTGTTGCTCTATCTCTGTGCCTCATCTTTATTGGGTTTCAGTAGTTGCAGAGGCTTTGTCCCATTATAATCCAGTTGTAAGAATCATGTCCGTTTTAAGTCTTTTTTAGAAACCCACAAAAAAAAGGGGGTGGGGGGAATCTATGCTAGAATTCTAACTCCCAAGTGAGAAATCCGAACTCTGTGATTCCAAGCTGCCCCCTTTTGAGGAATTTTTTAAGCCAGAGAAATGACACAACTCAAAATCGCTATTTGATGTAAGAAACGCAAAATAGTTAACAGAAGAAAAAAAATCACTTGTTAATCTTGTTCAAGGCTGATAGGACATCTCTGGAATGATTTGGGGACCCATGTTGCAATTATAATCTGTTCTCATCTTTTCCTTAAGAAACAGGAGTAACGAAATCGCTGTAGCAAGACTAAGGCTGAAACACAACCCTTAGTTTAAAAATGCTCATTTCAGGGGCACCTGGAGGCTCAGTTGAGCGTCTGACTCTTGATTCTTGTTTTCAGCTGAGGTCATGATCCCAGGGTCGTGGGATCAAGCCCGAGCATGGAGACTGCTTAAGATTTTCTCTCTCTCTTCCTCCCTCTGCCCCTCTCCCTTGGTTGTGCTTTCTCTCTCTCTCAAATTAAAAAAAAAAAAGAAAAGAAAAAAAAAAGAAGTTCATTTCAGCTACTGTGGAATCAGGCACAGCTTGAAGTTCTATTTTTTCCTGAAGAATGAGAGTTGGAAACCAACCTCTGATCAAGCCACGACATTATACCAGCCTCTAGGATTTCTAAAAATGGTTTAATCACAGCAGTACATCCCTCAGAATGTCTTTTAAAAAACTCTTCTTAACAATGTTTTTAATCACCATTAATCTTACTATTTGGCACAGTCTACTAAAAAATAACATATGCAAACCCTCGACCCAGCAGTTCTACTCCTAAGGTTATACCCAACAGAAACACACATATGTTCACGAACAAAACGCGTACTAGAATATTCACAGCAGCACTATTCATGATAGTCTCAAACTGGAAACTACCCAAATACCCATTAACAACACAATGGATACTACGGTACATTTACACAATGGGACAATATATAGCAATGAAAATGAGCAAATGAAATGCAACAAACATAACATTGAGCAAAAGAAGCCACCCATGAAAAAGTTTCCACTGTAAGGATTCCATTTGTAAAATAGTTCAAAAACAGGCAAAGCTGATCTGTGCTGTAAGGAGTCAGGAGGGTGGTTATTAACCCTGGAGGAAGGACAGTGACTGGGAGGCGACTTAAGAGGGAGACTTTGGGGGGATGACCGGCTGGCTTAGTTGGTGGAGCACATGACGCTTGATCTCAGGGTTGTAGATTTAAGCCCCACACTGGGCGTAGAGATTACTTAAAAAGGGAGGGGGAGGCGAAGGGCTTTGGGGTACTGGTAATCTATTTCTTGGCCTGGTATCTTCAGTTTGCAAAAATTCATTATGCTATATGCTTATGATTCATATATTTTCTAGGTATCTGTTATAATTCACCAAAGAGTTTAAAAAACAAGAGTATTTTCAAAATACACCCTCACCCCACCCTCCCAAAGTCACCATCTTAAGCCTATGTATTGCCCACACCCTTGGCAATAGGGCGGACTTAGAATAATCCAAGTTGAGTTTCACATGTATTGCAAACACGGCTAAAAAAACCATTGCATGAAAAAAATTTGGAGGCTATGTTTGAATTTTATAACAGAATGAACCTATCAATCCACAAAGACAAATCTGGATGAAGTGGTAAAAATGAGAAAGGAGGGGACCTCTCCATCAATAGTGGATCATGCCCCGCAGAGGGACAAAGGGAAGGGCAGGACCAGACAAAAGCAGGGAGAATAAAGACCCAAAGCCTGAGAAATTAGAGTGAGCCCATGGCGGATCTGAAATCAACAAAGGGGCTGCCTGTCAATGGACACTGAAGTGACACAAAGATGGTGTGACTGAGTACTGGGCACTGCTGGTGTGTGGGAGACACATTCACAGGGAGTTGAGGCAGCGACAGACCCCGAAAAACTTTGCTGGCAATGAAAACGGACAGATGTTGGGGGTGGGGAATGACACAACACTCAGTTCAGAACGTAGATACTCTTCTTTTCTCAGGAGAATCTCCTCATTCATAAAACCTCAGCTTCACTTGAGCCCAAGGATTTTCAATTTAAATGGGGAGCCAGAGGTCTCAATGGCTGGAAAATCCTGTAACACATCATCTAGATCATTCACTCGGCCGTTCTTTCAACGTTACTGAATGCTCACTCTGAGCAGTATTTCGTGCTGGAAGCTACGTGGATGAAAAAGAGGTCCAGATATTATTTTAAACAAGAGGAGGGAGGACCATTTTGTCACGGAACAGCTCATTGCTAAATTCTTTCGTTGACTGTAAACCTCACACCCACCGGGTAAGGTTCTTGGTTGGAGTGGTGTTTCAAAAGCCTGGACTCTGTGGGCGCGCCTGCGTGGCTCAGTCGGTTAAGCGTCCTACTCTTGGTTTCATCTCGGTTCATGATCTCACGATTTGTGAGATGGAGCCCAGCCCCGGGCTCTGCGTTGACTGTGCGGAACCTGCTTGGGATTCTTCCTCTCCCTCTCTCTCTCTCTCTCTCCCTGCCCCTACCCTGCTCACACACTCTTTCTCTCTCTAAGTAAGTAAGTAAGTAAGTAAATAAATATTAAAAAAAAAAAAAAAAAAAGCATGGACTCTGTCATGGTTGGTTTCTTATGTCAACTTGGCTAAGCTATAGTACAGTATAGTATAGTATGGTGTAGTATAGTATAGTTATTCAGTCAAACACCATCTATATATTGTTGCTGTCGAGATATTTTGTAGATGTGGTTAACATCTACAATCAGTTGACTTTAAGGAAAGGAGGTTTTCTTCAGTAATATGGGTGGGCCTCATACAATCAGTTGAGAGGCCTTAAGAGAAAAACCGAGGTTCCCTTGGAGGAAGAAGAAATTCTGTCTTCAGACCTCAACATCAGTTCCTGGCTGAGAGTTTCCACCCTGCTCGCCTGCCCTAGGCATGTCAGACTTGCCAGACCCCACAATCATGTAAGATAACCATTACTGGTTCTGTTTCTCTGGAGAACCGCAAGTTATACAGACTCTAAGCAGACCCCTGGGGTTTGAAGGTTGGCTCTGCGACTCCTCTAGCTGGGTGATTTCTGTACTGTAAGCTGGGGATAATAATAGTACTTAATTCATAGGCACTAGAACAACCCCAGCACAGAGTAAGTGCTTGGAAAGTGTTTGTTAAATAAGTAATTCTGTGATGCTGAGTTTATTTCTTAGCTGGAAAACTGCAGATATTTTTATTCCCAACAATTACCATCAACCAAACATGAACGCTCTTTCCCACACCAAAACCAGAACAGCCTTGGAACAACAGCCCCTCACCAGTACCTGATCTTCTAGATGATGAAGGGGCAGGTGAAATGCCAGGCCAACACCACACATTGTGATGATTTGGCAAAGCTGGAATCAGAGCACTTCTGGAACATTCTTAACTACAAGTTCTCAGCTGCTGACAACAGCTGTGCTTAAAGAAGCTCAGACTCAGCACAGAGCTATTCCTACTATTTGCAAGGGTGGGGGTTCATGAAGTGGTCCTAATCATTCTTTCTGTTCCCACTGGTGATACCCCACTGCAGCCTGCCCCAGCCCCTTGCAACGAAAGATTAGATGGGGGGAAACGTGGGGTGCCTGGGTGGCTCAGTCAGTTAAGCATCCGACTTCGGCTTAAGTCATAATCTCAGGGTTCTTGGGTTCGAGCCCCACGTCGGGTTCTGTGCCGACAGCACAGAGCCTGGAGCCTGCTTCAGATTCTATATCTCCCTCTTTCTCTCTTCCTCCCCTGCTTGTGCTCTTTCTCTCTGTCTCTCAAAACTAAATAAATGTTAAAAAATAAATAAATAAAAATTTAAAAAATAAAATAAAAAATAAAAAAAAATTAAGGCAAAGTGATCCTAAAATTATTTCTCATTTATTCGCTAGAAGTGCAATAAAATCAAACACCTGACTTGTTATTCTCATTTGATTTCACATTATGCCAACTTCTTCCTACAGGTTTTCATGCCGACAAAGATTTTCAGTATTATTGTTCTCCTATAGGTTCCTGTGTACTAAGTCTTACAAGGTGTTTCTGAAATTATTTTCTTATAGCTCGGAAAACAAAAATGAACAGGATCAGATTCTATCAGAATTTGGTTAATTTTTACACCAGCAAGATAGACAGGTTTTTAGATTTTTTTTAAGTAATTTCTACACCCAAAGTGGAGCTTGAACTCACCACCCCAAGATCAAGAGTTGCATGCTCTACTGACTGAGCCGGCCAGGCACCCTGGGTCTTAGATACCAAGTGTCCAGCTCTTGGTTTTGGCTCAGGTCGTGATCTCACAGTTTGTGAGTTCGAGCCCCAAGTTGGGCTCTGCGCTGACAGCGGGGAGCCTGCTTGGGATTCTTTCTCTTCCTCTCTCTCTCTGCCCCTCTCCAGTTCATGCTCTCTCAAAATAAATAAATAAACTTAAAAAAAAAATAAGAATACCGACTTCTCTGGCTCTGTATAATTATCTAAATCCTCATTTACTCCAGAGATGTGGCCAGTTGTGATGGCCCTCGGCCTACAGTTCCCTGGAGCTTTCTTTATGTAGGATCATGCTGAATCCTGGGTCAGAGGAGCAGTTATTATTATTTTTTTTAATGTTTATTTATTTTGAGAGAGAGAGAGAAACTAGTGCGAGTGGGGGAGGGGCAGAGAGAGAGGGAGACACAGAATCCAAAGCAGGCTCCAGGCTCCGAGCTGTCAGCACAGAGACCGATGCGGGGCTCAAACCCATTAACCACAAGATAGTGACCTGAGCTGGAGTTGGACACTTAACTGACTGAGCTACCCAGGCGCCCCCGAGGAGTGGTTATTAAGGAGGGAAAACTCCCAGGTATCCATGGTAGAAGGACAGAGAGGTGTGGAGGTACCACAGAGGAAGTCAACACCAAGTCCCCAAACTTAACTTCTGCCAATTGTGTATGCTCGCCTTGCTGCGTAACCATTCCCATAGGAGGAAACGCACAGTGCATAAAGCATATTGAAAGTATCCTGGCTTACAACTCCATCTTGGAGGGGCTATGCTGGAAACAGGTTCATGTCCTATGAACATCTTGTATATACCTAGCCAAGGTCCCCGAGGTCAGGGAGATGGAAGTTAACAATGGCACCCCGGAATTCTGGGGTCGCCTGATTCTTCCCTCTGGGCCCTGTCTCTCAGACATTTTCACAGGAGGTAGGAGAAGGATGCTGCTTTCTCTCCATCTTCCCTATACAAATGGGCTGGTCATACGGATGCTGGCCTTCCTCATCTGTGGACTCTCCAGGAGGAAACTATTGGGATGGATGTTCACACAGGGCTCAACAGGATTACACCTTTAAATAAACCCGTAAAATTCTTTCAAAAAGAATAAACCAACAAAACATTCCCTTCTGAAACTTTCCCCCTTGGGTACGACATGAAGACACATTTCCCCCTGGAGCTCTTTCATAAGAAGAAAACCTCTGTGTCAGATTGTAGGTTTTCCAATATTAAGATTCCTGGTTTTCATCTACTCTAGAGATAGACAGGTCTATTAACTTAGTTTAAATCATTCAGTGAACAGCATTCCAATTAATCCTTTCAGACCAGTTTTGTAAATTCTGAGAGGCACCTCTTAAAAACACCATCCTTGAAAACCAGCAAGATACAGCCGACTGCTGCTTTCCTGTGTCCACTCGGTATTGCCCAAATAGGAGGCTTTCGGGTTGGCAACTATCGAATATTCTGGGCAAGAGCCAACAGTGATATCACAGCCTTATGCACCAACCTTATGCATCAACCTGGTTAAGAAAGAAAATCCTGGGGTTTCAAGGCTAGAGAGAGCCAAAGGCTCATCAGTTAACTTAAGGGCAAATACAAGTCACAATGATTGAGTCCTATGATGCTCTGTCTTTTATCCAAGCTTCCTTCACTCTAAATAAAATAAAATATGAATAAAAGAAAATAATCCTTCTGCCTTGCCCTCCCTACACATCTTTTTTGTTAAATGAATGACAATTTAAAAGTAGAAGCCTGATGCCAAAGAGTCACCTCTAATATAAGCTAAACAATGATTAAAGAAAACCTATAAAATGAAATTTTAGGATTGGGTAATCCTTTCACATGTCAAGATGCTGCAGTCTGGCATGAAAGATGCTTACACAGCCAGCAAGACTATGAGCGCATGGAAAGGTCTGCTGAGCCCTGGTTTGTGCTTCCATTTCTGTTCATCCGCTTTCCCATGGGCAAGCAGCCACCTCCTATCACAGAGCCGTCCCTGTCTTAGGTCAGCAGACAATACAGGCAAAATCTGCAAAGGATGGACACACTGGCTTGGGTGTGGTCACTGGCAATGGGAAGCTTTGGTGCCCAGGCTGCAGGCTGTAAAAGCCAAGAGCCGCACCCTTGGCGGGTAATCTCCAAAAGCCACTTGTCCGGTTTTTGGTTTGTTGTTTGTTGTTTTTAACCACAATCCGCAACAATCCTGACTGCTCCTTCCATGAACACACAGCAGACCTTAGACGTGAGCCCGCAGACAAAGCCGACTGCTCAAGGGGGCTCGCTGTGCACGGAGGCAACCTCCAGGTCGCCGCCGGGCCGCCACGCCACGTCTGGGCTCCTGGTCAATAGCAAGGGGCAGGCGGCGGCGCGGAGGCACCTAAAGCCGGTGGCGGCGGCTTTCAGCCCGCCTCACAGTCTGGGGGACGCGCGACTCACACCAGGGAATTAACAGCGGGGCTTGGTCCCCAACACAAACCCCAAAAGACGAGCGCACGCCCTGAGATTTCTACCAGAGCATTTTCTGCACCAGAAAACTGAACACTTGCAATTCTGGGGATGGGGGGGGGCCTGGTACGGAGTCGCGTGGATACCAGTGCCGGCTATTGTTCTCCGGGTCTCTCCGGCGGGAGACTTCCCCCATCCCGCCTCCCTGCCAGCATCTGCCACTGGACCAAGCCTTTCAGCTCCGCGAAGAAAAGGGTGTGCCTGCGGCGCTGCGGATTATCGCAAAACCTTAAGCTAGTCCCTACGGGCTGTGTCAGGCCGGGAGACAAAGCTCCTAGTGGGGACAGCTCAGCCCAGTCTCGGATCCGCCATCCTAGGTCGGTTGCCATTCCAACGGCCACGCCCAGCTGGCCACCTGGATCTGGCCGCCAGGATCTCCAGGCTCCACGCCTGGAGCCGAGGGTCTTCAGGCCCGAGACCCGCCTCCCAGCCGCCCACCCCCTCCCTTCCCGGGAGACCTTCCTCCACTGGGAGACCTCCCTCCCCAGAGAGACCCTCCCCCGGCCGGCGCGGGTCTCCTCCTCCCCGGCGTCTACCCTCTTCAACCCCGGCGGTCTCCACCCTCCAGCGTCTGCCCTCCCATCCTCATTCTTCCTCAGTCCCAGACTCGCCCCGCCTCGCGCCACCTGCACCGCACTCTTCCCTCCCGCCTCAGACCCGCCCCCCGCCCCCTCTCTCTTTCCTCCTCCAACCCTGGTCTCTACTTCCCCCTCCACCCAGACCCAGTCACCTGTCCCCACCCAGCTTCCCCATCTCCCCGTCTTTGCCCAGACGGAGGCCCCGCGTCTGCCTCTCCCCATTCCAGCTTCTCTCAGGCTCGGGCTCTTGCCCCTCCCCAGGCCTGGGGCGTCGGTGTCTGTCGCCCACCAAGATCGATGCTGCGGGGAGAGATCCCGCAATGGGCTCCAGCGAAGGGACCCAGCTCGGCGCCCGCTCCGGGGCGGGCAGCCACAGGCGGCCTTTGTAGTTCAGGCAGGTGCCTCGGAGGCGGCAGGCGAACCGTCCTTAGGCGACCGCTGCGTTAGCCAGTCGAGTGGAACAAGCCGTCGGGTCTGGTACAGGCTGGGCAAATCCCAACCCGGAGGCGAGATGGACGCAGGGTGTGTGTGCCGGTGGTGGTGGGGGGCCAGAGATAGCGCCGATCTAGGGACTCGCGCAGGACGGGCCGGTAGCCAGAGAAGCCCCCGCCCAGCCTCCAGCCATTCACTGCACCTCGACGAGAGAGGCTGGGCACCTACTATGTGCTAAGAGTGAAATCCCTTCAACCGAGCCGTCTCCTCACCTCAGTTCTTTGCAATCCCACAAGCACACATGAAACGCCTACTATGAGCCAGGCACTGCACGGCGCTCCGTGGGCGTACAAAGAGGACCCCATTCCGGCCTCAGTGTAGCCCCGATGGCCGCCCCAATCCCAAACCACACCTCCCGCCGCGTCCCCTGCAGCGGGGCCCCTGGGCGCACCCCGAACCCTGCCCTTTTGTGCGCCTCCCAGAAAAACAGAGGCCATGAGATGGATGTCCCAGCCCAGGGAGAATAAGCCCACCGCCCGCCCCGCCATCACGCACTCCTCCGGGATGCTGCGGCTGCGAGGGTCCGTCGGTCGGTCCGTCTCTCCTCGGTCTTGACGCGGCGCAGGAGCTGCGGGTGCTCGGGGCGGCGGCGGCAGCACGCGCGCTCGCTCGATCGCCGCCTTGGCGCGCGGGGCGCTGGAGTCGGAAGCCGCGGGCTGGGGAGGGGACGTGGGTGGGGGCTGGAGGCGGTCTGGGCCAATCACCGACCCGACGTCTCCTCCCCAGTGCTCCCCCACCTCGCGCTAGCAGGTTAGGGGGAGGCGGGGACAGGCGGCGCCCCGCATCTTCGCCGCCGCGCGCGGCCGCAGCCTTGGGACTACAACTCCCGACAGGCCCTGCTGCAGGGCCGGGGTCCGAGAGGGGAAGGAGAGTGAGGCCGGAGAACCCGCCGACCCCCCGCGCGCCCTTCTCCGCGTTCCTTTGGGTTTCCATGGTGACTCACTACACTTCACAAAGCCCCAGCGCTCACACGCGCTGATGCACGAGTCTCCTGGGAGGGCTACGGGGCGGGTCCCTAGGATACACCGCCTTCCCTCCCCTCCCCCTCCCTGCAGGATCCCACCCGAGGGGTTGAAACAATGCCCCGGCCGCTGCCGGGCCAGCCCTTTGCCGCCTAGTTCCCTCCAAGACCCAGTGTGAGGCCTCTAAAGTGGGCGCTCGGCGGGACTGCACGATGGAGAGGACCGGGTGGTCGTTATAGCGAAATGTTCTGACGTACTGTACACAGTGGACGGACCCTCGGGGCCAACTAAGTTCGCGTCTGTCCGCTCTGGGGGCTCGAACCTGGAGTTCATTCTCTCAGCTGCGCTGAGCTAGGGCTTCTCCATCCGGAGCTCTCAGGTCCAGCTGCCTGTCCTATTTCTGGACACCTCCTTTCAGGACACGGTGAAGCCTTTGGAAATGTTTTATAACTCAATTCACATTTACTCACCTTTTTTTCCTTCACGTTTTAAACACACGCATAATTGAACTAAATCAACAAATCTGAAAAAGGAGAGGGCGGATCATCAGGCCTTTCTTTGTACCACTTCCCTAAACCTCTCTCAAGCCTTTGCTGTAATCTGTTATTTTATGTCGTTGTAGTAATAATAGCTTAGATACGGTTTAGCAATTTGCCTCTTTTCACTTAATGCCACTTCAAAGGTGATGCTGTTGATTAAAATGCACCATTGAGTCCTCCCCTCCCACCCCATCCCACGGTCCCTGGAGGGGGGAGGGGAACCCCAATGGAATACTGCAGAAACCCCTCTCCTCCCAGCTTTGGAGAGGGGGGGAAGGCAGGGGAGCTCCCAGACGAGCGGGCTGTACAGTCGCAGCCAGAGAGGTAGTTCACGCCTCTCTGCAAGTTATTTTCAACCAATATAGCGCTTCATTATTCCCGAGGGTGCTCCCCTCCTCCTCTCAGCAAAACCTACAGGTGCATCCCGCCTGCAGAGCCTGCCGAAGTGGGGTGTCCATGGACCACTTACCCTGCAGTCCTTTGCCGTGGGTTCGGGGCCTGGAGCAGGCCAGGCTGGCTTTGGGCGGGATGCATGCTGATTACTCACATTGCGTCTCTGCTTCTCCAGGGAGGAAGGTTTACTATTCTGCCCTCTGCCTCACACGTCCTGAGCTATGCAAGGAGCCCCCAAATGAGCCTAGGGCCTACACCAAGGCATCCCCAATCCAGGGGGCTCAGGAATGACTTGTCCTCCCACTGCTCCAGCTTGGGGCACTGCCCTATGGATTCACAGGCTGGCCAGGTTCTGCAGGGACCCAGGGCTTTAGGCAAAATGGATTGAGCCTCAGGGAGGCGAAGCGAAGCCCCCAGCAGGCCAGCAACAGCAGGATCGCCCGAGTACCATCTTCCCCGGAAGCTGCGCTTTTTGCCTAAGGGGAAGGGAGTCCTCTAGTGGCAGGAAATGTTTTCTGCAGCATTTTGTGGACCTCAAATTTGGAATCTTGTTTCTTTGCTTTCTGGGGCCTACCTCCCCTGGTAAGAGAAAGAGTGGCCATCTCTCTGCCTGGAGCATTGAAAAGTCGCACACCTTAGACCTGGGGGTTGTAAATGTCCCCAGTACTTGAGTTTAGTTTTATTCATATACTTTTAATCTAGGCTATCTCTCCTGGGAAGTAGAAAGGACATAGGGCATGGAGTCAGACACCCCTAGGTTGGAATCATTGCTCTACTTTTTGGATAATTGACTTTGGGAAAGTTACTTATGCCATATGAGCCTTAGCTCCCCACAGAACGTGGGGATCACGGTATTTTTTTTTTTTTTAATTTTTAAAAAAATTTTGCTGTGATAATTACATAAGGAAACGCATGTAAAGGGCATAGCACACTGCCTGGCCTATAGCATGCACTCAACAAATGTAGCTATTATCATTAATTTATTCAACAACAAATGGTCATGGAACAGTGTGAGGGGAAACAAGAATATGCCAAGATTTCCATTATAACAGCTACGAAAAGCAATATGCTGTGACTTTTATTGTAAAGCTCATACGACCAGCTTAGATGAAATAGAATAGGAATTCCCATGCAAGAGAAATCTGGTCTGAACAGATCATCAGGGAATGGAGGAGCTGGATTTGGATTTCACCTGGATATTTATTTGCTAGATGATTCTAAGCAAAGGTCTGGGATTCCAGGAGGAAGGAGTATAAATTTGTGGGTGGGGAAGCTGAAAAGTGTTTGGAAGGCACCTGAGGAACCCATCACGACTTGAAAGTCAAGTCCGTGAATGCGGATGGTGGGAAGAGAAAGAGGATAGTAAGGTAGGCTGGTGTTGGGGCCAGACTTCATGAAGCTCAGGGCTACTGGCTTTTATGAGTAAATGTGTTTGGGGTTCCAAATCGCTGTAACGACAAGCTTCTGAATAAGGGGCAAGTGAAGGACTATCATAAGAGGGGGAGAGGGGAAAGGCTAGTAGGTGTTTTGGAAACACATTGGATCCTTACAACTCCACATGTCTTACAGATGAGGAGGTCAGGTGATGTGCCCAGAAAGTCACCCTGCTGTAAATATCATTATCAGGGCTCCAAACTACATCTACCTGACGCAGAGCAGAGCCCTTCTACACCGGCATGCTCTCCCCTACAAGTCTTTCAGAAGGCTGACTCTCCAGTGCAGGGACTGTGGCGACCATGAGTGACTCTCTAGGAATTATGTCCCTTCTTCTGCAGTTTCAACCTGTTCCTCCTGAAGGCATCCTCTGAGAAGGGGTGTTCTCCAGCATTCCTGAGTCGTGTATTAGATTTCTTCCTTGGTATTCTCTTTTCACCATTCTCCCCCCAAACCTCCCCATAAGTCAATGACAACCCTAGCGTGGAGAACACATTGTGACATCTTCTTAGCCATTAAAACAATTGTGAGCTAACAGTCAAACTTCTATATTCAGGTCAGTGCCACGGAGCAGGAACCAAAAAAGGAGTCAGGAGGATGGACAAATGGACATTGGGGGAAAGACTGAACAGAGGAAGCCTCTAGAAGAATTAAGGCATAGAGCTAAGGGTGCCTGGCTGGCTGAGGCGGCAGGGTGTGGGACTTTTCATCTCAGGGTTGTGGGTTTGAGCCTCATGTTGGGTATAGAGATTACTTAAAATCTTTAAAAAAAAAAAAAAAAGCATAGCGCTAATCAGATACACAAACAAGGGCAGTGGGGGAATGAGAGTAAGAGAGTTTCAGGTCCTGGTGTGCTGTGGTCACCCAGCCAACGCTGAGACACAGGGGAAGGGACCCAGGGAGGCTGGGGTGGCTGTGCTGGAGCTAAAAATATCAAAGTAAATTCCAGTGGCTTATCACTGCTCTTGAAATGCTGATGAGCTCTCCAAAAATTTAAATCATTTCTTTTGGCCTAGGAATCCTTTTTTTTTTCCTGCTTTTATTTTTAAGTCTCAAAGTTTAATTTTATTTATTTATTATTTAAGTTTATTTACTTATTTTGAGAAAGAGAGAATAATGTGTGTGCAAGAGAGAGGGGGAGGGGCAGAGAGAATCCCAAGCAGCTCCCCTGAGACTCCCGGGCCTGATCTCACGAATTGGGAGACCATGACCTGAGCCTAGATCAAGAGTCAGATGGTTAACTGACTGGGCTACTCAGGGGGCCCCTCAAAGTGTAATTTTAAAATAAAAGTTTGTCTTCTCTTGGAACTAGAATGGCCACAAACCAACCTAAAGAATCACTGGATGACTCCAGCTGCTCTAGCCCCTTGGCAGAAATCTACAATTTGAAATTTGCATTTCTTTCACACACACACACACACACACACACACACACACACACACACACACACATTCTCCAGGTTAACGGAACCTATAAACTGCATAGTCTCACAATGTCAACATTTTATAGATAAGGATAAGGAGGTTTTGTTTTAAGACATTTTTCTCCCTTAAATACACTTCATCTGGGCATTAGCAAGAATAATAGTGACAGCAAGAAACACAACTTAAATATATACAACCACCTTCAGAGAACAAAACAGGTACTCTAAGAGCCACATCTTTAATCATCTTTTTGTTCCCCACCTGTCACACTCCACAGCACAATGCTTTATTAAACCCTGGATGAGTGGGCCGGGAAGCTGAGAATATTGGAAAGAGTCCCCTTACCCTGCCACCAAGTTGGGTTTTCATTTATAAAAGGAGTCTAAAGAAAACAACACTAAAAAATCCCATTACTGCCTTTACTTGAATTTTTCTGATATTATTTTATAAAGGCTTTCTTTTAAAAAAATGTTTATTTATTTTGAGAAAGAAAGCAGGAGGGGCAGAGAGAGGAAGACACAGGGTTCAATTTCATGAACTTGAGACCAAGACCTGAGCTGAAATCAAGAGTCAGGTGCTTAACTGACTGAGCCACCTAGGTGCCCCTGAAGCCAGCCCTTGTTCAGCTAATTTGTCCTCTTCAGTTGCATTTAATCAGAACTTATCTCAATAAGAATTAAAGTGAATATTTATTGAGCATTTCCTGCATTTCCTGAATACTCTAAATTAAAAAAAAATTTTTTTTACATTTATTTATTTTTGAGAGACAGAGACAGAGCACAAGTGGGGGAGGGGCAGAGAGAGAAGGAGACACAGAATCCAAAGCAGGCTCCAGGCTCTGAGCTGTCAGCACAGAGCCCGACACAGGGTTCGAACCCACAAACAGTGAGATCATGACCTGAGCCGAAGTTGGACGCTCGACCGACTGAGCCACCCAGGCGCCCCAATTTCCTGCATACTTTATTCATAGGATTCATTTAATCCTCACAGCAGACTTGTGAGAAAGGTGTGACGCCCACTTTATGAAAGGGGGAAACAGGATCTCAAAGGCAAGTAACGTGCCAAGGTCAAACAGTTCAAAGGGGCAGAGAGAGATCAAAACCTAGGTCTGACTCCAGGATCCATATTTGTTCATTTAGACCACACTGTGTGTTATTCGCAAATCTAGTTTTTTGGGGGGATTCATACTGTAATTTTCAGAGTGGTGGCCATCCCATCCACCTTGGCGATTCTGTTGACTTTGATTAGCTTGCCTCCTGACTTTCACAATGAAAAGTCCCATGTGGGTGCTCTGTGAGGTACCCAGAGAGCCTGTATCCTGCTGTTCAAAGTTACAGTATCTCAGAGCACTTGGAATTGTCCTACATGCTTGCATATTCTGGGGTTTGTTTTTTTTTTCATTTTTTTCTGTTTGTAGTTCGAGAAATTTCTATTGACATATTTTCAAGTGCACTGATTTTTCCTCAGCTGTGTTCAGTCTACTGATGAGCCCATCAAAGTTATTCTTCATTTGTGTTACAGTGTTTCTTCCTTCTTTATTATTTTTTTTTTATTCTTTGTTAGAGTTTCCATCTTTCTGCTTGAAGTCCCCATCTATTCTTGCATGTTGCCTACTTTTTCCACCAGAGTCTTAACATAATAATCATTGTTATTTTCAATTCCCTATCTCATCATTCCAAGTCTATGTCATAGCTGAGGGTGGTTCTGATGCTTGCTTTGTCTCCTCAGATGGTATTCTTTTGTGCTTTTTTTAAAATCAAGTTTTATTTATTTAAGTAATCTCGACATTGAATGTGGGGCTCAAACTCATGACCCTAAAATCAAGAGTTGCATGCTCCACCAACTGAGCCAGCCAGGCGCCTCTCTTTCGTGCTTTTTTCTTTAATGTTTATTTATTTATTTTGAGAGAGAGAGAGAGAGAGAGAGAGAGAGAGAGAGAGAGAGAACGCATACATGAGCAGAGGAGGGACAGAGAGAGAGAGGGAGAGAGAGAATCCCAAGCAGACTCCTCAAGACTCGAACACACACACTGTGAGATCATGACCTGAGTCGAAATCAAGAGTCAGATGCTTAACCAATGGAGCCACCCAAGTGCCCCTCTTTCATGCTTTTTTTAACATGCCTTGTAAGTTTTTGTTGAAAGCTAGACATGACAAACTGGGTAAGAGAAACTGAGGTAAGTAGGTTTTTAGTGTAATGCTTTGTGTTATTCTAGGCAGGAGCTGGGCTGTGTTTAAGAATTGTTGTGGCTCTGAGTGCCACAGGCTTGTTTCCTCTAATTTCCTTGTTTTTTACCCCTCTGTAATTTTTGGGTTTCCCTAAGAACTCCTTCTTAGATAGACTCTGTGATATGCAGCTTTCCCAGTTAATCCACTGTTAGTATCCTGAAGCCTGTTGATGTAGTGGAAAGATGTTGGAAAGAGAAGTGTTCCATAATCTTACGATTAAATCTCATTGTTTTTAGCAGGCCTGAGTCCCTGGGCTCTGACCTTCAGAAGCATTTCTCAGCCTTTTTTCTCCCTTCTCTTACATGAGACAGGGAGGCTAGACATGGTCATAGCTGGCTAATTGTTCTTCCTTCAGGTAAGAGAAGGTTCTGGTGAGGTTTCCCTTGGAGGTCCCTATTAGGGAGAACCTTCTGGGTTTATTTCAAAATGGTTACCATGCCAGAAATATTAAAGGGATCTTCTCTACTCTTTATCATGAGAAACTGGTGGGGTTCTTGGAGGTAAAACCCATGAGAGTGTGAGGGCCCCTCTATGACTGGGCTCTGCTACAGGCTGAATGTTTGTGTTTCCCCCAAATTCATATATTGAAATCGTAATGCCCAATATGATGGTATTAGGAAGTATGGCCTTTGGGAGATGATTAGGTCATAAGGTCAGAGCTTTCATGAATGAGATTAATGTCTTATAAAAGGGGCCCAGGAGAGCTGGAAGAGGGTCCTTACCAGACCATGTGCCCTGTTGACACACTGATCTTGGACTTTCAATCTCCAGAACTGTGAGAAATAGAAGTGTTTAGATTTAATCAAACTAAGATGAAGTCATTAGGGTGGGCCTTAATCCAATACGACTGCTGTTCTCATAAGAAGGGAGAAATTTAGGGGTACCTGGGTGACTCAGTCGGCTAAGTGTCTGACTTTGGCTCAGATCATGATCACATGGTTTGTGAGTTCGAACCCCTCATCAGGCTTTCTGCTGTCAGTGCAGAGCATGCTTCAGATCCTCTGTTTCCTTCTCTGCCCTCCCCAGCTAGTGCTCATGATCTTTCTCTCTCTCCCTCAAAAGTAAATAAACATTTAAAAAAAAAAAGAAGGGAGAAATTTAGACACAGATACACAGGGAAAATGCCATGTA
This sequence comes from Panthera leo, assembly GCF_018350215.1. Taxonomy (NCBI): domain Eukaryota; kingdom Metazoa; phylum Chordata; class Mammalia; order Carnivora; family Felidae; genus Panthera; species Panthera leo. Next base: position 118,543,498 of record NC_056681.1, read on the forward strand.
ACAATGGAGGCTGAGTGATGTCTACAAGCCAAGGACCACCAAGGATTGCCAGGAACCACAAGTAGCTGGAAGAGGCAAGGAAGGATTCTTTCCTAGCCCCTTTGGAGAGAGCATAGCCCTGTAGACAACTTGATCCTGGACTGCTAGTTTCCCAAGCTGGGAAAATATACATTTCCATTGTTCTATAATACCCATTTAGGGTTGTGGTACTCAACCCTAGGAAATTAGTAGAGTTCCCTTTCTATGGAAGGCCAGGCTTGGACCTTTCTGGGCTCACCCAATTCTATCATGTCTGTGCGTTTCATCTTTGATCATTCTGTAACTCTCTAGAATAAAATGTAATGTAAAGAATTGATGGTAGTTGTAAATGATTCCTGTTTACAGACATGTAAATACATTTTCTCCAGTAAAGATGCAATCAATTTCATCCAGTGAAAGAGAACAGTCTTGCCTCTATTATTAGCAAATTCATATCAGCAACCTGTCTATAGATGTCTTTGTTATTTGGATTGTCCTTGTTAATAATTGTTATAGCTTGCTGATTCTCTCAGTAATAAGTGAGTTAAAAAAAATTTGAACATATCTTCATTTTATATTTGTTTGTGTCATGATTTTACCCCTTTTTTTTATTTTTTATTAAAAAAAATTTTTTTTTTAACGTTTATTTATTTTTGAGACAGAGAGAGGCAGAGCATGAACAGGGGAGGGGCAGAGAGAGAGGGAGACACAGAATCCGAAACAGGCTCCAGGCTCTGAGCTGTCAGCACAGAGCCCGACGCGGGGCTCGAACTCACGGACTGTGCGATCATGACCTGAGCCGAAGTTGGATGCTTAACTGACCGAGCCACCCAGGCGCCCCTACCTCTTTTTTTTATCATATTTTCATTACTTAGATTATTTTTGTTTTTAAATTTTATTTATTTTAAATATTTTGTTTTAATATTTATTTATTTAAATTAATTAATTAACTAATTAGTTTTAAAGACCCAATGTGGGCCTTAAACTTACAACCCCAAGATCAAGAATCACATGCTTTGCCAACTGAGCCAGTCAGGCATCCCTGATTTTACCTTTCTGAAAAAGATATCAGTAAGTACAGAGTGTGAAGGGGGACTGTTTTGAAATGTCTACTGAGGGATATTTCTACATATTTTCTTGGTTCTTTCTCCATTCAGTCAGCTAGGGGACTCAACATTCACTGCTTCAGGAAAAGCAGAAAGCATAAAAAAGGAGTTAATTCCTGCCTTTAGTGTTTCCAAAGCCTACCCCTCAGGCTAGGAAGGAACTGAGGCATCATCAATAGATTTTGAAGAATATAGGAGTATGAGTAAGTCTTTTTTTTTTTAATTTTTTTAAAGTTTATTTATTTTTGAGAGAGAGAGAGAGCAGAAGAGGGGCAGAGAGAGAGGGAGACACAGAATCCGAAGCAGGCTCCAGGCTCTGAGCTGTCAGCACAGAGCCCGACGTGGGGCTCGAGCTCACCAACTGTGAGATTATGACCTGAGCTGAAGTCAGATGCTTAACTTACTGAGCCACCCAGGAGCCCCAGAAGTCTGAGTAAGTTTTATTCATGCTCTGGAGGTTGGATTAATATTTCCAGACTTGGGCTGAGTAGAGCGACAGAGAAGGTGACAAGGGCTGAGCACAGCCTCTGTGGACACCAAAGAGAGGGTGTCTATTCCCTCTACCCCGCGCCACTGGGGGGGATGGGAGATTGTCCAAATGACATGGAGAATCTAGAGCAGAGGGTGTTTGCTGTTACTCTGTGTAAGCCTCCAGAATTTAGACACACTCCACAGGAGAGGAGCCATAAATTCTCTGAGATTAATTTACTATTGCTTCTCTCACCCCCACCGAATGGGCACTTGTGATAAGAATCAACTTCAGCTAGGAAACTAAAGTTTGTAGATTTAGATTCAGCCCCCTCACCATAGTATCCCACTTCTTCTATTCAGGCATCATCATTTATTTTACCCATTTCCTAATCTGCTGCACATGTGTCAATCTTTTTGGTCTCTCAGCATCCAAATTCCCTTCCAGCATGAGGAGAAACAGAGCCAGACTACCTCTATAGAAACCAAAAGTCCCAAACTGGTTCCCAGGCTCCCTTGCCAGTGGGGCACAAGCATGGGATCCAGATTCTGCCCATCAGGCACATCCACCCCATATTTGAACTAGGAACTGGTGGCATAAAATCAGAGAGGCCCTGGAGGAACTCTTCAGCAAGACGGCGCATTGCTTGGGCAGCCCACAGCAGTGGAGCTGGTGGTAATGACTAGAGCTTGGCACTGCTCTGGTTGGAAATGTAGTGGTAAGCCCACTGTACCAGTTCTGCCCGTGACCCAGGTACCCACTGATGCTGTTTGAAGCGTTGGGATTCGGAGCCAATGGCCAAGAAAGGATTCTTGAGCAGCCTTCAGTGCAAAAAGGTGGTTTACCAAAGCATGGGAACAGGACCCATGGGCGGAAAGAGCTGCACTTGGGTTGTGAATGGTGACTGATTATATAGCTTCAAGGTGGGAGGGGGTTAGGGAGTTAGGGAGAGCATAAGTTTCTAAGGAATTTTGGAAGCAAGGTATCCAGGACCTTGAGGGGGTTAGTTATTGTTAGGAAAAGGTCACTTATTACGGTCTAGTAAAACCGTAGCTATGAGACCCTTCAGCTGTATATGTATATCTAAGCATATGGGCCATATGCTTAGAGTATGGTTGCCAATGTATATCTTGGGGGGGTAGAGATAAAGAAAGTTTCCAAAGGGATTTTTATATGTTAAAGTAGACTTACAGGATCCTGAGGAGTCAGGAGAATGTTAAGCTAGGATTCCTTTTTGTTTGTCCTTAGCAAAGTGTCATCATCGAGGCAGCTGAGCTCCTAGAGGAAGGTCACTCTGGCTGTCTCAAGGATGTGTCAATGGGCTGTAGGCAGTAAGGAAATTTAATTTTTCATTTGCCTTTGCTTTCCCACATCATCCACCACTCCCAGCTACATACCTAGAGCTATGTGATATCCTTTTAATAAATCCCTTTTCCACCCAGATCAGCCAGAAATGGTTTCTTTTGCTTGCAATTAGGAACTCTACCTATAGACTAGACTATTTTTGGACCAGGTTGTTGCATTTTTTTACTAGTATAAACAGCCCAGAACAAACATTTGTGAACAGCTATCTTGGTATCCTTGTCTAATTGTTTCCATTTTTTAAAAATGTTTATTTATTTTTGAGAGAGAGAGAGAGAGTGAGCATGAGCAGGGGAACGGCAGAGAGAGAGGGAGACACAGAATCCGAAGCAGGCTCCAGGCTCTGAGCTGTCAGCACAGAGCCTGATGCGGGGCTCAAACCCGCAAACTGTGAGATCATGACCTGAGCCGAAGTTGGATGCTTAACCAACTGAGCCACCCAGGTGCCCCTCTTGTCTAATTTCATTAAGGAAAACCAAATGGCAGGATTGTTGGGGATTCATACTTCTAAGCGTTTTTTTTTTTAGCTTTATTATTTTTTTTAAGAATGGTTTTCCAGCCCTTTTCCCCCCTAAGTTTATTTATTCATCGAGAGAGAGAGAGAGAGAGAGAGAGATTGAGAGAGAGACCCAAGCAGACTCTGCACTGACAGCACGGAGCCTTACTTGGGAAATTCTCTCTCCCTCTCTGCCCCTCCCTCGTGCATGCTGTCTCCCTCTCTCTCTCTCAAAATAAACTTAAAAAAAAAAAAAAGAATAAAGCTTTTTTTTTTTAAAGAGTTTTGATAAGGGGGTGCCTGGGTGGCTCAGTGAGTTAAGCACTCTACTCCTGATTTCAGCTCAGGTCATGATCTTGCAGTTTGTGAGTTCAAGCCCGGCATCAGGCTCTGCTCTGACAGTGCAGAGTCTGCTTGGGATTCTCTCTCTCTCCCTCTCTCTGCCCCTGCCCCCTCTCAAAATAAATAAACGTAAACAAAATAATCAAGGTGTTTTCTGTCACATGCTCTCCCCTTGCTGATGACTCCTGAGGAGCCATGTCTGCCTTTCCTGCACTGGGGGAAGCCTCCAAGGCTGAGGCATAGAGTGTAGAAGGGGGGCTGGGGGTGCGCCTGGGGTATATCTTGGTCTCCAGTAAAGACAGAGGCCACTACTTCCTGAGTGAGGTGCCAGGAAGTATGCTTTATACATATTACCCAGTTTAAGTTTAATCCTTTCAACAACTCGATTAAATTTTCAGATGAGAGAATTGAAGCTCAGAGAAGTTAAGTTACCAACTTACTGGTCATACAGCAAGTGGGTGGGGCAGGTAGGTTTCAGGCTGAGGTCTGCCTGACTTTGAATCCTGTGCCTCCCTGGAGAAGTCAGTTCAGGAAGCGGTTTAAGTTCTATAACACTGTCAGAATGTTTGGATTTGGGAGAAGGTTAAAGTCTGAGCAGGTGTGAGGCCAACATTTTGCCTTTTTTTTTTTTTTAACATTTATCTGGGGGGCCTGGGTGCCTCAGTAGGTTAAGCAACTGACTTCAGCTCAGGTCATGATCTCACAGTTTGTGAGTTTGAGCCCCACATTGGGCTCTGTGCTGACAGCTCAGTGCCTGAAGCCTGCTTCAGATTCTGTGTCTCCCTCTCTCTGCCTCTACCCAGCTTGCATTCTGCCTCTCTCTCTCTCTCTCTCTCTCTCTCTCAAAGAATAAAAAAAATTTTTTTAATTAAAAAAAATAAATGATGAGTCTTTAAAAAAAAAAAAAAGATGTTTATTTATTTATTTTTGACAGAGAGAGAATCCCAAGCAGACTCCACGTTCAGTGCAGAGCCCAATGTGGGACTCCATCCCACCACTGTGAGATCATGACCTGAGCTGAAGTCAAGAGTCAGAAGCTTAACCGAGTAAGCCACCCAGGTGCCCCCAACATTTTGCTTTTTAGCTTGTGCTGGGAAATGTGGAGCTCCTGAGACACCACAGCTTCTGGGTTTTCCCTGGCCCTTTCCTGGGTTGACCTCGTTATGTATACTAGAATGATTTTAAAAAACCAGGCATGTGCAGGAGACTTGGGGGGCTCAGGGCTGGGAGTCTCCCAGGCGTAGGCAAGGCCAGTGGGAAGGTGATCATAGATCAGCTGTAAGTAAGTGAAGTGAATAAAGAAGCAGTGGTTTGAGGAGCTACAGGGAGAAGGAATATGTGACTGGCCAGGCCTGTGGAAAGGCCCGGCTTGTACAAAAGCCCCAAATGACTGAGAATTCCAGCATCCCTGGCAGAAGTGGAGAAGTGGCAAGGTGGAGACGGCTTTGAGGGGAAGAGGAGGAGTCTAGGTTTGGAGACCTTATATTGCACGATCTCAGGAAGTTGAGCAGCCAAGGAGCTGTAACCTCAAGGATTTGGAACTAGGAGGTGCTGGGAGGCCAACGGAGCAGTCAGAGGCCATCTGCAGAGAGCCCTCAGCTGAAGCCTGGGAGAGTGTAGGAGAGTGTAGGAGTGAGTGCAGAGGGACAAAGGAGGAACGTTGGGACACTTGTAGCAGGCCAGGTAGGCAGGAGACAGGAAGCTGCTGAGGGTGGGGTGTGAGAAGGGAGATGATTCATTCTCAGAAATACCAAATCAAAGCTGTGCTAATTAACAATAGGTTTACAACCTATTGGAAATGTGTACACCCCCCACCCCCCACAATGGAGTCCCAAAGCCTTAGACACCGCACTTCCTGATTCTGTTTCCCCTCTCTGGTTAGTGGGCTTATTTTCACAGGCTTTGTAATGAGCATGTGCCAAAGAACAAAGGGAAGAGGGACTGAAAGTCTCATTCCTCAGGGAATGTACATTTGTTCCGATCAGACTACTTTTTGCCTTACACGGGCATAGGCCACATCTGGGTGAGGCTGTAACCTCTGTAACACTCAGCCAATGAGGAACCAGGGGAGGGACTTGCATGCTAGGAGATAAATTGTCTGCTGTAACTGCCCAGGAGAGTGCCTGTCCATCACCTGCTCTTCCAAGAATGTTGATTAAAGCCTCTCTTCATTGTGCTCCCAGTCTCTGCATCCCTCCTTTGACTGGGTCAGTGGGCTTTTTTTCTAACATGGGGGAGGCCTCCCCTGGGCCAAGCACACACACGGCCCAACCAGAGGGGCTGTGGCGGAGCAGGGAGCCACAGTGGTTGTGAGTTCCAGCCCCGAGCTGAGTGAGCCTGTGCTGCCTCGCCTGGACCCTTCTCTCAAGGTCAGATTAAGGGTGGCTGGCACAGCACCCGCAGTGGGAGACCCCCTAGTAGAAGGCCGTCGTGACGGTGTGTGGTGAGCAGTCGCAGTACGGGGAGAGGGTGGAGGTCCCTCGAAGGCTCAGGGGTAGGTGGGGAGACAATGGATGCAAGCACTGTCTTGGGGCCAGGGGAAAGTTGGCAGGGAGAGGAAATGGCCCTGGTGGTGTAGACAGCAGCTGAGGGGAGGGCCAGCAGGGTCGGGGAAGGTTCTTTCCAGCTTCAGGATGTGGCCCTGGCCAAGTCCACAGACCAGGAGAAATGTCCCGTGAAGAGCAAGAAACGAAAAGCAGAGGGGAGATGGAGGGGTAGGATTGGAGAAGGTGAGTCCTGCGGGGAGGGGAGAGAGGGCCGGGTTGACAACATGGGAGGGATTTGGGAGCACCCTGGGAAGGAGAAAATAGCAAACATGGCCATGCCTGGAGGATACCTCCCAGTGTGGGACTGGCTGGGGTCCCAGGGTCCTGCAGCCAGGATGGCTCTGGCCCTCCACCCCCATCAGGCACTGCAGATGGCTGCTTCCACTGTATCCAGCACTGGCTTCTCGGGATTCGGAGAGTGGGTGCTTCCGGCACTGTTACCAGCTGCTAGATTCAAAGGCCTTCCAGGAACCGCGCCCTGCTTGGGATCTGCGTGGAACTCAATACCAACGTGCTGCCCTCACTTTGGAGATGCGCTCAGGCTCCCTGGGCTCCCAGTTACCCACCTGTAAAGTGGGGTCAATCTCACCCGTCTGTCTACTTCCCAGAGTGCCACTGGGGATTATATACAAAGGCATTTTGTAAATCATGAAGAATTATAAAACTTCAGAGACTATGACTGATGTCAAGCACAGCTCATAGGTGAAATGGTTTTTTTCCCTCTGGCTTCTTTCTCAGAGAAGTTTAGCGGAAATTATTTTGAAGTACTTTGATCTCCTTGGCAGAAAAGCACTGAATAAATTCAAGATGTCATGGCAGATTAGTCTCTTTGCTGTGGAGCTGAGGGTGACCAATTTTACTCAATAGCTGGTGACAACCTTTCAGAATTGCTTAAAACCCCTGAGCCCCACCGAGTCCTAGCCCCTGAGACTGCTCTCCTCTGAGCCAGCCTTGCATAGCCATCCTGAAATAGGGCCCGGGGCTACCCTTGAAGGACTTTCAAAGGCCAGCACCCCCGTTTGTGTGGCTGTGCTCCTTGCTTGGTGATGTGGAGAACAAAGGCAAAAGGAAGTGTAGATAAAATTAAATTTTCTTCCAGCCTGCAGCCCACTGACAAACACTTGAGGCCACCAGTGTATGACATTCCTCCAGACTCCCAAGTGTCTTCATGTTGATGCTTCGCTAGAGGCAAAAAAAAAAAAACAAAAAAAAAAAAACCAAAACCCTTAGCTTGACAACAGCCAGGCCTCCAGGATCTCGTAAGTCTTCTTTAACATATGAAAATCCTTTGGGATTTGGAAACTTCCTTCCGTCTCTACCCACCCCTCCCCCCACTTTACAAGTATATCCTTCACAATCCCAATGCAGCTCTTTCTGCCCACGGGTCCCATCCCTGTGCTTTAATAACACCGCTTCCCCCCCCCCCCCCCCCCCAACTGAAAACATCTCAAGAATTCGTTCTTGGTTATTCACTCCCGGACCTCACATCATACCGCTAGGTACCAGGGGGTCTGGTCCTGGTGGTCGTTCCTGGGACTTGGGTCTGCCGACTGTTCCAGCCCCCCTCCTGCCGCGGCCCCTCAGCCTTGCGAAACGCGTCCGTGTGGGACTGCGGTAGGGCAGAATCCCAAGAATAGTAGCAGCTACCCTTTTTTTGGGGGCAGACGCTTCCCCCACATCAATGTGTTCAACCCTCACAGTACCCCAGCGAGAAGGATCTCTCATCCCTGTGGCTTAAGAGGGAATGAGCTACTTGCCTGGGTCACGGAGCTGCAGCCAGAGTCGGGGTCCAAACCTGGGGCTGTTCCGTGCCAGGCTTCGGTTCCCTTCTCCTGGTTATTTACTACCTCGGATGGAAGACGGAGATCCTGACGCTCACCTCTCAGACCTGTCAGGAGGAATGGGTGCATATCCGCTCACGTGAAAGCCCTCGGAACATAGAAAGTTCTTTATCGATGTGGTCTGCCTCTCCTTTTTATAATCACGTTCTAATTTCAATGTCTGCACAGGTGTCGCCAGTGGGATGGTCTAATGAGGCTTATTTTCCTTCAGATTTCCCCCCTGGACCTGTGGCCTGCTGTTCTTGCCACCTGAGAAGGTGGACCTGAGCCAAGGGGTGGCAGGCTTCTCTTCCTACCATGAGCTAGCTCTACAGTTCTTCCTACTCAAGGGTCTCTGCCTGGGGGTTCCGGTGGAAAAGGCCCCAGACGAGTCTGGGACTCCCTCCCAAGCACGCAGGGACCCATTCCTTTCACTCAGGACACACTCTTCTGTGCACCCCCACTTGGCTGCCCTGAACAGCCCACGCCACATGTCTGCCATGGTGACGTTTCACCTTCTCATCCCACAGCCTCCATACTCGTTCTCTGTAGTGAGCCCCCGGTCCCTTCCTGTTGTCATACCTGGATTGTCTTCTTGTGGATGCCCCTAGAACAGTGAGATCCGGGTGGTAGATGAGGGCTGTTTTCGTTTGCCAGGGCTGACTGACTTACAACGTACCACAGACTCGGTGGCGCCGGCCTGGCTGGCTCAGTCGGTGGAGCGTGTGACTCCTGATCTTGGGGTTGTGAGTTCAAGCCCCATGTTGGGTGTAGAGATTGATGAAGTTTTGGGGTGACGGTGGGGGTCCAGAGCCAACGGCCAAGAAAGAATTCTTGAAGACCTCTTTGGTGCAAAAAAAGGTGATTTTGTTCAAGCACGGGGACAAGGCTGGTGGGCAGAAAATGGTGCCCAGGGGGTTGTGAAGAGTGATTGGTTATAGACTATGGAATTGGGAGGTAAAGACGAAAGGGAGGCCTCCAGAGGGACTTTGATATGCTAAAGAGGATTCTTTAAGATACTTGAGGCCTTGCTACTTCAAGCTAAGGTTGTTTTTCCTCTTAGTAAGGCATTAACATTATGAAGGCAGGAGGTTCCTGGAGAAATGTTATATACTCTGTATTTGCCTCAAGTATTTGTCAATGGGCTGCAGGTTATTAGGAAATTTAACTTTACCGTGCCATTTCCTTCTTGCCTATGGAGGGGTGATGTTGGGGCCCCAGGAAACTGAGCCTATACATTTCTGGAGATGAGGCTATTGATAAGATTGCCTTTTTCTTGTAATTTACTAAGATATTTGTAAACTGATGGAGACTCCTGTCCTGCATGACTGTGATTTCTATCAGTTACTCATTTGTTTCCTTTCCTTTCCTTTGTTTTTGGGCAGCCAGGAGTGCCTGAGGAATATCACCCATATCCCACCTGGGTGGGGGGTGGTGGTGGTGGGGTTTTAGCCTGTACTTTGCCCTCAGCTTGCCTTATGGTCCCTCATCAGAGATGGCTTAAAATTTTTTTACTTAAAACCACAACAAAAAGTACCACAGATTGGGGGTACAACAGAAACATATTCTCTCACAGTTTGGAGGTGGAAAGTCCAAGATCAAGGTGCCAACATGGCTGTTTCTTCTGTGGCCTCTCTCTTTGGCTTGCGGATGGCCGCCTTCTCCCTGTACCTCCGCCTGATCTTTCCTCTATACCCATCTGTGTCCGTTTGTCCTCTTCTTATAAGGAGACCAATCACATTGCCTTGGGGCCCATCCTAATGACCTCATTTTATCTTAATGACCTCTAAAGACCCTGTCTCCCAGGTACCGGGGTTAGGACTTAAAAAAATGAATTGGGGGGATGACACATAATTCAGTCCATAGCAAGGGCCAAAGGGATATTTTAGAGGGATCTCCAAAGTCAGAATCTTGCACAAGTGAGGACAGTGCAGGAGGGAGGGGACTGGGAAGGTCCCCTGACTCCTGCCTTGTTCTGCAGTACCTGGTGGTTGCTACGGCTTCAGCTCTTTCTCTCCTTACAGAGGGGCAGGGGCTGGAGTGCTCCCTGGGGCCCCAGGAGGGTTGGACTCTGTTTTTGGTGGGAATCGGTTCGGGGAACACAAGATCCCCTAGGATCTTGGCAGGGTGATTGGGGGCTGACTCATGTCATAGTCTAATGCTGTCTTTCTTTTCTCTGTCACTTCTCTCCCCTCCCTGTCTCCCTGGTGGGTCATCCCCATTGCTGCAGCAGGACTGAGAATCCCTCCCTTGTCCCACCTCATGCCTGCAAAGTCCCCTTGACCTCAGGCAGGAGAAACTCTTTGCCCAAGAATTCACTTACCCTCCCTGGGCTTCTGTTTCCTTGGCTGTGGAATGGGGAGGCTGGGAGAGGCCCCAGGAGGAGAGCCCAGTGAGGCCCCAGGCCTATGTGACCCCTGGAAATCTCTTGTGGGTTCTTGCAGGACTGGCTTCTCCTGGTTGGTCTAGGTTCTGGGAGAGAGAATGAGACGCACTGGTTACCGCCAACGGCCCCTGGGGCTGGGTGTGCCGACCCATCCATCTAGCTGCTCCTTCTTCCCCAGTAAGCCTTCTGGGGTTGGTGACCTTGGGTTTGGTGTGTCATAATCCTGGTCCAGCAGTTAGCATGGGGGTCACCCACGTGCGGCCTGCTCATCAGCACACCAAATTACCAGGCCATCTCTTCACTGTCGTACGTATTACTAATATGCCTGGGACACCTCTGTGTAAGTTTTACTTGGATTGTGCTTCTTTTTTCTTTTTAATTTGAGAGAGAGGGAGAGAGAGAGCCCAGGAGCGGGGGAGAGGGGCAGAGAGAGAGGGGAGAGAGAGAGAGAATCTTAAACGGGCTCCACACTCAGCAAGCAAGTGCATACACACACACACAGGGTGTGCCCCGTGTGCATATACCTGTACACTGAGGAAACTGAGGAAGCTTGAAAGATTGAAGAGGCTTGGAGAGACACTTGTTACATGCAGGGATGGTTTCATCTTACAGTGGACTGAATTACAGTTCTCTCTCCACAGCCTTGGCTGGCATCTCAGTATATGGCCCTTTGCCTTCTGCTCTGATGAGCCCTGCCTCCACGCAAGCTGACGGTAAGACTAGAGAGGGTGTCCACGTGGACCTCTGGGTCTGGAGTGGTGCGGGGTCTGTCTAGAACTTAGTGAATGTACAGTGAGAGCCATCTTGTGAGTTCTCTTCAGCTCAGCTGGGGACTCTGAAAGTTTCTTGTTTCTCTGCTGGATTGAACTGCATTTGGTTCTTTCTGGATGCCTCTAGAGGCTGGGCATTTGGAACCGGTTGTACATTCTCATCAGTTTAGCCAATAAGAACAACAGCTGTTATCAGCAGGGATTCAAACATATAAACATTGAGGCCCGAGTCTTTTTTTTTTTTCTCCCATTGGAAAGATGTAATAGTACAAAATTTGGAAAGCTATTTTATTGAAAGTTTAAAATGACAAAACTAACATTCTCTGTGCAAAATATTCAATAATACAGACGTGTATAAAGGAAAGTTAATTATCCCCTCTTCCTTTCCTGATCCCAACCCCATATGGACAGCTTGGGGTGGATCTTCCTACCCTTTTCTCTATACCCTTGCAAACATGCACAAACACAAATTTAAAGTTATTAAGGAGGGGCGCCTGGGTGGCTCACCTGGTTGTGTCCAACTCTTGATTTTGGCTCAGGTCATGATCCCAGGGCTGTGGAATTGAGCCCCAAGCTCTTGCTTGGGATTCTCTCTCTTTTTCCCTCTGCCCCTCTACCCCGTTTGTGCACTCTCTCTCTCTCTAAAAAAAATAAATAAATAAAAAATAAACTTATTAAAGAAAATAGCAGCTTTGGGGCACCTGAGTGGCTCAGTCGGTTGGGCGTCTGACTTCGGCTCAGGTCATGTTCTCACGGTTCCTGGCTCGAGCCCCACATCGGGCTCTGTGCTGACAGCTCAGAGCCTGGAGCCTGCTTCGGATTCTGTGTCTCCCTCTCTCTGGCCCTCCCCCACTCATGCTCTGTCTCACTCTCTCAAAAATAAATAAACATTAAAAAAAAAAAAAGAAAACAGCTTTATTGAGATATAATTCACATGCTGTGCAATTCACCCTTTTAAAGTGCAGAATTCTATGGTTTTTAGTACATTCACAGAGTTGTATACCCACACACGATAGTTTTATTACCTCTTAAAATAAATACCATGTTTCACATGTCTATCCATAATACTTAGTAATTTTCCTTTTTTTACTTATTATATCACGAAAGTCCCTCCTGACCAATAGATATAGGTTTTATTTATTACTTTTAATAGCTACATAGGTAATATGTATATGGGTAAATGGGCATACCATATTTCATTGTATGGATATACGATGGTCTATTTAAACATTCAGGTAATTTCCCATTTTTTGTTATAACTAACAGAAGAATAAAGAGTGAGCAGAAATAAATGGAAGTATCTATGGGAGCTTAATATATAGTAAAGGAGGCCTTTTCATCCTATAGAGGAAAATTCAATAGGCACTTTACTTAATAAATCATGCAGGCATATTTTGCTGGCCATCTGGAAGAAGATAAAATTAGACACCTATCTCATACCATGTATATACAAATAAATTCTTCCCAGAAGTCAAAAAATATTTGCAATGTATTTGATTTAGTAAAGATTAGTATCTCTAATATATATAAGTTTCTATAAATTGATAAAGGGAAGTAGGTAAAGAATACGTAGGGTTTATAAGGAGGGAACGTAAATGGCCCATAAACCTGCGTTCAGCTTTTCTGCTGGTTAGGAAAATATGAATAACAGACAATAAAATACCACTTTTTTCATACTTGCATCTATGGCTCAGGTGGCTTCCCCTCCCGGTTGGGAACCTGAGGGTTTACCACTCAGGGCCACAGAGCCACAGTCTACAGGGGACTCTCCACAAGCTGGTTTATGGCCCAGCCAGGCAGCAACGGTGGCTAATTGGACTCTTGGAGGCAGGTCATGAATGAAGGGGTACCTGAGTGAGAGGAGAGTACTAATGTGATGAAGATGATGACAGCTCTCATACTACCCAAAGAACAGTAGCAAAGTAGATCTGTAAGTCCCGGCAAACTCACGGAACTGCGTGGGATGCACCTGGGGGTGGTGTGGAGACGGGTGGTGATGGAGAAACTTCATGGAGGCAGCGAGTGGGGAGAGGAAGAACAGGGGCTGTGGCTTCCCTTTGGATATCCAGTCTACTTTCTCTATTGATTGCTGATGTTCCCAACAGGGGACACTCAACACTATTTCTTTTTTCCACGCTATGATCTGGCACCCTCTGCTTATGGGTCTTCTGTAATGGATAACTTGCTTGACCATAGAAGCAAGTACGTATTGTTGTCCACACCCACCTCTTCAGTGCTCTCTTGGTTACTTTGGGTTCCAGACATCATAATTTTCATAATTTAGAAACAAATTTGCCTAGTTTATTTTTTAATATATATGTTTCATAATGTCCATTTATTTTGAGAGAGAGAGAGAGAGAGAGCGAGCGAGCAAAAGCTGGGGAGCAGACAGAGGGAGAGAGACAATCCTAAGCAGGCGCTACACTGCCAGTGAAGAGCCCAACTCGGGGCACAAACTGTGAGATCATGACCTGAGCTGAAATCCAGAGTCAGAGGCTTAACTGACTGAACCACTTAGATGCCCCTGCCTAGTTTATTTTTATTCTTCTAAAGATTTTATTTTTTAATGTAATCACTACATCCGACATTGCACTCGAACTCACAACCCTGAGATCAAGAGTTGTATGCTCTACCAACTGAGCCAGCCAGGCACCCAAAAATCTGCCTCATTTAGACCTCTTGGACTTTGGAGAAATTTCCAGAGGCTGATAGATGCCCAGACATGTAGTCTCAAAATCTCTAACATCTGTAATATAATATGGGTTCTAGCCACAACTCATTCCTTCACCCACTCCCTCATTCATTTGTTCGCTCAGTAAGTAGTTATTCTAAGCTGAGAACTGGGCTAAGAAGTGGGGACACGGAGACAGGGATGACAGAGATTCTGTTTTCCAGGAGCTCAGAGGCCAGCAGGGTTGCTCACCAGCCAGCTCTGTGAGTGAAGAAAAGCTCTTTCCTCTCTCTGTGGCTGAGTTTCTAATTTTTAAAAAATGTTATTTATTTATTCTGAGAGAGAGAGAGGAGTGCAAGTGTTCATGTGCACGAGTCAGGGAGAGGCAGAGAGAGAGGGAGAGAGAGAATCCCAAGCAGGCCCCATGCTACCAGTGCAGAGTCCAATGTGGGGCTTGATCTCAAGAAACCAGGAGATCGTGACCTGAGCCGAAATCAACAGTTGGATGCCCAACCCACTGAGCCACCCAGGTGCCTCTCAGTTTCTAATTTTCATTTATTTATTTTTGGGAAAGTGCAATGGGGGAGGGGCAGAAAGAGGGGAACAGAGGATCCCAGTGGGCTCCACACTGACAGGCTGATAGCAGTAAGCCCGATGTGGGACTCGAACTCATGAACCGTGAGATCGTGACCTGGATCGAAGTTGGATGCTCAACCAACCGAGCCACCCAGGCGCCCATCAGTTTCTGATTTAGAATAGAGAGGCTGTGCAGGATGGCTTCTAAGCTCCGATTATGAAGATTCTAAAATTCTGCATTTACTGAATGCAGAATGCATTTAAGACTTCCCAGGGCACAGGTGTTACCCAACTCTTTTGGTGAAGAGAGTGGCAAATGTGGTCTCTTTGTTACGTAACTGTGACTGTCTCCATCTTAGGACCATGAAAAAGGGGTGGTGTTCTGCTGGCATCCGGAGCCATTATTCCACCGCTGCAGACAGCTGACAATGGGTGTTTGCCCAGTGGAACCACAGACGCACCCTATCTGCCAGCAGCAGGCAGGTTCCATTGTTAGGTCTCTTCAGGTGCCTGGCGCCTTCTGCTGGATGGAGGCTCAATTTATGTTTATAATATAAACTGGCTCATGGATACTATTTAAAAAACCTTTTTTTAAATTGTGGTATAATACGCATAACATAAAAGGTAACCATTTTTAGGTGTACGTTTGGATTGTTGTGCAATTATCACCATCATCCATCTCCAGAACTCTTTCCATCTTACAAAACTTAAACTCTGTACCCATTAAGTACTAACTCCCCTTTCTTTCCCCCCCACCAACCCCCGAGCCCTAGGCTCTGCCAAGCACCATTTTACTTTTGTTCCTATGATTTTGAGTGTTCTAGTACCTCATATAAGTGGAATCATACAGTATGTCTCATTGTGACTGGCTTATTTCATGTAGCATGGTATCCTCAAGGTTCATCCACATTGTAGTGTCGGAATTTCCTTCCCCTTTAAGGCCGAATGATGTTACATTGTATGTGTATATCACATTTTACTTATCCATTCGTCTGTTGATGGACACAAGTTGCTTCCACGTTGTAGCTACTATGGATAGTACTGCACTGAACATGGGTATACAAATCTTTGAGATCTTGCTTTCAATTCTTTTGGGTATTGCTGGATCATATGGTCAGTCTATTTTAAACTTTTTTTAGGAGCCTCTATACTTACTGCTTTCCATGGCAGTTGTACCATTTTGCATTCCCACCAGAGGTGCACAAGAGTTCCAATTTCTCCACGTCCAACCAACACTTGTTATTTTGTTTTTGTTTTGTTTTACTAGTAGCCATCTTAATGGCTTAATGAGGTGGTATTTCATTGTGGTTTTTGTTGGTAATTCTCTAATGGTTAGTGATATAGAGCATCTTTTCATGGGCTTATTGGCCATTAATAATATCGCTGTTGGAGAAATGTCTATTCAAGTCTTTTGCCCATTTTTGAATCAAGGTATTTTTTTTTGTTTGTGTTTGAGTTTTGGTTCCCTGTATGTTCTATTAGTCCATTAGTCCATTATCAGATATGATTTGCAAATATTTTCTCTTTCTGGGGGTTGCCTTCTAACCCTGTTGATAGTGCCCTTTGATGCACAAAATTCTGAATTTTCATGAAGCCCAATTTGTCTATTTTTCTTTTCTGTTGACTGTGCCTTTGGTGTCATATGCAAGAAATCACAAATCCAATGTCATGAAGATTTTATCCTACATTTTCTTCTAAGAATTTTATAATTGTTGCTCTTACTGTTAGGTCTTTGGTCCATTTTGATTTTTCCAGATGGTGTTAGGTGAGGGTCCACCTTCATTCATTTGCAGGGGAATATCCAGTTTTCCCGGCAACATTTGTTGAAGAGACTGTCTTTTCCCCACTGTTGGAAATCATTTGGCCATATATGGAAGGGTTTATTCCTGGGCTATCTATTGTATCTTATTTTATTGGTTTGTCTGTCTTTATGCCAGTGGTCATTTGAACCACTCTCCTACTGAAGATAACTGAAAAAAAAAAATGGACAAGTGTATTTTTTTCTTAAAAGCATTAAACTGCTAACAAGATAGTGATTGTTAGTCATTACTGATCCAAGATCAAAGAGAGGTTGGAAATCTAGAGATGAGTTTAACAGCAGCTTTGGCCTAACTGTTTCTCATGGGGATGTTTGCCAGTCCTAAAAAAAGTAGCCAAGAAATGAGCCATGCTTTTGACAGCCTTGGGGGGTTAGGGAGGCAAAAGGTGAAGTACAAGCTTACCAAGGTAAGCAGGATAAGCGGACTGGTTGTACCTTGGGAATAAGGTGAATGAGAAGAAATTCAGATGTGAGATAGACCTTGGCTTTGAATCACCTGGGTGCTTCAGAAAATCTCAAGCTCTGAAATGGAATTATGTTGGTTCTAAATGTTTAGTGCTTCTTGGCACCTGGTAGGAAACAAAACAAAACAAAAAACAAATGCTCTCTAGAGAAAGATCTTCTAAGTTTCAAATTATTTCCTCATATAGATGTGTCAGTCATAGTATCAAATGTAATCAAGCACCAAAGAGAAAAAAGCAATGAGTGAGCATCAACAGAAAACACAAACAGAAACAGATCCACAGGGACCCGTTATCAGACACAGTCTGCAAGGCACTGTGCTTACTATGCTAAAAGATATAAAAACCAAGCTCGACATTTTCAGCAGGGAACCGGGAACCATTATGAAAAGTGACATGACAGCCTGGCTGGCTCAGCTGGTAGGGCATGTGATTCTTGACCTCGGGGTTGGAGTTTGAGCCCCATGTTGGGTGTAGAGACTACTTAAAAATAAAATACAATGTGACATCACAATTTTAAAAACAACCAAATAGAAATTCTAGAACAGAAAAATACAGTAACTGAAATTAAGATATCGGTCAGCTTTAAAAGTAGATTAGACATAACTGAAAGGAAATCAATTAATTCCAAGTTAGGGCAGAAGGAACAATGAGGTGTGCAGCACTGATAGACAAAAGGACGAAACGCAGAGGCGGGAAGGAAACTTGGAGGATGTGGTGTTAAAGTCTGGCAGGCAGAAAACCTGTGACCCAGAAAGTGAAGAGAATGGTGAGAGAGGCATTATTTGAAGAGTAACGGTTGAGAATTTTCCAAAATTGATGAAAAGACATCATTCCCTATCCAGGAAGCCCAATGAATGCCAAGCTAGATAAATAAAAGGAAGTCCACACAGAAGACAGGTCATAATGACATTGCAGAATACCAAAAGCACAGAAATCTTTTAAGGAGAGATAAGTCAGAAAAATAACACCGGCTTCAAAGGGGCAACTGTCGGACTGACGGCTGACTTCTCAACAGCAGAAACAGAACCCAGAAAACAGCGGAATCGGCCTTCTCATGCGAAGAGAGAAAATAGGTGTTGACCTACAATTCTCTACAGTCAGAACCTCAACATGAACTCAAGGGAATGGGGAGATGAGGAGAGAGGAAAACTAACACAATCCTAAAAGCCAGAAGGCAGATGGACAACAGAAATTGCCCCCACAAGCCCACGAGAGCGGGATCCCCAAGCCAGCAGTGGGGAAAGTCAGGACCATCAAAACCCACACAGCAGAATCTTCTTAAGGCTCGACAACCGGGGGCACCGGGTCCCTCTGCGTCGGGGTGTGCACGGGGTGGGCTAGCAGAGAGGACTGGTTGCGCTGTTCAGGAGGCAGCTCCCTTGGTGTTCCTCTCCTAGCACTGTCACTGGGTGACTCTCTCCCCCCATCCCAACACCAGCCTGGAGACTCATTCTCAAGAGAAGAAAGAAATGAGGGTCTCTGGACCCCAGGGGAATGGGAGGCAAGGCCAGGGAGAATAAGGAAGTGTATGCAGAGCGGATTTTAAATATGGATTTCCTCACCTCTTGCAGCCAGCAGCTAGACCCAGCTAGGCCTGCCTCCTCCCCGCAGGCTGGAGGACGCTCCCGGGGGCCGCTGGTGAGCCTGAGAGAACAGGGCTGCTCAAAAAGGGCCCGGCCGACTGCCCCCCTGCCGCACGGCTGCCGGGCCAGTCTGTCTGCACACTCAGACTCCCCTGTAGCTTCCTCGTGTGCCATTCTTCATTGCAAGGGTTGTTAAACATTAAAGGAAAACCTCGCGCGAGAGACGAGAACAAAGAGGAGGGAAAAAAAAAATCAACTTTGAAAGAATCAGAGACCATGTGGAAAACAAAAACCAGTAACAAAAATATTGCATCTTGAACGTGGGCATCACACCCACAAAACCAGACTGGGACGTTGTGCAGATGAGGTCTCTGTAGGCTCCAAGCTCCCTTCTTGCCCTTTTGAGTTCTCTGAACCACAGAGGGGTTAGGAGGCGGCCAGTTGTATTCCCAGGCTCTCCTGCAGCTGCTTCTGGTTGCCAGTGGAAGATGCTGGTGGGGGCTGGAAGGTGGGAGGAAAAAGGGTAGGATTTTCTTCTGCGGTTTGGCAGGGCCTGTGGCAGAAGCAGCAGAGGAGAAGGGCATCCTTGGGGTCAGTGGTGGCTCCAGCAGCACCGGATTGAGCAGGGGCTCCCCGAGTTCCTGGTCAGTAAGCAGCAGGTGCGGCTTACACGGCGCTGGTGGGGGTGCTTCCGGCAGAGCACCTGCGGTGGGGGCTGTGGATGCCAGCAGCTTCCTGATCTTTGGGTAGTATCCTCTCTTCCCGGCTGCTCTTCCAGCCCTCCTGGTATTATTTAACCAGTCCTTTCCACTAAGTTCTTCTTTGTTGGAAATATCCAGGTTGGTTTCTGGGTTTTTTTGTTTTGTTTTGTTTTTTGAGTGAACACCGATTGGGATGCTACAATAAAGAAATATTTACAAAACTAAGAGTACTTAGACATTAAAAATGTGAAAGCAGAAATAAAATCGAACGGAAAGGTTAAAGATGGTGATGGAATCACCCAGAAAAACAAACGCAGAACTCCAACAATGTTAAGTACTGTTTATAGTAAACTGTAACATTATTATATAACATTATCATGATTTAAATTACTTATTCTGGTGTTACCCAGTAAATACTACTTGGTGGGTCCTGCCTGGCGTGTGACCAGTGTTGCATGTGTGTCCTGGGTAGTACATTTTATTTATTTATTAAAATAAATTTTTTTTTTTTTGGAAAGACGGTTCCATGCCTGACCTGGGCTTGAACTCACAAACCCCAAAGTCAAGAGTTGCATGCGTTGCTGACTGAGCCAGCCAGGCAACCCTGCTTAGTACAATTTAAGAGAGGAGACAGTCTTCTAATTAATAATACTCTGACAAGCATTTTAAATATATTCATTGACAGATAAGCGTTATTCAGATGTCTGCATAAATAGGAATTGATGTTGAACAGGAAGAAGTTTTTCCAAAGGGCTAAAGTTTATTCAATGATAGAACTTGGTCCTTCCCTTCAGCTAGTCTTGGAATTTGGTTGCCAGGCATATCCATGTCAGAAGTCCACCCTCGCTAATCATTTCCGTCACACGCAAAATCTTAAAAGCCTACTGGTGGCGCTTTCCATTTCTCTGCAAACTTCTTACACTGCTTTCAGTTATGACAACGGAAGGGCAACGTTTTTATCTGCTCATACATACTCTACTCCACGGGAGACAAAAACACACCCCTCAATTCTCTTGTTTAAAGAGTGGCTACTTGCAAAACAGCGTACAAATGAAGAACTGAACATTCACACATACGACACGTAGTATCTCTATACGCTGTAACTGAAACTTTGCTTTACATTTTTGCCATTAAAGAATTAGTCTAATTTTTATTCTCTCTCCGCAAAGTAGTTATAAAAAACACTTGTAAAAACTTTGAAAAGGCGCTTTACAATCCTGGAACGACAAATTCTAAAGTATAAAAATGAAGACACGTCTTCTATGATTCACAAAGAAGGATAAAATAAAACCTGCAAGCTAGAATTTCTGAATGCCTTCGATAGGAATTTGCTAAAAGGAACCAGAACGTCAGAACTTAAAGATTTCCTATTTTAACCTGAATTGGGTTTTTAAAAAGCTACACACTTGTGGACAGGTGAAGCTCACACGAGAGCTGGCCGCCGCCGCTAATGATGACAGTAACCGAGGGACAGGGACGTAAGCGCTAGGCGTGCCCGGCTCTTCCTGCAACCGATGGAAGCGGTTGGCTTTTATTTTTTTCCCTTATGTTTTAAAGAAAAGTAAATATACATCGGGCAAAAAATTTAAACGGTGCAGGAAGATCTAAAACCATAAGGAAATATCCTTTTTTTCCCATAACCCAGAAAATCTGAGGTCTTCAAAATCATTCAGCAGTCATGTGAATAATCTGCAAACCGAAGTGAACCTTGGAGTCTCATTAGCTAAAAAGAACTCTGAGTCCTTTGGAATGATGTTGATTTTCTCACAGATCACCTCTGTTACAGAGGAAAGCCACGTAGCCTTCTCCTTCTTAAAACAACCAGTTACAAAAGCAACAAGTCCAGGCATCTCCTCGCACTTCGTGGATCGGTTCTTGGCTCCGGACAGAGTCCCTGGTATCATCCCTGAAATTCAGGCATCACATTTGACACCAAACAAGACATTTTCAAAAGTTAAGAAAACCTCTTCTTAATCAAAACGAGTCATCTGGTCCTTGTGAGATAGAGGCTGAACTCTGACAGATTCATGTCGCCTGGTGATTACTAAATAGATAAAGATCTTTATTCAACGTTGTACAAAAGCGCATGGGCCATAGAATCCCAAGCGCTCAAGCTAAAACCAAGTCGAACCTTTCCTAGAGAACAAAGCGAAGGTGAGACAGCAAGGGACCAAGGATGGAAACTCCTTCAGAGCAACTCCCATCCCGGCGACGAGACGCTGGGTGCTTCCTCCCCAGAGAGCGCTCTCTCCGGCAAGCAGGAAAGGCTTACAGAGACAGGTGGCGGGAGCTCAGCCAAGCCCTTCCTGAATGCCTCGGATCCTCCTGGCCAGCTGCACATCCTTCGGGAAGAGAGTAACGCGGCCGGCATGTAAGGAGAGAAGATAGGCGTCCTCAAAGAGATGAACCAGAAATGCTTCTGCAGCCTGGGGGCAGAAAGACAAGTCCAAAGACTGCCACATGGGAGGGAGGGGGCATGTGCTGTTGTTCTCTTGGAGCCCTGCTGCACCTTGTCTCCGAGGGCTCGCGGGACTGTGTGAAAGACCGTCACAGAACGAGGGGGAACCCTGCCTGGGAATCCTGCTACCAGCAAATGAGGATCCGGCCTCCAAACCCAGGCGTTCCGTGATGCTCTCTCTCAGGAGGCAACAGTCAGCGCGTGACATTCCTCGGGCAGCCCCGTGGATTTCCAGAGTGCCTTTCTCCCATCGTCACCCAGCTGTACCTCGGCCCCCCTTCTTACCTCTTGTAGGGCCAACAGGGCCTGGGCTTGCCAGTAGAAGTCCACACCACGAGTGAATTTAACACATATCTCTCTTGCCTGTGAAGGAGTGGGGATGGTTGGGGGGGGGGCAAGGGAGAAGGGGAGTGTGGGGAGGAGTGAAGAGTTAAAGAAGAGAGATTCAAGCGAAGACGGACTCTCTCCATGAGTTTCCATGAATCTTCACTTCTATTACACCTTCCTGCCCCTTAATCTTAGAACCTAAGCAGTAGCCGGTGTCAACTCCTGGGAGCTTAGGAACGGGTATGTCTCCTATCGGTGGTGGGGAGAGGGGGAGGCAATCTCCCCGGGCAGGAAGAGGGATCAAAGCGGGGATGGATGAGAGGGCTCCTATTTATATAATCCAAGAACACGGTTTCAGAGGTGGTAGGGTTAGAAATTGATTCCATGAAGAACCATAAGGAGCCCTTGGCGGATTCATACTTTCAAAAGGTGAAGAGTCCTCTGCCAGGTTGGAGGGGAGGACCCCTAGCCATTCAGACAAGAGATGATGAGGTCCCCAATACCTGGGGGATTTAAAGAAAGAAGGCAGCACGGGGGTTGGTGGAGCTCACCAGGCGGCCAAAGGGGCTCTTCCTTAACAACAGGTCTGTGCTTTTCTGAAGCTTTCGGATCTCCTTCAGAACCCGACTTCTCCGGGGACCACGCTGACGGGAGGAAGCGCCTGAGCAAAAAAGTTCGGTCATAGAGTGTAGTGGTCAGTAGGTGGGGCCTCGCAGCCTGCCTGAGATAGGCAAACTGTCAGATCACTAGTCTGTAATACGCTCCACAGAAGCAGGCGTTCCGGTCCATTATTTCCTGCCATTATCTTCAGCAACTAGAAATAGCAGTCAGATGCCAAACAAATAATTTGTTCAATGAACGCGTGATCCTTTGAGGGTATTCTCTGAAACGCCAACTCTTTTCGTGAAGCCTCTCCTGATTCCCAGTCCCTTCCAAAATGATAGGTTACCTCCCTCCTCTGAGCCCCCTGGTACTTTGGGCATCTCCTCTACCTTTGCCATCTAGGTTGGAAACTCAGTGATTTTGTGTTCAGGTCTATTTTTAGAGCTGGAAGGAACTGGAGAGGTTATCTAGCACAACTCTCTGTCTCGGTTATCCTGAGGCGGAGAGGTGAAGACAATTAGCTAGAGCTTATGTGTGGCCAAGAAGGGACCTCAGATTTGGCATAACTCAGTGCCAGGGCTGGGTCACTGGGCTAATGGAGCCAGAGCCTTTGGCCTGGTTCCAGCCACAACAAAAAAGAAAAAAGATCTTAAAATATTCCCCAAAGTAGAGGTCAAAAAGCCAAACTCTCTGATCTGAAATTAAAAACCCAAGAAAAAAAAAATCTTCTAACTCAAGGAAACTTAATTGAAATTAGACTATTTATTTATTTATTTTAATGTTTATTTATTTTCGACAGAGAGAGAGACAGAGAGACAGAGCGTGAGCAGGGGAGGGGCAGAGAGAGAGGGAGACACAGATTCCGAAGCAGGCTCCAGGCTTCGAGCTCCTAGCTGTCAGCACAGAGCCCGACGCGGGGCTCGAACTCAGGAACCATGAGGTCATGACCTGAGCCGAAGTCAGATGCTCAACGGACTGAGCCACCCAGGCGCCCCTGAAATTAGACTATTTAGAAATGAATCAAAAGTCTACATCTCAAAACTTATGAGATGCAGCTAAATAGTACTAGAAGAAAATGTACAGTCTCCAGATTGATTCTCTATTAGAAAACAAGGATGTTAAAAGACAGCTAAGTGTTCAACTCAAGTGTTAACAACAGAATTATTAAAATAAACCAAAAGAAGACAACCAAATATTCAAGATAATAAAATAAATTAATGAAAAAGAAAATAAAACAAAAAACAATACTGTTGCTAGGTCAATAAAAACAAGGACCAACAAAAATGAATGAACCTCTCATAAGCTGAACAAAGAATAAAAAAAGAAAGAAAAAAACATGAAAATGAACATTTTGAAGGATAAAATTGTTTCAGAAATGTTATTCAAGGGGCATCTGGGTGGCTCAAGTGGGTTGAGTGTCCGACTTCGGCTCAGGTCATGATCTCGCAGCTCGTTCGAGCCCCACGTCTGGCTCTGTGCTGACAGGGCGGAGCCTGGAGCCTGCTTCCCATTCTGTGTCTCCTTCTCTCTCTGCCCCTCCCCACCTCGTGCTCAGTCTCTGTCTCTCAAAAAATAAGTAAACATTAAAAAAAAAAAAAAAAAAAAAAGAAATGTTATTCAGGGTCCAGTCAAGGAGAGAGAAGCAAACCAAGTAGTTCTGCGGAAGGGATTTCATAGTGAACTAATTACAAAGTGTTAGAAGAGCTGCATGAGCAGATGGGGCCAGTGAGACAATCCAGAGACGCCTGGGCCACACAGCTGGCCCTGGAGACTGTATCTCTGGTGGTGGGGAATGTGGGTCAGAGAAACAGGGGCAGTGTCCAGGGGACTGGGGACATTTAGGAGAAAGAGGGAGGCCTCAACTTCAGGAGTCAAGCTGCTGGCATCTGCCTCTCCCGACCACTGGTCCACAATCCACGGTCATCTGGAGGCAGCCTTTAACAGACCGGCGCAGCAGTCGCAGAGAATGGAAAGATTAGCACAACTAGGTATCACCCGTGCAAGAAGGACAACACCGCGGAAGGAACCGAGCTCAGCAAATAACCAATGCTGGAGGAGTCTGAGTGAATAGAGAAAAAAGACTTTGAGAGCCATATATGTAATAACCTCAGAGGGGTTAGAGAAGGCATGTAATCTATGTCCCAGAACAAGCGGTTATGAAAATGATCATGGGAAAGATCCCATGATCTTTAAGCGGTTAAAGATCACGGGAAAGAACTGGGATTAAATATTCAGTAGTTGCGGGGCACCTGGTTGGCTCCGTCTGTAGAGCATCTCGATCTCATGGTTGTGAATTTGAGCCCCTTATTGGGTGTGGAGCCTACTTTTTTTTTTTTTTTTTTAAACATTTATTTATTGTTGAGAGACAGAGAGAGACAGAGCATGAGCAGGGGAGGGGCAGAGGGAGAGGGAGACACAGAATCCGAAGCAGGCTCCAGGCTCTGAGCTGTCAGCACAGAGCCCAACGGGGGTTCAAACCCATGAACCGCGAGATCATGACCCCAGCCGAAGTCAGATGCTTAACTGACTGAGCCACCCAGGTGCCTTCGTGGAGCCTACTTTCAAAAAAAAAAAAAATTCAACAGTTGGGTCTGGCAATGCCAACATAAGGAGTTGGGATTTGATCCTAAATAACAGGGAGCTGAGGGAGTCGGAGAGGTGATCTCCTTACATTTTAAAGAGGAGTCCACCTGCAGTGTAAGGAAAGAACTGAAAAGAGACAAGAGTGGAAGTGGAGCGCGGTCAGGTTAGGGTGCTGGTGGCTGGGACTAGCTGGTGGGAGCAGAGATGACAAGTGGTGCGATCAAGGATGTGATCTGGAGGTAGAATTGCTGCAGCTTACTTGTATACGGGGACAAGAGAAAAGAACGTCTCCCAGGGTTCTGGCTTGAACAGCTGCGGGTGGGGAACGTGCCTGTGCCACTTGCCGAAATGGGGAAAACCAGGGCTGCAGAGGTTGGAAGGGAGTAATCAAAAGTTCAGCTTCAGACAGGTTGCACCAGACGTAACCACGAGCTCTCAGGCAGAAAGGCAGCTGGACACAGGGATGTGGAGTCAGAGGAGAGATCTGGGCTGGACACGTAAATGTGAGCGCCGTCTGTAGGGGTGGTATGCAGAGCCACAGGACGGGATGAGACCACATGGGGGGCTGGGGCGCGGGGGGGGGGGGGTGTGGGGTGGGGAGAAAGGAAACGGACAGCAAGGAAGTCCAACATCAAGTTGTTAAAGAGGTGACACAGACAGTAAAATACACCAAGCAGGAACTGCAGGGTGTGTGGGTCACGGACGCCAAGGGGATAGAGTGTTTCCAGGAGAAAATGGCCCGCTGTGTCCAATGCTTCTCGGAGCAAGAAAAGGACACAGGCATGTCTATTGGATTTAGCAACACTAAAGTAGCTGGTGACCCTGACAAGAGGACTTCAAGTGCACTAGAAGGAAGGGAAGTAGTTGTGGGGGGTCAGACTGGAATGGGTTCAAGGGTGCCTGGGAAGAGGGGAGACACACGTGTGTGTACTCTTACCTCTGGCTATTTCTAAAAAAGGTAGCTATGAAAGGCAGTAGAGAAAAATGGGGAGTATGCGAGAGGCAGGGAAGGTAGGGGCAGGAAACACCCCTGCCCTTTTTCTTTAGACAGAGCATTTGTGGAATGCCAATGTGGGGAGTAAGAATGTAATTCTAAATGCAGGTGGAGAGGATAAGAGAAAGCCCAGGGACGGAGAGAGAAAAATATGACCAAAAGCCCAGGTAGGAGGAGTGGTTTTTGCTAGGAAGGGGATACGTGGGTTCTCTGCTGTGAGAAGACAAGGGAATGCAGTCTGGAGGCTTCTTATTTCCTCAGTGAGGCAAGCATGAGACCAGGTCATCATCAGCTGAGCGTGAGTGGGGCGGGGGGCGGCTAGAGTTGTAGGAATTTGAAGAAGAAAAACAAAGGCGTGGAATAGTCACTGGGGAGAATGGAAGAGCCGGACTGCCAGACAAGTGCAGGGGGACTGCCAGGAAGCGTGGAGATAAACCAGGCATAGCAGGATGCTTCCATATCACAAAGCAACAGCAAACACACTTAACAGCACCCCGTTAAAATCAGGAACGGGACAAGGATGGCCAAAACGCTGCTCGTATTTCAATACTAATCTCAGGGCCTCCTTAGTACAATACACTACGAAATAAAACGTGTAAAAATGAAAAAGGACACTCAGAGGTCCTTACCTGCAGGTAACATAATAGCCTACTTAAACATTTCAGTTGAAGTAACTGAACGCTAGTTAGAACTAACGAGAGAAGTCAGCAAGTTGCCTGGATGCAAAGGTTATTAACGTTCAGGAAAGAAAATAACCCAGAATATATTTTTTTCACCCTGCTCTTAACTATGTGGCAGAAGACAAGTAAAGCAGTTGTTGCCACAAAGGCACAGCTCTCGCCCCGTGGGTCTGCCACCCACCAGACCTCAGTACAGAAACAGGACCACAGACCAGCCTTCCTTCCCAGCCCATGATCTCAGGAAGAGAACAAGGCGAGAGCACTCTACTTAAGGCCCAACACAGCCCTCAATGAAGAAAAAACAAAAATACATACAATACCTGGAAGGGCACCTTCTAAAAGTACAATAGTTCTTTGAAATGGTCACAAAAAGCGGACAAGAACTTTGCAATTTAAAAAAGCACAAACACTTATTTTTTAAAACTCCTGTCTGCTGGAGCAAGCCGTGTGTGACCTTGTTCAAGTTACCCGGCCTGCCCGCGCGTCAGTTTTCTCGTCTGTAAAATGGGCACACTATAAAGTTGAGGTAATTCACGTAAAGAGTTGAACACAAGGTCTAGTTGGTGGTAAGTACTCCATAAATGCTAGTAGTAAGAATTAATATTAGGAGCCAGGCCGCCTGGGCTAGCCCTTTCTCCCCCCCGGAACTGCTTTCCCCGGTTCCTCGCTGGGCCTGCACTGGGCCGGTCCGAGCAGATGCTCGCCGGCCGCACGGCTGTGCCCGCCCGCAGAGGAGCGCCAGCCGGAGACTCGAACCCCGGACTCCGCCCGCGAGCTCGGTGTTCTGCTCCGTGAAATGGGCACGCGGATGCGGCCGTGCCCACCCCTCACCCCGGCTGCTCGAGGGCTAGGGGCCGCGGCCGGTTACCTAAGGAGGGGCCCCGCCGGGGGGGGCTGGGGGTCGGGCTCGCGGTGCGCCTCTTCGGGACTTCGGGTTTGCGGCTCCGGCGGCGCGGGCCCATGGCGGGCGCGGAGGGTGGCTGCCCCGCGGCTCCTTCTCGGCCTTCGGGGTCCGGGGACAGAGGCTGGCGTCCGGGAGAAGCCCGGGAGCGTCCTGGCCGCGTGCCCCAACGGGGTGCGTGCTCGGCCGCTCCCGGCGCCTCCGCGGTTACAAGTTCCCGCACCACTGATTCACTGGCGGCGTTTTTTAAAACCCGAATTCAGCAACTCTCAGTGGCTGCCTCTGGAACGCCCCTGGCGCAGAGCGACTGCGGAGAGGACCAATCAGGGCACAGGACGGAAGGCTAGCGGCGCGCGGTGATAAGAGGAGAGCGCGGGGCTGTGGCGGTTCGACGGTAGGAATCAGCCAATGGGAACTTGGAGAAATGAAGGGAGGCGGGAACTTCTCCCGCTGTCTGCTTGCTTGTGGCGCTCATTTTTGAGTGCCCAATGGTCCAAAAAGGAAAGCTCTATTCTGAAAATGGAGACGGTGAGTTAGTAGAACACGTTTCTCTAGAAAAATCACTTTGCTCAGACATTTTATGTTTTGCCCTGTCACCCCTGAGGTGGCTTTTAAACAAGAGGAGGCAGATTCATACGAGAATGTGACAACCACATGTCGCCCCTGTGACCCTCCCAGGAACACCCCACGAAAATGGTTCAGAAGCCAGTTTAACTGCATGGACGTTATTGATGACTGGGGTCGCGGGGCAGCCAGGATCCGGGCTCTGGATCACACTCTGCAGCGCTGCAATGGAATCCTCCTAGAGAAACGACCCCTTTCCCTTCCTTTTACTATCGAGGATAGTACGCATTCAGGTCAAATGTACATCTGGGTAGTTAGAATAAAGGGAATTTTTATTTTCCACACGTTTTCTTGCATCTCCTCAACGTTCTACAGTTAACACGTAATCAGGGGAAAATGTCATTACAAAATCAGTGATTTCAGGGAACCCTTGTTCACTGATGGGAATGTAAAATGCTGCAGCCATAGTGGAAAACAGTATGTTGACTGGCCAAAAAAACTAAATGTGCAATTACCATATGATCCAGCAATTCCACTTCGGGGTATACACTCAAAAGCAGGGACTTGAACAGGTATTGGTACACTGATGCTCACAGCAATGTTACCCACAACAGCCCCCAATGTCCAAATAGATGAATAGATAAGCGAAATGTGGTACATACATACAATGGGATATTATACGGCCTTAAAAAGGAAATGACACGTTACAGCACGAATGAACCTTGAAGGCATTATGTTAAGCAAAGTAAAACAGACACAAAAGGAGAAATACTGTATAATTCCACTTACATGAGTCCACTTTCACGAAATTCATAGAAAGTAGGATGGTGGTTGCCAGGGGCCAGGGGAAAGGAGGAACGGGGAGTTAGTGTTTGATGGGTATGGAGTTTCAGTTTGGGAAGACGAGGAAGTCTGGAGATGGTGTGATACTGCACAACAATGTGCACGGACTCAGTGCCATTGAACGCTTAATAACGCTCAAAACGGTCAGTTTTAGGTTGTGTGTATTTTACCACAATTTTTAAAAGGAGGGACAAAAGGGGGCACCTGATTGGTTCAGTCGGGAGAGCGTGCGACTCTTGATCTTAGGATTCTGAGTTCAGGCCCCACATCGGGCATGGAGCCTACTTAATTAAAAAAAAGTGGGGGGGGGGGTTGGAAAAGGAGCAAAGTAAGGAAGGGAAGAAAAGGGAAGGAGCTGTACCTGGGGATACTCAGTGGGTCCACTGGTGGTGGGGGGAATGGGGTGAACAGCCTGGTCTAGAAGACCCACTCTTTGGTGGTGCCTTATGTGACAGAAGATCCGAGAGCCAAGGGCTCTATAATGTGAGCTTATTCTTTGATTGGCTCTTGTATTCATCCTCTCCATCGTTTCTCTAGTTCAGACTCTAATTATAATCAAATGTTGTTTTACTTGTCTCTACCTTTAGTGATCCTTCCACACAGCAATTTGGATCATGTCACTGCCTTGCCTAAACTCCCCATGGTACTCTACTGTCTACAGATTGAGTTCTGATCCCTCAGCAAAGTCTAAAATGTGCAGCACCATCTGGGCGCCTGCCCACCTCTCTGAACTTGACTCTGGCCACTTTTAGTGTTGCGTGCTTATTGCCAGGCATACTGGTCTCCTTACCTACGGTTCTTGAATACATCACTTGCATGTTTCTATGCTTTTTACAAGCTTCTCCTTTCTCCGGGAATACCCGCTCCCTCCAACCCCACCGGCCTGGGAGACTCCCTGCTCATTCTGTAACACCCAGCTCAAGTGGTACTGCCCCCTCTGTATCTCAAAGGCCTCTTATGCACGTCATGCTGTGCTGGAATTCTTTCCTTCCACATTCATCTCCTGTTTTCTTTCATGGGCTCACAGTCCTTGGAGCACATCAGTTCTCAACACAGTTCAGTAAATTCTGGGATAGTAATCCTTTACTAAAGACTCTTGGACAAGTGTTCCTAATGAAGAAGGGTGATTTATGAACTTTTATAGCTAGGGGGAACTCCTTGCTGACTTTTACGTTTTGAAAGGATGTAGTTAACATAAGGCCCGAAGGGTTCTGAACCAAGGCAACTATGAAACGAGGTCAATCTGTAAAGCAGGTCAGGGAGGTGTACATATTTGGCAATGCTGAGAACCTCTCCTTTTTATAGGTAGCTAAGGTCTTGAGAGGGTGTCCAAGGTCA
This sequence comes from Panthera leo, assembly GCF_018350215.1. Lineage (NCBI taxonomy): Eukaryota > Metazoa > Chordata > Mammalia > Carnivora > Felidae > Panthera > Panthera leo. The sequence continues at coordinate 118,573,918 of NC_056681.1, forward strand.
CCCAGCCAAGGTAGAGGTGGGGCTGAGGCACAGCTCTCTGACTTTGGATTCTGCTTCTTTCCTCTATACGAGGTGGCCCTTCGCTCCACTCCTCCTCCTGTCCTCGGCAGGGGTCAGAGCTTCTGACCTCTTTGAATGCTGTTTGCTTGTTAAAGTAGCAGAGACCTTCGGACAAAGTGAAGACAAAACAGAACCACTTGGCTTGGTCCTAAATCTCTGCCTTGTGGGCAGCTTCCTGGAGGAGAGGAGCCTGAGAGCTTCTCCAGGTCCCGGATGGCAGTCCTGCAGGAAGCCCCTGCCCCCCCAGCTCTCCCAGGACCACCCTGCGAGGGGGATGGACTGAGCAGTCCACCACAATGCAGACGCTTAAATTAAACGTCAGTTTGAACCGATGTTTACAGAAGTCTGTTATCAGTCAGTTCTGATTTGGGGGTTCAGAACCTTCACACCAAACTTCCACCATTCAGGGCCCCCTTACTCCACTGAAAATATTCCCCACAACCTTCCAGCTTCAGTGAGAGTGGTGGTCCTTACCCTCCCACCCACCTGACCAGCAAGGCCTCGGGAACTCCCCCTCCAAAGCATCCTTGACAACAGGAGAGAGTGAACCTACTGTCACCGTAAAATGTTCTTGAGGCATCTTGTTGTCTTAAAATAGATGGAGATTTTACACTGGCCTCCATGATGGTGAGTTTTAATAAAACCTTTCTTCCCCTCTGAGCAGGACCGATGCTGTGTGCTGGGCCTCTGCTGGGGCTCCCGTGCCCCTGGCGGACCACCCTGGTGGGCAGCGCAGCCTTACAGGACGCTCCACTGTGTGTTGACACTTTCAGGCACCTTCAATTTATTATCTTCTGTAATTTTCATGCTCATTCTGCAAGATGGAGGCTGGTTTTCCTATTTGGGAGATGTGAAGACCCAAGCTCCAGAGGTAAAGTGATTCACCCCGGTCAGTGGCAGGCCTGATGTTTAACCCTTGCGCTCCTTCCCTCTCATTAAAAAAAAAATAGTAAGATAAAAAAAGAGCTTACACTGCTCATTTCCCTTTTGTTTTTAAAAATAAAGCCTAAAACATTCTAAGGCCCCAGTTTTTTGGACAGGGCAGCTGGAGTCCCAGCACACTCACTCTCTGATTACACACTGTTCCCCGCAGAAGCTCGGGGGCCCCTGGGACTTGGAGTTGCTGATAGGGAGAGTCCCTCCTCACCCAAGAAACCGTAATAACCTGCTGATTCCCACACTGCCTGAAGGCTTTGCTTGTCAAATATCTCTTCCCCCAGAATCTATTTTAAGGAAGGCATTTGGTGTTTTCTTTTATGATGGAGCTGCCCAGAAAAATGGGTCTGAGGCTCCAGAGACTGCCACGGGGTGAGGAACTCAGCAATGAAGGGCTGCTCAGCTCCCCGGGGTCCCCAGTGCCAGTCCCCTCCCTTTGTGCTGGGGTCACAGGGAGGACAACAGCACACGAAGCTTCTAACCCAGCCATGGGAAAATTGCCCAGAGAAACCAGTATGGTGGGTGGGGCTGTAGGTCTGGAATCAGGCAAACCTAGCTTGGAAAGCTGGCTCCGTGAGGAAGTCACTTAACCCTCTCTGGGCCAGCGGTTTCCTCATCTGCATCCACCTGTCAGGCTGTTATGCAAAAGTTAAGCCTTTAACACATGCCTAGGATACCAGAGTTACTTTAAATGGTGGAGTCCCGGTAAATTCATCGCCCTGGAGGCTAATCGGTGGAGTCAGGTTGCTGGGGGTGGGGCTGAGGTCCCTGTGCTCCGGATCCCAGCCTGCTGCCAGATCGGATCACGTGGCTGCACGGCCAGAGTCCACAGCCAGACAGCCCTTTGCCAAACAACTCACATCTCTGGGCCTCAGTTTTCTCATCTTTAAAAGGGAAGGTGAAGAGATCATAAAAGCTGCTAGTAAGGGCTGCCTGGAACTCCCCTCATGATCTCTGCCAGGCAGGGAGGCCTTGAGCGTGTGAGCAAGGACAGCAGGACTGGCATGGGGAGGAGGCGCCATGGGCAGAGGGACAATTCCCAAGAAGGGGCGGCTATTACTCCTTTCCCACAGAATGGGCCCAGCTGAGTCTGGAAAGCACCGAAGCCACAGCGTCTACACCCGCTGCTTTCTAGAAGAGGACGCCGAGGCCCAGAGCAACCAGGTGATGGGCTGAGGGAACTTTCGCTGAGTTTATGGGACAGCCCAGCTAAAACTTAGGTCTCCAGACAGGGTTAGGGAATACCCTACATGTTTTAGAAAATATGGTGCTTAATTCTGGTTTGAATTTGCTTATTGACCTCTCTTCTTTGGAGAACCACGTTTAGCTTATGGTTCAGGAGGAAATCTTAGGGTTGTTAGCTCCTGCGATCCCACTTCCTGATTTAGTGCTAGGGCTGCAGGCGGGGTGGTGGTGCTGGGGGGAGCCTGCCAGGGGTGGGTCACTGCACCCAGGCCTGTGGGGGATGCAGGGGGTGGTGACAGAGGAGGACCTGGGTGTCTGGTGGTCTTCTGTGGCAGCAGCTGCCCCGGGGGTCTGTGGGGAGGGGCAGGGTGAGGCCTTAGGGACGGGGCGCTGGAGGCTCCCCAGCCCGTGTGGCCTCAGCCTCAGGGTGGACAAGGCGCATCCAGGTAGCAGCAGAGAACCCACAAGAGGCTCAGCTGGCATCGTTGATGGGAGTCCGAGAGCCGCCGAGCAGTCTCTCGTGCTCGCCCTCCTCTGCGGGGGGCCGGCCCCTGGACAGGCGGGCCAGCAGCGGCCGGTGCAGCCCGTTGTAGAGGGCGGTGCCCAACAAGAGGATGAGGAAGCCCAGGATCTGCAGCGGGTGGAAGGCCTCCCAGCCCAGCGCCAGGCTCAGGGCCCAGATGACGATGGTGCGCAGGCTGTCCAGCACCATGCGGGTGGTGGCGCTCAGTTCTTTGGTGACGCTGATGCCCGCGAAGTTGAAGAAGGCGATGCTGCTGATGTTGCCCAGCAGCGCCAGGGCGATGAGCGGTTGTCGGCCCACCTGGCAGAAGGCGTCCAGCGTGTCCTCCAGCGTCCCTCGCGGGTTTCCGCTGAAGGAGCCGGCGGGGATGTAGTACATGGGCACCAGCAGCAGGGAGAGGATCACGAAGCCGAAGAGGCCTGTGGGAGTGGAAGAAGTATGCGGCACTCTCTGCCCACCCCGAGATCCCCAGCTTAGCCCGCCCAGCAGGGGCTCCCCTGGTGTCCCTCCCGCCACCCCTCCCAGCTCCTCCCTCACACCTGCTCCCCCCTGCAGGGCCTGGGGCTGCCTGCTCCTCTGGAATTCACAGCGGCCTGCTGAGGGGGCTCTAGCTGCCCTCTTCCGCTTTAATCGTGTTTTCCGTCTGGACCCAGAGTAAGACACGCGTTATATCGTTACCAGTATATGTGTGCGCAGGCACGGATACGCTTGTATGCGCACTTTCACAAACCAACAGCCACCCTCGCAATGTTCTCTGGCTCTTTCAAATTCTATGGTATTCATTTAAAAAAGAATGGCCGCTGCCGCCGCTGCACTGCTCTCCCAAGTGTGGAAAAACACCGTTCTCTAATTCGGTGCCATTGGTCTGTGACCAGGAGCTGGATCTGAATGTAAATCAATGCGCTGCTCCATTCAGAAAGTCTTGCAAGGGAGAAAAAAAATGAGTGGATCCAAACAAACTGCTTGATGATGCGGTTGACTAACTAGTCGATGATCCAGCTGATTAACACTGTGCCAGAAGCCCTCGGCGCCCCGTGGGCCAGGCGCACACAGCTCCCTGACTGGCCCGCAGGCCACACTTGGCTAGGACTGCTCTATTCTGCCCTGCTGGTTTCATACCTTTAAAGCTTATCTGCTTTGGGAGTTACTTTCCTGCTCAAACACCCTTCACGCTTCTAGGCGGCCTAGATGGCTCAGTCAGTGAAGCGTCCGACTCTTGATCTCGGCTCAGAACATCTCATGGTTCGTGAGATGGAGCCCCGCATCGGGCTCTGTGCTGGAAGCGCAGAGCCTCCTTGGGATTCTCTCTCTCCCTCTCTGTCTGCCCCTCTCCCACTGGCATGTGCACATGCACACTATGTCTAATAAATAAATAAAACATGAAAAAATAAAAACCTTTGGCGGTTCCTCCCTGCCCATCACGGAAAGTCTAATCAACTTCCCGGACGTTCAAGGTTCTCCGGGATAAGACCCTGACCCATTCACTTCCTGATCACTGTCCCAACATCAAACCCATATCTCACCCAACTACTCCTCACTGGTTTCCACATTCACGGCCAGCTCCCCGCGTCTTCACTTTGTCTGGAGTTCCCTCCTTCCCACTCCTGTTGCAGCTCAAGTGCCACCTTCCCTGTCCTAAAGACACTCAGATGTGCTTGGCAAGTGACACATCATTTGAGCACAAGTGGCCTGAGCCCAAATGCACTGTCTGGTCCTTTCTTGCTGGCCAACTCCTCTACGGTGGGGCATGCATCCCCTTCATCCTCCACCTCGGCCCCCCTAGCTCCTGGCTCTGTGCATGGCAGGCGTCAGAATATCTGTCAACACACACGTGGTGAAGGGAGGGAGGAATGGGGGGGGGGTCACCCCCTCCCCGTGGACCCTGGCACCTTGCCCCGTGCTCCTGCTTGTGTGTCCCCTCCACGTGTTGCCCTCCGGGGTGTCCCGGCAGCAGTGCCCTGCTCCCAGCCCCCGTGCTCACATACCCTCAGTGCCAACTGCCCGCAGTGGGTGCACATTGTGCCTGTAGACGAACTTCTCCTCTAGCACCATCTGGATGGAGACGATGATCTGGGCCATGATGATCAACAGGTCCCCTGTGGGGGAAGTGAGCCAGGGTGAGACTGGGCTGTACGGGGCCGGGGGGGCAGGGATGGAGGATGGCTGTGGAGCCAGAGGCAGGGTGGCAGGCCCAGTGCAGGGTTAGACGGCCCACAGGGACACAACCACCCCCACAGCCCCTGCCTTTTGTAGGACACCATATAGTTTATGACGCAATCATGACAGTCCTATGCCTGGTTTCCTAGTCCCTGAGGGGTGGGGTAACCCCGCAGGGCAGGCACTGTCACCACTCTGGGCCGAGGCTCCAGAAGGCCCAGAGGCCTGCCTGGGACTGCGAGTGGCACAACAGGGTGATAAGCAGGTCTTTTGAGAAGCACAAGCCTTTGTGATAGACATTTCTGGTTTAGTCCGTCCTCGGAGGACCAGAGGGGTCCCATCATCATAGAAGAGGCTGCAAGGCCTCCTTTCTGGGACGTGGGGATTACTATGATGATGACCTTCAGCACTCATGCCGGGCTGGGTACTTAGTAAATGCTCAAGAGACATCCGTTCCCTTCCTCTCGCAGACCCAGTAGTTTGTGTGTTTATCATGACACAGACCCTCTCCCTCCTGACCTCCCCTCCTTAGCCACCCCTCTCTCATGCTGCTTGTGCCTCTGTGCACTCTATCCGCCACCTCGAGAGCAGGTGCATGCCCAAGTCGGCCCGTAGGTCCCCCATGTGCCCTCACCAAGGGCCTGGCATACAGAAGAGCTTGCAAAAGTCTGTTGACGGACTCTGTGCTTGGCTCCCAGGGAGGACAGGACAGGATGGGCAGCCCCTGGGTCCCTGGCCCTTGTCGTACCTGTGATCACTTCGCTGAGCTTGTGCTGATCATCATGCTTGCTCAGAAGGTCAGCCAGGCCGACAACCACCAGCCCCGCGATGGTGGCAAGGATGCCCAGCCACTGGCTCAGCGCCAGCCTCCGCCCCAGGAAGGCCACCGAGAACAGGCCTGTGAATATAATCACTGCTCCCCGCAGCATCTGGAAGCTGGACGCACTGGTCATGTTCAAGGCTAGAAGAGGAGAGACACACAATGTTAGCTCCCAAGGGCCGAGGCTATCTTTTCACTGAGGTGTCCTCAGGGCTGAAGACACACCTTGCACATAGTATGTACTCAGTAAATCTTGTGTGTGTGTGTGTGTGTGTGTGTGTGTGTGTGTGTGTGTGTGTAAGTCTGGGAGTGGGGCAGGAGTGAGATGAACTGGGGTGGGGGTGGCTGTTTCACCAGTGGCCCCTCGGGCTCTTCTCAGCCTGGCCCAGCTACTCACCCACATACATGATGCTGGTACCCGTCATGTCGCAGAGGGCTGGGGGCAGGAAAAGAAGGGGATTGAAGGGCTGCTGGGGATCCATGCTGCCCTCTGGGTGCCTCGCAGCTCTGCACCGGAGCAAGTAGAAGGCAGCCAGGCAGGAGAACTCTCCCAGGAACATGCCCACTGCCTGCAGGGGACAGAACCCTAGAAGTTTAGAGCTGGAAGGAGAATCACCTTTGACAAAATTTTAACACAGCCTTTCTTCAAACAAAAGCTTATCTATAACTTGATGCGTCCAACAGACAAAAGCAGAGCTACTGTGTGTGAAAGGCCAGACACTACCTCCTAGGTCTAAGCCCTCAGCTCTAGAAACATCCAGATGGGAACCTTAAGGCTGTGTACAGCTGGTCTGAAAACCATCAGGGTAGGCCAACCTCTGGTCAAGCTCCAGATTGAGAAACAGAGGCTCAGAGAGGGTTAAGAACTTACTTAAGGTCACAGAGCAAGTCTGCTGGCAGAGCTGGGGCTGAAATACTAGCCTCCCGCTTCCCAGCCTAGCGATAAGGTGCTTTCCATTTATGGTGTCTGCTCTATCCCAGAGGAGTCCGGGCTGCCCATGGGTGCAGAGCGGGCTTTGCTCCTGGGGTTGATGTTTTCCAAATGTGTCCTGACTTGGACGTGGGAGGGCTGGCCTTACAGCGTCCGGGGCAGGACTGCTCACCAGGACTTACGCAGGCCTTCCAGAGAGGGCTGTGCCCTCTGCCTTCTTCCACGGGCACTCACACCCTGGCGTCTGTCCTGGGGAGGGAGGGAGGGAAGGAGATGGTTCTCCTGGGAGCAGGGGAAGGCACCACCCTGGGTCAGGAAGCAGCAGGGCCTGGTGGGCACACGTGACCTAAGGCCTGGGTGGTCAGAGGTGGGGAGGCAGGGACGGGGCTAGATACCTGAAGGAAGGGATGCTGGAAGCTGTGTTCCTTGCTCCCTCCGCAGCCCGGGGCCACGAAGTTGTCTGCCCACCTGCAGCGGAGAGAGAGAGAAGGTCAAATCCTTGGGCGCATGCGGGCTCTGCAAGCCTGGCTCTGGGGCCTGCGGACAAGCTGGCTCCTCTCAGAGCCAAGAGGCCAGACTTAGGGGACTTGGCCCAGCGTGACACTCCCACTCGAAGGGGCCGGATTCCACAGCACAAAGTCTTTATCTAGGACTGTGGACAGGAAGCGGGGGCCTAGAAACTTTTAGCCAAAATACAGCATTTCCTCAAACTGGGAACGTAGCCCTGCAGTACCTGTGACTTTGTCACACGCACAAGTCACAGTTACTCTCATCAGCCCATCGGAGTCCTTGCGGATACTGTGAGGTGCCAATTACATCCATCGCTACTACAAAATTACGGCAATTAGACCTACTGCTTATAATCTTGTGTTAAGAAGCATATACACATATATTACTCTATCACAAATAGGATTTTTCAATGTTCTGATAACTTTACCTCAACATAAGTGGCTTTTTCTGTAATCCTATCCTTTATCTGCATATTTTAAAACAACATTCCAGGCTTTACCAGACTGTCAAAGGGGCCCATGGCACGAAAAATACCAGGCGCCTGTGGTCTACAAGGGCATCTGGGCCCTGGGAAATGACTGTCTGGCAGAGAGCAGCCGGTCACCTTCATATCACCTGAAGGGTCTGGAGGGCCTTTCTAGCACTGACTGTAAAGCAGGTGGCAAGTGCGTGGCTCTAGCAGAGGGGACGCCCAGCCGGCACCCTGGCAAATGGCATAACCGAGTGTGGCATGCTTCCCCAGCAACCCCAGGACCCCTCACGGCCCTGTGCCCTGGCAGCTACCGCCAATCATTCTGCACCGTCTGCCGTCCGTGCACTACAGCTCCCACCCCTGAACTTCGTTTTTGCTGGGCTTTGTCGTGTCCCTGAGGTCTAGTCTAACCTCTTCCATTTGAAAGTCCTTTAGATATTTGGAGACTTTTTCCACCTTCTTTTGAATCTTCTCATCTCCTGCCTAAAGAGCCACAGCTCCTCCTAACCTTTTAGTCCCCTGGCTGCTGACTTCTGGAAGCGTGCAGGTGGGCCCGGGCCCAGAGCTGGGTGATCTGGCTTGGACTGAGCCTGGCAGGAGGGCACCCCCACCCCCCTCATGTTGCATATCCTGCCGTTCGTCGACATGGCTTCAATTGCGTCTGTCATATCACAAGCTGACTCAAGCCAATGCAGACCCAGGGCAATGTCCTGCGGGCCGTGGACCTGCTCCTTGTGTAGCACCCCACGCATAGGTGGCGGCTGTCTGTAAACCGCAAGACCCAGGACTTTCTTTTTCTTAAATGTCCTTCCTTGCAATGTCTGTCAAGAGCAACCACACGGTAGTACCTAGCCCTACTCTGCTGGCTCATTTCTGCAACAAGGCCAAGGTCCCAAAAGGTAAGGGGAGGCTTTTGTTTCCTGTGCCCTCCACAGTGCTACAAGTATGGGCCACTGGTTAGGGCCTGGGTTTGACAAAGATCCTGGCCAGCCCTGGCTTCTCTCTGCCTTGAGTTTGAGGAGGGGACCAGGGAGCTCTTTCCCACAGCCCGGGGCAAGGGCATAAGGCCCGGATGCTGGCAGCATGAAGGGCAGGTAGAGCTCCTAGGCAGCCATGAGGGCGAGACCACATCCATTCACTGATCTGACCACATCCCAGGGCCAGTGAACAAAACAGGGCCTGGCAAACTTATCTCACAGTGAATGAGCGGGAGACCCCGGCACTCCAGAGATGCCAACAGGGGCAGGTAGGAGGGCCTGTGGTTCTTGGGAATGGTGAGGGTCAGAGGAGAGCTGAAGGGTGGGAGTTCTGACAGGACTGGTTGGAAATGTAGGGAGAAATCTGGGTCAGGGGACCAGGCTGTGAGCAGTCCCAGTACAAATGTGGCAAAGAAAGCCCCCACTACAGAAACCACCGGCTCTCTGAGGTCTCACTTCTGTCCGATTCGTGGCAAGTTCGGGCTCTTGAATCCCCGGGCAGGAAGGACTACTCTCATTCTGGGAGGACCTGGGGGTGAGGCACCCAAGTGTAACAGAGGAGATGCAAGGAGTAAAGAGGTTAGGCTTTACCAAGGTGTATAGCCAACTGCCCCAGGTCAAGTCAGAGATGGAAATTCCTGGAGCTGGAGCCAGGGCTCTGCCAGGAGGAATGAGGGAGGTCCTGCCAAGTCCGTGAAGGTCAGCCAGAAGCTCAGGGCGAGGGCATGCGTGCAAGCCCCTTCCTCATCATGGTACTACACCCAGCATACATGGTACGCTCACAAAGTGCCCCCCTCCCGCCCCGCCTCGATCTAGGGGTAGAGCCATCTCCCGGGACTCCCCCTGGGTGACTGCCTATGCAGCTTATAGCAACGACAACTCACATGTCTCACTGTGTGTTCCAGAGTCACTATCACTTAAGAGAGTGGAAGCTCGGCATCCAGCAACTTCTCTATCTCTGGACCCCCAGCTCCTGGCACATTACTATACGGAAGCTCCAACATTTTGTGGTCGGATAAATGGGACTGCCAGACTCCACCTAGCAAATAGGCAGGTACTACAGTCCAGAGGCAACGTCCTCTGGGTCCTAATTGCCCACTTGGGTGAGGTGCCACCTGCTGGTGGGGCCGGCCGGGCTTGTCCCCAGGGGTGGGCAGTGAGTGCAGAGCCGGCTGTAAGGCAGATGCTGAGCTCCCCCTCCTGCCCCAAAGGCCTTCTTTGCTTTCCCCAAGGGGTGGGTCTGCCTCAACAAGTTGGGGCTGGCAGTGTTCCCAGCTTGGGAAATGGAGTCCTCTTGTATCTGAAGGCTCAGAGCAGGCTTGCAGCCCAAGGGATTGGGTGTCAGGACCGGCTGCCCTGCCCAGCCTCTCTGCAGGCAGGGAAGAGTTCGGACCTGCAGGCACTTAGGGCTGGAGTCAGGCTTCTCGTCCTGGTCCTGAGACAGGCTTCAGCTCACTGTGTCGGCACAGGTGGACCCCAGACAGCACAGAACAAGAGACCAAAACCAGCTCCAGTTCGTGGGGGGATGACAGCAATGGCCCCTAGGGTGGGGTTGTTGTTTGCAAAACGCTTCACTACGTGTTTTTAGGAAGGTACAAGTCACTGAGCACCGACTTCGTGCCAGGCCTGTGCTGAGCACTTCACGTACTTCATTTTCCAGGCGGGGACTTGCGGGCTTGGGGTGGAGGGGTGGAGGGAGCCGGGCTCAGACTCACACAGTTAACAAAGGGCCGGGTCTAGCGCCAAACCCAACTGCTCACATGCTTTCCGAAGAGGCGGCAGGATATGTGGAAAGCTCACGACTTTTGAGCCTCATAGGTAGGACAAGTGAATAGGTTTCTCATTTATAAAATAGGGATGATGATGCCAATACTGATGAACTGTCAAAAGCAATAAATAATAGGAGATATGTAAGAGGTGGCCCATGGCGGGTAGTCAATGAAAGTCCTTTTCTGCCCCTTCTCCCTCTTTCCCCTCTACTGAGCAGGAGTCTCACCCCTCGTGTTGGGTCAACATTGCCTACTCTGCTCCAGCCCTAAAGCTTCTGGGAGAGCACCCATTCTCTGGGACCCACCCTGCTGGCTGAAGCAGGGGCGGCTGGAGGGGCCACAGGGCCAACAAGTGCCGATACAGGAGAAGAAACGCAACCATCATCTCAGGAAGCACCTTATTTGACAAAGAACCCGGGGACCAGAGAGGGCTGGCTTGAGGGACATGGGGCTCCTCGGGTGCAGAGGAAAGGCCAGCACCCAGGGGCCTCCTCCTCCAGTTCTGTGCTCCTTCCTCAGCACCTGAATTTCTCCCATCACCTTCTTATTCCAGATTCTTCCCACTCCCCTTGTTGAAGTGGAGAGAGGTCAGCTCTGCAGATGGGCCCTCTCTTCTCTCTAGATACTGTACCCTAAGGGAAAGCCACGGTCTCATGGGCAGGAGGCCTGTGGGACCCCGCAAGGGTCCGGCTCACGCTACATGAGTAGATGCCTTCTGTTGGCGGAGACTGGCTTCTTTTAGATGGGGTCTCGGCAGGCCGGTGGAGGGGGCGGTGTGGGCTCCCCGTGCTGGGGGTGAATCACTCTGGCATGGCCAAACTCAAAGCTCAGCATTCTGAGAAGCGTGCACAACCACGTGAGGGCAGGGGGTGCGGACAGACTGAGGATGTGGCTGATGGAGCTCCCTCGGACAGACCGGTTGTGCGTCCCATCCCCCTCACAATCTCTGCCACTTCCTCTGGCGCCCCCGGCTTGTCAAGCCTGGTGAGTCAGCTTCTTTCTCCTGCCTGGGATCTTTGGAAGGGCCACAGAGCTTCTCCACTCTCTGGGTGTCACAGTGGTTGGTAATAAACAGTCACGAGCCCTCTCATCTAAGAATTGCAAAATCTTCCTCAGTGGATCCCTTGTTTCTGGGTGGAAGGTGGGGAAATGACGCCCATTTTACAGATGAACCTGAGGCTTGGGGAGGCCCCACGACTCACCTAATCCCATAGCTTCCAAGCCTTGCAACTCTTTCCACTCTACATACGGCCCTCCTGAGGCTGGCAAAGGAACCCTCTGAAGCAATTATCCAATGCCAGCTCGTGGGATTTAAGGGTAGGGACAGCCACCAAGGCAAAAGTTAGAGCTGGCACAGAAAGGCCATATACAAGTCCTTCCCTAATAGAGGCCCGGTGGTTCCAGGCCTTCTGCCACCTTCCTGGCAGGGTTCCTGCACCAGGGGCCTGACTTTGGAGGGGAAGTCACCGCCCCCCCCCCCCCGCCCCCCACAGGCCCCTCCCGGGCGGGGTGAGCTTCCCAGTCTGCGGCGGTTTAGGTGGCGATCTGAGCCTTACTCAGTGAGTGTCTACTTGACACTGGCTCTTTCCATGCAGCCCCCCAGCGGGATTCAGGAAAAGGGGGCTCTGAAAGGGACAGGACCCCACAGGCAGGCTCTGGTTCAGACAGACAGCCCTAAGCAGTGCTGAGCGGGGGAAACGTTTGGTCTGCAGGAGACACATCAGCAGAAGGTCACGGTGAGGGGGGGCGAGGGCAGCCAAGAAAGGAGAAGCAGCTACTTCACCGGGAGGGGCCCTCTGCCAAGGCCCGGGGACAGGGCCACGGGGCCAACCTGATGGGCGGCTTTCCCTCCTGTGGGTATGTGCCCCCTGCCCCGGCCCCAGCCAGGGCAGGCCTGTCTCCTGCAGCCTCCCCAAACCTGCTGAGCGGGCAGTGGCCCCCTCCAGGGGAGAGCTGCCCTGTGGTCCCAGGACAGCAGGTGGCATGTGCTCAGCCACTTCCGTCTCTACTATGTTTAGTCTCCCCTGGACCCTGGGGACAGAAACGTGCTCCTTTTAACAGGCCAAGGAACCGAAAGAGGCTACTGGAGATGCAACGTGGGAACCGAGAGCAGCCCCTGGCTCCAGGGGGGAAATAAGCAGGGTAACAGCAGGATCCCCTGGGCTGGGACGCAGGCCTGCTGCCCAGTCCCAGAGGTCGAGCACTCTGGTGGCAGGGAGGGGAGCTGCCACTTGCGGGATCATAACTCCCAAGGGTCACGCTTGGCTGCTCTTGCCTGCGGAGATACGAGAGGAGATTCCCAAGGAAGAGCGGCTTTGGGTTCTGCAGCTGTGGAAGGACTGGGCTAAAATGCGGAGACCCAGGATGGGGCGCCTGGGTGGCTCAGTCGGTTAAGCAGCCGACTTCGGCTCAGGTCATGATCTCGCGGTCTGTGGGTTCAAGCCCCGCGTCGGGCTCTGTGCTGACAGCTCAAAGCCTTAAGCCTGTTTCAGATTCTGTGTCTCCCTCTTTCTCTGACCCTCCCCTGTTCATGTTCTCTCTCTGTCTCAAAAATAAATTTAAAAAAATGTTAAAAAAAAAAATGCGGAGACCCAGGCTCCCACTCTGACACCAGTCAGCTGGGCCACAAAAAGAAACTTCTCATGGGACCCCGACCACAGATCGTGGGAATGAGAATGGGTGATTTCTACGTTTCTAACAACTTGAAATGCCCTGAAAAATGAATAGAGAAGTCTCTAGCCTCATCCCATATTGATGGTGAAGAGCCCGGATTCTTGAGCCAGATCGCTTTGGTTCAATTATCAACTCTGCCATTTGACAGCTGACTTGAACTTGGGCAAGCAATTCCACCTTTCCATACCTCAGGCTCCTCATCCGGGGACAACGAGCATATCTCCTTCACAGGCTGGTTACAAGAATTCATTAAACTAACACGTGAAAGGTGGCCGCAGGAGGACCGGGCACGGGATGCTCTCTGGATAGCAGTTGCTTAGTTAGCACTGGCTGTGGTCACATTCTAGCCAGTCTGTCCCTGTCAGAAACTGCAGGTCAGAGTGTGAGTTCAAATTGCTAATTCCCATCAGGATGTACATAGTTGCTCTCTCACATTTTCTCTCTGAGGGTGTCCTTCTCACAGTCTGGCCTTAGAACAATGTTTGGGGCCCAATTCTGGTGGTCCATCTGGGGTAGGGAGGCTCCTGAGAGGCCCCACATCAGGTGACAGGATCAAAGGCTGGGTCCTCACATGGGAGTCTCTTTCCTGTCTCTGAGGCAGCCTCCAAGGGCAAGGCCTCCTGGGGCCAAGGATGCCCCTGGCCTCCTACCTGACCAGGAAGGAGCTGAGTTAGCACAGTTTACCCCAGTAGTAACTGGCAGTCTCAACTGTCCTTGGGGACAGAGGCCCTGGCAGACCCACGGCCACTCTGGAAGCACTTGGCTAAGGCCTTAGCTAGTACGACAGATGGGCAGACAGACAACTTGGCCGCTGTGTTCAGATCCTGAGAATGGGAGCTCTCATGTTGAGTCACCTTTACAGTTAAGGGCTCAGCAAAAGCAGTGACCTTCAGGAGGCCACAGGGCCCAGGAGACCAGCTCAAGGCACAGACACAGCCGGCCATAACCCAACCAGAGACAGTGGGGTTCACCCAGAGCTTTACTTCCTTTGGAGAAGGGAGGACACCGTGGTTGCCAGGCTGTATATTCTAACCCCTTCACCTCTGATTCTAACCATCTCAAGCTTTCTTTTGGTTGCTTCAGCCTCCTTCCCTGAGTCCAGACAGTGCCTTACACCCTGTAGGCACCTTATACATGTCTGATCAACTGAACAGGATGCCTCTCTTCCAAACTCTCCTCTGGAACATGTCTCATATCACTGATGGAGTGTGCTAGGAACAAACACCTCAAAAATGAATAGGAGATGACTGCCCCCCTCTCCCAGCCCTCAGGGGGCCTGGAACACAGCCCAGAGGGTGACTGGCATGCCTCCCCCTTGCTGTGGAGGCTGGCAGGGCCCAGCTGGAAGTGAGGTCTGGCTGGGAGAGGGCCACTGTCCACTGTTCTCCACGTGCACCTTGGAATCGGTTCAGAGAGAGGCCAGGATCTGGGTACTGGGGGCTCTGAGATGGTAAACAGAGGGGGCAGGAGAGCGCTGTCTTGAGGCGGGGGCAGAGCAAGAGACAAAGCACTGCCCAGACAAGGGGCTGCCTCCAGGGTCTCCTGTGCACTACAGAGAGGAGGCCGTGCTCAACCCCTCAGTCTCATGACAGGGCTGGGTCCTCAAGCCCTAACCTCCTCGGGACTATTACCTCTGTCGCACAAGCACCTCACCCTCATGCATCAGGGCTGAACCGCCCACCTGCCTTCCCTGTCTGGGTTAATGACACTTGTATTCTCGCAGGCAGAAACCCTGGACTGGTCATTGTCTCTCCATCCCGTGGGTCAGGGTTTATGGCTTCCTTCTGTACCTGGTCTCTCCCACCTGTCCCTTCCTTTCCTACCTCCCTCATCTGCTATGCAGCAGGCTTGGAGTGGTATTCCCTGCACCACACTACTCTTCATCTTGACCATCAGGTTCATCATACCATTTGTAACCTGTCACTTTCTGCTCAAAAGCCCTTCTTTGACTGTGGGATTAAGATGCGGCCTGGGCATTTGGGGCTGGTTACAATACTCTTCGATGTGACCTTGCTCTTGCCTGCCTCGACGTCCAGCCACATGTAGATATCCCACCGAAATTTCAAGGCCCAGCTGTAACCTCTCCTCCGTGAGAAGCCCACGGGGCACCCCTTCTCTGTCGCCTCCACGGTCACGGATTACTCGGCCTGCATGGGTTCTACCTCAGCCCGTGTGCACAAGTGTGGGAGTGCCCCTTCACCCCACCTCTGCCTACAGCTCTTGGAGAGCCTGCCTCCGAACCGAGCGTTGGGCTCCAACCCTCCCGTTTAAAGACGAGGAAACTGAGGCACGGAGACGGAAGGTGACTCGCCGGGATCAAACACTCAGCGATCAAATGAGCCGGGGCTTGGGTCCTCCAGCTGGCGACCCGGCCTCTGTCCATATTTCCCCGGGCCTCGCGCCCCTTAGGGGCCCCCAAATCGCTTGAACCGACCGGAGAAACTAGGCGAGCCGGTGAAGCCGGGAAAGGAGAGCCGAGGAAGGGGAGGGCGAGGAAGGTGCGCGGGGTCGCTGGCGCCCTCGCGGGCCGCGGCAGGTCCGGCTGAGCCCCCTCCCCTTCCAGCCAGGCCCGGACTCACTTGGCCGAGAGCGTGTTGATGGAGCCGGTGACGAGCATGAGCCCGGCCAGGAACAGCTGGTATTTGGTCCAGGCCATGGCGGCGAATGCAGGGAGCGAGAAACTGCAGGGACCCCCGGGACCTCCGCGTTCGCTCCAGGTAGCAGCTCCCGACCCCGTCACCAGGGGGTCTCGGGAGCGAGCGCTTCCGGGCCGGGCGTCACGTGACCAGTCCAGGTCCCGCCCCGCGCCGTGGCCCCGCCCCGCCAAGGAGGGCGCCGGGCAGCCGTGCGGAGGCGGCGCGGAGCCGCCCGGGGCGCGCCGGTCCCCACAGCGTGACGGTGGCAAGTTACGGACCCAGGTCTCCCCATTTGTAAAAGCGGTGAGAATGCATTGTTGATGTCGGAGCGTTTTGTAAACGGTTTAAAGAGATTGAGCTGAACGATGTCGGAGACGAACCACAAAGTGGAAACGGCCTTTTGCGAGTCTCGTCTGAACAGGGAAGCGCCCGGGAGGCCTGGAACGTGTCCCTAAGATGTGTTGTTCACATCTGCCAGAAAAGTGGCGTAGTCCACTTTTGGTCCCCGGGAGACCATGTTATAGCTGAGGAAACCAAATCAAAGCAAGTCAAGTGATTTGCGTCATTACGATCATGCTAGTGAGTGATGAAGTGGGGGTTTGCACGGGGGGGTCTTCAGTCTCCTTCAGATCCCTACCTCTGACACAGCCCCTCCACCAGGGCTGCCAACGTGCATTCCCAGGATGCTTCTCTGACGCATCCGTGGCAGAAAGACCTAGGTTTGGTTGCTGAGGATTTCCGGCTTTTAAGATGCTAGTCCTAGTTCTCAGCGCCCCCCACCTCCCATGTCCTCTGTTCTCTTCTCCAGGCCTCTAGTCTGCACCTCATGCCTGTCACATCACATGCTGGAGTGCAAAGCCTTGGGGAAACTGCTTAAGACCCAGGGGACACATTTTCCCCATTACTGCAGATCTTGTTACTCGAGGTGCCGAGGTGCCGACACAGGACCTGTCTGCCAGCTCCTCCTTCTTGCCCTAGCACTGCACTGAACTTGTGAAAATGGCCAGGGTTGAATCAGAAAAACTCTGAAGGGACTGCACCAGACCTCTTTATTGCAGGAAGACCTGAAAGAGAAGGTGCACGAGTGGGGTCCTGGACAAAATGTAGGTTACTAGGGGAAGGGCTTTCCTGGAGGAGGGAATGCCAGTGGGATGGCACGGAGGCACGAGTGGACATGGAGTGTGTTTGGGTCCCACAGACCTGCCAGGAACTTTTCTGCTTCCTTCACTGGAGCTTGCTCTCTTCTGTCAGCGGGAGACGTGCAGATACAGAGGAGGGTTCTTCCCAGCTTCTTGTCCTCAGTAATGCAACTAGTTTCATGTGACTTATATATTTTATTTATTTGTTTGCATGATTATTTTCATTTTTTAAAAATGTTTATTAATTTTTGAGTGAGAGAGCACGAGCAGGGGAGGGACAGAGAGAGAGGCGGGGACAGAAGATCCAAAGCGAGCTCTGGGCTAACAGTAGTGAGCCCGATGTGGGGCTTGAACTCATGAACCGTGAATTCATGGAGATGATGACCTGAGCTGGAGTCAGGCGCTCAACTGACTGAGCCACCCAGGCACCCCCATTTTACTTTATTTTGCAAGTTCATTTATGTAAGTAATCTCTACACCCAACGTGGGTTTTGAACTCACGACCCCAAGTCAAGAGTCGCATGTTCTTCTGACTGAGCCAGCCAGGTGCCCCATCATGTGACATTAAAAGGAATCCATGCAGTTATCAAAATATATTCACCGAGACGCTGAGGCCTGTAGAGGTGCATGAAGGCAGACAGGCAGACCACACCAGCTGGATCGCCCCATCCCTATTGGAGACAGTTCCAACAGGCTATAGTGACATACTGGATGGGACTCTGGACCATTTTCCCGACAAGCCAAGGGCTCTGTCCTGAAGTAAACATTCCTAATGACCAGTGGTGTCACCAGCCCGACATGATGTCACTAACAGCACAGTCTTTGTCTGTGTCCACAGCCACATCATACAATGAATTTTAACTTATCACAGTGTTCTGACCATTCATCAAGCTGCTGTCCCTGGAGCCCAGGAGACAGGAGGATTTTCGGGGCAAATATACATGGAACCCCCTAAGTGTCAGGCCCTGAGTCAGGTGTGGGGCCCCAAAGACAAGCAAGACAAGACCCCTGCCCTCCAGGAGTTCAGGACTTTATGGAGCACACGAGTAATCACATAGTAGTGTGAGTAAGAGGCACAGGAAGTTGGGAAGGGGATGGTTTCCCTAAGAGGGGCAGGAGCGAGGGCATGACAGTGATAGTGCTGTCCTGGACCAGGTGCCCCTGTCTGTGCCCACCTGTGCTTGACCTTAGTCCTCACAGCAGCCCCATGAAGCTGGAATTCTAGGGATATTTGAGCAGGGACTTGAAGGAGAAGCAGGATTGTTCCAGGTGGAGACGGGGGCATTCCAGGCAGAGGCCACCATGTGGACACAGTGGAGGTGGCCAGCCAGCCTTCACACTGACAGCCTAGCCTGGCTAGGCTGTTTACAGGTGAAAACTAGGGTTGACATTAGTGACCATAGGTGGCAGTGAGCCCAGGACAAAGGCACTGGGGTCACAGGAGATAGATTCCGAGAAAAGTAGAGAGGAATCTGGGTGGGTATGTTTGCAAAATCCTCTGGATTCTTATTTGATGAAATTCAGGGATAGAGCTTAATCCGTATGTTGGGTACAAATTTGCCACATAATTTTGGAAGCCCTGGTTTCCTGGGTTAAGCAACATGTCCACAAAGCAAACCTTAAAACTTTCTGAGCCTGCAGAAAGTCAAAGGTGGGTCAGTCTTCTCTGTGTGGTGATCTCGGCCATCAGAGGAACAGCTGTCTTATAATTGCTCAGATTTGATTGTCTTGATTAAAGGCAGCAGCTTCTGTGCTGTGAGTTACATGAAAGGGAAGAAATTTAGCAAATTTTTAGCAAAGGGAGGAAATTTACTAAGCGTTAGGGGTGCTCCTTCCACAGAATCCTGTGTGTGGATAGGCTGGTAGACGGACAGACATACGACGTTCTTCATGATCCTCTAAAGGTTGCAGAACCTAGAGGAATGGAGTAACATCTGTGCAAGTTGTCCTAGACTAGGGAAGAGAGAGAGGGTGGCCTCCAGCGGGCTCTGTCCCTTAGAGTAAATTGACCATGGGGTTAGTCGCTTAATCACTCAGCGCCCTACTTACCTGTCTGTAAAGTGGAAACAATAGCATTCAGAGCTTGTGTGCAAAGGGAAGGAGGACAGACGCAGAAGTGCAGTTGGAGGCCCCATGGGGAGGATCAGTGTAGCTGCTGTGAGGTCAGGGCTGGTCCAGCAGAGAGGTACACAGAAGGATCTGAGGCAGTGCATTAAAAAGCACTTCGCATGATTTGCCTAAGTGCGTGATCCAGGCTTCTGGCCGGGGACATTTTGAATCAATTTGCATTACCTCCAAAGCACCTCTAATTTCCGGAGTCAAATACAAAATGTGTCACTGCAAACTCCTGCATTTGTATGCAGAGCTTACTGCCTGCCCATGTCTTGTCTGAAAGATTGAACATTGTCCTGATCAATTTAATCACATTTTGGATGAGGAGAGTTACTTTACCCAGGAAGGGACAGAGAGATACATGGACAGGGAGTCCAGGACGGGCCTGTTTTGTTCTGAACAGGCTTTTGCTGTATGTCCTTGGGCCATTTCCCTCCTGGGTACTGTTCCCCTGCTAGAACGTGACCTCCCTGTGGGCAGGTGACAAAGACTTCTTTTGCTCAACCAGACTTTAGTCCTGAATCTTCTCCTAGGCTCGTATGGACACTTCCATATAAAATCCAGTTTTGATAAGAGCCCTGCTAAGTTAGTGTAACCAGAACCCTGTATTCTCCATATCTCTGATCGCCTTCCATACTTTATCAGATTCTTCATCCCCCACCATCTCCCAGGTGTCTGATCACCTGGGCGTGTCTTCAGCACGAATCCGGTTAGGTTGGTTTAGCCAGAATCCCCGTTTATCGCTGAGGTTTCTTCTTAGTCGTTTTCCATCCGCCGACCCCCTGCCCCCACTCCTTGGTTATAAATTCCCACTTGCCCCTGCTGTATTTGGAATGGAGCCCGATTCTACACCAAGGTCTCTTGTCCTCTAGCGCAATAGTCCTGAATAAAATCTGTTTTTATTGCTTTAACTACTCTCTGGCCCTGGTTTTTCTCTGACACAGGGTTAGGTGTTCAGGTGCCATCACTCACAACAGGGTGGGTGCTTTGGGGCAGCCATCTGAGGCTGGGAGGAAGAGGGCAGGGTCAGGTCCCAGCTGTTTCCTGGGAGAGCAACTGAGACAGTAGATCCCGTCCGACCAGACCTCACCTAGGAAGGGAATGTGAACGATCTATACTGGTGGAGAGGAGGTGGGTGTTGGGGTTCACCAGCTCTTTCCGGCTGACTTTAGTGGTTTCTATGGTGACTGGAGATGATTAGATTAGGAGTCACCTGCTCCTTCCAGCTTCAGACTCTCATAAGGTCATTCTCAAACCTTCTCTCTGCCTTTCTTCCTTAGCGTCTTTTTTTGGAGCCCCTTCCATCTGTCCTTTAGAGCCGGTCACTAGATCCTGGAAGCTGGTGTTTGGGTTGGTCCTCTGGGAGCATGATCAAGTTGGATCCCGATAAAGCACAGACTTCCAGTTAAATTTGATTCAGATCAGCAATGAATCATTTTTCAGTGTAAGCATATCTCCAAGGTTGTGTGGGAGGGTACATTTATACTAAAAGTGATTCATTATTTATTTGAAATTCAAATTTAACTGGGCATCCCGAATTTCATCTGCTCACACTGGCACCCAGATCAGTCCCCTCACTCACAGAGAATGAGCCATGATGGTGGCTGCACTGAATTGGTGTGTCTTAGGTAAACATCGTCCTTTGAATATGCTGCTGAGTAAGCCCATGATGTTTTCTTTTTCTGAGTCTGTTAAGTCTCTAAATTTACATCAGCCTCTAGGAAATGAGCCTCACACAGGGAACCCCCCAGGCTCCTGTGTTTAACACCCTTCCGGCTAGGGGTGAGGGCATCTGTAGGGGATTTTTTTTTTTAAACGTTTATTTATTTTTGAGACAGAGGGAGACAGAGCATGAACGGGGGAGGGGCAGAGAGAGAGGGAGACACAGAATCCGAAACAGGCTCCAGGCTCTGAGCTGTCAGCACAGAGCCCGACGCGGGGCTCGAACTCACGGACCGCGAGATCGTGACCTGAGCTGAAGTCGGACCAACTGAGCCACCCAGGCGCCCCTGTAGGGGATTTTTAAGACACAGACGGGGTTGAGCACTCTCTCGCTTTTGCATACGGTTTCCCAGGTCCCTTGCAGCCCAGACCCGGAGCCCGCATAGGGAACACCTCATCTAGCCTAATGTTCTTGCTTTTCAGGTTAGGAAGCCCAGGCCCAGAATGCAGGCGACTTGCCCAGGTCAGTAGTGAGTGACTTTGTGAGCTATATTTATTTATTATGTATTTATTTATTTGGATTCAGTTTTTATTAATTTAGTTTAAACCAGATCGTAATAAAACAACTCACCGGCCCTGTATATGCTTAATTTACATTTAAAACAATACAACCTGTGGGGGCACCTGGGTGGCTCAGTCGGTTGAGCATCTGAATCTTGATTTTAGCTCAGGTCATGATCCCAGGATCGTGGGACCAAGCCCTGCGTCGGGCTCCTGGCTGAGTGTGGAGCCGGCTTGGGGTTCTCTCTCTCTCTCTCTCTCTCTCTCTCTCTGCCCCTCCTCCCCCTCAAGTTCTCCCTCTCTGTCTCTCAAATATATATATATATATTTATTATATTTATATAATATATTTATATATAAATATATTTATTTTATCAAAATTTATTTTTATATATTTATATATTTTTAAATATAAATAAATAAATATATATATGTGTATATATATGTATATATATATACACATATATATATATATATACAACCTGTGAACAGACTAACTGAAAAAAGATTTGAAACATTTGGGAAAAATTGAACATGGGCTGGACAATGAGTTATTTCTAATTTTATTGGTTATATTAGTTTCTAATTGCTGCTGTAACCAATGACCATAATCATAGTGGTTTAAAACAATACAAATTTATTGTCTTACTGTTCTGGAAGTCAGAAGTCTGAAATTTAGTCACTGGACCAAAATCAAGAACTGTGTTCCTTCTGGAGGCTCTGAGGGAAAATCTGTTTCCTTGTCATTTCTAGCTCCTAGAGCCTGCCTGCTTTCCTTAGATCCTGGCCCCACGTCACTCTGACTTGTTTCTGTAATCACATCTCCTTCTCTGACCCTGACCCTCTTGCCTGAATGATCTAGGACACCCTCCCCACCACCATCTCAAAAGCCTTAATTTATTTTTTAAAATCTTTACTTATTTATTTTTTAAAGTAAGTTCTAGGCCCAACGCAGGGCTTGAACTCATGACCCCAAGATCGAGAATCACATGCTCCACCAACTGAGCCAGCCAGGTGCCCCTCAAAAGCCTTAATTCAATCACATCTGCAAAGTCCCTTTTGTCACATGAGAGAACATATTCACAGGTTTGGGGCAGTTACGACATGAATATCTTTAGGGGTCCATTTTTCTTCCTACCACATTTATGATAGAGGTGTCTGAATTATATTTCTGAAAAAAGTTCTTAGCAATTAGAGACGGGGTAGTCCCAGGTGAAATGATTTGCTTTAAAATGCTCTTGTTATGGACTGAGTATTTATTCCTGCACCCCCAACCTTTCCATTCATTTGCTGAAGCCTTAATCCCCAATGTGATGGTATTTGGAGATGGGGCCTTTGGGAGATAATTAGGGTGATATTAGGTTAGAGGGTAGAGGCCTCATGATGGGTTAGTGGCCTCATAAGAAGACATTTCTCCTCATGCACACACTAAGGAGAGGCTATGTGAGGACACAGGGAGAGGGTGGCCATCTGCAAGCCAGAAAGAAAGTTCTTATGAAGAAACAAACTGGGCAGCTCCTTGACTTTGGACTTCCCAGCCTCCAGAACTGTGTGAAATCGATTTCTGTTGTTTAAACTCCCCAGTCTACGGTATTTTGTTATGGCAGCCGGAGAAGACTAAGACAACTCTAGAAAAAGGAGAAAAGAAAAAAAAAAAATCCCCCAAACCAAACAGGGAACAAGAATGGCAGAAATTGCTGGTTGTGGAAGCTAAGTTTTGGAGACATGGGGCTCTTATACTATTTGAAAGATTTTCTGCGTGTTTGAAATTTTCCACAGTAAAAACAAATATGCAAGTTTTAAAAGAAATTTTAGAAGTTTTAATTGAAGTAGAGCTGACATATAATCTTGTGTTAGTTTCAGGTGTACAACATAATCATTCAGTGATTACATACATCACAAAATGCTCACCTCGGTAAGTATAGTTACCACCCGTCACCATACCAAGTTATTACAGTATTATTGACTATATTCTTTGCGCTGTACTTTTTATCTCTGTGACTTCATTACTTTACAACTGGAAGTTCATACCTCTGAATCTTCTTCACCTATGTTTTTTTAAAACTTTAAAAAATTTTATTTATTTTGAGAGAGAGAGAGTGCTAGTGGGGAAGGGGCAGAGAGAGGGGGAGAGAGAATCCCAAGCAGACTCCATGCTTAGTGCAGAGCCTGACTTGGGGCTTGATCCCATGACCGTGAGATCACAAACTGAGCTGATGTCAAGAGTCGGACACTTGGGGCATCTGGGTGGCTCAGTTGGCTAAGCGGCCGACTTCGGCTCAGGTCACCATCTCACAATTCGTGGGTTCAAGCCCCACGTTGGGCTCTGTGCTGACAGCTCAGAGCCTGGAGCCTACTTCAGATTCTGTTTCTGCCCCACCCCTGCTCTTGCTCTGTCTCTCTCTCCTTCAAAAATAAATAAACATTAAAAAAAAAAAAGACACTTAACCAATTGAGCCACCCAGGGGGTCCTTAATCCTCTCACCTCCGGCAACCACCAGTTTTTTCTCTGTATTTATGAGTCTTAAACATGTAATCTTTATGAAACTAAAACACAAATAGATATGTAAGTCAATGGAAAAGCATAGAATGTTCAGAAATACACCCAAATATTTGTAGGAATCTAGTAAATAAAAGTGTGGCATTTCAAATCAGTAGGGATATCTAAAAAGTTTTGCGACAATTGGTTAGATATGTGGGAAAAAATCTGGGTTCTTAACTCTTGCCTTATACCAAAATTAATTCTAATTTGATAAAAGATTTGATTAACTAGAAAAAAATTAAACCATAAGTTTGCTAGAAGTAAACATGTGAAGCCATTTAAAAAATTGTAACGGTGTTGGCGGGGGTGGGGGGGTGGGGGGGGGGAAGGGCCTTTCTAAGTGTGATACAAAACCTTGCCTGGAGGAAAAAAAGCATAAATAAAATCAAAGATAGATGCCTCTGAAAAATATTTGCAACTCATGTCACAAAGGGTTAATTTCCTCGGCATGTAAAGAGGTCTCAGCAATCAGTGTGATAGGCATTTCTTCAAAGACAGTATATAGATGGCTAATAAGAACAGGAAAAGGTGCTCAGCCATGCTTAGCCATTAAGGAAATGCAAATCAAAACCACAGTGAGGGCGCCTGGGTGGCTCAGTCGGTTAAGCGGTTAAGTGGCTGACTCTTGGTTTTGGCTCAGGTCGTGACCTCACAGTCGAGGGATTGAGCCCCACGGCAGCCTCTGTGCTGGGCTTCCTGCTGGGTATGGAACCTGCTGAAGATTCTCTGTCTCTCCCTCTCCATCTGCCCCTCCCCCCCCCCCCTAAAAAAAAAAAAAGAGTGGAGCAGGGAGGGGAGATAACAAGTCCTGGAGAGGACTTGGAGAAACTGGGACCCTCATACATTGCTGGTGGGAATGTAAAATGGTACATCTGTTTTGGAAAACAGTTTGTTCCTCAAAATGGTGAACATAAACATAGAGTTACCGTAAGACTAAGCAATCCACTCTGAGGTATTTTTCAAAGAGAAATTAAAAGATACATCCACCTAGGGTGCCTGGGTGACTCAGTTAGTCCGGCAATCGACTGTTGATTTCAGCTCAGGTCATGATCCCAGGGTCGGGGGATCGAACCCCATATTGGGCTTGCACGAGCATGGAGCCTCCTTGGGATTTTCTCTCTCTCTCTCTCTCTCTCTCTCTCTCTCTCTCTCTCTTTCTCCCTCCCTCTGCCCGTCTCCCATGCTTGCTCGATCTCTCTCTGTCCATTACCTCTTTCTCTCCCTAAGCAAACATATGTCCACTCCAAAACTGTTACAATAACGTTCATTATTTATAATAGTCACAAAGTGGAAACAACCCAAATGTTCATCAACCGAAGAAAGAGGAATACCAACTGAGGTGTATCCCTGCAATGGAATATCATTCAACAATAAAAGGGAATGAATTTCTGACATCTGCTGCAACATGGGTGAACTTTGAAAACAATATGCTAAGTGAAAGAAGTCAGCCATATGATTCTATACGTGTGAACTAAACATCCAGCATAGGCAAAACTATGTCGAGAATAGATTAGTGGTTGCTTCAGTCCGGCAGGGGTGGTGAGGACTGGAGTTGGGGGGCAGGGACTAATAATGGGTACCCTGGGTTTCATTTTGTGAGGGAGACAAAATGTTCTAAAATCCAACGGTGGTGATGATTGCACAGCCTGCGAAGAGACTAAAACCCCTGAACTGTACGCTTTATGTAGGTGAGTTTGTGGAATGTGAATTGTTTCTTAATTAAGATGTCAACCAAAATTTAATACAAACAAGACCAGAAGCAAAAAGGAAAATGGACGTGAACATAAGCAGACAATCCATGGAAAGGGAAGTGCCTCTTAGACCCATGAAAAGAGGTTCAACTTCACTCATAAGAAGAGAAATATAAATTAAAATGATAATGAGTACCATTTTCACCTATTTGATTGGGAGATTTTTTTAAAATAATTTTTTAAGTTTATTTTTAATTATTTTGAGAAAGATATGGAGAGTGTGTTGGGGAGGGGCAGAGAGAGAGGGGGAGAGAGAGAGAATCCCAAACAGGCTCCACGCTGTAAGGGCAGAGACAGATGCGGGGCTCGAACTCATGAATTGTGAGATCATGACCTGAGCTGAAACCAAGAGCTGGATGCTTAACCGACTGAGCCACCTAAGCACACCTGGGAGAGTTTTTAAAAAAAAATGTTTATTTTTGAGAAAGGGTGCACTTGCAGGGGTGGGGCAGAGAGAGAGAGGGGGACAGAGGATCCGAAGCAGGCTCCTTGCTGACAACAGAGAGCCCGATGTGGGGCTCAAACTCATGAACTGTGAGATCATGACCTGGCTGAAGTCGGACACTTAACTGACTGAGCTACCCAGCCACCCCACGGTTGGGAGATTTTAAGCAAAGTGTGACAATGTGAAATTTATTGGCCAGACTGTAGGGAAACACGTTCACGCCAATGATGGAAATAAAGACACAGAACCTCTGAGGAAGGCTATTTGGTGACATCTATTACATTTATATAGGCACACCTGTGCCTGCACGGGACTGCCATGCACCTCTGAAGCCATCTGCCTCTAGGCTTGTCTTACATGAGAGGCCTTCGGTATTAAGCTCCTGTTATGCTGGGTTTTCTGGTGTATGAGTCCTAACTGATAATCCCAGCAATGCTACTTCAAGGAACTTATTCTAAAAGTTGTCCGATATGTGTTATAGGAGCAGAGTGGAACCACCTCAATGTCCATCAAAAGGAAAGTAGTGGGATGCCTGGGTGGCTCAGTCGGTTAAGCGTCCGACTTCGGCTCAGGTCATGATCTCGCAGTTCGTGAGTTCAAGCCCCGCATCGGGCTCTGTGCTGACAGCCCAGAGCCTGGAGCCTGCTTCCGATTCTGTGTCTCGTTTTCTCTCTGCCCCTCCCCCGCCCACACTCTGTCTCTGTCTCTGTCTCTCTCAAAAATAAATACACATGAAAACATTAAAAAAGTTAATTAAGAAAGTAGTTAAATAAGTGGTGGCACCTTTATACACCCTCCCCCAGAATGCAGCATGGCTTTACGCGGGATCGAGGATGCTCTTTATGTGCCAGTGTTCGATGACCTCCAAGATGCCTTGTTAAGTGCTCTGTGTCAGAAGTGCGACCATTTGTGTAAAGAGTGTTAAGAAATACAACCCTGTAAAGATACAGGACAATTTGTGGACTGATGTGTAGAAACCGATAACACGGGATGCCCCTGTGGCTGGGGGGCTGGGGTAAAAGACTCACTTGTCACGACACACCCTTTTGGTACCTTTTGGATTTTATACCACGTACCTTTACCTATTCAAAAGTGGTAAGCAGAACAAAGGACGCAGCACCAGGAAGATGGGGATGGGACGGTTCCTTCACACTCGAAACTACCAGGGGTGTCGGCTGCTTCCACGCCCACGGCTTCCCCAGAATACCAGGGGAGTTGGGAAGCACAGTCTTGCTGCCCGAGAGACTGGCTTCTAACTTGCTGTGTGCCTTTAGGCCGGTCACTTCCCCTCTCTGAACTTCAGCCGGACTACCTGACAACTTACGGGCCTCCCAGATCCCGGGCTCCGCACTTGCCGGAGGGCCAATGTGAGGGTCACTGCACTGCCGCTAGATGGCGCGCTGCCCCTGCCGCTGAAAGAGACGCTGTGGCTGAGGCCCACCCAGCTTTTAAAACCAATTGAGTCACCTGAGGGACTTTTTACGTCAAAAAGCAACCTCCCCGTCTTGAGCATCGTAGGGTGAGTGATTCAGAGGGGTGCCGAATGACAAAACAGAGCGGCTGAAGGCTGAGGTGGAGGATACAGTCAAGTGGCCTCAACGTGACTGTATCCTCAGTCAAGGGGGGCGGGGGGGCCTGGCTTGAGAAGGTGGCGGGACCCCAGGCCTGGCTCAAGGTTTCAGGCTCCCTGTCAGTTCAGGGATGCCTTGGCAGGGGGCAGGGAGCCTCGAAGGGCATGCGTTGTGGAATCAGGGGTGGGCGGTCTGCTGACCTTTCCGAGCCTGTGTTTCTCATCTGTAAAATGAGTGTAATAATCACAGCTACCCTACAGGGTTGATCTGACAAAGTGCTACGTGTGGTTCTCTTTCGTAGTCTCTACCCTTGACACATCAGAAGGGTCAGTAGGTATAGCTGTCATGTGGATAAAGAGTGGAAAGGCCGCTTTTACAGAGGACACCTTCTCCGGGGGATTGACATCCTGGGGATTGAGCCCCAGATGGGGCTCCTCAGAGAAAGGAGCTTCCCGGGTTTGAGGCAGCAGTCTTTCCGCACTATTTTGCAGAAGTTGCTAATCGTTGCTGGGCTCGGAAGGCATTCCCTAGCCATCTGATGTCGACGTTTCCCAGATTTTACTTTTTATGGGGACATGAGAGGGAAGTACTGCATATCTTCGCTTAAAAGCAGTTCTGTTTAAATGTTACAAAATGTAAACGCTATGGAATAAGAAGGGAGGATGGCCTTTTTAAGAAGTTTTTGGCCAAAGCCAGCATTTGAAACTGCTGGAAATCAGTAGGGCCGTTAATGTGTACTTTTTAGCGGCTCCGGGGGAAAAATGACCTTTTCTTTGCAGCAGAGATAGGCTTTAGCACGGAGGGGGCAGGCAGAAAACGTGTCAGGGGATGACAGTCTTTTCCTGGCTGAAAAAGTGACCGTGTGGGAGGGGCGTTGGCAGTGCTGGCTCCCTGGCCCAGCGGAGCATCCCCCTGTGCGATGTGCCTGGAGGAAGGGACATCCTTTTTGCCGCACAAAGGGGCTCTTTGCTCAGCCCATGAGGTTGTCCCTCCCAGGAGGGGCTCCTTTTCAGTTCTACCAAAGGCTCATCCCTGCTTGCTTTAGCCTTCAGAGGGTAGAGTGGAAACTGGTTTTCCTTTCCCCAATGGAGAGAGGCCCAAAGAGCAGCAGATCTCAGACTTTTTTTCACTTTGTTTCTTCAAAACAGTGCTTCCAGAATGTTCCTGTTAGAATGTGGATACCCAGGTCGACCACCTGGAGAGTCTCAAGGGGTGGGTCTGGTGAGTTGGTCCTGGCAGGCCTTGGGCTGCCTTAGCCCTGTGTGATGATGGGAATCTTGTGCGAGGGGCCCTGGGGCAGGGGCCAGGGGCCAGGGGACGGCACGGAATGATCCCAGAAGCAGGGGCTGGGGAGAGCCAGCTGAGGGGCCACAGAGGCCCAATCTCAGGGATGCTGGCTGAGCAGATGAAGTGGACCATTCCATCCCAAAGCAAAGAGCCACCCAGGAGCCCAGGCTGGGGGGAATGAGGGGCAGGGGAACACTGTATTTTCAGTCTGTGCTCTGCTCCTTCCCACCCTGTGACCGCGGGCAAGTTATTCAACCTCCCTGAGCCTTGGCCTCATCTGTAAAAGGGGGAGAGTGATTGCTGGCATCTGGTAGGTATTCAACAGTGACAGCTGTTCTCTTCCCTGTAATAGGTCCTTTTAACTTGGCCCATGGGTCCCTGGGGGGAGGCTTGTGTCTGCCTGTGCTGTGGGCACAGGGGATGGGGGGGGGGCAAGCCTGTGCTTCTCATAACTATGCCTATACCCACCCTTCCCCTTGCCAAGGCCCCCCCTGGGCCAGCATGGCCGGCCTTCTCTGACTCTTTGTCTCTCGGTTCAGAGCAGCTGAAGGTGCAGACTCCCATGACCACCTCCTTGGTTAGTGCCTCAGTTTCCTGATGAGTGAAATGAGACAGGTTGAGATGCCTATGGGGTTCCTTCCAACTCTGGCCAAATTTGTACAATGATTAGTTCTGCGCTACGCTAACTGAGGCAGGGAAAGGGGAGATCCACGCGGATACTTCACGACCCTGCTGTAGATGTGACCTGGGGCCCGCACTGACTCCTGACAGCCCTTAGTGCATCCTTGGTACCACGGGGCATTGTCTGGATACAGGGGTTAGATTTTTGGCCCTGGACTGACAGGAAGGAGGGGACAAGGACTCTCCACGATTGTGAAAGCCAGAGAGGTCTTTCGGCTCGAGCCTGGCTCTGCCTCTTCCCTTGTATGACTTTGGACACGTTATTTTGGCTTACTACATCGAGTCTCCCGATTTGCAAATGGAGGGGCAGAGTCAGGTGCTCCCTGTCTGGCCTTTCCGTAATGGCAGACCCGCAAGGTTGGGACGGGTTGGTCCTAAACTGAATTGTCTGTAAGTTTCCCCATGAAGGTCCATCCAGCCCTCATTGTTTCCGGGCTTGGATGTGAAAGCTTCCTCTTCCTAGGTGTTTTAGCTGTGGGATTTTGGGCAAGTCCCCCGGACTAGCTGAAGTGTGGAGACTTCATCTGCAAGGTGGGCATGACTTCAGCCGCTTCATAGGTTCGGGGTGGGGGGCAGATGAGGGGCTAACTGCAAAGTGGGAGGGCCGGGGATAATGGATTACAAGGCCCATCTGAACACCTCAGAGCAGGATGGAGTGAAAGCGGCTGCTGGTCAGTTGTTGATGCTGGAAGTGGGAATAGTAGGACAGCAGGGTGGTCCAGGCACACAGCTGGCCCCGGCCTCTTGGGAACCCGTTCAATTGCCCACCCCGACCCCTCGCCCGAAGCTGGCCCCGAGGGAGGTGTGTTCAGGGGAACTTGGCTTTCCTGAGTGTCTTCAGCTGTTGGGGGGTGGAGGAGCCAAGTGGACTTCGGGCACCTGCTCCTCGGGTCCTCAGGTCACTCCTGCAGGCCTCTGCCCCTCCTCCCTGCCCTGGAGGCAATGGCTGCCTCCGCCGCCCTGCCAGGGGTCTGATTTGTGGGCTGGAAGCTCCTGTGAAACGTGAGGCCAGGGAGAGCCAGCGAGGTTCCATCACAGGGTTTTAAAAATCTTCTCCCTTCCGGACTCTGCTGCAGGTCCTCCTTGGCCTCCCTGGCAGGGGGAGTAGCTCGTTCTTGGCTCTAGAGGCAGCAGCTGGGCATCCCAGGCCCTGCCAGCTCTTGGATCGCTGCGTGCTCCCCGCCACTCCTCTGTCTAGGCTGTGTGGAGTGGGAGCCCCCCTCCTGGGGAGCTGGTGTTTCCATCAGCCTGCACTTTGCTGCCGGGCTCGTTTTCTGGAAACTCTAAATCATACGCATTGTTGCCCTGTTCTGAAGCTTCCCCTGGCTCCCTGTTGCCTGTGGGCTAAGATACCCACTCCCGGCTGGGTGGAGGCCTCCAAGATCTTTCTTCCATTCTCCTCCCCCTCCTGTCCTTCTTCCTTCTTCCTTCCCTCCCTCTCACACTTGCACACCATCGTTTGATGCCTGTGAGGCCCCAGCGACATAACCACGGAGGCGACGGATGCAGAGCTGATCTTCTCAGCTCCACTCCCTTCCCTTCCCAAGGCAGCCTTCCCATTGTTCCAGATCCTTCCGAGAACATTCCTTTGCCTGAGCCCAGCTCAAGTTCCTGTCGCTGAAACCACAGCAGAGTGAAGACAGCAAATGTACCCATCACCCCAAGCCTTCCCTGGGCTCCCTTTTTAATGCCCCTCCTGGTGCTACCCTCTCTCATAACCATTGATCTGCTCTCTGTCCCTCTGGATTAGTTTGCACTTTCCAGACCTTTATATGAATGCAATCGTACGATGTGGGCTCTTTCTGTCTGGTGATTTGTGACCCGTCCGTGCTGCACGTAGCGCTGGCCATCGCTCTGCGTTTCTGAGTAACGAGTTGTGCTCGGCGTGGGTATTGCGGTTGGTTTATCCGGTTACCCGCTGGTGGATGTTGGGGTTGTTTCCGGTGTTTGGCTATTACAAATGCAGCCCTGAGGGGTGTGTTGATGTGGAAGGAGCACTAATCAGGGAGGCTGCAGGCCCCAGCTCTATCCCCCCACCTGCTGCCTGCACATCCCCTCTCCTGTCTGAGTTTCAGTAATGGCTTCTGCCACATAAAGAGGACGCATGGTTCCTGAGGTCCCACCAACGCTGATAGTTGGCTATCTTTACGTTTCTGCATTGTTGGAGCACTCCGTGGCCCCCTGCACACTGCTGGGCTCATGGCCAGTGAGGGCCTGGTCAGTACCTGGATGCTGCGGGCGCCTCGCCGCCTGAGCCTCACCCTGGAGCCCCGAGGGGGGAACGTCCTGTTGCTCGGCAGCTCCAGGGGCTTAGGCTAAGGGCTTTGGAATTTGAGAGGACCCCTGACTCGTGTACGAGTCCCCTGCACTGCTGGCCCAGGCTCTGCTCGGGTACTCCCAGGGACAGGAGTCTCTGCCTCACGTGGCCGCCCCACCCACTGCCCCGCCCTCTGATGCCACCGGCTCCTGGGGACAGGTGGACGGGGTGGGGTGGAGCTGGGTCTGTCCCTGCTCTCTCTCCCCCTGGCTCGCTGGCCTCCCTCCCTGCTCCCAGCAGCCTCAGCAGCGCCCTACTTAGACCCCAGGGAGGGGTCTGCCCATCTGTTCACTGTGACGGGCTGGAGGGGGTGGGGTGGCAGCAGGCTTGTATCGCGTGTGTGGTGCCAAATCTGGAAGATTAATCCCAAATCGCTCAGGACTCGGGAACAATGCAATGGTTTCCCTGCAGCCTGATGTCCCCCTGCAACTTGCTGCTCCCCCCCCCCCCCCCCCCCCCGCCCCGGTGGGTCGGGAAGCGCTGTGCTCGGGCTCACCCTGCCTTCCAGAGGCTGCCGAAGCAGGACCTGGGTCCCCAGTCACCTGGGAGGGGAACCTGGGAAGGTGAAAAGACAAAGCGGCACAACTGGCCACGGGCTGTGGCGGCTGGGCGTGGCAGGTGGAGCCACACAATCTTGGGCTCAGACCCTGGTTCTGACACTTACTGGTTGGTCGGGTGACCTTAGGCAAGTGATGTGAGAGCCCTGGCCTCCTCTCCTCACTCTGGCCTCCTCTCCTCACTCCTTCCCCTGGGTTATGATGAGGCTCTGCTAACACCTAGCCCAGCTCCTGACACACGCTTAATAAATATTCTTTGTCCCACCCACCTCAGCCCTGACTGACCTAAGGGCCTTGGATATCCGGCAGTTTCCTGTGGCAGATCTCAACTCTTGGGGCCACCTGATTGCTCTAGCGACTGCCCTCCCCTCAGGGACAGACCAGGTGCCTGAGAGAGGGGCTGGGTGTGAGCTGGGAAGCGGGCAGGAAGGGCCGCGCTCCGCTCGGGAGCTGGGGGTCAGGTGTGGAGAAGGGGGTGAAAGCTGAGCCAGGCGAGGACGCGCTTGCTATTTTCAGCAAATTCAAATCCCCGGCCCAGGTCAATGACATCCGGGAACTCAGGAACGGAGCTGATGGGACTGGAGCCCAGCCACCTGTGAGCTTTGATTAAGCAGACAATTTTAGAGCATAGATAAAAGGAAGGGGGTAAGTAGATGGAGGCAATAACAGTTCACCAAGAACATGCGGGAATAAATGTCACCGTGAATTAAGGGCCCTCTGTTTTGTCCTGTCCTCGTTGATATTTTCATCAAAGGTTTGAATAATGGCACCGAAGGCTGGATTATCAAATCTGTGGGTGGTATGGAGCTGGGGGAGAGTGGGTATAGATTTAATAGTGGAACCTGGCTTCAACACCTGGAACGCCATCAAAAGCCTGGAACAAACCAGATAAGATCTAGCAGTGCTAAGTGGGTGAGATTGTGCACTGACATTAAAAAGAGCAACCGCCGGCTTCGCGCAGGAGAGGCCTGGCTCGCCACGTACCTAACGGGCACTGACTTTTTCTCTGATTTGCTACCAGAATGCCCAGTCAAGGACAGAGTGATGTCCTCGGTCCTCCCTGGCTTGGATCAATAAGCAGGAAAGCAGGGAGAGGAGGGAGGATCACTTTAGCTGTGAGTTGTCAGCTTGGGGGAAGAATGCCGTGGTCCCCCTCCCCCAACCTGGCCAAGTGCGGCAGTGGGCTCCAGAGAGTTCCTCATACAAATTACGCTACAGGGGGAGATGGCCTCTTCTTCCCAGGTTGGGCGTCTACGGCCGAAGTGAAATTGCTGCTCTACCCTCTGCCTGTTTGAACAAGGGAGAGAATTCTGGGGAGTGGTGGCAAGGCTCACTGGGGGCCATCTCACTATCTGGCATGGTTAGGATGTGTGAATATCCCTGTGGGTCATATAGACCCTGCGAGGTGGTGCGGTCACCTCGGGATTTTTACAGCGTTCCACAAGAGTGCTGGCTGTGGGGCCAGAGGTAGCTGGGAGGGACCCCCCCCCCCCCACCCAGCAAAGGCTGGAGCTGTGGGGACATTGGGTTGCCCCTCTGTGGAACAGAACGGTGAAGGGGCTCGTCTATGCCTTCTGAAAATCCCACACAGGGCCCTGGAGGGCCAGCACTTAGAGCCGGGTCACAGGGCAGGCTTCCCTTGTCATTCAGCCCTCTTTGGCAGCCCGACTGTGGAACCACCAGAAATAGAGGGTGGCAGTGGGGGAGAAGAACGTGCCTCCTCCCCTTTCGAAGTCCTTCTGGAGCCGGAGAATATTAGCATTAAAATGGATTTGAGATTAAAGTTGTTAACTGAGCTACACTGGACTGGACTTCCTTATACCCAAGAGTGACCACAAAGCTTTGGGATTGGCCCTGGCTGTTATTTAAGAGACAGGAACAGGGGAACTCAACCTAGTGTTGCTAAGGGCCATGAAGGGAGGGAAGACAAAGCTATTTCTTCCCTGTGGCCTGCCTGGTTCACACTGTGCAATAATCCTGTTGCAGGAGCCTGGGGGCCACGGGGCTTTCAGCTGCGCCAAGAAGGCGAAAATCCTATCCCCGCAGCACCCCTTCCCGCCTTCGGTGACACGAGTTACTGCTGTCGGCGGTTCCAGGGATCGCTCAACGTCACAGTGACAAGTAAGCTCTCCGTCTCCTCCTTCTGCCATCCTCACTGTGTCCACGACGTCTCCTCTCCTGGTCACAAGATGCCTGCCGCTGTTCCGGGCATCGCACGTAGACCTGGCGAGGTCTGGTCCAAGTAGTGGCGTTTCCTCCACCGCGATTTCTTTTAGGAGGAGAAATGCCTTTCTGCCCCCACAGACTTCCCCCAAAGAGACCCTTAACCAGACTTGAGCACACTCATAACTGATCCGATCTTTGGAAAGAATGCTGGAGGTCACCGTGATTGATTTAGTCTCTAGAACTGAGGTTGGGAAAGGGTGAGCACCTGAAGAATGTCAGTCCTCTGCCATCGAGGCAGAGGGGCGCAGGGATGATTTTCGATTAGGTGACCGGTAGTACCTGCCACAGTGGCCCACACGACAAACTCCGGGGAAGGTTGGGTGGGCTGCAAGCTCTGTGTGAGCCTACGAGTCAGATGGACTCCTAGGCTGCTTTAATAAGAGAGTAGCATCCAGAGCAAGAGAGAGAGCGGTCATTGTGTCTCTGTGCTGGCTGGGCCACACGCGGTGTGTCAAGTCCCAGGGGAAGAAGTAAGTGGAAGCTCTTACAGAGAAGGGAGTGGGATGGGTGGGTGTCTAGCACACTGTCATGGGAAGTAGGGCTGAAAGAATAGGGCATTGAACCGGGAGAACACTGGGAGACACCTTTCCATATGGGGAGCCATCCTGAATCCTAGAGAGATGCCCACAACAGAGGGAATCACCTCATGTGGTTCTGGAGGGCACAGCCAGACCCAGAAGCAGTTCTTATCTCAATAGAAGGAAGACATTTATGGTCACTAGAGCTGCTGCTCAGTGAACGAAGGGGCTGCCTCAGAGGGTGAGGGTCCTGTAAATGGAGGCTCTATGACCTGCTGGGAAGCCACTGAGGCAGTTCTTGCTTTGGTAGGGAAGTTGGATTAGAGGCCTTCCAGGCATGGAGGTGCAGTGGAAAGGGCCTGAGCTTAGGAGTCAGAGGGTCCTGGATAGGCTTTGCCGCCTACTAGCTGTGTGACTTTGGGTAAATCACTTAACCTCTCTGAGTCTCACCTTTCTCATCTACCAAACTGAGGGTAACAGTACCTGCCTCACAGGGTGGTTGTAAGTTCTGTAAAGTCTGTGGCACATAGTAGATACTCAAGGATGAACGGACCCTTAATTCTTTGGAGAGAAGCTGGCAAGGACACCCGCTGTACCATACCAAAAGTGTCCTTAGAGCTTTTTCTGCCCTGGATGAGGCAGATGGAGAGGGGTTTTTTTTTTTTTTTTTAATGTTTATTTATTTTTGAGAGAGACAGAGACAGAATGTGAGTGGGTTAGGGGCAGAGAGAGAGGGAGACACAGAATCCGAAGCAGGCTCCAGGCTCTGAGCCGTCAGCACAGAGCCTGACGTGGGGCCCGAACTCACGAGCTGTGAGATCATGACCTGAGCCGAAGTCGGACACTGAACCGACTGAGCCACCCAGGCGCCCCCGGAGAGTTTTTACTATGGAGGTGAGGACAGAGCACAGCAAAGCCCAGGTCAGGCTCCCGGCCCCAGCAGCCCCTGTGGTCTCCCCAGTTGGACCCGTGCACGCTGGAAGGCTAGGGCCTCTCCAACCCCGAGGATAATTCCAAAGCAGACTCAGGGATGCGGACTTTCTTCCTGCCACTCTGATCCGGTCGTCAGACCAGAATATTCTGTAACTGGGGATGACCTGGTTACATGCTCCCTCTTTAGGGAACCAGAACTGTGGAAGAGTGTTGTTTTGGGGAGTTGGTCTGGGTCAAAGGCATGACCTTTTCCCCAGAAACCTTCGGCCCTTTCATCTGAAGGGCAGGGGTTGTTGGCTGGATATTCTGCTTCCCTCGGTCCAAAGTCTAGGGCTGTGGGCAGTGTTTGCCCAGGAAGTGGGTAAAGTGTTCATGACCCCTTGTCTCCTGGTGCTAATGGGTTCCACGAACCATGTCCACCTGGGGGCTCCCCGACCCATGGAACAGCAACTGCGTGGGACGCTCTGGGGCTGAGCAGTAGCCCCTGCCCAGCACACCTGCTGCCAAGGAGATGCCCCAGTGGTCAGCTTGGCTCTCAGATACAGAGGTCAATGTGAAACAGTCCCAGCTTTCAGGACCTTGGGTCTTTCTGAGCTTTCGTTCTGGCATCTGTAAAACGAGGATGTTAATCCTCACCTAAATCGCAGAGTCTTCCAATGATAGATGAAGAACGGAGTGAGAGAGCCTTGTAAATGGAAAATGCCAGAATGTGAATTCTTGGGAGTTCACGGCCAGAGGAGATCACTGAGGTCAGTTCCATCACAGCCCCTGGCCCAAGGGCTTGGCACCACACACACAGTCCTCCCCTGCAGCTGGGAGACGAAGGGGCAGGGGGGTGTCCTGGTGTCTGTCCAGATGTACATGCGGGAAATTTCCAGCATCAGAATGACTCAACCTCAGAGATTAGCGGCTTTCATCTGGGCCCTTACTCTGGGTGCGCGAGGAGGGAAAAGGAAAGTGAGCCCATTTGGATACTAATCCTGGCGACGTCATTATCTTGCTTCACGACCTTGAGCATCTCACTTCCTCTCTGTGAGCCAAAATCTCATCCTCTGAAAAAGAGGAGCTGGGCCAGGGATCTAGGGGAGTGTGTGGGGGTGTGGGTGTGTTTCTTTGCAATCTTCCTAGGCAGTGCCTAAGGCTGTTGTTCCAGCATCGCTGCTGCCCGGGCAAGAGGAGGGGACTGTGTCCACTGTTCACTGTTTGTTTGGGGGTCTCTCGGGAAATGGAGTCTTTCAGCCTTCAAACCTGAACCCAGCTCTGAGAGTCAGAGAGCCCCCCCCGCCCCTCCCCCCCCCCCCCCCCCCGCCACTTTATGCTTCTCAGTGGAGACAGTGAGGTGTGCCCTGGGTGGGGAGGCGGGCATGGCCAACATGGGTAGTTGCTCTTTCCTCTGGCAGCACGTCTGTCCTACAGAAGTCCTCCCCCAGCCCTGGCTTCCTGAGATAAGTTGTGGAGATGCCGGTGGGCTTGGCGGACGGGGCCATGCTGAGCCTGTAGAAAAGACTAGGCTTTAGTGGGAGGTGGGAGGACCTCAGGTAGGACCCTCAGCTCCACCGGAATCTGCCATCTTTGGAGGGTGACGTTTTTAGGTTCGTAGTATCCCCTCTCACCAAGGTTCTGAATTAGAAACGTGTCCCGAACAGCTCTGTGACTTCCGCCAAACCTTCACCGAAGCCGTGGACCACCCTGGGGAAAGGGTGCCTTGAGAGGGTGAGAGCACACACTTGTGGACCGTGGGGCCTGGGCCCGGATCCCTGCTCTGCCACTCATCCACTGCTCGATCTTGGCAAGTGAGCTGCTCCCAAGCCGACACAAGAGCGGACACAAGATTGGGAATAACCTATGTATTTTGCAAAGGTCACGGCCTCCCATTATAGAAGGGCTTATAAGCCAAACTCCTCTTGCAATTTATTGAGGAGGAAGGACCAGCCTCTCTCTTTAGGAGGCAGAGATGTCGCTAGGCCCGCATATCCCAAAACGTGCTCTGTGGAACACAGGGGGTGCGGAGATGTCGTGCAGAGGGTCTGGTGCCACCAACGAGTTTGGGCCGTGCTGGGTTAAGCACAGGTAAATGGCTGTGTTTGCCGCAGGGCTTTTCCTAACCTTTACTAAACCAAGGGGGCTCAGAAAGCTCCATGAGCGAGTGATGTGTGAGCGTTTCCTCAGATCCATTCGCCCACGGAACCCTTTTCCCACAAGGCACACCGTGGGACACGTTTGGGGAAGAGTTGTCATTGCCTGCCTCTTTCTGGGCTCCCAGGAAGATTCTGTCTCTATCTGAAGCTTACACTGAGTAACCACATCAGCGGAGCTCTTGGTATATTTATACCCCACATCCACTCTGCGGTGCTGGTTTTCTATTTTTGTTTTGCTGTACATATATTTTTTAGTGCAGGATGCCTCAGATGCGGTGGGAAGTGAGGAGGGTGGGGACGGCGTCCTGTGGAGATAGAGAGCCCACACTAGTTCCCCAGACAATTCTGGGCCCTTAGGAGCTGGGGGCCGGGGCTGGGGTGTAGTTCATCACTACCATCATTCTGATCACCCCTCGAAAGACGGGGGTGCCTGCAGCCCCTTGGGGACTCCTTTACGTTCTGATGATTTTGTCCCGGGTGAGGAAGAAAGGAGAGAAGGTGTCAGCACGTTTATGTCCTGCAATAACTGCTTCAGAAAGTAAGAGCAACCTTGTAGTGGTCACTGCTGACCTCAGAAATGACATCGTTTCTGTTGCTGCATTGAGCTTTGCTAAGAAAGACAGAGATAGGTGGGCCATGGGCAGGAAGCCCTGGGTTTTGATGAGGTGGTCTTAGGTGTGGGGGAGCCCACAGGAACTAAAGTCCCGTTCTGCCGTGGCCACCCTCAGAGCCGTGGGCCAGTGAGGGGCGTGTCCCAGGAGCCTGCCTGCAGCTGTGAGGAACAGCCAGGGGCACTGTCACGTGAAGACTGGCTGTGTCCTGCCTCCTGGGAGAGGGTGCAGGGATCACCACTTCTCTGAGCTCTGAGCCCCCAATAAATGGGTCTCTCCCTGTATATTTCAAGCGACCCAAGTGGGTAGAGATGGGGGGACTTGGAGAAGATGCCCCTAGCAACCCCCTCCCCCTTTATTTCCCTGGAGCATTTCAACCTGCAGGGAGAAAACCATTAGTGGACAGAGAAATCAATCTAGTGGGTTGTGACCAGCATTTTATAACATGAGCTAGGAGAGGAAGTATTAGAATGCCTTGGCTACGGTCGGGGTTAAGTATTATCTCATGAAAGAGACATAGGTAGGCAGGGAGGAATGCAGATAGAAATGGGGTTGTGGTGGGCAAGCTTACTGTAGGTTGTACTCGGTGACGTCTGGAAGCCTCTGGCACCAGCTGGGAGCGTGCATCTGGGGCCCAGTCCCAGGATGAGTTGCCCCTCCACACCCAGAGAGAAATAATACCCTGAAGACGGGGGCTTGTGATGTGTCCCCTTCTGGTAAAGACACTTTTGTGTCCGTCAGACCACTGAGGCCAGGATCCCCACTGGGGAAGGGAATCCCCACTCTGGCAGACAGGGAGGTGTCACCATCAGCTGGGGTGTGTCCGGCTGGACTCTGCAGGCTGTGTGAGGAGGGGCAACGGGACTCGGTGTTCCCGGTTCCGGTTCTGATCTTGGGTCTGCCACTCGCTGTTGTGTGACTCGGGGCAAGCGGCCTGCCCTCTCTGGGCTTCGGTGTACTCACGTGGAGGGGAGCACTGGACCAGGTGATTTCTCTTCTAAAGTCTTATCTTGCTCTCATAGTCATTCCCGGATGACACCGAGACAACCTGGAGACCTTGGAGGAAATTACAAAAGGGACACCAGTGTTGCCCCCAGGCTTCTTCCTAAGACCCCCGACACAAAGGGTTCAGTCAGCTTGAGGTGCATCAGCTAGGTGTGTCTGTAGACCTCGGCGGGGAAATGGCTGTTCCCTGGCACGCCAAGGGTATACGATACAGAGGCGGCTGAGCCTGAGCCTGGTCTCCATGGACAGCATTTATTAGGCGCCATTCTCATTGTGAAGACAGATAGGCAGGAGGGGCTGAAGGGAGGCCGTGGCAGCTGCAGCCTTTGGGGTCCAGGGGCTGCCCGGGGTGGGGGTGTGGGCGCGGGGGCACCCACATGTATTGCATATTCTGTGGCAGTGTGCCCAGGCATAAGGCATCGGGGAAGCAGAAAGGCTGCCTGCAGTGGGGGAGGGGGGGAGGGGGGAAGCCACTCTGGCCTTCTAGTTCCCTGGGAAAGGCCCGCTGGAGGCCGAGCAGCCTGCCATGCTCTGCTCGAGACCATTTGGCCTCCTTCCTCGCCATCTCCCTGCAACTTTGGTTGTGGCTCCCTCGGGACTGACGGGACAGGACCCCTCGAGGGCAGGGTCACACGTGGGACAGAGGCAGCCAGCACTGTCCCCCAGCCCCACACATAAACACAGAGGTCACCCCTGGGTCCTGGGCCCTCTTCTTGGCACCTGGGCGGCGAGCTCCTCCACGCTGAGACAGGACTCACACACAGGCCAGACTTCTTCTCTCTTAGGGGTTCCCAGAGGCTGGGGCGCGGCTGAGGCTGACCACCCTGTGGGACCCCCACTCCAGCATCCCTGAATACCAGGGCTGGCCTTGCTCAGCAGTGTTAGGGAGCCGCCATGGCAACGACATAGGAGGGCAGTTCTGAGTGGGGAGACGCCCCTCACCCACCTCTGATGCTGTCCTGAGACACGGTACCAGCTCCAGCTGTGGAGTCTAGGGCATCGCCTCGGTCTGCTTGCTCTGCACCTGGGTTTCTGGGTTGCAGGTGGGGTAGGTAGTGGGCACACCAGGTCCAAACTCCCTACCTGAGAGGGGCGCTCCTTGCTGCAGCCTTAATTTATCTCTAGCTACTTGGGACACAGGCACCAACACTGGCTATGAGCCAGGGATAAGGTCCCAATTGGATATGCCCGACAGTTCTCTAGTTCATTCTGCCCGATTCCCAAACCCCTAGAGCCCTTGGCTCCTGCCCTTTTTTCCATGAGCCTCAGCCCTGCTTCCCTGTTTGTCCCTGGCCCTGCCTCCCTGTTTGTAAGCGGGCAGTCTGGACACTGAGGGGGTCCTACTCGGCCTCAGGGGTCCACTCAGAGCCCCTGCCTCCTGGCCAAGTGGAGTCGAGGCTGAGTCCCAGTGCTGGCTCACGCAGTGCCTGGGTGCACCGGGCAGGAGCTCTGCTTTCAACAGTGGGCAGGGTGGTCAGGACGAAAGGGCACCAAAACTCAGAAGCAGCAGCCTGGGTTCTTGTTCTCCTGTGCCTTTTGCTGTCTGTGCCACCTTGGGCAAGTCACTTCACCTGTCTGGGCCTCAGTGTCCCCTGTAAAGTGAGGATGAGAACTCCTGCCTTGCTGACCTAACCGGGTACTGTGAGAATCAGATGAATGGGTAGTCAGGGCAGGGTTTCAGAGGCTGAAACTCATTCCACAGATGTAAGAGTTGGTCATTGTCAGCAGCAGCTGGGCACGGCAGGTACGAAGTTTTCTGTTTGATTCTAAGGGCAGTGTCGGAGGCTGGAGGCCAGTTAACTCTCACCTCCCCGTGGGCTGCCCTGCAGACCAGAGGGCCACAATCTCCCCCTCCCTCCTCTGTCCCTCCTGCAGCCTGCCTGTCCTTGCTTCAGTCTGCCTGCCTTCTGGGGACTAGCTTTAGGGACTGCTGGGTTTCCACTTTCTTCATAACTGCAAAGCCATGCAAAACAACACAAAAGGTAGTGGGAGGCTGGGAGACACAGCTGGGGATGAGGAAGGGGAGTGGGGCTGAGTGGGGGTGACCTGAACAAAGACACCCTGGCTTTTGGAGCCTGGGGAAGGTGGGAGACCTGGCAGGACAGAGGTATAAATAGAGATGCAAACTTACACAGAACACGAAGTTTCCTCCGGATGGAGGAGGGGGGGTGGGGGGTGGTCTGGGTACCAGCAGGGCCTCTGAGAACGGAGGGAGCTCCTTAGATTTCCA
Source organism: Panthera leo (assembly GCF_018350215.1). Classification (NCBI taxonomy): domain Eukaryota; kingdom Metazoa; phylum Chordata; class Mammalia; order Carnivora; family Felidae; genus Panthera; species Panthera leo. The sequence continues at coordinate 118,615,853 of NC_056681.1, forward strand.
GAGGGATGGGAGGCTCCCAGCTTCTGCCTTCCCTCCCCCACCCCCCACCCCCCACATTTCACATTTCTCGGAATTTGCAGGGCGCGGATGTCCTGAAACATCCTCAGAGCCCGGGCTCCTGCCGGCTGGTGCGAGCAGGCACAGTCGGGAGATGGGGGGTGGGGGGGGGCGCGGCTGGAGGAGGGTGGTGAGGGGTGTGGGGAGGGTCCCATGTGGCCTCCTCACCCACCCCGGCTGCTCCTCCCGGCAGGAGCCCCTCCCTCCCCCGGCCCCGCAACCCCAGGTGCTCCAGGCCCCGCAGGGCGTTCACACGGAGCTCCTGCGCTTCATGAGGCCGCGGAAGGTGGACAGGCTGTGCAGGCCCGTGGACACCGAGCTGATGGCGGAGCGCTGCGCCCCGCTGCACAGGCAGCGGTGCGAGGGCGTGTCGCTGTAGCGGCCGCCCCCTCCCGGCGACGAGTGGCTCTGCTCGACGCACGTGTCGGACGTGGAGAGGTCCCGCGGGATGATCATGGGGATGGAGTACTGCAGCTTCTCGCGGCTCTTGTACCAGAGGCACGAGCACATGGACTGGAAGTGCAGCACCTCGGCGTAGACGTTGCGGAAGCCGCCGCCGCCCGCCGCCGCCGTGGACGAGGCGGTGTCCGTGGTGTGCGCGCTGCCGCCCGCGCCCCCGCCGCCCCCGCCGCCGCCGCCGCCCCCGCCCGCCTGCCCGTTGCGCGTGAGCAGCGCGCGGTGCTCGGCGTCGCGCTTCTCGTCCTCGGCGTTCATGGTCATGAAGCGCAGCACCACGAGGTTGAGGAAGGCGCCGATGACCGTGAGGCCCGTGAGGATGTACACGAAGCTGAAGGCCACGTACTGCGGCTGCGTCTGCAGCGCCTGGTCCTTCTGCAGCGCCACGTAGTCGCCGAAGCCGATGGTGGTGAGCGTGATGAAACAGTAGTAGTAAGCCTGGAAGAAGGTCCAGTGCTCGTAGTAGGAGAAGGCGGCGGCGCCGATGCACAGCGTGCTGATGCACGAGAAGAAGCCGATGAGCACCATGTTGGCCATGGACACGTCGGCGCGCCGCATGCCCAGCCCCCTCTTGGCGCGGTGCAGCAGGTACTTCACGAAGGTGTTGATGCGCTCGCCCAGGCTCTGGAACATGACGAGCGTGAGCGGGATGCCCAGCAGCGCGTAGAACATGCAGAACACCTTGCCGCCATCCGTGCTGGGTGCCGCGTGGCCATAGCCTGGGGGAAAGCCGGGGAAGAGGAGAGAAAGCACGCGCTGTGGGGCTGGACTTCCAGAAACCCTGACCCCTTTCCCCGAGATCTCTGCCCTCCACCTCCCCAACCTTGCCGATTCGGGCCTCTCCTTCCAACCGGAGAGAAGACAGCGCACGATTATGGGCATATCCTTGACCCCCGCACGCCATGCTAGTTCCTTGCTGATGCCCCTGGTTGACACCATAGGGTAGGGAGGAAGGAGGAAGCAGGGAGGATTAAGCGCCTTTTCTGAGGTCACACCGTTTGGAAGTAGAGCAACCTTGCGTTTGAACCAGAGTCTGTTTGACTTCAAAGACCTAACCGTTTTCTAAACCTAAAGAAGGAGCTGATTCATAGTGCTGTGGGAACTTCGTCCAGAGGCAGCAGGGATAGTGTGAAGGGTACTGGTAGGTCATTTGGGAGACCCGGTTTCTAGTTCAGTGTCTGTCGGCTTTGGACCTGTTCCTTGTCCTCTCTGGGCCTCAGTTTCCTTGCCTGTAAGGGGTGGAGCTTGGCTAGCCTGTGATTCAGTGTGGAGGGAGGGACGCTGAGGCATGGTGGCTCCTTGATAACTTCCTTGCTGCCAGCCGAAGCTTATGAGGGGTAGTTGGCAACTGGGGCCATCCAATGTCCCTGAGGCAGCTGGCCTACCAGTGTCAGGGAGAAAGGGGACGGTGCCTGTCTGCTAGCTGGCTGCATGGTGCTCCAGGGTCTCCATTAGCCCCCAGTCTGGTGCCCCCGGGGTCATCCTCTGTGCCCAAAGTAGGGTCCGTCCTCATGGGGGGGGGGTGGCATTGCCCTTGTTGAAGCAGGGCCCCTGCCTGTCCTTCCGTTGTTACTATCACCAGCCAGACAACCCCAACCCCCATCTCCTCCACACAATGCCCGGCCCTCACAGAGCCAGGCGCCGGGAGCCGCGCAGAGGCAAAGCTTCCCTCTGAGCCAACCATCAAGTGGCCTTAAGTCAGGAGTTGTGCCTAGAGACCTGGAGGGGAAAGGACCCTGGATGGGAACTCAGAAGCCCTAGGCACAAGTTCTGGCCCTGTCACTTGTGGCTATGTGACCTTAGGCAAATTACACCCCCTCTCTGAGCTTGTTTTCGTCATTTGTAAAATGAGGTCTGCCGGTCCTGGCCCTGCTTGTTTTCACTGGGCTGTTACGATATTTATTACTTTTATTAATAGGATTATTATAATAAAATATTGCTGGCTGGTAGGATTTCCAGTTGTTCCTCCTTTCTAAGCCTTATCAAAACGTAACCCGATGCTGCTTCCTAACCGACTGAGCCATCCAGGTGCCCCAACCCAGTGCTGCTTCTTCTGTGCAGCTGTCCTGAGTTCCTCACTGGAAGTGACCTTCTGTGTTTTGAGTGACACTGAGAATGTTCAGCTTTGAACTCCAGGGCCCATATTACCACCACCCCTGCCCTATCCCCCAGCACCCCATACGTACAGCTAAACACTGGCTTGGGGTGGCAGGGTGGGCCCTGGCTGGACCTTGTCATGTTTCTCTCAAGCTTCCCCCTCCACATTGCCTGCCATGCCCAGGAAGTATGCTCAGAATATGTGCATGGCCAGGAAGGATACCATGTGCTTTGTATCTGATATGAATTCAAATCTTCATACTCTTCCAAGGACTGCCCTTTTTTTTTTTTTTTTAAACCTCTGTGGGCTTTGGTTTCCACATGTGTAAAATGGGGCTGATAAGTAGAACCTGCCTCCCAGGGCTTTTCGGGAGAAATAAATGAGATAATGTGTATAATACACTTAACCTAGAGTCTGGTACGTATCAAATGTTCAATAATGGCTCGCTATGATTACTAATGAGCGAGGTGCCAGATTTCCCTCACATTTCCAGGCCGGGGGGCAGCTCAGTTCCAGTAAAGCTGGCATCTCTATTAGCCCAAGGCCATTTGAATCTTAAAGCTCAGGGAGATCTGGGGACAGCCGCTTGGAGTGTGTGAGGCTGTGGGCTGCCCTTAGAATGGGCTCCTCTTCCCCTCCCCAACACCCCCCACCCCCAAACCAGGACACCTAGCTGGTTGACTGTGTCACTCTGTGCCAGGGGCCTGGATAGCTGAGCTGTTGAGCTGCCGTGCCCGGCCTGTCTGCGTCCCAGCAGGGTGAGAACAGATTGTGCCCGCCAGCTCGGCCACGGCAGCCAGACCACAACTCACCTCGACAGCTGGGCAGGCCCTGAGCCAGAACTGCTTCTTATCCTGTCCTTCCCTGTCCCCCAGGCCAGCGCCGCACTGGGCGTGGGGGAGGGCATGGCACCGCGGGTGGGGCTGGACAGGGGTTAGGTAGCGTGGGCCCGGCCCCAGCCTGACGGCACGCTGGCTGTGTGACCTTGGGCACAGGCATTCCCCTCTCTGGACCTCTTTTGCCCTGTCTGCACTCTAGGGGTTTGAGCTACAGCTATTAATATCCAGCCTGGTTGCCCGACGCAACATGTAAGCTAGACACGTAAGTACTTCAGAACCTGTGGGGTTTGTGAAGAAGCAGGGGGGACGGGACCTCACAGGGAAAAGGCCGCCCGAGAGCGTGGTCCGGGGTGGGGGACAACCTGTGCGGGCTCAGCGAGAAGGACCCCCTCTCACTGCCACTGCCACCTCTCCCTGTGCTCGCTCAGAGGCTCTGACTTCAGGAAAACCCAGTGTCCACCATAGCTGCGCACAAAGTCCCCTAGCTGCAGAGAGGTCCTCCCTGGTCTCAGTACAGCCCACGTGCCAGCAGACATGTGGCCGGCCACCTTCTTCCCCTGGGCCTGTCCGCACAGGGCATCCGCCCTGCCCCTGCCGACTCAGATCTATCTTGAGTGTGCTCGTGCTTCCCCAGCTCCCGGCTGGAAGTGACAACTCCATTCCCTGCCTTCCCCCTGTTGGTGCTACGCGGTGGCACAGCCAGGTTTACCCGAAGGCTCTTCTCCAGCCAGAGCCTCATGCCCCACTCGACCCACTGTCCTGTCCAGGGTGTCCCCAGCCTAAATGTACCTCACCCTTGGGGTCAGATACCCCCCCAGGGCTCGTCGTCCCTCCCTGCCACAGGCTGAGGCTTGAGGTCTTATCCTCCAGACACATTTTGAACCTTAATCCTGAAAAACTTCCACAAGGCCATTCTTCTGACGATCTCTGTTTTATAGCTGAAAAGGGCTGGAGAGGCCTTGTGAGTTGGCCAAAGCCTCTAGGACTTTCTGACTCATCGCTCATTCCGATGCCTCAGAGCCGATTCATCACCCAGGAAGGGTGACCGGGATGGGAAACTGAGGCCCCGAGAGGGGAGCGTTCCACTAGGGGTTGCATCCTCGGGCACTGCTCTGAGATGGACGTGGCCCAGTGGCAACAGGAGTGTGACGCCGGGGGAGCCAGATGCTTCTCCAAGTACCTGGCCCAGGGTCAGCACGGCCCCGTCCCTTCATCTGTTTCCCTGTCATTGGGTGAAAGGGCAAGGGAGCTGTGAGGACCTGCTGACGTGGGTGCCCAGCTGGAAGCGATGCCAGCTGGGGTGGAGCCACTCCCGGGGGGCCCTGGAACTTCTGGGAAGTAATTGGGAGTTTGGCAAGGCCTGTCTGCCTGCCAGCAGGCCCGCTGCCTGCCTGGTCCTTGCCCACATCAGGCGTGGGTTTTGAGAGAGGGGGCAAAAGATAACCCCAGTCTCCTCCCTGCTGTCCAGCTCTGTGAATCACTGGGCGAGGGGCTCCGTCTGTCCTTGCGTGTCACTGACACACACAGAAGCTGCGCCCCGCGCCTGATCCCCCAAGGACCCTCCCTCGCAGGACCTGGTGGACTGACCAGCCAGAACTCATCCCCCGATCATGAGACTCTAGCGGCTGCCTGTCAGAGCACTGACCGGGGCTGTCACTGCCCTCTCCTCTCCCAGCCACCTCTTCCTGAATCCACTAGACTTCTAGGTTCTCAGAGCCAGAAAATTCCTCAGTGATCATATGACCCAGTCCTTATGATGTAGAGATGAGGAAATAGAGGCCCAGAGAAGGAGAGTGATCTGTTCCAGGGCACACAGCCAGCGAATGGCAGAGCCAGGACTATAACCCAGGATACTCGGTTCCCAACGCAGTGCTCTGTCCTCTGCCCTCTGGCTCAGTGTGACCAAGGTTGACTTGTTCATTCAACAAGGGCCCAGCAGCCCCTGCTTCGGAGCAACTAGGCTAAGAGATGGCCCTGAAACCTGGCTGGAGGCATAGAATCTACCTGAGGAAGCCAGGTGGCTGGACATAAAATTAACTATGTGGTTAGACATAAATATTAATTTTGGCTATCTGGGGCAGCAGGAAAAATGAGAGGTGGGACAGGAAGCCCTAGGCCTCAGTTTCTTTGTTTTCCTCCTGGTATCACCAAGGACCTCAGAAACTGGCCGAAGCTGTCTCCCAGGGAAATGCAGGGGGTTAGGGCCTCTCCCTATAGCCTATTTCCTTCCAGTTAAAGCACAGATAGTCAGTCTGAATCCTTCGTGGTGGCCTTGGCCAGACCGGGCTCAGCTGCTGTTCCCCACTGATACCGTGTGCCCATCAGTCTGAGTGCTTGACCTCCTGCCCCTGGCCTAGCTGGCTACAAAGCCAGAACTCTGGCCACAGCCTTGGATGGAGGAAAAAAGCATGGGGCTAAGGAGGTGGGAGATCCAGGGGTCTGACCTGGCCCTGGCCAGAACTAGTTTTGTGTCTCGAGTTAGTCCTTTCCCCTCCCTGGTCCTTGACTTTCCTCCTTTGTGACATGCAGGATAGGGCAAGATAAAAGGTGTCTGTCAACTCCCCCCCCCCTTTATTATTTTTTGTATTAACCCACCCATTTGTAGATTCTAAATTTTGAAAGCCTTTATTTATGAAGTGCCACATGTCAATCAGTGTGGTGTAGCTCCTACAGAGAGCGGGCACTGAATAGATCATTGTGAAAGGAATAATTAATTCTTTCCCCACCAAAATTAATTAAGAACCCACTTGCCAATCAGAACTTCTGAATTAGCAGGGGCTAACTGATTCTAGAGACTGAATTAACTTATTGTTATGCTTTTGAAATACTAAAAACAGATATTTCTACTCTCTGCAGGGGATCTCGGCAGCTTACTGGCATAGATGACGGCAGAGTGCCTGGAGCCAGACATATTTCAGCTTGGGCCAAGTAACGGAAGCTTCTAAGTGCCTCAGTCTCCGCATCTGTAAGATGGGAATAATGATTATACTTACCTCATAGAGTTGCTGTGGGGGATTTTGAGGCCTTGGCAGGCTTTGGATGCTTAGGACATTGGGATCGATGAATATTAATTATGAGTGTGAATATTTTGGGGAACATCAAGATTAGATGGTCTTTAAAGTTCCTTTTAGCACCAGCAGCCCATGATTAGTGTTTCCCAAAGTTAATTTCCTGGAACAGCAGTTCCATGGACTGTTCATAACTGTTGGATGAGGAGAGGGTTGCTTGGTTCAATTGGACTGGAGGAATGCTGAATTTCACAGGGTTTGTTGTCACTGGATTTAAGTGTAGGCTTTATCAGAGCTGTACATGTGCAAGGTCGGTCAAAGTTGGGGGAATGGGCTAAGTTTTTCCACTTATTTGGCCTTCGAGGGCTTTCCTCACCGTGCGTGTTGCTGGAAGTTTGGAAAATGCTCCGCTATAGCGTCTAGAACTTTAAGGTCTTCCTTCTAGGTCTCTGACTTTGAGATTCTCGGATGTCCAGTCCCTTCTGTAGATGAGAAACACACAGCCCTTGGCAATGCCTGGCTGCATCCCGTTTCCTGGTTCCCCATAGCCCTAGTTATCTAATGTAAATAAGGGCACCAGTGAGGCTAATGTTTGCCCTGAGGGAAGATGGATCTGACCTGTGGCCTCAGGCGCCCAAAGACGGTGAACTCTGGGCTAAGCTGGGCTGGTGCAGAGCTGGACATGGGGAGGGGGCCTGACCTTGGAGCTGCTGCCTGGGCCTGGTGGGGCAGCCAGAGGGAAGTGGGGGCTCGAGGGAGACACCGGCAGCCAGTGGACAAGCTGCAGGACACGGGTGCCCCCCGAGGGAGGCCGGACTCTCCTGCGGGGTCCGCAGGGGGGCAGTCAGGCCTGAACCCGTGGGTCCCCTCAGAAAGGCCCACCGAACACCCTGCCTCCCCAGGGGCCTGAGGCGCAGACAGGGAGCCGCCCCCTTGGTCTGGAGATGCTATGGAGCCAGGAAGTGGGATAGGAGGCTCCGCAGGAGTCTAATTGGTGTGTTAAAGGAGATGAGGCGGAAGGAAGCTGGCAGGAGTGCCCAGGCTCTGGGGAGGAGGGAGGAGGCTGCCTGGTGGAGACAGGGAAGAGAATGCCGGCCTTCTCCTCTAGCCTTAGGGTCCAGCTCAGACAGCGCCTTTTCCAGAACTTTCCTGGATCCCTCACTGGAGCTGGAGGTTCCGCTCCCCTTGCCTGGCTGCAGTGCTCACCTTTCTGCCCTCAGCTCTGCAGGGCTCTGAGCTCCCAGGGGGCCAGCAAGTCCCCTCAGTGTCCGGTGCAAGGCCTGGTAGGAGCCACTGCTCAGAAAATGCTGTTCAGGGGCATCTGGGTGACTCGGTCAGTTAAGCGTCCGACTCCTGATTTCGGCTCAGGTCATGATCTCAGGGTTTCATGGGTTTGGGCCCCGTATTCGGTTCTGAGCGGGCAGCGCAGAGCCTGCTTGGGATTCTCTCTCTCCCTCTCTCTGCTCCTTCCCCACTCATGCCGTCTCTCTCAAGATAAATAAATAAAACTTAAAAAAAAAAAAAAAAGAAAATGCTGTTCAACCCAAGAAGCTGCTAAGTCTGGGGTACAGATGAGAGGAACCTCCCCTCAGGGGAGAGGGGAGGTGGCCTTGGCAGGAAGGCCTTTAGTGACTCACACCTCCTGTCCTTCCAGTGGCCCCGGGCCCCTGCAAAATGAGGTCAGCTTCAGGGGCCCAGGAGGAATCCCCCCTACCCTGGGCCTGGCCAGGCCCTGACTGAGGCCTGGGAAACCACCGGGGCCTCATGGACCTGGGTTGGGGGGAGGGACCAGTGTGCAGAGCTGGGTCTGGAGTTTGTCCCCTCCAGGCTAGAGCTCTCAGGAAGGACAGCTCTGAAGCACAGCACCCTCCCTCCCTCCCTCCATCCTGCCCCTTTCCAAGGCCTCTTTCCCATCTCCCCAGCCCCTCTTTCGGCTCTTCTCCGCATTCTGCACTGGCAGGTGCCCTTTTTACTCCTGCTTTCCCACCAGACTTTCCACCTGTAGGACCACTGCTCTCTCCTCTCTCTCTGTTAGCTGTACCCCATCCACAGGTGCCCCATTGCTGTGATTCAGGGTCCTCTGGTATAGGACAGCCCCCGCCACTCCCAGCCCCCACCCTCCCCAGGCCCACGTGGGACTAGGGGGAGCTGGGGGGGGGGAGGGTGCTGGTGTCATGGAAAATCCCTGCGGCAGCCAAGGTCAGTGTTTGCAGACACAGCCTGGCCTGGAGCCAGGCCTGCCTACCCGGCCAGCTCCCTCCGGCCTATCCCAGAGGCTGGCTTTGCACAGGGGCCCTCAGAGGCACCCCAGGGCTGCTCTGGGTACCTGGGGCTGCAGCGGCAATCAGTCCGGGAGGGTGAGAGACTATGTAGTTCAACACACTCATTTTATAGATGAGTAGACTGAGGCCCAGAGAGGGACGGAGACTGGCCCTAAGACATAGTGAGTCCCTCACAGAGCGAGGACGGGAATCTAGGGCCCCCTGTCCCTGTCAGTCCTCGCTGCAGAGGGGAACATCCCAAACTCTGTTCTGGTAGGCCAAGGAATAGGGAAGGTTGTTCTAAAACTCCATTAAATCAGGATCTAGCTTGAGGTGGGGCTAGACTTGAGGTTGGTGATGGGGCCAGAGTAAGTAGACTCTGATGATGAAACCGTGGTCCTTGACCTCAAAACACATTCTATCTGAAGTGAATCAGATGAAACATCTCAGTGGAAGCACTTCAATGTACCTTACAAAGAAGAGGCTGTTATTACACACATTATTAAAATGTGTGGCAACGGTGGGAATTATCTTAGGAAGAACTTAAGACAGGGGCCGAGGGAAGGCTAGAGGTGGAGAACTTTAGTTAGCGTATCAGGAGGGGCTTCATGGAGGAGGTGGTCTTTGCCCTGAGCTTCTCTGAAGGATGGATGGGAAATGCAGGGTTCTGACCGAGGGGAGCTGCTGAAGCAAAGACACAATGCAAAGAGACACAGGGCACATAGGAGGCAGAGATAATATACCTGTCCGAGGCTAGTGGGTATTCTCACAAAGGGAGAGGGGAGGGGGACCAACAGACTTTCAGGAAGGCAGCTTCATGATACATATCAAGAACCTTTGGAAACGTGTCTGCCCAGTGACCCTGGAGTGCCACTTCTAAGAATCTCTGCTGGGAAAATAACCAGAGATCGGAACAAAGATTTATGAACAAGGATGTTTATAGCAGCATTTTCATTGTGAAAAATTGTAAACAGTCCAAATGTTCACCAATAGGGTTTGGTTAAACACATTAAGGTGTGTTTATGTGGTGGGATATTGTGCAGCGATTAAATATACTCCTCAGCAGTCTCTTAATTACATAGAAAACTACCATAGAATGTTAAATAAAAATGGCAGGATACAACACTTTATGTATAATGGGATCCCACGCTAAATATAGAAATATAAAAAAATGTATCTACACACACCTGGAAAGAAATACACGAAAAAGCTCGGAGAGCTTATCTTTGAATCATGGGGCTCATGATTAATTTTAATTTGCTTTTATGTCTTGCATATTTTCTAAAAACTATTACTTTTATAAGTAGTTAGCAGTGAATATTGTAAATCTAACAGCAACAAAAACTCTGGATTTCTTGGAGCAGAAAGTTCACCTGAGCCGCATAGGTTGGTGAGGAGAGCAAGATAGGTGAAGGGTAGGGGCAGGAGTTCAAATCTCAACTTGGAGGCAATGAGGACCTGTTGATAGCTCCCGAGTAGGGGAGGGACATACCAAAGAGGTGTCTGTTTCCGGGGCGGGGGCAGGGGATGGTTGGCAGTAGGAGATGGGGGGGGCGTGGCAGGAGGTTTAATTAGGAGGCCTCTGCACGGTTCCGTTGTCAAGTGCTCAGGCCTAAACTGAGTTCAGTAGAACCCTAAACGAGAGTTCTACCCTTGTAGAGACATAGTGTGCGAGATGCTCTTGCATTTCTGGGTTTAAACTGTAAGCTCCATGTGGGCAGGGATTTTTGTCTCTTTTGTTACTACTATTTTCCCCACGTTCAGAAGAATGCTTGGCACATAGCTGGCACTTAATTAGTCTCTGTTGAATGAGTAAATTAAGGAAGGCTCAACACTGAGCCTGAGAGGTGAACGGGGTAGAGACAGGGAGGATGAACAGAGCGTGAGGTCCGCAGCGGGCTCTGTCACACATTAGGGCAGCGACTCCGGTTGTCCTTGGAAGCGCACTGACCTGGGGCTTATGGGGTCTGTTATAGGCCAGTCACTGTACCAGGTGGCTGTGGCCCAGGCCCGTGGCCTATCTGCATCCTTATGACCGATTGGACAGGACATGTGTGAACTCAGAGAACTTCTAACAGATTGGATTTGGGGGGGTTTTAATTAAATGAATTCACCACGGACAGTCTGGCACCGAGAAAGTAATTCTACAGCACAATTTAAAGCGGACTTGGCCACCTCAGCAGATGGCTGGAGATGCCAGTCCTCCTCTGTGGGCTTCTTGAAAGGCTGTGTCTATAACTTTGGCATCTGGCTGGCCTGAGTCCTACACTTAACACTCTCTGGCTCTTTCCGCTTTGCCCATGGAGGAGAAGCAGGCACATGTTGGCATTTCCGTGTCAGACTCCCCCCAAAGGGGTTGAACTGCCTCCAGCAAGAAGCCCTATTTTGTCATGAGGGTAACAGTGGCCCGCCCAGGTGTTCCCTGTTGGCTACACCATGCGTCCTGGAGTTGAGCCTGTGCAGAGCCTGGCTGCCTGAAAGCTCACCCTTTAGGCAGTGTTACAGGGGGCAGCATGGGCCCAGAGGGGCAAGGGTGCATGGAATTAAAAAGCACCCAACCAGGAGTCAGAGGCCTGGCTCCCATCCCAGCTCTTGCCAGTACCTTGCTGTAGGACAGGAGTTGGCAAACTTTCTTCTTTAAAGGGCCAGATAGTAAATATTTTAGGTCTCATAGTCTGTATGGCCTCTTGCAACTACTCAGCTCTGCCATTATATCGAGACGAAAGCCATAGACAATATGTAAATGAAGGGGTGTGGCCATGTTCCAACAAAACTTTATTTATAAAAATAGGTGGTGGGCCAAATTTGGTTTATGGGCCCTAGTTTGCAGAGTCTGCCGTAGGGCCTTTGTTAAGGCACATTGGCTTCCTGAGCCTCAGTTTTCATATCTGTCAAATGGGATGTTAGATCGGAAGGTTATTTCTTCTCTGACCATGTTATAGTTGAAGATTTAATAAATTGCTAGCTCCCCTTGTTTCATGTACCATGCATAGGCCCGGGGGCGAGGGCTGAGTTTCTAGCAGAGTCTGGAGCTCAAACCTGCATGTAAAATTGGGATCCGCGGCTCCTTGGAGGCCCCAGCTGCACCTGCACGTATGTGGATGCTGCTCATGCTTTTTTCTTCCTGATGGGTTTCTACTCTTCCATCCAAGCCCATCTCAAAAGTCACCCCCTCGGTGAAGCCTCCCTGATCCTACCCACCTGAACAAATCAGTGCTCAGAGCCCTTTATTCATCACTCAACACGCCTCAAACCTTCATCCCCTCAACCAGAAGACTTTTTGAGTCCTTAATACATGCAAGTGCTCTAAGTTCTAAAATAGTAATATGTTCTGTGTTTTACTTGTGCAGAGCTTTGTCATTTACAAAGCAGTTTCTTTACCTCCTATCGTTTGAGCTTGCACAGCAACCCTTAGGCATTCTTCTTCTTTTCCTTCCTATTTTACAGATGTGAAAACTAAGGCTCAGAGAAGTAAAGGGTTTTATCTCTGGCCGTGGATGCTACAGCCAAACTTGAAATTCAAAGGCAATTCTCTTTCCACTGCCCCAGGCTGCCCCAGAACTCTTCCACAGGAGTGAAAGTCAGAAGACCTGGCTGGGGTCTGGTTCGAGTTGTTCCACTGTGTAATCACAGGCAAGACCTTGCCCTTTTCTTGGCCTGGAGGCCCTCCTGTGGGAAATGAAGAAGCTAGAGATGTTCTTGAGGCCCTGTGACATTCTAGGATTCTGGACCTCCAGAGGGACGTGCATCCTGCCCCACAAACAGTGGAGAAAGCACCGTTGGGTCCCCCAAACAATGGCACTGGGCCTCTGGGTGCACATCAGACGCACAGTCGCTGGGGCCCGCGTGTCCGCAGAGCTGTTCCAGTCCGCGCTGAGCAGATGCCGTGGGTTGCCTGAGAACGCTTTGCATTTTCCTGCAAGGGGGCCGGAGCTAGGCTGGCCTGGCCGGCAGTGCTCTGAATACGGCCCACAGCTGAGGCAGACTGAAGTCTGCGACCCCACCCCCATGCAGCCTCCTAGCACAGGAGGCCACATGGAGTCAGGGAGGAGATGACCACGTCTCCCTGTCTAGGTCTCCCGGGGCTAACATGGGCCAAGGCGTCAGGGAGTATTGTTGGTCCCCAGGCTCCCCCTACTGACTGCTGAGCCCCCAGGGGTCCCCAATAGACCCCCATCTAGCCCTGGAGTCCAGCTTCCTGGACCCTGGAATCTTTGCTTCTTTTTACTTTTTTAGCTTCTTCTTTGCCTTTTCTTCCTTCTCTCTCTCTTTTTCCTCCTTCTTTCCTCCCCCTCCTCCTTTAAATTTTTTTTTAACATTTATTCATTTTTGAGAGACAGGGACAGAGCACAAGCAGGGGAGGGGCAGAGAGAGAGGAAGACACAGAATCGGAAGCGGGCTCCAGGCTCTGAGCTGTCAGCACAGAGCCCGATGCGGGCTTGGACCCGGGAACCGTGAGATCATGACCTGAGCCAAAGTCAGACACTTAACCGACTGAGCCACCTAGGCGCCGCCCCCCCCCCCCCCCACTTTTCTCATTTTGTTTTCCCAGTAATAACAGTAATAATGACCAAGCTGACATCTATTGAGCATTGGTGTGCCAGGCACCGTACAAAGTGCTTCATGCACATCATTTACGTTCATCTGCACAAACCCTGTATGAGAGAGGTATTGTCTCCATTTCACAGGTGAGAAAACGGAGACACAGAAAGTTCCCGTTACTCACTTAAGACCACACAGCCGGTGAGTGGCCGAGTCGGGGCACAGATTCAGGCCTGTGGCTGTGCACAGTCTAGCCAACATTGACGGATTAGATGCTGCACTCTGGAAGGCAGGTGCCTGGGGTGTTCAGCTGAGGAGACTGAGCCTAGGGGCTGGGTGACTTGGACCAGGCCACACGGGCACGTGGCAGAGCCAGGCCTTCCTGCTCTTTCTTCCGCGTCTCGGTGGCCTCCCGGGCTTCTGGACTGGGGTCAAAGCAGGTGCCCCCTCCAGGGCCTTGTTCCCATCCAGGCCCTTCTCCCAGGAGGCTGGGCCTTGCCGTGCCCCAGAAGATGCCCTCCTGGCCTGAGCCGGATGACAAGAGGCAGAGGGGAGCTCAGAGCCAGCCTTGGAAGAGGGGGGCGTGGTGCCTACAGAGGCCGAGTGGGCGGCAGGGGACCCAGGAAGGCTGCAGCACCTGGCTGGTCTCAAGAATATCAGTTGGAAAATCAGAGGGGCAAAGATGGCTTCGTTCCTCTTAGCCTGTCTTAATTAATTGAGCAGACGTTTCTTAAGCATCCCCTGCTTTGAGCCAGCTACTCTGCTCCGTGCCAGGAGAGGACATGGAGTTGAGGGTGGCTCGGTCTTGCCCTCTGGGAAGAGAAGCAGGCGAGTGGGAGGCTGAGAGGAGATGGTCCCTGAAATAAAGACTTGCCCCAGGATGTGTGGAGTCTATGCCAGAGGCACCTTCCTGTGACAGGGGGACCCAGACAGGGGGATCCTGTGGGCACCCGGAAACCGGAGGCAGTTGAAAGGCACAGCAATCCTGCCAGCGCTCCTGTGGCCGGGAACGTGGCACTCATGTTCCCCAAGGCCTCCAAAGGGTGTCCCCAGATACCTGGGTGTCTTGCTCAGGGCTGGAGTGAACACCTGGCTCATGCACGGAGCTGCCTGGCCCTTATTGTCGCCAGAAACTGGGCCAAGGTTACTGTCTGAGGCCATACTCTCTCTGTCCCCCTTTCTCCTCCTTGTCCTCCTCCTCCTTCTACCATTTACTCTTTTGTTTAAGTAAATTTTTAGTTTTAGCACAATCCTCAATTTATAGACTTATGGTGAAGACCTTCCTCCCTTTTTCCACTCTCACCGACTCCCTGTGCCGATGCAACGCCGGCTGCTGTGTTCCTGCCCCGCTATCCCCTGCCTTCTCCCTCTTGAGGAGCCTTCTGAGGAACCTTCCTCCTGCTCTGGCCCCAAGAGCATCCCGTCCTCTCAGCTCTCCACACGGCGTCCGTCTCTGCCACTCTCTTGCCTCTCCTGGCGGACCCCGCCTGCCATATTGACCCAGCTCCTAACGCGCAGTGATGCCTCCGTGAGCAAAGCTTCATTTAGTCAAGTCTGCTTGCACGGAAAGCGGGGAGGGGGCCAGCTGGCCCGGGTGGTGCTGGACACTGGACAACAGTTTTTAAGAGGCGGTCAGGGCCCAGGCTCGGTCTCCTGGTGGAGACTTGCCTCCTGGCCCCCACTGTGTGAGGCTGAGTGTGGGGTGGCAGGTGGGAGTGGGGAGGGGGGGAGTGTGTGAGGAAGGAGGGAGAGCAAGGGAGGGCATTCCCGGGCCAGAGGGGAGCCTATGCTTTCTCTGCCCTTAGTGCCCCTACCGCTAACGCCAATCCAGCACCCTTACGTTAATTATCTCCAGTCCCCACCGTGACCTTCAAGGTAGGCACTGTTAGCTCCATTTTGATAAGGAAACTGAGGCTCAGGGAGGCTAAGGACTGATAAAAATTGGCAAAGCCAGGATTCGACATAGATCTTTTGGCTTTCGGAGTCCAGACACTCTTGGGTGTCCCTGGGGCCATGCACTTGGTTGACAGCTCATGGAAAACGTGGGCCATCATCCTAAGAGTACTGTAAATGCCTCAGGGCAGGACAGTGGGTGTTCAAACCATGTGAGGAGGAAAATGGTGTCCCTCCAAAGGCTGGTCCTTTCTGTCCCAGGGAGCAGCCCTCCGGAGGTCTCTTTGGAGACTCCTGGGATACTTCAATATGGCCCTGAGCAGGAAGTGGGGAGGGGGAAGCTGGAGGGCAAAGGGACAGGGCCCCGAGGAAGGCTGTCTTCGATGGACATGGCTGGAGTGCCTTCCCCCTTCCTGCAACAACCTTAGTTGAGGGCCTGGCCAGCCCCTTTGCCCCATGTGACCTCGGCCTAGCCTGCAGTTGGTTGGACGACTGATGGACACCTGATCCAAGAGGACCCAAACTGTCTGCTGGGCCGAGCCAGTCAGGTTATCTCTTTCAGGGACTGTGATTACAGGCTGACTGGCTGGTCAGCTTTGGGGAGCTGGGTTGCAGGGTTACAAAGAGCTGGGTCCTGGCTAGGACCACTGTGAGCTAAAGTTGCAGGGGAAGAGAAGCCAGGGTGGCTGGGTATAGCAGAGACAGGGGTGGCCCGAGAGAGGGAGGGAAAGGCCTGGGCTTTTGAATACTGGCCTTCACACTGGCAAAGCGCTGCTGGCCCAAAGGGGCTGGGCCTTGACTAAGCGCCAGCGGCTACAGATGGAGGGGCTGGGCTCCCAAGCACCAGACAAGGTGTGCCCTACGAGGTGAGCAGCACAGCGGGGGCCCTGGCTGAGTTTCAGGAGACCCACGTGGGCACAGCACTCTACAGTGTTTAGGAACATTCCCGTTGATCCTTACAGCAGCCCTGTGTGGCCCTCTGGGCAGGGGTGGTCCACGTTCAACAGCTGGGGACAGTGAAGCCTGGGAAAGTGGGTGTTTCACCCAAGGTTAGAGCCCCAGAGCTGGACCTGAGACCCAGGTCTCCTGATTCCAGACCTGCTGCCTCTCCCACAACTCACACTGCCTCTGTGAGCCCCTCTCTTGCTAGGTAGCTGGGTGGCCTGGGCATTAGAAATACAGTGGGTAAAGTGCCTAGCACAAGGCCTGGCACACGGAGAGTCTCAGGAAGCTGGATGTTATTAGTGTTATTACTTTTTTAAGCACAGCTCTGAGCTGCCACCCACCCCTCGGAAGCCTTCTTTTATTCATTCCCCAGATGTATAAATGCAGTTTGGGGTGTCCACAACTAACCCCCTACCTGGCCTGGCCCAACACTTCTAGTACCTTCTGTTGCAAGGCTTCCCTGCATCCTTCCCACATCCCACCTCTGGGCACTTCCTCGTGTTACAGCTGCCTGGAATTGCCTCCTCCATCTCTCCTGCCCTCCAAGGACAGCTCCGGGCCCCCTCTTTGGACGCACTTTCCCCCAACTGGAAGAATGGCACCATTTCCTGCCCTCGCCACTCTCTGCCAGGTGTTAGGGTTTTGCACGGAGGTGGGTCTCTCTCCGCTGGCCCACCTTGCCCAGCGTCCACAGCGGATTCCCAGCAGATGCAGGGAGCCAGTCTTAATGGAGGGGTTGGGTTGGGTGGGATGGTCTTGGAGTGAGTGTGGCCCCTGTGGCCCCTGTCTCCACCACCTGCTTCCACACTCCCCTTTCTGGTCGTGGCTAGTGGCCCAGACAGCTCTGGGCTGGCAGGGAATTTGGGAACAGATGCCAGGAGATGTGAAGGAGGCTTTTCTTAGGCTCAGCACTCTCCCCAGGGCTCAGGAGCTCAGATGGTGCAGATTGGCACAGTGCCCAGGAGGAGAGGGACTCCAGGCAACAGGGACTTCAGCCTGGAGCCAGCTGCCGGGACCTTCTCTCCCTCTGAGCCGGCCTGCAGATGTGGTGTCCCCACCCCCACTAGTCACACAAGCATGTGTGCACAAGTGCACACACAGACACATGCACATACACGCTGGCTCCAGCACCCCACATGTCCCCACAGTAGCCTCTTGGCGTGACTCTGTCCACCATCCAGGGCAGAGAATGCAAGAACCAGATGGGCGGGCAGTCTGCACCTCGATACAGGAAGAGCCCCTCACAGGACCTGGCCTCTGGGCCCTGCTGTCCCTTCAAGTTGTTTAGGATTTAAAGAAGTCCCCAGATCCAGCCCCTCCCCCACAAAGACAGACTCCGCTCAGAGGCTAAGATTCCATCACTCTCCATGGAAACACATTTCACTGCACCCTACGCCCTGTCGGAAATGCTCCTCAGGCAGAATGAGATGACCAAGGCTCGGACCCTTCCCTTTCAGCCTGTTGTCCTCATTGGAGACAGCAAGCAGCTGTCCCCATCCCTGGGGACGCTGCCCTTCTCACAGAGACATGGATGCAGACACTCGTCCCCCAGCCTGCCTCCCACTGCCTGACTCACCCTGGGCTTGCCACCTCTCTTCTGACCTCTGATTTCCCAGCCTTTTCAATTATCTCTGCCATTCTGCCGCCTTCTAAGCCCTCCACCCTCACCGCTGTTCACAGCCCAGAATCCGGTATAATAGGAGAATGACTTCATGGCTCCTATGGCCTAGAGAGGCTCCTATTTATGCATTGGTGCCCTGAACTTGCTTTTTATGGTGCCAAGAGCTCCAAGCTGGGCAGCGTCCCCAGGACCCAGGCTGTCTCCGCGGGACCCAGCTCTCTCCAGCTACTGCTTACAGTTCTGCTGTGCCCCCCCCTCCCCACCCCTCCTCAATGTGGAATCTGGGCAAGCTAGCTTTCTCTGCACTTGACTTTATTCAAATGATTAAATGCCTCTGTCACGGCTCCCTCCTCCCCAATTCAAAACAATACTAGCTGACTTTTATATGGTGCTTACCACGTGCCACATTGCTCTAAGCGAGCAAATACATGCTCCTCTTTTAATCCCCAAACAACCCTATTTGGTAGGTACTATTATTATTCCCATTTAAAGATGCAGGAGCTGAGCCACAGGGAGGTTCAGTGACTTGCTCAAGGTCATACATCTAAAACATGGCAGAGTGAGGCCCTCCCCATACTGTTTCTCCTGTTCTCTCTGTGGGCCTTGCTCCCTTCCAGCTTCTCCCATTCAGAGGAGGAGAGACTCCCTTCCCAAGGCCGACCCCCTGACTGCACTCTGCCCCGGTCCTGGGCTCTTCCTCCTGGCGTTGTTTCTGGAGGCCCCCCGTTTGGCGGTATTTTCAAACTGTCCTCTCCTAGTGTCTCAGTATTGGCCACAAGTTTGTTTGTTTGTTTGTTTGTTTTTTTAAAGGGAGGGAGACAGGCCTACCATGCCCTTTCCTTGGTCTTACTTCCCCCAAGAATTGCCTCCCCTCTCACCCCTTTAGCTGCCCCCACTTCACCAAGACCACTCTTGCTGAAAACCTCGGGAATTTCCTGAGTGTCAGACCCCGTGGCACAGGGCTGTCCGTACCTATGTGGCAACTCTAGAATAAATTAGAAAAAAAAAAATGGGCCCCTCTGGCTGGATGTAGCCTCTGGGAGTGCATAGTTTGCTGAGCATGTTGAACTTCAGCTTCCTAACCCATCAGCTGGATTCTTTTGGACAGTACACAACCTGGACAACCACACACAGGGTCTTGGATGTTGGCATCATTACTGTCCTTCATATTCTGGCCACGCTCATCCCCGATGGCCAGTCTTCCTCTGCCTTCTTTGTGGACACTCCACTCTCCTGCTTCTGCTGGTCCTTTGCAGTCTCACCCGCTGCACCCTGATTGTAAGAGTGGGGCAGGACTTTGCATGAGCTGCTCTGATGCTGGCTCCCAGAGCGGGCCGCCAAGAACTTGCCTCCAGCTCCACTCCATGCTCTACGTGGTTGAACTGGGACACCCAAGCTTGTTGTGACAACCCGAAAGCACCCTTCTGCCCCATGTTGGCTCTCTCTGTACTGCCCGATTCCTGTTAATGTGCTCATTCCTTAGCCAGACTGAACACCGTCCCTTCCTCCTTTCCCCTGCACACCTTGTCCTAGTCCTCCTAGTCCTGTCCTTTTCTTCTGTTCCTTTAGCCACCAGAGTCATCCAGGCCCTCACCCTTTGCAGTCTGGGCTTGGGCAGTGGTTCCTGACCTCCTTGGCAGCTTTCCAGCCCCTTCCCTAATCTTCCCCACCCCAACTTCCAGATTATGCCCCACTCTGCTGTCTGCGTAAAAACCCGCTTTCGGCTCAAAATGTCACTCCTCCACTCAAAAACCTTCTGTGACTCCCCATTGACTACAGGGAAAGAAGCCCAAACTTTCAACCTGCCTTTCGGTGTCCTCTACCATATGTCATAGCTCTCCAGGCTTAGCTATTGCTCTGGAGCTGAGGAAAGTGTTTTGGAGCTCACCCTTGGCAGTGCTTTTCCATAGCTGAGCTCTCTGGAAGGCTGCCAGGGAGGAGGTGGGTGGGGGTGGTGGGGGTGGGGGCTCTGCCCTCTCCACCCCCATCCCAAGCAGAAGCCTTGTAATGGCCACCAGCAGCCTGACAGCTGCCCCTGCACCCCGGGCAGCCTGGATCAGAGCTCGGCCAGACTGCAAATGTGGAAGGCTGGTCTCCGGGCAGGTGGGTAAGAGATGAAGGGAACCGAGGAGCCTCTCATGGAGGAGTCACTCGCCCAGGGGGCGAGGCAGGGCTTCAAGGGAGTTTAGTGGGACAGTGGGGGGCAGCCCGGCTGAGTGGAGAGTTCATCCCAGCGCTTTCCTGTATGCTCGAGCCTTGCTTCAGTTTCTCACTCTCTTTCTGAGTGTCTGACAGTCAGGGAGGCAGGTATGGCTATCACTCTCCCAGCTGAGCAGTGAGGAAGCTGAGGCCTGGGCAGGTGAGCTGACCTGGTCGAGGTCATGGAGCGTGTGCATCAGTGGCAGGACAGAGATGTGAGAGTTTTCGGGCCGAGTGGGAGGAGGGGGGGCTCTCCCGCCGCCAGCCCACCTGCTCGCCCCAGGCTGGACCTGGGCTTTCAGAGCAGCAGGAACTTCCCTTGCCATCCAGTGAGGGGCTGGTTAACTCTGGCACCCGGTGGGGGGCCCCAGGGGAGGGGCGCATTTTGCCCTGCTCCGTTCCTGGCCCAAATCGGCACGGCACCTGGGAAGGGCAGCTGGCCAGCCGCGTGCCAGTGTTACTTTAAAAATAAACCAGGGAAGAACGAGGCTTAAAAATAACCCCGGGGATGTGTGAGAAGCTAATTACTACCACAGCCCCCTGTCAGGGCTTTGGGGAGTGGCTGGGCCCCGTGGTGCCTGCGTGTCCCCTCTGCTCATCTCTTCCAGTTGGGAGCCGGGTCACAGCACAGCCGGGGGCGGGCAGGGCCTCAGAATCCGAGGTAGGAGCTGAAGGTGGCTCTGGGCCTCCCTGTAGGAGCTGAAGGTGGCTCTGGGCCTCCCTTCGTCTGGGTCAGGATGTAGGCAGGGTGGGGAGGAGAGCAGCCAGGCTGGGTGGAGAGTGACGTGGCCCAGGTCCCGGCAGGTTTCCTCTCTACCTTACTTATCTCTAGGCCTTGCCTCGTGACTTTCCGCTGGAATCATCTGGCTCCAAAAGGGACTTTGGGGTCCTGAGTCCCGCTCTTCTCTGGAGGCATGTGGTGGCAGCCAGGTGGCTCGTTTTGTCAGCTATGTCGCCCTATTTGGGACTCCTGACCACCGCTTCCCATGTGTCCCATTCTCTTGAGAAGAACTTTGAGGCCCGTCTTGATCCATCAGGGTAAGAATGCCTGGCCCTTCCAGCTGCCCACTCCTGGCTGCCTCCACGTGCATCTGTGGCCTGTGAGCTCGCATCTCGGGACCCTCAGTGCTAAGTGGGGACTGGACTGCAGCTGGGCCCGGCCTGAAGAGCCCCCAGCAGCAGCTGCGGGGTGGGCAGGAACCACACTCCCATCCCACATACCCGGGCTCCCCCAAGGCCCTTGTGCTTGCAGACCCCCCACCTTTGGGAAGAGGTGTGAGGACATCCTGCATTGACAGGGAGAGGGACACAGGGCCCAGCTGAGGACACAGCTGAGGACAGACTTGCCGGATCAAAGAGAAAAAGCAGAGCTCACCCAGAGGAGGGAGGCAGAGGCCAAGACTGCTGGAAGCCGGCAGAAACGATCAAAGGACAAGGATGGATGGGGAGGTGGGGCAGACGGGGCAGAGGGGGGAGGCAGCAGCAAGGAGAGACTGGCAGAACCAGGGGCCGGTTGGGGGGCTGCTGCACGACAAGCAGGGGCTTTGGGGGCAGATGGGCCTGGACTGGGTCCCTGGCTGGGAGCCCTGAGCTGATAACTGAGCTGGAACTTGGACCTCGTTTGCATAATGGACATAATGATAACTGCTCACGGGCCTCTGCAGGAGGGTTTGCGAAGCATTTATGAAAAAGGCCTGAAGACGGGGAGCCGTGACGGCCGTGTGTTCTCTCCCTTGCCTCTCTTGAAACCTGGTCCCTCTGTTCCACCTCCGGCTCCACAGATACAAAAGTCGCCCCTACCACCTTCTGCTCCCGGAACAAGCTGTTGAACGTGGCCCTCTGTTTTCATAGTCAGTGTCTCCCATGGCCGCCAGGCTGCCAATTGCCCTGGTGGTTTCCCTGCGGTCATCTGACTTGATTTCCCAGCAGCAGCTGGCAGCTGACAGCTCCCTCTCTCCTGAAACACTGCTCTTGGTCTCCAGGTTCCTCTCCAGTGTCTGGCAGGCCCCCTTTCCTGCTCTCCCTCCCTCCCTCCCCGTGTTGGGGGCGGTGGTGGTGCTGCTGGCCCTGGGCTTTTCTCCCCTGCTCCCCGCTCCTCCCAGGTGATCTCATCTAGCCTCGTGACTTTAAATATTATTTCCATCTGATAACTCCCAGATTTGTATTTCAGCCTTGACCTCTCCCTTGCGCTGCAGACTTGTCTATCTAACTGCCCACAGGGGCTGGTAATAAGCATCTGCAAATTAACTTGTATGTCTGAAAACAGAAGTTCTCGAATCTCATCTGTTTACCAAACCTGTTACTCTCCGGGTTTTACGTTCCGTCTCAGACAATGCTCACCCTCCATCCGGTTGCTTAGGTCAAAGGCCACCCCTGACTATCCTCTTTCCTTGATGCGTACAGTCCTCTCCCACCCTCCTCTTCCCCAACACACGCATCAGGTCCGGCCACTCTGCCCCAACACATGCCCTCAATCCACGCCTGCTCACCACGTCCACAGTCTTCACCTGGGTCCAACCTACCCTCATTCTCTCAGGTCACTGGAAGCCTGGCAGGTCTCCCTGTTTCCCTCTTGAATTACAACCACCTGACCTTCCCCAACCCCTACCACAGGGATCTGGTAAAAACTTTAGTCATATCACACAACACAGCGCTTAAAATCTTCCAGTGACTTCCGTCACACCTTGAGCAAAATCCAAGCTCTTGACCATGGCCTCCATGGCCCTGCAAGACCCAACCCTTCCACGCTTCCTCCCCCTGGCTCAGTATGCTGTAGCTCACTGCCCTTCCTGCGCTCTTCCTCAAACATGCCCAACTGTGGCCCACGGGCAACTTCGCATTTGCTGTCCCTCCCTCTTCTGCCCCCCAGAGGCTTTTCCTGATTTTTGCATCATATAGAACCCTCTGCCCATCCCTGTCTCTGCCACATCCTCTTGTTTTGCTGTCTCTTGGCACTTGTTACCAGTGAGATGACGTTGTTTATCTGTGACCGCATAGCCCTGGGTACACCTACCTACTTCCTCTCAACTGTAGACACTGTAAGGACAGGAGCTGAGTCTTTGGGGCCTAGAGCGGTGCCTGACACATGGAAGACGCTCAGAGAACCAGAGGGAGAGGAGGGATGACTGTGCGGGCATACTGAGGGAGTGGAAAGGGCTGGGAGGCTGGGTCTGAGGACTGGCTCTGTGAACTTCTGGTTCACTCTCCAGCTCCCTCCGCCCCCTCCCTGCATCTCCGTCTCCTCATCTGGAAGAGAGAAGTGTTGCACTGAATCAGTGATTCTCAAAGAATCCCGAGGACCCCAGGGCTCGCTGCGATGCCATCCACTGCCAAGCTGAGCCCTTGTTCTGCACAAGTATGCCAGCGTCAGCACCCTGAGCTCACCCTGCAGCCTCTCTCCTGGCCACCCCCTGTCAGACGGCGCTGGCTGGGGTCAGCCTGCTCCCAGCACCGTGACTGCCTCCCACACCCCACCCACGGACTACTGTGGGAGCTCCAGCTGGGGTGCCGCCCTTTCCGGTGGGAGGTTCCTGCATTCCAGCTGTCCCAGGGGCTGGGACAGCAGACTTGCTCTGCTGATAAGCGCGGCCTCGGCCACAGTCAGAAATGCTCTCTTTCCGAAAGGGGTGACTTGGAGGTCCTGTACAGAGCTCTATTCTTGGGACTGACACAGAGGAAGTCCCTCCAGGGCTCAGCCAGCATGGGGTGAAGTGGGGACAAGCATGTCACCCTGAGTAGTGTGCTTGTTAGGAAGGGCTGGAGGTAGAGGCCAGGAGCAGGTCCAACACAGACGGTCAGAGCTGTACGGGGGGCTCGGACACACCAGTCCGGTCCCTCACGGATAAGGCCGGGGGGATGTGACCTGCTGTGGGTCTCCCAGCCAGAGAACTGAGAAACATGGAGGGGATCGTGTGTCCCACTTTCCTTACTCAACTGCAGTAAGCTGTCGTTAGCCACAGCTCTGAGAAAGGACACATAGCCCACCTCCATGAACCCAGTGGCTGACTCTGAGGGGCAGGCAGGGGACCTCAGGGCCTCTTTGGTCCCACGGAAGACGAGTGTTTCCAACTCTGGGGCACTGAGCTGGGCGTGACACCCTAGGGAAGGAGGCCTGCCACTCAATTTGGGTCCAGGTTTCTCTCTCTCTGGCCCCACCTAGAGGTGGATCAAAGACCAAGGGCGGCCCCAGAGGGTCTTACCATGTTTAACCCTCACTGTTGGAAAACCCATGATGCAAGGTCATATTGAAGAGGGAGTCACATGGCTCAGCTGGACCAAAGCCCCCCGATTTGTTCGCAGGTGAGTGATGCTCACATGGCTGACGGGCCTCGCTGGGGCTGATTCCCTTCCCTGGGGTTAAGAGCAGCCTGAGAGCTAAAGTCGTGAAGGTGGAGCCTGTCCCTAGGACCCCACTAAGACTCCCAGTCCCCTTTACCTGGAGGGGGGGTGCCGCCTTCTCCTGGGGCCACCCACCGACTCCTGCTGTCTCCGCCACCTGGCTCGCCCCAGGAGCTTTGGCTTGCAAACTCCAAAGGTTCTTCTTTAGCCATCCCTTGAATGTTTCTTAAGTACCAAGGAAACCCAGAAAGAAAATGCTAGAGGCTGGCTGGCAAGTGGCCCAGCCTCCAAACTACAGAATGCTGATTCTAATAACTTCTCTTCTCTCCTGTGCTTCCCAAACCTGGCTGCAGACCCTTCGCTGGGGGACCCTAAAACTTCCAGGCTCCTGGGCTTGGCTCAGGCCTAATGAATTAAGTCAGGCCCTGACACCCATCACTCTGGCTCCAAACAACAGCTGTTACTGGGGACAAGTGTCCTACTCGGCACGCAGGGGCCATCTCACCTGTCCCTACACACTGGGAAGCAGGTGACTTGCCCAAGTGGCCCCTGGCAAAGCCCCCTCTCTCACTCACTGGCCACTCCTAAGAACCGTCACTCTGTTCTCATTTCTAGTCTTGGGCTCCCATCCTGTTCGGAAAGATGGCTTTGGCAAATGTGTGAAACTAAGGCCACCCAGTGACAACTGTCCTCCCCCCCCCCCCCAATATTTCCCTTTCTGCCCTCCATAGGCTGGCATCTGCAATGTCCCCACATCCGTGTCATGGGAATAACCCACCTTTAGCCACTGTGTAGGAGGCGAGGGCACTTGTGTTCTGGGGGAGAGGGTGGTTTAGGTTTGGGGAGGGGTCCTGATTTGACTCTTGCTCCCACATCACTGGCTTAGGATTGTAGGAAGTGACCTTATGCTCTCCAGTCTGGTTTCTTCATTGGCAAAGTGGGAGTAATGATACCCGTGATTCTGGGTCCACAGGACCCTCAGAAGAGATACTATATGAACAAGTGCTTTATACGCCAAGGGCTGTGCGTGCTTTACACATCCCTGTTCTGCCACTTGCCAGCAGTGTGCGTTTGCACACCCTCCCTAACTCCTCCGTGCCTCAGGGTCCTGGTCTGTAGAATGGGGATTGTAACAGTGCCACTGGCTGTGAGGATCACATGAGGTGATCGTTGTCACAGGCTCAGCCCAGAGAAACCTCCCAGCTAATGGCAGCTTTGGTTCCTAACCGTGGAAACTGAGGCAGGCTCTGTGGGGAGTGGCTGCTTCTCATCAGGTCTAAGATCAGGACGGAACGGCCCAGGGCAGACCCCCCTGGTGCATCAATCGGAGGCTTCCTCCTGCCTGTGACTGCCCGCACCCCCGCTTGCCCCCAAGGTCCCAGGGAGCCCTTCTACAGGGAGAACAGCCCTCAGATGTTTCTGAGATGGTTATTTCTGCACTGGGGCTGTGGTCGGGAGAGGCCCTACACATTCTGAAGGGGTCTGAGAGCTGGGGTCTGGGGCTGTCCATGCAGAAGATGTTCACACAGTGTTGTGTGACAGTATCATCTCCTTCAGTTCAGTGCTGCCCTGGGGCTCCTGCATACCATCCATAAAACTGGATTTGGTCTGGGCTCCCGAGTGGTCCTGTGGCCCAGAAAAGGAAGTGTGGTGACAGGAGGGAGGGACTTCCCTGGGGGCTGAGGTCTGCTGGGTGACCAGGGCGAGGGTGAAGGGAGACAGTCGGGATTCAGGTTCATGACCCTGTGGTTCAACTGGAATCCTGGGGGCACCCACTTGTTCAGCTGTGTTTTGGGGCACCCTCGGGTTCAACCAAGGTCATGGAGGTACCTGCTATTCAATTAAGGTGATCCACTGGTTCATCCAGGGTCATGGGGCACCCAGTGGTTTAATCAAGTCCACCCACCAGAGTCCAGAAGTTACCCCTCTAGGATCTGTCCTTGCCACCTTCCTTGGGTACATTCATGCCCCTCAGACTGTCTCATGCTATTGCCTCATCCAGAAAGTTCTCACTGCCCATCGTCACCTACTAGGGTCCTCACTCCTCATTCAAGCTCCCTCAAGTGCTACCTGCTCCAGGAAGCCTTCTCAGATCCCTATTTTGAGTCACTTTACTAGGATTTAGCATGGATAACATTCAGCTTGTGGTTTCAGGATGCCACTGGACCAGAGGCTCCTTGGGGCAGGAGCTGGGTCTTAGTTTTCTATTCTTTTGGTGGCAAGTACCGTGCCTAGCACTCAGGAGACCTCAGTGATTTTTGGTAAACCGAACTGAAATGAAGGCTAAAGACAGTTCTATTTGGAAGGTGATCCGGAGGCCCTGGGGGCCCCCAGGACACGGCTGAGTCCACTTTGGGTACTTGGGCTCTCCAGGCTGCCCCCTTAAAGATTAAGAAATCAGAGCATCTCAAGGTCGGGAAGAATTTTAAAAGCCATTTATTTTAGTCCCCAATGATCTTTTTAATGTATCTACTTGCCTTAGGTATTAATCAAACACTGATCTAGGGTTGCTGCTGGAAAGACTTCCAGCTTGTCTGTCCTGATGGTCTACTCTAGCCACGACCGTCATGTAAGCCAATTCCCTGTAATATATCTCTTCTACTGGTTCTGACTGAACCCTGACTGATACAGGCATCCTCTGCAGCTTGCCCATCCAGTGTCTTCTTGTATGCTTCCTGTGATGGGGAGCTCACCGCCTCTCAAGGCAGCACAGTCCATCTTTGGTCAGCTGCAACTTTAACAAGTTCTCATTAGATTGGACTTAATCAAGTCTTTCTATGGATTCTACCCCCTGGAGCTGGTTCAACCCCTTGGGCCCAAGCAGCCTGAGGTCGGGTCTTTAATCTTGCAATAGCCCAGCAAAAATTTGAAGGCAGCATGCATGCTTTCCACGCCTGTCCCCATCAAGTGTACCTCATTTGACATGCTCTTCCCTTGCTCTGTTTCCTAGGTTGTTGATGTCTCTCTTAAAAGTTTGGCCTTCACCTGCCAGCTGCATGCATTCCACACTGTCGCTTATGGCAGAGTCAGTGTATCTAGTAGCCAGAGGACCTTGGGCCTGGGGACCTCCGTGGGCCCTAGCTGTCTGGATCCCAGCCCACAGGAAGCTGGGGTTCTTAAAAGAAGAAATGCTCCCAAACCTCTTCTTCTAATGGGGACTGGAGGCTGCACCGCCCCTTGGGACTATGGGTAGTCTCCATGAGGGAGAAGCCAGTTTCCCACTTGGTCATTTAATCTCCAGGGCACCCATTGTCCATGGACCTAAGGAGCTTCCAGGTGGATGAGCTGAGGACAGCAGACACCTGTTTTCAGGCTTTCCCAGGGGGACAAGCCCTTCTTCACTCCCCTCCTCACTTTCCCCCACCTGCGTGACCGCAAAGCTCGGGGCCCCACCTAGGCTCCACGGAGGGCTCCTGTCCTGCGGGGCAAGCCGCAGCCCCGCTCCGGCCTCAGAGTAGGGATCCACCGGCTCCGAGGCCATTGGCTCTGATGCTCCACAACCAGATATCTAGGGATTTTTCCAGTTCTACACACTCTCGTCCTTAAAACCACAGTCTACACCTCATGTCTATTCCCAGGTCTCCAGGTTGTTTAGATCCTTGCTGCTCAAAGTGCGGACAATGAATTAACAGCATCAGTGTCCCCTGGGGGTTTCTGCATTTCTAAATGCAGAATCTCAGGCCCCCGCTCCAGACCTACTGGTTCAGAATCTGCGTTTAAATAAGATCAACCAGGTCTTTCCTTACACAGCGGTGTTTGCAAACCATTAGTGGCTCCACATTGCTGAGCAGGGCTTCTTTAGTTCCCCTGCAGAACATCTCTTCTGTAGAGATGGGAAGACTGAGGCACACCAGGGAAGTGTCTGCTCCTCCTGTGAGTTCAGGGGCAGCAGAAGCGAGAGAGAGCTGGAAGGATTTGTCTAAAGAGAAAGAACCCCGTTTCTAGCTCCCAGGCCTGGCTCCTGCTTTGAATTGCCAGCAGCCGTGTGTGCCCTCACTAAGGAGTCCTTGTGTGTCACTGGGAATCAGGGACAGTGAGGAGGCAGGTTTTGTGGGGGTGGAGGGTGGGAGGCGGGCCCCCGCCTGGCAGGGATCCCAGGAGGCCACAGGACCAGGAGGACTGGAGCTGTTTGCTCTAGATGGCAGCGGAGGCCGGCTCTGGACAAGGGGAAGGGGAAGGTGTGACTTGTGGCAGTAGCCTGGGGTGGGGTGGCTCCAGGTGAGGGTGCGGGATGCGTCTCCGGGAGCTGCCTGGGACCTCAGTTTCGGGACAACGCAGTTGTCCACAACGAGGAATTGTGGACAAGTGGGGACGCAGCGGCATCACTGGGACCCTTGACTGCTCTCTCCACGGCGACAACAGCCTAGAAAGGCATTTGTCATGTGGCTGTCTGATGGCCAGAGGCTAACAGGCGGGTCAGGAGGAGACCCAGGGCAAGCAGAGCAGTCTGGCTGGCAGCTTGCTCTTTTATTTAAGAGCCTGCGGGGGGGGGGGGGGGGGGGGGCGGTGGGGGGGGGGCAAGAACACCAAGGGAGGCTCCAAGGCCAGCTCTGACAATAACTGCAGCCTTGACCATGCCCCTTCTCCCATCTGGATTTTAGTTTCCACTCTGTAAAATAAGAGGGTTGGAGCTAAAATTCTGATTTCTCTCTGGGCTAAATACTCTTGAGGGCTAGAGATCCCGAAGCTGAGGCCACAGCTGGACCCTGGCACCCATCCGACATCATTTGTGACGTGCATACAGAAGGGGCAGCAGACGTTCCAGGGGCGGGGGTGCTGGGGGGCGGGGAGCTGCATGGCTCTGTGAAAAGATACTCCCTACGGCCCTGGGAGTGAGCCCTGGCACTATCATTTTATATTTGTAGGGTCCCGGGCCAATTTTGGAACCTCTCTGAACTTCCCTTTCCTTGCCGGGAACAGAATGATAACGCCTGCCCTCTCAGGGCGGCAGTGGGAATGCAGGCTGTGACAAGTGCCCCAGACACTGCCTGACGTGTTATGGACACACATCAGTTCCCTGCATCCAGGGCAGGGATGGGGGGTGAGGGAGTGCCCATCTGGGTCTCTGATAATGATCTCCGTCAGAACCTGGGTCTTTTCCCTTGCTGCTGGCTGGCTGGCTGCAGGGAAATCATTTTACGTTTTTTTTTTTTATTACAAAATTGACTCGCAGATTCACCGTTTGTGCTGCCAGCTGAAAGCTGTTTATGGTGGTGATTTGCACTACACTCATCTGTGCTTGTTTATGTTTTCTTTGAAAATAGTTATTGTGTTTGTCCTGTCCCCACTGTGGCCAGGCGTGTGTCTTCTATTTCTGTCCTATTCTTGCCCCCACTCCCTCCGTGTCTCCAGTCCCCCACCGTGATGGGTGGGAATGGGACCCTTAGGTAGGAGGCATGACAGTCAGAAGGACCTCTGATCAAATACACCCTCTTTGTAGATGAGGAGACTGATGGTCACAGAGGATCAGCAGCTGGGCTAAGTGGAACTGAACTTCTGCTTCCTCGCTCCAGTCCAGGGCAGGTTCTCCCACTACTGTGTGCCTCACTGTCCTTAGCTGGTTTTCTGCAGGGTCTGCCTGCTCAAAGGAGGGAGCGTTGCCTCTGAGCCTGGATGTCAGGTGGACTCCAGTCATGGGTGAGGATCTGGAAAGCCTGGGCTGGGAGAGTGGGATCAGGAGAATAAAGGGAAGGAAGGATGTGGCAGCCTCTGGTCCCCAACCCCCTGTCCCCTACCTGTTAGGAGGGAGCAGAGGTGGCTGTGGTCTTGGTAATCCTTGGGAAACCAAGCAGTTCCCTTCTGTGTGGGGAGTATTAGTAATCATACATGAAAATAATGTTAATTGCACTAATCATTGTAGATGTTGCTTATTAAGTACCTGCTCTGTACCAGGCATTCCTTTATATTATCCTTTTAATCCCGGGAGGCAGATATTCTTCTCCCCATTTTGTAAATGACAAAACAGGCTCAGAGAGACTAAGTAACTTGCTCAAGATCACATAACTAGTGGTGGGGGGTGGGGAGGTGAGTGGAGAGGTGGGTCGAGAAACGAACCCAGGCGCTCTGGCCCACCTTCCTACACTGCCACGGAAAAGGCAGAGGGGTGGCCTGTGGGCAGGGAGGAGGGAATTGCCGATTGAAAGTGGGCGGTAGGACCAGTCCAGGCTGGGCTGCCCCTCCACGCCACCCCAGCAAGCCAACGGAGGCCTGGGAACAGTGGAGTGATAAGCAACCAGAGGTCTCGGTGCTAAGAGAGATGGTGGGTCGTGAGGGGAATAGGCTGGGGTGATGGAGGGAACTCCAGTGGGGGCTCCCAAAGACCTCGGTTCTAATCAGGGTTGTACCTGCACCTCTCTGGGTGTTTGGATGACTGCTGATGTCTCCTTTCACTCTTTTATCGGAGGGCTCTGGGATGTAGAGGGTGGCAGGTCACTTGTGTACTTTCCTCCTTCTTGGAAAGATGTAAAAAAGTACAGGTTCCTTCATGAGCTGCCTGCTTGAGTTCACAATCTAAGGACTCCCAGGCCACGTGGTGGGTGATGGGAGCCTGCGCTCAGCTGAGAACAGGCCGGAAGCTGAGGAGAGAGCAGAACAGAAGGTTTTCTGCCCCAGCTCCATCAGCTAATCAATCACCTGGCCTCTCGTTGCCTTAGAGCCCCGAGGATTATGGGGGCCCACATGGGAGCACAGCACCTGTGAGCCCGCGGCAGTCTCAGCTGGGGCCCGGTGCCGGGCACCGCTCTGCCACGTGGTCTGGGTTGGTCAGCGGCCGGGGTGCAGGGAGCAGCAGGCTGGCTGCGGGGCGCTGGAGTGAGAGGCACTCGCCTGGGAAGGGATTTGCCAGGGGAGAAGACAAGCCTTGTCGCCTCAGTGCCCTCAAGATCTAAGGGTCTGGACTGGGTTCTCGAAGTTGGGAAAGAACTGGCGGAAAACCCAGGGCCTGGGAGTCAAAGAGGCCCAGCTGAATCTGGGCAGGTGCCATACTTTCAAGTCACAAGGCCATGGGTGAGTCATCTACACACAGAGCCCTGGGTTCCTCTGCTGAAAAGCGGGGGTCACATAATGCTCCTCTGGAGGGATTGGTGAGAGAATCCAACGAGAGGGTGTAGAGCCTGACAGAGTAGACAAGAAATCGTGGCCGCTATTATTATTGTTGCTGTTACCGCTCCTAGTCATAATATTAAGTAAAGAGTCATCCTGGACAAAGGAGCAGAGACCGGGGAGTCAGGTTTTGCTAACTTCTGGCTGTGTGACTCCTGTCACCTCTCTGGTTCCTTATCTGTAAGAGGAGGGGGTGGCACGAGCTGATCTTGAGTCCCCTTCCAGCTCTGACAGCCTCTGGGCTATGAATAGATGGGGCTGGGGCCCCGGAGGAGTTTAATGACTCAACAGCTAGAGAGGTTAAGCTTTCCCAGAAAAGAGTTTCCATTTGCGTTTGATGAACTTAGGGCACAACAAAGGAAGGGTTTCCTGGCTGGGAGGCCAGGGACGAGGGAGCTGGAGGAATCCTTGCAGCTCATGGAGACTGTGACTAACCAGGTGAATGACTAACTCAGACCCTGCCGACCCTCGACCAATCAGGGCTGCCCAGGAGCGCCCTGCAAGCTGGCATCACTGAGCACGTCTTGGCCATGCCAATTTCAGCTGGCTCCGGGCTTCACAGCATATGGAAGCAGAAGAAGCAGCCAAGAGACCGGCAGGGAAAGAGCACTGGGCTTGGAGTCAGAAGACCTAGCTTCTTGCTCTAACTCTGCTGCTCACTAGCTGCGTGGCTTTGGGGGAGTCCCTTCCCCTACTTTCCCTTCCATGTCTTCATCTATGCCACGGAGCTAACGATGCCTGCCCTGGCAACTTTCCTGAGTGGGGAAGGCTGAGATTCAAGAGGTGAGATGGGAGTGCAGTGTGATCACTAAGTGGCAGGTTCTGTCATTTTCCTATCCCAGTGTGAGTCCTGGTGCCTTGAGAGCCCTATGTGGGTCTCCAGAGGGATCAGGTGGACAGAGGCTATTGCCTTTGAGTTTTGGGTCAAGATCAGCTTAATATAGGGCCCATTCCAGCCATCTGATCACAGCCCAGACAGGCTTTTCTTAGAGCAGAGCCCCTGTGGACTGTTTCCAGCCAGATGGCGTAGCCAGAGAGAGAGGTGACAAAAAGCCAGGGATGGCTGGGTGGGGCAGGAAGTGGGCAGTGCCTTTCTGGGGCCCCCACAGAACTAGGGTGGTGCTTTGATGCTGTCTTTCCTCTTGCCCAGCACTGTATCAACAAATATCACCAGAACTGCACTCTGTCTGCCTCTACCCCCAGCTTTTAGCATCTCTCTTGGTAAGGACTACAGGCACTTTGGGAAATGGCAGGGATAGAGGGGAAGGAGGACACTCTTTCATTTCTGCACACCTTAAGCCCATGGATAGCATTCTCTGAGTGCTCACGCATGGGGCAGGGTACTGTGCCGGCACTGGGAGAACAGAGATGGGAACCACAGGGCCCTGCCCACGTGGAGGTCAATTCAGTATGTGGTCAAAGAGGCAAAACACATCCCCTAAAATGTAAATGACCATGCCCACACTGGGCAAGAGAGCCCACACTGTGTCACCCAGGTTGTCGTGACAGTAAGTCCCGTAGCTGTCTAGAGTGGTGGCCTGAGATGGTCTGGAAGACTTCAAGGAGGAAGTGGGATCTGAGCTTGACTTGCAAGATTAGCTTGGACAAGGTAAATAGGAGACCGAGAGAAAGGTGTGCCAGACAGGCACGCTTAAGGTGTTCTCAGGAGACAGACCGCATGGCTGCAGTGGAGGAATCATGCCAGTAAGAAGTGAGAAATGAAGTCGGACATAGAGTTGGTGCCAGGTATGAAGGTCCTTAAAATTTGGGATAAAGAGCATGGGCCAGATTCCACGGGCAGCTGGAAGTCACTGAGGGCTCTGAGAGGGTATTGGTATGGTCAGAGCTGCACTTTGGGGAGACTCTTTCTGGCGGCATTGTCCAGGGGCGCTCGCTCCATGGGAGAACGAAGCTGCAGGCAAAGTCAGTTGGGAAGTTACTTGTGGACCTAGGGACCACAGGACTAAGAAAGGGGACACATAATCAGAGGCACCACATGGGGGAAGAGATGGGGGGAAGGCCTAACTTGCTTGTTCACTGCTCCTGAAACCTTGGCAGGTAGCAGGGAAGTGGGGAGGGGAGGCTTCTTTTTGGGCAGATCTGAGTCCGACTATTCTGCCCTGTCAGCAGGACTCAGAGGTACCCCCATCCACTCCGGGGGCCCTTTTCTTCCTCTTCCAAGAGGGGAATGCAGAGACTATATAGCAGAGTTCCCCATGGACCCCAGAGAGGAGTGGAGCCTTGGGACACAGTCCCAAGTGGATAGACTGCAGGAAGAGCATCAAGTCCTGCCTTTTACTCCCTCAACTTCTGTGGACTCCCAGGGAAACACTGCCATCTTGTCATGGGCTATGCCATGTGGCAATGAGCCCCTGGGAGCTCAGCCAAGGCAAGGAGGGGGACCAGAGAGAGGAGAAGGAATGGGAAGGATCGAGGTCTGGAGACATCCCAATGGGCTTTGGGGGAAGGTGGGCTGAGAGCATGCCAGGACTAGGAGGGATGCTTGAGATCATTTCGGCCAACCCCTGATTGTGTGGATGTGAGCCTGAAACCCAGACAGGAGAAGGGACTTGCCCAAGGTCATATAGTGGGAAAAGTGATGGAGCTGGGCTGGAATCACAGAGTCCTGGGGAGCAAGTAAGGTGTTTACTCCTATCTGGACACTTTTGAATAGCACGTCAAGGGCCTCTCTGGAGATCCCTTTCCTGGGTATCCATTCGTGTGCTTTGTGTGTACGTGTGCCTGTGTATGTCCTGTGTGTGCTTGTGTGTGCACCTGTGTGTACATGTGCCCGTGTCTATGTTGTGAGAGAGTCTGAGTGTGTGTGTGTGTGGCCTGCTGCACCGCTGTTTGGAGAAGAGAACCGAGGCCATTCCTGCGAGGTGACTGTTTTCCTGGGACAGCAGAGAAGGCAGACAGCTGGATCTGGCTTCCAGCATCAGATTTGCTGCCCTAAGAAAATTAAACGCACTGGCTGGCTTTGCCCAAACTCTGGGATCTGGACACACACACGCGCGCGCACACACACACACAGACACACACGCACACACACACACACACACACACACACACACACACACACACACTCCAAGCGGCACTCACTGAAGCAGTTACGGGTTGTTTCAGGCACCGGGAGTAGGCGGGAGTGCCGCGGAGTGCCAGAGTACCTGCATCCACACGTCTCCCTGGAGCCCTAGCCTGTGTAGACACGCCAAGGTGCGGAAGCCCATCTGCCAGGGACACGGAGGAGTCGCGCGCTCCCCGCCGCTCTACACTCAGCTCTCTGCTCCAGGGCCTGGCCCGGCCACACCCCTCCTCCCCAGCCTCCGCCGGTCGTTCCTGCCCCTCTCACACACTTCAGAGTCCCTTGAGGCCCTCGCGCAGCCTGGCAGGGACAAGTTAGGGCTGGCCCGGCCAGAGAGTCAGGTCCGGAGCCAGGAATCGACGCCTCCCCCGAGTCCTGTCCCCGCGGAGCAGACAAGCCAGGCTGAACTCGGGTTTCTGGCAGCGCGGGGTTCGGCGCCTAGACCCTCTCCGGGGGATCCCCCCAGCCCTGGCCGGCTCGGGACTACCCCGGGACACGGCGCCCAGCCCCCGGGTCCCCGCCCCCCGTCGGCGAGTAGTTACCGATGGTGGTGATGACGGTGATGGCGAAGTAGAAGGAGCCGGCGAAGCGCCACTGCACGCCGGCCTTGTGCGGCTTGAGGCGCAGCACGACGCGCTCGAGCTCCTCGTAGCCGCCCTGGCTGAGGTTGTAGCGCGCCCGCAGCTCCTGCTGCCGCAGCTCCAGCCGCTGCCGCTCGATCATCTCGGGCTCCGACTCGAGCGCGTCGAAGACCGCGGCGCCCACCAGCAGGTAGGTGAAGGTGCACACGATGAGCGCCAGCGTGCGCACGTTCTGCCGCTTCATCGTCCCGCCCGAGCCGCCGCCGGCCCCCCGGCGCCCCCGGCCCGCGCCCCGGCCCCGGCCGCCGCTGCTGCTGCCCCGGAGGCGGCCTGGGGCATGGCTGCGCTCGCCTCTCCCCGCGCCGGGCACCCGCTCCGCGCCCCGGGGCCGCCGCCGCCAACGCCGCCGCCGCTGCCGCCGCGGAGCTGTCCCTTCAGCACCACCCACCGCCCTCCTCCGCCCGGCCCCGCTCCCGCCCCCCGCCCCCCGCCCGCAGGCCGCCTCCTCCCGCCAGCCCTCCCGCCCAGCCAAATAAGGACTGGGGAGACGCGCCGAGGGAGGGAGGAGGGGGGCTGGCGGAGGGGGAGGGGTGGGGGAGCGAACGGGAGAGCCGCGGAGAGACCGGGCAGGACCGAGGGAGAGAGACCCAGGGAAAGAGATAACTAGGCACAGAGAGAAACGCCTCTAACTACAGAGAAAGAGAGGAAAAAGAGGCAGAGGGGGGTGTGACAGATAGGGAGATAAAACCAGAGGTAGACTCACAGACACAGTAAAAGAAGCGGTAGGCAGAAAAATACAGAGCGAGAGAGGCAGAGAGCGAAAGATGGAAACAGAAAGAGCGACAGAGACAGGGAGACCTGGGTAGCTGGAGATAAATTGATGACGGAAAAAGAAGAGCAAGGAAGGGAAAAGGAACGGGCAGAGCGACCCCCACCCCCAGCCTCCACCGAAATCACAGCATGCTTTAACTGGAAGGGACCTTGGGCCTCGCTGTCCTGCCCTTTATTATGTCGGTGAGGAAACTGAGGCGCAGAGAGGTCGAGTGACAAGCAAGGGCACACCGTGAATTAGTGCCAGCACTGGGACTCAGCCAAGCTTCCCTCCGCCCAGGCCACACCCCCCACCCTGCGCCGGGCCACCGCTGTCTTAGAAACAGCAGGGCGCAGCTGTGGACCTAGGCACGGTGGGCCAACACCCAAGGGAAAGCCCTGCTCTCATGAAATGTGACCCTTCCCAGGTCAGCATGGCTCCTGGAACTGGCTGAGAAAGCACAGGCTGGGAGGCTAGGCCGGTAGCACTCAATCCCAGGCTCTCCTCCTCTGCTCCCCCCGCGGTTATCCGGCTGTCCAGACATCCATAGCCCCTGTCCTGCACCAGTGGGCCAGCCTGGGCTTGGGATGGGCTGCCAGAGAGAGCACTGGACATCAACATCAGGCATCCCACCCGAACAGAATAGGGCAGCCGGAGCCCAGACCAGGCTTGCTGAAGACCAGGAGGCCTCCCTATGCCTCAGTTTCTTCTTCTGTCAACATGGTGGCAGTGGTGGTGAGGAGGCGCAGGCTGTGGGACCTCAGATGAGGCGTCACTGCCCCTCTCAGAGTCTCACTTCCTTATCTCCTCGATGAGGTGCCGTGGCAGATGATCCCGCAGGCCTTACTTAGCTTCAAACAACTCCAGACTTGGATGGGCTGAGTGAGCAGAATGATCGGAATGCAAATCCCATTGCCAAGGAGGGTCAGAGAGTCTTTCACGGGACCCTGGCACGGGCCATGAGGAGAGACAGGATGGAAGAGGCCCCAGGCCCCTGACTGGGGGTAGGTTGAGGAGGCAGCCATCCAGAAGCAGGAGTGCCATCTGCCCACATCCGGGCCTGACCTGTCACTGTTGAGCCTTTTAATGCTTCTCTGAGGGAGACCACCAACCCACTGCTTCTTTCAACCATTCATCCAAAGAGTATGTATCAAGCATCTGCTGTGTGTCAGGCTAGGCATGTTACATGTATTATCTCTAGTCTTACCACCATCCTGAAAGGTGGGTATGGTTATGTCCATTTTATAGATAGAGAAACTGAGGCAAAAGGCAGTGCAGAGAATTGTCCGAGGTTGTTCGGCAGGAAGGGACTTCAGTCTGCCTTCCAAACCCATTCTCTTCTCCATAATGACTCCTGGACCCTCAGGTTTTTTTCACCTGTAAATGGGATAGGTAATCATACCAGAGTCATTGATCTGACACAAACTTCCTGGGCCCATACCCTTGGTCGTTTACTCAGCCCCTTTCAGGCCTTCCCCCTTGGCATCTTCTGGCTCCCTAGAAGACAAGAGCTGCTTCTCCTGGCTTCCTAGGGGTGAGGGTGCAAGTTAGGTTCCATCCTCCTGGCCACACTACCCCAGAAGCCAACTCCCCCAAAGCCAGTCTAGATGAACAAGGCTCAAGAGGCCCGGTTTTCAGTGTGAAAGACTGTGTGTCCAGGGTCTGCTTGCTTCTGGCTGCCAGGCCAGGCTGCTAGGCAGATGAACGGTGATATTATGAGTGAAAGAGCTTTGGAAAAGGGAAAAAGCTCTCTTTAGGGGCAGAGCATTTATTATTAATTATGATGAAGCTTGTTCTCATAGCACTTCAGAATGGGAAGGACCTTTAAAGATCAGCTAACCTGATCCTCTCATGTTACAGATGAGGAAACCGAGGCCCAGAGAATAGGAAGGGGGTTGCTCAGGGTCACACAGGGAGTGAAAGGGGGCCAAGACTTATGTCCCGTGGCTGGGGTTTCTCCTGTAGCCCCCATATATATGGGATCAGAACACCTGCTGCCAGGGGAACACAACACATCCACGGCATGCCTGGAGCCCAGGAGGGAAGCTCGGTTCTCACTCCCCTGCCCCTTTTCCCTTTCTACTCTTCAGGAGGGGAGACTGGTTGGTGGGGAGCGATGCTGGTGCCGGTCTAGATTTCTGAGAAGGCCCTGGGTCCTGCAGACAGGAGTTCCATCAGCTCACCCTTGACCTAGGTGGGATAGGGCCAAAGATCTAGAAGCCTATACCTCTCCCTCTGTCCAGGACTCCTGTGACCTGCCTGTACGTCCCCACCCCTGATGGGGCTGCCTCACCTTCTGCCCAGGGCCAAGTGTCAGAAAGCACCTCTATCAATCCTGTCTTTTATAAATGGCAAAATCTGCTCAGCGATGGCTTCTCCATGCTCTATTTTTTCCCACTCCATTGGTGACTCCAGTGGAGGAAGCCTTGGGCTGGTTAGAAAGAGATATTTTACATCCCTCCAATCATTATACTGGTCAGCCTCATGTGTGATTATTTTCTGGAATCTGCTGCAGCGTAGAGAACATGGGGCAGAGAGTTGGGGGGCCTGGGCTGGGGTCCCGTCTCTTCTACCTGCTTCCCTTGGGACTCAGGGCCAGTCACTCTTTTTCCCTGGGCCTTGGTTTGCATGTCCATAAATGGAGTGGTTTGGACCAGGACATGTCTCTGCTCCCTTCATTTATAACATCCCATGACCTTCCTGGCCCGCTTCTGCTTCGCTAGTTATTCCAAGAATCAGGTGAAAAGATTTAGTCACTGCTTTTAGGACTTTAGTTTGTGAGGAAAAGGGCGCAATCAGAGGTAGGATAAATGGTACAGAATTCAACTATCATTCGTTGCTGCGTATTATTATGCACTCAACATTATACACATATTATTTTCCAGCTTTATCTTCCACACCATTCCTCTCTAAGCTCTAGACACATCTAAGTACTTTCATGCTTTACTTCTGACTCATGTGGCTCCCATAAGCTGGGATGTTGGTACTTCCTCGACTCCTCCATTTTTTATCTATTGAACTCCTGTTCAGGCTTCAAGACCCAACTCAAGGGCCACTCTCTCTGTGAAGCACTCCCCAGTTACCTCCAGTCAGAACCCCCAGCACCTTTGTGCTGCCATAGCACGTTGTCGAAGCTGCAATTCAGCAGACGTTCCTCTTACCTAGTAGATCGATCAGTTCTTTAATATCTGTCTTCCCCACTGGCTCATTATCTTCTCCAGGGTGGAGTCCCTTCTTGTGCCACGCCCCGCCGCAGTGGGGAGCTCGGTGCTTTGCACATCAGAGTTGCTCTTATGTTTGTCGTGTATTCAGTACACGGTGAAGTCCTTAAAGCCTCCTACACCTGCGGGGATAGAGATCGGTGTCAGCGGGGACAGGAGCACGGACAGCAGAGTCTGGAGGGAGAAAAATCCACGCAATTTGCTTCTGTGACTCTTTGCCAACAGACACTTCTAAAGTTGGAGCAAGCCCTACCTGGCTTAAGGAGAGAAGGCAAGACCCATGTGAGTGTCCTAAGGCCCAAGGAAGCATGTGGAGAGGGCACTGAAGTGGAGTCCAGACATCTGGAGTTTGGTCCCAGCTACAACCAACTACCAACTAGCTGGTGGACTTGAGAGACTCACATCGCCTCTCTGTGCCCCAGTTTCCTTTTCTGTAGAATAAAAGAGTTGCTTATCTCAAAGGGTCCCCTCCCTCTGACATTTTGTGATGTTAATGACAGACTTGGCCCTATGATTAACAACTGCTCATCCTACAATGGCCAAGAATGTGGTGTGAGGGATGAGGGGCCCAGGGCCCTCTCTGTCCATTGTTTTCCAGAACCAGGCCCCCATCCTTGGCCAGTTTGGCTGGAGGATGGGGGAAAGGGGTGAGGTAGGGAGTAAAAAGGCCGACCCTGACTCAGACAAGCTCAGGTTCAAATCCTGACCCTATTCATTACTAGCTGGAACGGAGCCTCCCATGATATTCTGGTCTGTCTTGTCTAGACCAGACCCTAGGCTCCTGCAGAGCAGGGATAAGGCCTTGGGATAGGGTCCCTGGTTTGCTGTAGGAAGGAGTATCCAGAACCATCTCGAGATCCAGCTAGATGGAGGCCTGAGAACGGGGAGGGGCCTGGTGGGCCCAGGAGCTGCAGCACAGACGGGGACACGGTTGGTGGAGGGCGGCACCAGAAATCGTGGCCTCTGATGGCCGGGGGCCGGTTGATCGGATTCAGGGCGCTTCGGGTACGACTGAGGTGTTTCTTGGTGTATCCCTGAGGGAGAGACACAGAGGATTAGTCTGGATTTACAGAGCGTAACCAGTCCCAGTGCAGCCGGCTTGCATTTGTCAAGAGACACTATTTATTTAACATCTCAAGCCCAAACCAAACACAAAAGGCAGCTGTTCACAAAGGAGAGGCTGTGGGAGCCGTTGGGGAGAGAGCGCTGTGCTAGGGGGTGGACACCTGGCTCTGTCTTAGTCCTGCCCCAGATGAGCTGGGTGAGCAGCTCTGCGTACAGACTTGCCTGTCCTATTAGTGAGAGTGGGAACCAACCGGTCTTCCCGGAGTGGCTGTGGGGGGTCAGGCTTGCTTCGTTGTTCATTCACAGAAAACCTGCTCCAAAGTCTACAGTCTCCACGTTTGGCGAATCCCTTCCCTCTAGAGAGGGCTTCCTTGTTGGTCTCCATCTCTGGTCCTGGATACCACACTGAGATGAGCCTCCTGGCATGTGTGTCCTTGAGGACCTGTGGAGAAACTGCATTGGGACGCATACCCACAAGTGTCCCTAAACACGGCCAGGCTGTCCTCAGTGCATCTGTCTTGGTATTTACTCTCCCCAGCAATGCACAGGTTTGCCTACTTGGCCCTCACTTCCCTTTTTTCAAAAAAAATTTTAAAGTTTATTTATTCATTTTGAGAGAGAGAGAGAGAGCGAGAGAGAGCATGAGCTTTAGTGGGGGTTGGGGAGGGGAGAGAAAGAATCCCGAGCAGGCTCTGTGTTGTCAGCTTGGAGCCCTATGTGGGGCTTGAACTCCTGGACCGTGAGATCATGACCTGAGCCGAAAT
Organism: Panthera leo; assembly: GCF_018350215.1. Lineage (NCBI taxonomy): Eukaryota > Metazoa > Chordata > Mammalia > Carnivora > Felidae > Panthera > Panthera leo. Next base: position 118,656,738 of record NC_056681.1, read on the forward strand.
CAAGAGTTAGACACATAACCAACTGAACCACCTGGTGTGCTCCTGATTCACTTTTGTTTTTGCCATTTGTATGCCTCCCTATTTTCTACTAATTTCCCACTTCTCTCCTTTCCCTTCTCCCTTTAACACCTTCCTCTCTTCCACACTTGGGTCAGGGGCAGTGAGCAAAGCCCCCAATACTGGGGGTCTTGGGCAGGCCAGCAGGTGATGAGAGAGGTATGGGAGAAAACCAGCCACTGTTCTCCAGCCCGGGGAGTGTGTGTGTGTGTGTGGTGAGAGGAGACTGTGAGTATTAGACTTTTGGCTTTGGTCCTAGTCTTCCCTTCTTCCATCTTCCGGTCCTTCTTTTCCCCTCCACTCACATCCTCTCTGTGTTTGGCCATGGCTCCAGAATAGTTCAAGCTAGAGGAAACCTTAGACCATGCAGTCCGATAAGGAAACAGGCCCAGCGCGGGGAGAGAGCACCTCACAGACTGTGGGCCAGAGCTGGGACTCAAGCCCTGCTCTCCTGACCTCCGAGCCTTTGGCTGCAGGGTAAGTCCCTAGACTTGCTTCCTTCCCATAGCAAGAATTAAGTCCCTGAGAGCCTGTCCTCTACAGAGATTCTGGACTGGCCATGGCCTGTATTTCCCGACAAACATGTTGCTGCTAAGGAAAAAAGAGAGTCTGAAGATCTAGTCAACATCCTCACAAATCTTGAAATCCTTCTTTGCAGGTTTATAGCTTCTGAGAAACAAGCAGAAGCAGCCTTGTCTCAGGACCAAACGCAATAATTATAATAGCACTTGCAATGATTAATCAGCCAGTGAGTATTGAGTGGCGCCCGTGAGCGTGCACAGCAGTGTGTGTGCGCATGTGTGTGTCCAGGTCGGGGTGGGGGGAGGGGGAGAGCAAGAGAGGTGACTTTACTTCCAGTGAGCAGGCTTTGGGTGTCTTTCCCTCGGTGGAGGGGCTGGGTCACCACCGCGGCACTCCTTGGGTAGTGTCCTGTTCTGGCTGGGGCTGTAGTTCTTTCTGTTGGGAGAGGACTCCTGCCCCCTGTGGTGCCTGTTGCTGGGCTCCTGGCCATGCTGGGAGACAGGAATCGACCCACAGAAGCAGGGTTCAGACCCATCAATGATTACTGAGATTAACGAGGGGCCTCACCAGCATGATGTACCTGGCACAACCAGAAGCACTTGGGATGTTCAGCTTGGGGCAAAGATGCAGGGGACATGTGAGCCGTCCTGTGGAGGAGGGATTAGCCTTGCTCTGGGTAGCCTAGGAGGGACCAGTGAGCGGTGGGAGATGCCACAGTGGAAGACCTTTCAGCTCAAAACTGGTCAAACTTTCTCTACAGCTCTGAAGAAGGAATGGGCTGCCCGTGAGGTAATGAGCTCCTGGGCAGTGGAGGTATGCAAGCATAGCCGGATTTGTCCTTTGGGTTGAGGTTGTTTTAGAAGGACCCAAGGAGCTAGTACAGTGCCTGCCACATAGTAGGTCTGCAAGAAATGCCTTTCGACTTGGTTGCTGAATGTACTGGGTTTGGGGCTGGACGACTTGCCCCTTGGGGTTCAGTCGGACTCTGGTCAACATGTAAGGAGCGGTCCCTCTGTGCCAGGCACTTTGCCCCTCCGACCTTGAAAGGCTGCAACTCCCTAGCCCCAGGGAAGGCTGCACCCAGAGTCCTTGCTAAGCCTCCACAGCTCTGCTTTCTCCCAGCCACCCAGCCCGACCAAAGCCCCGCCGACTTATATCCCAAGTGTGCCTGCAGAGGCCCGATGCTCACAGGTTGCAGTAAGGGCCTGGAAGCCCTAGGACTCCAGCAGGGGAAATGGGCCTTTGGCAGGCTAATTACTGGGAGCTGATTCTATTAAGCAGATAGCTCGCTCTAGGCAAAGCAATTACATCTAATCAGCCCCTTGCAGCAGTCCAAAGGGACAGCCATTTGAGCCAGACATGTGTGTGAGTAGGAACATCAAAGCAGCGTGAGGCTCAGGTCTAGGCGGGCTGGTTTGGGGCTAGGGGCTGCTCAGGAAGTGGTCCCCTGGTCCCTTCCCCAGGTTGCCAGATCTCAGGCCACAGTGGGGCTGCAGCATATGGAGGTGGCCTTGAATGAGGACTCAAAGATCTAGGTCGAGATCTGGCATAAAGAAGCCAAATTTCACTGGGGAGAGCACTTCTCTGACCTGAGCCTCAGTTTCCCGGTCTGTCAAGCGAATAAGATAACCTGAAAAGGAGTCATTCTGAGTTTAAAACTGTAGTCCATCTCAATATTGTACTGTATACTTAAAAATTTCCCAGAAGGGAAGATCTTTTGTTAAGTGTTCTTGTGACAAATAACAATCATAGTAAGTGAGGAGAGCAGAAGGAAATTTTTCAAGGTGATGGTTATGTTTATGGCATAGATTGCAGTGATAGCTTCACAGATGTATACTTATCTCTGAACTCAGCAAGTTGTATACGTTAAATATATATAGCTTTTTGTATGTCAATCAAATCTCAACAAAGTGGCTTAATCAAAACAAAACAAAACAAAACAAAACAAAACAAAACAGAAACGTGGTCCATCTAGTCCATATTTGGATTCTAGTCCAGGATGGAAATATATGCTGCAGGGTCTAATTACTCAGACTATGTTTTTAAAAATAACTGAAAAGATATATTTAAAAAATTTTTTTTTAATGTTTATTTATTTTTAAGAGAGAGAGAGAGAAAGAGAGAGAGACAGAATGTGAGCAGGGGAGGAGCAGAGAGAGAGGGAGACACAGAATCCGAAGCAAGCTCCAGGCTCTGAGCCGTCAGCACAGAGCCTGATGTGGGGCTCGAACCCATGAACTGTGAGATCATGACCTGAGCTGAAGTCGGACGCCCAACCGACCGATCCACTCAGGTGCCCCTGAAATGATATATTTTTTAAAGTGATGGATGCCCTCCTCTAGAAATTTAATGAAGTGTGTGTTTCTGAAAAACTAGCCATGATTTTTTTTTAAACCACAATGCAGTGGCTTCTGAGTCCCAGATTCTTGAAGGAAGTTAGGTGATGCTAGAGATGGAGAAAATGAGAGAGGAGGTCCCTGGAGATGAGATGAGCAAGACGGAGACAGGTGACATCCGGGCCATGGCAGGGCCCCATCTATCTGTGCTTGCTCCCTTCCCAGAGGAAGAACTCTGTGAAAGATCTCCGGATACTGGTAGAATGTGGAGGAGAGATTTTAAACATCAGCCCCTTCCAGCCCTGAAATTCTGGGTCGGGACCAAGCAACTGGTGTGTGACCCCAACTCATCCGAGGAGTAGGCTCATGGAGGAAACAGAAGGCAGTGACCAGCTGTGGGACCTGGGCCAGTCATGGCCCCTCTGTGAGCCTTGGTTTCCTCCTTAAACGGTGGAGCAGTCTCCACATTGCCTCCCTCACATGGTGGCTGGGGGACTCCAAGATGATGAATGTAAAACTAAGACTAATTATTTTGATTATGAGGTGAGACTATGCGCTAAAAAGCTCCTGCACAGTGAAGGAAATCATCCATAAAATGAAAGGGCAGCCTATGGAATGGGAGAAAATATTTGCAAATCATTTATCTGATAAGGGTTCAGATCCAAGATATATAAAGAACTCATACAACTTAGTGGAAAAAACCCCCAAACGATCCAGTTAAAAAATGGACAGGGGCACCTGAGTGACTCAGTCCATTTAAGCGTCCGACTTTGGCTCAGGTCATGGTCTCGCAGTTCATGAGTTCGAGCCCCGCATGGGGCTCTGTGCTGACAGCTCGGAGCTTGGAGCCAGCTTCGGATTCTGTGTCTCCCTCTCTCTCTGCCCCTCCCTTGTTCATGCTCTGTCTGTCTGTCTGCCTCAAAAATAAACATTAAAAAATTTTAAAAATGGACAGGTATCTGAATAGACATTTTCCCAAAGAAGACATAAATGGCCAATGGGTACATGAAAAAGTGCTCAACATCACTAATCACCTGGGAAAGGCAAATCAAAACCACAATGAGATTATTGTGCCCCACCCCTGTTAGAATGGTTATTACCAAAAAGACACGAAATAACAAGTGTTGGTGAGGAGAAAAAGGAATGCTCACGCGCTGTTGGTGGGAACGTAAGTTGAGGCAGCCATTAGGGAGACTGTATGGAGGTTCTCCAAAAACATTAAAAATAGAACGACTGTATGATCCAGCAATTCCATTTCTGGGTATGTGAAGGAAATAAAGTCACTACCTTGAGAAGATACCTGCACCCCCATGTTCATTGCAGTATTGTTTACAAAACCAAGACATGGAAACAACCTAAGTGTCCATTGATGATGAGTGGATAAAGAAAATATATACACAATGGCATATTATTCAGGCATAAAAAAGAAAGAAATCCTGCCATTGGCGACAGCATGGATGGAACTTGAGGGCATTGCACTGAGCTAAGTGAGTCAGAGAAAGACAAACACCCGTGATCTCATTTATATGTGAAATCTGAAAAAAAAAAACAAAACCCAAAAAAACAACAAACTGAACTCACAGATTCGGAAAGCAGAGTGATGGTTGCCAGAGGGTGAGGTGTAGACAAAATGGGTGAATGTGGTCGAAAGGTACCGACTTCCAGTTATAAGATAAAGAAAGCCTCCTGGGATGTAACATACAACACGGTGGCTGCAATTAACAATGCCGTATGGTGTATTTGAAAGTTGTTAAGAGAGTAGACCTTCAAAATTCTCATAATAGGAACAAAACTTGTAACTATGTGTGGAGATGGGTGCCAACTAAATTTATTGTGGTCATCGTTTCATAGCGTACCCAGATGTTAAGTCATTATGTTGTACACTAAACTAATACAATGGCGTATGTCAGTTATATCTCAATTAAAAAAAAGAAAAAAAAGATGAGAATGTTCTTGTTAACAGCCGGGACCCAGCTCTCCCTCTCCAGCCCTTCTCTCTGTTTCAGTTTTCATGCTTTGAGAGCAGGATGGCCTTGGGGGAGCAGACCGTGAGGGCCACCTGACTTCCAGCTTTCCCTGGCCTTGGTGATCTCAGAGAGCTGGTGTAATTAGACCAAAGCTTTGGTCTGTCCTCAAAGAGGAGCCCTCGTGCTGACTGGCATCCAGTGGCCTTGCTTGGCCATGCACAGCCTTTGGGCATTTGTTGCGGGGAGAAGAAGCAACCTTGATTGAGACGCTGGGGTTGAGGAGAGCTGAGTCTCCTGGATTAGGCTGGCAGGGAGGAGGACGGGGGTAGGATATGCAGGGAGGTGGAGGCACCAAGAAAGCTTGGATTGCCCTGCTCCTTAGCACCCCACACGAATCATTTTCCAGGAGAGAGGCCAAAAGGAAGAAGCCACTTTCTCCCCCATGTTATTCCAGGAGTGGTGGGAGGGAAGCCTGGACCCAGAGCTTGTTGGAAAGCCTGGAGCACCAGCCTGAGAATCTGCAGTGCTGCTTGGAGGCAGTGGAGGGGCCTGAAAGGTGTGTGGGCAGAGCTATTCCAACACGAGGTCGTGGCCCTCCGAGCCAAGCCTGCATTCCTCGGTGCGGCCTCCACAATCTGCCCTTCCGACCTCTCTGGCCTCATCCCCTCTGGTCCACTTAGGGCTCTTGTCACCAGCAATCCTGTATCCTTCACGATCCTTCCAAATGCTCCAGGCTCTTTCTTGCCTTTCTGCCAGAAATGCACATCTTCCCAGGTACATATGTAATTGCACTTAGTGCTCCCCGAAGCCCTTGGAATGGCAGCATTCCCATTTTGCAGATGATGAAACTGAGGCTCATCGTGAAGCAATTTGTCTAAGTGCTTATAGGTAAATGCACGACAGATACAGCATTCAAGCCTAGATCAGTTTGACTCCAAAGTCTATGCTTTGACTTTTCTGCCACATTGCCTCTCTAGAAAATGATTGAGGGCAGAACAAGGTAGCAGTAGGGGGGAAGAACAGAAGGTGCTATCAATACAGGACCTGTCACATAGAGCTTAAAAAATACTAGCTGTGTTGGGGTGCCTGGGTAGCTCAGTTGGTTAAGTGTCTGACTCTTGATTTCGGCCCAGGCCATGATCTCATGGTTCGTGAGTTCGAGCCCTGCATCAGGCTCTACACTGATAGTGTCTAGCCTGCTTTGGATTCTTGCTCTCCCTGTCTCTCTGCCCCTCTCTGGCTCTCTCTCAAAAGTAAATAAACACACATTAAAAAAAAAAATACTAGCTGTGGGGCGTCTGGGTGGCTCAGTTGGTTAAGTGTCTGACTTTGGCTCAGGTCATGTTCTCACAGTTCTGGGTCCGAGCCCTGTGTCAGGCTCTGTGATGATAGCTCAGAGCCTGGAGCCTGCTTGGATTCTGTGTCTCCCTCTCTCTCTGCCCCTCCCCTGCTCACGCTATGTCTCTCTCTTTCTCTCAAAACTAAATAAACATTAAAAAAAATACTAGCTGTGTGAATGAATAGGCAGCTCAGAGAGGATGGCCATAGAAAGGTCCAGGACCCAGCACCCGGGTTTGCTCCAAGAGGGACAGACGCTTGACTCTGAGTAGGAAACAAGGCAGAACTGAGGGGGAGGCCAGCTTGCCAAGGGGCTGGGAGATAGGACTGTCGTGAACAATCGGGACTCAGTGACCAATCCGAGGTGACGGAGGAGGCCAAGCTGCCCATGGCCCAGCCCTAGCACAGTGCTCAGCACCTGGCCCAGACAGGGACTCTGAAGGGTCTCTAGACTGTGCACAAATTGGAGGATGGCTTTGAGGCTTTGAGTTGGGTGCCTGGGAGAAGGGCAGTGTTTTCAGTGCACCAAGGGACATGACAGGGAAGAACCATTCAACCACCTGGTTGAGGGCGGGTCTTGGTGTTGGGTCATCCCGGGAAGGCAGAGGTGGGTACCTGATCTTTGCACTGTGCAGATCTCAGATGGTCCAGAGACGGTGCATGGAATCCATAGCACGATGGGGAGATGGAGATCAGCTGGGAGGCGGCACTCAGGCGGAAGGGCACCACGCTGTCAGGGAGATGGAAAAAATGATGTCGTTAAGGAACAATGTGGCCAAAGGAATGAGCTGTAACTTGTTGGATCCAAAAGGACAAATGGGAAAACGGCTGCCAGAGGCACAGGGGTGTCTGATGATGGCCTGACACTGCCCTGGGGGAGGGACTGAGCCCCAGCCCAGAGGCCAGAATAGAATTACCCTATAGGCTTCGCGGACCCTTTCTGTCCCTTAATACCTTGGCAAACAAACCTTCTGGTCTATTAATAAAGGCTTGATGAATTGAGTCAGGATAGACCTGCTGGTCAGAGAACTCTGCCCTGTTTCAACGGAGTAGATCTAGGGAGGCTGCTGTGAGGCAGAGGAAAAAGGCCAGGTTCTGGGCTTGGCATCCCTGGGTGGGTCTTACTCCTGCCTGGCTGTGGGCCTTCCTTCTTTTTTAAAAATATTTATTTATTTTTGGAAGAGCGCAAGCCAGGGAGGGGCAGAGAGAAGGGGACAGAGGATCGACGTGGGATCTGCACTGACAGGCTGACAGCCGTGAGCCCGATGTGGGGCTCGAACTCACGAACTGCGAGATCATGACCTGAGCCGAAGTCGGATGCTCAACAGACTGAACCACTCAGGTGACTCTGAACCTGCCTACCTTCTTAAGATGGGTTGGAAGGATTGGGTGAGATACCGGACCACTGGTCCTTAAATCAGGACCGGCATGCCGAGAGGACTTCCTTCCCTTCCTTCTGTTCCCTTTTTCCTGGATAAGGGCGGGGAAAACCAACCCCGAGGCATAGCCCAGGGAGGAATCCCCAGTGGGCTGAGGCGATCTGGCCTAGGGAAGGGGCTTGCTGGGTCTGACTGGGGTGGGTGGGCCGTGGAAAGACTGAGCTGGTTAGAGGCAGGCGAGACACTCAGCAGAGACCCAGTGGAGATTTAGAATCTCGAGATAAGCGCCAAAGGGAACTTACATGCGTGTGTAAGTGGGTTGGTGGGTGTGGGGGGTTCAACTGGCCTAAGTTGCCACTTAAGAGGTGAGGAAACAGGCCCAGAGAGGGGAAGGGTCAAGGGAATGCAACATGATGACAGCGCCTGGATCTTGATTGAGTCGGAACCCCATTGCTGAGTTTCTGCCTAGCGCAGAAGGTGATGGGCCTCCAGGCAATGGCCAGGGCACCAGACTTGAGAGGAGGTAGTTGTGTTGACCTTCGGAATCTGGAGAAACTGGAACCTACTTTTTTACTGTAGTCAAATTGTTGAGAATCCAGTTAGCCCTGTGTGGGGCTCCAGCTCACCTCCCACTGCCCTGGTGGGGCAGGGCGGGGGGGCCCAGCCTTCTTCAGAGGGGGGTCTTCTTCTGGGAATTTTGGGCTAGGAAGCTTTGGGGTCTGGTAGGCAGGGACTCCAAAAGGTGGCTGACCTCCAGGGGCTTGGCTGGGGGATACAAATGGCCACACTAAGGGGCGCCTGGGTGGCTTAGTTGGTTAAGCGTCTGACTTCAGCTCAGGTCATGAGCTTGCGGTCTGTGAGTTTGAGCCCCGTGTCGGGCTCAGTGCTGACAGCTCAGAGCCTGGCACCTGCTTCAGATTCTGTGTCTCCCTCTCTCTCTGCCCCTGCCTTGCTCATGATCTCTCTCTCTCAAAAATAAATAAACATTTTAAAAATTTTTGAAAATTAGGGAAAAACAAATGGCCACACTAAGGCCTCTGTCCACCCGCCAGTGATGACCCCAGAAATAATTCTCCTATTTTCCCCCAAACTCAGTTGTAAGAGCACATATCCTGTGCACGTATGGTCGCACTGTCACATCCATTTTCCCAAGGAGGGAGGAAGTCTCCACAGTCCACCAGGACAGTAAATGGTGGATGTAGGACTCCTGGGTTGTTCCCCACAGCACCCTGTGGTCTTTGCATCTTCCTCCTCCCTCTGCATACGCCTCTAGAGTCTTCCTTGTGGCCTGTGGTTCCCTTCAGCTGGTAGACCAGGTCCCCTGAACTCCTTTAACTGAGTCCCACTTCTTAGCTCCTGTGTCTGAGCCTTTTTGCTTTCTGGCTGGACCAACTTTCTCCCCAAGAATGGAGAGAGGGACTCAGGAAGGGAAAGCTCCATGCCTCTGTACACAGAGGGAAACTGAGGCACAGAACTGGCCTGCACCAAGGCCAGGAGCCAACGTCCCTGTTCCCAGGTCCAGCAAGAGAGGCCTAGAGCTGCAAGAAATATAGCAGACAGAGAAACACTCTTCTGTTTTCTTAAGCTCCCAGCTGGGACTCAGAACACCAAATCCTCTTTGAAAAAAACAGAAAGAGGACTTATAAAAAAGCAAGATATTGACCTTATGAAACTGGACACCCCCATATAGAGATTAACTTCTTTCTTAAGCATTTTTTTTTCATTTCCATAAGCATCTTAATTCATGCCAACATCATGGCCAGCCTGGATTGTGGATGGTTGGAGAGAAGGATGGCCTTGTCTTAGCCACATATTTACATATGTTCTCTCTCTCTCTGTCTCTGTCTCTGTCTCTCTCTCTCTCTCTCTCTCTCTCTCTCTCACACACACACACACACACACACACACACACACACACACACACACCTGGGGCAGTAAAAAGAACATTGGAAAAAGAGCCAAAAACCTGAGCTTTATTTCCAGCTCTGTCACTGAACCTTGAACCTCAGTTTCCTCGTCTGTAAAGGGGGTGGTTGGACCAACCAGTTCTCTAAGATTCCTTCCCAGCCTGCCCTCTGGAAGCTGCTTGCTTGAGCACTGTGGGTTGCCCGCTCCCTTATTTCCCACTCTTTCTCCTCCCCCCAACTTCTCAGGGGCCCTGCCTGTGACTTCCAGAACTTCTCGGACAGCCTTCAGGCCTGGTCAGGCAAACCCTGGGAGGGAGGGGACGGAGAGGCATGCCTTCTGGATCTGTGCTGGGCCAGGATGACTTTTATGGTTCTTTCAGCTCTGCTGTAAGGTGCAAAGTCACATGGAAGGCACTCAGCATGAGGTAGGTGCTTCCCAAAGCCCACTTTCCCCCTCCTGCTCCCTCTTTTTAGTTCACCTGGATGCCTATCCACATCTGGGGCCATGTTCCCTTTCATCTGCCTCACCCACGAAGAAGCCACATCGTTTTTTCTAGTTTAAGTTCTCCTCAGCCTGTGTCGTGTGGGTCCAGTCTGAACCCACCGGTGGTTCTCTGTGCGTTCAGGTTGAAGACCTGGACCTCACTGTGGCCTGTGGGCTCTTAGGGATCCTCTCCCCCGACCTCCCCAGCCTGGCTTTGAGGTCCACTTGCCCTGGCCCTCTGGGCTTTGCGAGGCTTCTGTCAGGTCCCCAAACTCACCATGTTCCTTCCATCTCAGCGTGAACCCTACCTCTACCCGGGCTCACCCTGTCTCCACCCGGCACACACCTGCTCTTCTGATGGTCCCTTCCCCAGGGAAATCCTCCTTGGCCCCAGAGAGGTCAGGTCCCTCATGCTATGGTCCTCTGGCTCCCCTCTCCTCCCTGACGATGAACCACCATCCCAACGAAAGGACCAGTTGCACCTCTAACACTGGATGTCTGTCTCTCCCACTGCACCGTAAGTTCCAGGAAGGCAGAGACAGGTCGGTGCGTCTGTTTGGTTCAACACTGTCTCCCCAGCACCTGCACGTCTGATGCTCAACATGTACTTTTGAGTACACGAATGACTGGCGTCCAAAATTGCTCTCTTTAAACACACCTGAAACACGGCTCCACACCTTCCCTGAAATCGGGGCACAGAGTTCCCTGAAATAGCTTTACTCTTCTCTGGGTAGAGAGCTGGCCTTTCCTAAAGCTTCCTCCTTTTCCCTCAAGTTTCTTTTTAAACGTTTCTCTGACCTGCCAATATTATCGGCCTGCGCAAGCAACAGAGTTCACATCCGCGTTTCGGTTCCTTCCATCTTCCAACAAGCCCGATCGTTTTCACCCTTTGATTTTGTTCCGCTCTTAGGGCTGGAGCCAACAGTGGTTATTCTGGGCCCTGGGGTGGAGGGCAGCTGTGGGCTAGCCCTGACTCCGCGAGGACCAGGAGAGAGGTGCGGGGTATCCTCGGTGGCCTTGGGGAGAGGTAGATCATGACGGTGGTCTGGTTCTGGCTGGAGCAGAGGTTATAGGAACCCCCTTTGTCATTCTGGTCAGTATCCCTCAAGGTAGGCTCATGGAACAAAGGCTCCTTGAGATGTTCTCCAGAAGAAAGGATCCTGTGTCCAAATGTATTTAGGGGAACTGAGCATCACTCAGAGTTCGTTCTTGTTTGCAAGCATCAGAAGCCAATTCTGCTAACTTAACTTTAAAAGGGGTTTATTCTAAGGATCTTGGGTAGCTCAAGAATCTCCTGTAGAGCCAGAAAACCAAGGTCAGAGGCAAAGCAGCCAGGAACAAGGCCCAAAGGACTGGCCCCACGCTGCCACCACTGGGCACAGATACATTAGCTTGTGCCACCAGCTCTACCAACACTGAGTGCCGCCTCTAGAACTGTCACCAGTGTGGGCTCTGGAGGTAGAAGGTAGCCGCCGTCCTCTCCAGAGTGGCTTCTGCATAGTTCCCGCCACTTTGCATCACGAGTTTGGGGTTCAAAGCCTGGGGAGATGCATCCTGTCGGTTGGGTGAGGTCATGCGCCTGCACCCTACCTCAAGAGAGGCTGGAACAGTGTGAATTGGCCCCTTTCAGCTTCTGTACTGGGCGGCAGCCGCCGCTTCACAGCAGAGAGGAGAGCCTCACATACGGCAGGGGAGAGCAGACCCTGAGTGTCCCCCAAGAATCACAACCGTTCTCTTCACTGTGGACCCTGGACACTTCCCTTGGGAGTTTGCAAAGCTCCAGGCCAGGGTTTCTGGATCTCAGCCCTGTCGACGTTTTGGACTAGATGGTTCCGTGCGGTGGGGCCGTCCTGTGCACTGCAGGATGTCCAGCAGCATCCGGCTCCCTACTCACTGGATGCCACCAGCACTCCTCCAGTCGTGACAACGCAAAATGTCTAAATATATTGCCGAATGTTCCCCAGGGATGGATTTGCCCCTGGCTGAGAACCGCTGCTTCAGGAGATCTGTGGGAAATCTGTAATATGTTTGAGGAACCAGGATTGGTTTAACCTTACTGACCACGGAAAATTTTTTCCTGTAGCACCCTTTGATTTTATCTCACAGAACTTATTTTGGAGAAATGCTGGGCTGGAAACTGGGGACGTCATTCTAGGAATTTCATGGGGCTTGAAAGTTGCATGAGCCAAATGGCCCTAGGTGCAAAAAGGTCTCCCTGCCATGGCCTCCCCCACATTTACCTCCCTGAACAGAGTTCCAGAGTTCCAGCTTTGTGAAGACCCCCACTCTGGGGTGTTCGTTATGACTCTGGGGAACATTCCCAGGGTCCAAGGGAGGAGCCCGCAGAAGGCCATCCAACTTGTAAGTCAGTTTTTTCCCCTTGGCTGTGAACCTGGTCTGCAGGCATAGGTATTGCTCGAACCACCAGGGACCGTGCCTTGGGGACAAACCTCCTGCCTGTGGCAGCCTTCTGCAGCCCCCTGCACAGTTTGTCAAAGATCCCACAAGAATCAAGCTCCAACATGTGGGCCCGGCCTCTCTATCTGCATTTCGCGCATGTCCACCAGCTCAAGGCCCTTATTACTGCCCAAGGAATGCCCTGGAAACAGGGTCAAGTTCACCCCAACCCGGGAAACCTCCCCACCGCTGTGATGCAGGATGAGAGGGTCACGGGCCCACGAGGGGGGACAGCAACCCCTCCCTGGCCTTGCCTTTGAGAAGGAGCTACTGAAGCTGTCGCTAGGCCAAGAGAAGGGGTGACGGAAGGCGCGTGTCCTTGGCGACTCAGTTGTCCTTTCTGGGGTCTTCTCCTGAGATCTGGCAGTTTCCCCACATGGGTGGCTCAGCTCCTGCTTACAGCTTCATCTTTGAGACTCCCTCCCGTGGCTTATGGTGTCTCTAGGTGACCTTGGAAAGTAGTGTCAGGGTTAGACAAACCTGTGTTTGATCGTGGTGGCACCACTCACTGGTGCAGTGAATTCGGACATAATGTCACCTCTCTCTCTGAGCTTCAAGTGCACGGTGGAGAATTTTTAAAAGCTCTTTTCTGGCTCCTACATTCTAGAATCCTATATTTTAGTACTAACCGGTGGCTCCGGGGTGGTGGAAGATGGGGGTCCCTGAAGCCTCCCTGTGAATTTAGGAACCCATGCTCTGGACCCCAGAGTGCAACTTCACAGGGCAGGGGAGACACCTGGGGGGTGGAGAAAAAAGGCTAAAGAATGCCTTGGATCCCAACCAGCCAAAGGATGCGCGAATGGAAAATTCCTGCTGTGTGTCAGAGGCCCACCTGGCCCGGGTGACAGCCAGCCGAGCCAGACGCGCAGGCCCCACTGTGTGTTTAGACAGCACTTTCCTGCCCTGGCCAGAGTTCGCCCTGGCCTTTACCAACACTCATCCCCGGAGAGTGAGTAGAGGTGTGGGTACGCACCTAGGCTCAGGAAAGCTGTGCCTCCATGTCTGAGCAGGGGCTCCGGAGCGGTAGGGTGAACTGCACGAGAAAGAGGAGCCCAAGGTTCAGCCCAGGGCTGCCCGGAACCCATTTCTGTGACCGGGGAGTAGCCGTGTCCCTGCTCTGGGTCTCAGGGTCCTTGTCTGCGTCGTGTGTGGTACGGACAGGGAGGTCTATCAAGCCTTCTTGGCCAGCCCTGGCATTCTGTGGGCGGAGGCCTACATTTTCTCAGGGATTCCACATCTGCCTTGGGAGAGCCCAAGGCCCCTTTCGTGGGCAGGACCTGGGGCAACTCTCAGAAGCCGCCCTCAAGAGACTTACGCTCACCCTCTGGAGAAGTCAGCCAACGGTTATCTGTAGCTGTAGGACAATGACTTTGACAGCTTTCAGCACCCGCTGAGTTTTCCGGGGCGGCGGGCTCAGGGTGAGTATAATGAAATGGACTCACTCCGCTCAAAGACTGGGGGCAGAGGCTCAGGGGCGATGGACCTGGGAGAGGCAAAGAAGATACCTGAGCCACAGGGGGCAATGCTTGTTTAACACCATGCAGGGGCGAGTCCTTGAATCTAGAACACTCCAGGAATCAGGCCTCATGTTCTGATGCGGGCTGAGAAGGTCATCGTGTTTCACCATAGCCAGGAGGGAGTAGCCCTCAGACTTGGCCCAGATCCCACATTCGCAGCCTCAGCTGTCCACGGGGGTCCAGTGGCAGGCTGGGGGCAGCCTGGGTGGGGGCTGTGGGTATTCAGAGCCCCCCTTAGAGTTGAGTGCACTGGCCAAGGCTGGTCTACAGATTCCCAACTTTGGGCAGTTCGATTGGCAAGTCAGCTCCACGGACTGGATCAGTCCTGAGACCCTGGCAAGGTCTGGTCTGGAAGAATGGTCAATTCACCAGGGCGATGCCGCATGAGAGGTCCCCTGGTCATGCTGCCTGGCTTATTGGATCCTCCTCTCATTGTTAATCACCTCTTCTTGGCTCAGGTTCCCACAGAGAGAATGTGTCTTAGTGCCTTTTACCTCGCCCTTTGATGCTGAGGAGATGTGACAAACCTTGACCCCAGGCCACCACTGCTTCTGAACTCTGCTTGTCCCCAGCCTGCCTCTGCTCACACCCCCCCCCTCAGGCGCATACTTAAAGGAAAGCACTGGAATGGCCCTGCACACAAGCCAGGGCAAGGACAACCTTGGCCCCTGTGATTCACTCCGGCTGGTTGCTTACGCCAGCCCAGTGGGGAGAGGTTTCCAGACCTTGCTGTGGGCCAGCCTTCCTCCATCCTCTAAGGCTAGAGCACTTTCTCTGAGCTCCCCGTCAAATCAGAAAACGCGGTCCCTCTCTCAGACCCAAGTCGTCCCCTGGGCGCCAGGCCGAACCTGCCTTCTGGAAGGCCCCAGCTGCTGGTGCTACCAGTTAGCTGCAGGGCAGGAGGCCCTCCTGTCAGTTCCAGGAGCCCTACCACTCAGGAAATTTCTCCTCCTATTTCTTGTTTGCTCTGTTTCCAGCCCATGCTCTCCCCCACTCTGCTTCCCTACGTGCTCCGCGGGGATTCAGGTCACCCGGAAATAGCTTTTGCTTCTTCTGAGGCCTGGAGTCAACATCACAATGTGCAGCTCTGAAATTCAGGGAGGCTCAGATCAGTATAGAGGTATAGATGAGAGTGTGTGCGTGTGTGCGTGCGTGCGTGTGTGAATTCGCCTGATTTGAGGACGTACTTGGTCCCCAGAGAGCACAGTCTCCCTTTTACAAGGGTCCTCAAAGACCTTCTGCCTCCCTCCTTCCAAGTCAGCTGGGTTGAGTGAGTGCGGGGTCTGAAGGGATGTTGGGTGTCGAGGGAGGGGGGTTTGAGCCCAGATATCCTTATGGGGGGTGGTGGAAGATGGCTTAATTCAGGTGATGGGTCTGAGCTCTGGGGTGTGGGATGGCATTTGGAAATGATCATCAAAGGATTCTCTCCCTTTTCCAGAGCACTCTTTTGGTCTCACCGCTCAGGACGCATCCTGATTTATGGGGCACAGGATTCCAGCCGCTCTGGGAAGGGTTCTGGTTTTCGCTGGGCTTGAGCTCCTGGGGAAAGGCAGAAGGGAGGGGCCTGCGCTGGAATGTTCGGAGTTAGGAGGTTGAGGGACGGAGCCTGTGGTGGGCCTGAAGCAGGCGCCAAAGGATGCTTCCTCCTGCCTTAGTGACAGACCCCCACACAGAAGGAGGCAGGACAGGAGCCCCAAGGGCGGCGGGGAAGCAGTGTCCTCAGAGCAGAGAGGCTCCTTGGGGAGCAGTTCCTCGCCCTCATCCCACTGGGGGGGGGGTGCTGCTTTCGTTTCAAGACTGAGCCCACAGAGAAACCATGTGGATTGATCACACACTCCCATTTAACAGATGAGGAGCCTGAGGCCTTAGGTTCGGAGAAGCCAAGTGGTGCCACTCGGCCTCACAGCTAGAAAGTGGTAACTCCAGGCTCCAAACCTACATCTCCTGATTTTAAATTCTGACTCTTTCCGTGAACACAGTCCCCCTCGGCCTCAGCAGAGAGGGTTTGTGTGGTGCGGGGGGAAGGGGTAGCGAGCTTGCAGGCAGTCAGGCCTGGGTCTCAGTCCCGTCCCCTGCTGGTATTGATTGTGTGAACTGGGGTAAGTTTCTGAATCTCCACGTTCTCTTACATAAAGTGGACGCCGTCAGTGATGCCTTGGAACCGGCTCGTTGTGGCTCCTGAAAGCCAGCTGTGCATATCCTTTGCGGTTCCGCATCCCGTAATACAGAGGTTGGTTTGCCTGCTCTGGACCACGGTAGACGTATTTATACCACAGAAATGAACAAACTTGACAAGTCCTTGCTTTCTTCCATTGAACAAGCATGCGCACGAATCGCCAGTCTTCTGTCAGGCCCCAGCGTGGTGCTAGGGAAGCAAAGATGAGTAAGCTAAAGTCTTATCCTAAAAGATTTCACAGGCGAGAAGGAGGAAACAAACGTGAGAAAGAGCCAGAATCTGTCCGGGAACCGGGGGGGCTCACAGGGCACTGAAGTAGTCCACTGGGGGTGGCGTAAGGAGGAAGGAGGATACTTCTTTGCCAAAGAAGCAGTTTAGATTATTGCACGCTGGAATGTTCTGGAAATTGCAAACACGGGCTTGGGTTTGAAGGCCTAAGCTTTGGTTTGGAGCTTTGGTTTGGAGTCACAGTGGTGCGGGACTCTCCCTGTGTCATCCTGGCCAAGTTATTAAACTTCTTTGAAACCGTTTCCTCGTTTGTAAAATGGGCTGATCATTTTTACCTCGCAGGGTCAGTGTGAGAATTAATCGAGATCATTTAGTCAGCAAAATACCTTTTGGGTGCCTACTCTGTGCCAGCCGCCATTCCGGGCACGAGAAGGCACAGGTGAGAGTCCTCGTGGCACTTATGTTCTAGTGGAAAGGGACAGACAGTGAATGAATAAAACACAGCCCAAGTATGGGGTGCCTGGGTGGCTCAGTCGGTTAAGCGGCCGACTTCGGCTCAGGTCATGATCTCACGGTCCGTGAGTTCGAGCCCCGCGTCGGGCTCTGTGCTGACACCTCAGAGCCTGGAGCCTGTTTCGGATTCTGTGTCTCCCTCTCTCTGACCCTCTCCTGTTCATGCTTTGTCTCTCCCTGTCTCAAAAACAAATAAAATGTTAAAAAAAAAAAAAACAAAAAAAAAAAACTTAAAAAAACAACAACAACAAAAAAAAACCACAGCCCAAGTAGCCGTAAGTGGTTGAAAATAATAGAACAGGGGTTTGGGGTGGGCTCCCCAGGAGCAGTCGCTGAGATGAGCATTTGTTAGGGAAGTGCTCCCAAGGAGAGGAGTAGGGGAAAGAGAAGCAGGGCAGGACCGAGGAGCCCAAGCTAGGGCAGAGGAAGTCCCTCAGAAGGCAGCTCCCGCCGGATCCCTCAGGGGCTCTGGAGGGTAAGTTGTGCTCCGGAGGCCCAGCCCTGAGGCAAGAGAAGGATTCCATGAGTTAGCACTCGTTTAGGATTGTGCCTTTCATCCACGCTGGCCATCACACGAATGTCTCTTCAGCCTAGCCGGTCCCAGTCTCTGCGCCACGCCCCCTCCCCTGCCTCTGTGTGATTCAGTGATCCAGAACATCTTGTGGTTTCTGTCAACACTCTGCGTCCTCTCATGCTGGGTATCTCTGCCCATGTTGCTCCCTTCCTGGAATACCACTGCTTTCTCTGGAAAATTCTTAGTCATTCTTCAAGTCTCAGCTCAAATGCCGCCTCTATGTCTGTGAAGACTCTCACAGGTCACCCTGGGGGCTTTCTTCAGTGTAATCTCTGGATTGGTACAGATCACCACCAGGGAAATAATATTTCTTTAGAACTGCGTGCTCTTGACCGACACTATGCCTGGGAGCTCCCTGATGACTCCTCAGGTCTTTCAGCTCTGGGCCCACAGTCAGCCCTCAGGAAACATTGAGTTAATGAATCAATGGCTCAATCACTGAGTAGTTTTTTGCCCTTTGGCAAGCCAAATCATCTCTTTGAGCCTCAGTTTCCTCCTCAGTAATTATAGCTGCACCTAAATCTTAGTGTTTTTAGGAAATCAAATGAGGTAATGAATCTAAACTCTGACATGCTATCCGGATGCTTTATTATAAAAAGGTAGAGAAGAAAAGATCCAGTCCAGAAGTCAGCAGTGGCTGTGGGGACCCAAATGTCTCCATACATCTTGGCTCAGTCCAGAAAACCTATGGAGAGCATTTCCAGTATGAAAGCTCTAAGCAGGTGCCAGGGTAGCTCCCTGCCTTCTCCGACACTTCCTCTGCCACCAACCAGAGCTTAAAGCTCTGACTCTGGGAAGGAGATACAACCCCCATGGACCCTCATTCCCCACTTGCAATGAGTCACCAATAACAAAAATACCCAAGCCAGTGGTATTGAGAACTGAAGTTCTTCCCGCCGAGGAAGGACTGCTTAAGGAAACTTTGCCAAAGGGTATCTTTGCCCAGATAATGGACATAAGACTAATCTGTGGTCACGATTGTAGGTGAATTTTGCATAGGGATGGTATGACTTTATAAATCTTCTTCCAGCCCACATCCAGTCTCTTTCAAGACTAGTCCCTCTTTTCCCGACTCTCCGAAAGTCTGTCTTCCCTTCCCAGTCTCACTTCAGTCTCCCATAGCGTCTGCCAAGCTGTCTCTCAGTTACCTTGGTCTTCAGGGAACCAGAACCTGATCTTTTCCTCCATTCCTCCCTAGCTCCAAGTTCTCTGGAGGCTTCAGTGTTGTTTTTTCTCCAACCCATCTTGATGATACCTAGAATTTGGGAGCCTTTTTGGTTACATCAAAGAGATAGTTCTCATGGAAGAGTTCATGACTCCAGAGTCCCTTCTTCAGGCATGGTGTATGGCTTAAAGTTCTTCCTTTCTATGTAAGATGGTTAGTTCCCTTCAATATATTGTCATCAAACCACTTCTTAACTCCAGGTGGTCTGGTTTGCATTTTCACCATTTTGCAAAACTTCTCTCACTCTCTCTAAGATGCCAATAATCTACTTTTTGCCAAGTTCATTAGGCTGGTATAGCCCAGTGCCTTCAAGCTTCAGGCCCACTCCCAAGCCATTTAGCTAGTACCTAACATAAATGGGCACTGGTGAAGATCCAATATTGTAGAGTCGCAAGTTCTTAAATTAATCGATAAATTCAGTGAAATACCAATAAAAACTTAATAAGGGTTTTTAAAAATGGAAATTTACAAGCTAATTTTATAAGTCACCAAGAAAAAATTGCACAAGAATAGCCAGGCATATTTTTATGCAGTAAGAACAACAGGGAGGAAATAGCTGTTTCACATGTAAAGATTTACTATAAAGCGGTCAATGTGGAGTGATATTGGTGTAAGAACAGATAACACAGACAATGGAACAGAGTAAAGAAAGAGATCCATGGAAATCTACTGTATGCTAACAGAGCATTTTAAATTACTGGGAAAGGATTGACTGTTCAAGAATGGTTTTTGAACAATAGATTATCCACTTGGTAAAACATTTAGATATTATATTGGTGAAGATTTTACTTCCTGAAAAGAGAATTCATTCTACTTATTTTAATCAGAAAGGAATTTGTGGAAGGTATGTATAGATGCCAGAATTGCAGGGAGTGTAGGAGAAAAAGATTTCAGGTTGAATTTATCAGAACAACTTCTAAAGCCACAGCACAGAACTGAGCCACTGAAAGATGCTGTTGCTGCTACAATCTGGAAGCTGCCAGATAGCAGGAAGGTGTTTTTTTTTTTTTTTTTTTTACCATGATGCTCTTCCAAAACCCTACCACCACTGCCAGAATTGGTGCTAGTAGAACAGAGGCTGTGTTGCCTTTTCCTCATATAACTCAAAGCTTCATGTGAGTTCTATCTGCCTAGGCCTTCTAGGAAGCAGACACCAAGATGAAGCTAGAAAGCAGAAGGTTTGTTGGGAAAATTCCTGTAAATGATAAAGGGGATAGGAAGCAAGAGTAGCAAGCAAAGCCTTCAGACTGTGGTATCAGTCTGACACCTGTGAAAGGAAAGGGAGATGAATGAAGACTGGGTAGAAAAAGGCTCAGACTGTGATGCAGCCTTGAGAAAGTCTTGGCCACCACAAAGATTGCCCATAGAGGAGTCCCTCTGTGTGGGTAAGAAATGACCATGCCCTATTTCCTCTCTGTGCTCAGTCATTGGCTCAGGGCTATTGCAGATCCTGAAGACATTTAACTGAGAGATCCATTACATCTGGAATTCTAGTTTCAAGGGAGTCCCTGTAAAACAGTGAGACACACTAGAAAAGGGCTGATATGAATTTTGATCCAGCCAATATATAGTGTTTATCTACCATTGACCCCTACCTCACACCATATACAAAATAAATTTCAGCTGAATTGAAGAGGTGCAGGTAAAGAACAAACTTATACAATTACAATAAGAAAACATAGGAATATATTTCCATCACCTTGGAGTAGGGAAGGCGTTTTCTGGAATCTTAAGAATCTTCTTGAGCCTGGGCCGCTGTATAATCTATCAGGAACAGGCTATTGACATGTACTTTATTGCCTGAAATCTAGAACTCTGCATAACATGTTATTATTTTGTTGTTTTAAATTTGCTTTTTAAGAAAAACACAAAATCTAAAAAATACAGAGGCATATTTTAAATTAGTTTTGATTTATTTTTATGTTTTAAAAAAGTAATTAACACTAACATAGTTAAGGGTAAGAAACTAGAAGCTTTTCTTCTAAGATTGGGAACAAGAAAGTCCCCTCTCCCCAGTCCTAGTCAACTTGTTCTGAAAGACCTAGCTAATGCAAAAGGACAAGAAAAGGAAATAAAAAATATAAAAAAAGGGAAGGAAGAAATAAAATGATCTTTGTTTCCATTTGCAATGATGTGGAGAGAGCTAGAGTGTATTATGCTAAGCAAAATAATTCAGTCAGAGAGAGACAAACACCATATGATTTCACTCATATGTGGAATTTAAGAAACAAAGCAAATGAACATATGGGAGGGGGGAAGAGAGAGAGGGAAACAAATAATAAGAGAACCTTTTAAAAAAATATTTATTTATTTTGACACAGAGAGAGAGAGCATGGGCTGGGGAGGGACACAGAGAGAGGAGAGAGAGAGAATCCCAAGCTGGCTCTGCACTGTCAGCACAGAGCCCTACCTGGAGCTTGATCTCATGAACTGTGAGATTTGCCAAAATCAAGAGTTGGAGGCTTAACCGACTGAGCCACCCAGGTGCCCCAAACTGTAAGAGACTCTGAAACTAGAGAACAAACTGAGGGTTTATGGAAGGAGGTGGGTAAGGTGGGGGATGGGTAAGATGGGTGATGGGTGATGGGTATTAAGGAGGGCACTTGTTATGATGAGCACTAGGTATTGTATATAAGTGATGAATTACTGAACTCTACTCTTGAAACCAAAACATTGCACTGTATGTTAACTAACTAGAATTTAAATGAACATTTGAAAAGAAAAACAAACAAAAAAATGATTTTGTTTGCAGATAATATGATTGTCTGTATAGAAGAATCAACAAAAAACTCCTGGAACTAGTAAGTGATTATGGCAAGGTTGCAGGATACAAGGTTAATATACAAAAGTCAATTGCTTTACTATATACCAGTAATGAATAATTAGAATTTGACATTAATAACACAACACTACTTACATTAGCATGAAAGAAAGAAAGGAAGAAAATCTTACATATAGATCTAACAAAATATGTATAGAATATATGTGAAGAAAACTACAAAACTCTGATGAAAGAAATCAAAGAAGATATAAATAAGCGAAAAAACACATGATCATGGATAGGAAGACTCAATAATTGCAAAGATGTCAGTTCTTCCCGACTTGAGCCAAAGATTCAACACAATCCCAACCCAAAATCCCAGCAAATTATTTTGTGGATATGGACAAACTGATTCTAAAGTTTATATAGAAAGGCAAAAGACCCCAAACAGCTACCATGATATTGAAG
The DNA here is from genome assembly GCF_018350215.1 of Panthera leo. Lineage (NCBI taxonomy): Eukaryota > Metazoa > Chordata > Mammalia > Carnivora > Felidae > Panthera > Panthera leo. Next base: position 118,678,647 of record NC_056681.1, read on the forward strand.
ATGAACTAAGTTGAAGGACTGATAGATAATACCTGATTTCAAGACTTATTATAAAGTTACAGTGATGAAGACATTGGTGAAAGAATCAATAGACCAATGAAATGACTAAAGGTCCTAAAAATAGGCCCATACAAATGTAGTCAAATAATCTTCAACAAAGGAGCAAAGGCAATACAAAGGACAGTCTTTTCAACAAAGAGTGCTGGAACAATTGGACATACACATGCAAAAACAATCTCGACACAGACTTTACACTCTTCGCAAAAGTTAACTCAAAATGAATCACAAAATTTAATCACAAAAATTTTTAATTTCTAAAAGATAGCATAGGAGAAAATGCAGGTGACCTTGGATTTGGCAATGATTTTTTAGACACAAAATCAATCCATGAAAGAAAAAATTGCTAAGTTAGACTTCATGAAAATTAAAACTTTCAGCTCTGTGAAGGACACTTGAGAGAATAAAAAGACAAGACACAGGCTGGGAGAAAATCTTTGCAAAAGACATATCTCATAAGGGAATTGTATTCAAAATATACAACAAATTCTTAAAGCTCATCGATAAGAAGAAAACCCAATTAAAAAACTAGCAAAAGATCTGAACAGATATCTCAACAAAGACAACAAACAGATGGCAAATAAGCATATGAAAAGATGTTCAACATCATATGTCATTAGGGAACTGCAAATTAAAGCAACAATGAGATACTACTACACATCTATTAGAATGGCTAAAATCCAAAACACTGACAACACCAAATGCTGATGAGGATGTGGGGAAACAGGACAGTCATTTATTGCTGATAGGAATGCAAATGGTATAGCCACTTTGGAAGACAGTTTGGTGGTGTCTTGAAAAACTAAACATAAACTTACCGTACAACCCAGCAATCACACTCTTAAGTACTTACCCAAATGAATTGAAAACTTTGCTTACACAAAACCTCGCACACAAATGTTCATAGCAGCTTCGTTTATAATTGCCAATAGTTGAAAGCAATCGTGATATTCTCAATAGGTGAGTGAATAAACAACCAATGGTACATCCACATAATAGAATATTACTCAGCAAAGAAAAAGGAGCTATCAAACCATAAAAAGACATGAAAGAGCCTTAAATACATATAGCTAAGTTAAAGAAGCCAGCCTGAACGGCTCTATATTGTGTGATTCCAACAACATGACATTCTTTCTGGAAAGGGCAAAACAGTAGAGATGGTAAAAATATCAGTGGTTACCAGGGGTTCTGAGGGAGGCAGGGAGGGGTGAAAAGGTGGAAAACAGGGCATTTTTAGAGTGGTGATATTGAATGATGTTGTAATGGTGAATACACGATAGCATGCATTTGTCAAAATCCATAGAATGTGCAATGCAGAGAGTAAACCCTAATGTAAACCATGGACTTTAGTTAATAATAATATAGACGTTTTGGTTTATCAGTTGTAACAAATGTACCACACTAATGTAAGATGTTAATAATAGGAAAAATTGTGCATGAACAGGTAGAGGGGGAGTAAGGGGAATTTTGTGATGGGGGAAAAAGTATATGGGGAAGTCTTTATATTTTTTGCTCAATTTTTCTGTAAACCTGAAACTGTTCTAAAAATAAAGTCTATTACAAGTTTTACAAATAATTAATATGCTTAGAGAAAAAAATTGGCAGCAAATATAACAGACACACACTCTAGTTTCCTCAGGAAAGTTCTGGTTTATACCTGTTGTCCTGGTGTCCCATCTGGTTTAGTACTTATCATTCTCTAAGTGCCTTGGTTCATTTTCTTTTAAGTTGTTATTTATTTATTTATTTATTTATTTATTTATTTATTTCTAGAAAGAGAGAGAACACAAGGTGGGAGGGGCAGAGAGAGGGAGACAGAGAATCCCAAGCAGGCTCCACACTGTCAGCACAGAGCCCAAGGCAGGGCCTGAACCCACAAACCTCAAGATCATGACCTGGGCCGAAACCAAGAGTTGGACACTTAACCAACTGAGCCACCCACGCGCCCTAAGTGTCTTGGTTTAAGTGATCAATTATCTGGTCACCCTAGACAAAAGGTTATTATTGGTCATATATGAAGAACTCTTGTAAAGCAATAAAGAAAGATAAACAATCCAGGGGAATAATGGGCAATCTATATGAATAGGTGTATTAGTTTGCTAAAGCTTCCATAGCAAAGTACCATAGGTTGGGTGGTTTAAACAACAGAAGTTAATTTTCTCACAGTTCTAGAGGCTAGTAGTCCAAGATCAAGGTAGTAGAAGGTTTGGTTTCTTCTGGAGACCTCTAGCAGATGGCTGCTTTCCCACTGTGTCCTCATCTGGTCTTTCTACTGTGCATGCACAAGTCTGTGTCCTAATCTCCTCTTCTTATAAGGACATAATCACATTGGATTATTGCCCACCATATGACCTTATTTTACCTTAATAATTTCTTTAAAACACTTATCTCCAAATATAGTCCCATCTGAGGGTTAGGACTTTAACATATGAATTTTTTGGAGGTAGGGACACAATTCATCCCATAACAGTAGAAAATTCACAGAAGAAGTACAAATTGCCAATAAATTTATGTCAATATGTGTAATAACATCCAAAACCAGAGGCAGGCAAATTAAAAAGAGTAATAACCAACAATCTCCCCAGTAGAATGACAAAAATAATAATAGGGTTGGCAAGGATGTAGGGAACTGCTTCATGTTGGTGGAAAAAATTGATACTGCTTTTGTTGAGGACAATTTGGCAGATTCTATCAACATATAAAGTACATACATTTGGACCTAGAAATTTCACTTCTGGTACTTGATCCTACAGAAATACAGAGGCACAAAGAAGCATGCATAAAGATGTTAACTGCAGTATTTTTTGTAATATTTAAAAATTGAAAAAAATAGGGGTGCCTGGGTGGCTCAATCAGTTAAGTGTCCAACTTCAGCTCAGGTCATGATCTCACTGCTTGTGAGTTCGAGTCCTGTGTGGGGCTCTGTGTCAATAACTCAGAGCCTGGAGCCTGCTTCAGATTCTGTGTCTCCTGCTCTCTGCCCTTCTCCTGCTTGTGCTCTGTCTCTCTCTCTAAAATAAATAGACATTAAAAATTTTTTTTAATTGAAAAAATATTTAAATTTCTATCCATAGGCAAATAAGCTATGGTATATCCACGCTATGGAATACTACACTATGGTTAAAAAGGAGGTAGACCTGTGATAAAACAAGTACCATATTATATCTTATGAATGGATAAAATGGAATCTTAAAACGTATTAAGTAACTCAAAAAAGAGGAAATCGAGAACAACAGATGAGATACATGGAAGACAAATAGCAAAATGGTGGATTTAAACTCAACCATATTAACAATCTCATTAAATATAAATGTTATAAGCATCACAATTAAAAGGCACAGATTATGAGTTTGGTTTTTTTTTTTAAAGGCATGATCCAATTATATACTGCTTATAAGAAACCCACTTTAAATATGGCCATAAGTAGGTTAAAACTCAAAGGTTGGATAAAGATATTCCATGCTAATACTAATCAAAAGAAAGCTATATTAATATCATACAAAGCAGATTTCAGAGCCAAGAATATTTCCAAGGATAAAGAAGGTCATTTCATAATGATAAAGGGATCAATTCATGAAGAGGTCATAGCAATTCTAAATGTATGTGCACTTAATAAGAAAATTTCAATACATGACACAAAATACATGACACAAAGCACATAGAGCTGCAAAGAGAAATGGACAAACACAAAATTATAGTCAGAGATTGCAAGTCCTCTTGTCTTTATTTCACAATTTTCTATTCTACTGTTTCTTTATCTCTTTAAATCAAAGAGATATCTCTTTAAATCAATCAAAGTTTAGGCCCTTTTTGGATAATTTTTTAGTCTTTAATTTCTCTTGTGTGAATTATTCCATTTGTTAGGATGGAATGTCTATCTTGGCATTGGACTTCTCTGTATATTTTATAATTTTTGTCTATGAGCTCATCTTCAACAGAGATTATTTTCCATGTGAGTCCTGTAAGTGTTCTGAGTTATTAAGGCCTCTTATGTGGTGATTTAACTATTGTTACCTCCTATTCTTTTTTGGGTTCACCCCTTATGACCCTCTATGGTTATAGGTTTCTGTTTAATTTCTGGTGCTGAGAAATTTTCCTTCCTTCCTTTCTTTCTTTCTTTCTTTCTCTTTCTTTCTTTCTTTCTTTCTTTCTTTCTTTCTTTCTTTCTCTTTCTTTCTTTCTCTTTCTTTCTTTCTTTCTTTCACTTAGCTATGTTTTAAAATAAAGTTTTAAACAATCATATAATATTTTGCTATTTAGAGTAGGTTTGGGAAATTCTCATGTCAGATTAGTTTTTGGTTTTGATAGAATGTGTCAAAAGGTTTCCTATGATAAAACTTTGAAATTATCCTTAGCCAATCTTTTTTCTTGTTGTCCTTTGTCCTGGAATTCTAAAATTACTTTTTAATGAGTTTGTAATAAGTTGGGTATTGTTAAACTGGGAAAAATGTCATTTTGGGATTATAAACTGTGTGCCTTTTAGGATGAATATTAAAATTTGCTTTATGGAAGATGTTCCTTTGTTTTAGTCCATACTGCTTGGGTTGGCCCTTTTAGCTATGCTGTTCTAAAGTGAGGACCTGCCTATCATTCTTGGTGAGTATGGGAGAACACTGATGGGGCCCTAAAGGAGATTTCTTAGATTGTTAATACCTTTTAGTAATTTACATTGGATTAATTTGTGAAATTCTGCCCCTGAGCATTGTTTTATTTAGAGCACCACCATCTCCTAATTTGGAATCAGACTACCCTATCCCTGAAATTGGTGTGTTCTTGCAAAGTGGTGTGTGTTACTCTGGGAACAATTGTTTGCAAAAGACGTGGGGCTGGGATGGAGAAGAATGTGGGAGAGGAGTGCTTACTTCTTCACCTTAGACTGGAGAAAACAACTATGCAAATGACCACATTGGGCCTGGCACAGCCCAGCCTAGACCTTGGGAGTGGGAGTCCCACATGTCTTCTTCTTTAACCTCACTGACCATGCCGATTTTGGAGAGATGTCCTGACAGGTATTTTGTTTTGATATCGCTATTGTCAGTAATGCTTGGAAAAGGCAAACTCTGGGGCAGGAAAGGAAGACTTGGAAGGCAGATCTTAGATGCGAGTGAGAGGGAAAAAACTACTTCCAGTTGCTGGGGTGAGGGCATTACTTAGATCTGGACTCCAAGGAAGGGGAATAATTGGGATATCACTGGCCACATAGAGGCAGTTAGTCCACATAGCGGACTTGCAAAGGACTTTGAAGTTAGCTTGGGGCTGTGGGCTCAGCAGAGCCTTTTCTAAGAATGGTTATAATATACTTTCTAGTATGTACTTCCCTCCCCACTTCTGCCTATGATTTCAGGTGGCATTGTTAACTTGTCTTTGGCTGTGGTATAAAGAACTGGGAGAGATCCTGGCCCATGCTTTGGGTGAGGAACCAAGGCCTGTCTGGATCTGGGTGTCGTGATGCCTGGGAAGAGAACAAGGCAGAGAGTGGTAGGCACTGATCTGAGCAGGAAGCCAGGGCCAGAGCATAGAGGGCTTTATAAACCTTCCCAAGGAACTGCACTTTACCTTGTAGGCTCTGGGGAGCTATTGAAAGATACCAAGCAAGATGGTGGCCTCTTCTGCCTTTGTGTGGCCAGCACTCTTTTATCCCCCTCTTTCCTGTGGTGTACTTATTCCGTATGATGTGAGTAGAGCTGAATTTAATCTTCTCGAGAACAGGGAATGTGCCTGTGACCCAGGCCAGGCCAACAGGAGCAACTGACCTCCTGGCCACAGGGAGGAGTCTGTGATTCAACTTTGGGTTCGCGAATCAGGCCTAGGACTTTTCTGACAGCTGTTCAAGAGACCATCTGTTTCTAGTGGGGTCTCTAAACTGATAGAATATGCATCTAGGTCTCCTGATGGCCAAGAGGCTTCCTGCCATGTGGAGTGCAAATAATTGAGAGATGGTGTGAGACAGAGCCCTCAGGCTGTAGTTGGAAGTACAGGATCCAGCCGTGGGTAATGCCAAGTGGAAATAGGCACTTGGAAGAGAGAGAGAGAGAATGAGAGAGAGACAGAGGAAACCCCAAGGACATTGTTGAGCTGCTGGATCCCAGCCAGTCCTTTCTTTCACAGAAGCCAATAATTTTTTTCCTGCTTAATCTAATCTGTTGTATTTATCTCGCTTAGAAGTAAAAGTTCTCACTAACAGTTGTATGTGCTCCTGGTTTGTTCTTCCCTAGATTCAATATTCCTAATTCTTCTGACAATTTGAGATGGTTCCTGGATCCTTTCCACTGTGGTCATGGTCCTCTGGATGGAGATATCCACACTAGTGTCCCTGGGAGACCTTCTCTGTAAGGGTTATATTTACAATAAAGTACATGATTAACTCTTCTCTGAAGAAATCAAGATATAAGGTTGATACCTGTGGATTAGGTGCTGGGAGGCCTTTTGAGGGGGCTCTCGGTCGCAGCAATATATGACTTGAGGTACCTACATTTCTATAAAGAATGAAGCACCTTGGCTGTACCATGGGGAGTTCCCAGAGGCCAGCACCTTGAGCAACTTCAGATTCTAAGTGGGAAGAAAAGTGGAAAAAAATGGGTCCTCGTTTATGGCCAACAATATCCCAGCCTGCCCTAAAATATAGATGAAACCATTCAGTCATCTTAACTGGCTGTTAATGAGCCAATCAATAATTTAAAAGTGGCTTTAAGAAACAGCAAGAGGAAGGGGGCAGGGAGACTCTAGGGCCAGACCTTATCATAATCTGAGTGTGTGTGTGTGTGTGTGTGTGTGTGTGTGTGTGTGTGTAGAAGGGAATAGTGAGTCCACTTCCTTTCTTATCCTCCAAGGGTCTGTAATCCTTCTGGTTAAGGTGGGCTGAGGACCTGACTTCAACAGAACAGTCCTGGGCTTAGACTCCCAGGTGATGAATCTTCTCAAGTGCCCCTTATAGACTGCTCTGAACCTCACTGCATCCTGCTTTTCTCTTCTACTATGATCACATAGTAAGTTACACACAAGAGTAAAATCCCAAAGTCTACCATTTTGGGTGTTCCCAAGTCCTTGGCCATATGGAGTCACGCTGCCTTTTAATAACCAAGAGAAAATGGATCAAACCCTCAACCCACCATAGAGCAAAACTCAGGTTTCCCCCCTACCCCCCCTGGGCTTCTGGGGATTTGTTCCCAATCTCCTCTTACTGTTTCTATTGAATTCCCTTCCTTCTTTCCATCCTTCTCTCCCTCCTCTTTCCCCCCACACCCCTCCCTTTCTGAGGCTGTTTTCTTCTCTCCGCCTTGTGTCAAGTCAAATGCAAAACCGAGATCCTTTTCCTTGATTTCTCCACAGTAGCCCTAGCACAGAGCATATGTAACACATTTTCCCTACACAAATCTGGGAGATCTGTGCTGCATCTTAGCTCAGAAAACACCTTAAAGTTGGATGTCAGATATTCTCTTGGCCAGCCCGCCCCATCCCCAGCTAGCCAGGTCATCCTCTTGAGACCCAGCATTCACCTGTTCCAGGTCTCTCTCTCTCTCTCTCTCTCTCTCTCTCTCTCTCTCTCTCTTTCTCTCTCTCTCTCATCTCCCCACCTCCACAGCAAGTTTCTCCTCCAGAGCAGCTCTTTCCCACCCACTGCCCCAGACTGCCTCTGGGCCAATCTCTGTCTGCCCAGAAAACATTAAGGACCAGCTGTGAAATTACTTTTTCCTTTAACACAATCAAATTATTCATCTCAACTCCTTCGCCTACCCATCTCTACAGGCATGTGAAGATCCATCATCCCTTGATATGAAGTACGCCACTCCCTTGGAAGGCAGAAGTGGCCAGAACAGTTTTGTTGTTGTTAAAATTGCAGCATTGTCTTTCCTACTATAGCTCAGGGACGCTTCTGTCGGCCCCACCTGCCTAGTCCTATATATCCATCCCCCACCCCTCCCTTGTCAGCACCTCCTTAGCCCCATCCTACCTCCCCCATCCAAGAGCCTCTGGAAACAGCACAAACTCCTATTTTCCCAGTTCTTGCTGCCCAGGGGTACCCTGAGCCGTAAGAAGGTTCTCTTCCCCCTCCAGCAGCGAGATCTTAGGAGTTCTGCCGCTTCGGCTTACCTGGGACCACTCTGTCTCTATGTGGCTGAGGGTCTCACAGTGTGTGATTCAAACCCAGGGCCCCTAGAGCCCTACATGGTGAAAGAATGGTGAGCCCTGGCATATCCCCAGTACTTGCTGGAGCACCCAGCCGATGGCAAGCATCAAGAAATGTTCATCTGTCTAAATCGGAGCTCCATTGCAGCCAGGCCCCGGAGGGAAGCAGTCAGACTGGAATTTGGTCTCCCAAATGTTGCACGAACTGCAGACCTGACTCCCGTCTACTCCTGCACTGCCCCTGTGGGTCCGTGACCTGGCAGCCTGGGGTGGACAAAAGGACACTACCCTGAGAGTGAAGGAAGACCCAAGGCTTCTGGGCTGGTTCTTCTATAAACTCGTTTCAGCCGTTGGACACCCCTGCCCCTATATGGGTCTCTGTCTCCTCAGCTGAAAAACGAGACGTTGGACTAGATGAGGTCCAGAGGCCTAGAGCCCAGTCCTGGGTGGGTGGGTGGGTGGGGGGGGGGGGGGGGGGCGGGGGGAGGCGGCCATCTTACCTCCGGGTTGGAGCTCATTACTTTGCGGGCCACCGGGCTCACCTGTGTGGGCAGCGGCTGTGTAGCCCTGAGCTGGGGGCAGAGATTGAGGCTGTGCTGGTGCCTGACCTTGGAGGATGAGGACGCCGGAGATTTCTGAGGGACCGAAGGGAGGCCAGTGCGGCTGGGGGGGGGGGGCGGGTAGTGGGGGAGGGAGAGTCACTCAAGGTGCGGCTGGTGCAGTGGCCCAGACAAGAGAGGTGACCAGGGTGAGGCAGTGGAGTTGCAGAAACATGCATGGATTCAGGATATGTTTGAGGCAGAAATGGTTGGCTGTTGTAATAAATATGGCAGTGGTGAAAGTTCCGGATGCCTGGGTCTCTCAGCACTTTGTCTAGGGCCATGCTCGCTAGCACTCACTTCCTTCCGGCCATTTATACATCAGGGAGGCTCAGCCAGGCTCCAGAGGAAGGATGGTCAGGGGGATTGAGCTGCCAGCTTACCTTAGAGACTGAGGTGGGACCCTCTCGTCTCCCTCACAGGGGCACCAGGAAGGGTAAGAACTGGTGGCAACGGAAGGTGGGAAGGGGGTGGCACTTGGCTTCCCCACTGGATCGGCGCGGGGCAGGACACCCCAAATGTCAGTGGTCTCCAGTCCCTGAACTGTCTTTATTAGCTGCCTGTTGTCTACGGCAGTGAGGAATGGCTCCCAGCTGGCCAGCTGATCTAATTTCAGGAACCGTCTCTTCCAAGAGATGGTTCACACTCAGCTTGGTCTGCTTCAACTCCCAGAGGCCTCTGGGCTGATTTCCTGCTGCAGGGTTCTACTGGCTGGGTCTGGCAGGCAGGGCGACTCAATCGTTTGGCTTTGCCCGGCAGGAGATTGGGGGCATCTTTGGGAATGGAGAAGGAGGGAGGGTCACCGGGGACAGGAGAAGAGAGAGAACGGCAAATAGGGGCTTGGTGTGAGAGGGGTGGGCTATTTGCTAAATAAAATTTAAATCCTTAGCATGGTTTCTGCCAAGAAGAGAGAAGTGCTGATAAAAACCATATGTCTCTAAGTAAGTGGAATGAGGAACCCTGCTTTGTGTGCGCGTGTGCGAAAGATGCGGCTGTCGGTCTCCCATGCAATGGAAAAATCTCTATTTTAAAGAATACGATGTTAAGAGGCACTCTGAGACAAACCACATTTCGCAATTAAGTAGTTTACAAGGTCAGCAAAGGAAGGACAAAATAAACCGGCTGAAAACAGTCTTGCTCAATACCAAAATTTGTGTAAAAGTTCAATGTTGCAGTCAGAAACTATATTACAGGCTTATTATGTAGTTTTATAAAAATAGCCCCAAAGATAAGACTCTTTCAGGATGGGGAAGAAATTAAAAATGCTTTAAGTACTGGTGCAGATATTGTATTTCCTGACGCTTGAAAAGAAGAGTAATTTTTGTAAAATGTAAACGATGTCGTTTTTCTGTTTTTGCTTTTTCTAAATGGACCCTGCAGCAAACTAAAGCCAAACAGAGACGCAAATGTAACTACTGTTCATTCTGCAGAACAGGAATCGTATTTCTTCCTCCAACATTCAAATTCCAACATAACGTGGTTCCAACTGGCCTGCCCTGAATTTCCTCCCTAGAATGCTGGCCTTGCCAGCCCCGCCCTGTTCTCCATCCTTCTCACAGGCCGAAACCCACGGGCCCCCGGGGGTGCCCTTCCTCCCGGCTGATGGAAGACGTTAGCCGTTAGCCGTTCTTCAAGGATGTTAATTTCCAACCTCCGCCCCTTCCACTTTAATTCCCATTTGACGCTTTTGCATAGAGATTCCAGTTCCCTGGTGAAATTGTCGATCTTGTCACTTACTTCCTTGACCGGATGAACCCCAGTTGTCTGAAAGTCTGGGTCAGATGACGCCAATACCTGGATCACTTGTGGATCTGCTTCTGGGATGGAGATGCTTTGTTGGCTCTGACTGATGTTATTTTTCATCAGAGGATTTATTTTGGCTCTCTGAAAGGCAGTTCAGGCATCGGAAGGCCATCCTGGTCCAGTCTGGGTTGAGCTGGTCTGAAGCTGCCTGTTGGACTTTGAGAGGTCTGCCCTGTTTCCAGCTCGCCCTTCCTCCTGGTGCCTCACCCTCTGGGGTTCTCCCTGGGAGGCTGGGTTGTTTTCTGGGGCCCTTCCTCTTCAGTGGGGCTCTGATTCCCCGTTTATTCCCCCTGCCCCATCTGACTGCCAGGAACTCGGCTTGGCTTCCCAGTTTCTCAGCGGTGCTTTGGGTTCAGCCCTTTACTAACCCGGCCCCTGCTGCTTATGAATCTGCAAATGCCTTCGGGGAAAAGGGCCTGGCATTGACAGCTTCTCTTCTCCCAGATGACTTGGCTTGCCTGAGCATCTGGAACTCCAAATTTGTTTCCCTGCCCCTTGAGATTGCCGAAACCTCCAGCTGAAGTTCTCAGGCTCTTATCTATCACTCTCTGCTTGGTTCTTAGCCTCTTGGCTCCGTGCAAATCACTAATCAGTGGTGCTGGAAGGAGGAGGGTGGCACTGAGTGTCACCTCTGTGAGCTCCCCTTCTCTCTGGGGTGCTGACCTCTCAAGTCCTGGCTACCTGCAAACAGGTGGCTTTTGGATTTTGTCCAGATCATTCCTAGCAGGAGCACTAGCCTTTAATGGGTTACTCTGACATTACAGGAAGTGGATTTTTCTATCTACTTCCTTAGAATGTAAGCTCCCTGAGGGCAGGGTGTTTCCATCACCACTGTGATCCCTGGCTGATCTCAGCCACAGCTTTAAATATCAACTATGCCTGGAAATTTTCGCATGCTGTCTCCAGCCCAGAGCTCTGTTCTGAACTCTCAGCCCTACGTATCTATCACTTGTCATTGCCACGTGGCTGCTGTACAGACACTCAACATGTCCAAAATCTTGTTCTTCCCTCTTAATCTGTCCCTGTCTCAGGCTCCCAGCTCAGGAAGAGGCCTCTCCTCTATCTGCCTGCTGCCTTTGTCTGAGACCCAAAGGTCACATTGACAATTGCCACCGCTTCTCTTCCCACATCAGTGGCCCACGTTGCTACTCCACGTTAAAATGTCACATGACATCATCCAGTCCTCTCTTCCCCACCACAGCCCTGTCCCAGGACTGTTCCTTTCCCCTGGGACATTCAGTAGTCTCCTCACATTCTTCCCCAAAGCCACACTGGTCTCCTTCCCGCATGTTCACCAGCCACCCGACAGCAGAGTGATCTCTTGAAAGCAAAAATCTGATTATGTCATTTCTCTGCATCATATTGTTCAATGACGTCCCATTGCTTTTTTTTTTTTTTACTGATCTCATGAAATTTATTTATTTTTTTTCAATATATGAAATTTATTGTCAGATTGGTTTCCATACAACACCCAGTGCTCATCCCAAAAGGTGCCCTCCTCAATACCCATCACCCACCCTCCCCCCTCCCTCCCACCCCCCATCAACCCTCAGTTTGTTCTCAGTTTCCCATCGCTTTTAAGAGAGCTTTGAAGATAAACCCTCCAGGAGCCACTGCCCTGCGTGTTCTACCCCCAGCTCCCTCCCGGGCTCAGCTTAACTGACTGTTGCCCTTGGCATGGCCCATCCTGAGGGCTTTCTTGGTTTTGCCAGCATCTTGAGTCCCTCTCGGCCCCGCGGGCCTTCATGCATGTTCTTCTCCTGCCAGGAGAAGTTCATCCTTCAGGTTTCAGCTTAACGTCCCCTCCTCATAGGAGCTTCCCTACCCCCAGAGTTGGTTAGGTGCCCATACGAGCTCGCTGTCACTGTATCCTGCACTCTGAGTTCATAGAAATCAGCACATCAGAATAAACAGTGAATCAGGTGATTATCGAAGATGCTTTTCCTCTCCTGGGCTCTAATCTTGAGGCCGGAGGCTGTTTGTCTTGGTCAGCACTCTATCCCCAGCTCTAGCAAGGTGTCTGGAACATCCTAGAAGATTCATAAATAATTTTTGGAGTGAGTAAAAGACCAACAAGGACAGCCAGCCACCTCCCACCCCTAGCTCCCCAGCAGAAAAAGCAACACGGGGTATAGGGCAGAGAGAGGGCGGCTGGGATATGGGGTTTCTAGCTAGCGAGTGTCAGAGTGTGGCTATAAAAATGAGGAATTCTAAACAGTCTAATGAAGTCTTCTTATTGTCGGACTTAACGCACTGGCTGGGGAGCCAGCAGATCTGGGTTCCAGTCCCAGGTCTGGCACAAATCATGACAAACAACATTTGTATAATGCTTCACAGGGCATTTCCACAGATAGGATTTCATTGAATCAACTCAGTGACCTCTGGCAAGCAACTCTTAGAGGCTTGTTGGGAGGGAGGACACCAGGGAGGAGTGGGGTTCCAGAACCCTCCTCTCTCCCCTGGGATCACAGGCAGGTTTCCTCCCGGGCCCTGAGCCCACGCATCTGTAAAATGAAGGAGTCCGACGAGATGACCTTTAAGCCTTGTCAATGGCGATTTAGAACTCAAAATTCAGAACTACTCCAATCAGAAAGCAAAGTAGCACAATAGCAGGGTAGCGTATCCCTCGCCCCCGGCTCCTGATAATACCATGGGCGCCCCAGCAAGGGTTCACAAGAAAGCAGGAAGCAGGACAGAAAGCAGGACTTTTGTGTAGGTGGTGTTTTTGAGAGCCAGCCCCAAGAAGCAGGAGTGAGAGGCTGGGGAGAGGCAGAGGTAGAGGAAAAAGCCCAGCTAGGTTAGTATGTGTAGATCATGGCTACTGTCTTGAAGGGCCATGATCTCACCGGGACCTCCTGAGAAGCCACAGAGCCCATCCCAGAGCTGTCACCCAGAATTACAGGCGCGGGAGCCTTTCTCCAGCAGTGTGGACGTTTGCCCTCGGGAGTGTCAGCTGAACTTCTGGGCTGTGCTCACCCACAGACTGAGGAGACTTCTTGGTAGAGACGTCGCAGGGCAGAAAGTTCAAGAATCCTTGAGGGCAGTTGGAGGCAGGCCAAGCTCACGGAGACCCGTCCCCGCAACAGCACCCAAAGTCAAGGTGGGACCTGGGGCACCAGGATGTTTGACACAGGTCGCAAAGGGGCAGGGGCACCGCCATCTGGGCCCTTGCAACAGTAGTCCTGGACTTTCCTCCGCTGTCCCCACCGGTCCTCTGCCCTGGGAGTGCCGATGCCCCCACCCTCTTTTCTGTGTAGTTCTTAGTGTACAGGGCCATCAAAATGGGGGTGGCGAGGTGTCTGTCCACCCAGGCAATTCAGATGGGGCTCTGGCAGAGCCTTGGAGAACAAGCTGTGGTCCTCCTGGGCTCTCCTTGAGCACCGATCGGCTGGCTCTGTGATGGAGAGCCCTGTCTCACAGTGAGGAAGTGGGTCGCTCACGACGCTCCTCCCTTGGGCAGGAGGGGGCACTCCCCCAAAGGTTAACAAAGGGTCTGCCTGCAGGCTTGGGGCTCCCCAGGCCTGGCAGTGGCGGTGCTCCCAGCTGGGAGACGCTTGCTCCTCCTCCCTGATGCTGTGATGCTCCTTCTCTGTCCTTCTGTTATAAACTCTGGACCCAGCTTCCCTCAGCCTTCCCTTTGGGTCCTCAGAAGTCTGATTTGTTAATAAAAAAAAGGAACAGTGGCTGCTTCTAGCTTTTTTCCTCTGCTATAAAAATTCTACTTGGTCCCCAGGCAATGCGAATGGGAGACTAAAGGGAAAAAAAATGTCTTTTATGGGAAAGTGGATAAAAAATGCAAGGATTTAAGGTTTAAGATATTATCTGCCCACGTTCTTCCTCTGAGGGAATCTGTTCGACCCCCAAATAAATTTCATCCTCCTCCAGGAGAGGAAAGGGCCTTTGTTTCTCTGACCATACACCCCATCCGCACCCCAGATTTCCTGGTGTTGTATAATAAAGAATTTGGGTGGCTTATGTCCCTGACTCCTGGAAGGTAACCTCCACATTTGGGGAATTTCCCAAGTGATAGGAGTGTCTTCATTATTCTCTGTGGGCCACTCAGACCATGACTGTGTTCATGCTAATCAGATGACTCAGGACAGAAGGACCAACCGTGTGATTAGAGGGTTGGGGTTTCGAGACAGGTGACGTCAGTCTGACCTCTGGGAAGGGTAGAGGGGCTGAGGATTAAGTTCAATCACATGACCACTGATTCCATCAATAATGTTTACATCAAGAAACACTCTGGACTGGGGCTCAGGTCAGCTCTTCCTAATTTGTGTTACACGCATTCGTGATCCAGGATTGTGATGCATCCCGTGAATGCAGAAGCTTCACATTTGAGACTCTTTCAGACTCACACTAAGAGGGGTCTCTTCATTGGCTCGTCCTGATTTGTGCCCTTTATAATAAAACTGTGGTCACTGGTACGGTGCTTTCCCAAGCTCTGCGAGTTGTTCTAGTGAATTAGCAAATTTGAGGGGATAAAGCTTGTGGCTGGTGTCTGAAGTGGGGGAAGTCTTGTGGCTGATGGGGTCTTTAAGCCATGAAGTCTGTGCTAATTCCAGGATCAGAGCTGCATTGCCCTTAGATATCTCTATCTGCTTCCTACCACTGCCTGGGGGAGGCTCAGTCTCCCCCAGACATAGGCTCTTTTCCACCTTCTCCCCAGAAGGCAGGCCCAGAGGCTTGAGTTGGGCCCGGGTGGACCCGGCCCAGCCAAGGAAGGTGATGTGTGGTGCGGAGAGCAGCCAGCTTGCTTGAGGGCAGTGGGAGGTATGGGGTGTGCCTGGCCCCCTCCTCTTCCCTGCTGCTGTCGGTGTGCAGGCTCCAGCCTAGCTCATCTGGGGACGGTCACTGGGGCCGGCTGGATCGGCCCTTCCTAGGCCAGAGCTCTCCCTTGCTTCCCTGGTCCCTCTAGCTACTCATACTCCAGCGCTCTCTTCCTGGCTGAGTCTTTCCTGTGTGTGTGTGTGTGTGTGTGTGTGTGTGTGTGTGTGTGTGTGTTTGTGCGCGCGCGCAAAGGAAAGAGAGTTTGTTTTCTAGAACTCCTCAAATTCCCTCAAGCTTCCACTTCCTGAACTTGCCATTAATAATATTTTGGTGTCTTCCAAGTTGAATGATTTCTTTCCCATTTAAATCTTCCATTTATTCTCCCTCTCTCTGCCCCTTCCTCTCTCCCCCCGGCCAAATAAATAAATAAACATTAAAAAACAAAAAAACCCCTTACTCTCTGGGGCACCTGGGTTGCTCAGTCAGTTAGGTTAGGCGTCCGACTTCAGGTCATGATCTCACAGTTCGTGGGTTCGAGCCCCGTGTCGGACGCTGTGCTGACAGCTCGGACCTGAAACCTGCTTCGGATTCTGTGCGTGTGTCTCTCTCTCTCTGCCCCTCCCCCACGCCCACTCTGTCCCTCCTTCTCTGTCTCTAATGTTTAAATAAACATTAAAAATTTTTTTAAAAATAAAAATCTTCCATCTACTCAAAGATTTATTCTCTGTTTCTAGCCCCACTCGGAACAATCCTACTCCCCCAGGGCAATGTAAATAGAAAACTAAAGAACTGGTTTAAATAGTCTCTTTGGATGAGCCAGTCCCCTCTATGCAAATGTTCAAAATTTCAGATTTTGCACCCACTTCTCTACCCCATGTCAGTATCTGGCCACATGAGGACACTCCCCTGGCCGTGGGGAGACATCCTTGGATCCATACTTGTTCTATACACTTTTGCTGGAGTCCCATGAGGCACGATGGTCACACCTGGCCTTCTGGGTCATGTGCTGACATGCATTATGGGAGTTGCAGTGTCCCATTTCTTCCTGGGAAGGTGCCTTAGTGGACTCTTCATCCTGGACAGGCCTTTGCTGGAGCTCTCTGCCTCTCCAGTCCTCTCCCTGGGGCATGTGAGAGCTTCTGGGTCCCCACAATGGCCAGGGAAGGCAGGGTCCTGCCTTGGTCTTGCCTCCCCAGACACTAAGGCACCTTTGTTCTGCACCCCGCTGGATGGGGTGGACTTCTAGAGGTGTCAGGCCCCCTCCTCCACCCTCCACAATCGGTGAGCTCAGGGAAGCATGACTCAAGCTCCTGAGATTCTCGGCACCCCTGCACCCTCGTCCTTGGGTAGTGAGCTCATGATGGTGTGATGTCCTTGCTATCTTCTTCATCCTCTTTGTCCCCAAGACCAGGAGGGCAAACCTTTCATCCTTTTCCTCTATGCCTGCTGGGGATGCCCCTACAGAGTCCAGGATCTACACTGCCTAGGCCTGCCTCTTGCCACAAGAAAGGAATTTAAAAAATCCTTTCTCCAGACAAAGGGTGGCTTTCCAGTCTCTTTGGTCGCTGGGAACTCAAACAGAAATCTAGTTGATGTTCAAAGCTGGGCAGTGACTTGCTCTAGCAAGATCTACCCTCGCCTCCCACAGTGGGTGGGACCCCTTGGGCTCCAAGACTCACAGGCTGAGGAAATAGATCTGAAACTATTTCAAAATATAATCCCATATACATGCTCCTCTAATGATATATATGGTGGTTTACTGTGTGTCAGTTGCTAAGTTAGGTCATAAACACTCCTTGAAATTATTTTTAATAACTGCTTTATTAAGCTTTAATTGCCATACCACACGGTTTAGTCTTAAAGTGAACAACTCAATATTTTTCACTATATTCAGAGAGTTGTACAAACATCACCCCTATCCAATTTTAGAATATTTTCATCACCCCCAAAAGAAACCCCATACTCATTAGCAGTAAACCACCCCCGCCCCCCGTATTCCCTCCCCCCAGATCCTGGAAATTACTAATCTACTTTCTGTATCTATGGATTTGTCTGTTTGTAGACATTTCATGTAAATGAGCTTTCCTCATTTAATATAATGTTTTTAAGCTTTATCCATGTTGCACTGTGTATCATTACTTCATTTATTTTTATTGCCAGTTAATGCTCCATTGTATGGATATGTCGTATTTTATTTATGCATTCATCAGTTGGTGAGCATTTGGGCTGTCTCCACTTTTTGGCTATTATGAAGAATGCTATAAACGTTCATGTACAAGTTTTTATGTGGACAAATGTTTTTATTTCTCTCGGGTACATAGCCAGAAGTGGAACCGCTGGGTCATATGGTAACCTGCTTAACATTTTGAGGACGTGTCGAACTCTTTTCCAAAGTGGCTGCACCATTTAACATTCCCACCAGCAGCATGGGAGGGTTCCAATTTCTCCACATCCTCAGCAACACTTACTGTCTTTTGGTTTTGGCCATCCTAGCGGGCGAGCTATGGTGTCTTGCTGTGGTTTTTAGTCTGCATCTCCCTGATGGCCAATGATGTTAGCATCTTTTCATGCACTCATTGACCATTCGTGTATCTTCTTTGGAGAAACATCTATTCAAATGCTTTGTCCATTTGTTACTTGGCTATATGTCTTTTTATTGTTGAGTTGTAAGAGTTCTTTGTATATTCTGGATACAGATTCCTCTTTGGGCCCTTTTGGATTTTAAGAGATCTCTAAATCAAGGTCAGACCAGGGGTTGCCGCTTTGATAGTCTGTAGAGTTCACCGCAAGGTAACAGAAACCTTGCAAAGAATGCATTCCACCCCACGCAGAGGGTTCACGCAGGGGCAGACCTTGGAGAAGAAGGAGTTGGAACTGCCGGGGCAGGCCTGGGCCTGCTCTCTGTTCAGTTACACCCTTTTCAAAACCCCTGTTGGAGAAGAGTCTGAGAGATTTAACAGGCTGGAGGTGGGTGGGGAAGCTGGTTGGTTAGTGTATTGAAGGTGGAATCCATTTGGGGCATGTTTTTCCTTTCTTTTCTTTTCTTTCTTTCTTTTTTTTTTTTTTAGCATAGGCTTTTATTTCTTGGGCAAATGAGATGGTACATAGAAAAGCATTTTGGAATTACAAAGGGATATGCAAATGTAAGGTGATATTCTTGCTTCTAGTGTTCTATGTAGGAACCGATGAAAACGCTCTCTAGAAAGAAATCACAGAGCCTGCGTGGGGGGTGGGGGGTGAGCAGGGTTTTAGGGGCAACGTGGGGGATGAAAAGTAAAGGGAAGAGGAGGGTGGGAGAGTTTCCAGACATTAGTTACTTCCGTGTGTGCGTGCATGTGTGCGTTTGTGTGTGTGAGAGAGACGGACAAGAAGACCTTTGTGATTCCTGCCATGTTCTTTTACCACCTGCGTGATTATCTATTTGATATTTCTCTTTGAATGGGCTCCTCTTTCTTTTAATTAAATATGTTTACAAAGGAAACTTTATATCACAGTTATACATGGCAGACCTGCTTCATTTTCAAACTGGAATGTGCCATATAAACAAATAGAACAAAAACCAAAGTGTTATTTAATGCTATCTGGATGCCGTTGTCTCCTAGGCCTGGAAAACTGCTCCCTGCTGGCTCATCTCTCCTTGTCACTCAGGCCTCTGCTCAAAGGGTGCCTCCCGGGGGCGGAGGGCCTCTCTAAGCCTACCCCTCTCCATCCTTGCTTTCTTTCTTTGACAGTGCTCATCACTATTTAAGGGACTTCGTTTTTCCCGTGTGTGTCTGGCTCTGAGCAGGCAGGGGCTGTCTTATTCCCTATTTCCACTGCCTAGCTCAATAAATAGTTGCCGAATGAGTAGCTCATCTAAGCTGCAAAGTTATTCTCTAGTTTGTTTTTCTCCTCTTAGCGTGTGTCAACCGGGTGTTAAAGGACACCCCGGACAGTGCCACACTGCTACCTGCACCTTGCTGTGACGGGGGGACTGCGCAAGGCTTGAGAACGAAGCGGCCTTTCTGAGTGTGATCCCACAGAGCCTCCCCCCACCCCCAGCCTCCCAGGCCGCGCTGTGGGAACCCCCCAGGCCACAGCCACAACGCAGGCTTCGGATCCTCGCTTGCCCATTGGCCAACTGAGTGACCCCACGGCATCACTGAGCCACCCCTGTGTCCGCCTTCCCCAGAGTTAAAGGACTCATTCCGTCCCCTGCCAGCCTCACAGACACACCAGGCGGAGAAGCTGTTCAAAGGGAGCAGCAGCTCAAAGGACTTTCCAGAAGATGGGATGCAAGTGCTGACACCGCCTGCTAAGATATCCTACCCCTTTTCCCCAGGCCCAACTTTGAAAAGTAATGATATAATTCACCTCTTTACTGAGCACTCAGTAAATTTACAATTTCGTTGTATTCTTTCAATAATCCTCCGAAGTGGGGATTTATTGTTCCCATTATACAGATGAGTTTAGAATATAGTTTGGTGATTTGCCCGAGGTGACGCAGCCGGCTTAGGTTCTCGACCATGACGTTGTAACAACCACAGAAATGTTACCACCTCCACAAAGACTTCCTGCCCCGCATGGTTTCCACTTCTAAATACCCATAATTCTGCACTATTACCTCTCTGGTGGAATCCACTCAATCTCCCTTGGGGTGGGTGTGTGTGTGTGTGTGTGTGTGTGTGGCAAGTATCTGTTTCTTGAGGGCTGAAATCATTCACAAATCTCTCCCAGGGTCAAGCCGTGTACTTGGCACACTGTGGCTACTCCACCTGTGTCCCCAAGTAAATCAAGGGCTGGAGGCTCCTGGATTTCTTCCACCAGGCTCCGTCTCAGAGGAGGACAGATGAAGAAAAACGAGCAGCTGGATTTCCAGAGATATAAATTAGCTCCATCAGAAAGCCCCTGGGATATTTACCTAGGAGAGCATGTGGAAAGACATGGGCTTGAACCAGGAGACCGACACTGGCACAATGAGGGCGGACGTGAAGACCCTCCCGGAGGCAGGGCGGGGAACAGGGCTTCGGGAGGACCCTCCTGGCCTTAGCATTGATGGCCTGTGCTGGACTTCTCTACCTTTCCAGATTCACTCTCTATCTGTTCCTCGTCCTCACAGGAGAGTAGAGGAAGAGGAGAGAGTGATGTCGGGCTCTTTACTCCGTGTGCATGGGTCAGGGCAGATAACAGCTCTGTGGTTACTAGCCCAGGAATCTGCGCTGTCCTGGGTGGTTTCCCTACACCCGGACCTTGCCGTTGTGGTGAGTCCCTTTGTCAGACCCGCTTCAAGTTCTCCTTTTTTGAAATATCGTTTGTTGTCAAGCTAGCTGACAACAGCGTGCACCGTGTGCTCTTGGCTTTGGGGATGGATTCCCATGATTCATCGCTTTACATACGACACCCAGTGCTCATCCCAACAAGTGCCCTCCTCAATGCGCATCACCCATTTTCCCTTCTCCCCACCCCCATCCACCCTCAGTTTGTATTTAAGAGTCTCTTATGGTTTGCCTCCCTCTCTGTTTGAAACTATTTTTTCCCCTTCCCCTCCCCCATGGTCTTCTGTTAAGTTTCTCAAGTTCCATAGATGAGTGAAAACATATGGTATCTGTCTTTCTCTGACTGATTTATTTCACTTAGCATAATATCCTCTAGTTCCATCCACGTTGCTGCAAATGGCAGGATTTCATTCTTTCTCATTGCCAAGTAGTATTCCATTGTATATATAAACCACATCTTTATCCATTCATCAGTTGATGGACATTTGGGCTCTTTCCATAATTTGGCTACTGTTGAAAGTGCTGTTATAAACATTGGAGTACATGTGCCCCTACGAATCAGCACTCCTGTACCCTTTGGGCAAATTCCTAGGAGGGTTATTGCTGGGTCATGGGGTAATCCTATTTAAAAAAAATTTTTTTTAATATAACGTCTATTCATTTTTGAGAGATAGAGACAGAGCATGAGCGGGGAAGGGGCAGAGAGAGGGAGACACAGAATCTGAAGCAGGAGAATCTGTGCTGACAACACAGCCCGATGCGGGGCTTGAACTCACGAACTGCAAGATCATGACCCGGGCTGAAGCCGGACGCTCAACCGACTGAGCCACCCAGGCGCCCCTGGGTAGTTCTGTTTTTAATTTCCTCTTCAAGTTATTCTGATTTGAGCGTGCCTTCTATTCCTGAAGGGACCCTGGCTGATGGCGGGGAATGCCCTTTTCTGTGCTCTTTCAGTCATTTCTTGAGGTCGGGGTCTATGCTTATTCATCACTATGTCCCCACACTTGGCACCGTACTTGGGATGTGGTTCTAATAGCTAAGATTATTGAGCACCTATAATGTGCCAACATTGTTACCTGTATTAACTCAAATAATCCTCACAAGAATCCCACAATTATCACCTTCATTTTACTGTTGAGGAAAGTAAGATCCAGAGAGGCTGAGTACCTAGCCCAAGGTCACATGTCTTGTCAGCATGTAGCAGAGCTGGGGTTTGAACCCAGCCGGTGTGACTCCTGAGCCAACGGGATGACTCTCAACCCCGCCAGTGGGTTGCCTTCTGGTTGTCGTTTGGGTGTAAGGCAGGTGAAGCCTATTAGTCTTGGGAACCCAAAGAATCTGTTTCTTTGCCCACTCAGAGGCTCAATCGAGTAGAATGGGCAGAAGGTGGAATGTAGGTCACCATGGCAACCGGATCACCTGGTCACATTACCTGCTGGGCCCTTGGGGCTGTGGTCCTACTGCAGCACAGAGAAGGGGGGGTTGGCATGGGGCAATGTTTGAGGCACCAGATGCACTGGGAGGACCTGGAAGAATACCAGGTGGGTAGATCGGCCAGGAGATTCTGGGAAGAGCGGGGAACTTCCCGAAGCAGGTGGAGAGTTTCCCAGGCAAGGATGTGGTGACCATTGCACCTGCGTCCATGTGAGCCCTGGCCAGTACTCTGAGGCTCCCTCCCCCATTTGTCTCCTGCTCCAGAGCCCAGGGTTTTAGTTGTGGCTTCAATCCTCTCTCCATGCTGTCAGAGCCTGGGGAGGAGAGAAGGGCACCATTTTCTCCTCTGCCACCACTGGGGGCGTCCCCTGCAGAGGGCTGGGGTGCCTCCATTTCACCAGCTACGGGATGAGAAAATGGGCTTCTCCTTCCCAGTCCCTGAAGATCCCCATTCTGCAGGGGGCCGGGGTAGGGCCGGACGGAGTGGGCAGGTCATCTCTCTGTGGTTTGTTGTAGGCCCTGACCTTCCTGACCAGGAATGAAATCCTGTGGTGAGTAGAGGGGCCCCTTTCCTCCCCTTGAGCTGAGGTCTCATCCTGGTACAGCCCCGTGCTGGTCCCTGAGTGTGGTTCCTGCCCAGTGCTGTGGAGCCCCGGAGCTGAGGCTGGAACAGGGCGGGCAGAGACAGACCCCAGTCAGGAGAGCTGACACCGTGATTCCCAGGGCCCAGCTTGAGTTGAGTGAAACCTCAGGCGTTAAGTCACTATGGGATCCAACGCAGGATTTCTTCACATAATCACGGAAGTGGACAGGGCCTCCTCGGGGTGATGGGGAGAAGGAAGAAAGGACTTAGGAAACAGGTCGGAAGCCTGGCTGGATAAACTTGGATGCATTACTGAATCGCTCTGAGCCCAGGCTCCCTCTCCAAGCCTCTCTTCAGGGCCTGGAATGTGCCCTGTGAGGACCCTGGGAGCATAATGGGGAACAGCCCACAGTCCCTGTTGTCATGCGGGTTGCTGTCCAGCAGGGAAGGCTCCTGGCCAAAGACAAGCGTCATGCAGCATGGAGAGGCTGCAGGCGCCCTCCTCATCGGATTGCAGAGAGAGTGACTGGCTTGGTGTGTAAGTGCTCCGTCCAGGCCCAGAAGGTTGACTGGAAGTCCCATGTGACTCCTTCTCTTGCTCTCCCATCCGCTCAGCACCCCTTCCCCAGCCCAGCAGAAGAGAGGTGCTTACCATCTGGACAGAGCTGAGCACACAGGCTCCAGCCTCAGGGCCGCCAGGCCCAGTGATAAGCAGGGACGAGCTCCGGGTCAGCGTTTTTGAGCCCCACTTGTTAGGTATGAATTGGAAGCTGAGGGACACTAGCTATTTGAAGAGAACAATTTAAAGCCTACGTTAAATCATGTCATCATAACATTTCAGAACACCAGAGATAATAAGAGCCTAAAAACCTCTGTAGAGAAAAAAACGGAGACAAAAGACATACAGAGGACCAGGAATCAGAATGGTTTGGGACTTGGAAAGGTTGGAAGACAGCAGCTAAAGACCTTTGGAATTATTATTATTTTTTAAAGCTTTTTTATTTATTTATTGAGAGAGAGAGAGAGAGGAGAGAGAGAGAGAGTGAGCGAGCCAGCGGGGGAGGGGCAGAGAGAGGGGGAGGGAGAGAATCCCAAGCAGGCTCCACGCTGTCAGTGCAAAGCCCGATGTGGGGCTCGAACTCACAAACTGTGAGATCGTGACCTGAGCCCAAGTCAAGAGTCAGATGCTTAACCAACTGAGCCACCCAGGCGCCCCAAGACCTTCAAAATTATAAGGAAAAAATCCCAATATAGAATTAAGTCATAGCTAACCTATTAATCAAAAGTGAAGGTGAAGTGACTATTTTTTGACATGCAAATTATTTTTAAAAAGTACCTCTTATGCATGCTGTCTGAGGAAGCTTTTGGAGGACACGCTCCATTAAAACTAGTAAGGAAACTGTGTTCCTCTGGTAAACTAGACTGGTATATACAGGGTACTTCCGTTTTTGTAAAACATAAGGTTCTACATGCACATACACACACACAAAGGGAAGATCTCTGGAAGGACACACACAGCGTGCACGCGGCGATCAGAGGTCAGCTTGCCGGAGGGGACCCGGAGGACTGACCGTATCAGTGTTAGTGTCGGTGCCTTGTCTGGAAAGCGAAGGGGCAGCTTTGACATGGACACCCAGTGGCACTTGCAGTGGCTTAGGAAGCCGACGGCACCGGAGAAAGTGGCCAAGTTCGGCTAGACTAAGCCCCAGTCGCTTTTAGACAGTTTTCCTATGTGGCCTCTGAAGACGTGTTGTGATTTTCCTACTAATGTGACAAAGAAATGCGGCCTGGATGGCAATGCAGTTGGATAGATCAGTGCATTTGAAAAAAAGTATCCAGGACACCACCAGACAGGAGTAACCTCCAGAGGGTGGCTCTGCCTCATCTAGGATGTTCCCACGCTCTTACCTGTGACTTGCATAGGCCATAGAGGCCTGGTCACCAGATCTGCAGGGGATGCACACTGGGAGGGCAGACCACATGTGACAGGCTCTGGTCCTCGAGCCCGCCTCTTCCCTGTGCCAGGCTGCCTGGGCTTGGCTTCCAGGAAGGGGTCTGTCCACCCTAAGTTTCTAGCCTGTGGGGATTTTCTATCTCATCTCGTTGGTCTTTTAAAGAGAAAGTCCCTTTCAGCCTCAGTTCCAGGTCAGCCCTCCCTGACTTCTGATTGAATTGCTCCCGGAGAAGCCTTCCAGATGTCTCTTTGGGCTCGGTGCACCAGCCCTCGCAGGCTCTTATCTGCAGCTGTGGCTGCGGACTCTGCCTCTGGGGCCTGAGCCGAAGAGGGCACGCGTGGCTTCCTTTTGACCTCCACGGTTGGAGCCCAGGTCGGCCCGCCTCCGTCTGAGCAGTTTGGATTACTCTGTAACCCTCAGTGACCTCTCCTGTCATGACCTCGGGCTGCATGTAGGTCTGCTTTGGGAGCCTGAAGCTTTGCCCCCAGCCCCTGCCATGAGGCCGCTCTTTCCTCTTTGCACCCCTGAGTGCCCAACACTTTCTAGCCTCCAGGCCCCATCCTGGCCATTAGCGCTGGTCCTCCCGGGGCACCAGAAGGTCAGCAGGCAGAGTGGTTACAAGCTTGCTTCCTTGAAGCCAGAGGCCTGCGTTCGTTCGAGACTCAGCTCTGCCACCTTCTAGCTCTGTGACATTTCTTACCTTTGCTGAGCCTTTGCTCAACCTGTTCCCACACTTACAAAAAGCATGATATCAAGTCCTGGAACCTAACCCCGCATGGTTGTTATTAGGACAATTAAGTGATCGAATGCATGTCAGGGGGTTAGAGCAGTCCCCCGGGACGTGGGTCAGTGTTGACTGTGTGGTATAGCTGTTATTTTCATGCTATTATTATCTCTCTCTCTGTCTTTTTTTTTTTTTTCTTTTGCAATGAAGAAACTGGCTCAGAGAAATGAAGTGATTTGCCCAAGCCACACAGCTTGAAAGGAGCAGACCATAAAAGCCACCTTTTCAGGCTAAAGATAGGGCTATTTATAAAATACCTGCAGGCTGTGCTGTTGGGCAAAGAACTATTGACCCCATGGCCCGGGGAGCTGAGCCCAGAGGAAAAGAGTAGATGCGGAGACTGGCAACGGAGCTGTGTTCTCAGTCCTGCCTGGACAAGAGGAACACGAGAGCTCGCGGGACTTAGAGGTCCTGCCCCCTCCCTGGCCTTGAATGAGAGCCTCTAGGGGTGGGCCCGGGTCCTTTCACAGAGTCTCCACAGGTTTCTAACGTGGGACCCAGTTGAACACCACTACAGAGGGCCTCAGAGGCAAGGGTGCAGAGAAAGGTACAGAAGCAGCCGTAGGATGCCCGAACTGGAGGGCGCTGGGGGCGGGAGGGATCGTTGAGTCTCTCATTTTACAGAGGGGAAACTGAGGCACAAGAAGGGATTGTGGCAGGTCCAAGGTCCCGCAGAGTGTGAGCTGCAGGGCTGGTCTCCCCTGTCTTGGGGCCTCTGAGCCCGCCGACGGCCCCTCCCCTCGTCTGGGAGGGAGCCACAGCATGGGCTCCTTGATTTCTGGCAGGCTGAATGTGTGAGTTTTTCAAATGGCTTTGACTCTTGAGTCCATTAGTGATTAATTCAGAGTTCCATTTAGAGCCGGCTGATCCATATTTGGAGGAGGAGAACGTTTTGTGGCAGCTGAGATGCAGCCACGATTCATCTGCGGGCAGCCCACCCACTCAGAGGCCTGGGATGGCATGAAATCTGGGCAAGGCCCTCCCCACAGCAGCCCTCCCCGCCAGAAAGCTCGGGAGCTCGGGGAAGGGGTGGGGGGGCCGAGGAACTCACACCTGGGTAGGGGTGGATCCTTGGGGGTGGGGGCTGCACAGCCTGAAGAACCTGTTGTGGGGTTTGGGCCACTCCCGTGGGGACCCAGGGAGCAGTCCATCCTGGGCGCCCGCCATAATGGCGCAGGACCTCAGAGAATTCTTTTTTTTTTTTTAAATGTTTATTTATTTATTTTTGAGAGAGAGAGAGAGAGAGAGAGAGTGCTCACAAGAGGGGGAGGGGCAGAGAGAGAGAGGGAAATAGAATCTGAAGCAGGCTTCAGGCTCCAGGCCCCAGGCTCTGAGCTGTCAGTGCAGAGCCTGACGCGGGTCTGGAACTCGCTAACTGTGAGATCATGACCTGAGCTGAAGTCGGAGGCTTCACTCACTGAGCCACCCAGGCGCCCTGGGACCTCAGAGAATTTTAAAAAATTAGTACAACTTACTGAAAGTCAGTCTGCTTGTTCTCACCTCAGGCCGGAGTTCTAACAGTGACAGTGACAGCTCCTGCCGCCCCCTCCCCCCGTCCCTTCCCCTCGTGGGCCACTGGGTCCTCCGGGGATGATGGCCTTCCTTTTCTCCTCGATGCCTTTTAGTGTCCCGCGTGCTTTCCTGGAGAATGTTTCCCCTCACCTTTTCCGTACCCCGCTTTTCGGCTCCCTCCCGAACTTTCAGAGAAGTGTCTGGTGACAAGTTCAGGGCCCCTTACGAGGCTGATGGAGCCTGTTCTTCACGAATAGCCATGCACCGGTCTGGCTCCTGTTTTCAGGCCCTTGACATGAGTCAGCACAAGGCCAGTGATGGGGATTAGCTCCCCATCCGGCAGAGTCAGGATTGAAGCCTAGGTCTCTCTGCTCAGAGAGGTCGAACAACTTGCTTCAGATCACACAGCTAGTGGGAGAGGGATCAGGGTCCAAATGGGTCCCCCTGACTGATCTGGCAGCCTTCCAGCAGGAAGCGGGGAAACAGATCATACGTTCAGTTGGGGTCTTTGAAGGGACTTTGTAGTGAAGGGTCTGCTCTCAGAGGCTGAAGGAAACAGCCAGGGACTAGCGATTACTGCCCCCGAGGCCCACGGCCCAGTCAAGCGCCAGAGCTGAGTGAACGTTGGAGGGATCACACAGACACAGATGCTACCAGAGCCGGCCAAGGCTGGAAGGGGGAGGGGGACACACCCCACCAGGCTCTCTCACTACCTCCAGTCTCCCTATGGTGCCTCCCTTGGGCCAAAGCCATCTGGAAGCATCTGGAAGCCAGAGGGCAAGGGCGGTGGGAGGCACCATAGAGATCAGAGCCGCGCCTGGGCAGCCAGTGGGAAAACAGTAAGAGCACAGACACAGCTGATGTTCTTTCTACTCTCCCACGACCGGGATCTAAAGGACATTTTCCCAGTCGGTGAGCTGTGAAAACATGAGAGGCCGGATGGGGAGCAGATCCTGGCTGTCAGTTCTCCTGGTGTTGGGCCTCCATTTACCATAATCAGGGCCCTGGGAGGGCCTCTTCTCTACCTGCAAATCCTCACTTGTAAAATCACCCTCTGAAGGCTTCACTTAGTCACATGTCCCTAAATCCCACCAATCAGAGGTTCATTTGGGTCACCAAACCACACACCCCGCAGGTGACAGTGAGGGGCTGTTAGTCACTTTCCCGAGTAGGGATTAACTTGGCCACATGCTTGCCTCCTAGCGCTTGGCCGAGATGAGAAGCTGGATGGTGGGCAGAAGAGAAGGAAAGGACCAGAGGAGAGAGGGTAATTTTGGAGCAGGAAGGATCCTAGGGGAAGAAGAAAGGGCAGGCCCAGGGACCCAGGTCAGGTTAGAGGGCACCCACCATCATGGTCTGGGGCCGAGCTCTGGGAGGCAGGGCACAGCGTGTCTGAGCTGCAGGACAGGAGCACAGACAGGGGTGTGGAGAAGCTAGGGATCTCCTGAGGGCCTACGCAACGCCAAGCTGACCTTTATACACCTCCTCCCGTTTACTCCTCACATATTTGTGAGGGGAAATTGGCCCCACCGTGACATTGAGGAGACTGGGGCTCAGGTGGTGTCAGAACTGTTCAACGTCTGTTCAACGTCTCAGAGCTACCAGAGGGCAGAGTCAGGACTTGAACTCAGGTCTGTCTGGCTCTAGAGACCGTTTTTCACCAGCGTGTGTTAACCCCCCACCCCTCACACACTCACACACACTCTCACACACACACACACAGTCACACGAAGGCCCTGCACTCTCCATCATGTCAACACCCACCCCCGCCTCCTGGCCTCCCAAGAGAAATATCATTATTGCCCATTTTCCCGATGGTGAAACTAAGGCTCAAGAGTAAGGCGAGGTCACGGCACTGGAGTGGCAGGGCGGGAACTGGAGTGTGGGCCTCCTGTGTCCCAGGCCACCACATTTCCTCTCCACTTTCTGGGTCACCCGTCCTAACAGACCCAAGACCTGTGACCAGGATGGGGTAGGAGGGCGGGAGGATGAGGGCTTGTGCTCTCTTGGCCTGGGGCTCCTGCCCTCCCCCCCACTCGAAGGTCACACAGCCCCTTCGCCCTCTGCCTGCCCCTCACAAGCAAAGCCTCCAGCACAGTATGGGCCTGCGACAGAGACACTGACTCAGCCACACCCACCTTCTCAGGGCCAAGGGCCGAGCTGGGCAGATGGCTTGGGGTTGCGCGCTGGCTTCCCCAGGCCCTGCGGGCTTCTCCATCTGCAAGTGAGGGACTGGACGGTGTGACCACAGATGTCCCCTCCGGCTCTGACATTCTATAACGAACACCTGTGGCGTATGTTCCATGCTATAGAGCACACTCACACACCTTTCCTCATGCCCGGCTCATCTTTGTACCCCCTACTGTGTGCTGGGCACCCTGGACTCCTCCGGGATGTTTCTAGAAGGGTGCAATGAAAGGTCTAACTGCCTTTGCTATGTCACTCAATTGTAAGTCCCCTTCCTCCAGAGATCCCGGGGGGACAGAGGCACACTGTCCGCAGTCCATGAGTCCTGCAGTTCATCATGCCTCTCTTCTTAGCATCCATGACACCTTCCTGAAGCTCTGTCCCCCTGGGAAGCACTACAAGGAGGCGACACTGACCACAAACCAGGTCAGCTCCCTGCCGGCCCTGAGGGTGAGTGCTGGATGGGGGCAGGGGGAGGTGTGCCACTGGGGGCCATGGAGGGGTGGAGGACACTGGGGGAGGGGAGGGCACTCTGGCCGTGGGCCGTCTGGTGGTAACATCTCCAGAGGGGCTCTTGGACCTCCAGGCACGGGCCCAGCAGGGCATGCTTCCCCAGCACTTTTCTTTAAAAAATTTTTTTTAATGTTTATTTATTTCGAGAGAGAGAGGGAGAGACAGAGCACGAGCAGGGGAGGGGCAGAGAGAGAGAGGGAGGCACAGAATCCAAAGCAGGCTCCAGGCTCTGAGCTGTCAGCACAGAGCCCGACGCGGGGCTCGAACTCACAAACGGTGAGATCGTGACCAGAGCCGAAGTCAGACACTTAACCGACTGAGCCACCCAGGCACCCCCCGCCCCCCCAAGCACTTTTCATATGAATCTGGCCTCACTCTATCCTTGTATCAGTCTCATAGGCAGGACAGGCATGGCAACAGTCACCATTTCTCGGTGAGGGGCAGAGGTGCACTGGGGCAATGCCACTTGTTCCAGGTCCTATCGGTGAAGGTGGCAGGCCTAGCTGAGGTCCCTCTGGCTCTGCTGACTGATCTTCCAGAGCCTGCTTGTGATTCCCTTTTGAGCCTCAGCTTAAACACCGCACCGCACCCCCCTCCGGCTTCCTGCCGGCCATTTACCTGACGCCCCCTCCCCCACCAGAGGACCCTGCACCAGCCAGCTCTCTCTCCTCTCTTTTATGCCCCAAACGAGATAAGCAGGAAGGTTGAGGATCCCCTGCAGAATCATTCGGGCCTAGGGGAGACCAGGGTGCCACCCCAGGTCATTCTCCCAGCCCCCTCCTCAGCCCTTCTCTTCTGCTCAGGCTGCCTCACTGGACTAGGGCTTTTCTAGAACGACTGAGAACCTTCTCAGTTTCTTCCCTGAGAAGCCAGGAGCAAGACTTGGAGCCCGGGGACTGTCATCCCAACCTGCCTCCGTCTATCTCCAGGTGTGACTACAGGAAAGAAGGACACGTGCATTTCTGTTCTTGGTCCCTTTATCCTCTCCCCCTGAATTTAGCTGATCCTCCCTGAGTGAGAGCCTGATAGATAAGAGAGGTGGGCCAGATGTTCATATCTTCTCCTAGATTTCCCAGTTTCCTGGGCCAAATCTCATAACTCATATACCCAGTACACACACACACACACACACACACACACACACACACACACATCTTGTGCTTGTTATAGCAGAGTCCTTGTACAAACCACTCCCTGTGCCTCAGTCTCCCCACCTGTGAAATGGGTGGAGTGGTGGGGGTGGCTGGGGGTTGTTTGCACATGCTCCCGAAGGCTCACCGCATCCCCCCGGGCCGCCCACCACCACCAATCTTTTAAGGACCATCCTTGAGTTTTTTGTTCCTGCTGTGACAAGGCTCTGCCCTTCCCCGCAAAGCACCTGGAAGAGGCCAGAGAGTCACAATAAAAGGGCTCCCCAATCACTTCTAAGATTTTTAATTAAAATTTGTGCAGTGCGTAGCGAGGCAGTGTCGGGTTAACAAATCATGGCGGTGTCAGTCTTCCCGATTTTTCATTCGGATCTCGGCAGAATAATGGTTTGAATTTGTCATTGTGCGACGAGAGCCCGTCTTCTCTTCTGTCTGGAACAAGACAGACTCTGAGAGCCGTGGGCGCCTCTTGGAAGAGGGCTGGGGACTCGGGTAGGGTCCTAAGGAGGAGATTGCACAGGTGGAGGGGACACACATTCAACTAGGGCTCTGCAGCATCTCCGAAGCGAGGGAGCTTGTTTTGGGCAGAGAACAAGAAAGAGCACAGAGCTGGGGCTTGACATGGAGGCAGGAACAGAAAACAAAGGAGTGAGAAGGGGGGTGAGGGGGGGAGTAGGATGGGGGAGCTGGGGCCGGGGTCTTGGAGAGGAAAGGAGCACAATCCTCAAAAAGGTGTAATAATTGGAGGGTGTGTCTGGCCCAGGCAGACGGGAGCCTGTCCTTCTGGTACCCCCTGCTCGCACACACACCCCCACCCCCTCACCCCCGACACACACACACTTCCATGTCCCCACCGCCCCCCACGCACCCATGCACGCACACGCGTGTGCTCAGACACCCAGACATGCGCTGGCTGGGGTGTGTCTCAGAAGGAGGCTATCCACTCGGGCCCTGGGACCGAATGGGAAACTTGTGCCCTCCGCTCCCCAGATGGGGGACAGTGTCACTCGGGCAGTCTCAGAATATCAGAAGGTGAAGCCTTAAAATCAGGCACCACCAGGGAATCACTGCCAAATTCTCTCTGCCCTGGCTTTACCCCTCAGAAAACTGAAACCCTAAGAGGGGAACACCTTGCTCGGGCTACGTGACCGCAGAGCCTGGCTGGCTCTGACCCCACTTCCAACCGGGGGCCCCCCCCCTCTGATCAGGGCTTGGCTCAGTGCTGACTGAGCGCTGGGTCTGCAAGGCGCCCTGGGGGCACGGGGGAGCGCCTGGCAAAGACCAGCCATGGAGGGCCGGCTTGGAGAGTGAGGGGTGACGCGTGGGCTGGCACTCCACATGGCCCCAGAGCACCCTAGGCGGGCCTGGGGGCTCTGCCCTGAGCCCCAGAGGAACGCACGCTGCACTGGCATCAGAGGGCCGGGTCAGGGCCCGGCTCCATCACTCCACCTGTGCCGTCTCCCTCTAAGCATGAATCCCTGTCTGGAAAACAATGTGTGTGCCCTCTGCTGTGTAACAAGTGCAGGGACGAGCCACAGTCCTCCGCACCCTCCATTTTTTCCCCCTGTCCGCTGCTCTCTTCCGTCTCCGGGGCAGGGAGCCAGGTGAAGGGTGAGAGACTGCAAGGCTTGAGAACAGAGGAGGGGCAGAAGGGTGGCCTGGGGTCTGCGTCCCACGGTGGTGGGAGGGCTGTGGGGGTGTGTGCAGGCAGCCGCTGCCTACAGGGAGCACCAGCCCAGGCCGCTCTGGAGCGCCAGACCCCCAGGCACTTTACTGGACAGTGGCTGGGAACTGAGATGGGATCTTGGGATCAAACTTCTTTAATTTTACTTATCTCTTCCCTCTGAATGGCCATCGCTTTACTCCATTGTACAAATACAAACCAGATTGTTGTAGAAAAACCGGAAAACAGGGGCACCTGGGTGGCTCAATCGGTTAAGCCTCCGACTTCAGCTCAGGTCACGATCTCACGGTCCGTGAGTTCGAGCCCCGTGTCGGGCTCTGGGCTGATGGCTCAGAGCCCGGAGCCTGTTTCCGATTCTGTGTTTCCCTCTCTCTCTGCCCCTCCCCCGGTCATGCTCTGTCTCTCTCTGTCTCAAAAATAAATAAAACGTTAAAAAAAATAAAATCCCAGAAAAGAGAAAAGTCAAAATGCAATACAAACTGTCAGGGTAGCTCACCTCAAGGGATGACGGTCATGACTCTTTTGCCTTATATCCTTTCAGATTTTTTTCTAAGCAGCTATGTGAAGTGTTTATTGGGATCCCCTGGACTTTTTTGCATCGTTCCCTGCCCGCCCCCCCCCCCCCCCCCACTCCACGTTGGTTTCTTTGTTCCTTTTCCAGCTGGTTCTGAACAGCCAGAACGATCTCACACATTTGGGACACCCGACCACTGCCGCTGGGTTAGAACTCGCTTGCTGGTTAAGTGATCTGAGGCCAGTCACTTCCCAAGGGGAATGATTCAGGGTGTGAGGAAGCAAATAGACCCCAAGCAAAGGAGACTGGGCGGGAGGGGTGCCGCGTGGAGAGCCCGTTTTCCAAAGCAGGTGAGAGGCCTGGCTCTAGGTGCTCCCAGGCATAGACCTGGGTCTAAGGATACAGGTTTCCTGACAGTATGAGGAGGCGCTTTCTAATCAGTAGAGTTGCATGCAGAGGGCACGAGTTCCCTGTCACCGAAGGGTGTGAAGCGGGGCCAGACAAGCATGTGGCCGGGGTATTCCCTCCTCACCTCCCGAGCCTGTGGCTCTGGCCCTGGCACTCGTTCTTGCTGTCTTCTGTGTCCACCTCCATAGTATGTCCCAGACTTTGGATGTTCAGTGTCCGATAAAACTCCCCCCCACCACCCCACCCCCCAAAATTTTTTTTTTCTCTTTTTGAGAAAGAACTATTAGAGACGCCAACTTTCCAATTTTGCCAAGTAAGGACATTTACAAACGATGGGATCCACAATCACCATCATTTCATTTTTTAAACGTGTTCATTCTAGATCAAAAATATAAGAAGGATCTAATCCCAGATGCAAGAACAGTTCTTCCCGTACACATCTCTTTTTTGTGCTTCTGTTTCTACTTTTGCTCCTGGTCATTAAGCACTTTGTCACCGGTCATCACTGGTCCTCAGACTAGCTTTTGGGGATCGAGGACTAAATTGCCCTCCAGGTCTTTCCAATCTTGGTCGCAGAGGGAGGCTCGTTTCCCGAAATGAGCAAGGAGAGGCTTGCTGGGGGGTGAGGGCCCGAGTGTCCCTGGGTCCTCAGGGCCCAAGGATGGGAGCAGTCTGACTCACACTGCCCAGAACACATCTCTGGAAAAGGCTGTGAGAATTGGGCTCCAGGGAGCTCCGGGTACAGCTATAACTTGGCTCAGGGGCTTGAGTGGTCTGGGAAGAAAGTTCTGTTTTCTTAACTTGGATTCACTGGTGGAAAAAGTGGGTTGGTTAATATTGGGAAGGGTCTGCCCGTCAACAGATGAACAAGACGAGAGAGTTGCCTGGGCAGCCGAGGGCCGCGGGGCGGGGAGTGGGGGGGGGGGCCCTGAGGACGGGGACACAGTGGCCCTTTTCCACTCAGAAGTTTCTGTTTTCTCTTTGCGGCTTTCTTTGGTGTATTTGAAAGCGAATTAGTTCAATGTTTCTGTTCTTGTAAATAACCATCTTGCTTTCTGTAAACTTGGATGAGTAGTGGCACAGTGTGACCCAGGTTTCTGGTTTCCGGGCCCAGAATGGCGGGTGGAAGGACCTGTGGGAGATCCCGGGGTCTTAGAGCCAGTAGGGTGGAGGCTCGCACACTGAAGGGGCCACCACACTGCTCTCGGGCCTCTTCCCGCCTCCCCCTCCCGGGTTCCTGACGGCAGGTGGGGTGTGCACAGCCTGGCCTCTTCTGCATTTGCCTCCAGCATCAACTCTGCACTGTAAGCACAGAGAGGTTAGGAAACCTGCCCGAGGTAGCAGGAGGCCCTGTGGGTGTGGCTCCTAAGGTTCCAGCTCCGTGTCAGTTTCTCTCTGCCCCCAGTTTCTCTGAACCTTTCTGATGCCCACTTACAGGCTGGGCCTATCCACTTCAAATACTTTGCAAAGAACCCACTCCCAAGGCTTTCAGCAAACGAAGAGTCCTCATACTTATTCAGACTTTGGAGAAACTACCAGGGTAGGAGGGGGGCAGGAATGGGAGTGTATTTTTTTATTTAAAAGGGTTTTTTTTGTAAGTTTTCAAATCAAAATTGTTTATGCACGCCAAGAGTCAAGTTGCCCTACAAGGGTTACCCGCATTTCCCTTTTCTGGAAGCAAACATTTGCAGCTCTCAGCTGATTCTTGGCTCTTGCCTCCATATCCCTGGAGAGGGCTCTTGTATGGCCCCCTCTTCATACCTCGGCCTTTGACCTCCTAGAGAAGAGGCTTAGCTCTTCCCTCCCCCATGTCCATCCCCCACCTCGCTCCTATCCCCCACCCTCCCAGTGTAGGTATATAAATGTTTCCATTGGATCAGTATTCAGTGTATACGTTGTTATGACTCCATATGCTACTCAGAGCTGAGCCAGGAAATCGGCTATGGTTACTTCTCCCTTTCTGCACGTTTTTTGTTTTTGTCTTTCCTGGATGTAATCATTGCTTTTGATTATGCTCCTACGTACTTATCATTAAGTTCACACTAAACCTCTGCCAATTACCTGAAAGTCTCCCCTAAGGCTTTCAGAAGTGAGATGCTTTCTATACATTCCATTTTCTTTTTTTTAACTTATTTATTTATTTTGAGAGAGGGAATGAGCCGGGGAGGGGCAGAGAGAGAGATGGGGACAGAGGATCTGACGCAGACTCTGTGCTGACAGCAGAGAGCGCGATGCGGGACTCGAACTCACGAACCATGAGCGTGAAGTCAGCTGCTCAACCAACTGAGCCACCCAGGCGCCCCTGTATGGTCCATTTTCTTGGCTAAATTTCTCTCCATGTACTCCCTTGTTTTGTTGACGCACATCCCCTAGTAGCTTCCTCCTAAAAGGTTCACGGAGGTAAACGTCTTGCCACCATACCTACACCTGACCCAGGTGATAATGTCTTTATTCTCCCCTCACACTTGATGGAGCGTTTACACGGAATTGAACTATAGGCTGGTTGTCAGTTTTCCTTGGAATTAGAAAAGCAGCACTGGGGTGCATTTTAGCTTTCGCTGTTGTTACTGAGAAGTCCAAAGCCTTTCCGTTTCCCGATTTTATTTATTTATTTATTTATTGGTAACTTGAGTTTTTCTTTCTGGAAACTTTGTCGGCTCTTCTCTTCGGCCCCAGTATTCTGAAATTCCCAGTGACGTGAGTTGGCGTGGGCCTTTCTGTCCGTGTACAGGAAACACAGAGGACCCGCTCGGTCTGGAAACTCGTTCAGGTCTAGGATGTTGACGCAACGTCTTATCCCATCTTTTCTCCACGGTGCTTTCTCCCCCGGCTTGTTTGGGTCTCCAGCTTTGTGTCAGAGGCCTTCCTTGGCTATCTGGAAATCGTCTGCTCTTAATGAAGAGAGGGGGTCAAAGCTGGAGTCCCTGCGTGGGCTTTCGACGGGGAGCTTTCCTGGAGGGTGAGCCGAGGGGGGCTATTTCTTGAGGTCTCCCTAGAGAGGATGGGGGTAAAGTTCTGCAGAGAGGGCTACCGGGGTCTCAGACTTCAGCACACGTATATTTATTTGATCCCCGGGTCTCAATGTGGCTGACATCGCCGGTGCAGAAAGCCTCTATTAAGTCTCTCCCGAGAACACCTTTCCCGGTGTTGTGCAGGGGCTGGGAGGGCCAGCCACCCGGCATCGAGTGGAGGGTTCTAGAACTCCAGTGCTTTCAACATCTTCAATCGATCCTTCTTTCCCGACCTCTATGAATTTCCAGTGCGGCCAGGTGCTTCCGGCTCCAGAGCCTTCCAAGGGTCCTGGGATGCAGAGCAGGCTGCTAGCTGTTCCCGCTGTGGGCTCAGGGTTGGGCTGTCTCTTGTCTGCCGGGTCAGTTACCGATCCTGTTCCCACCTGCTTCCTGTGTGTGTCAAGGCGCTGCTCTTCTCTCGTGTTCTCTCTGTTTCTGTGGGTGATGCCTCTAAAAACTCCCTTTCCTAGTAGTTTTCGTGGGTGTCAGAGAGAGTGAAAATAGATGCAGGCGTTCAGCCCGTCATCTTTACCCAGGAATAACACCTGCGTTCCTGACGTTCAGGAAAGCTTTACAAAGACAGCCTCTCCTCACTGTTGCTGTCTCAGAATATGCCACACGCAGCAGCTGCCCCCAGAATGTTCCCGCTCCCCACTCCCAGCCTCTTGAATGCTCCACTCTGCTCGCGTCCTCAGAGCTCCTGTGCTGCTCATTCCCTCCTCCTGTCCCCACATCACCCTCCAGCGTAGCCAGGCTTCTCCGGGAGCCCCTCCCTCCCTGAGGACCCCTGGGAAATGACACTCCTTGTCCAGCTGATTTCCTTACCAGGCAGAAATTCCCACGGATAAGACACATTTGTGGACTCAGTCTGATGAACGGGCTTCTCACATCGGGTTCCATCCATTTACCCTATAATAGTTATCGTGCGTTTCCCATGCACGGCGCGTTGAGTGAGGTCTCGGGGGCTTCCTTTCTCATGGAATTCTGGGTAAAGAACAAATAGAAGAATCACAAACTGTGGGGGCTTTGCCGAGCTCTTGACCCCAGTGCCAAATGCTGGAGCCCAGACAGGCACACCCAGGCCCCCTCGGGGGCGGGGGGGGGGGGGTGTGTAACGTGCCTGGAGAGACCCTGCCCAAGACGCTTGGTCATCTCTGTGAGCGTCTCCTCCCCACTTCTTAGGATGCCGAGTGGCTTCTGGGGCAGCCAGGCACGTCTAGGCACAGCACCCCTCCCTGAGGGTTCTGGAAGGACCCCCCTAGAGCTGTCCTGTGGCTGGTCCAGGGCTGTGGCTCGGCACAGAGACACCTGCACGTCAACTTTCCCAGCAGCCTTGGCCGCTGAGTCATTATCCGAATTGACAGCTGGGGAAGCAGAGGGTCAAGGGGAGTCGGCTGAAAACTCCGTCCACTGAAAACTCTGCTACTATAAATGACCATCCCGCTTCATCTTTCCGAGCCTGGGCTGGAAGGGGTCCCAGAGGCCCTTTTCCCTGGCAGGTGGATGGCACAGCTGGAGAGACTGGAACCTGCCTGTCCAACTGAGAAGAGATCGGGCCGGTGGGAAGGCTGTACCGGGACTTCGGGAGTCTTCCTGGTGCACTTTTTGATCTACCTTGTCAGAGCCTTTCAATGGCTACCACCTCGCTGCACCTCCCGAGGGTGGACAGGCATTTGCAGCTGAAGAAACGGAGGCCCACAGGCAGCGCGTGACCCATACAAAGTCGCGGGGCCTGTCAGAGGCCGAGTCAAGGTTGGAACCCAGGCCTCCTGCTTCAGACTAGACCGTTTCCACGCCTCACTTCTGAACTCCCACCGCCTCCTGAGGAAGCTCCTGTTGAGGTTAGATCCCTGACGGGGGGCTGGCCTGCCCGCTGCTAACATTCACCTCTTGGCTCCCATGAGCTTAGGGCAGTCCTCTCAGCATCTCTATTCAGCCAGAGGACAGAGACCGGAGCGCGGAGGGAAGCCTGCAGGCCGGAGGGGCTGTCTGATCACCCACGGCCCAGGCCGGGACAGCTGGACCCAGTGGTAATCCTCATGCCGTATTTAGGCCACTGCCCTGGGCCCTCCGCCCCCTTGGATATCCTCCCTGGCTTGCTGACAATAGAAGCAGATTGGACGGTTGTAGCAATTCTACTGTCCAGCCCCACGTGTCCCCCGCCACTAGTTGTGTGTTTCATGCAAAGCACACAACAACAAGCCCCTTGGCGTGCCCTGCCTCATTTGCTTCTCACAGCAGGAGGGTGAAGCACGGTGGTACATCCCCATTCTACGGATGAGGACACTGAGTCCACGAGAGGTGAAACGCTCTCCCCAGGTCCACACACAATTGCAAAAATACTTCTTTCTCCTCCATCTTCTGGGGGCAGATGACATCAAGGTCACCGAGCCGGTGGCACATGCACGGGTGCGGCCGAAGGAGGAAGGAGGACGGGCAGGAGCTGGTGGCCTGGACAGGTGGTGATTGAGGGAGGAATGGCTTTTCCCATCTCTAGCCGAGATGCCCTCCCGAGCCCTCCCTTGGCGACAGATCACACATGTGGGTCTTGTATGTTGGGGAGGACTGCCTTTAGGTCCAGGTCATTTCGTCAGGGCCCCTCCCAGAGCCCAGCCTCCCGGGGCTCCTGTGGCAAGCCTGGGAATTGTCTGATTCCCAAGTCCCCAAGCCACGCCCCCCCCCGCCCCCCCCAGTGCCCAGACTCCCCAGTGGAACAAATATTCCACTGAGAAAGAAGAGACAACCCAGGGGCAGCCCTGCCCCGCGGACACCCCAGCCCAGCCTCCCAGGCTCCCACCCGGAGGCCCCACCTCACAGGGCAAGAGGTCGCTCTGAGCCTTTCAACTCCTAGGAGAGAAGTAAGCTAGTTCACAAGCACCCCCTCCCAAGATAAATACCGGGTGCTGATCAGAGACCCAGCGCCTCCCCAGAGGGGCGGGAGACCCAGGGCCACGGGGGTCCATTCAGCAGCGTGCAGGCCAGCCGGCCACCCCGTCTGTCCCATCCTCCCGGCCTACCCTGAAATCTGTGCTGTGCCAGGCACTGTGTTGGGATGTCACGGACACATCATCTCATTTAATCCTTAAAGTTCCCGGCGAGGAGGAAGTTATTATCCTCCCCTCCAGCTGGGAAGCAGAGGAGCAAAGGGGTTAAGCAAACTGTCCACAGTCACACAGCTGATGAAGGGCAGCAGCCTCCGCCAGCAGCTCCACGGCCGACTCCCTCCTCCTCCCCGGGGGGAGGGTCCCGACTCTGATGCAGAGTCAGAGCTGGGAGGGCAATTTGGCAGCTGGCTCACTCCCTGCATTTTCAAGCATCATTAGATCTTTTTCTGACAACTTCATCAGTTAGCAGGGCTCAGAATTGGCAAAAATCCGTATTTAGACATTCAGCCAAAGAATTAAGAAGTGGTTGGTTTCAGAAAAAGCTCAGCGATGTGGGAAGCTGCCTCTGCTGCGGGTGAGCAGTCAGCAAGGGGAAGATGGATCTGGCCCTCGGCGTGGGTCGTTGCATGGCGGACACCAGTGGCCCTGAGCCCATGTCGCTGTCCACCTCGGAGCCTCAGTTTCCTCATCTTCCAAATGGGGGTGATAATGCCTCCTGCACAAGCAGTTAGGAAAGCCTGGGAGGTGGGGGAAGGGCTCTGGGTTCCACTTGTGGCTCTTTTCTCCGCTGACTGACTGGCCTTGGGTGAACTTTGGCCTCAGCTTTCTATCTGGACCCCGGAGCCGGAGCGAGGCACGGATGCCCTGTGGCTCTAAGCTGGGGGTGCAGGGGGGAGGAGGGAGCCTGTGGGATGGCCAAGGGCAGCCCCTCCCCCAGTGGGTCCTGATGGGAGATGCTGAGGGCTGCCTCTGTGGGGAGCCTTTGGTAGGGGGTCATGCATAGCACTCCCCTCTACTCACAGGAGTGACGGTTGTTCAGCCCGTACGTCACATTGTCGTCCAGGGCAGGGCGGGAGAGGTGTTTTGGGTTCATCTGCAGAGTCTGAGCATTCTCCTGCCACCTCACGTGCCACATCTTTTTTTGGGCCCTCTCACTGACCTGGGAAGTAGATACTGTTCGTTGTCTCCAGGTCAAACCCCAGTCAAACTAGGACTGTTGCCCACAAGTCCTGCTCTGCTCCCCTGGCCTCTTACCACACCTCTCACTTCTGGAAGGTATGTCTCCTGCAGCCAAACCCACTCGGGCCTTTACCTGGTTCTGTCCATGATTCATGATTTCTCCCAAAGCTCCCAAGAGCAGCAGCTGTCTTACCCTTGAGAGCACTCGAGGGGCAGTTTGGCATTGTGGACCAGCCAGGCCTGGGTCTGAATGCTTCGGGGAGTCGTTCAGACAAACCCTCAGAACCTCAGCTTCCTTACCTTTAAGATGGGAACGCCAAGGGGCCCCTGGGCGATTCAGTCGGTGAAGCGTCTGACTTTGGTGACTTTGGCTTGGGTCATGATCTCATGGTTTGTGAGTTCAAGCCCCACATCGGGCTGTCTGCTGTCAGCACAGAGCCTGCTCCAGATCCTCTGTCTCCCTCTCTTTCTGCCCCTCTGCAACTCTCTCTCTCTCTCTTTCTCTCAAAAGAAATAAACTTTAAAACAATAAATAAATAAGATGGGAACACCAAGTCTCCTTTCCAGGGCCGTCAGGGCTGTGTTAGGATCCAGTGAAGTAAGGGTGCCAGCCTTCCCCAGGTGACACATCATCTCATTGCCTGTCCCTGTGACAGGCATCTGGAGGTCGAGGCAGAAGTGGCCAGCCCTGCTGCCGGATGAGGAAATGGAAAGTCAGGCAGGTGGAGGGGCTGTGTGGCCACAGAGCCAGCTGGTGGCCGGGTGAGGGCTGGGCCTGGGTGCCATGGGGGCAGTGGCCTCACCGGGCTCCCTGCCCCTGGGAAAACCATTCCCGAGGCTGAGGTGAGAAGGGAATCCGGATTTCCTTCCCGAGGTGGAGACGACACTGATGGGATCAGTTAAAAAGCATTGCCTGCGCCCGGATTCCCTGGCAGCACCCAAGGGAACGGGCCGCAGAAGGCTTGGGGACATGTTTGTCCAGCACCCTGGTCCCAGTCCTGTGTCCGGGAGTACAAGGTAAACAGACCCCATCTCAGCTTTTCAAGAGTCCTGGTCCCAAGGGCCCTTCTCAGCCTGCTGGCTTGAGGCTTTATTCCCCTCATGTCTTTTCTGATAACTTCATTTGTGCCCCCAGAGACCTCAGACTTGTTTAAAAATAGAAAAATAAACAACAATGTTCCTGAAATGCCCCCTCCTCCCAGCTTTGGGCCACCTAATGAGGTGCTGGCTGGGCTGGCTGGGGCTCGGTTCCCAGGATTTTCCACCCTCCGCAGGCCTCAGGCCTCCCGCCGCCTCCACAGGGACAAGACGCCCCATCGCTCTGGAGGCTTCCCAGGGGCGTGAGCGACAGCCAGTGGGGGCTGGCGTTGCGCAGCCTGCCCGGAGCTGTGGGCCGCTGGGGCTCCACACAGCTGGGGCCGGGGACATATCCACCCAGGTGCAGAAGGCCAGGCCCAGCACGGGCCCAACCACAGAGGGACCTGCCAGGGACCTTCCCCTCCTCTTAGCCCCTACGGAAGCCACGGGCCCTTCCTGTGTGCCAGGCACTGGCTGCGACCCCCGGGGCTCTGCCCACAAGTCTCAGGCTGACGGGCTTGTTGTTCACGGTCCTGGACCAGGGTTTGCAGTTTGTGTAAGACTTGGGTTTTCCCCGTCTGAAGGGCGTAGTGATAGCTTCTCTGCCTGCCTCGAGGGCTTTTACAAAGGCTGGATGAGACGATGGCCGTGAAGATGCCGAAATGGTCTGGGAAGGTGGAGAGGATCTCGGGCAGCCTCCCCAGAGGAAGAACTTCTGGAAGGGAGGCAGTGGCTTTGCCCCTCTGACCTTGCAGCAGGGGCTTGAGGGAGTGGGGCAGCAACCCCGGTTAGCACCAGGCTGTCGGAGGGTCCCCAAACGCCGCCACCACCGGGAAGGCAGCTAAGAAGTGGGCGTGTCCCACCTGAAGAAAGACTCAGAGGATATAGGTGGAGGACGAGTTGGATCACTTGGATTAGGTGAAAATCCCTGAACACATGACACTTTTAGAAGCCGGAGCAGGCTCGTTTGGATGGCAAGCTCCTTGTCCCTGGTTGTCCCTGGAGGCATCCCGGAGCGAGCTGGCCAGAAAACAGTGCAAGGGGATCAGACTTGAGGCGGGGGTGGCCCACCTGCCTAGGACGCTGAAGCAGAGAGTAGGAGCAGAGATGATCGATGTCCTTCCATCCCCTGAACGTGCACGTCCCTGCCTCCAGAGCTCCCGCCAGGCTCTTGGGAGAGGGTTCTTCCCCCTCCTCCTCTCTGCCTGATGCCTGAGGGAAGTGCTACCCGCAGGCCAATCCCGCGTCAGGGGGAACTGAAGCAGATGTCTAGACCAAGACGGCACTTCTCAGGTGGCAGAAAAGGCAAAGAGTAGAAATGGCTTCTCTTTGGAGATGGCTGGAGGCACCTAGTTCATCCTGCTCCTAGGCCCCTGTTGATCCAGAGCCCCTCCTTCACCCGGCACCCCCAGGACTCAGATGTCCCCCGTTTTCAGGAGGTCGGTCAGGGAGAACAGCTGGTGGGCAGCTCTGGGTCAGGGACAGGTCGGTCGCTTCTCAGCACAAGCAGTGTCCTAGCTGGCCGGCCGCTTCTGCTCTCTGTATTCCCGGCAAAAGGCCTCCGGGAACAGGGAGAATCCCGGAGGTAAGGGTAGGCTGCCCAGCAAGGCCAGGCAGTTGAGGTGGGGGACCCCCCCTCCCCCTCAGAGAGGCCTCTGAGCCAGCAGGGACCCTGAGGGGCAAGGGAGGCCGGGACCACTGTGGTTCCCCAGTCATGCAAACCAAGAGAGCCGATAAAATCCCATAGAATTCTCAGGAAAAATGCTATCTACTTAGTTACCAACCCGTGGCTCTCTACAGTGTATCTGGAAAGGTACAGTGACCTTCTTCCACTGAACTTTCAGTCCAGTCGGGCCCTTCCCTGCTGGCCTTGCAGGAGAAGTACATCCACCGGCCCTCTCGCTGGGTCTGGGAGCCCAGTCCAGCTCGGCCGGGGACCCAGCCCTTGCTCTGCAGAGAAGGAAGCAGGAAAGCAAAGCAAAAGCCCCTGCTTCCCACCTCCTGGGAAGGAGAGTTTGTTTTTAAGCTTAGCAAAATGTCTCTGAAGCACACGTTCTTTTTTAACTCTCTTTTTATTTATGTTCAAATGCTATGTCAGCATTAACATACGTTTTCTACAAATGAATTCCTTAGCATCCGACCACCCTAACGGAAGTTGTCATTGCTTCTGGGACCTTTCCCTCCTGGGCACACTATTTTACATCACTGTAGACACACAGGCATGCAATTTTATTTTGTGCTTTTTCTACCGTTAGGCGTAAATGTTGGCTTTTTTTTTTTTTTCCGTGTTGTTACATAGTTCATGTAATTGTCATTTTAATGGTGGCATAATTGCATTGGGTTCTGATTTACTAAACCACTGTCTCATTGCAGGACATTACCATGGTTCCCAGTCTGGGATTTTTCTTTTCTTTTTCTTTTTCTTTTTTTTTTTTTGCCACTATAAATAATTTTGCAATACACATCCTCATGTATTATTTTCTTCATTTTAGGGAATTATTTTCTTAGTTTAGATTTCCAGGTTCCCCTTGGAGGCAGGAGAGAGATAGGGCCGTCCACTTGGTGAATTTGAACTATGCAGCCATTAAAATGATAATTATACTAAGTAGCAACACCAAGGAACATTTATGCCTCTAGGGGGGAAAGAGGGACAAAATAAATGTAAAACCT
Source organism: Panthera leo (assembly GCF_018350215.1). Classification (NCBI taxonomy): domain Eukaryota; kingdom Metazoa; phylum Chordata; class Mammalia; order Carnivora; family Felidae; genus Panthera; species Panthera leo. Next base: position 118,722,805 of record NC_056681.1, read on the forward strand.
GGGCTCTGAAATATCCCTAACCCAAGTCAATGGTGAAAGATAGAGCCCTGGAGACCGCTCTCCAAGTTGACGGAAAGGTCGCTTTGCGTGTGGTTTTTCGATAGGCGTGTGTTGGGGTCCTATCCATTTTCCCCATCCTCCACGAGGGTCCGGCGTGAGCACCTCCCCAGACGTGCCGTGCACCAGGGACTTGCTCGGCATTTCCTGCTGAGATGTGGTGGCCCTAGCTCTGGGACTCCTCCTTCTGCACTGCCGTGAACCGGGGGCAGGGCTCCACGTCCTTGCTGTGGCCCAGCATCAGTGCGTCCTGCCACCACCACTCCTCCCCCCACCCCCAATGCCAGGACTCACAGGACACTTTTCAGTCCTCCCCTTGGTGGAGGACCAGCACCAGTCACAGCACGTTGCTCGGGGCTCAGCCTGGACCCACCTGCCGACCCAAGAGCCTGACCCCTCCGTGCGCATTTTTTCCATTTTGATGCAGCATCTTCCTGGGACACAATCCGTGGAGGGGGCTCAGGTTTGAGGGTCAGACGGACCTGGGATCTGATGGCCGCTCTCCCTCTTGTTTTGGTTAAGTTCTTCCACCTCTCAGCTCTTGGGTTTTCTTTATCTACACAATGAACTTAGTCATATCTACCGCGTGGATTGTTGTAAAGAACAGATGGGGTCACATATGTGAGTGTGAATGGCACAATATGTGATGTGCAATAAATGTTTAATGAGCACCGGTTTCCCCCGCGGGCCCAAGGGGAAATGTGGATAAGTCATGGTGCCCAGAGGTCTGGGCCCATAGTAGGCACTTAATGAATGCCTAAGTAATGATGAGTCGTGCTGGCTGGGCCCTCAGCCGCCAAGGACAGCCTGCTGTGGTTGGGGTAACGTTCCCGGGATGAAGGGGAAAGTGAAGGAGAGGAAGTCGGGGGCTTCGAAAGGCCAATAATCCCAACGATCAGGGACCGAAAGGGTCCAGGGCCTTTGAGTCGCTTCGGTTTGGACTTTGTGATGTTTAAAGGATCACTGAGCATCGCAGAGGGAGAGTAGCCGCTACCGGGCTGGGGGGCGAGCCCATTTCGGTTTCTATCGGTTGATGCAGAGTGAGTGACGAGATACAGCAACTGCTGTTGCTTAGATGTGTTGATAAAAGAGAGACTGTTGTCTCCGGGCAAAGATATACATTCTGCAGAGTTCACAGAGGAACATGTTCCCAGGGGGCCCTGGGGTGGGTGGCCCCAAACAGCTGCAAAGCAGCCCCCACACTCTGAGAGCCCCCGCTGCTTACAGACAGGAAGGCTGCTTATAAACAGCAGGCCGGAACCGGGCGGGCCGAGGGGCAACAACGCGCAGCCTGCCCTCCCGTGAGAAGCCGGGGAGCTCAGCTCTGGCCAGCTCCCCGAGCGTCTCGGGCCTGGTCTGCCCTGGGTGACCTCATTGCGTCAGTCACCATGTCCTGCTTTGCACAAAGTGCCCTTCAAGTACAGGTACAGGCCGTTTTTATATTGGCTCTTTGGAACTTTGTTTGCATTTTCCACAGAAAAACGGATAAACTCTTGTTAAGTTCCCAGCCTGAACCACAGGCTGACGCCACTCACGGTTCAGCCTCATTCAAGTAGATGGACCCGTCCTGCTGCGATTGCAGAAAGTGGAGCCCTAAGTACCTGGGGGCCTTCCTGTCCCGGAAAACCCAGCTGACTTGGCTGTGAGCCACCTTCCCTCTGATACGATGCCCTGTGAGAGAGCAGAGCCCCCCCCCCCATTCTTCTCTTCCTCTTCTCCCTCCTCGTCTTCCCCTTCCCCTCCTCCTCCTCCTCCTCCTCTTTCTTCTTGGAAGAAGAGGGCTTGCAAGGACAAAGAAGGGCTCTGATGTCTCCCTTTATGCTTATGTCCCTTCTCCTTCCGTCTCCCTGCACATGTGCTTCGCTTCTTATTTACCCAACAAAATCCTTGACCTCTTCACTGATTTCCACTCCACTCACGCCAACCACTGTATGGATTTTGGTCGGCACTGCTGAAGGGGCAGGTAGGTCCCAGGAAGGGTGCCATCTTGAATCATTTGCATCCATTGCCTTTCCCCCCCACCCCCCCGACCCTCTCTCCCATCTGTCCCCCTCACTCTCCACAGCCTAGAGGGCCTTTTGGGGCCCCCGCTTCTCCCTCTCCCTCTCTCCACCCAGACCTCCTGGAGCACAGGGTCCCACTTACAGGACCCCCCCCCCTCCCCAGATGCCAGCTGCTTTAGTATCAAGAGCAATTTTTTTTTTTCTCATTATCTTAGTAATTCAACAAAACAGCGAAGCTACAGGATTGAACTAGAGAGTCGTTCGTTCAACACCAGCGCTTTATTTGGTACTCCGGGAGGAGTGGTTTTCATCAGAAGGTCTAAGGCAGTAAATGGAAACATTTCCGAAATAAATCTGGCAGAAATTGGAAGAGGGAAGTGAGAGGGAAAGCAGCTGAAGGACACGTTTGCAGGAGCGACAGTTTGTCACGGGTGGAATTGACCATGTGCGGCCAGAGTTCAGATAAGGGAGGGCCCCCGTGGGGTGGGGGCGATGGACCCCACCTGCCTCTGCAGAGGCTGGCCTGTGGGATGGATGGGAGCGGAGGGAAGCGAGAGGGAGGCAAAGGAAGTTTGTGAGGTATTCGTGCAAAGCAAATGTTTGCCAGCTGGGCACCTGCCCTGGGGTGAGGCTGGAGGCTGCCTGTGCTGCCCACCGCTTCCCCATTTGGCCCCCATCCCCACCCACGTCTTTGTTGGCTGGGCATGCTGTGTCCTGGAGGGGACACGGTGGGGGGGGGGCAGCATCTGACGTCGTGCCTCTGTCATTGATAAGCACTGTGACTTTGACAGGGTCACTTAGTGTAGTCTAAGGATCCGCGACATAAAAGCCACCTGGGCAGCTTGTTAAGATACAGAGTCTTGGGTCCTGCTGTGGCAGGAGCTGATTCACAAAGCCTCTGATGGGGTAATGAGTGCAAGTTCTGGTGACAGGTACCTGTGGGTTCAGACGCAAAGCCAGTGGGTGTGTTAAGCATCTTGGTGAGTCTCTAGCCAGCCCCCCTCGCACCCATCTTCTCCTCAGACTGCTCTTCCTTGAGTCCCCTGGAGATGTCGCACGGAGGTGAGGCCTCTGGCCACAGTCAGCAGTGCCCCTGAGGAAATGTTGGGCCACAGGCATCCCCTGGAGCCAGAACTAACGTTTCCACTCCCCATCGGCAGGCAGGGTGAGCTCCGGGCAACATGTAGGCCCAGGTGACATCTTTGCTTGGGAGCTCAAAGTGTATAAGGGCGCCTGGGTGGCCTAGGTGGTTAAGTGTCCGACTCTTGGTTTCAGCTCAGGTCACGATCTCGCGATGGTGTGATCGAGCCGCACATCAGGCTCCATGCTGGGCATGGAGCCTGCTTAAGATTCTCTCTCTCTCTCTCTCTCTCTCTCTCTCTCTCTCTCAGTCTGTCTCTGCCTCTCTCTCCCTCTGCCCCTCTCCCCAGCTCTCTATCTCAAAAAAATTTTCTCAGCTCTGCCAGGGCCTAGGGGTGCCGGCGATCCTGGTGCAGGGGATGGTGAAGTTGGGGGGCTTACTAATTGAAGCTAATGCTTATTGAGGTCCCGCCAGGAGCAGTTGTTTTGCAAACATGAGCCCATTCGATCCCTATAAAACCCCATGAGCAAAATTACGATTCTGCCCATTTTACATACGGGAGGTGGAGGGGGCCCATGGTCTGCCCAAAGTCACGCAGCTGGTTTTGTTGTGGCTCTTGTTACCCAGGGATGTGATGTGTTGTTTGGCTTCCAGAGTTGATCTCGAGCTGTTAAAAAGGAAGTGGCGGGATGTACGGATGTGAATAGACATTCATCTATAAAATGGCTAAGTCCGTCTTTCCTGTAATAGGTGTTGGTAAACCAGTGAGGGACAACTGGTCTTTTTGGCTCCCCCCCTTTTTTTTTTTCCTTTCTTGCTTGGGCAAGTTGCACTTGAGATTGTATAAACCTCAGAAGCTGCAAGATACCAAAATCTTACAGATGTCAAACAAAATTATTCTACTGGCTTTTTAGAGTCAGTCTGACTCCGGAGCCTGTGCTCCTTCCGTTCCCCACCTCGAGTGCCCCACAGCACGATGCCAGGCCCCTGGGCCACCCCGAAAACAATGCAGTTCCCCGAACTCCTCTGGGGTGACAGGTAGCTCTTCTGGGAGGTTCCTCGGGGCAGTGGCAGGTAACTGTGGGCCTGAAATCTGGGGAGAGACGGGGCTGGTGGGCCTGAGCCAGGTTTAAGCCACATAGTCCCATGGATGTTTAATAATATTGAACATTTTTTTACTGCCTTTCTCCCCTGTTTGTTCCTCCAGTGATCTGCCTCCAGCTGCCGGCAGGACATATCCTCAGCCTGTCCCTGCCAACCCATCTGTCACTAGGAGACAGCTCCCATACGGGCCTCTCTGTTTTTAGACTTCAGGAAGGTTGAACATCTAAAACGCAGAGACTGTCCCTTTTTTATAAACAAAGTCCTGGCCAACTTAAGAGTGCGTTCACCTAAGCGCATCGCCCATCCCTCACGCTCTCTGTCCCCAACTCCCCTTAAATGGAAATGTCAGGCTTCTCTCCACCTGGTGAGGATCATACAGACCAGTCTGGGCCTTTGAGAGGCTGGAGGGTCCAGGTTAAGCCCCACGGTTGCTCTCTCCTACAGAACATTTTTATCCATCCGGCTGAAACCTGGCCCGGCTGGAAGGGGAGGGAGGGGCTTCAGGCCATGGGGAGAAGGAAGGGGACCCTGCTGCCTGGCCTGGTTTCCTCATCCCCGCCCCAGAGTCCCACCATATCTTGCTCCCTGCCTGATGTGGCCTTGGCTCCTGTCCTTTCTCTGTCTCCTGGCTGGTTTCTCTTTCCGGGCCCTTTGTCTATCCTACCTTGTAGCAACACTACTCTGTCCAGGCTCTTGTCATTTTACTTGTACTTGATTCAGATACTTCTATCCCCCGCCCCCGCTGTTTCTGAACAGACTTATTTGAGTGCCTGGGTTGAGTCCCATAAAGGACAGAGGTGGCATCTCCATCACTTGGGGGGTCCCAGAACTTGCTCAGTGCCCACTGTGCGGTGACTCACCTTATGCATTTGCTCCAAGGACTTGAAGTTCAGGTCATGAGCTTTGTGCCTTTGTGTCCCTAGCTGAGAAGCCATATCCTCAAGCTCTACTGGTTTGTTCTCTGACCGACTGCCAACTATCAGGGGCCTGGGACTCAGGGTAATGCCTCCAACCCCACCTGCTTTGTGTGTGCAGAAATATGAATTTGAGATATTGTCTTGGAAAAAAAATTAATTAAATACCCAATGGAGTCAAGAGCAGCGGTGCAGACAAAGCATTGAATTAGGAGTGTGAATTCTTCTTCCCTGGGCTCTCCTCTCTTTGTAAAACAGAGTGGTGATGTGTATCCTGCCATCTGCCTGCGAGATGGGCACAGCCCAGATCAGTGACTTGCACACAGTAGGTGCTCACCCGTGCTGGGTTTGAGAGCTGACTGAACAACTTCAACTCAACACTGCCACCTGCTGGCAGAGTTACTCTCGTGCTGAAGGGTGACCCGGTTCAGACCCAGATCTAGGAATTCCTTCGGGGCAATGGGATGGAAGGAAGAGAAGCCATCTGTGAAGGGACATCCAACTTGTCCATTCTCAGTCCAGCCCAGAAGCTCTATCCACCCGTGGCTTCCAAGCACTGCCTCTGGTGACAAGCTCCTTCATGTCCTCAGAGGCCACCTTCTTGGGGCAAGCAGCCCAGGAGCACGGGGTTAGAATGGGCTCCACCTGATAGACCTGGAATCTCTGACTCCCTTTTCCTCCAGTGACCAACTCCGACTCTTGGGTGAAGGGCCTTTTTATCCCATTTACATGGATATTTAAGTCCTTTATTTTCTGATATAAACATCAAATGCTGTTAATTTCCTTGTACACAGTGCTTGTACCAAATACCACAGGTATTGATATATTGTGTCTTCATTTTCGTTTAGATCAAATCATTTTCTGAGTTCCCTTGTGATTTCTTTGACTTTGGGGGTTTTCAAGATATCTTTCTGTCACTGATTTCTAATTTAATTTTGTTGCGGTCAGAGATCATATTCTGTATGATTTAAATCTTTTAAAATTTATTGAGACTTCCTTTATAACCTAAAATGTGATCTATCTTGGTAAATGTGCCAAGTGCACTTGAGAAAAATGTGTATTGTACTGTGTAAGGTGGAGTGCTCTGTAAAATGTCGAGTAACGTAAGTTGGTTGATAGCCTTTTATATCCTTAATGATTTTTTGGTCTATTGTTCTACCAACTATTGACAGAAGGATATTGAAATCTCTAGCTATATATATGGATATGTCTCTTTGAAAAGGATTTAAATATTTTTTTGGTGTTTGTTTGTTTATTTATTTATTGATTTGTATGAAATTTATTGTCAAATTGGTTTCCATACAATACCCAGTGCTCATCCCAACAGGTGCCCTCCTCAGTGCCCATCACCCACTTTCCCTCTACCCCACCCCCCATCAACCCTCAGTTTGTTCTCTATATTTAAGAGTCTCTTATGGTTTGGCTCCCTCCCTCTCTAACCTTTTTTTTCCTTCCCCTCCCCCATGGTCTTCTGTTAAGTTTCTCAGGATCCATGTAAGAGTGAAAGCATATGGTATCTGTCTTTCTCTGTATGGTGTTTATTTATTTTTGAGAGAGAGAGACAGAGCATGAGCAGAGGAGGGGCAGAGAGAGAGGGAGACACAGAATCTGAAGCAGTTCCAGGCTCCGAGCTGTCAGCACAGAGCCCGACACGGGGCTTGAACTCATGAACCGTGAGATCATGACCTGAGCCGAAGTCGGACTGACTGAGCCACCCAGGAGCCCTGAAAAGGATTTAAAATGAGAAAAAGTTCTTTTATATTGACTCACATATTTATCATTTCTGGTGTTCTTCATTCCTTTGTGTAGATCCAAGTTTCCTTCTGCTGTTTTCCTTCTTCCTGAAGGACTTCCTTTAATCTTTTTGTAGCTCTGGTCTGCGGATGAATTCTCTCTGCTTTTGTTTGTCTAGGAAGAACAAGTCTTTTGCCTGTAAGTTTGAAGGATATTTTTGTTGGGTATAGAATAATAGGATGAGAGCCTTTTTTTCTTTCTTTCTCTCAGAGTTAAAGCTATTGCTCCCTATATTTTGGATTGCCTAGTTTCCTTTTTATCTTTGTTCCCCTATATGTATGTATTCCACCCTAATGATAAATTAAGATTGGTGGGACATGGCTAACTAATGACAAACTTTATTTACATTTTACCAGTTTTCTCATTTATGTCCTTTATCTGTTCCAGTAGCCACTCCAGGCTCCCACACTGCCTTTAGTCTTCCCTCATCTGTGACAGATTCTCAGTCTTGTCTTTCATGATTTTTTGGAGAGCACTGGCCAGGTGTTTTAGTAGAACCTCCCTCAGCTTGGGTCTGTCACCTGTGTTCTCTTGATTAGACGGGGGTTATGGATTTGTGCAATGAATACCACAGAGGTGAAGTGCCCTTCTCATCACAGCGTATCAGGGAAGACATAATATCAACATGACCTATTACTGGTAATGTTAACCTTGAACACGTAATCAAGGTGTTGTTTCTAGGTTTCTCCACTGTAACGTTACTTAGTAGATGGAGCTAGAAAATACACGTATGTATATTAACTCATATATACCACACACCACTATTTCTGTGTATGTATATATATACCGATACCCATGAATTCATACTGATTTCTCTGACTAACCCAACACCACATCCAGACTTCCCCTCTTGCTTATTTGTAACTGCTTTTGACAGTGAGAAACTTGGGTCCTACTATCTGTTATTTATTTACCTGTTTGCTCAACTCCAGTATCCATGTAGTTTCCGCATGGTTAACCCTCCCCCCGTGTGAAAAAAATTTGCTAGCTAGAGCACAGTGTTGGTTTGTGGGTTTGTATTTTTTTTTTTTTTTTAGACTTATGTACTCAGTCAAACCACCATTTCCCGAAGTCATCTGGTCAGCCCCTCCCTCCCAATTCCTTTTGGTGAGGTTTTGTCATACACTTGTAATACAGTTACTTTCACTTATCGTGGTCTCCATGTCATTCTAGGTTTACTAGCATCGTGGGTCTTTAAAACTTTTTAAATTTTTTGTTCACATCCTATAAACTTCACCCATTGTGGGGTATGGTTCTATGGGTTTAAACAAATGCATAGGGGTGTGGACCTGCCCCTGCAGTACCACCATACAGAACAATTCCATCACCTGAAAAATTTCCTTGTGAGGCCCCTTTGTAGTTAACTCCGTCCCCTCCCCCAACTACTGACAACCACTCATCTGTTTTTCATCCCTATAGTTTTGCATTTTCCCGGATGTCATACAAATGGACTTAGACGATGCATAGTCTTTTGGATCCGACTTCTTTTACTTAGCAAAACACATCTAAGAATTGTCTACGTTGTTGCACGAATCAACATGCAACAGAGTTGACTAACAGAATCCACATGCAGGAATTGACTAGTTAGCTCCTATCTATTGCTAAGAAGTAGTCTCATGTATGGATAATCTAGACTTTGTTTATCCAGTCACCTGTTGAAGTACCTATCACTTGCTGTGGCTTACCTTTTTGCTCTTTTAATGATGTCTTTTGAATACCATAAATTCTTGATTTTAATATACTCCAATTCATGGATTTTTTTCCCCCTCATGATTAATGCTTTTTGTATATTGGGAAAGAATTTTTGCCTCAAGGTTATGAAAACGTTCTCCTGTTTTTGTCTCCAAGTTTTACTATTGGTTTTCCGCATTAGATCTATGATCAATCTGGAATTGACTTTTGCGTATGGTGTGAGGTAGAAATCGACCCAGTGCCACTTATTGAATAGACTCTCCTTTCTCCCACTCTGTAGCCATGCGATCTTTGTGATAAATCAAGTAGCCCAATATGTGTGGGTCTGTTTCCACAATTTTTATTATGGCCATTGGTCTGTCTCTCCTTGTACCAGTACCACACTGTATTGATTACTAAAGCTATAGCAAGATCTTGATTCATATAAGTGCTTCAACCTTCTTCCTCTTCTTCAGAAATGTTTTGGCTGTTATTCATCTTTTGCATTTCCATATAAAGTTTAGAATCAGCTTGTCAATTTCTACAAAAACATCAGCTGGAAGATTTTAACTAGCATTGCATTAACTCTGCAGATCAATTTGGGAAGAATCAATATCTTAATAATATTGAGTCTGCCACTCCATGAATATGGTTTATCTGAGGGAAGTCTAAAAAAAATTTTTTTTTAAATGTTTACTCACCTTTGAAAGACAGAGAGAGACAAGAGCGCAAGCAAGAGTGGGGCAGAGAGAGAGGGGGACACAGAATCCGAAGCAGGCCCCAGGCTCTGAGCCATCAGCACAGAACCCAACGCGCGGCTTGAACTTGTGAACCGTGAGATCATGACCTGAGCCAAAGTCGGGCGCCTTTGATGCCCCTAAGGGAAGTTTTTAAAGGCACTAAAATACAAAAGATTTCTTGCACCCTTCTCCTGGGACTTGGTGTTTGCTCACCCAATCTTGCACAGATATGAGGAGTCTGTGTCAGTAACCTCAGGCCTCCACACAAGACCCAGAAGAGACTGGCATCTTCTGTACCCCTCCCAGCAGACACCTCCCTCTACTCCCTTCCTTGACACATGCTTTACACCTGTTTAAAATCTAAAAACTACACACATTCATCGGGTACTTTTAACAAGTATTGATAGCAGGCAAAATGAACAAAAATGAAGCCTTATTCAAAACCAACAGACACGAAAAATTAAGAAAGTTTAATTAGCAATGAGAAGTTCTACATGAAATACTACTATATGATCTTTTTTTCCCCCTAAAAAACAAGCTCTTGAAAATAAAACTTCATCAGTGACGTCACTGTTGAGTCACTAGCGTATTTTTGTGTGAATTTTTTCCAGCAACGGGAAAAAGCTCCTTTTGACTGTGTGCTACTTGGAGAAATGGTGAGGAGGTATTTTTAAACTAAGTCCAAATATTTTCCTTCTGATTTTCATCTTCAAATCAAATCTCTTGTTCAATAACTTTGAGAAGATCTTTTAAAAATTTTTAGTTTTTTTGGCAAGGACTGCAATCTTTTTATTGTCAACAAACTGTAGTTTCTGTTTCCAAAAAAAAAAAATCCCCAGCATTTGGGGTTTATTTTCATCTTTTTTAGTTTTGTCATGTATCAATGGAGATCGCACTACTGAGTTACCTGTATAAACTTCTATGCTGACGTGTTTATATTCCCTTGTTCAGAAGGCCTTTGCACTGGGGTACGTGTTATTCTTGAAACGAAGGCATTGCTTTGTCAAATGTCATCTTCTTCCTCCTTGGGAGTATTGGCGGCTTCTAAATGAGTGTGAAATTTAATACAGACTGCAATTCTCTAGATAGATCCCAAGATTCATTGGTTCAGATTTCAGACTTTTAAAGTAATAGCAACACAAATCTGAAACACAGTAAACTGGAACTATGATCACTCAAGAGGCTTGCTCCTCTCCCGCCTCTTCCCAGCTGTTCTGTCTGCTGGTGGCTGGGCTGGACCCAAGGACGCCGGCTGAACTGGCGCTCAGCTCAGAGTGGAGAGCAGGGAGAGGTATGGGCCTCTTCTGGACCCTCAGAAACCATCCCTGCAGCACTGAGAGCATCCCTTTGCATAGAGCTGCAGGCGTGCTGAGGACATGTCGCCACAGGGGAAGTCTGTGCCCTGGGATCATCCCTGGGAAGGGATCAGGCAGGGCACCTGGGAGAGGGGGAAGCTGCCATTGCTGGAACAGAGACAGGCCGGGCACACCCTCCTGGCAGGTGCCCGCCGGGTCTCACAGAGGACGTACCAGCCACCCGTTGGCCTCAGGGCCCAGAAACAGCTCTGGTGACGCCTGGCCCTGTGTGTCATCTGCCCTGACATCCTCTCTGGAACAGCATCCCCCACCCCTCACTCTGGCACCTCCACCACGCCCCAGCCTGTCAGCTCCCTGTTAGCTTCACCTCCTGTGGGCTCCACTGTGTTTGCTCTCACTGTCCTCCTCCAGGGCTGCTAACGGGACGGCCACCATGGCCCCTCCCGGCTAGCCGGCAAGACGTGGAGCTCTCACAGGCAGGTGCCATGACTTTGACTTCAGGCTAGCCTCCATTTTGGCATTCTGTGTCAAAAATGTGTGTGTGTGTGTGTGTGTGTGTGTGTGTACGTGTGTGTGTTGTATTAAAGTAAAACTTTTAAGAGGTTCTAGTTGCAAGGATGTTTATGTTTTAAAGGTCACATGTTCTGCCTCGTCGCTACCTTTTCTTTTATGTTGATTTGCCACAGGGGCCCATAGTGGAAACAGTGCTGGACTCAGAATTGGGTCCTAGGCTGAGTGACCTTGGGTAAGTCACTCCTTCAACTCTGGGGACTCTTTTCCACGTCCATGATTTATGAGGGGATTAGACTAGACCAGAGATCACTAGCCATTTTTAATCATGCCTCCCCAGCACTTAAAAAATGGGGTGCACACCCATAATATGTGTGTATCCCAACCCTATGCCTTTACTATGACACCAGTATGTTACAACAGAAACATGCAAAACAAAAAATTTAAAAGCTAAGGGCGCCTGGATGGCTCAGTCAGTCGGGCGTCCAACTTGGGCTCAGGTCATGATCTCGTGGTCTGTGAATTCAAGCCCTGCGTCGGGCTCTGTGCCGACAGCTCGGAGACTGGAGCCTGCTTCGGATTCTGTGTCTCCCTCTCTCTCTGCCCCTCCCCCGCTCATGCTCTGTCTCTCTCTCTCTCTCTCTCTCTCAAAAATAAACATAAAAAAATTTAAAAATTTAAAAGCTAATTATTTTATCAACGAAATAAACATAAAATATCTTAAAAACAAATGCCCCTTTCATTTGTACAACAAAATTTCCTCCTCTCATAATTGTATTGTTTGCTTATAATTAATAATCATGGGGTGAGGGCAAGCAACGTGGTTGGATAAGCTTCATTATTCTTTAAAATCTTGCTTTAACACTTGGAGATGGAATCATTTGGGGGTCTGGTTCTAGTTGAGTTTATTTTTAGTGGCTGTCACAGCTGATCCAAAGAGAAGAAATGTATCATCGGCCGCCTGTATTAAATTATGGCACTCATTTTCAATCCCATCCACCAATTAAAGGCCTTTTATTGAAATTAAGCTAGTAGATGTCCATCTTCCCTTATGCCAGTCAGTGGCTCTTAGAAGCTAATTGGAAAACATTGCATTTTTATATTTTTAACAAATGGACCCGAAATCCACTGACACTTTCCATTTGGATGGTTTTCAAACAGATTAGAAAAGTCTGTTTCTAATATGTTCAAGTACACAGATAGAAGCATTATTTTAGGTGACTCCACATGTTTTCCACAACAAAAATCTGATGTTCAAAACATTCTCTCCAAAGCAGGAGTTTTTTTGGAAAAGCAAGGACTTTTCTCACTCACTGTTAAAATGAGTCACCTCTACCTTGAAGATTCAGAAGAATTTGAGCTCATTTTTCGGTGGATATCTGCCAACAATCCCTTGTCATCATAAAACGCTCAGCGAATTTGGAATGTTTGCCTTTTTGTACAAGAAACACATATAATTCCTCTTAAAGTTTGATGGCTATTTTAAGTGTTCTGCCAGGAGATGGCCAGCAAACCTCTATGTGGTTCAAAAGATTTTCAAAGCCACTTCCCTTCTGATCACAAATCACTGTGTATGTTTTACTGTGTTTCAAACTCTTTTCAAAAAAACGAACCACACCGATGCATCCTGTAGCATTTTGTGTACTCCCAGACTTAACCTCTTGACTGTGGTAGCCTGCAGGAAGTTTTGCAGGGCATTGGTTTTGCATGTGGCCATCCCTGAACCCTTACCCAGAATCCTTTTCATCACGGAGCAGCCACTCCATCAGTGATTGCGCTCAGACGGTTTTTCCCATCACTGGTGTTTTCATTAAAGAAGTAATGTACTGTTCAGTCAATATCGCCTCTTTCCGTTAGTGGCTCACAGAAATATAGTTCTTTATGTATTTCATTATTGAAACCGAATCTAGGAAAACCATGTTAGAAACATCTGTACTTTCCTTCAACTATTTAGCAAACTTCCCACAGTGTGAAATTTGTTCTAATGCTTATTTCGCTACATCTTCCGCAATATTTTCCCCACATCTTCCAAAAGTATTTGCAGTCAGCACATTGCGTTCTATGTCCTATGCTGGCTACCTCCCCCCTTCCCCCACTACCACACCGTCTCCTTCCCAATCTTCTTTATAAGACAAGGTGTAAGGTGTGTGTGTGTGTGTGTGTTTGTGTGTGTGTGTGTGTGTGTAACAGTCACGTGACGTGGATCTAAGAGGGAGTAGATTGGCTTCCTGGCAACCATCTCCCCTCCCCCATCACTCCCAGAAAAGCCAAGTCCTGAAGGTGGGCCCCCAGGGAAGGGAAGATTGGTATCTCACTCCCTGGCTGGATATATGTTTAGGCTCAATGCTTGCTGGTCTGCCTTGCCCCTGTCTGAGCACAGGAAATGAGAACTGAAGCCGGGACTTCAGTTATTGTCTGACTGGATTCTCACCGTTTCAACTACCAAATAAAGAGGAACTTGTATTTTAAGTAGCAGAGGTTCTGCTCTGACATTTTCTGGTTGATCACCACACTTGCATTATAAGAATTATCTTGGATTGTCATTTCTTTGCAGGAATCTTGTTAAGCCACCATTTGCAAGAGTTAATTGAGTTAAAATTTGGCAAAGTAATTTGTGAAGCCACTTAGCTAGATACACGTGACCTGGAACACATCACAGTGGAGAGCCCTTATCGGCATCCATCTGAGGCCATCACAATAAGCTTTTCAGGGAGTGGGGGTGTTGAAGTGAAAGGGTGAAGGAAGCAGACACTGCAGGAGTTTGTTTGGAGGTTCTAGCAAGGTAGCCGGGATTCTCCTGGCCCCTGGTCGCTCCTGGGACATATGCATGTATATACATGTGAGACTAACCCTGTCACCTAGGGACCTTATTCACAACGCATTTTCCTAGATACGGTAGTTTGCTAAAGCTGCCGTGACAAAGTACCACAACTGTGTGGCTTAAACAATAGAAGTTTATTGTCTCCCAGTTCTAGAGGCTAGAAGGCTGAGATCAAAGTGTCTGCAGCGTGTGTTTTTTCAGAGGACTGTGAGGAAAAATCTGTCCCATGCCTTTCTCCTAACTTCTGGTGGCGTGCTGGCAATGTCCGGCATTCCTTGACTCACCCCAATATCTGAGATTGGGGTGAGATGCCTCACCCCAATATCTGCCTTCCTCTGCACATGGTGGTCTCCTCCAGTGTGTGTCTCTGTGTCCAAATTTCCCCTTTTACTGAGGACACAAGTCATATTGGATTAGGGGCCCACCCTAGTTCATATGCCCTCATCTTAACTAATTATATCTATAAGACCCCGTTTCCAAGTGAGGTGACTTTCTGAGATACTGGGGGTTAAGACTTCAACATACACATTTAGGGGAAGACACAATCCATCCATAATGCTGGGCTACATCCCAGGCTTTCTAAAATGGGATATCTGAGGGTGGGAGCTCACAATTCATGTTCTTAACAAGGACTTTAGATACCTCGCTTGCTCACAAAAGCTTGAGAGCTACATGGCCACCTGAGGTGACACAGAATGTTCTCCCTCTCATCTCGAATACATAGGAATATCAAATAAAACTAAACCATAGATTTTTTTTTACATTCATTCATTTTTGAAAGGCAGAGAGAGACAGAGTGAATGGGGGAGGGGCAGAGAGAGAGGGAGACCCGGAAACAGAAGCAGGCTCCAGGCTCCGGGCTGTCAGCACAGAGCCCGACGCGGGGCTCGAACTCACAAACCGTGAGATCATGACCTGAGCCGAAGTCAGATGCTTCACCGACTGAGCCACCCAGGGGCCCCTAAACCATAGATTTCAACGTGTAGCTCAGTTCAAAAGAAATGAAAAAGAAATTTTCATGTGTTGTAAATGGGGAAATCAAAACCAGATGGATACGCATTAGCTGTTGCTGGGAAAACCCTAAGGAGAGTTCAACAAGCATACAGGCTGGGGCTGGGGCTCAACTGTCCTTGAGGGAGGTAATAGGCCCTTTGGGTGCTTGAGGCAGAGGAACTAATCCATTTGCATGCAGCTTGGAGCCTTGAAGAGGTATCTTGTCAGTGACTAGAACAATCAACCAGAGATTTGTTTCAACTAATTAAAAATTGGGCACAGTTGGCCGTTCAGATCTACTATGTGAACTCACAGAAAGAATCAAATAGCTTTCTTGGCTGAGGTGCATCTAAGGAAAAAGAATCTGGGTCGGTTGAGGGGAGGGATCGGGGTCCTTTTAGAACACTACAGCAAAGTTGGGATCTGATAAGACCTGGCAGCAGGTAAGGAGAGTTTAGAACAGCCAGGACTGGGCCACTGAGCAACTGGGGGAAAGGAGCCCAGGTAAGTGGAAATGAATTAGGCAAACAGAAAGTGGAGGACGGTGCTAAAGTGGAATTTGCTGTGCTTGTGATAGATATGTGAGGGCCAGGGAGGCATGAACCTGATCCCGACAGGCCTCCTCACTCCTCTTCCTCCTTCCCTGCAGGTCAACCCTTTCAGAGACCGAATCTGCAAAGTGTTCTCCCACAATGATGTGTTCTCCTTTGAGGATGTCCTGGGTATGGCATCTGTTTTCAGCGAGCAGGCTTGCCCCAGCCTGAAGATCGAGTATGCCTTTCGAATCTACGGTGGGTGACTAAGTGATGGTGGTGGTTGTGGGGGGGGGGGGGCGGGAAGCACCATAGAGTAGACATCAATCTGGAATCCATCAACCTCAATTCATTGGTGGGATGATGTTCATTGGGATTCACTTGGGCGTTTATGGGTATTATCATCTTTCCTGAGTGCTATAACATGGTTGTGAATTACTACTTCAATGGATAGATGGATGCCCTACCCTCCATGCCATCAGAGTCAAACGGAGTCATTGGTGTTGATATTTCATGGTAGTAGTGTGGACAGGCCAGAGAAAGAGAGAGAGAGAGATTGAGGACTACATATGGGTATGAAGGAGCTAATGCTTGTTTGGCAGAAATTAAGAGATTTGAACACCAGAACTAGCTCAGCCACTGAATGGCTGGGAAGTATTGGGCAAATCACTTCACCTTTCTAGGCCTCAGTTTCATCGGCTTTAAAACGAGGTGTTTGAGAAAGATCATCTCTGAGGTCCTATGACATTTTTTTGGTCTCTGGTTTTGTCTGGGGTAGCCATAAAGCACTGCCAGAGTTCTGCTCGTCAGCAGACTTATGTGCCCTTAGCACAACTGAGATGGCTGGAATTCTCAAGAGAAGTTAAAAGGAAAGAAACAAAGAAATCTGAGAAGTCTTCAAACAGACCATGTGCAAGGCTTTAAGCTCATTGTGGCAACTCCTTGCTCCCAAAGGACTTGAACATTCAGGCTGGCTCAGTCTGGCATTTCCCTGTCTCTCTTTCCTGCCAGGTCCTCCTTGTCTCCGCACAGTGGACACCGTCTTATTCTTGCTTTGCCCAAGTGGACTTGGATAAAATGGGGTGGAGGAGGAGTTTTAAGCCTGATGGACCTGTGAGGGCTCAGGTTTCTCACCTGTAAAAAGTACTCAGTGATACTTTTGTATCTCCTATATCCTCAGGCTTAGTAGCCAATAAACTCCAATGAAGTCACAGATTCTCCTGTTGAGAATAGCTGAGTAAGTTCCTACCATATTGTCACTTCCACAGATAGCATCTATAAACTCAAAAACTACATATAAAAATCAACTACCTGATGGCACTAGAAAGTTACCAGAGGCAGAGAGTTGACACTTGGAAGGAGGAAATGGTCCTGGATGGTCCTCCCCCTCACTCTTTTCAAATTTCTTTAGCCTAAAGGTGGGCTTCAGTGAGGGGCATCATGCAGGACTGATAGAAACCCTAAATTTTTTCTGACTTGAAGAATCAGAGAGTTTGGGGCACTTTTCCCCCGGAAAGTGCAAATAGGGAGAGTTCATGAAAGAAAGCGAGAGAAAGGACCTCTAAACCACATATGCAAGGCAAACTCAAAGCAGCTCATGTAAGGATAACAGAACTGAGATTTTAGCAGCCACTGCATTTTAACAAGGTCCCTGGGTGATGGGGCTTGCAGTTTAAGTCCAGTCAATTTCCTGATAGAATTAAAAAAAAAAAAAAAATCAACACTCTTTGGAAGAATATAACAGAATCCAGAGTTTTTACAATAAATCATTTATAATGTCTAAAGTAGAATCCACAATTATTCAACATACAAAAATTTTAGAAAACCAGATATGTCCAAGGTATAATACAAAATTATTCAATATACAATTATAAAATAAATAAAAATTGATATATTCTCAAGAATGGAGCCTGACTCTGGCATGACCCAGATGTTGGAATTAGCTGATAAGTGTCTTAAAACAACTACTAAACCTTGGCCAGTTATATAAAAGAAATTCATAATGAAAGAAATAGTAGGGATTCTCAACAGAGAAGTAGAAACTATAAGAATCAAACGGAAAATATAAAAGTGAAAAATAAAATATATATCTAAAATAAAAATTCATGGGACACCTGTGTGCCTTAGTCAGCTGAGCTTCTGACTTCGGCTCAGGTCATGATCTCACAGTTCATGGGTCTGAGCTCCACGTCAGGCTCTGTGTCGACGCTCAGAGCCTGGAGCCTGCTTTGGATTCTATGTCTCCCTCTCTCTCTCTGCTCCTCCCCTGTTTGCACTCTGTCTCTGTCTCTCTCTCTCCAAAACAAAAGCATTGAAAATTTTTTAAATAAAAAATAAAATTAAAAATTCACTGAATGGACTTAATAGGAAAATTGAGATGACAGAAGGAAGAGTCAGAAACCTGAAGATGGTTCAATGGAAATAATCTAATCTGAAGAACCGAGGAAAAATACATTGAGAGAAAAAGGAAACAGAGCTTCAGAAACATGAAGGACAATAGGAAGATCTAATATATATTCAATTGGAATCTCGGAAGGAAAGAATTAATGGGAAAGAAAAGATATCCGAAGAAGTAATGGCCCCACATGTCCTAAGTTTGACACAAGACATGCATTTACAGTGAACTTCAAGCAGGGTTAAGTGCAAATGAAATCACATACCCAGATTTGGTTGACTCAGTGGCTCCCACCTGTTCACTAGTCTTCCTCCTTCCTTACCCCAAGTACTTCTGGGGCTCCGCGGGGAGGTCTAGCCCACTAGTTGCTGCCCCCTCTGTGTCAGGACTTGTGCCGCATGGCACTTGCTGTGCTGTCCCTAGCCTCTTCCGCCTCCTGTCCATACTCTTCTGGATGGACAGCTCTACCCGATGCAGAGCACCGGCCCAGGCTGAGTACTCTCATATTAGCCAAGAGTCTTTGGGTTGCAAGTATCAGGGACTTACCTGTGTGAAAGGCAGCTGATGAGGGACAGTAGTATATTGGAGCCAGTATATCCACAAACCTAGTGGATTTAGGTAACACATTTATAATCTCACAGTTTCTGTGGGCTAGGAGTCTGGCGCAGCTTCTCCGTGCCCTCTCTTAGGATTCTGCAAGGCTTCAATCAAGGCTCTGTCTGGGCTGCATTTGACTGGGGAGGAATTCACTTACAAGCCTACCCTGGTTGTTGGCAAATGCATTTCCTCATGTCTATGGAACTTAGAGCCCTGGTTTCCACTGGCTATGGGCTGGAGGCTGCCCTCAGTTTCCAGAGGCTGACCCGTGCTCCTCACCCCATGGGCATCCCCTGACACGGCCACTTCCTTCTTCAAAGACAGCTAGAGAGAGAGAGTCTCTGGAGCCAGTGTGCTGGTAAGGTAGAGTCTTATACAATATTGTAATCACGGAAGGAATATCCCATCACAGTTGCCAAATTCTGTTGGTTAGTTATAAGCCACCAAAGGGATGTGGGGGTTATATATGCACAAACACCAAGAGGTGCAGGTCATGGGGGGGGAGGGGGGCACTAGAGCTTGTCCATCAGGAACGGCATGGAGCCCATGGTAGAACTGAAGCAGCCTCCCAAGGATGCAGCTGGCAAGTGGTCAGGAAGTGAGGCGGCTACTTTCTTCTTTTCTCTCTGTGGTTCCCTGGTCTCTCAACTCTGCTTCTCCCTGTGCAATTTCTCTTTCTGCAGACTTTTATGCTTCTGTGCCTATGGGCCAAAGATGAACACTGGTCCCCCATTTTCTCAGGAGATACTGATGGCTCAGCCAAACCAATGGTCTTGCTGCCCCAGGTTGGGTAAACAGCCTTGTCCAATCAACCACAGCCAAAACGATGCAGAGTCACCTAAATAAACCTAGCTCTAGAGCCCTGTTGCTGGGGGTGGGGACACTTCTCAGAGATGGCAAAGTGTAGGCAGAGCAGATGTTCCCAAAGATGTCTGCCTCAGCTGTCTTTCCATGGTTTCCAGAGCTAAACAAACAAAAACACCCAAGCCTTCAGGGAGCTACAAGAACAGCAGGTTCTCTTTAAGCTTCAAGGCACAGGAGCTAAACTGTGTTCAGCTCAGAAGTAGGGAGGATGTCCTCACTCCCAGGAGGTCAGACTGAGTGCCTCAGGTCAGATCAGGGGTCAGATACCACCTGTCCCCCACACTGTCCTTGTATCTTCCTCCAGCCCCTCTCCCCAGGCCCCCTTAAGGGGTTTCCTTCCTCCTTGAGCTCAAGTACAAAAACAAAAAAGCGCAAAGCCTTCATGCAAATCAGCTGTGCAAATAGATGCCTGGGGACTCATAAACTCCAAGGCTTCATCAGATATACCCAGACAAATCTGAATTCTCTCTGGGCTCAGAAGATCTGTCGCCTTACAGAGCTGTCAGCAGGATTAAGGATGGGACAAGTGAATCTCGGAGCCCGGTGCTTGGCACGAGGTAGCGGCTCAGTACGTTGAGGTGGTAATGGCAGCACTGAAGGCAGAAGGGGAGGAATAAAAAGGAAGAGGAGACAAAAAAGGAGAAGGTGGTGGCGGTGATGCCGTGGTGACCCTTGGTAGCCAAAGTCCAGAGACCTAACTCGATGCTCTGACTGACGCCTTGGTCCTCCACTTGTGGTCCATGCACCAGCAACATCAAAATCTCCAGGAAGCCTGTTAGGGACGCAGCGTCTCCGGCCCCTCTGTGCACCTGCTGGAGCCGGGTCCACATTTTAACAAGACCCCCAGCTGGTCCCTCCACATCTTAAAGTCTAGGCAACCCTCCTCTAACTCATTGCTTCTCAAACGTGGCTGCACACTGCACACTATCTGGCGTGTTAAGACCCACGGCTGCTGGGGCCCCGGCTGCGGAGATCTGATGTAAGGGTGTCGGGTGTGCCCTGGTGGGTGGGCGGGCTTTTGTAAAGCTCCCTGGGTGATTCTAAAGTGCAGTGGAGTTTCAGACCCACTATACCAGGTAGGCCTGCATTCAGTTATATGTAAGAGTGTCCATGTTAAAAACAAAAGCCTGGAATTAGGGTGTCCAGAGCCAGGGGGAAGTAACCAAGGGTCTGGCTCCTCTGAGCCATCTTTAGTATGGGACTGTCGTCCTTATCATCACAAGATGGTTTCTGTGCCTACAGACTGTGTCTTCATTCCCGACAGGAAGCTAAAGGGATGGGAGAAGGGATAAGAATCAAGTGTACATTCAAGGGCACAGATTAAGTTGACTCTTCTTTAACGAGTGTCCTTGGACGCCCCACCCAGCGGCTTCATACTGTGTTGTCCAGAATGACGTCACACGGCCACGTATAGCTGCAAGGGAGACTGGAAAGCTGAGTATTTTAAGCTGAACACGGTGTCACCCTGACCGAGAATTGTGCTGCTGAGAGTCGGAAGGAAGGAGTGAATGACCATCAGTCAAGAATCCAGCACCGGGGATGTACCTGCTGGGCTCCACTTTCCGCTCTGAGGGACATTCCTGGCCTCTAACAGGTCCACCCCCGGCCCTCTCTGGAGGGACTTTTCACCTGCCAGAGACCAACACCCCAGCGCTGCCTTCCTGTTCCATCAGCACAGCTTCCATCAGATGTGAACGACCCTCAGGCAGGTGCCAGAGTGCCAGCGGGAGATCCTCCCACACCGCCCCAAGATCTGACACGGAACCAAGGGCCGGGAGAGGCCAGGGAGGCAGGCTCAGTTCTCCTGGGAAATAATGGTGGAAGCGTGCCCTTCCTCACTCAACCACATGGGCAAATTTCTGTAAAAGTACTTTGTAAATTGCAAGGAGTACCATGACAGACAGGTCGAGATGACGATGGCAAGAGTGCTCTGGGGGGGACCTGAAGGCGGGGCCCCAGCTCTCCAAGCCGTCTAACCTTCCCGTTGTCGGGAAACAGCAAGAATTAGAGGTGGGCCCTCCCCCCCTTCTCAGAGCGGCCCAAAGCTGCAGGTCTGAGGCTGCCGAGTCTGCATGGGCTGGCCAGCAGCCCAGAGCTCTCAGCCCCCACCCCTTTCCCAGGCTGCTGTGCCCTTGCACCCCCAAAGGAGGGGAACTGTCCAGGACTACATTCTACTCTAGCAAATTATTCTGTTTTCAGATGGCCTGGGACCAAAGCCATGTCACTTTGCTGCAGTCTCTGCATATGGGACCTGGGCCAGCAGGACGCCCGGGGACACTGCGGGGTCTCTGGGAGAGGCTGCGGAACTTCTTACCAGCAGTGCAATGTCACTGCGGCTGCCCACTCCCTCTGGTCCGGGTGCTGGTCCGTCCGCCCCTCCACCTGCTCCCAGCCATCACCCACCATGGGTGACAGCACGGCAGCACAGGGAGAGCCTGGATGAACGTCTCAGGCCTTAGCCTCCAGTTCCTGGGGCTGATAAACAGTTGGCCAGGGGAGAGCCACCTGCTTCAGAAGGGAGGTGGTGAGCTGTACTTTCCATATCCATATCCTGTCCAAAGAAGACAGACAGAAGTCTGGGCTCTAACCCTGAAGGAGCCTGGGACATCGGCAACCTCGCCCCTCCATTCTAGGCCCAGGATAGCTCTAGCTTTCATTCTTCAAAGTGAGATGTTACACAGTTTCCGGGGTTTGCGTTTTTAGTGTTTAACAATCATCAAGTGGCATAGAACTGAGCCTCTGCTCTAATACGTGCCTTCTGTCCTGGGCGTCTTCTGTGGTCCAAGCCCCATGCCGGATGGCTTCCCTGTAATTGCATCTTTATCCTCCCTTCCTAGCATCGCCTCACTGTCACGAAGGGCTATGCTTTCTCTTTAAAGACTTCCTGGAAGTTGCTTGTGTCTCGTTGGCCAGAACTCTAACATGCGGGGCCACAACTAGCAGCAAGGGATGCTGGGAAATGTAGTGTTCATTTTAGATGGTCATATACCCAGCTAAAAAAATGGGCACTTGAATACCATGAAAGCAGTTATGAGTGATTAAGACCGCAGACGGCCCGCAGAGTTGTACTGCCTGGGTTTAATACTGTCTCCATCGTTCATCAACGTGTGACCTTGGGTAGTTCATGCATTCACTTACTCAAGAAATATTCGGTGAGCCCTTACTCTGTTCCAGGCACTGTTCCTGGAGCTGAGGACACAGTGGTGACCAAAAAGACAAAACCTTCTGCCCTCCAGGAATTTACATCCTAGTGGAGAGAAATAAAGCTAATAGGTGAAATATACAATGCGTTAGGCAGTGTTCTGTGCTGGGAGAAAAATAAAGCAGGGAAAGGGACAGGAAGCGTAATTTTAGGCAGGTTCTGGTGAGAAGTGGCATCTCAATGAAGACCCAAAGGATCCCTGGGTGAGTGTTCCAGGGAGGGGAAGCACAGTGCAAAGGCCCTGGGGCAGGATCGTGCCTGCCTGATGGGGAAAGGCAAGGAGGCAGAGTGAGGGCAGGGTAAACCTTGGGGAGCACGGTCAGCACCCGGGGCTTTCTTCTGGCTAGAGATGGGAGGCTGTGAGAAGGGGTGCTGAGGGAGGAATGTGGTACAAGGACCACAGGCTGCTGAGTGGAGAACAGACTGAGGGGGGCAGACAGAGAGGAAGCACACTGGTTAGGGTGCCACCAGGGTAATCCTGGAGAGAGGTGACGATGGCTGGGCCATGGTGGAGGCAGTGCGGTGGGGAGGTCATCAGGCTGGGTCCACTGTCTCTCCAGGGAGGAGCTGGGAGGGTTTACTGACACTTTAGCTGTGGGGAGCGAGGAAAAGACGTGGTCCAGGACGGCTCCAAACTCATTGGCCAAGTGATCGGAAGAGGGGAGTTGCCCAGTTGCCAGGAAACACACAGCTGAGAGCAGCAGGTTTGGGGACAGGGAAGAGGGAGGCACATCAACAGTTTGGGTTGGGATCAGTTGAATCTGAGGGACCTATCATACCTCCAAGTGGGGAGGACAGGAGGGGCCGTGGATGGATACATGTGCCTGGAGTGCAGGAGAAGCCCAGACTGGAGATAGATATTTAAGACAAGAGGCTGAAATGAGATTAAGGAAGTAAGTATGGTTATTTAATCTCAGCGTGCCTCACTTTCTTCATCCGTGTTCTGAGGATTAAATGCAGTAAATAGAAAGCACTTAGATCATTGCCTGGCACATCTGTGTTTGTCGCGGTGGCCGCTGTATCTGCCTAAGTTTACTGCACTTACACATGGCTGACAAGTGGTTCAGGGACTGTGCTGGGGTTCCCCTCACTCGGCATTCAAGGCTCTATGCAGTTCAGCCCACCTTCCACACTTAACCTCTGACTCTCTCTCCCAGACCTCCAAGCCTCTGCTCCCCTCACCCCAGACTGATCACTCCGGTGCTATTCCTTCTCTACCACTGTCCCTAGTGACCCTGGCACCTCCTCTAGTGGCCATTTCTGTAGGTCCTTCTCTGCTGCCTCTTCCTCCAAGAAGTCTTCCTCATTCACACCCCCAACCCCAATCAGACATGAACTCGGCCACCTGGAAACCCTTGGAACCCTTGGGAAAGCCGTTCCTCTCTCCCTGGAGCCAAGCCACCCAGGTGCCCAACTGTCTCCCCTGCACCCCAGGACTAGAAGCCCCAGGAACCAGTCTGGTATATCTATGTGCCAGAGCTCGGGGATGGGCACCCAGCAGGCACCCACCGTGTCCGCCCACTATACCTGAGTGAGGCCGTGGTGAGAAGCACGTACCGCAACGGGAAGACAAGGCAGTCCTTGGCCACTGGTGCCGAGGACAGCAGTCCAGGAGGACAAGTCCTACGTGAGAAGCTGCTGGAGCTTGAGGAGGGAGCCATCCTGGGCCTGAGGTGTCAGGGAGACTTCACAGGGAGGCCAGGGAGAGCAAGCTCGGGCTGAGTCAGAGCATCCCAGTGCTTGGAGGAGAAGGGGGGCCCTCTCGCCAGGGGGGTGCCTTCTGCAAAGGCCGGAGGCAGGAATGCTCTGGGCCTGTAGAGAAGACCTGCACTGACAGGACCAACGACACCCTTCCAAGGGGTCTCTGTAGGAAACCGGGTTAAACGCACCTTGGCGGTCCAGTGTTCGGGGAGCTGGTGTAATGCCCACGTTCCGCTGTCGTTGACATACAATGTTATATTAGTTTCGTATGAGTGACCCCTATTTTTGAGCTCAAAAAGGAGGACCCAAGGTCTGACAAGGCTCAGGGTGCCCCCTGGAGTGGAAACCGGGCGTTATCCTCGGCGCAGGTGGGGCAGGCGCTCGGGTCACGCCGCGCAGGGGCAGGGGCCGGGACCTGTGCTCGAGTCCCGGCGTCCTCCTGCTCCTCCGTGCCCCCGGCCCCCAGCCACCAAGCCACCTACTGCCTTGTGAGCTGTGGGCTGGAGTTCCCCGCAGCACGGTGGCTGAGGCCGGCTCGGGGCCCAGGCCGGCTGGGTCCCCGTCCCCGCCTTGCACGTGCTGGCAGGGGAGGCCAACATCTGACGCCTCTGTGCTCGTGTCCTTTTGGTAGTGAGACCAAGAACAGGTTGACTGTGTAGATCCAGTGACCGAGAACCGGTGAAGCTCTCAGGATACGTCTGAGCGGGTAGCGTGCGCTCACTGAACGCTCAGTACCGTCGCTATTTCTAGCGTGTTATTTAGCGCTGCTTTCACCTACAGCCGGCCCTGCTGCCGTGGCGCCCTCCCCTCTCGCCCGCCCAGGTGTCACCAGGGGCCAGGCTCTGGGCCCGCCTGGGACAGCGGGGCTCCGGGTGGCCACGGCTCCCTGGACTCCTGGGAGGCCGAGCAAGGCCCCCTCCTCTCACGCTCTGCCTCCTCCCTGCAGATTTTAACGAGAACGGCTTCATTGACGACGAGGACCTACAGAAGGTTGTCCTCCGACTGCTCAACAGCGACGACGTGTCGGAGGACCTGCTGACCGACGTCACGAACCACGTGTGTGCCCGGGGGCTACACGGGCTGGGTTGGGCCAGGCTATCACCCAAAGCCCCTGGGTGGCAGGCGGGGCGAGGTGTCCTGAGGGACGGGCACACGGATGTAGGCAACTACCCCCTAAGTGTTTGTCTTTCCGCCAGGATCTTAACTCCCTTCCGGGGTCCCCAAGAGCAGGTGCCCGAGCCACCCACACTGCAGTCACCGCAGGCAGGTGGCCCAACGGAGGCTTAGCATCAGATGGACACATCACAACGTCCCCCGGCCCACATTATCGCAGCACAACACAATGTCCGGATGTCCTACAGTGACAGCCCCCAGTGTGACAGGCTGTGAAAACAGCCTCGTGAATCTGTTTGTCCTAAGACCATGAGAACCTTCAAGTGCTTTTGGTCTAGGTCGAAACCAGAAGCAAAGATAAAACCAGGAGGGGTCATCACTGCCTCCTCGACCTGACTGGGCCCCTTGCCCTACAGAGCCCCTGCCTGTGTCTGGGTGACAGGTGGGGGTGGGGGAGGCCACCCTGTTCGCCTCCATGCCCATTTCTACTGCCACGTTTGTGTTAGAGGCACCAAGGGGACTCTTCCACAATGAGACCAGCCCATGAGGTCCCAGGCTTCAGCGCACATAAGCTTGAATTTTCATGCCCTTGTCTGGGGTGGGAAGTAACAAGCGTGGGTGGTGGGGAGAACACCTGTCTCGCAGGGGGTCCCGGGACTCGGATATGTGCCGGGCACTTAGCAGAGAACCTGGCCTGTGGCCGCACTTGGTGAGAGGCACCCCTCCCCCCTCTGCCTGTGTCTCCACGTCACTTTCTCACCCTGGGCCCGTCTCTGCTCTCTGGCTCCTCCTGTACCCCTGGCCAGGTCCTGAGTGAGTCGGATCTGGACAATGACAACATGCTGTCTTTCTCAGAGTTTGAGCACGCGATGGCCAAGTCTCCAGACTTCATGAAGTAAGGTGTTCCAAAGTGGGAGGTGGCGGTACCCAGCGTGGGGTGGGGGCAGAAAGGGCCAATGGGGAGCCCCCGTCTTCCCAAGGGGGTCATGAGTGTCCAGGATACTTGGCCAATTCTTTCAGAATTGGCAAAAGTGGGGCTTCTGAGAAGTTAGGTGCCCTAAATTTCTAACCTTCAGAGAGAGGGAGTGGGGTTTTAACCAGCAAAGGCAAGGCTGCATTCCCGGCTTTGCGAATGACGTGGGTGGTCCGGACGTGGGTGCTGCCCATGTATAGCTGGCCTGGCCCACCGGTGTCTTCTCCCCAAGCCCAGGGGGCTCCGGGACTGCCTGGCGGTGGTGGCCTTTGCCACTGCCCATCCTGCTCCCTTGTCCCAACAACTCCTGCGGTCACCAGGAGCTGGGGATTTGCATGGGGGTGTGAAGGTGCTGGTTGCAGAGCTCAGAGAAAGCTCGAGTATTTCCAAACCTTGTTTCAGGCAAAGGGGCCTTAACGGTCTTATATCTTGGTTCAAACACCCTTAAGATGATTGGCCAACTCCATACTGCCCAGGCCACGTTTAACAGTCTTGCTCGGATCCTTCCAGTATCGGGAAAGATCCCGTGCCCCTGGGAGGCAGCCCCTTCGTGATCGAACAGCCCTGTTGGAGTGCCCTCCTTGTGTTGAGTTGGCATCGGTTTGCATGTGTCTGCTGCTCCCGGGCCCTATTCTGCCCTTGGTCTCACAGTCTAGGTGATTTTGAGAGCAAAGAATGCCCACTCAGGATGGTTTGACAAAGCAATTAGAAAGGACAAAGACAGCTACACCTCAGAACACCCAGCCAGGAACCGGGAACCGAGGACAGCATGTTTTCTCTCTTCTCTGTGCCTCGAGTCTCTGCCTCTCACCTCAGCTCCCCTGCACTTTGCTCTACGTGCGAATCGGCAATCTCTGCTTTGTCTGACACGAGGCCGAACGTGGCCTCCCCGCAGCAGTCAGGTTTATATCTCCTGGGTTCTGAATGACCCTCGGCCACTCCTAAGTAGTATCTCTCGGCTCTGACTCCAGATTCCCAGAGAGAGAATCCAATTGGCCCGATGACTCTGGTCAGGTGTCCACCCCTCTTCCCACCACCTGGCTTGGGGACAGGGCTCTCCATTCTGTCATGGCTGCTATGGGGCTGAGGCTTGGGCAGACCCTCTGAAAGAGGGTCCCCACCTGGAACCACCCCAACTAAGGGTAATTTCTCTCCTTCCATAACAGCCCAGCACATTAGTGAGGCCAGAATCCTCTCTTCCTTGACTTTTTCTTTGAATCTCTCCCGTTTCTTTCCATTAGTTTTGGCACTGTGAGGTTCTGACGCCCTTTGCTTTCTGGTGATGCTAAAAGGAGCATAAAGAGGCCTTTGGGTTGGCTTGTGACAGCTGCAAGCTGGCCATCTCTCAGACAGAGGGACATGAGGCCAGGGCCATTACGAACCCAGAAATTGGAGGGTGCTTTAGATTTGCAGCTCAAGGTGGCTCATGGGATGCTTTCCCTCAGCTCCTTTCGGATTCATTTCTGGGGATTTTGATGTGGCTACAAAGACCCGATCTGGCAGCCTCAAGGGGGAACGACTGGAACTTGGAATTCAACCCCCTCCAGGCGCTGGGGGACTTTGATCAGAAGTACGATTCTGTCCCTGTCCCTCCCTCACTTCTAGGCTATTGTTTATTCAATAAAGCAGAAGAAAAAGCCTTTCCCTTGCCCCATCGGTTCATCTTTTGACTACGGGATCGTGTAGAAGTGCTTTTTGTTAATAACCCCTCATTCTGGCACTTAAGCTTGCCAATGACCGTGAAAACTGGATGACCAGTCTTCTGGGGGACAGGGTTCAAATTCCAACACATGTCACAGCAGGGACCAGGCCAAATGGACTGAAGTTCACCAAGAAAATCTACATCCTCCCCTCCCTTCACTGGAGCCACCTCCCAGCATCCTCCGGGGCCAATGTACAGAGACGTGTGTATAGCGGTCACTCCAGTCAGCCTCTGGCTTCCCGGTCCTTGTCAAGGGAGAAGACATCTTGGCCCCATTTGGCACCCCCAGGCCCCGGGATGCGACAGCGTGTGACCAACAACTGGGATTTATTTGTTTTGTATTCAGCCACATCCTGGAATGGATTTGGCCACCACAGGGACACTTTGGGGCCCAGCTGGTCCTGGGTCACAGGAGCAGCCCCTTATAAGGCCTCTGAGAGCCGACAGATGCTCTAACAGGCACATGGTTTTTCCTGTTTACATCATCCTCTGGGGAGGTGTCTAAACACTGGCTCCCAGGGGAAGGGCTGTTTTGCCCTCACCTGAACCTACAGTGGTGTCTTTGCCTTTCGGTCCTGACTCACCCACTCAAGAGGTAATAGATTTCCCATTGATCAATGAAGTCCCTTGATCAAATCTAAGAGGCACTGGAATGTTGGAGAACTCTTGTCCTGTGGATACACACCTGGCCTGAGGTCCCCATCCCAGATCTTGTCTATCGAGGGGCTGTCACCCACATCCCGTCCCCTGCCCCAGCAGGTCTCCCAGGAAGTGGGGAGCAGCAGCTGGGCGAGCGCAGACACTCCAAACCCCCAACCTCACGCACGTGACCTGGGAACCCATTCCCCCGGTTTCCTTGAAGAGTGGCTTAGTCGGCATCACTCCTTCGTGTCCTATTCTAGAAGCAGCCCCGGGGGTAGATGCCAAGTCAACCTGTCCATTCCGGTCTGGAAAGAATGCAGAAAGTGGTTGCTTTACACAGATCATCCTCTCAGGCACACAAGGTCCTTCAGCACTGTCTCATCCCTACTCCCCAGTCTCCACATGGGCCACAAGCAAATTATGTAGCGGAAAAACTAGGGCTTGGGTCAAAAAAAAACTGGGCCACTTCTAAGCTGTGTGAGCTTGGGCAACTTTCTCAGCCTCTCTGAGCCTCAGTGTCTTCATCAGTAAAGTGAGGCTACTGCTACTTCCCTCTCAAGTTATCGGGTGGATTAGATGATGCCAGGCCAGGGCTCAGACTGGAATTCTTCTGCATCGGACCCCCTGTGCAATTGTTCTGGGGTCACTTCACTTTCATTCTCAGATGTACAATAACGGGGCTTCCTCTGTTACACGAGTGGGAGCCGATGGGGCGTATCTCTGGACCTGAGTGACCCTGCCACCGAGACTCGGGAGCCCTATAGTCCTTGGTTCTACCTGCCCCCACCTCAGAGGAGGGCTGGGTGGGCCCAATGGGTCAGTGGACGCTGCTTCCTACTGGCTTGAACCCCTACACTGAGCTTTTGACAGCCCTTAAGACTCGGTGTTGGGTGGGACCCTTGGGCGCTGTCCCGCTATGGCCAAACGTTCCTGGAGGTCAGAGGCGAAGACCACGGGTTTGGACGTGGCTAAAGATTTTATTCCGAAAGGCCGACCTGGTCAGGGCCAGGCTCTCCAGCATCACGCTCTGAACTCAAAGTAGCAGTCTCTCCTCTGCCGCTCGTGGGGGGTGACCCTCTTCCCCGAGGGAAACCTCTGGTAGGTCTTCAAGTTCTCGGGAGATACTCTTAAAAGGTGCCACTTCTTCTCTGGGCTCAGAGGAGGACTGGGGGAGGATGGAGACAGGGTTATGCAGCGTTCCAGAAAGGCTGTGCCCACCCACAGCCCCGTGTGCCCAATTTTCTAGCCCATCCTGAGCTGGCTGCTCATCAGCTCAAACGTCTTGTAAGTCACCCTGCAGTCGAGATCAGAATAATTTGCATTTGCACAATGGCGCAGCGGTAAAGAGGGAGAACGTGGGTGTCAGACAGACCTGGGAAAGATTCCGGCTCAACTCCCGCTGGAAGGGCACACGGATAAAATGGACCAGTGTCGGTACCTCCCATCCCTGTTAGCTTTGTTTTGAGGACTAAATGAGGTAATGCGTATAAGGCACTTAAATAATGCCGGACAATGAACAGATACGCAACAAATGGTATAAGAAATGATGGCGATGGTCAGCAAGTAGTTGGAAACCCAAGATCTTTCCACTGACCTCTTGACCCCTCCTTCCCCACACAACACCTTGGAAGCACAGACTTCCGATTCTCGTGCCTTGGTGACAGGATGGACAGCAAGGGAACCATGTGCCTGGATTATCTCAAAGGGCAGAGCTGGCCTTCCCTGGGGAAAGCATCTCTCTCCGATAAAAGGAGTGAGGTCCAGGCCGTGGGGAACTTTCATATTTTGTTAGATGGACAGTTGGACTTTGAAAGATATTTTGAGGTCCCAAGGAGAACGTTTTCCGAGTCTGGTGGGGACTGGGGGGACGAATTTCCCGCTCTTGTAGTGCCCTCTGTGTCCACCAGAGGGCAGCAGTTCCCTGCTACTCAGAAGCAGCGGTGCCCACGTTTGGACGAGTGTAGCTGCAAGGCTGACACTGCAGGGGGGAGAAGCCTGCAAGGTTCAGGCCAGCCAAGATGACAGGTTTGCTCCCAAACTCCCCGTGCATCTGGCCAGGAAAGCACTCTTTCAGATTCTGCTCATTCTGCTCATCCCTCTGAGGCTGCCCTAACCTTGACCCCCTTGCTGTGCGACTGTCACCCTCTGCACCGTAGGCTCCTTAGGGTGAGGTCTTCACTCATTTCTCGGCGTGAGTGGCTGTGTGCCTGGCTGGAAGCAGGTGCCCCATGGACATGTGTTTGTAGCATGCGTGAAGGGAGGGAGGGCAGGCACTCACAGGTCGGTGGGGAGGGGGTATCGTTCCCACTCCTTCACAGGCAGCACGAAGTAGGGCACCCGGGGCACCATGCCCGTCCTGTCTAGATAGTACTTCCGATGCTGCTGCGCCATCTACGGCTCGACCCAAAGAAGAGATGACAGGTTGTCAGTGTGCAGGAGTGACCTGGGGCACCCGCAGTTCCTGCCTGGCTATCTATACCTGGGCAGGGGGTGGGGCCGTCTCCCTTAACGCCCCTGTTGGAGTCCCCAGCTGGGTGTCCTCTCTGAGACCAGCTCCCATCTGTCTAATGGCGATGATGGCTCGCCCCACCCCAGCTTTGCTACGGAGAGTAAATGAGGCGAGCGACAAGCGGAGGTCAAGGGTGTGAATCCTGGCTCAGCAGGTGGCACAGGTAAGCTCCGTGTGTTTGTTTCTCCCTTTCCCGCCCCCCTGGACTGGGGGTGCTATGCGTGAGAGCCATGAGGGAAAGCAAAGCCCCCCCCAACGCCCAGTGA
Organism: Panthera leo; assembly: GCF_018350215.1. NCBI lineage: Eukaryota > Metazoa > Chordata > Mammalia > Carnivora > Felidae > Panthera > Panthera leo. The sequence goes on from NC_056681.1 coordinate 118,754,306, forward strand.
CACGGTCCCACAGCCCCTTGGAGTCTGACAGCATTGACCTGGTCCTCTCCTTGAGGACCTGCCTTCTCATACAGTTCTCTGCCCTGAGGACCAGGGGGCACCTGCGTCTTTGAAATCGGGCTGGAGGCATGTTTGCAAGAGAAGTGAGGGAGAGCCCAGGGTTTCTAGGGACACGGCAGAGAATGAGCCCTGGCCCCCAGTGAGGTGGGCGAGTACCCAGGTGCCTGTGACCCACCGGGACACGTCTGCACCAGGCCCAGGGGAGGCTGTAAGAGCCCGAGGGGCAGGACAAGGACATCGGGGTGTAGGCAGTTAGGTTCCGGTCTGGGGCTGAGGTTGACTTGGGGTACGGTTTCAGAGGGGCTGCTAAGCAAGGAGGTGTCAGGTGGGCACCAGGACCCGGGTACAATCGAGACTAGACCTGGGGCTAGAACCAGGGTCGGGGGCTTAGTGGCCCTGTGTGTGAGTGGTGGGGGGCGGGGTTCATCCTGTAGGTGGATCTTTGATGTTTTACTCTAGTAGGAAGTAAGCAAGGGTCCACGGGGTCATGGGGCAGAGGTGAGGGTGGGAACATCTCCCTGGGGGTGAGAACACCTCCCTGGGGGTGGCTGGGGCAAGAGCCCCAGGAGTCCCTGGGGTGGGGGGTCATCTGGGAAGCAGTCTAGGCCCTGTCCCCGACGCCCCCAGCCAAACTCACTAGGTTCCCTGCTGGCTCAGGGGCTCGGGGAAAGCAAACAAAGTCCCTCTTGGAGGGTGACGGGGATCACTCCAAGCCCCTCCCCCCACCGCCCGGGTTGCTGGGGGGACAGCACCCGGGCCCAGGTCAACCCACCTGGTAGAAGCCGGTGAGCTGGGCGGAGCGGCCACTGTCCAGGTTGAAGCGGGTGTAGCTGGGGGTGTGCAGCCAGCGGTCCCGGGTGTGGGAGCGCTTACTCAGCACGAGGTTGGGGTCTGAGGAGAAGAGGGTGGGGAAGTGGCCGCCTTTGCTGAAGACAGTACGGCTCTTCTCCAGGGCTGCGTTGCGGTGGTCCTGGAAATACTTGAGGGTGGCAGTGCCGTAGGGGGAGCCAAAGGAGGCGGCCACGCTGGGAACATGGCCTTGGTACCTGCGATGGCCACGGGGTGGGGGTGGGGGGGCAGGTCAGTGCACGGTTCTGAGGCCCGTTCCAAGACAGGCCCATAAAGCCCGGGGGCGGGGGTGGCGGCAGGCCCCGTGGGTCACTTCTGGGCCTTGAGAGGCTTCCCTCGGGTGCACTGCCCAGCTCGGGGCTCCGGGGAAGGGCGAGCGAAGGAGACTCTGGGCCTCTCCTTCCCGACAGAGGCTGGTCACCCCTCCAGACCAGGGGCTCCCGCAGGGGCCAGAGCACCGGGGCCCCGTCCTGAGCCCTCGGCAGGGCGGCGGGCACATCACTCTCCATATACTCAGGGTTTGGCCCGAAGATGGGGAGGTCTCCTGCCACTATCTCATCAGGGGTAGGGAGGATCTAAGAGGTTGGTGGGGACGCAGCAGTGACGTGTGACATCAGATCTGTGGTGGCCAAGGCCTGGGCTCACACGTGCAGCCTCACTCCAGCTCAGCCACCTCACGAGGCACCACTCAGACGGCCTGCGAGGGGTCCCGTCGCCCTCTGCAGCCACGGAGGCCAGCGACAGGGACAGGGGACCGGCGGGCTGGGACGCTTGGAGACACGGAGGACACAAGCACACACAGTACGCTGAGGAGCCCTGGTCGGGTGAGACTGCCACAGAGAGCCAAAGACTTGCTTTGGCCACGTGACGGCGGAAGGGCATGAGCGTCAGACTTTGTGCGAATGACAGAGAGTCATGCTTCTCCAGTCAGTGGCTTCTCACCCCCTAAAACCTCACCCTGGCCCCACGGTGCCAATGAAATGGCTTTTGACAGGGACACCTGGGTGGCTCAGTCAGTTGAGCGTTCCACTCTTGGTTTCAGCTCAGGTCATGATCTCACGGTTCGTGGGTTCAAGCCCCACGTTGGGCTCTGTACCGACAGTGCAGGGCCTACTTGGGATTCTCTCTCTCTCCCTCTCTCTCTGACCCTCCCCTGCTCGCTCTCTCTCTCAAAAGAAAAGAAATGGCTCTTGACAAGGGCGCCAGGGGTCTCCCACAGCATTGGACAGCGGTCTTGAAACGCCGCTCCTGGATTTTACGACACTGCTCTCTCCTTGTCTGCTGGCTTCACCTGCCTCTCTGACCGTTCCTTCTCAGTTTCCCCCGTAAGGTGCGCCTCTTCTGCTCTCTTTCTCCGGGGCCTGTCCTGCGCCCACACGGTCCCCTGGGTGATGGTATCCATGCCAGGGCCTTAACCTTCCCGCTTGTGTGGATGACCCTGGTCTACATCTCCAGCCCGGAAGCCCCGTCAGACTCCTGCACACGGCCGCACACTACGCACCCCTTGCGGGTGTCCTGGGCTTTACCCGCACCCCCGCCTCCAACCTCTAGTCCCATCTTGGTGACGGGCACTCCGCAGGTGGCCAAGTCAGAGACTCGGCGTCCGCCCCCGTCAGCTTCACCCGTCACGTGCAATTAGTCCTCAAGCCCAGGGTTCCATCTCTGCCCTGGGCATGGGCCACACGACCTCTTAGCTGGGCTGCGGGCACGGGAGCCCCCCATCCTCCTAACGGCGCTCTTACCTCCCGCCCCTTCCCCCTACCTCCACCAGAGCGACCTTTCTGAAGTCAGGCCCTCAGCGTGGCATTCAAGGCTGTCCGCGAGCCGACTATGTCCCCCTCTCCAGCCTCACTGGCCTCCCCGCTCCCGCTCCCGGTTGTAAAGAACCATTTGCATGTTCTTTCTCCCACCGCCCGCCTGCATTTCTCCCCTGGGTTTCTGCCCTGGGCCCCCGGCCCCGGATGCTTGCCCCCCAGGACTAAAGACCTGCCCTGTCACTTTGAAGATCCTTTCCTTGCCGCCTCTTCTAGGTCTAGCGGTCCTGCTCTCCCTGCTGCACCGCGAGCCGTGCCTGCTCCCAATGCTCGTGTCTGTTCTCATGTCTTTGTCTCCGTCACTAGACTACTGGGAGCCTCTCGGGCACAGCTGGGTCATGTCTTCCTCACCTTCAGATCCCCAGTTTTCCGTACCAGGTCTGGCACACGGTCTGAGTCGGAAATGTCGAGGAAACAAACAAAAAGATGAGTGGGTACGCGCCTAGGGCGCCAGCGACGTTTGCGGCCGGACCTACTCACACAAACGCCGGAAGACCAGGCTGCAGGGACCCCGGCACCTGTCCTGAGGCCTCCCTACTGTGGTGCTTGATGCGTCCCCTTCTCTCAGCCGAGTTCCCTTACCAGGGAAGCCCCAGGGGGTGCGGGGAGCCTGAGGGCCACTGCGACATCGCGGGCGTCCCCCTCTCACCAGGCCAAAGGGCACGGTGGCCTCTGGGGTCAGCGTTTCAGGATCACCTGTGCCGGCTGCTCAGGGCCCCCTTGGCCTCCTCCACAGTAGAGTTGGATGGCATTGCATGGTTTCCTCCTCCTCGTCTTCAGGTGGGAGGCAAGAAAGCCAAGCACGGTGATTACCGACGGGGCTTCAGATCGCTCCCCACAGCAGGCGAAACAGAAGAAGAGCCCTTCCCGGGCCCCTGGCCCTACCGCCCCTCCACAACGTGTCCCTTCCAGAGCCTCGCAGCATTTGAGGTTCCCGGGCCCAAGCGGGGAGTGAGGGGAGAAGCCGTCCACCACACGCAGGCCTTTGTCCGGCCTCGCCCCTCCTGCCCTTGAGACCATGACCCCGGGGATCCCAGCCTTCTCCCTCCTGCCTCTGCCCTTCTGTCCTGGAAAGATGCTGGGGCTGGTGATGCCTGCAAGGTCACCTTGGCCACTTCTAGGACAGAGTCCTCCTCTCTGCCATGGTTTAGCCCCTCCTGGGTCTGGAGCCCCCCCTCTTGCCCCTCCCAAGGCCTCACGCGTCCAGTCGGCCCCTCCCGGTTTCTCTGGGCCTCTGCCCTCCCTCCTTGCCATCCGTAATCTCTCCTCTCTTGGCTTCTCCTCCTCTGCCTACCGAGACGCACGTTTCTGTGCATTTGTCCCAGGCTGCGACATCCTCCGGCGGACCCTGCGGCCTCACGTGTCCCCCTTCCTCTTCCTTTATTCCCGAATTTCTCTGTGGAAGGAACACTGTACCTTCTGCCTTTGTTTCCTCCTCCCCCATTCTTTCCTCCACCTCCCTCAGCCCGACCGCTGACCCACCCCTTAAACGTGAGCCTGTATTTTTTTCATTAAGGTAACACGAGACCATCCAATCGCCACCTCCAACATCCTCGGCTCACCCTCTCCCTGCGGCACCTGCACTGAGGCAGAGACTCGTTTGCAAGAAACAGCACGCGAGCAGGCCAAACAGAGCTCCTGGGGGTTCTCCGTGCTGTGTATGAAACCTAATAAACATACAGGCTCCACAGCCGGGGGGTCACAGATAAGCAAGTAGGGAGCCGCTTCTTCCTTCCCCGAGCCTCTGTCCCCCTACTTGCTTTGCCACCTGGGGGTGGAAGGACATGGGACTGGTGGGTTGAAGAGGGAAATGAGGCTTGTTGGAGACCACCCCGCCCTCCCCCTTTTCCTTGGAAGCAAGCAAGCCCACGTGACTCCCCTGTGCCCTGTTTTGGGTGGCCACACGCTGCCCTTCAGGAGGAAAGCCTGTCCCAAGCCAGCCCCGCCTCCTCTTTCCGGGGCTCTCAGCTTTCCCTCTTAGGTTATCTTATTCCTCAGGGGGTTCAGGATGAAGGAGGAGAGAGGTGGGGGCCATCAGGTGCTGTCCACCCCCAACAAAAAGACAAGAAAGCAACAGAACGAAAACTAAAGAAAGGTGGCCCGCAACAGTCTGTAGGGACAAGAGCGTGACCCGAGAATATCAAACCGGCCACGCGGTCCTTAGCCTTAAAGGCGGCGCCCGGGCCTTTCCCGGCATGAAAGGGCTCAGGAAATAAAGCAAAACCCATAGGCTCCTGCAAGCAGTGTGCAGGGACAAAATCCTGCCAAGGAAGAGAGGAGTCAAAAGAAAGGAATACCCAGAAATGTAGAAATTGTTAAAATGACTGGTTAGCTTCAAGTCTATTTAAGTACGGAACTAGAAATATCAGCCAGGTGAAGGCTGCTTGCAGAACAGAATGTAAATGTTATAAAACCTGTCAGAGGGAAAAATAATTTCCGCCACAAAAATTGGGGGGTGGGGTGGGTGGAGGGGCATCGACTTGCTAGGAATTTGTAAGGCAGAGTCAACCCGCAGCACCTAAAATTAAAACACGCCGTTGAAAAACATGCAACGCAGTGACTCTCGCCCCTGGATGGTTTTTATTCCCTCTCCCTCTCCCTACTTTAGAGGGATCTTTTACGAATTAATCTCTCTTGAGCTGAATTAGCATTTGTCTAAAGTCCGGCCATTCTTCCCATTTTATGTCCGTATCTTTCTCCTCAGTTGAGTTCTAGTAAGATTACATTTCATGATTTTCATTTTAAAGCAGCAAATATGGCACGATCATATGTTTCTAGCATTGCTTTGTCTATCTTTCTGGCCGGCCGGCCAGCCAGCCGGCCTCTAGTCTTTTAGCTGAGTAGACACGCAAAGAGAAACTTGGAATGCCGTCCCCTCAAATGCTAACCCCGGTTAATTCCAGGTGTTTGGATTTGGGCTGGTTTGTTTCTTGACGCTTTGTACATGCATTTTTTTTTTTTTAAGACAGTGGGATAGTGTTGGGAGTTACTTTACTGGGAAGCTACTGTGCCCTGCGTACTGGGGGCGCAGAGGTCCACAGCTCAGCCTTTCTTCCTGCAGCCTACCCCCTCATTCCATTATTTACTGAGTTACACGGTGGGTGCACGAGCTGTGCTGGAGGTGGAGGGGCTGATGCTATTAAATGCAGGGAGGGAGGCCCGTTCCCGGGGTGGGGAGGTATCGGGGAACTCCACCAAGGGCCTTCCTTTGTGGTCAGGCTTTGAAGAGGGGTCAGTGTGGAGGGGAATCACCTGGGAGCTGGCTCTCTTCCTCTGCTCATCTACTAGGTGCTTCTGGGTGCCCCAGAGTCCCCTTCTCTTCTGAGGGACCCTCTCCCTCTGGGAGAGCTCATTTATGTTAGACTTCTAACACCTCCCATACACCAGAGATGCCCGGATCTGTGTCTCTATGTTTCTTTTCTTTTCTTAACGTTTTTAAATTTATTTTTGAGAGAGAGAAACAGAGCGTGCGTGGGGGAGGGGCAGAGAGAGAGAGGGAGACGTAGAATCCGAAGCAGGCTCCAGGCTTTGAGCTGTCAGCACAGAGCCCGACGCGGGGCTCGAACCCACGAACCGTGAGATCATGACCTAAGCCAGAAACCAGGACTCACCCCATCCTCCCTTCTCCATCCCCCCCTGCACCCCTCCTCTCTCCCCAAGTCCCCAAGTGACGTTCCCCATAGCAGCCAGCCTCCCTCTTCGCTCACCGGGGTGGTCTTGAATCTCCGAGCCAGGCTCCCAGACTGAAGTCTCACCCCTCTAGCCTGTTGTCCACGCTGCTGCCGGAGTGATCTTTCTCAAACACGTGTCACACCACCGTGGTCACCTCTCCCTTCTCACTCCCCACAAGCGCCCAAGGCCCCGGAAGCATCACATCTCTGGGCCTCACGTGCTGTCCGCACCTCTGAGGCTTTGCACACATTTCCTCTACCTGGGATGCCGTGTCCCGGGGGGTGGGGGGTGGGGGAGTTCCCTACCCACTCCCAGCACCAGGGCTCTCTGGCACCTTCCCTAACCACACACCCTCTACCTAGACTGTGTGTCACATCCTTCGTGCACAGTCAGGTGCACACTCGTCCATCTCCTCTGCTAATCTGTGCTCTCTTTACTCATCCATCTCCTCTGCTAATCTGTGCTCTCTTTATCCTCGGCACCTACGCGGCACCTAACCCAGGACAAGTGCTCAATAAATGTCTGCTGGAGGAGGCAGAAGTCCAGAAACCCGGGGGCCACCACGTCCCCGAACACTGTTTTAAAGGGGCTTGGCTCTGATCTGCAAAGCACACGCAGTGTCCCACCCACAGGGGCCTTCGCGTTCGTACTTGGAAGAAAGGAGCCATAGACATGTGACGTGTTCCCGGGATTCTTGTCTTCACCACCCCCAGGCTCTCTGCTATACTCCTCCTCTGCTCCCCGCTTTTCCACCTTCTCTGAATGCCAAGATATTTGCATCCCAGTACAATAGAAGCCCCCTCCTCCGCAATCCTCCTAAGGTTCTGCTTCCACTGGGGATCCTATTCAGAACCTGCCGCTCACGGAGGGGCACGGGTGTGTGCACAGAGGTGCACACGGTCACATTTCTTTAGCGCTCAGAGGGCATGCCTTGGCTAGCCAGGTCTGTGTCCCCTCGATGCACTTGCGTTTGTGTGCCTTGAGCAAGCCCCTGTGTGGTCCTATGGTAAAGCTTTCCAAAGGCCTGTTTTTGTTGGCCGTGGGGCTGGCTAAGGCGGAGAAAACAGAGGGGAATGAGTGACAGGTTTTGTAACAGGGCATCCAACAGTCCCCGTGGCACTGCCACACCTCCTCCTGGACCCCCTCATCTGCTGCCCGGCTCCTCACCCACCTGCACACAAGCTGGGAGACAGTGCTCAGCTGGGTCCCAGCAGCCACCGTGGGTGCGCACGCGCGTGTGTGCGTGCATGTGTGTGTGTGTGTGTGTGTGTGTGTGTATCCCTGTGCGTACAGAGAGTGTACAGGGAGCAAAATGGCCCCATAGCTGACATTAAAATTAATTACCAGGAGCCATCAGAGATCCCATGAGCAGCCTTATTAACTAATTAACTTGCAACTATTCAGCACATCCTCATTCCGCTGGCACTCTCCTCTCCTCGACACTTCCTGCTGAGTGCAGTTCCTTCAGATCCTTCCCCTGGGCAAAAACTTTCAAGGGCTCCCCATTGTCTATGAAATGAGGAAGGAACCAGCCAGGCACTCCAGGCCCGGCCTGACTGGGCCTCCTGGAGGGGGGCCTTCCCAGCTTCTAAACCACATCCGTGTCCTTCCTACTCCGGCTCAGTAGGCCATCTGCGGCTTTGGAGGCAGAACCGGCCAGCACCTCCACCCCTGCCTTCCCTCAGGCCATCCCCTCCATCCCCAAGAAGCTTCTCTCCTCCTCTCCGGACCTTGTGACCTCAGCCTCAAGGGCCATATCCAATACCCTCTTTTCCAAGGAGCCACCCACAGACTTGCCTGTCCTCTCCATTGAAACGTCTGTGCCCTTTGTGACCCTCTTTATGTCCCACCTCACATTCTCGCTGTGTGCAATTACCTGGGCCTTTAGTGTAGTCTTCCTTTCTGGAATATAAACTCCATGGGGGGAGAGAGCAAGGAGTTCTATCTGCGTCCCTGTCAGTCCTGGCACTCAGTAGCTGCTCTCCAAATATTTGTTGAAATGAACTGACAAACGGAGGCACATTTTTAAGGGCTGATGATTCTTCTGGAAAGAAGGAGGGGCCCTGTTATGAAGCCTCGGTCTCCAGGAGCACCTGACCCCCTGTTCTCAGAAAGGCTCCCCAGTTCCTTAGGGTTGCGTGAGAGGCTTCAGTGACCTATCTGGGCACGCGGGGTCTCCTATGTCCCTTTGGCAGGTGGCCTTTGTTTGGTAGCCCGGGATGCACCTGCTTGTCCGGGGCCACACCTCCAGTGGCAGGGCTGGGGCTGAAATGGAAGGGGCTCCCCTCTCCCACCCGGAAGGTGAGGTCTCAGGCCTGAAGCAGCTGGCAGGAGGCGGTGGTGTGCTAGAGGTGGCCTGTCTTGACTCATACTGGCTGACGAGAGCTGATGACTAAATTTCGAGGATTTTTTTTCCGGGCTGTGGTTAAACAAGCCCGGCTTAAAAGCGAAATTATACAAAAATACAAGAAATTATATAAAGTCACGGTGAAAGAAATCACGTTGACGGCAAAGGCACTAAACACCCAATGCTCATCACCACCTAATCGTATCGCCGTGTTTCGCTGCCGTCTGTGTTCTTGGGGTTAGCTGTGCCTGTTGTGTCTGGAGGGCGGAATGACTGTGTGTGCTGTTTTGCGTCCCGCCCCGGCTCTGCAGTTGTGACACCATTTTGGCGGCTTGAAGTCAGCCGTGGTGGGGGTGTTGATGCCGCAGATAGTAGATGAGTGCTACAGATCACGACCCACCCTGTCTCCAGAGAGCTGGTTGTCAAACACTTACCAGCAGATCTATCGTACGGGGATCCTGGGGAAGTGGCTACAGCCGCCTTTGTGGGACCGCCGTCCTGGAGGTAACGGCCACCCTCCTGATAGTGGAAGGCACTGACTTTAGGGTCCCGGAGCCCAGGCCAGCTCCACGGCAGATACGGGCATAGCTGCCACTCCAGGCAAGTGCAGGGAAGTCGGGGGCGGGTTGCTGGTGAAAGTCCTGGCTGCTGGTGAAAGCCCCTGGTGGAGTGGGGGGCATCGGAGGCAGTAGTAGCCTGGCCATGAATGAACGCACAGTGGCAGGTCACGTGCTTGGACTAAGAGCCTGGTGAGGTGTGGTGGGAGGCAGAGACCGGGGGGTGGGGGGGGTGGGGGGGGTGGATACCACTGAGGTCCGACCTGCTAGCAAGAGGCACAGAGCCCCACTGAGGCTGATCTCATCCCTTAAAAAGCTTCACAATCCCAGGGACTCGGACCCAAGAATCTCCCGCTCACGGCAGGGGGGGCACACAGCCCAGACAGTGGCAAGGTGCCTGAGGGCTGTGCTGCCCAGAGCAGCAAGGGACCAGACAGAGCACCCTGGCCAGCGAGTCCGAAGACCAGCATCCTGTTCCCCTTGGTACCGAGAATCAGTCCCTGAACACCGCAGGGATCTAACTAATGATAATAGATGGCAGTTGGAGGGATTCAGAAGAGCCTGGGTGCTGAGGTCACAAAGACACGGCTGGGTAGCTTGCTGAATGACCCGAGGCAAGCTGCTTATTTCTCATCTGGGATGTTGCAAAGGGTTTTTACAGAATGTTTGTAAAGAGCCCAGCACGGTGCCTGGCACGTAGTAGGTGCTCATTACCTGGGGGCTCCCAATGCCGCCACAAGGCATCAGGGACCCGGTGCCAGGCCAGCTCTTCCAACGCCAGCCTGGGGCTCGTGCAAGTCCCCCTCTCCCCCGGCCCCAGACCTCAGTGACCACATCTGGAACAGAAGAGGGCTGGGCTACATGATCTCCAAGGTCTTTACCACTGTGAATACTCCCTGCCTCTACGAATCAAACTGGTAAGGGGGATGATCGGAGCGTCAGAGGAGACTGGCTCTGCTTAAAATCCTGTGATTAATGTTCGAAAAGGCACAAAAATAATAATTATCCAAGTGTGGTGGGGAATCTTGGATTCTTTCATTAAGTTAACAGAATTACCAATGAGGTAGCATTTAGAAACATAAGATAAGTCCATTCATTCCTCACTGATGGGGATCTTTAGGGAGAGCATATGCCTCCCAGAAAGATCCATGCAGAGAAAGCCACAGATACAGGCTCGGCTATCCAAACTAGTCCAGTTCATGCTTGGAGCCTTCTTTATGATTCACTCATTACCACAATTTCTAGATCAATCACAGGACAAAGTGCTCAAGGGAACGGCAGACAAGCGGTGCGGCGACAGGAGCAACCTAGGATTGCTTCCGAAATATGCAACTTCCCCTGGTAGAGCAGGGGACATTTTGGGAGGGTTAAATTTCCAACTGGGGACAGTGGGGAGCATCAGAAAAAAATATAATTGTGCGTAGAATGAAACCTCATGATGGACACCCAGAATGCGGTGTAAACACCACTTTCCAAGGCTGCAAAGATGGCTTTGAACTAAACCTTCTGTATCTACACCACCACGGGAACCCATCGAGGGCGGCCCCCTGCTTGTCTTCTCACAACCCCTGGCACCTCCCCAGCGCTCAACATGTCTTTACCAAAGGAATGTCCAAATGAAGCAATAACTACCTGGCCAGATTCTTGGAGCCCACCCAGGGCCCACCCATCTTCTTCTCGCCTTCATCCGACAAACACTACTGTTGCCTGAATCCTAGGTGGGCTGGGGCGCGAAAGGCCAGCTCTGCTTCTCCGGTTCCTCACGTTATCACTCCTGCCCAGGGGTCTCCAAACCCAGCTCACGAGGTGGCTCCCTCTCCTCCCCCTTCCCCGGGTCCCAGGCTGGGCATGCTCTGCGCTCGCTGGGAACTCACTTCCCAGGAAGAGGGACGCGGAGAGAGCCCCTGTCCGCGCCCAGCCGCCGCCTGCTCGGGGCACGCAACCCCTCCCAGGAAGGTCACCCAGCCAGGTGAACAACTGGAGCCCTGATTCTTTGAAACCCCAAAACGCAAGTGCGGAGTTTCCAGTTTCTAGCGAGAGGAGGGTTTTGCGGGGTGGGGGGTGGCGCTCCGACAGAATGGTTCAGGCAGTCAGGCAGGGGCGGAGCGGGGGTGGGGGGGGGGCGCGCGACGGCCTTACCCGGGCATGAGGCCGGGGGGCACGTAGGTGGCATTGAACTCGGTCAGTAGGGTGCCCGCGCTGCGGGAGGCCATGGTGGGTGCCTCGAGTGCGCAGCGAGCCCGGGGCCTGCCCCTCCCTGCCCGACGACGGTAAACAGCCCGGGGTCCCCTGGCAACCGCGTGCCTGGCAACGTGACCTTGACCTGGGCCAAGCCACCGCCCCGCTGCATTGTTCCGGGGCCAGCCCCCTACTTGCTCTGGCTGCGCGCTCTCCCGTGGGCCTCCAAGCTCAGCTTTCACGTCTGGGAATGGGCTCATCTCTGCGCTTCACCGCCAGCAGGGGTGTGGTGCCGCTCAGACGCGGGATGGGGTGGAAACTCTGTGGACAGGCCCGGCCCCCATGCGCCCCAAGTGCCCTTCTGCCCCCTGCAAGACTCGCTGACCCGGCCTGGAGCGTCCTCGCTCTGGAGACAGAGCAGAAAGCAGCAGTCCCACCGTGGCTGTGCTCCAGGAGCCCGAGGGGCTGCAGGGAGCCCAGGAGCCAGCGACCCCCCACCCCCACCCCCCCACCCCCCCACCCCCCGTTCCTCAAGGGGAGTTGTCTTCATTAATCTCTCATCTCTCCCTGGGAACTTCCCTCTCACCTCATCTTGCCCCTCAAACTACTCCACACGAGTGGTTTACAAGTAAGGGGCAAAAAGCAAATGGTGGAAAGGTCTGGGGGTGTGATTCCCACCTGTCCCGGGACCCAAGTTCAGTTGGTGTAATTGTGCCACAGAGCAAACTTGCCAAAGGCCCCGGTGAGGCCTTCTCGTAACAGTGCCCCCCTCCTGTAGCTGGTGCCCCCAGGTCCGGTTTCTCCAGCGATCCTCCTCCCGGCCGGAGTCTGTAACTGGGGCATGAGAGTGGTGACAGCCTCCAAGGCGACATGCTCTGCGACTTGGGGCCAGACCTGCCTCCCCAGCTCCCCGTGCAGCAGCCCTCATATCAGCAAGAACCCTCTGCGGCTTACCCTTGGCCTTCACGGTTCCATCCAATCCTGTCCACGAGAAGTGTTTTATTCACAGCTTGATTCTGTAAACGGCAGTTGATGAAGACCACAGACACTAATGAGCTCGCAGGATGCTTTTGCAAGCGGAATTCTCAAATGGCTTTCTCTGGCAGATGACAATGGAGTTGGGGGAGAGGGGGTGCACAGGCCTTCCAAGAAGTGCAAGAAGCAGGAAAACGGTGGCCTGGGGAGGAAAAGGAACTGAAGGGGAGTGAGTGCTCGTAACCAGGTGGAATTCTGTGCCCGCCCTTCAAACTGCGGTCAGATCTGTGTATGTCTAAATCCCCCCTGCAGAATATGAGCAATAATGAGAAAGTTATAAAAAACAAAACAAAACAACAACAACAACCCTCAGGTCAGGTGTGCTATACTCTAGGAAGGTGTTCCCCTGGCCCAGGTCGAGTGCCCACTGTGTCCCCCATTATAATTTGCCAGCCGACTGTGCCCATGAACCTGGCACTCTTGTGTTGCCTGTGTTCCAGTCTGTCTCTTCTGCTTAAGGCTGGAAACTGGATCACATTCGCCTCGGAATCCCCAGCACCTGTTACTGGAAGGAGTTAGTGTATGCTTGTTGAATAAATTTTATACTAAGAGTTCCAGAAATGGATAATGGTCAGGAGAGAGGAAATTAAAAAGTAAGATCTGGCTTAGGTTTCAGAAGGTCAGCTGGCTCCGCCAAAGGGATGCCATGTGTTGGCAGAATGGAATTACTACCCTTTTATCGATATAGATACTGAGGTTGGGCTGAGCTCAATGCCTTGTTTAGGGCGAGTTCATGGGCTTTTCTCTAAAGGTACACAGACCTCATGAAATTCACCCCCTACAGGAGAGAACCACCCAAGGGCCTAAGGAGGAGATGGAGGGGTTTTTTTTTTTTTCCTCTCAAGTGCCACCAAGCCCTATGAACAAAGGTCACCTAATAACCTTATTTATAGAACATGCTAGTTAATTTTTTTTTTTAAAAGAGACATTAAACTTGCCTGGTTTAAAAATGTTTGGGGACATTCATGCGTATTGAACAAATACAGTATGCTAAAATACTCTTTGCTTCAACATGGTTAAGTAAAAGTGAGAGAGAAGAACAGGAATTGGAGAAGCAAAGGGAGAAAAGAAAATAGAAGATAAATTTAAAAAGAAAAAGGAGGCAATGTGGCAAGGAAACATCTAGAAGGAGGCTCTTGTGACATGCTGCGGGCCACTGGACTGTAGAATTCCCACAGAGTAACCTCTGATTAGCATGCTGTGAAAAATTTAGTATTTCCTTTTTGAACCTTCAGACTCTGTTCCCTCCAGGTCGCCAAGCTCGCCCCCATCCTGTCAACCTGCACTGGGCATCTAACTATACACAGGACTCTGTGCGAGGCTCTGGGGTTGCAAAGATGTAGGACACCAGGGTGTCCCCATGGTGAGGAGGAAGCAGTGAGAGGAGAGGGGCAGGGGCAGCACCCCGGCCTGGGTGGGGGTGGGGGCAGAGACTTTCAGGAATGGGCACCAGTTGGGCTGAGTCCCCACCAGAAGGCAGCGGTGGGGTGGGGGCATACCTTACAGAGCAAGCAGCAAGGTCAAGGGTGCAGATGGTCCTGCAAAGGCCCCAGGTTCGGGGATCCTGGTCCCCAGGGTCCCTTTCTCTATAAGCGCCTCCCGGGGTATGTTGATGGAAGAGAGGGCAGTTCTTTTTGGTCCTTGGAAATTCTGCCAGATATCCCTTCTCCACTGCCCCCCCCCCCCAACCCCAGAAGCTAATGGGCTACAAGTCCTAACGGTTCTGCTCCAGTGAGGCTCACCGGCCCCGCCTTCTCCATCCCCAGGCCCCAGGATGGGGCTGGGTTAGTGTCCTGGACCTTAAGCATCGCCCTTCGTGGAACATAAGCCTCTGAGGCTTTCGTAGCTGGGCATCTCCGGTCACGCTCAGCCTGGCTTCCGAGCACGCCATCTTCCCAGATCCGGGGGTCCCAAAGCAGGAGGCCAGGACCCTGCCTCTTGGGGGTACAATCTCTGTGAGAGCAGGTGGAGGCAGAACGTTCCCTTTTTCTCTTAGGACTCTCTTTTCTGACAGCAGCCACCGGGCACAGCCTTAACGTTGTCTGATAGATGCTGACTTTCCAGCTGGGGGACCCTGAGTTGGGATTTCTAGACGGCACAGTGGGACCCAGTGAGGCCTGGCCCATCCAGGCTCCCTGAGCCTCACGGACGCCCGCAGCCCTGGTGGCCAACTTGACTGGGGGGACTGAATCACCACCAAACACCAGTGCGCCAGCCCAGCTTCCTGTGCACGCAGACGGTGGAGCTCCTTCTCCCCCGCAGGGGTACGCGCCCCTGGCCCCCCACCCCCCACCTTCCACACACACGCCCATCCGTGCCCATCTGCCCACTCCTGGGGCCAGAGCTTGCCTAGCAGGGCGCAGCAGAGCCCTGCTGAGAGGCGGGCAGGAGCCTCTGCTCCAGGAGCTGGGAAAAGACATCTGAAGCTGGGCAGGGCTTTATCTGGGAGCAGGCGGCTGCTGAATAATGAATTCTGACTCTGAGCCTGCGCTCCCAGGCTGCACGCAGGGTGCACAACACACACACACACACACACACACACACACACACACACGCTGGGCTGACAACTTGGAGGGGCGGGGGCTGGCAGGGCTGTGAGTCTCTGTGATCGCTGGAAGGAGCAGCTCGCTGGCTCGGTTGCCTTGGTCTCTGTGGGCAGCATCAGAGGGGGTGCAGGAGGAGGCGGCGAGGGAGGGAGGGAGGCGTGTGAGCCGAGCTGCACCAGGCTCTCTCCTTCTCCAGCTGCTCCCGCCTGGCAGCGTCCAGGCTCTACACACCAGCATGGCCCTGTTTGTCCACCTCAAGACGGTTTCGGAGCTTCGGGGCAGGGGCGACCGGATCGCCAAAGTGACTTTCCGAGGTAGGGAACCCCTGGTCTGAGAGGGTCCCCAGCTCTGCGCTGATGGGGATGAGGCAGGGCAGGGAAGATGGGTGGGAAAAGAAGTCCTAGGAGGGTTGGGGTGATGAGGCTTTTCATGGGCAGCTATCTGCTCCCGGCCCAGCTGGCTGTTGTGATTTCCTGAAAATCAGGGTGCCCTGTGTTTCCATGTCTGCATCTGTGTGTCCCTCGCTGCACTTGCCAATGTGGATGTGCCTGGCGGGGTGCAGGGTCCTCTGCTTGCGGGGGTGTCCTGGGGAGGTGGAAGTAAGGACCCCATCTCCGAGCTCAGGGGGATCCTGTGAGCCCCACTGGCTTCCCCTGTCAATTCTCTTCTTATCCTCCTCCTTTCTTGTGCATCCAGCAACCATTTACTGTGGTCTGTGTGCCAAGGCCGGGGGCTGAGCATGACCCAGGCCCTGCCCTTGAGAAGCCCACATCCAGTGGGACACAAGAACCAGGGAGCAGACAAGTAGGACAGGTGTGTGATATGATGAAGATGGGGACAAGTACAACACTTGAGCCACAGAAGCAGTGCCCCAATCCAGGCTGGGGCAGGATGGTCCAGGAAGGCTTCCTGGAAGAGGTAGCCCCTTGGCTGAAACCCGAGGGACCAGCAGGAGGGAGCAAGGCGAGGAGGTGAGGGCAAAGCAGGAGCAGGAGACAGGATGCTCATGGCTGGGGGAGGAAGGAACTAGAACATGGAACAGGGGAGAGACCGAGGACCCATGAGGCTGGAGACCAGACCGAGTGCAGAAGCTGAGGTGGGAGAGGGCTGCGGAAGCAAGGAGGCAAGGCTGCCTTCACCCTGAGGACGGTGGGCAGCCCCTGAAGGTTTAAGTAGAAAAAGTAAGGCCAGGGTTACCTGTGCCACCCACCTTTGCTTCCCAGCCCTGGGGCCGGGGCATCTCTGGTGGCCTTTGGCCGGAGGCCAGAGCCCTGCTCACCAGACGTGGCCCTTCCTCCCAGAGAGGGGGTGAGATTGGGGGTGGGACAGGAGCTGAGAGAACCCCACCAGATTAAAGAGCAAAGTGAGCATCGGGGCCCAGGCAGGACGCACATCCACACCTGGGTTAGGAGGGAAAGGAGTGACCAGGGGCAGCAGCCCCGGTGCCCGCATCACCCCTCAGTTGGGCTGGCTCCGGCAGGAGGTCCGCGTTGCCCACTCTGTAGCCTGTTGTGCACAGAATCGGGAGGGGGGCAAGGGATCGCAGTGTCCCCGCTGGCAGGTGCGAGAGGAAGGGCCAGCAGGCTGCCTGTTGCTTCCCACACCAGCCCAAGGACGGCTTTGTCTGCAGCACCCTGGATCTCTGTGTGCCACCTGCTGGCTTTAGAAAAAGCAAGTGTGTCCTTTCATCTGTGAAACGTGTCCCTGTGTTCCACAGACAGCACAGTATTTGGCTGTTTCGCTACAGATGGCTATGCTGTTCGGGCCCCGTCAGGACAGTCCCTGGCTGCGCAAACCAGTCCCGTTGGCAGGCAGAGACACCAAGGCCCAGTTGTAGAGAGATCCGCACGGCATCAGTGGAGGGACTGAGACGTCTCACCCCCGGCCCTGGTTGCTCAATCCTGCAAGCCCCTTTACCTCTTCCTGGTCAGCTGGGGGTGAGCACCCTACCTATCTGATGCCCACCTTTTTCTTTGAGCAGTAGGGCCGGCCCTCCAGCCTCAACTGACCACACAGGAATTTGCCTCTTTGCAACCTGTGCCCTCTGGACTGAGTGGAGGGATCCATTTCCACGCTCTGTACCTGCAGCAGGTGCCCAGAGACGGAGCTCTGGGGAAGGAGCTGGGCAGCAGGAATAGGCAGATGACAAGGAGATTTCCAGAAAGAGTCCTTTATAACAACCAGATATGTCTCAGCCATTCGTCTGCTGCAGCCAGCCATTGACAACCATAGATACTTTAAAAGACCAACACTAACAACAATTCAGAGGAACCGGCCCAATCTAGAATGTTCCACAGCACCTCCTGGCATAGGCAACCACTGGTGTCCAGGCAAACAGCTGCAGGGGGAAATGAGAAACCGGAGAACAGCCACAGGGAGATGTTGGCCCCGAGTTCCCCTAATCCCTTGAGTGAAGTTCAAAGTTTGGGTGAGGGAACCCTAGAGAATTGTGTCTATCGGCAGTGACCCTGGTAGACCAGATGACCTGGCTGAAATATAGCTTGATTTTCTGTGCTGTGCCACCCAGGAGCCCTATGGGGCTATGGTGGAGAAAGCTCTAGATATGGAATCAGAAGCCCTGGGTCGTACCTAGATTCTGCCACTCCCTTCGCCTCTTTGATCCTCAGTTTCCCCATCTTAAAAATGGGCATGTTGATAATATCAACCTCACCAAGTTGCTTCTGTGAAACAACAGGTGTTGGAAGAATTTAAGGAAGGAGCATTCAGATGACTGATATGTCTGTGAGGCGCCCATTCTAGTGCTGCTTGGGGCAGCTACGGGATCCTGAGTCCTCTCTTCTCCAGCCCGATTTCCTTCTTCTGTTGCCCAGAGCAGGAGAGAGGGCACATTGTGAGATACAAAGAGGAGAGGAGAGCCCATCTGAGGGCTTCCCGACCTGTGCCAGGAGCAAGCAAACTGGGTGTGGCCCCTGCTCCGTAGGGACCCCCTGGCTAAGATGATCCAGGCCCGGAGCAGACCGCCCCTGAGACCCCTGTTCCCATGTGGCCGCTGGGCAAGCACCAGCTGTGTCCCTGGCCATCCCTCTGTCCCTGCCACTGGGTCAGCTGGCCGTCCCACCCTCAAGCTCACACAGTGCTCACCACTCAGCCCTGTCTCGAGCTCTTAGCTTTTACTACCCCAACGGCGGCTCCTAACATGATCCTGCCCTTACTCATTAATTCACTGGC
Source organism: Panthera leo (assembly GCF_018350215.1). Taxonomy (NCBI): domain Eukaryota; kingdom Metazoa; phylum Chordata; class Mammalia; order Carnivora; family Felidae; genus Panthera; species Panthera leo. The sequence goes on from NC_056681.1 coordinate 118,772,553, forward strand.
CGTCCTGATATCTGTGGACAAGCCTAGGACCCCGGAGGTGAAGACACAGCCCCTGCCTGCCGGAGTTACAGTCCATTGGGTCAGACAGAAGACACCAGAAAGCTTGGCCCCCGGTCCCAGTGGTGCACGCAGACCCCAGAGTCCCAGAGCCTTGGCCTCCCATGAACAAGATGAGACAATGGTCCCAATTTAACTCAGAGGACTGCAGCCAGAATCAGGAGTGCCTAGAAAGGAGCCATTTTGATGGCAGGTGGCTACTCAAAGAGAAACAGTATTCACCTGGGGTTTGTCCTTTTTCAACTGCTAAAATAGTTCTTGGCACCCATCAGAACCAGGGGACACAGGACGGGAGGGTCTCTACATCCCTCTAGTCCAACCTTGTGCCCAGTACTCAGCCCATCCAAACCTGGGGAAATGGTGACAGACTGCCTGGGACAAGTCCCTGAGCTTTCTGTCCAAGACACCGGGTTTGGGGATTGGATGTGTGAGATGGGTGCTGTCTGGGGGCTGGGTCTGATCTCCACTTAATTCACCAGAACTGGTGATAAAGGTCTGCTTTATCAAGACTTCCCCCTCGGCCCAGAGACTTCTCTCTCCTCCTCTCCCCCCACCCCCCCACTGTATTCCTGTAACTCTGAATTTCCTGCGATTCCCCAAAGATACAAGCCCAGTATATCTCCAGACCTTGAGACATTCATTTCTTTTGCCCGAAATGGCTCTAACCCTCCCTCTTGAAGACTCCCATTGATTCTACCCACCCTTCAAGACCCAGCTCACATGTCACCTCTTCTGTGAAGCCTTCCCCCTCCCTTGTGGTACTGTGTGCATACACCTGCCACAGCTCAACTAGGGCACTTGGTATTCTGGAAACCGCCCCAGTTCTAGATGCTGCACCCGTGTCTGAGCACCTTTAAGACAGGGGTCCCACCTGAGCTAGCCTAACTGAGCCCCATGCTAAGCACTGGGTCCCACCATCCAAATGAGTATGAAACAGCCCCTGTCTTTGAGTATTCACTCACTAGTGGGTTGTCAATCTTCCACGTGGCACTGCCATTCTTGGGTTCAATGTCCCCAAATGTGAGCCCCCCACCCCCACCCCAGCTTTCTATCCAAGGGATAGGAAGAGGCCTCAGAAGCTACGAACCAAGAACCCTCCATTGATGTCCCAGGCCAGAGGGGCTTTGGGGACCCCAGAGGGAGGCTGACCTCATTCTCTAGCAAACACTGGGGAGTCCGGCTCCAGCCCACGGGTCAGATGTCAAAGGGCCGCCCCTCACAGACCGTGCTCTCTCTAAACACTGCTGCCTACAACACATGGTACAGGGTGGGGCTTAAAAGGCAAACCAGGGTCTCCTTGTTGGATAGAGGAGCAGAGGCATGTGCAGACATAATGGGGAAATGTTGTCCTCAGGAGGACCAAGGCGCTCCTCGCTGTGGGACAGGAAGTGCAGCCTGTTCAGGGGATAGCAGCTTACTTGGAGCACATCCGGAGATACAGAAGGAAGCTTGAGGGAGGGTCCTGGCTGGAGGCAAAGACTTTCTGGGTGAGGGACTGACCAGAGGCCAGAGGAAGGAAATCCCAGTTAAGTGCACTGACTGGGAAGCCACAGGTTCGGCTGGAGCAGAGGGTGCAGGAAAGTGGACGGGGAGGGAGATAAATCAGGATCCTTGGGGCCAGGTGAGTGACAGCTTGCTGGGAGGGGGTGGGGCCCCAGCCTAGGCACGGGGGACAAGGTGGCCTGGCTGTAGGGACCACCTGGACTCCAAATTAGATTTTTCCCCATTAAAATGGAGGAGGTCTCCCTCTTGAGAATAAATACGACTTCTCTCTGGAGACTTCTCTGCTATCCCTGGTGAAGGAGGCAGGGTACCTCAGTGCCCCCAGTCCTAGGAGCCACTCCCAGGATGCCTGGGCCTATATGTGCACTCTGGCCCAGCCCCGTGCCTCCTCTCTGGGAGGCTGTGGGATAGGTGTTTCCCCCCACGAGGGGGTGGGCATTGCCCCCGCTGAAGGGGACAATTGGAGGGGACCTTCAGGACAGCCTCTGCGGTCCACGGCTGGCTGTGGACCCAGCTCGTGCTTTTGCTATGCCTCCCACATCCTCCATCGTACCCAGCACACACAGGCCCCTCACCACCTGGGGGTGGGGACAGATCTCCTCTGTCTAAATTCCAGGTGGCAAATGTCCTCCCCCTCCCACCCAGAGCAAGCCAATGTAGGCAGAGTGCACTGAACATTCCCCAGGCTTCTCCCGCTTTGATGAGTGTGTTTTCATGATATGGAAATGACCATTAAATTGTCTTCTGCTGCAAAGACCCTCAGCAAAAATGCTGCTGGAAATGCGCTCAAGAATCGATCTGCAAATGATTCCCCTGAACTGTACGTCTTCCTTGGCTCTCTGATCCACCCTTACTCATAACATAAATGCTACATCTCTCCCACCGATTCCCGTGGCTGTGTTTGGTCCCTTTTTTATTATTAACTTTTTATAATGGAAAGTCTCAAATACATGCAAGAGCTGGGAATGTAGCGCCTCGGCCCCCAAGCTCTCCCCGCACAGTCTTAACAACCATCAACTCCTGGCCAATCCGGTTCTGTTTGCTCTCTTTCCCACTCCCACACCCCACATTATTTGGAAGCAAAGACCAAACACCACACCATTTCATCTGTAAATATTCAGTACATAGTTTGAAAAGACAAAGACTCGATCTTTTTTAACCCACAGATTACATCTTTCCTAAAAAGGAATAATTTCTTAATATTATCAAATTTCTAATTGTCTCATCGATGTCATAATTTTTTCCAGTTCATTAACAGCTACTTTTTTTTTAAGTTTATTTATTTTGAGAGGGGGGGGTGCGTAGAGAGAGACTGAGAGAGAGAATCCCAAGCAGGCTCCTCACTGTCAGTGCAGAGCCGGACATGAGGCTCAGGGCTCGAACTCTCGGAACCGTGAGATCATGTCCTGAGCCGAAATCAAGAGTCGGATGCTCAACTGACTGAGCCACCCAGGCATCCCTGAAAGCTACATTCTAACGTGTTTGGTAAATCAAGTATTTTATCATTCGTTCACTCATTCTGTCATTCATCCAGAGGATCATATTGGGTGAGGGCCAGCTATGTGCCAAGTGTGATTCTAGACAGTGGGGTGATGGCAATAAATTAGAAAGACGTGATCCCCGCCCTCCAGGCAAAGACAAGTCATGGCACAGGTCACCATGAGCAGCATGATGAGTATTCTGGAAAGGGAGGTACAGGTGCAAGGCAGCATGAGGCAAGGGAAGCCTACTCAGACCAGGAGTTTTGGACAAAACCTACAAAGGATCCCGTTCCGGGCAGAAGGGCTAATATCAGTCCAGATGTGACGGTGTGGATCCTTGTCGAGGGTTGAGGGAGCTGGGAGTGTTTGCTGGGGATGGGGTGGGAGTGGCGTGGTGGGGAGGCTGGGGGCAAACACAGTCTTCAGTATCACACTGTGCAGTTTAAACTTCCGTTTTGTAAGTGAATGGGAGTCGATGATGCTTTTAGCAGGAGAATGGGATGGGGACATCTGGTTTTGAAAGGACATTCGGGATGCCAGGACCCCAGGCCGGGAGCCTCAGGGAGGAACCTGGGGCAGTGGTACAGATGGTGGGTGGTGCAGGAGGCCGTGGGTCTGGAGAGAAGCCATGACATTGGTTCGGAGAAGGGGTAGTGAGTTGGTAGTGAGCAAGAGGGCAGGGCGAGGGTGGCTCTGGATTCCGTACTTGGGTACCTGGATGAACAGTGAGGCCACCGATGGAGCAGGGTAGCAAGGAAGGAAGAGCGGGTTTGGGGGCAGGGGGCACAGAGAGGAATAGACTTGCCTGTCAGCCATTCTAGTGAAAATGCCCTCCAGGAAGCCAGAAATCCGATTTAGTACAGTGAGTGCCCAGAAGGCAGATGGAGCCCAGTGGTGTGGGAACCCAGGGGGTACGTTGAAGGTCAAGAGAGGGTGAAATATGCTTGAGTCCTTACAGGGCTGCTTTGGGGTCAAGTGAAAAAGGTGATATACACGAAAGGCTCTACACGCTGTAGGGTTTATGCAAATACAAGGATTCTGCTCTCCATCCCGGGCTGTCCGAATGCTTCTCACACTGCCAGTTCCAGGAGGGTCTCCTGAGACGGAGAGTGTCATGTGATCATTTTTTACCTTCAGTCCTTGTCTACTTCCTGCCTGGACTGATCCACCCTCGAGATACTGGCTCAACTGTCTTTGTTTCTACTTTTTATTTTTTTTCCCCCCAAAGCAGAAGGGCTCATTGGCTTAGTTGGGAATCAATTTCCACTCGCTTGCTTTACTTTTTTTTAAGCCAAGGTTTAAGATAAAATTGTGACTGTAGCTTTAACAATATTTCTACCCCATTTAAGAATGTGAAAAGTCACTCTCCCACCGGGCTTTATTATATGCCCAGTGCCTGGCACAGAGCGGGTACTCTGTGCAGTTTGTGGATCACTAGGACCGCAAGCTCCTCTAATCTGGCACGGTAATGGGGGAACCTAAGACCTGGCAGTTGCTGAGTGTGTGGCTGGCACTGTTCTAGGCTTGAAGGGAAACACCACCCTCTCTTTGCCTCCGTGCCTGGGTCTGAATAATAAGAACTGGGGCCATCAGTTAGTTACACGGCAAAGTGAGAGTTCGAGGGAGCACCTACAAGGAAGTATAGGCTTAAGCTGGGCCAGAGAAATGGGGTTTATTATCCCTGACCTGTTCCTGCCTCTCTGATGAATCTCTGACACAAGGCTGAGTTTCTGCTGTGTGTACCTGGGTGTTAATAGGACGGGGCAGGGGGAAATACACGAGTGAAGGTGGAAATTATATTTGAATAAGATTTGTGGAAAGTAAAGCGTTGGAAGTAGCTGGAGCCTCCATCTGGCTGAGAAATGGGAGAAAGAGAAGAGACAACTTTCCCCTGCCGGAAACCCAGGGACTGCATAACCCAAATCTGGCTCGCCGAGTTGCTGGTGATTTTAAGAGAGCACATTATTTACGGAACACAGTTGAGAGAAAAGTGTTATTACAGGAGATAATTACAAACAACCAGACAAGATCATTAGGGATATAGAACATTGGACAATACCATCAACCGCCTTGACCTAATTGGCGTTTCTAGGACATTTCGCCCCAAACTGAAAGATACACATTCTTCTCAAATGCACATGGAACATTCATCAAGATAGACCATATGCTGGGTGATTAAATAAGTCTCAATATATCTCAAAAGACTGACATCCCACAAAGCATGTTCTCTGACCCTAATGGGATTCACTTAGAAATTAATAACGATAAGGGATGTTAAAAAGCTCCAAATAATTGGAAATTAAACAATACCCTTCTAAATAACCTATGGTCAAAGAAGTAAACCAAAGAGAAATTATAAGACATTTCCAGCTGAGTGATAAAGAAAATACAACATGTCAACATTTATAGTCTTAAATACCTATGGCAGAAAAGAAAAAAGTCCAACATCAATGGTCTAGGTTTCTGCCTTAAGAAGCTGCTGAAAGAAGATCAAATTAAACCCAAGTCTTAAAAACATCATGATAATTGAAATAAGCCAGACACAAAAGACCACATATCAAACGAATCCATTTAGTGTACTTGAAATACCCTGAATAGACAAACCCATAACGACAGAAAGTGAGTTGTTGCCAGGGACTGGGGCTAGAGAATGGGGAATGACGGCTAATGAGTGTGGGCTTTCTTTTGAGGGGCACGATATTCTGGAATTAGATCGTGGTAAATGTTGTACAACTTTGTAAATGTACCCAAATCACTGAATTGTACACTCGAAGTGGGTGAATTGTATGGTTTGCGAATTAGATTTCAATAAATAGAAATAAATACAACCTAAAAAAATATTAAATCCAAGAGAATTTAAAAAAGGAAATGAAAAAGCCAACAAAGCTGAAAGTTGACTCTTTGAAAACAAATAGGTAAATTGTAGCAAGAATGATCAAGAAAAAAACCCCAAGAAAACACAAATTACCAATATTAGGAATGAAAAAAGGGGTATCATTTTATTAAAAAGAAAATAGGAAAATACCACGAATAACTGTATCTCAATAAGTGTCTATAACTCAGATTAAATGGACAAATCCCTTGAAAAAAACACTTGCCAAACTGACACATAGTTCAGGATCTATTAAAGACATAAAATTTAAAATAAAAATGATGGCGATTGTGATGGTACACTGCTTTCCCATAAAGAATGCTTTAGGTCTAGATAGAATTCACTGGTGAATTCTAGAAAATATTTAAGGAAGAAATAATACTAATCTTACACAACTTCTCGATAATAGAGAAGGAAGAACACTTTGTAACTCATTTTATGATACCAAACCCTGATAAAGACCTTATACAAAAAGAATATTAGAGCCCAATATCCCTCATGAACAAGGATGTAAAATCCCTAACAAAATATTAGTCAGTTGAGTAGCAATCCACGAAAGGGATGACACATCATGACAAGTGAATTTTATCCCAGGGATACAAGGTTCGCTTAAAATGAGAAAGCTAATCAGTTTCTGGGTGTCCTCAGTTGGTTGAGTGTCCGACCTCAGGTCAGGTCATGATCTTGCGATTTGTGAGTTCAAGCCCCGCGTCAGGCTCTGTGCTGACAGCTCACAGTCTAGAATCTGCTTCAGATTCTGTGTCTCCCTCTCTCTCTGCCCCTTTGCCGCTCATGCTTGCTTGCTCTCTCTCTCTCTCTCTCTCCCTCAAAAATAAATCAACATTAGAAAAATAAAATTAGAAAGCTAATCAACATATTCACCATATTAACACAATACAAGAGAAAAACCACCAACAGATACAGAAAAGCTTTTGACAAAATCCAACATTTATTCATGATAAAAACGCTCAGCAAACTAGGAGTAAGGGGAAACTTCCTCAATCTATTTTTTTTTAATTTTTTTTTTTAACATTTATTTATTTTTGAGACAGAGACAGAGCATGAACGGGGGAGGGTCAGAGAGAGGGAGACACAGAATCCGAAACAGGCTCCAGGCTCTGAGCTGTCAGCACAGAGCCCGACGCGGGGCTCAAACTCATGGACCACGAGATCATGACCTGAGCTGAAGTTGGCCGCTTAACCGACTGAGCCACCCAGGCGCCCTGGAATTTCCTCAGTCTAATAAAGGGTAACTACAAAAAGCATCCAGCTAGCTAGAGGTGCCTGGGTGGCTCAGTTGGTTAAGCATCTGACTCTTGGTTTCAACTCAGGTTCCATGATGACAGCATGGAGACTGCTTGGGATTCTCTGTCCCTCCCCTGCTTTTGCTCTCTCTCTCTCTGTCTCTCAAAATAAATAAATAAACTTTAAAAAATCCAGCTCATATCCTACTTAATCCTGAAACGTTGAACATTAAGATCACTAGCAAGGCAAGAATACTCACACACAGACTATGACCCCGTAATAAAAATAAATGAATTACTGATACATCAACAACATGGATGAATCACAAAAATATTACATTGACTGAAAGAAGCCAGACACAAAAAAGTACATTCTGTATAAGTCCATTTATATAAAGTTTAAAACAGGCAAAACTAACCTTTGGTGATAGAAGTCAGAGCAGTGGCTTGCTTATGGAGGGTAGAGACTGATTGGAAAATGGGGTGAGAGAACATCTTGAGGAAATGGCGATGTTCTATATCCTGATTGTATGATGATTACACAGATGTATTCAGTTATTGAAACTCACCGAGTTGTGCACTTAAGATCTGTGAATGTAAGTTGTACCTTGTTAAAAAAAAAAAAAAAAGACGCTAATCATACCTAAAATATCTAAAACTTGAAAAATATTACATAGCTTGGGAAGAAAATTGTTTCTGATTATAGACGACTAAAAAAAGCTACACAATGTGATTCACAGTAGAAAAGACCATTTTTATATTTAAGACATAACTTAAATGTCAAAAAGAAAAACAGGACCCTTTAATGGAATAATAGCCATTTTTTATTGGGTGATGAACTACGTACTATCTTTTGTTCCAATTTAGGGATGAGGAAACTAACGAAGAGAGGCTAACTTCTTCAAGGGCGCATGGCTAGCAAGGGGTAGAGCTGGGGTTTGAACTCAGAATGTCTCACCGAAGAGCCTTACCACTATCCTGTGACCCCCTGTGCTTGTGAGGGACTTGACGCTTTACTGAGTTTCAGTTTCCAGTTCCAGGATGCAGGCTGGTCCAGGACAGTTGTCCCCAGTTTATAGATGATAACTCTAAGACTCCGTGGGGTGGAACCGCCAGCTCCAGGCATGGGTACAGGCCATGATGTCCCTGAAGCTTGTCCTCAGGACATTCTCCTTCCCCTTTAGATGGTCCACCACCCCACCCCGAGGTGGGGTGATGCTTTTCATTTTCCCCTTCGCCGTCAGAACTCGCCTGTCCTGTGTCCTGCTCCTTCAGGGCTCCGTTCTCCGCTCACACTGTCCTCTCTGCCTGGACGTCCCTCTCTCTCTCCCGTCTCCCCAGAGTCAATGCCCAATGTCTTCCTTGATCTGCTAAGCTGAGCTCTTTGCTCCTTTTCCTGTAGGCTCACTTTATTCATACTTTGTGCACGCCAGTGATGACATTTTGCCTTGTATAGTAGCCTTTTACGCGTCTGACCCATCCGCCTCCCGGATGGTAATAAGCTTCTTCAGTCAGCGTCCCAGTACGAAATATCTTTGTAGATCCCCGCCCCTTCCTCCAGGGCCGAATGGCCTCACTGACACAACAGGAGAAGACCCCCTGGCACATGGGAGTGACTGAACGCACCCCAGCTAACAACCCAGTGCCTATATACCTGCCTTTTCTCAAGGTTTGCCTCTAGCAAGGTCAACTGTCTGGAAGAGGGAGCTGTTCAGTGCCACTGAGGCATTTGTACCCGTAAGTGGCATCACGTGAAAGCCTAGCAGAGCACTCCATCCTGCAAATGAGACAAGAATTGAGCTCACCTTCATCTCGGTGAAGTGCAGGAGGGATATTTTCCAAGGCAAACGACATACCAGATACTTTTATTAAGCTTTGGACTCTTGAGTCCCTCCATCTGGGTGTATCTGATGCCACGGCACTTATTATAGTTGTGAACACAGAGTCAACCACTCAACCTTCATTTATTGACTCAGAGAGGACTTTTTTCCAAACCAAACAGCTCCGCTATCCCGGGAGCAGCTGCCTCCGAAGGAAGGGAGGTTGCTCTTCAATTTTCCCCACCTAATCTCCTGCTCGCTCTATCCGCAAAGCCTCCTTGCTGCAAGGAACAGGCTATTTTCTTTCTCCCAAGCCTCATTCTCAATCTTCTCTGTGGCAAGAAAGGTGATTGGATATTGGGATTTTAAATGGTTTTGTCTCAAAGCCATTTAAAATGGAGCTGAAATGTCAACCGGATTGGTGTTGAATGGAGTAGATGGTTAAGTGGAAATGAGCTTGAAAGGTGAGACAGGGTTAGTAATCCCCACTGAAAACTTGGAAGGGGTGACAAGAGGTCCCTGGCTCTGTCTTAATGAATGCAAAGGACCCCAGGAATGATCCCTGCCACCGTTTGTACAGACCCTCCTAAAAGATGGCGTTTCAAAAATGCTTAAGGGCACTCTGTTCCTGTACAATTGATTCGGTTGTCTTAGCAAACCTTTCTTTTTTTCTTTCTTTTTTTTTTTTTTTAATATCTAGAGGTAGAATTTAGCTCATCCTGTTTGACAATATTCACTACATTTAAATCCCCAGAGCCGGAAGCAGTGAGGTTTTCCTGCATTTTGAAACAGAGCCCTGATGTATAAATTCTGCAGTGGCTAATGTCACCGTATTTTACGTCGTCTCTAACAAGGCTGTAGGAAATACGCAAGCAGGGATGGGTTTGAGCCTCCCTGGCTTCATGCACATGTTGGACTGTCCCTCCCTGCCTCTGCTCCGGCTGGGCTGCTTGGTTTTTGCTCCAGGAAACCCTTGAATACCGCCAGGTACAGGCTCATTACAATCTTCTAGGATGAAGAGGCCTTTGATTATTCAGAGAGGCGGGTCCTTGGGGGAGCCCCAGTGCACACATATGCTCACTCGATTCTCCGTTTATACTGGATGTTTCCTGTGGGGAAAATTACAAGAAGCTCAGGCACCATCTCTCAGGTTTCCCTGTCCTCCCCTGGCTGCCTTGGGGTTCGTTGTTAAGATTTTTCTTTTTGGTTTTTTGTTTTGTTTTGTCCCTAGCTAGTGCTAAAGAGTCTTTATTCTCATCTGTCTACTTCACATCTATTTTCTGTAGCTTCTGCTTTACAGCTTCTTCCTCATTATCTGAGATGCAACCCTTCCCCAATATGCCCATCTTCCAAACACACACACACACACACACACACACACATTCTTCCTCAGACCATGCACCTGCCTCTGACATCACACCCCCAGCCTCCCTCTTGTCAGGGAGGAGCTACAGACTGGCTCCTAAAAACCAGGCAGGCCCTGGAGATCTCTGTACCAACCCTCTTATCCTGGAGGTGAGGCAGCCAAGGCCAGGGGAGAGAAGTGGTTCCCGGGGTTTGAGCCCCAGCACTGTGCAGGGTCAGAGGGGGCTCACTCCAGTACCCCGTGGCCTGGTGCTGGCCATGCTGGGTCACTGCATGCACCCCCTCTCCATTGCCAAGTCCTCTCCTGATTCCCCAACTTGCCCTTCAGTGACAACCAGAACTAGGCCTCAGAGTGGGGGGCTGAATTCAACCTTGAGACAGCCCTTCAATGACATGGACCACTGATTTAGGTTGGCGGGGATTTAAAAGCAATTTTTGCCGGGGGGGGGGGGCACCTGGGTGGCTCAGTCCACCAAGCATCCGACTTCAGCTCAGGTCATGATCTTGTAGTGTGTGAGTTCGAGCCCCGCATCAGGCTCTGGGCTGACAGCTCAGAGCCTGGAACCTGCTTTGGATTCTGTGTCTCCCTCTCTCTCTGTTCCTCCCCCACTGACACTCTGGCGCTCTCTCTCTCTCTCTCTCAAAAATAAAGATTAAAAAACATTTTTTTAAGAAAATAAAAGCATCTTTCTTTCAATTTCAAAAGTAAAGCACAGTCATGGAAAAAAAATTCGAACTTAAGCGTATATGGTGAAAGGTCAAAGGATGCTGCTTTCAATCTCTTCTTCCCCCTGCTAGCCCGAGGGGACCATTTCTAATGGTTTGAGATCTCTGCGTATTCACAGATAAAATACCTTGGTTTGGGTCTTTGGGGTGTGGGAGTTGTATACAGGATCCTGTTATTACACATGCTACCTTTTCTTCCCCCCCGCTGGTGTGCAATTGACAGACGATAATCACTTCTTTCTAATACCCCTATCTCTGGGTTTCTCCTCAGAAATTACACATCCTTCCCACATGCTCCACCCCACACACACCAAAAACCAACCCTCCCCCCCCAAAAAAACCAATATTTAGCCTCCCCGCTTGTACCACTCTCTAGCTCACACAAAATCGTGCCTTGCGGTATGAGTTCTGTGGCATTGAACCGGCAGCCTCTTCCAGCTCCTACTAGCCCATATGTGCATTTCATCCACCCCTTTATCCTGAGTTTCCAGGGGGTAGCCTGGTACATCGTAGACTCCAGTGAACGTTTCTCAGAGCAAACCGAGCTGGCCCATGCACCGCACACATTCACCCTCCCCAGGCCCCCCAACCTGCCCTCCTTCTCTCCCGGTTACGGTTCTTCCGGAAACAGGGCCGGTTCTGACTGGATGGGCCAGAAGGGCGGGCAGCTTTGCTTCTGCCCTGGCAGGTGGCTTATGGATGTGGGGTGCCGGGGTGCTGGGAAAATGTGGGTCCATATCACCCTCGCTAGTACCCCGGCCGGTGGGGAAAGGAGGGGGCGGCACGGCGGAGAAAGCCCCAGAGGCTTTCCGGTCCAAGGCCCACGGGACCATGAATGAGAGAGCCGGGGAAGGTGAAGGCCCTTGGCTTTGGGGGGAAGAAGGTGTGGGGTGTGGCTGGTTGTGGCGGGGCCTGGCTTGCGCAGCAGCTCCCGGGTCTGGCTGTGGACACGGTCGCAGAGGCGGCTGCCGGCTGGCAGGGCACCCACGGCCCCGGGGACCAGGCTTCTGCTCAGGACAGCCGCAGGCCAGGGAGAGCCAGCAGAGCCAAGGGGACAGCAAAGGGCCAAGAAAGCCACCGGGAGAGCGGCAAGGTGGAGAAAAGAGTCCCGGGTCCCCTCTCATGTCTACCTCTGACCAGCCCGGGGGCTTTTTTACTTTAGTGTTGCCACTTGTAAAATGGAGCTGATGGCAGTTAGGCCTGTGTCGCAGGGCTCCCGAGGTGGTCAGGGGAGACAACACGGGAACTTGCCACATCCTGGAGAGTGCAGCACAAGACCTGGGGCCCCTGGTTGGTGCTGTGCGAATCGAAATGCTGCAGTGGTGACTGCCAGGTGGGGAGGTCTCACCCCAAGCTTCTTGTTTTCTTTCCCCACCCAGGGCAGTCCTTCTACTCCCGGGTGCTGGAGAACCGTGAAGATGTGGCTGACTTCGACGAGGTAAGATGCCCCGGGGAGCAACTCAAGCCCCAACCGAGGAGCCCACTGGCCCCGCATTCCCTTCCACCCAGATCCTTCTCAGGGACCTCCGCGGGGAGACACGGTGGGAGAGATTCCCCCAAAAGGTTCTTTTGAACCTCAGGCTTAGAGAGTCGAGTAAATCATGTGCCCCTGCTTATGGTGCATTATCTCAGTGTTCCTACAACCATGCTCTGGTTTTGATGTATGTTTGCATGTATCGTGGATGTGTCATTCTCTTTTATCCCCATATTCCTTCCCTCCATCTACAGCCATACTAATGTGCTTAACGTGCATCTTTTGGTTTCTTGTGTGTTCTGACACAAATTTTTGAGTACATAATTTTGTTTCCTTAAATGGCATTGTTAAAGTAAATGGCATTGTTAAAGTAAAATGTTACTTAAATAGATTTTACTTTACTTCACTGTGTAAGATTCTTGAGTTCCATCCACATTGCCTCACTAATCTGTTGCTTCTACCTGCTGCTCAGTACTCTATGGGCCCATCCAACACATATTACGGTGTTCCTCCAGCCTGGTTTGTCTAGGACCCAGGGGGTTCCTGGGACACAGACTCTAAGTGATAAAATGGGGAAAATCCTGGTCCAACTAGGATGAGTTGGTCATCCTGCACATCCTTTGCCTACTTACTCCTCCAGAAAAGAACCTCCAGCTTGCCTCTAACCAACCCCCATCACCGCCATCAGAAATGCAATGACTATTCTTATGCCTTTCCCCTTTGGACTTGTGTGAACATTTCTCTGGAATATACAGCAGGACATGGAATTGCTGGCTCACAGGGGTATGCATACCCTGCAGCTTACCCAGCACTGCCATGGTCTACACTTCTACCAGCAGTGCATGAGGATCCCTGATTCCCACATCCTCATCTACACCTAGTGTTATTCAGCTTTCTGATCTTCATCAGTCCAACAGTGGTGCCTCACTGTTGTTTTAATAAGACATTTAAAGTTTCCTCTTTTGTAAATTGCCTGTTCATAGCCGTTGCCCTTTTTCTCTGTTGGTATAGCTGTCTTTTCTTTTTCTTATTGATTTGCAGTGGTTCTTTGTATGTCCAAGATATCAACCCGTGTTGGATTTAGAGACTGAACATTTCTCTCAGCCTGCCATCTACTAACTTTACCCCCTCATTGACTAGAAGTCCTTAATCCTGGTGTGTTTTCAAGTTTTGTTGAAGATGTCTTTCCAGTCTTCTAGGTTACAGATATATTTCCCTACATTTTCCGATTCTATGTATGTGGAATCTTTTACCTTGTGTGTGGTTTTAGAGAGGGATCATTTTATTTTTCTCCATATAAGAAGCCACTTTTCATGACATCAACTTGCTAAGCAATTATATTCTCTCCATTTATTGTATGTTAAGGTCTGTGTCTCAGCCTACTATTCTATCCCTTTAATCTGTTTGTCTGTTTTTGAACTTTCCCACACTGTGTCCATTAATATGGCATTTTTGTATGTCTTAGTATCTAATGAGGCAAGTACTCTCAAGGGAACTATTCTTTTTCAAGGTTGAACTATTCATGGACCTTTATTCTTCCAGATCATTTTAAAGCAAGTTTATGAAATCCTTCCAAAACCCAACTGGAATTTGGATTAAATTTGCAAATTAACTTAGGAAGATATTGACTTTTTATACTATTAAATCATCTATTCAAATTATCCACCATGCTTTACTAGCATTTTTAAGTTTTCTGCATAGGAGTCATATAATCTTGATTATTTTCTAGATGCTTCCTGGTTTTGTTGTTGTCATGAATGGTGTCTTACTTTTACTACATTTTTTAGTTGGTTATTGCTGGCCTAGAGAAGGCTTTCCTCTCCTTTAGAAGTCCTGCTTTCATCTAAGTCTGGATGGTTTGGGGAGGGGGCTCTTCGGCCCCCTTTTCAATTTCTCTGTGTCTTCTTGCACCAGTTTTGGATTTCTATATTTTTCTAGACCTTTTTACGTTTCATCTAGGTTTTCAAGTTTACTAGTACCTATTTGAAGGTAAAGTTTTAAAATTGTTTTAAAATCTTTTTTGTGCTCATGGTTATTTCCCCTTTTGTATTCCATACTGAATTTATTTGTGTCTTCGTTCTGTTTCTCTTGACCTTGCTAAAGATCCGTTTATCTTATTAATCTTTGTTAAGAAACAGCTTTTGGATCATTAATCTCTTCTGTTGTTCTCCATTTCATTGATTTCTGTCCTCTTAAATTATTTCTCTCCTCCTTGTTTATTTTGTTTTCCTCTGTGCCTCTTTTTGTAACTTCCTGAGCTGGGTGCTAAGCCTGTTATGTTTAACTTTTCTTATTTCTTGATAAACATGTTTAAAGATATAAAGTTTGCTCTATATACAGTTTTTTAAAGTTTATTTATTTATTTTGAGAGGGAGAAAGAGCATGAGTGGGGAGGGATGGATAGACAGGGAGAGAGAGAATCCCTAGCAGGGTCTGAAATGTCAGTGCAGAGCCTGAAGCAGGGCTCAATCTTATAAACTGCAAGATCATTACCTGAGCCGAAATCAAGAGTCAGATGTTCAACTGGCTGAAACACTCAGGCACCCCTATACACAGTTTTAACCACATCCTACAAAATTTTATATGTAGTATTTTCATATCTTCAGCTTTAAACATTTTTTATACTCCTTTATGCTTTTCTTTTATTTTTTATTTAGTAAAAAAAATTTTTTAATGTTCATTTCTTGATAGAGAGAGACAGAGCACAAACAGGGGAGGGGCAGACAGAGAGGGAGACACAGAATCTGAAGCAAGCCCCAGGCTCTGAGCTGTCAGCACAGAGCTCAATGTGGGGCTTGAACTCACAAACCGCGAGATCATGACCTGGGCTGAAGTCGGGCACTCAACCGACTGAGTCACCCAAGCGACCCATAATTTTCTTTTAAATCCAAGAGTTAACTCAATAAGAATATGTTACTTCGTTTCCAAATACATATTATGTTTTAGCTCCTTATTTTTTTATTTCTACTTTTATTTCGTGATGGTCAAAAGCAGTCTGTATGATATTGATCCTTTGGAATTTATTGAGACCACGGTGATGGCCTCTATTCATGGTCATAAATGGTCCCTCTGCCTACAAGGAATGTGTTCAGTGCAGGATTCTCTAGAGAGAGCAATGTCACTTCAAGCTTGTATGATGTAAGTTCAGTCTTCATAGTTATACTATTCGGTTCTTCACATATTCTGCTTTATTTTTCTCTACTTGATCTATCAGTTTCAAAAATGATTGCAATGAAACCCACTTCTACAATTGTTGATTTGTGTGTTTCTTCCTGTGGCTGTCAGTTGTTCCTTGATGTGCTTTGAAACTATATTACTAGTAAGTTCTATACGTTCATGATGGCTATGTCTAGTTGCTTATTTTTCTTTTTACTGGTATTTAATATCCTTCTTTGTCTCTGACAGTGTTTTTTCCATTACTTTCTATTTTATCAGATGTTAAGATTACTATCTCAGCTAATTTTGGTTCACTTGCCTGGTGTATCTTTTTTAATTCTTTTATTTTCTTGGTATATCTTTGTTCATGTTTCCATTTTCAATATTTCTATGCTTTTAAATTCAAGTGTGTCTTTTTAGGGCTTGAATTATTAATTTTTCTCACCCAATATGAGAATCTCGTGCTTTGATTAGCTTTTTTCATTTACATCTATTGTAATTGTTATTATTATAATCGCTATTTTTATTTCTACTATCATTTTATTTTATGTTTTCCATTTACTGAACTTTTTGTTTGTTGTTTTGTTTTCTCCTTTCCAGCTTTCCATTGGCTAGATCAGGTTTTCTTTTGTTAGGTGAAAAGTTATACATTCTATGTTTGTTTCCCAGGCAGTCACCATTCCTTAGTCATGTTTATGTATCTCTGTCCATGGCTGAAAAACAAATCGGTAATTATAGCTCCCCCTATCATGACAAGTATTGTAATACTCTCCTATGTCTTTTTGATTTCCCTTCCTCAGCCCACACAGTCTGGATTATACATTTTTTAGAGAGTGAGAGAGAGAGTGCAAGTGGGGGAGACAGGCAGAGGGAGAGAGAGAGAGAAAGAGAGAGAATCTCAAGCAGGCTTCATGCTCAGTATGGAGCCCAACCCGGGGCTCGATCCCACGACCCTGCCATCATGACCCAAACTGGAACCAAGAGTCAGAAGCCCAATGGACTGAGCCACCCAAATGCCCCTAAATTATACAGTTTTCATTCTAGGTTCTTATGAATGTGTCTTCTCCTTTTCTTTTATTTGTCCAAGCCTTCTTTTTCTTTTTGAGGACAGTAGTAGTCTTTTTACCAAGATATCTGATCACTTTTACTTCTCCTATCTCTTGAAGCCTCTCTTGGCATTGTTTTTCTTCTTATTTGAGTACTTCCCCTAAAAGCGGTTTCAAATTGGGTCTTTGTGTAGCAAACCTTCTAAAGCTTTGTAAATCTGAGGACAGTTTCTTATTCAGATCTCAATGAGACTTTCACTAGATACAAAATTCGAGGCTCAAAATTCTTTCCTTTACAACTTCAAAAACATCAGTGCCTGTTACTGTTGAGAAGTCCGATGGCCATCTGGCTCTTGTACCTTTGTGCGGGATCTTTTCTTTCTCTCTGGAAAAGAAAGTATAATTCTATCTTTGATATTCTCAAATTGTATTCTAATGTGTCTAACTGCAGGGTTTCTTATCTTTCCTGTTTTGCACTATTTTGTGAGCTCTTTTCAAATCCAAGGCTTTTCATCTTTCACTTATTATAGAAAATTCTGTCTCCATTATTCTTTTTCAAATATTCCTTCCATTCAGTTTTTATATTGTTCTCTCCTCTGCAACTCCTATTATCAGATGCCACCACTTGTACCTCTAGCTGCCATTTCTTAGCTTTTATGGGTTTTTTTTTGTCTATCAGTCTTTTGCTGCTGTTTTCTGAGAGAGTTCTTCAAAATGATCTTCCAATTTACTAATCTGTTCTTTTTTTCTCATGATCCCTTGTTCTTGTTTTATATTGCGAATCTATGCCAAAATGGTCCATTTTGTTCTGATGATCGTGCTTCAGTTAGAATATCCTGTTCAGCGCATGGTCTTGCCTCTTTAAGACATGTCTCTCCAAGTGTCTATTGACTTTGCCCTGTTCAAGTGCTCGTGGTATCAGCCACTCTGTCTGGTAACCAGTATTGGGGAAGCCTCAGAAGCCAGCTGGGTCAGGCCCTAAGGGTTGAAGGGCAGGCATGAGTAGCAGGGGCCCCCCCAGTCACGGCAGAAACAGGCAGGGTCTCATCCCTAAGCCTTTAAGGAGAAGCATGGTTCACAGAAAGCAGGCTAGATTTTTTAACAAAGTAGCTTTGGGGTTTCACTGAGAGGAGGTCCATGAACACATATTCTCTCTCTTTCTCTCTCTCTCTTTTTTTTTAAAGTTTATTTATTTATTTTGAGAGAGACAGAGACAGTGCGAGTCAGGGAGGGGCAGAGAGAGGGAGACAGAGAATCCCAAGCAGGCTTTGCACCATCAGCGCAGAGCCCCACGCAGGCTTCGAACCCACGCAACTGCAAGATCGTGACCTGAACCGAAAGCGAGAGTCGGACGCTTAACCAGCTGAGCCCCCCAGGCGCCCCTCCACCTATTTTCGTCATCGCAGTAGGGCTGTTGTCACCATTTCATGAGTAAAGGAGCAGGCAGCGATCGCCCGAAGGTGAAGGCAGGGATTGGCCACCGCAGAATTCGGGAAGGTTTTTCTCCCGTCTGCTATCCTACTGCTGAATCTGCTCCCTGACCGCCTCTGCTGGGCAGCCTCCGTCTTCCCCCAACACAGATCCACAGATCTGCTCAAAGAGGCTTTGGTCTCGTGTTCTCACAGTTGTTTGTTTATTACTTCCTAGAATCCGTATTTCCCTTTGGCTTCCATAGTTTCTCCAGGGTTGATTCTGGGGTGAGAACCAGCAGTCTTAAGTTACCATCCTGGCCTGAAACAAAAGCTCTACTGTGACCTCCAGAATAGCTTGCCCCTACTTTCCTGGGCTTTGCTTCTCGCGTTTGGCTCAACTGCACTGGGAAAGGCCTCGTGGCAGACTCTTCCCTTTGACGCTGGTATTTAGCTGAGAAGCCACCAGGCTGAGGGGCCACCCAGAACCCCTGTCTCCTCCTCGCATTGGGCCCATCCCACACAGTGTGGTTGTGTCTGTAGGCGCAGAGCCACAGGCACAGAGAAGCAAGCACTTGACCTTCTCTCCTGCGCTCAAAAGCAGCCATTGGCCATCACCGCCTGCAGGCTGTGCCCTCCCCAGGGAGAATTCTGTTCTGGAGGTCTCCCCTCCTTGCTGTGTGACTTTCAGCCTCAAGTTCTAAGCCTCTGTTACCCATGTGTCAAATGGGGCTAATGATGGGTATGAAGTTATTGTCAAATGATGAACAGAATGAAGGATAATGGCAAAGGTGGACCCATTACTGCATACTAAGCCAGCATCCTGGACTTAGGCTGGCCCGGCTGTGCAACCTATGCTACCTTCCCCTCCCCAGTTCGTCAGTCAGGGCTCCGAGAGGAGAGAGTGGTTGCGTGAAGACACAGGCCGCCTGGCTCAGTCCCTCACAGTCCTGCCTCCCTGGGCCTCTGCCCCCAGTCGTCCAGGCAGAGCGTCTGACTGCCTCCTTCTCATCAAGTCTCCCAGGGGACTTGTTCGCCCAGGCCTCAGCCAGTGAGCAACCTGATGCCCCTTCCGAGGGCGCTACCACCCCTTTCCATTCACGGCACCCAGGATACCTGAGCCACAGGTATACATGACATTCAAAGTTAATCACCGTGTCCTCTCTCTTCCCGATGCCGCCCGACATGGGGCAGGTGGAGAGTCAGTCCCTCTGGCCCCAACACGACATGGCGCCCCGTTCTGAGTGCCTCCTGTGTGACAGGCTAGGATACCCCAGAGGGGGAAGCAGCTCGACAGCACATGAGAATCCACGTAGGAACGTGGCCACGGGGGAGTCTCTGGTTCCATGGTGGGGCGGGGGGGGGGGGGGGGCGCAAAAGCCAGGGAGTAATGAGCAAAAGCACATGGCCAGAGTCAGAGAGTAGCCCCAAGCTGGGGAGAAGTGGTCCTCACCTGGGGAACATTCCACCCACTCGAGAGCTGACTGGGAAGCTTCTGGTTGTCACAGTGGGGAGCCCACCGGCACTTGGTGGAATGGGGCCAGGCAAAGCCAGGGTTCGAAGTTCACGTTCAGATTAGATTATGAAGCCTCTGTGGATGCAGCCGCCGGAAGCTGCTCCTGGGCCTGACCCTCCCACCACCCTTGCAAGGCCTTACTGGGTCCTTCCGTGCCCCCTGCCACCACCCCTCCCTCTGACAAGTGGCCAGCAGCGCACCCCCACGAAGCAGGGAAGGCAGCCCCCCCACCCCCTACTCAGGGAGGGCCCCGGGGCCTGGGTCAGCTCAGCCCTCAAAGAGAGCCTTGAAGGGCACCCATGCTTATACCTGTCTCTGCAGACTGGGGTGGGCAAGTCATGAACTCTCTTGCTGGTCCTTGAAAGAACCAGCCTGTCTGTGGTTCCAGAACAAGCCTGGAAAAAGAACCTCATCTACCCTTCGCAAAACTTCTGAAGGCATCTTGGTTTTTCAGAAAGTCTCTTTTCTCACACTAGCTTACCGTGCCCGGGGCCTTAGGAACCAGCTCAGGGAGGTACAAAGCGCATTGGCAGGGGAGTCATGAGAACCGAGCTACGGTCCTCACTGAGGTATTTACAAACTCTGTGACCTTGGGCTGGGCCCTCAACCTCTCTGGGCCCCAGATTCCCCTTCTGTAAAATGGGATGTATTCCTTGCACTACCTTGTAGAACAGTCACATGGCTGAAAAATGAAATAAAAGACAAGACAGCAAATGTCTCTCCCTTCTGTGCTCGGACAAGGGTGAGAGGGGCTGTTGCAGGCTGGGCTGAGGAACTTGAGTGGGGAGGAGGTGGCCATGGAAGAAAGACAATGCTTCGGACAACAATAGGTGGAAACAGAACCTGGACAAGGTGTCTCCTTTCCCTGAGGCTGGAACCTGAGATCCTGCATTTAAACCTACAGCTCCGGAGGAGGGAGGGAAGGAGGGAGGGGAGAGAGAGAGAGAGAGAGAGAGAGAGAGAGAGAGAGAGAGAACATGAGCCTTTATGTCAGGCCAGTAGCTAGCAGAGGCCCCTGCCCTGGAGGAATGGGAGTGGTCCCCCTAGCCCACCCCAAGCCTGGGTCTAAGCCAGGATTTAAACCCAAGTCTATGTGACTCCAGAGCCTCTGGTCACTTGCAAAGTGAATGTGACTCAGTCCTACCTTCGAGGGGCTCAGTCCAGTGGGGAGATGGACCCGGTGTAGACAAAGGTAGACCACGGGTCTTCTGAACCCAGAGGAGGGAGAAGTCATCAGCCTGGGGTGGGGGACAGGGGCTGGCCTCACCTGCCCACTTTTCTTGTCCCTGGAAGTCACGGGCTGTGAGCTCCATGGGGCCAGGAATGCACCTGACTGGTTCATCACTGGCCTGGTACCCAGCACAGGGCACAGGGAATATTGCCAAGCAAAAGAACGAACATAAGAATGAACCCAGCTTGAGTCTTGGGTCTTTACATTCCCAAACAATCTCTTTTCCTAAAGCTTTGCAACACGCTCCAGTTCCGCCCCCCACCCCCCTCAAATCTGGAGGAATGTCCCTTTAAGTTCATTGTCTTGCTGATTGGGGGATGTTTCCAGACCTAGTCAGTGAGGGAAGCTCAGGATAATCCAGGTCATTCTCCGTCCTGCATCAGGGAAACCTTTCCATGGGTTCTAGATCGCCAGGGCTGATAGGAGGCAAAACTTTGCTGCCCCGGCCAGCACCTGCCAGGTCAGGCCCAAGCCTGGAGCTGTCGAACCAGGTCACAGCTCCTCATTCCCGAGGATCCTGAGACCCCTCCTCCTGCCAGGGGTCCTCCTTTCCCCCTTCTGCCCCTAACACTTGCCACCTTACTGTTGTCAGTGTTCCTATCACGGGTGGCAATTTCAGGTCCGTGGGTGTCTCCAGAACTATCCAGGAACTCCCACAGAACTAGGAAACATGCTTGCACTCTGTACTGCCCACAGTGCCATATACAAAGCCTTGCGCAAGGAGGTGCTCAGCAAACCCAGAAGGTGCTCGGGAAACATTTGCATGAGGCTTCCCGGCCCGTGACATCTTGAGTGGCAGTGTTTGGCCTAGCTGCTGTCTGAGTCCCCCCCAGTGTTTAGATGCTGACGTGGCATGGAATCTTAAATTGGCCCAGTCTCTGGGTCACTAATGTTCAGGGCACCTCCAGAAATAGAAGGCACAACTTTCAGCTGTTGTGGCCACGGAAAGAAAATCGTGCTAGTGCTGTCGCAGGCTGGGGAGAGGCCCTTTCTTCTCAGGAGCCTCCTGCAGTTCCTAGAGTGCCGTGCCCAACAATGCCAGGCCTTGCCCCCGGCTCCTGGAACTAACGATACGAGACGAATCGCGATAATAAGCGGCCATGTTGGTTGCACTCTTACCCTGGGCCAGGCTCTGGGCCGTGTTGCCCCAGCCTTGCGGTAACCCCAGAGAAACAGTACTGTGACCGTCACCCTCACTTTACAGAAGAGCAAGCTGAGGTGTGGAGAGGTGAACTAACCCACCCGTGCTCACCCGCCAGCAGGGAGCAGTGCCGCGGCCCAGCCAGCCAGTCGAGGTCCGTTTGTTGAGTGCCTCCTGTGTCCCAGGCCCTGTGCCAGATGTAGGGACACCTCCATGAACAAGATGAAAGAAACTAGGCCTGTCCGCTCTGCTCACGCTCTGAACTGCTCGGAGAGCAGCAGTCAAGCTATCCCTGGAGTTCTTGGGGCAACAGAAGGAGAGGGAGCAAAGCATCAGTGTGTGGAGGGCAGGGAGCACAGGTCCACCACTGCTGCCAGGCCTCCCTGACGTGAGTCTGACTGTTTGAGAGATTGGCATGCGTTCGAGAGAGTGTCACAGTTAGCTACTGCTGTGGAACAAAGCAGCCCAAAATCCAGGGACTGAGATATCCACATTCTAGTGTTTCTTACGCTTGTGTGAGTGGACTGGGCTCAGCTGGGCAGTTCCTCTGCGTCCGGCTGGGAGCGCAGTCGGTGCTGACTGTTGTCTGGGGCACCTTGGGCCTCCTTGTGGCCACACGTTCTCCAGGACCTCTCGCTACGTGGTCTCTCCAGCAGGGTAGCCTGGACTCCTTTACCTGGTAATTGACTTCTGAGAGGGTCTAACTGTAATCTCAAATACTAAGCTACATTCCCACTTACCAGCTGAATTACTTTGGGCCAATCCTGTCTGAGCCTCAGTTCCCTCATCTGCAAAATGGGGACTAAATTATGTAATGTGTATGAGGCGTGTAGCCAAAGCCTGGCGCATGGTCAGCCCTCAATAAATAAACGTTCTTGTTCCTGTCGATCTAGAAAGATTGTGAGCGCCACAGACCCCCTCAGCGAATCTCCCTGGTTTCGCTGGTGGGTCAAACCCCGAGCCAAGTATCAGGAGACTTGAGTTCAAATCCTGCCTCTGCCACCAACTGCCTATGTACCCTATGACATGGCTCACGCCCTCCGCTTCCCCATGTGTAAAAGAATCCCATCTTGGCCACGTCGCTGTGAGCCTCGGTTCTTAGCGGAAAGTGCTCGGGGAAGTATCTCGTTCTACCCAGACATGCTCTCCAGGGGCACAGGCCCGGGAGCTCCTGAGACCCCCAAACCTCCCACTCTGGTCTTGCTTCATTCTCCATACACGTCTGAGCACGACACCCTCCACTGGGGAGGAAGTAACAGCAAAACTGAGGAGGCCATGAGAAACGACATCTTTTCTGGTAAGAGAAAGGGGAAACCCACAGGCCAAGGCAGAAAGTGATGGAGGGAGAGGGAGAGGCCGCGGAGGGTCAGGGAGGGGTGAGGGTCAGCCCCAGACAGGTCGAAAGTCCCCAAGGGGAAAAACGCGACCAAACAAAATAAGCCACGCCTCAGATTTCTGCAGTGTTGTGTTGTCGCTTTACAAAATCCACCTGGGTGGTCTCGTTGGGTTCTTTCAACAGCCCCGTGAGGGAGATAGTGTGGCCCTCGTTTGTTTTATCGACAAGGGAGCCGAGGCTGAGACAGAGCCAGGGGTGGCCTTCGGTCACACAGCTAACTGGCGGCACCTCAGGGACTACCCTCTTGGTTGTCAGAGGGGCTGAGAGAAGTGACACAGGGCACGTCCTTCACTGCCGTTCTCGGGGCTCAGTAGGTACTTGCTGCGCGAAGGGAGGTGGCTGGAAATGCCGCGTGGGTCACAGCCAGGGAGACTGTGAGTCCTGGGAAGGGGGATGTAGACCTATTTGGGGAAGCAGCGAGGCAGCCACGGAAAAGTTTTCACCAAAGAAAAGTGAAAATGGAGGGAAGAGCCGAGGAATATTTAGACGCGGACCAAACACCAGGCCTCTGCTTCTGGAAGAGGCCAAGCGGGAGCAGCAAAGAGCTCCCGGGGCCCCAAGTCCTTTCCCTTAGCTGGACACAGCCTGCCTGCTCCGCCTCATGGCAGTGGGGGAGGGAGAGGACGCTGGGGTTTCACTGTCCCGGGAGGGTCCTTCCCTCGAGCAGGGGGCCTCAGACCTGGATTCACGTGGGAGCACCTGGAGGCGCCTACCATCCCGCGCCCGGACCTCCAGAGGCAGAGCGGGATGGTTAGAAACTTCTGGAAGTGATTTTGTGCGCAAGCAGGATGGAGAACCACTGAGGGAGGGACAGAGACTGAGAGAGGCTGGTAATGGGGGCGAGGCGGAGAAGAAAGCAGGGAAGCAGGAGAGGAGGACAGAGAAGGGGGTTGGGCAGACATGGGAGCCAGAGAGGTGAGGGGCGGGAAGAGAGAGTGAGGCTGGCCCGAGGACTCCCTGGGGACTAGGCCGGCTCTTCCCACGTGAAAGCCTCTGGACGGCCCTGGTCCCTGGCGTCCACGCTCCCTGTCCCCTGACCCCAGCCTCACCTGACCATCTGCTTCCTCCTGTTTCCTCCTCCTGGGGCTCCTTCTGGGAAGCCCTGAATGTGATCAGTTCTGGAAAGGGCAACCCCTGATCAATCCCGGAAAGGGCACCCCAAGCTGTGCCCCAGGGCCCATCCTGTGGAGTCTCATCGGCAGACCCAGCTCCCGACGCCCCGCTCCCCGGCCCGCCCGGACTCCCCTGCTCTCTGTGCATCAAGGGCCTGCGACGACCAGCTTGGTGTTCCTGTCACCCCGTGACCCGGTAAACCGCACCCCAGTCACTAGGCAAGTCCGTGCCTAGGGGTAAGCAAGCAGAAGTCGCAAGCAGCCTCCTTGTCTGGGTCCCTTTTCCTCCAGATGACTTCTGCTGATCCTTCGTGGTCACTTTGTTAATGTCACTGCTCAACACCCCTCCCTGTCATGGTCCCACTTCCACAGTCATGTCCTTTTTCTCCTAATCTGTCTCTCCTTCCAAAGCCCAAGATCCCACCCACACACCCTCAGGTGGACCAAACACCCCTGCCCCCTTCATCCCAGGGAAACCGAAACCTTGGAGGTTCCCCAGGCCTCTCCCCTCGGCACCGTGGCTAATGAGTTGGGCCTGAATTCACGAGCTGGCTTATTTCCCTGCAGCTCAATTAAAAGCAACTTCATTAAGGAAGCCACATACTCGGCCAAGCTCGAGGCATCCAGACAGCAGGGGCAGAAGCTGCTTAATGAGGCCTGCGGGCCCGGGGCCGGGCTTGTCCACTCATCCTGCCCTCCTTCTGTGTCCATGGCCTCCAAAATCCTCCCCAGGTCCAGCTCAGAACCCTCTCCCTCCTCAGCCTCCACCCCCTCTCCTTCCGCTGCTTCTCCCTCCCTCACCTGCCCACTCCAGCCGAATCCTCCCCGGGACTGAAGAGAGGGATGTGGGGCCATTTTCCCGAGACAGGTCTGTCCACATCGGGCAGTGACCTGCCAAGCTGGCCCGGTGCCTCCCAGTCCCCCTTGTCCCCGTTCTGGGGGAAGGAAGCTTCAGAATGGCTTGCGGGGCGAGTTCTCAGAGCGCCCCCCCCCCCACCCCCGCTGCCCCTGAGCCTGCTCAGCCACCACCAGCAGAGTTCTCTGAATCATGTTACCCCTGTGAGACCTGGCTTCTCGAGAACACAGGAGCAGCCTCTTGGGCTGGAGTATTCAGTGAATTAGTGCGTCTAAAGCATTCAGACCCCTGCATAATGAAAAGTTCTCTGTAAATGGCAGCTCTGATTCAGATTACTATCGTTACTATTTATTTCTAGCCTATCGAGCAGTCTGGCTTTGGTGGGGTAGAAACATGAAACAAATTTAAAAGTCACCACCTTCCACCTGTTCTGTCAAAATCCCCCTGGATACTGTCTCTTCACGGCTTCGGGAACAGACCTCAGAGCTTTCTGGTCATTCTCAGTCATCCAAAAGTCCGGTCCAGAAAGGTCTGCTACTCCAGCCTGACACCTTCTCGCTTCTGTCAGGCTTGTGGTGGCTCGGCACATGGAGTGGGGCAGGACGCCGGCTCAGGCCCTCCACATCTACCCCCTGCAGCCCGGGTCCCCTTCCTGAAGGGTCAGCCAGGGTCCCCTTCCTGAAGGTGCCTCAGTCTCTCTGAACAATTCTCCCGGCAAGGTGCCGCAAAAACACTGTGCCTAGGATATGACCGTGGCCACCTTTCCCTTCCCCAGTCTTCTTTACACCCCAGGAAGAAGGAGGGCTACGGTGGTGGCGGTGGGGGGTGCGGTGGGCAGCAGGCCCTCGGGGAAGCCCTGAGGGAGGTGTCTGCCTCTCTCTCAGCAGCTGTCTTTAGACCATGGGGTACTTAGCACCCTTGGCCCCGGCTTTGGGCCCACAGTGCCATTTCTAGGGCATCAGGAAAAATCCCACTCAGCTTCCTGCTCATCATTATTAATCGATTTAATGATGAAGCCAAGACAGAAGTGGTGAGAGTAAATTTAGAAACAGGGAATTGGAACCAGGCTGTCCCTCTTCTGTGGGCCTGACCCTGATCACAGCTGAGATCTGTCCCCAAAGTTAACATCACCCGTGGGAGGGGTGATTTGACCTGAATGGGGGAGCCCAGGACCTCCCACTCAAAGCAGAGCCTGGACTGGCCAGCGTGATTCTGGCAGGAGAGAGCTGGAAGCTTACAACTCCACTCAGCGCGCAGCAAAAAACAAGCCCACGCCCACAATCCTTGCTGTTCCCCCAGAGCCCAGCCTCCCCCACCCGGCTGCACCACCCACTCCAGAGCATGCCCGAGGTATTGGGCTGAGAGTCAGAAGTCCTGGTCAGCCCTCAGTTCTTCCACTTACCATATGACCTTGGGAAGGTCACTAGACTTCTCTGTGCGCCATCTTTGAAAGAGGAATGGGTCACAAGGTGCTGGTTGGAATTAAATGAGATTCTAGATGTGAAACTTATTCCTGTGGAGCACTGGGCCGATGCGAAGGGCTACCTTTAAGGAATCCCCCTCCTGCTCCTCATACCCCTCCCTGTCATTTCCATTTAAGGCCACAGCTGTCTCTCTCTCTTCCTAGACCTTCCGGTGGCCAGTGGCCAGCAGCATCGACAGCAATGAGATACTCGAGATTCAGATCTTCAACTATAGCAAAGTCTTCAGCAACAAGTAAGTGTGGGGTGGGAGAGGTGGGGTCCTAAGGGGCTGGGGGCCTGCCCTTCTCCTTGGGGTGCTCTCTCCTTTGGGTTTAAAAGGCGACTCACACCCCCAGCCTACCCTGGATTGATCATCAAAGACCCCCCTCCTTGCCCTCTCATGCTGTCTTCGGAGTCCTTCAGCCCTCCCAACCATTGTCAGCCAAGAACGCCCTATCCTCCCTTTCACCCTTTCTGTCCCCAGCCCCACCTCAGCTTCTTGTCCCCTTCTGTAAGTCTCCCCATTTACACCATCCTGGGTGACAGTTACCCAGCAGAGGAGTTAATATAATGGCAGATAATATAATGGGCCATCTGTAGCCTTGAGGACAAACTTGTCATACCCGGGGAGGACGAGAGGCTCTGAGTCAGTTTGGTGTGGTGGTTTGGGAGTCAGGCAAGCCTCACCTCAGATTTCCAGTTCAGTCGTCTATTGTGTGACCAGGAACTGGTTATATAACCTCTCTGTGTTTGATGTATTCACGTGTAGAAAGGGTAGGTACTTATCTCAAAGGAAGCTGTGAGAATTAAAGGATATAGATGTCCATTCATTCATTCCCCAAATGTTAACTAAGTGCCCACTCTGTGTCAGGCACTGAACTAGGTGCTGAGGATAGCGAGTGCCTGCCCTCATGGAGCTTACATTCTTCAATGAACACACCTATGACATGAGCACAATCACTACAAAGGGTTCAGTAAAAGTAGTGCCCATCCTTCTCAGAATTCAGAATGACTTGAGGAGTCTGGAATGGTGGCTGCACATAAGAAAGGTAAAGTCCCATTTGGGGGGTCAAAAACCAATTGCCTTTATACCAGCTAGAGGGTGTCATGGCTGAACAGCAACATGTCCAGAAAAACATGGAAATACTACTCACTGAGAGTGCAGCATTACTCAACAGCAGGAAGAGACTACAAATAAAAAAAGGGGGGACATAATCCTAGGTAATTTTAATAGAAGGAGGACAATCAGAGCAGGGGTGTTGAGAGAGGAGGGTTCCAATGCTCTCATGCTGGTTGGAGAGAATACCAGTAGTCAGCTCTTTGTGGTTGCCAAGGGAAGGGACTTTAAATCTGACAAGAGGATGAGAACTGGAGGAGAAAACCATAGAGGACATGTTCATCCACCTATATATCCATCCTTCTGTCCATCCTTCCATCCAACCTTCTGTCCATTCTTCCATCCCTCCATCCTTCCATCCATCCTTCCGTCTATCCTTCGGTCCGTCCTTCCATCTTTTCATCCATCCATCCATCCATCCATCCACCCATCCATCCACCCACTCTTCTAGTCACTCATCAAACACTTACTGAGCAAATATTCTGTACCAGACAGACACTGTGGTGGTCGCTAGAAGTACTAAAATGAGAGACTAAGTCACCATGCCTGTTCCCCGAGAAAGTTTTCTGCCATTTCCAGAGGCAGGACCAGGACGAGGGTGCATTGCTGAGAGACAGTAGACAGCTGAAAGGTAGCTTGAGCTCTCCAACCAATGAGCTCTTGGGAAGTAATGAGCTCCCCATTACTGGGAAAGGCCAAGCAGAGAGTGGACCATGATGTCGTAGGGGGGTGTTGGATTGAGATGGGCTGAACCACACAGACTTCAAGGATTCTGTGGTTTTTATTGGAAGCCCACGACATCTCAGCTGAGCATGGGATATGGGAATTTCAGCCCGCTGGCAGGCCCACAGGGGAGAAATTTAGGGCAGAGAGGCCTCCCCTTGGCCTCTTGGGGTGGCACATCATTCAGGCAGCTGCTTCTGGTATCCACAAGAGAAGTTAGTGAGATACCCCACCAGGGGCCCCCAAGAGGAAGCAAAACCTTCTTCCCTGGGATGAGACATCAGGTGACCTGTGAGGACAGAAGAAATAGGAACAGAGAAGGGCCCACACGCAGACCGAAGTGGGTGTGGAAAACGAAGAATTGGAAGCTGGGGGCCAGGAGAGACATCCAGGAACCCCAGCAAGGACCCACACGCAGATGTCAGAGCTTCCAGAAGCCTCAGAAGTCAGCCAGGGCAACCCTTGCTGCACAGGTAGGGAAACTGAATCTCAGAGAGGCTAGTGAGGCCACTGGACAGTGGAAGGGCCGGGGTAAGGCTGTCTGCTTCCTCATCTCCTTCCTAATCCTGGACCTTCCAGAAACCAGGATTTGTGAGCAGCGACTGTAGAAACCACAGACATGAAAGAGATTGGTACGTTGTTTCCAGCGAAGCCTCTAGACAGCCCCCAAAATGCTGGAAACCCTTAGAAATAGCCAAATCCTGGCTACAAACAAATCGAAGAATATTTGTTAAATTGAGAAACTGAACACCATCCCAGTGAATACGCCAAAACTTCAGGCTTCAATTAGTTGCTCTAAAATGCCAGAGGAGACAGAGGAGAGATTCTAACCTAATTCTCCCCTCTTCCTCTCTTCCCATCCTCCCTGACCCACCCACGAGGAGGCAGGAAACCCCTCCCAGGGAGGTCTGGGCCTGAAGGGAGAGGATCCTCTCATTTCCTCGGAAAGCCCATGGAATGTTGAAACACTGTTGGCTACAGGGCTGGGATGGGGAAAGGGGTGCCCGTCTCGTGGAGAACACAGACAGAGTCCATCCTGACACAGGCCAGCTTGGGGGCCGGCGTGGGAGGGCAAGGTACTTGGAGTCGGGTGGGGCCCAGGTCTGCCCACCCTGCGGTTGCCAGTCTGCTTCCCAAGGGGCAGCCGAACGGAGGGGAAGCCTCTGGGGTTTGCACCAGGCTCACCAGCCAGCAAAGCCACACCTGTCACACCTGGCCCCGAGCAGGCCCCCAATTACTTTGTGGAATGAATGAATGAATGAATAAATGCCCCCATGGGGTCAGGAGGCAGAAGGTACGCAGGGTGGAAGGGTCTGGAAGCAGAAATCCAAATGGCCTTTCTTCTCTGAAGAACTCATGGCACCCTCCAGGGTGAGAGCCAGGTCACATGATTGAGGCAGTCGGGGAAACTGAGGGAAAGGAAGCTGGTATGAGAAATAGGATTCATGGCCCTGAGCCCATTAGCACCTATCTCAGAGAAAGACTTGCTCTAGAAGTAGAGGGTGGCTTGGACACTGGCCCCTTACCCAGTGGCTGTAGGGGCTTCCAGGAGGAAGAGACATGGTAGGTCTGCCTGGCCCACCTTGAACGAGGTCTTCCTTCAGGAACCGTGGGCCTCCTGTGAGAACAAGGTGCTGGGTCCACAGGATCTTGTGTGTCCCCCTTCACCTGTCCAGAACTGTCCAGAACCTTTGGGGCGGGGGGTATGGCCTGATGCAGGCGCCAGTCTCCTGGGACTTCTGAATAATTCAGGAGCCAGGAGAGCAGCGGAGGCCTGGCCAGACCTTGGGCACTTGACACGGGCTCCCAGGGGGAAAGCAATGAATTATTGACAGGCCCTGGTGCCTGGTTGCCGCTCTATTGTGGTCAGTCTGTGGACCCATTCATGCCTGAGGCCCCCTCCCTGCTGGCTAATTATCCAGGAATTCTGCCCCCGCCCAGCCTACCTGGCCACTCCGTGGAGGCCAGCCCAGCCTCCTGGGGGGGGACATGGGCTCTGCAGGGGGTGCCTTCTTTGTGACGGGTAACTTGCATGGGCCACATAAGCATGATTTTCAGAGGACAGAACATCAGGTCCCAGGTCCTTCATCTAACAGTCTTGGGGGAAACTGAGGCCCAGAAAGGGCTCTTACCCAGGATCACACGGCAGGGTCGGGGCAGAGGTGGTCTTCAACCCAGACCTCCTGACCCCCGGGCCAGTGCTCCTGTCCTTTCACAGGACAAACGGCCTCACACCTCCACTTCCCAGGGAAAGGACGCTGCAGGTGTCCAAGGGCACATGAGCCCACCCTGCCTGGTCACCCTGGGCCCCCTCTCCTAGGCGGCCCCTCCATGCTGACCCACCCAGGGGAGAAGAGGCAACAGGCCGACCTCATGAGTTTGCAGCTGGGCGGACAAAGGGCAGCCCGGCTGGACAGGGTGGTCTCTGGGGTCACCACACAGGCCACAGCTGGGGCTTCCTGCACTAGCTCCTTCCCCAGAGAGCGTTTACGGAGGGAGTTGAGGGGTGGCATTCGGTCGGAAGCAGTATTAGGACACTTGTGTTAAAGCTGTGTTTTCAAAGCAGGCACCCTGGTGTTGCTTAGAACGGTGCGTTACGGACGGACCCACAAAAAAAACAAAGTTTTATAAAAACGCTTTCCTTCATACTTTACTTATGACTGGGATAATAGCAATTGTCCTTTTCAAAGAACACTATTTTTTATTTTCATTTGGAGGAGGTTGGGGGACACTGTTAGAAGTGAAACCCCCCCCACCCCAAGCCACCCCCTGGGTCCCAGGGTCCCAGCCCCACCCTCTGGGCACAGACAGACCCTGGCTCTGTGAGGCTGTGCACCTGCCCACAGAGCCCATCCTGCAGAGAAGACCAGCACTGCCTGGGCCCTCCAGACAGCAAGCCCTGCACTCAGGGGAGGGAGGAGGTCCAGGTGTCTGAGTGAGGCAGTGTCGGAAGAATTTCACTTGAATGCTCTCACCGCCACCCAGTGAAGTGGGTAGTGTCACCTCCTTTGGAGAGCCGTGGGGCTCAGAGAGGTTGGAGAGCTAGCCAAAGTCACACAGCCGCCAGGTGGTGGAATCTCCCCCCTTAGATCCTGCAAGGTGAGCCCACTTCTATCTGACTCCAGAGCCCAGGCTCTATCCGCTGTCTACACTGCTTCTGTTAAGGATGGCACTGAGTCTGTGTGTGGACAAGGCTTAGACCAGGAGTGGGGAATTTGCCAAGAGGTGGACCTTGGCTCACTGTGGGGTTAAAGCAGTGAGAGCAGCCGTGGAGTAGTGAGATCCCCGTCACAGGGTGTCTAGCAGGGGCTGGAGACTGCATGCCAGGGAGGATGCTGAGGGACCCTCCTTAACAAAATGCTGGACAAGCCTTCCTCTTGGGCCCTCCAAGGGCAAGGTCTGAGACTGACCTTAGTTAGCACCACCCTGCCCCCTGGGGGTGTCTTGCCACATTACAGCATCTCTGCCGATCCTCTGCGGTGCTAGGAGCGTCTTCTAGGAAAGTTGTGCCTGAGTATCCACAGCTGCCCCAGGTTCCCCCCCACCCCCGCCGCCCCCACCTCGATCCCATCCCGGCACTTCTCCTCTCTGGGCACTGCTCAAGCTGGGGAGAGGCCAGGACCCAGCCAGGGAGGAGGCGTCTGCTGGGCTGGGTCTGAGAAGCACCTAGAAGCCTGGTAAGGGGTCTCCAGTAGAGGAATGGTATGAACAGTCTCGCCCTCAAGGAGGCAGAACAGCCGGCTGAGAGGGCTCTGAGCTCCAGGGGGAAGCATTTCATATTTATCCACGGTGGCTGCTCCCACCACTTTCCCTCCTCACACAGAAAGGAGGCCCTTTAAAAAAAAAAAAAAAAAAAAATATATATATATATATATATATATATATATATAGTGTTCACCCTCCGTGTTCCTCAGGAGAGTACAGACATCAGATACGTCCATTAAAGTCAGAATTCACCTGATGCCTCACCTGGCTCCAAATTGCCATCGGTTAACGGAGTCCCTTCCTGCTTTCTCGGCCTCGCCTTCCTTCCTCCGTGAATCAAGGGCGGCACCGGGTGATCCCAAGGCCCCTCTGGCTCTCACGCGCTGCAGGTGCTCCCCTCGGTCTCTGTCCTTTCAACCAGAAATGGTGTGCACATTTTAATCTACCCCATTTGGAATCACCACGTGAGAACATCTCTCCGACTACCCTGTTCTCTCCCAGAGCAATAACCTTCAAACCGCAGGGTGAAATGGGGTTCAAGTCAACTCGGTCAGCATTTATTAGGCACCCACTGTTGGTCATTAATTCAGCCAGCAGATACTGAGATCTCCTGTGTGCTGAGAAACTCAAATAGGGGCTGGAAATAGGAAACATGGCCCCTGCCCGGGAGAGGCTCAACGTATAGCAACACCCCTTGATATCACCCAGATTGCTTCTGGAATGCTGACTGTGATGGAATGCTAGACGCTCTGGTGAGAACTTGGCACCGAGGCTCTCAGCCCTCTAAACGGCTCTGGGAAGCAGGGATTTTAGTAACTCACCTTAGGAGAACACAGATGGAGAGAGCTTAAATTGTCAGGGAAAGCAGGGAACTGGCTGGTGGCAGAGTCGGGCTTCAAGTCCCCGCCTCCGACTGCAAGACTGAACTCTTCACAGCCCTGCACTTTGTCTGGGAATATGGGGATCCTGCCACCAGATGGACCCTTGCCCTCAATGGGCTTGCAGAAGGCAGGTGTGGGCATTGCTGACTAAACGGGACCAGTGAGCCAGTGGTGTTGGGGCAGGTAGAGACCTTGGTGGTGGTTAGGGCGGCGGAAGGGGGAGATACTGCTCGTGGACCCTCCCCGGTAGCCTCCACACTGGGCATCTGGGCAGGGGCTCGGCTGAACCCCAACTCCACAAGCCAGGGGGTACCCTGCCCCCAGTCTGTTGACATCCCCCCAGGGGGTTCTCTGCCCACGAGCGCCAGGGAAATGGGTCTCACACAGACAACCACTCACACTGGTCGGGGTCACGTACTCTCCTGGACACGTTGCCCTGGCCAGGACCAGCCCTGGCTCTGGGGCCACCTTCTCCAAGCTTAGCCTGGAGCCTGAGCGAGCCCTCCGTCTCTCCAGCCCGGTCCCCAGCCAACCACAGCCTCCTGGGATGCGAGCTCCTCTCTCATGTGACGCGGCCATGCCCCCTCTCCCATCCACAGGCTGATCGGGACCTTCCGCATGGTGCTGCAGAAGGTGGTGGAGGAGAAGCGCGTGGAGGTGACCGACACACTGATCGATGACAACAATGCTATCATCAAGGTGGGTTTGCCCCAGAAAGTCCCTGGACTTGCCCTTTGTGGGGTCCCCTGGGGGCCACACGGGGTGGTCTGGGGGATGCTCCTAATGGATGGAGAGGTGAGGCAGGAGGAAGAGACTCAGGTCAGACTGCCAGAGCCCCTCTGCCGGGGGGGGGGGGGGGGGGGGGGCGTGGCCAGAGCCCCGGGCTCCAGGGCTGCCGTCCCAGGTCCCACAGCCCTTCCTGCGGTGAGAGCACAAGACAAGGGGGACTGGGACATCCCCTCCCTTCTCCACTGAGCAGCTCAGGAATCGCCACAGGGGCCTCTCCCATCACCCAAGGGCCAGGCTGAGCCCTGCTGGCCACTCCAGGGCGTGATCTTCACTCTGGATGCCTGCCTCGGAGCCTCCCTAAGACCGGCCATTCTGCGAGGGCAGTGACCTTGTTTCTATTCCTGTTGTCACCTCCCATCTCAGCACCTCCAACACGAACACACGCGTACGAACGACGCACAGTCTGTGGGCACTGGGCACCTGTTCTAACAAAGGAAAGAAATGAGCTCATCTGGATGCCCCGATCCCAGACTCTGCTCTGATGCGTTTGTCCCCTTCGGCTGACTCATGCCCACTCACAGGCAGGGACACAGCCCCTGCGCACGGACCGTGGTTGGGCCACCAACTGTGGGACTTGGGCAGGCTGCCTATCCTCTGCAAAGTGAGCCAAATTATAGTATCTGCTCCACAGGAATTGTCCGAGGATTAGAAGAGAATATACAGATAGTGCTTAGAAGAGCTAAGCAAGACTTGGGATAAGTCAGAATAGCCTCAGAAGGCAGGGCGGAGGCCATGGGGGAGCCAGAATGGGAGGAGCGCCAAGGGTGGAGCAGATGTTCCCACGGTGCCTTTGTATCTCAGGATACTTCCTTGCAGAGGACAGGAGGGCACTTGAGACTTCTCAGCTGGACCCCAGCCAGCCCGTTCTCTCCAGGAGCAGAGGTGGGCAGGGAGGCTTCCCAAAGTCAGGGGAGCTCAGCCACCCCAGCAGGGGGGGCGGGGTGCAGAACAAGCTACGGTCACCAGTGGGAGGAAGTGAGAGGAGAGAGAACAGAGGAAGCGGGCAGAGACGAGCAGGCAGCACGGACCACGTTCTGTATTTCTAGAATCGGGTTTAGGAATTTAGCAGAGGACAGGCCTCACAGATTATCTAGTGCACTACCACCCACCTCTGCCACTCATTTTGTGGATGGGAGCCCTGAGGTCCTGGATGGGGAACGAATTTAGTCAAGGTCAGACGGCTGGTCAACAGCAGAGCTGACACCGGGACCCAGGGCTTCCAATTCCAGGCCACCATTTTGCCAGCACAACACACCTGGTCCCATCCAAAGGGCCACGTTGGCTCAGCGGGAAGGCCACGAGGCTTGGAGTCAGTCTGGCTCAGCTCAAATCCCAGCACTACCATTTTCTAGCTGTGTGACTTCGAGCAAGTAATTTACCCTCTCGGAAATGTTAGGTAGGATACGTTGAAGTGTTGAGAAGATCAAATGAGGTTTGAGCTGAGCCTGGCTCAGGCCTGTAAAATGAGTTTACAGTAAAGCATCTTAGCATGACATCTAGAACAGTGAGGGCTTTTCCTTCGACTCCCCCACCCGCCCCGGAAAATCGTTCGGAAGCCCACGTGCCGAGCAAAGGCTGCCTGTGTGGGTCGCCGGAGCAAGCCAACCCCCAATCTCTGAGGGAGGGCAAGTGCATCTGGGAGGCATACTGACACCCGTGCAGGTTGAGGAAGGAACTAGAATGAGTCTTCCCTGTGCACCGGGGAGACACTAGAGCTGAAAGGAGGCAAGTGGCCCGAGGACCCAGAGCAAGAGGCCCTCCCAGGATTCTCGGGCGCACAGCCTGGGCCCAGGTGGGCGCTCCGCTTTTCCCCAGAGAAAAGCCCAGAGCGACCCCCAAGTCCCTTCTCCAGAGCAGGAGTGTCAGATGAACAGGAAGATGTGCCGACCCCATGCCTTGGGAGGTGTCCGGGGGTCCCCTCTCCTGGAGGCACGTTCTGCTCATATCCCATCTCAGGTTCGCATCAGGAGTGAGAGCAGGGCAGCCCCGCTTCTGAGGACGAGGGGGAAACCTCTAGCACTGGGGACACTGAATGATATTCTTCGTAGACAGTGGGCCCAGAGAGCCTACTGCCGTCTGGGCTCAGCTTGTCCCGGGCGCGCCCTCCACCTTGGGCACCAGGGAGGAGTAGAGCCAAGTGCAGCAGGACCAGGGGCCAGAACCCGTTAAGCGGACTGAGTCTGTGAGTCTCAGTCTTTCTGAGCCTCAGTTTTCTTATCTGTAAAATGGGAGGTGTGGGGAGGCTAACGCGCACTTTGCCTTCCTCCGGCCGGGGGAGGAAGTGAAAGCACTTTGTAAACATCACAAGGAGTGCGCGGGATGGTCCTTGCTATTGCTGTACCCTCGCTCACCACCCGCCCCTCTCCCTCCAGACCAGCCTGTGCGTGGAGGTCCGATATCAGGCCACAGATGGCACGGTGGGCTCCTGGGATGATGGGGACTTCCTGGGGGATGAGTCCCTTCATGAGGAAGAGAAGGACAGCCAGGAGACGGATGGACTGCTCCCCGGCTCCCGCCCCAGCTCCCGGACACCAGGCGAGAAGAGCTTCCGGAGGTAAGAGGCTGGGCCCTCTGGCCTCCCACCACCCCCAAAGACACTGGGAGGATTCCTGGGTTCCTGGGCCTTGGTTCCCCGCGAAGGGCCCTCTTGGCATGACTGGGCTCAGTGGACAGGGCTGAGTTGCTGGAGAGACATACACGAGGCAGGAGTGTATTTCTACAGGGCCCTCGACACCTGTTCCCCCACCCCAGGCTCACTGGGGGGGGGGGGGGGCAGGGTATCTGGAATCAGGCTGAGGGGCCCAGCCTTCTGCTCCCCTGAGGGAGGACTTGAGGGAAAGAGGCTAGACCCCTGCCTCCTGACAGAATGGGTGAAGCAGACAGAAGGGGGCTCTAACCTTTTGGGTCCAAGACCCAGAAGTGCCAGACCAGCCCCAGGCAGCCCGCCGTCCACCCTGGCCCCAGGCAGGCCCAAGAGAGGGAGGCCTTTTCCTGCCGGGGTGAAGCCAAAGGTCCTGGTTGGGAACCAGCCTCTCTCTCGTTGAGAAGAATGTGTCCTGACACCCTCAGTGTCTAGGAGTCACCCCTGCAATGTCCTACCACACACGGGTGTCAGGAAGCTGCGTCCAGGCCTGCTCATTCCAAATGCAGGACTTTTCCCCCAAAAGGAAATGCAATGACATTACTCTTAGAACTCCGAGAGACAGACCCTAAGTTAGTAAAATGTTGGCTACGGATTCCTAGTCTGCTGGGAATAACGTGCAAAATGCAGGTAAGTCAGTGGCACCTCTAAAGTTTTAGAGAAGGGGACCCCTTCCCGGTGATCGTTCCCTCCAATCTCCTGCCCTTTGCTTTCCAAAAAAATGTATTCGGTCCCTGTTCTGAAACAAACCACCTATGTAAATCAAGGTAATTGAATTGATATGTTTTTATTAGACGAATGTGCTTTTCTTCTTTGTACTTGAGCCACTCCTCTCGGGCCACACACACACACACACTATACAAGCTTAAGACCCTGAGAGCCAGGTCAGGTAACAAGGTCAAAGGAACCATGCGTGTGACAAATACAGTGGACGTTGGCTCCAGACCAGCTGGGGGAGGGGTGGCATCGCCCACTCCAGCTGGGAGGGAGCCTGTCCTCCTTAGACTCTGGCCAGCCGGATGGAGAGGGCATGCAATTTGGCCTCAGGAGACTCAGGTCTGAGTCCCAGCTCTGCCTCCAACCAGTCTTGTGGCCCTCGGCCGGTCACACACCCTCTTTACTGTCTCTTCTAACCTGTAAAATGGGACCCAGAACAATGAGAACGCTCCCCCCATCCTGCCATTAGGAGAGACGAAAGGACCACAGGGGGACAGGTCGTAACCGGGGTGCCGAGTGCTGCCCCACATAAGGGCTGGGGACAGACAGGCTCTTGGCAGCTGGACAATGCAAAGGGTCGGGAATCAGGCTGGAAATGGTGACGGGAGCCAAAAGACGCTGATGCAGAGGGCACCAACCCGTCCCAATCCTCTGTCCCCACGAAGGAAGAGCACGCGGGGACTGTCGGAGACTCTGCAGCTGGGCTCTAGGAGGGGGAGCAAGATTGGAAGCCAGGTGACAGCCAACAATTGAAGGGAAGGAGCACCGGCCCCGAATCAGGGAAGCTAAGTTCCATTTGGCCCCATCCTGGCTGCTACTAACTAAGCCAAATGACAGTGAGCGAGTCCCCTACCCCTCTGGGCCAATTACAGGAACGGGCTACGTATCCTGGCCGCTCTACAACTGTGATGTCCCGAGGGACCCAGGGATACTCTGGATCTCATGGGTAGCACCAGTGTGAAACAGCTGTCTGGGGGCTCTTGACAGCCGAGGGCCGCCACCCTCTGTGGCTACTGTGGCTCGGGGCTCACGAGAAGGGGCCAGGAGGCTGACAGATGGGGCTTGAGTGGAGGCAGTAGAACAAAGTGAGGAGCTTTGGTCCCCAGACCAGCAGAGGGCCTCTCCTATCCTCCCTCAACCTGGCTCAGGATTTCCCCACCTCTCCCTGGTTTCAGTGGCCACTCCCAGGGCAGCAGCAGGAGGCCGCAGCAGGAGGAAGGGTTTTTTTGTTGTTGTGTGTGTGTGTGTGTGTGTGTGTGTGTTCTTAAGTTTACTTATTTATTTTGAGAGAGACAGAGAGATAGGCAGACAGAGAATCCCAAGCAGGCTCTACACTGTCAGCGCGGGGCTTGAACTCACAAACTTGTGAGATCGTGACCTGAGCCAAAATCAAGAGTCGGATGCTTCACCGATCGAGCCACGCAGGCGCCCCAGGAGGGAGGATTTTATCTGGGATTGGGAATTGGGAGAGGGTGACAACCACGGTCAGAGCCCCCTTGTCTTCCAGATGCCACAGCCCTGTGTTGGAGGGGCTTTGTGAGGGAGCGCACGGTTCCC
This sequence comes from Panthera leo, assembly GCF_018350215.1. Classification (NCBI taxonomy): domain Eukaryota; kingdom Metazoa; phylum Chordata; class Mammalia; order Carnivora; family Felidae; genus Panthera; species Panthera leo. The sequence goes on from NC_056681.1 coordinate 118,811,551, forward strand.
CTGCTGTCGCGGGGGCCACTGGCCCAGATGCTGAGAGCACCTGGGGGTCGGTGCCCTTGCCAGGCCTAGCCACGCAGCCAGCAGGCCGGGTGGGGGGAAGAGGTGAGAACATTCGGGAGGGCCCTTTGCTGGTGAGGAGAAGGTAGAACAGCTTTAGAGCATTTGGGCTCATCCTACGGCTTAATTCTGGCTGCATGTAAAGGGCATGTGAGCTCTGGGTCAAGGAGTGTGGATGCTGCAGGAACCCGATAGTTGGCCTTGCAGCCCGAGGTGTTATGTCTCACCCTCGTCTCACAAGTACCAACCAGCCAGGCCCGTCAGCTCTGGAGCCTGGGAGAGAGCCACCGTCTTCCGGACTGGCGAGCCCTCCAGACAGGCTTTGGTCAACAAAGGGACGGAGGAGGAAAGGGATATATGTGCCTAGTCTCTGACCCCCAGCGAAGTCTTCCTTCCCCACATCTGCCCCTTGCCTTCCATTCATTCCTAGAAAGGCCCACCCCTTCAAAGATCAAGGTGCTCAGTCTACTAGGCGCCTCTCTTGTCTCTCCTCTGGCCAACCAGCAGCAGCAGCAGGAAACCCTCACTGCTAGCGAACAGCAGTGTCTCACCTGGTCTTCTGGATCCACAGGGGTCTGGGGCGGGAATCCATTCCTCCCCGTCCAACATGGCTCCGTAGGGCGCTTGCTGGAGGGCGGAGGGGGGGCCCGGTGGAGTGAATGGGCAGGAAACAGCCTCGGCCTCGGACTGGCAGGGACTCTTCCATGGATGACAGAGGAGGCTGATGTGGGGAGGTCCTGGTGAGCCCACACTTCTCCCTCTGGGGCCTGGGCACCCCCTAGCTGGGCTCCAGCCATCTGCTCTCACTACCCCAGGACAGGTCTCGGCAGAGGTACTCACTTAAGGGAACTCACTCTGAAGGCCTTAAGTATCTTCCTGGAAATTTCTCCCATGTGACCTCAGGGAATGTCTGCCAGGCATCTCCGCCTGAGCACCCCCCCAATTCCCAACCCAACACCAGTAGCCCATTAACCCTTTCCTCCCACGGTTCCATCAATCCCAGGCCCCAGTCAGTCTTGTGCCCTCTGAGCCACTCTGCCTACTTCTCTAGTCTCTGCCCCCACCCAGGGGCCTCTGATTTTGGCCAGGTTTCTGTAAAATACCCTGGGAATGTTCCAGAGGCAATGCGATGACGTGGAGAGACACAGAGCTCAAATCCCGGCTCTGGTCTCCAGAGCTACACTTGCCCACCTGTAAGAGGGGCATCAGGGACGTGAGGATCAAATGACATGCTTCATGTGAGTCACCCACCGCAGCACCCGGCGTGTGGTCGGTGCTCAGCCAGTGCCTGATGCTTTCCTCCTTCCTTTCCAGTCTCCGTGACCTGCCCCGGTCCCTGAAGGGGAAGGAGACTTCGGCCCAGCACGAGCGTGCACACACTTACCAGCGCCGCTCAGGTGCATGTGTCTTTGTGACACCAGGGAGCCGCACACACCGCTGGCTTCTGGGCTCCGTTGCTGATGCGGCTCTAGGAGCCACATCCAGAGGGACGGGAAGGAGGCCCAGCTTTAATGGTGCAGCTTCTCTTAGGGCTTTCCTGCGGATTTCCTCTATTCTGCGACTCTCTCCTTATTTTCTCCATCTGCCTGGCCCTCCTGCCCTCCACGGCCCCACCCCCTTCCGCCCAGCCCCCCCTGCCTGAGAAGGCAGAGGTTCCCGTTGGGTTCCTTTCTGCTGGGTCTCATCTTGGGAGAGCAAGGAGGGACCACTTTTCTTGTTCTCCTTACGGATCATTCTTCCACTCCAGCAGAGATCCTGGAAGCCAGGTATCCCCACTCCTATACCATGGGTCAGGGGGCAGCAGGGTATCCCCACAGTGTGTGCCCTGGGATGTGCATGGGGTCAGCACGGCCGGCCTCACCCCCCAGTTCCCATGATCCCTCCCCCACCTCAGCACAGAGGAGCCAGGGCCAGGGCCATGCTGGGATAGGGGTGAAGCGATGCTTCACCAGCTCTTTCACCCGAGGTTAGGGTCCCCTCCACCCCCGGCCCAGGGCTGAGTGTTCAAGTGAGGTCTGGCCCCATGAAGCACTGGGTCCCAGCAAGCCTCAGAGCTCCCCAGCGGCCGCCATATTGAATCTCCCACGCAGTGGCTGCTTTCAGTGGCACATCCAGAGCAATGTGGATGGGGGTGTGAGGGAGAGATGGAGTGAAACCCAGGCCCAGAGAGACAGAAGGCTGGCTGAGGAACAGAACCTACCTAACCTACCTGCTGAAAACACAATGTGGACTCTAGGAGGAAAGTTCAGACCCATCCAGGCCTTCACGGAGAGGTCTCCAAGCAAGGAGGACAGAGGCCGGGCCACATCCCATCCCTACTGCTTGTGGCCGAGTGACTGAGGGTAGGCTGAGCACAGAACGCTGAAGCTTTATTATTCATGTTCGTTGTAGTCATTAATAGTGGTTGTGATAAAATCATGAGAATGTTCTTTTTTTTTTTCATAGAAAGACAGTCCTTTTCCCTTCTCCATTTCCACACTCAGAGTGTGGGCCTGTGTGCGGCCCCTTTGTAGGCCCAGCGGCCTGGAGTGTGTGAGGACGGGGTGAGGCAGGCATGTTCCAGGCAGCCTGTGCTGTGCGGCACCTGGGCCTGCTATGTGCCTGAGAAGCTCCGCCGCTGGGCCAGCCTGACGGCTCTCCAAGATTTCAGAGCAAAACCGGAAGGGAAAGAGATAGAACCTCACGTTTTATTGTTCAGGTGTATCAATTCCTCCTTCCCGTTCCATCCTTGCCCAGTCCTAGGGGATACAGTTCCCCTTCCGGTTCCCCTATTGCAATGATTTTCAAATTCTTCAGGGTCACAGAGTTCTTTAAAAAAACAACAAGCAAACAAACTTGCTTCAAAACTTGGATGGGTAACTCAGAGAAAGACGGCCCTGTTTGGATTAATGTGAGAGTGCAGTCAGTAAATCTCCCATTCGGCCCTCATTCTCAAAAGCTCACTGGGGCTCCTGCTCCATTGGGGCAAACCCCATGCAGCTCTCAGTGGGTCCCAATGGGGACCCATGCCTGACCTGCCGGCCTCCAAGCCAGGCCTGGGGCCAGCACAGGGCTGCTGAGACTATCTCCCCTTCTCTGCAGCGAGGTGTTCTGTGACCAGCAGAGACCTGGCTAATGCTAAGTACTTTGAAAGGAATTACAAACTGACCAGCTTGCCTAATGGAAAGGACAACTGGCCAAAGCTGGACTTCAGCTGTGATCTATGTAGGCCTGTAGGTTCTGAGCTGTCTTGGCACAGAATCATGTCCCCCTGGGCAAGGCCTGTGCCAGTACAGCATGAGGAGAGGGAAAACATCACTAAAACATCTCCTAATTATTGTCTGCTTTCTTTTCTTCATCTTCCTTGCCATAGCATTAGGGAAGGATTGAGAGAACATTCCAGAAGGCTTTTCTGAAAGCCTCCCTAAAGAGGGAGAAGGGCACGGTTCTTACCCTGCTCTGCGCCCTGAAGTGGTAGCTCTCTTATTGCCACATCCCCAGAATCTCCCTGGCCCACGCTTGCCCTCCAAGGCCGTCAGAGCCTGAGAGCTGCCCACTCCATTGGAGGGGATCCAGGGAGGAGGTGAGGAGGAGCAGGGTGGCCCAGGCCTGGAGGGTGGCCAGGCTCATCTAACCTTGCATTCCCTGAGGCATCTGAGACCCACAGTAGAAATCACCAAGCCCTTGCCTGCGAATGGAAGAGATCAGGTGACACCCTGAGGCCTCCTCCCATTTCAAGGCTCCAGGCTCTCCTGGGCTTGGGAAGTGGCCACCCAGCCCCGCTCTTGTGACCAGGGCAGAGCCTGGGAACCATCAGACCCCTGCCCAGCAGGCTTAGGCTGCAGCGAGAAGCTGTGGGGTGAGGGGGTCCCTGGGATGAGGAGGCCCTTGGGGAGTGGGGGGTCAACAGGGCCAGGGGCTAAATCTGCAAGTGTCTCTGGTCCACACCCTCTCACTCACATCCCCTTGTCTCCTCATTTCTTCCCCCTACTCAGCAAAGGCAGAGAGAAGACCAAGGGAGGCAGAGATGGCGAGCACAAGTAGGTGTCCCAGGCCAGGGTGGAGCCCGTGGGGCCCAAAGGCTCCTCACCACAGGGTGCGGATGTCGGGATGGCCTGTCTCAGAGGGCTTAGGCGTGGGCTGTCCTGGCAGAGCCAGCACCGGGGGATGGCAGGGCGAGGGAGGTCTGTCCATCTGGCCGTGAGGGGTGAGGGTCAGGGAGGGAGGGGGTGGAGTGGGGGTGGGGCAGGCGTCTGGGCCTTCTGGTTTCTGCTCCCTCCTCCCTCCTTTCAACGTCTGGATTCTGCCTCCACTTCCCTGTTCAGCTCCACGCCCACGGGCCAGGCCCTTAGGGCTTTCCTGTCAGGGAAGGTGTGACTGAAGGCAAAGGGGTGGGGGAGGCCCAAGAAGTGGCCACCTCCCACTAAGAATAAAGGCAGGGCTGGGCAGGTGGACATGAAGGCCTGGAGGCCCACAGAGGACAGACTCTGGGCCTGGAGTGGCCCCAGGGGTGGCTGGGGCATGAAGCCCCAGAGCATATGCGTACCCTCTGGCCTTCCTCACAGTCTCCATCCCGCAAAAAACTTCGTGGGGGAGGGAGAGGTCAGGGCCTGTCTGGGAGAAGGGGGGTGGGGACCCCAGATGAGAGAGGCCAGCCGCAGGAGTTGGAAAGGCTCAAGGCCTGGGGCTGATGAGTGGGTCTCAGAGGCCCCCTGAGGCACATGCCATCTCTAGAACTCTCTAGCATTGTGGGGAGTTCACAGAAGCGGTAGTAGTCAGGGCTGACCGGCTGGAGGGGGCGTCTGGTCCAAAGCCCTTTCTTCGAGATGATAAATCTGAGTCCCAGAGAGGGGAAGTGACCTGCCCCGGGACAGGAGCAGAGCTAGGACGGCCACACAGGGAATTTAGCTCCCGACCCAGAGTTCACAAGAGACCTGGGGAGTTTAGAGCACTTGACTGTACTCTAAATTTAATTTAATTCTCCAAACACACCAGTGCAAGCTGAAAAGCCAAGAATGGGGTCTTTATTTTCCAGATAGGGAAACTGAGCTTCAGAGATGTTAAGGGATTTGCCCCACACTGTGGTACCAGGAAGTTAAAAACTAGTTGACAGGAGGGCATCGTGGGGACACCAGGATTGTGCCTATAGGGGTCTGAGGTGGTCAGCACAGGTATGGGCTTGAGGCATCCGCCTGCGTTGAGGTCCCAGGGGACTCATCGTGGATCATTGCTTCAACAAAAGCATATGAGCTCCAACTCCCACAAACAAAAGCACACAGAAGCACAACAAGACAAAGGCACCGCGTGGGGAAAACTCAGGCCCAGAGACCTGAAGGGTTGAGGAGGCTGTCAGGCTCTGAGCAAGGGAAGAAGAGGGAGCTTGGAGAGGGAGCCAGGGAGCTGAATCCAGGGAGGTAGGGGTGGAGGGTGAGAGATGATGGCTGAGCTGGGAGTCCCTCTTAGGGAGCTGTTTCAAGGGCTCAGGCTCAGTTTCCCGCATGGACGCTTAGACACGAGAGGCCTATTCATGAGATGTAAACAACTTGTCTCTTCCCCAGCCTCTGGCTGAGAGTGGCGATGCCCTAGGGCCCTTCTTGATTTCCAGCTCCCCAGTCTGTCCTGGGCCAGACTCCCAGGGATTCACACTGGCCACGGCCGGACTAAGAGGCACCTCACAGTGGCGAGCGACCCGTAGTAAATGCTGGTTCCTTGGCACTACCTGATCCGAGTCTCTTGCCATCCCTAGTCCTCACATGGGATACAGTCATATTTTCATGGGATACAGTCATATTTTCATGTGTGGGGCATTAGGAGGATTGAAAGGGGAGGGAAATGAGATTTTTTAAAAATGTTTACTTATTTTTGAGAGAGAGAGATAGAGAGAGGCAGAGTGAGAGCAGGGGAGGGGCAGAGACGGAGGGAGACAGAATCTGAAGCAGGCTCCAGGCTCCGAGCTGTCAGCACAGAGCCCGATGCGGGGCTCGAACCCACTAACTGTGAAATCATGACCTGAGCCAAAGTCGGACACTTAACCGACGGAGCCACCCAGCAACCCAGAAATGAGATTTCTAAGAAGAGACTAAGCAACTTGAAACTCTGTAGCCAGGTGAAGAAAAGCTATAAAAACAGTTTTAAAACTCTGAAAGGTTACCGTCTGGCAAAGCTGGCTAGTTTCAAGCTCTGCTGAGAAGTAAGTAGAAGCGTGTGCAAGTTGCCGTAGGAAAAACGGAAGAATCCAGCCATGAAAGAACTCATGTCCCCTTGAGTACGTGGGATGTTGAGAGAGGTTGGTCTGGGGACGTGGGAAATCTATTTCCCTGATGCTGTTTGCTTGAGACTTGCAAGGGGTTGGGCCACCGAGGAGAGCTGAGGAGCCAGCTCACTGGGACACAAGGGCCCCCTTAAGTACACAAGGGCCCCCCACGCCTCCTGGTTCCACAAGGGCACGGAGGCAAGCAGGCCAGTTTAGGGACAAGTCCTCGTCTCAAGGGCCAACCTGTCCTGCCCAGATGTGGCAAGATATTTGAAACTAACTGAAATTCAACACACTGTGAAAAAACAACTGTAGAGCCTGCAATTATGAATTAGCTGTTGTTGGGGCATCGGAAATAAAGGAAATACACCCACCAAGGGGCACCAGAACACGCCCCCAAGGTTTGAAAACGTGGCTGTTTAAACAATGCAAAGCACCATAGACCCCTTTTCTCTTAGGCAGGAGTTTCTCCTGATTAGCTGAGGCCTGAGCTAGTGAGCCTGGGTTGTTCTGATTGAAGGCAGTCTCAGATCGTCAGGCATAGCCCCTAAGTCACAGCCTCCAGAAGAATACACAGACCTGAGTTAATGTCACGCCCAGCTCACTAAATTTAGTTCGGCCAATGTTCCCAAGTCATTCTGAATACCAAGCTCCCTCCTAGGACCCCAACCGCGACATCCTTCTAGATCTGAGCCGTGGAACCAGCAATGAAACCATCAGATCCATAAATGAAGACAGAATTTACAAATAAGTGAACTAACCTTAAAATCTTTTCTCTAGAGGGAAAGAGTGGTCTAACTTGTGGGTGCGTATCATTCTGACTGCAGCGAATCCAGCAATGGGGAAGCCCAAGCGGGACCGGAAATCCCCAGAGGGCCCTAAGAGGCCCACCTTCCCTGCCTCCCGCTTCTGCTTCCCTGAAGCCAGGAGTAAGGAGCCGCTTGGTGGCAAAGCATTTTTTCACTGAGTTGATTATTGGCTTGTTTTCTTTGTCTGTTTCTCACCACATTATATTTTTAGTTATTGAAGAACTCAGGCCAGCTGCCGCATTTTATTTAAAAACAAGAACAAACACTCAGGACCTCAGCGTACCAGCAACCTCATCAAAGAATTACACATTTTGGAAATCTAAGTCTTTGATACAAGCCGATAATCTTCGAACATCCCTGACTAAATTAACATTGATTTCAAAACTAACCTTTACCCTTGGCCAAGAGAAGCAGGCATGCCGTTTCTGGGAAGCGGTACAGCACTAGGCAGAAGAGACTGTTTCTATGGTCAATTTCTGATGTGTCATCGACCAGAAAATTCCAAAGGGCAGGGAGAGCTGAGGCCATCATGCTCTAGTGCACACTGTCCAGATGAACTGAAGAACAAAATTCGTATGAATTCTGGACATTACATTCACCCTACATGTTCCACATTTTTCATTAAGGGATAAATCTTCATTTTGAGATACCCCCAGGCACACAGGAGTACCGCCTGTATACCTGTCCACCGGAGATGGATAGTGAGGCAGGGTCTGGGAAGAGGGGCTTCTCCTTTGATTGATTTCAGGGAGAGAATTGTAGGATAGTATAGTTGTTTTTTTTTTTTTAAAGTCTCAATCTCTGCTTCCAAATACGTTTGTTTTAAGAAATAAAGTGACTTTCAAAATCAAGGGCCATAACTGCCCAGGGGAAGCCCCAGGCCCTTTTCCACTTGGGTGGGTCCTCGGGACCAGCGTCAGAAAGCCGCAAGTCATTGACCTGTGTGATGTTTCATTACCAGTCATTAACTTTCACAGCAGCCTCTTCCAAAATGCGTTGATGCTAAGACCATTTGTGAGTGAGCGCCTTCTCTGTAAGCCTGGGCACCGTCTCTGGGGCTCTTCACAGATGGCACCCCCATCTGCACACTGCGTTGGCACATGGCCCATACGTACACCTACAAGTGCAGACCCTGGGAATTTTTCACTGAAGTTCCGAACGGTCAGGATGGGATCGCCACTGACAGAGAAGTGCAATCCCACAGGACTCGGGACGTAGCAGTTCTGGCAGAGGGGGCAGGAGCAGTGTGCTTCAACTCTAGCTCTGAGCCTCAGTCTCTTCTTGGGTTGAATGAAGAGAAGCGTATGTCCCTCCCAGGATCGCTATGAAGATGAAATGAGTAAACATCTGGAAAAGGCTTTGGCCCATAGTAGTTGCTCAAGAAAAAATTATATAATGCCGTGTTGGCATATGTATAGATACCTCCCCTTATTAGAAGGGGAGACACTTTCTTTCCCTTCTTTCCCTTCTCCTCCATTATTATGTTCCAGACAACACGATGCTGGCCGGTATAGACACATCAGTGTTACCTCAGTCTTCCTTGACCCACCTCATGGCTTTTTAGGAAGCCATGAACACACTAGTGTTTCCTAAACTGTGAGCTGCTGCCCATGGAAAGGTTCTTGACTGCTCTTTCACTGGGATACAGACTCACAGCCCTCTATGTCTTGCCCGGAAGTAAAGAGAGCAAAGAGTAAAGAAAGGCCCGGGATTAAGGTGGGGCCAGATTTGGGGGAATAAGATTGGCCCCAACCTTGAGTAGGGCTTGAGGCTTTTAGGCCATCCCTACAAGGACAGAAAGGTTTTGCCCAACCTCACGTTACCCAGAATAATGGGTATCTTGGGATACCCATTACCCATTATCTTGGGATACCCATTACCCAGGGGATCTTGGGAACCAAAGTCAAGCCTCCACGGGGAGATAGACGCATGACCCAAAGGTGGGTGGGCTCTGTTGTAGGTGAGCTCAGAGTTTGAGTCTGCCCTGGCCCCCTCTGAGCCCACATGATGACAGGGCCACACCCAGGAGGAGGGAGAATGGGAAGAGAGAGTCAGGTATCCAGCTCATGCAATATTGATGGGGTAATGGAATACTGCACTTTACCCCCTGCTGATCCTACTCCGGGTCCCTCCTGGCACCAGGGATCACGGGCTCAGCTGCAGGGACATCACTGAAGGGACACTGACGACCCCTGCCCCCTTCCCTCAGCCCCCCTGACTGCGAGGCCCTTCACCTGGGGGCGCAAGGCCACACCAAGCCAGAGAAAGAGGTAGGAACTATGGAGCTTGCCATACGTTCCTGGGGGTTGGTTGAAGTGGGGGGTGAGGGGGGGGATTCCGCAGTGAGCAGGGACAGGCAGAAGGGGTGGAAGCCAGCACCAAAGATAGATGGGAAAGGGCCCATCTCTTCCTTTTCGCTGGGGACCGAACAGAATCTGAGGGTGCGGAGAGATTGGGAAAGACAAGGCAGGAGTTGCACACCAAGGCCATTTGAGAACTGAGCAGCTAGCTTCAACCACATCTCAGACCTCCTCCTTGGCCTCTGCCCCTCTGATCCTGTTCCTGTCTGTCTGTCCTGATGCTTTGTCTCTGGTCATCTGGTTTTCTTCCCGACCAGCTGAGGTGGGGTGCACGGACAAGGAAGACGAGCTCGGAGGCATGGTGGAACTCAGAGCTCTGAGACTGGACTGAGGGAGCTGAGGACAGCCCAGGACCCGGGAGGGCTCCACTCAAAGTCGTTCTTCCCAGCCCAAGATCACCTTCTCTGATCCCTGGGCCCTGACCCGCTCTTCAGTGGTGTGGAGGCATGAGAAAGAAGGAAGCAGTGGGGTCTCCTCTCTGCCCTAATTCCCCCTCGTGGCTCCTGCTTTAGAAAGGTTGGCCCCCACGCTATCTCAGGACTGGTACGTGAGGGGCTGGAGTATGAAGTGCCCTTTCTCTTACGTGTTGTCTCGGGTTTTGCTCTCCTGTGTTTGTGTGTCTTCCTCCCGGCGTCCATCTCCCTCCATCTCATTCTGGCGGCTCGCCTCACAGAGCTGGGAGAAGTGTGTTCTCCGCCATGAAGCTCGGCAAGAACCGGTCCCACAAGGAGGAACCCCAAAGACAAGGTACAGACGCACCCCCAGCCAGGCCAACCCCCGGGCCTTCTCTGCGCACCTTACGGAGACCAAACCCCTCCCCTCCGCGGGCAGCGCCCCAGCAGGCTCGCCTGCGATTGGCCGGTGAGGCCGCTTAGGTGGGCCCTAGCCTCCCATTGGCTGCCGGCACAGCCGGGCCCTGAGGGTGGTCTTCAGGAAGGGGGCGCTCCTGGCACAAAGGGTGGGAAGGGCATCACCACTGGTCTAGAATTTAGCAGTACTCTCTGGTGGGCCTGTGTTTGAAAGGCTCCTCCTGCCCTCTCTGCTCCCCACCCCCCTTCCACCTTTTTTCCTGCACACAGAAGCCTAGAGATTGTTCATTAGAGAAGGGAATAACAAAAAACAAAACAAAACAAAAAAACAAAACAAAAAAACGAAAGTGACTTGGCCAATTCCCTATTTCTGGGGAAAAACCAGCGTCCCAGGACAGCTTACCCAGTGGCAAGACTCACTGCCCTGTCTTTCCCCATGCCTTCTCACAAGGCTGCAGGGAAAGCCCTGGGGGAGAGAGGCAGGGTGGAGCCTGGGAGGCTGAAGTGACCGGTGGCCCTGGTGCCACGGGAGCAGCAGCCTGGGGGGAGGGCAAGACAGCTGTTAGAAAGGAGGCGGGGGGGGGGGGGGGGGGGGGGGGACCGGGAGAAGACGGGAGAGAATTGGATCAGATAAGGAAGCAATGTGGAGCTTTCCCACCCAAGTCTGTTGATCACCTGCCCTCCTTCAGAGCTCCTGGCTTCCCCCCTTAGCATCCCCTGGGTGGCCCACTGGCCCCAGCATCTCTCTCCCTCTTGCCTCCATGCCAATTCTAGCGGTGCCCTTCTCCTTCAGACTGGAGAGGGTATGGTTGCTGGCTGAGGCCCAAACTTACCATTCTTCCGTGGTTGCTCAGTACGGTCAATTCTTCATCTCATTGGATATTACACCTCAGCTCAGCGTTAGGGTCTGAATTCCATCAGCTATTTTACATGGATGAGTTACTTCTTAAGCTTCAGTTTCCCAATCTGTGATGTGAGAATAGTGCCTATCTTGACAGGACATGGATATGAGGACAGGAGATACGTGCACGAAGTGCCTGACATTGTGCCTGGCATAGAGTAGCCTCTTGATAAACAGTAGCCATCGTTTGAAAGGTACATAAGTATGAATTTTTTATTGCCCCTCCCCTTCTTCCACAAAGGGTATTCAGTGCTTATGTAAGAAATACACACAAGAGTTACATTCAATCAAAATACAAAAGCAAGACTGGGGGTACCTGGCTGGCTCAATTAGGAGAGCATACATACGGCCCTTGATCTCAGGGTCGTGAGTTTGAGCCTTAGGTTGGGTGTACAGATGGCTGAAATAAATAAACTTTAAAAAAAAAAATATTTAAAAAAATAAAAAAAAAATTTTTAAAAAGCGAAACTAGATATAATATCAATTAAAATCAAAGATCAAGATCAGGTGGGAAACACTGCGGATAAACAGGCCATACATTCTAAGCAGATACTGCCAAGGAAGCCCGGAAATTGACTGTTAGCTTCCTGGATAGCAAAGCGCAATGGGAAAGACAGTCACTTGTTCCACCATCCAGCCCACCTAATGGCCTTTCTTCTGCAGATGAACCGGCCGTGCTGGAGATGGAAGACCTTGACCGCTTGGCCGTTCGGCTGGGGGATGGGCTGGACCCTGACTCTGTGTCTCTGGCCTCTGTCACAGCTCTCACCACCAATGTCTCCAACAAACGGTGAGCACACGGGAGTCCCGCAGCCCAAACCGCCTCCACCTGTTCAGGCAGGACCCAGCTTGCCGCGTGTGGAATTCGGATGGGGAAGAACCAGGGTCCCTGGGTGGCTTCTTCCTAACCCTGCCCCTTTCTTCTTTTCCCGGATGTCTCTCACTCTGCTGTTCCTACAAAGGCAGGAGGCTGCTCCCAAGTCATTGCACACCCGCGGGCCAAGGGGGATCACAGAGCTGCCCCGCACACATCTGAACCTGTTGACCTACTGTCTATCTCTCCGTCACTGTGCCGTTAATCCTCTCTGTTGGGGCCTCTGAAAACAATTAATCCCCATTCTTTTGGAAAGTCTTGGAGTACATGAATACCATGATTCTGTCCTCTGCCCTTCGCCAAGGTCCAACCAGTGCCAGTGCCCTCCTCCTCCCCTGCAAGCAATCCCCTTACACCGGGCCTGACGGTACCTTCTCCTCCTCAGATCCAAGCCAGACATTAAGATGGTGCCAGGTGCTGGGCGGCCCGTGGATTACCAGGTAGGCGGGGCAACTAGAGGCATCGCTCTGAGACTCCACTCCAGTGGGTGGTTCTGGCCAGGCGTGCATTATAGACTCTGGATGCATGGATCTGAGGGTCACAGAGAACCACAAGCTCAGTGTAAGTTCCCAAACGAAGCTCGTTTCCGGGAGGCACTCGGAACTAAAGAGTTACAAACCTAAAGAGCTTGAGAATTCTGCTTATGCAGAGGACTTTGTGTCCAGCACTGGACTTCATCAAGTTGGAGGGACCTGGAAAAACCCTGAAAAGACCAAGGGGCACCACTATCTATCATATACGTCTCTGAAGAAAGATTTTTTGATGTGCTTTTTAAAATTGTTGTTTCCATTATTTGTAATGCCAGAAGTAATGTAATGTCAATCCTGGTTATCCATAGATGGTGAGAATGTGGGTGGGGTTTTTTTTTTTTTTCTTTTTCTTCTCTGGTCTCTGAAATTAACACTTAATGTTTCTGTTTGTATGTTTCTAAAACTCGAGACAAAATGACTGAGATAGGGAGAAATTTGAAGCTGTAGGATTGTTAATGTGGCCACAGTGCAGGCAGGATGTGTCATGAGCAGGGCTGAGCTGTTGAGAGAAGGCCACACAGGGCGTCTGAACCCCAGTACAACCCTCCAGGCCTGGGGCCTGATCATGGGCTTTGCAGGGCCACACCCCCAATTTTGTTTCTTCTTGCAGAGTTGATCAGAGCCTGAGATACTCAGTTACACTAACACGATCCACGATGGACTAACGTACAAGCCAGAAGCACCTCGTACTTATTTATAAACTGGAAACCGGAAGGGCCCATGGACGACCCATTGCTCTAGACCCTTCACTTGGGGTCTAACAAGACCCAATTATGGGTCAGAGGCCTGGGCATTCCTAGGACTGAGTGAGTGTGCTCACTGGTCAGAGGAAACAGCCTTTAGGGGACCCCGCCTGGCTACCACTGTAGCGCCTGCCCAAAGTGTCAGAACCCGGGCCCAGAATCAGAGTGAGCCTCCTCTCCCAGGTTAGAGCTTTATCTCTGAATGCTCATCTCCCCGACCCTATGCACACCACCCCTTCTTGAAGGCGACAGCCCCGCGGCCACCTCGTTCAGGTGATGATATAAAGGACGAGGAGGTATCTGTCTTTGTATCAGGTGCAACTGGTCATGTTTTCTCAAGGACACACCTTGTCTCCCTTAATCCTCGCTTCAGTTTGTTTTCAACCAGTTGGTGGCCATCTTTCCAGGTGCTTGAAAATTAGCCCCAAGCAGTGTCAAGTGACCCTGGCCCTGGCCCTGTGGTTTAGACAGCCTCAAGCCACTGGGCTCCTTGGAGGTTTGGGAAATGCTGCCCCCTCACCTCTCCGCCAAAACCCAAACACAGAATATCGTAAGACGTTTGAAGGCTTTTCTAGGGGGCTGGGCCCAGGGCTCTGCTCCTCTGTTTTCTGAGAACAGGAAAATTCCAAAGGACAAAGATCTGTTTGTCTTTGTATTTCCAGATACTGTTTCCTTTACAGTGTCACCGGCCTGCCACGTAAAGGCACATAGAAAATGGTTAATATAATTGTTATTTTCTAGAAGGCTTACAGGTACTATGCTAGGAACTGTGTGTGTGTGTCTGTGTGTGTGTGTTTTCCATTTAAGTTAATATAATTCTTACAACCTCCTAAATATAAGTATTACTACATTTCATAGGTGAGAAACTGAGGCACAAGGAGAGTAAGGAGCTTACCCTAGGTCGCACAGTTATTCAAAGGTCAACTCAGGGTTCAAGTGCAAGGGTGTCCAACTGAAGCAGTCCGAGTGACTAATTTCTTTCTAATTGAGCCTCTTGGACAGTCACCCCCTCTGGTTCCCCCCCCCCCCCATTCATCTTTGGCTCACTACCTACTGCTTGTTTTCAAAGCTCTTTCAAACTGCTTCCTGACAGAGACCTTTATTAAGTGGACCCCACTTTCCCCCGCTAAAGACTTTGCAAACATCCTGAATTGAACAGAACAGTTGTCATATTTAACCGAGTAACACAGTATTTTCTGACAGGCTCGTTCACATCTCAACAATAAGTATCGACACACTTGGACAGAGCACTCTGAGGGTACGAGCGTGGATTTATTCTTACTTCCAATAAATACAATGTAGAAAGCAAGAAAACCTACCAAAGGAATGTCACTCTCTGGAGAACTTGGCTTTGCCCAGTTAGAAAGACCTGAGAAAGCGCACCCAGCTGGTGGGAGGAGAGGGACTTAGATGAACTCAGATCTGGGAAGGACCCCGAGGACTGGGAACAGGCAAAAGGCCATGGCATACCCATCCCCTTTGTTTCTTCTGGTTAGAATGTATGTAATGTGCAAGCCCTTTCCCGATTATTGGCATCTCCGAGGCGAGAAGCCACATTCTCATCCCAGCGAATATGCAGTTTCCCCCACCAGAGTGAGCAAATCTGAGCACTTAGCAGACATGTTCTCGGTGGGTCATGGGGTCCTGAGTGTGTTCCCTGCCCTCTCTTCTGGGCGCCAAGACCTAATACATTCTCACCTCTGTATCATCTCCCTGCCGCTGACCCTCAACCCCAGCCTCAACTGCAATATCGCACCCACTTCCTGTCTGATCTCCCCACCCTCATAATGCCTCCTCCACTCCAACCTCTATGCCACCACTGGACTGATCTTCTCAAAATGCATATCTGGTCATGTCCCATCTCAGCCATCTGGAGATGAGAAAAGGCAAAGGGTGTTTCAGAAGGGCGGCTCTCACGGGCCTGCCACCTGCTATCTCCAGCTCCCCCCCGATGTTCTTGCGGCACAATCGGATCCCTTGGAAGCAGGTCACAGAGCACCATGACTCTTGGGTTCTTCCAGGACAGAGGTATAGGTTTACACTCAGCACTGTTCCTTGTGACAGCCTCATGAAGCCACCTGGGGATTAGGCCCCTTATCTTGGAAGGAGAGGGCTGAATAGGCAATTACCAAGAGTCTCCCCGATCAGCTGATCAGTCAGGCCCTTCATGGGTCTATTTGCCTTCTCCTCTTCTACCCTGGAAAAATCAAGTCCTCTGCTGATGATTGGAGAATGGAAGGAAAGGATGGCCAATCCCCTCCCTCAAAATTTGTTTTATTTGTTTTATTTATTTTTAATTAATTAATTTTTAACTTACATCCAAGTTAGTTAGCATCTAGTGCAGCAATGATTTCAGGAGTAGGTTCCTTGATGCCCCTGACCCATTTAGCCCATCCCCCCTCCCACCACCCCTCCCGTAACCCTCAGTTTGTTCTCCATATTTATGAGCCTCTTTTGTTTTGTTCCCCTCCTTGTTTTTATATTATTTTTGTGTCCCTTCCCTTATGGTCATCTGTTTTGTCTCTTAAAGTCCTCGTATGAGTGAAGTCGTATGACATTTGTCTTTCTCTGACTGACTAATTCAAAATTTGTTTTAAATTTCAAGTCCAAGTGACATATGCCCCTCCCCCCCCATAGAGCCCCAGGTGGGGGATGGGGATGCAGCAGGAATAACACTCCCCTCCCCCACCAACGCCACACAGTAACCTCAATGGTTTCAGGGTTCCCTGCAGGGCCACCCCTCAGCTACAGAAGAGCACCTTCTGGAGCCCTTCTCTTCCCACGCCCCCACCCTTTGCTCCTTTCAACCCTCTGCCCTCCTCCCCTCCCCACCCTTTCCCTCCTGGGTGTCAGAGCTCCAACCAGGGTTGCTCACCATTGTTGGCTTTGCTCAGTAGAAGAAGGTGGAAACTTTGGGTCCTGAGAAGGAAGAGAAGGCAAAAACGCTGGCATCACGCCTGGGCCTCTGGATAAAAACCATAAAAACTAACCAACTGCTCACATTGGGAAGGTTAATCTCTTGATGGCATATCTTACTGCCTTATTATGCCAAAACTGTGTCTGTCTACTTTCCAGTCTTGAGTTACAGAAAGTGTTTTTATTTTTTAATGGAGGGGGTTAATTGTGGGAAAATCTAATGAGATTTTTTTTAAGCCTTTGGCATACAAACTTTCATAGAGGTTAAAACCCTATAAACTACTGTGCAAGAATATTCCAGACGGACTTGTAGTGCCTGCCTACTCTCTTCACAGGCAACTTCCCAGAGCTAAGTTGATTAGCTATATTTCCTTTTTAGCTCCCTGAAGAAATGGTAATTATTAAACTTCTCCAGAGCTCTGGAGTCTGAGCTTCATTGCCTTTGGCACTTCAAGTTCCAAATAGAAATGCTTACTTTCGTAGTTCAAGTGTTGCTTCAATTAGTAAATATTCAGTCTCTAGTTCTGTATACTTTCTTGGCAATGTTCTCATTGGCACTGAAGTTTTTATTTTTCTTAACATCGTTAGTTTTGATGTATGGATTCTTCTTGGCCCTTGGAATATTTATAAGACTTTGATGGATACAGTGGATGATCATTTTCATGGTTACAGTTTTTTTATGAAATGGGAACATGATTTTCTTGACTAAAATCGTATTTAGAAGTTGCATCGAAGCACAACGATTGAAATACCAAATCTCCAAGATGAGAAGTATAAAAAGTAAGGCCCACAGTTTCACTGGAGGAGTGAGCTGAGGTAAATGCTAACACTAGCTTAGCACAGGCTGTTTTGTTGAAACGCAAGTTCGAGAGAGTCAAACAGAACGATTGTAAGCATCTACAGGACCCTACCTATTTGGGAGACTTTGAGAAGCCATTTATAACAATAGCTCATATTTTCTAGAGCTTGTTTATGAGGCTCTGTGACACACATTATCTCAATTAACCTTCGCCCAACTTTGTGGATGGATGGTGTTTCCACTTAGAGCTCACTCCGTGAGTCTGCACAGGTGCCTCCTCTCACCCTTGGTCATGTATAAGGTCTGGGGCTGAATGCCAGCCCAGCCAACCCAAACCTGTGTCTCTTTCTATTTTGTCATGGCCACCCCAATGGGGACTGACACCTCCAAATCCAAAGCAAGAACTGATAGCTTAAAATGAAGGTTCACGGGGCACCTAGGTGACTCAGTCGGTGAAGCGTCTGACTCCTGACTTTAGTTCGGGTCATGATCTCACAATTCGTGAGATCAAGCCCCACATCAGGCTCTGCACAAACAGTGCAGAACATGAACACTTGTTGAATGAATGAACAACTTAAAAAGGGCTTCCCAGCATAGACATAAGATTCCAGGGAGCTGGACGCCCCCTGAAAAGACACAGAACCCACAAAACACACAACATCAAGCCAGCAAAGGTGGCTCAGGTTCCCAAAGAGATTAAACAAAAGGGGGAAACCAAGAATGTGGAAAGCGGGTGTGGGGGGGGAATTCCAGAAACACGAAGCACTCTCAGAGGCCTGCAATCTTAAAATGAGAGATGCTGGGGCAGGAAATTAAAGGACATCAATGAAGACATAGAAAGCTTAATCCCTGAGCGCATGAAACCCAGGGAGTGGTTTGCAGCTCTCTAGGCGGTGGAGCCCTGGAGGCTGGGGGAACACTTGAAATCCCTGCGAGCTTTGAAAATACTGATGCCTGGTCCCACTGCCCAAGGTTGGATTGGGCTGGCCTGGAGTTTGGCAGGGACACCAGAGACCCTGGTTTTTAACCAGCGCCTTCCTCCTCCCCGCTGGTAATTACAACACACACTTCCAGCCTATCCAGCCCACGCCCTTCCTTATAAATGAAGACACTGAGGCTTAGTGGGGAAAAGAGCCCGGGATCCACAGCAGATTAGAGACAGTGCTCGGGCTGGAACCCAAGTCCGTTGTTGGCTCCCTGCTCCTGGGCCCCGACTCCAGGAGGACGAGCGGCAAGGCTCACGCGGCTTACCTCTGGCCTCCCCCTCTCCCGCCCGAAGGTCAGCATCACTGTGATTGAGGCTCGGCAGCTCGTGGGCTTGAACATGGACCCCGTGGTGTGCGTGGAGGTGGGCGACGACAAGAAGTACACATCCATGAAGGAGTCCACTAACTGCCCCTACTATAATGAGGTCAGTGCCCCGTGGCCCTGGGTGGGGGGATGAGACTTCCCTAAATGTAGCAGGAGGCTGGGCTCCAGCCACCGCCCCCAACCCAGGCCCATTAGAAGCAGCTGGGAGTCAAGGGGCACGAAGGGCTACCAGCAAGGGGGTGGCCCGTGCTGTTACAACCCATTAAGCCCATTTTACACGAGGGGACATTGAAGGTCCTGAAGAAAGTCCTTGCCCAGATGCTAAGGGCCAGAGTCACCCTGTCTGCCGGGCTGCCTCCATGGTGCCTGAACCTCTGTGGGGATCCTTCCAGAGCACTGGCCTTGACTCTTAGGGCATGAGAGAGAAAAAGCCCACAGGCCGGCACGGCTGGGACACCAGTGCTCAGGAAATGCCCAGCCCCCAGCCCCACGTAGCGACCTTCCCAGGAGTCAGGAAATTCCGCCTCCACATCTCTGATCTTACATCAGGGCACATCCCTCACTGGAAAAGCCTCTAATGGATACGGAGACAGGTGCCCCTGGCCTTCCATGGTTATATGATGTGGCAAAGCCACGTTTGGCTGACTCAGGGACTCACCTTGCACCCGCCCCACACACCTCGTGTTTCGTCCAGCTTGCTTCCTCCGTCCCAAGAAAACAGAGCTGCTCGCCCCACTCTGTGTGTCCCCAGCAAACTCCTACTCCCTCCAGAGCCCAGGCCAAGTGTCCTTGCCGCGGAGTGGTCCTCCTTGCACTCTCTGGGTCAGAAGTCAATGCACTTCTTTTTCTGTGGCAATAATGTCTCTGAATTGCAGTTGGTCCTTCGTGTCTCTGTCCCTGGTGGACTGGAGGCTCCCGGTCTCCTGTATCACTGTGGCCCAGCCCAGAGCCTGGCATGTCCCTGGAAGCGTTGGGTAACACTTTGCAGATGGTTACTCCCTCCCCGCCCCCCCCCCCCCCCCCGAGGAGAGAACCAAACATTGCAGAGTATGTGCTGCGCTTCAAGCCCATGCCTGGCAACGCAGGGGCCGCAAAGATGACAGTTTTTGCCTGAACAGGCCACCGCCTACTTCTAGCCTAGAAACGGTTTCCCAAACTCCATGTTTATATGCACCAAGACTATTCCTTCCGCTCACGTGAATCTTAAATTTGTTCTTGATCATGTTTGTTCTTTTTCACAAACCCAGGTAGCTCTGATTTAATTTCTGTTTCCTCTAAACCAGCGTTTCTCAAACCCATCACTGAGGACATTTGGGGCCAGTTTTTGGTATAAGGGGCTGGACTGTGAATGGTGGGATGTCGAGCGGCATCCCTGGCTCCTACCCACTCGATGCCAGTGGCAACCCCCACCGGTCTCCAGGCCTTGCCAAATGTCCCGCCCCATCGCCCCCGTTGAGAACCACCACTGCAAATGATCTTCCCGTGATTCCTCCTGGTCCCAAAGTGGGGCTTTCTTTTCTTTTGCTTCTTGTCCTATGCCATATTCCTCTTCATTGAAAAATATCCCTGGTCCCAGAGGTGTACTACTTCTGGCTAATTCTCCGAGTTGGCAGGAAGCTTCCTTTGACTCCACTGAACGCAAGGGAGGGACATGAGAACAATCAGCATGACTTAGCAGACTTCTAGGTGGTTAGACAAGGGAAATATCCTCGGGAAACACAAGGAATATGACCACAAGACCACTCAGAGAGTGCAAAATTCTGGTTCTAGCTTGGCTAGCTCGCTCTGCTAGGGCTGACACAGCTCTGAGACAGCTGGCCTAGCCTTTGCCTCCTGCCCAGCTCGAGACCTGTCTTCATGTGGAGGGAGGCTCACGGCCATTGCCCTCCTAGAACAGCCTGACTGTTCAAGACCAGGCCAAGACCGCTTCTCCGTGGGCACATCTGGTCCAAGTCACTGGCATCTTCCTTCTGCCTAAACCACTCTCCCCTCTGCCCTAGATCCTTCTCTTTCTTCTTCCCATAGAATCTAGCATTACCCAGTCCACTCAGCGCCCCCAACTCTGCCTTCACTTTTCCCTCAGCTCCTCCTTTGCCTATAAGGCGTTCTACTCTTGAATATTCTCTCCGAGTACAACTAGGGGAAACCCCACTGCTCAGGGACAGGAACTAGAAGTCTGTCTGTCTATCCACCCACCCACCCCTCCATCTAGCCATGTCTTTCCCAATCCCACGTACTTCCTGGTGACCACCCCTTTCTGTCCTCACACTCACAGTCCAACTATGTGGGCTGTCCCCACTGCCTCTCTTCCCAGTCATGCCTCGATCTCTGCCCCCTGGCTTCATTGAAACTGTCCTCTGGGTCACCAAAGACCATGCGGTCCCCTAAGCATAAGTCCACGTGCCTCTCTCTTGACTGCCCAGCCCTTTCCATCCTCTCCACGACCCACCCCCCCTCCCCCGCCCTGGGGGCCTCTCTGTTCCTTTCCCCTTCTCTCCAGCCCTTCCCCCACTGCCTTTCCTGACATGCTCCCTGTGCCCTCTGCTTCTTCTTGGAGCCCTGCCCTGGACCGGTCCCTTCCCGTTCTCTCCTTGGGTACCGCCCCCAGCCCCAAGGCGTCAGTTGTCACCTGCATGTCTAGATCTCCACCCACCTCTCCAGAGCTTCAGTGCCCCCGGGCAGTGCCACCCGGACATGTTGCGTCACACACAGCAGTTGGCGTGTACGGGGCACTGACCGCGTGCACTCATGGGTTGAACACTTAACAAGGGTCAGCTCGTTCAGACTTCATGACCAGGCCTCCAAACCCCGCCCCCTCTTTGATGGTGCCCCTGGGGCAGTTCAACACGGCAGCCCCGAGCACTATCCCAGGGTGGTAAACTGAGACCCAGGGAGGAAGCGATTGGCCCAACAGTAAAAACTCGGTCGATCTGGTTCTAAAGGCAGCACTCTTACCCACAGTGCTCTAGTGTGAGTCCCCAGAAGCCAGGAACGGACTCTCCTTAGACATTGACCCGAAGCCTGTTGGCAACGTTTCTTCCTTGTCTCTGCCCACACATTCACCAAAGCAGTGGTCCCTCTGTGCGCTGCCCCCCCACTCTCGTTCCTGGCACCTGCACACCAAGGCCAGGAGAAATGGGGCAGGGGCTGAGTGGCAGCTCCCAGCTCAGGGAGGCAGTTCACACCCACCACATTTTACATTTACAGCAAATTGGGTGCCTTCACAGCCTTATTTTACATTTCAACGCCGCTGAAATCAGGACAGACCTTCTAGGCAGTAGAGCATCGTGGCTTAAGGGCACTGTGTTGCCTGTATTAACTGCACGGTATCTTGTGGTATCTTACCGAGGCTCTGAGCTGGGTGTCGTTACTCCCATTTCACAGCTCAGGAAACAGATTCAGACAGGGTGCTGCCCAAAGCCACACAGCTCTCACCTGCCGCGGGGTCAGGGGGGACCAGTGGCGACCACCGCTGCTCGCCTGAACTTCGGGGCTCAGGGGAAATGGCCAGAGTACGAACGGGCACTGCTAGGAGGGAGGGACTCATCACTGCCCTAGGCCGTTAGCCGCTGTCCGCTGGGTGAGAGCAGCTCTGGGTCCTTCCCCCTCCAGTACTTCGTCTTCGACTTCCACGTCTCTCCGGACGTCATGTTCGACAAGATCATCAAGATCTCGGTGAGTGGGGAGCCACTAGCTCGAACTGCACCTTCGTGTGCCCTCCAAAAGGGCACCCCTCCGGGCGGACCAACCGTTAAAAGGCAGCCCCGTGCCCAGACACACAGCCGGGCTGATGTGGGCCCCTGTCACCTGTTTAGCCAGGTGCCTCTGTATAGGGTCTGACCTAGTGACCCGTACCTGGCAGTCAGCAAAAATGAGGGCAGGAGAGATTGATGCTGAGCCTCAGCGAGCCGTCCCTGCCCTGCCAAATGCCCTCCCGCTTCACCGAAAGGCTCCATGGCCCAGAAAGACAGGTGGTGCCACCATCAGACCACCTCACCCCTACCCCGCGGAAAGCCTCAGCCCTGCCCCACCTTACTGGGGGCTGGTGGTTCTGCCCGGAAGGTGATTCACTCCAAGAACCTGCTGCGAAGCGGTACCCTGGTGGGGTCCTTCAAGATGGATGTGGGAACTGTGTACTCCCAGCCTGGTGAGTATCTGTGCCCACAGCTCAGCAAGTGTGGCACACGCCTTCCTTCCCTCCCTGGTGATCCCTGGGCCAAGCCTGGCCAGGACCATAAAGTCAGTGTGAGGCTACTGGGGGGCGTGGCACGATGGGGTGCTGCACACGGCCGCCGTGACTACCTGTGTTCAGGCTGCTGGATTCACAGGAGCCCCGCAGGGTAAGGGCATCGCCCCCTTTTTTTTGACCTGAGGGGCCCGGGGCTCAGAGAAGCGCTGGGGCTTCCCCCCAGTCACCCAGTCGGTCTGGGGCGAAATCAGGCTGTGTGACTGCAGACACCCACGGAGCCACACTGTCCTCTCCACAAATGCAGTGTGGCGGCTTCTGAGGGATGCGGGGCCCGCCGACCATCCATCGAGGGACCCGGGCCTCCCGAGAACAGCCATGAGGGGCTGTGGTGACTAGTAGCATTGTGGGTCCCCGTGGGCCGACACTGGATGCGGTTGGTGAGGGAACCCTGAGGGGTGGCCCAGACGACTCGTGAGGCATGGGCCGGGCAGGGGAGGTGCCCTCAGCCTGCCAGATGATGATGACTGAGCACACGGCCAGCTCGGGAACCACGGGCATCCAAGCTGGCACCGGGCCCCAGCCCGTGTCCCTGAAGTGAACCCACCACTCAGGAGGCAATAATGACTCCATTGGGCCCTTGGACAGGGACGATACAATGTCACCCAGAGTGTCATATTTGACCCTCACGAAACAGGGAGGTAGGCATCAGCGTTCCTTCCCATTTTACAGATGACACAAGGTGCCACTAAACTATTAAGTTAAATAAATTGGCGATTTCTTCCAGTTCGACCTCGTAGACATTCGGCTGGTGCACGCTCTGTGACTTAGACTAGGGAATCGGAGCCCAGACCCAAGTTGATACACACAAACATCACAAAATCATAGAACACTCAACCTGCAAGAGACCTTAAAACATCTAGTCCAGCTTTTCTATGAAGATGAAGAAACTGAGGCCCAGGGTACTGAAGAGACTTGCCCGGAGCCTCCTGGGAGTAGAACCTGGTCTCCCGGCTGCCAGGCCAGCCTTTTCCACTGCCACACACACGCCGTGGTCCTCAGCAGAGGGTGGCCCCGGTGACCATTAGCGCTGTAGGGAGCAGGGAAGAGAGCCAGTCTCGATCTGGTGCCTCCCAGGGAAGCAGTCCCCGCTGTGGGCCGTGGGCTGGCGTGACACTGGCGTCCTTGAGGAGGCATCCCACCGCCGTACCGGCAGCAGGGGTTTGGAGAGTCAGTGAAGAGCCTGACGTGGGCCCCTGGGCTTCCCGGCGGTAGAGTCCTGGTGAGGAAACCACCGCCACTCAGGGAGCACCAGCTAAGTGCCAGGCACCCGGCTATTGCACACCGTCCCAGCGGGCCTACCCCCCACGGCCCCGTGTAGACATCATCACTGCGTTTCACCGGCAGGAAAACAGGCTCAGCAAGCTTACATAGTGGGTCCAGGGAAAGGAAAAGAATTCGAACCAGGCCCAGGGGGGCCCAAAGTCCAGGCTCTCCGCTAGGGTAACCCACCGCCAGATTTGCTGCTTCTCCTGAATCTGTTCCTGAGCCTGGTACCCTTCAGAGGAGCCTGAAGTGACATGGCCCCTTCAGCTGGGGCACTGATGTCTGCACTCTGACGGCCTCTGTTTTGGCCTGACCTCCCCGATGAGTCCCTGGTTGCTGACCCAGCCACGGAGTCGTTGGAAGCACAATGCCAGGGGCACGGGACTCCTGGGTGCTGCTGGGAGTCAGTGGTAGCAGGATCTTATGGAGCTGGTAGGCTTTCCCGGGGACCGGGGCCTGTTTTCACCCTGGCAGGACCACATTTGCGCCATCAGATGCAGCCTCGGGACACTGCTCAGTCACCACAGCTCCCTGCTGGAGATGAGGAAGGGTCATACGAGGCCCCGCCCATCCTCTGGTACCTTGTAGAGGAGGCCTGGAGTGCTTGCAACCTCCCAGCCCAACAAGCCTTCCCTGGCGGGTGTCAGAGAAGTTCGAATGGGGGAAGGGTAGGAAGGAGCCATTCCAAGCTCAAAGAACCGCAGCTATAAAGGCAGAGGGGTATGAAGAGCGCTTCGAATTGTTCAGAGAGGAGAAAGCAGCCGGACCCCGCAGGAGCACAGGGGCAGGGCGGGATGAGTGGGGTGAGCCGGGCAGGGCTGAATCGGGAGGC
The DNA here is from genome assembly GCF_018350215.1 of Panthera leo. Taxonomy (NCBI): domain Eukaryota; kingdom Metazoa; phylum Chordata; class Mammalia; order Carnivora; family Felidae; genus Panthera; species Panthera leo. Next base: position 118,836,236 of record NC_056681.1, read on the forward strand.
CCCACAGACCACGCCAAGGTCCGTGGTCTAGATACCCCAAGCACTGGCGAGCCCCAGATGGTTCGAAAGGAGGAGTGAGGGAGGGGAAGCCTCTCTGAAGGTTCTGTCCGGCAGCTGTGTGCAGGTTGTCCGCAGGGGTGGGCTAGGAGGGCTGCAGGCCAAGAAACCAGTCTGGAGGGTCTTCTCTTCAAAGACACCACACTCAGGGATGCGGGACCTTGTCCCAGCTGCTCGCCCCTCTGGGAGCCTCTGTCTCCTCCTGGCCATGCTGGGGACCGGGGGCCTAAAGACGCTCGGCCCCACCGCTCTGCAGCTGTCCCAGGGCGGCAGGTGCAGTCCCCACCCCTCGCCACTGCAGAGCACCAGTTCCACCACAAGTGGGCCATCCTGTCGGACCCCGACGACATCTCCGCCGGGCTGAAGGGCTACGTGAAGTGTGACGTGGCCGTGGTGGGCAAGGGGGACAACATCAAGACGCCCCACAAGGCCAATGAGACAGACGAGGATGACATTGAAGGGTGAGGCTCCCATCCCGCCACAGCCCCTGGACACCTGACCTAATCCTTCCTTTCCCCAGCAGGAGACCCTGGGGAGGACTTGGCCTTCAGACCCCACCCCTCTCTTCCCTCACCCCTGTCCTCGCCCACCCCCAGACAGCCCAGCTCCTCCAAGAAAGACCGAGGGCAGGGCTGGTCTCGGCGTCCGCAGACTCTCCTCCCAGGAGAGGAAGGACTGAGGCGGTGGGGTGTGGGGGAGGGGGGCCGGGGGGGCAGGAGTTCACGGAGATTGTTCCGGGCCCCAAAGGTCTGCCGACGCCAGGGCAGGACCGGGGTGCCCAGGCCGGGCCACCACAGCCTTAGCTGTATATACTGGCAGGAACTTGCTGCTCCCCGAGGGGGTGCCCCCCGAACGCCAGTGGGCCCGGTTCTACGTGAAGATTTACCGAGCAGAAGGGCTGCCCCGTATGAACACCAGCCTCATGGCCAATGTGAAGAAGGCGTTCATCGGGGAGAACAAGGACCTGGTTGACCCCTACGTGCAAGTCTTCTTTGCTGGCCAGAAGGTACTGGGGTGCAGGATACAGGAAGCTGGGTTTGGGGTGAGAAGCGTTAGAGGTACGGGATGATTGGGGGAGGGGGGCTGGAGGAGGATGTGAGCAAAATCAGAAGCCGGGTGATGCCTTCGATCCCCTGGTGCATTGGAAGAGAGTGAGAGGTGAGGGGAGCTCCAGCTGAGAGGGGCTGGGGCCAAGGCCAGGTTGGGGGTCCTCCCTGCTTCTGTGTTCTAGACACCAAGAGCTAAGGCAGGAGCATTGAAAGGGAGGAGAGCCTGAGAGGCTGGAATGGGGGAGAGCGCCTGCCGGATATAAGTACACACACACATATACACATGCCACACATACACATACACACATGCATACACATGCATATACACATACCACATATACATACACACATCCCCCACATGCATACACGTATACCCCCCACATGAATATACACATACACATACATACATGTGTGCACACACAGCACATATACACATATACATGCATACATACAAACACCATCCATATACACATATACACATACACACACCTCAGATGTACACATGCATACATACATACCACATGCCCCGTATACCTACATATACATACACGTATGCATACATACACACATCCCACACACACATGCATGCACACGCATATACACATACCACATATACATACACATATCCCACACATACACATACACACATGCACACATGCCTATATATACCACATACACACACACACATGCGTGCACATACATGTAGACATACCATATATACATACACAATCCCACATACACACATGCATACATACATGTACACATACCACACATGGATACACACGTGCCACACATACACATGCATACATGTGTATATGCACACCCCCCCACACATACACACATACACACATGCACACATGCATATATACATACCATGCACACATACATAATCCCACATACACATACACACAAATACACACATCACACGTACACACATATACACATATCACATACACACACCTCACATGTACACATGCATACACAGACCACACCTACACACATGAATACACACATACACATACACCTGTGCACATACACATTGCACATATACAGACACCATGCATACACACATACACACATATGCACACATATACACATATGATATACACATACACACACCCCAGATGTACACATGCATACACACATACCACATGCATATATACATAGCCCATATACATACATACAATACACATGGGCATGCATACACACGACGCATACACATGCATACCCACGCATATACACGTACCACATACACATACACACATGCCACACATACACATACACACAAATATGTGCACATCACACATATACACATGCATACACATACTCCACACATACATACATCCTACACGTACACATATGCATGCATACATAATGCACATACACATATGCATCCACACAGTCCACACATACACACATGCATACACACACATATATACATATCACACACACACACACCCCACATGTACACATGTATACATACCCCCCCACATGAATGCACACATACATACATGTGTGCACATACACACACCATTATATAATATACATGCACATATACAGACACCACAATACACACATGCATATACATACCACATACACATACATACACCCCACATGTACACATGCATACACACCACACGTACACACAGGCATACACACATACCCCACATACATACATACACATATACATATGCATACATACACAAACATGTACCCACACACCCCCACACATGCATATACACATATACATGTGCACACATATGCACACCACATAGACACATACACTTGCACACACACACACACCACACATACATATACATATATGCATGCATGTGATATACACACACCACACATATGGGTACATGCACGCACACACACACACACAAACCCTAACCTTCGCTCCCTCCCACCAGGGCAAGACATCAGTACAGAAAAGCAGCTACGAGCCACTGTGGAATGAGCAGGTCATCTTTACGGACCTGTTCCCCCCACTCTGCAAGCGCATGAAGGTGCAGATCCGAGATTCCGACAAGGTCAACGACGTGGCCATCGGCACCCACTTCATTGACCTGCGCAAGATTTCTAATGATGGAGACAAAGGTCAGCAGCAGGAGACTGGGTTAGAGGGGAGGGGACTGAACAGAAGGAGGGACTAAGACCTCCCCCCTCACACCTCCACACCTCCGCCATCTCACACCTCAGCCTGAAGGGCCTGGGCATTGTGAGGGCTTGGTCAGCAACCCCTGCCTCAAAGGAAAGTCATGGCTCAGGGCTGCACAGAGCTGACAGAGCCTGCCTGAGCCAGGCTGCTTGGGTTTGAACCCCAGCCCTCACAGTTAGTAGCTGTGTGATCTTTGAACCTGTTTCCCCATCTATAAGATGAAAATAATTATGTGTGTATACATATAGGTTACATATATGTATGTGTAGACTGCTGCCATAGTCCCTATCTACAGACTTGTAGGGACTGACCCCTTCTAGGACCCAGGCACTGGGTACCAGGGAAATAGAGCAAGAGAAGTATCCATTCCTGTCCTCATGGTGTTCACTGGGGACTAGAAAGGCGGATGTGCTACCAAATGCTCAAAACCTAAGGCCAAAGCCACAAAAGGCCACATATTATATGATTTCGTGTATACGAAATGTCCAGAATAGGCAAATCCGTAAAACCAGGAAGTAGGTTAGTGGTTGTGGGGGAGGGGAAGTGGGACTAACTGCGAATAGGTACAGGGTTTCTTGGGGGAAGGGGTGCAAGTGTTCTGGAATTAGGTGATGGTTGTACAACACGGTGAATATACTAAAAACCTCCAAAATGCATATTTTAGAATGGCGAACTTTCTATTATGTAAAGGATCACATTTTAAAATGGTGAATTTTATATCCTGTAAAGTATATCTTGATTTTTTTAAATGGTATAATTTGGTTTTTTTTTAATATGAAATTTATTGTCAAATTGGTTTCCATGCAACACCCAGTGCTCATCCCAACAGGTGCCCTCCTCGATGCCCATCACCCACCCCGCCACTCCCCATCAACCCTCAGTGTATTCTCGGTTTTTAAGAGTCTCTTATGCTTTGGCTCCCTCCCTCTCTAACTTTTTTTTTTTCCCTTCTCCCCCATGGTCTTCTGTTAAGTTTCTCAGGATCCACATAACAGTGAAAACATATGGTATCTGTCTCTCTCTGTGTGACTTATCTCCCTTAGCGTAACACTCTCCAGTTCCATCCACGTTGCTACAAAAGGCTATAATTTGTTTTAAACCAGGCAGAACAAAAACCAAACCAACAAAGCACACGCAGCAGAACTGGACCCTGTGTCACACAGGAGACCACAAATTCCAACAAACGGGAGAAGTTAGTAGGGACGAGGCGTTGGGCCGGCCTCCCCGGACAGAGCGGGGATCTTCGGAGAGGAAGGGGGAGGTCAGCGGAAGCGGGTGGGATGCCCGGTGAGGTGCCTATCTACACAGGCAGCAAAGGGCCAAAAGGCCACGCTGAGGAGTTTGAGACGAGCTGGCATCTGTCTTTCGAGTAGGCTGTGGGCAGCCCTGCTCCGCATGCCAGGAAGCAGGGAGCGTGACCCAGGGAAGTGCTCCTGGCCAGGGGGAAGGCCGCCCCCAAGCCTGCCCACGCACAGCAGACGCGAGCTCTCCCTGCAGCCTCCTGTTAGCCGCTCGCTGGCCCGCAGGCTGTCTCTGGCCTCAGACATTTCACCGAGCAAGGCACAGGGTCCTCAGCTCTGCAACCAGGAGGTGCAGGCCGGAGCCCCCACAAGAGGTCCCACCACCCCGGGTGAGCCCCTTGTCCCTCTCCCCGTGGCCCACAGGCTTCCTGCCCACGCTGGGCCCGGCCTGGGTGAACATGTACGGCTCTACACGCAACTACACGCTGCTGGACGAGCACCAGGACCTGAATGAGGGCCTGGGGGAGGGCGTGTCGTTCCGCGCCCGCCTCATGCTGGGCCTGGCGGTGGAGATCCTGGACACCTCCAATCCTGAGCTGACCAGCTCCACGGAGGTGCAGGTGGAGCAGGCCACGCCTGTCTCAGAGGTGAGGTCCCGGGGGCGGGGGGGAGGGGGGCGCTGGGCTGTCCTCCAGAGCCCCCAGCTCAGCCCGCTTCCCGCCGTGGCAGCCTGGGCCTGGGCTCTGCCTGTGGCTGTCCTGTCTGCCTCAGAGGGCAAGACCCCATGACGAGGCCTCCTTCCCAGGGAAGCAGGAGCCCGCGCCCTGCTGGGGGCCTCTGTTCCTTCCTACTGCTTGTGCCTGACTCTGCCTGGAGGTTCCCAAATGGAGCCTCATCTTTGCCCGGTTCCTGGCCATGGTGGTCCTTGTCCAGGGATGTCCAGGCTGGAGGGCAAAAGAATTTGGGCCTCGGCACAATGGGGTGGGATGTCCCCCACCATCAGCCCACAAGGCCCGTCTGTAAAGGAGTAGGGAGAAGCCTGGCACCGGGCCCAACATCCTTGCTGAGGTTTGGGGATGGTTTGAACCGCCTTCCCCACAGAGCTGCACGGGGAAAATGGAAGAATTCTTTCTATTCGGAGCCTTCCTAGAGGCCTCAATGATCGACCGGAAAAATGGAGACAAGCCAATCACCTTTGAGGTGACCATAGGTGAGTGCTGGGCTCACAGAGGGATCTTCAGGCCTGGGAGCTGCTGGGTAGTGACCGCCAGGCCCTGCACCACAGGCGGGGGCAGGGGAGGGAAACTTTGACCGCTTCCCTTTGCACGTCCTGAAGCACCCACATAGTACCCAGTGTACCTACTCGAGGGCACACACCCGCCCACAGGGGTACCACCTGCAGGGCTGAGCTGTGTTCCGGACATGAGAAGAAAGTCTTCCCTGCAGAAGGGAGAGGGGACAGAGTAGGAATACAGCCATGCCCGAAGCTGGACCTCGAGCTCAGCGGTCAGCAGGGCCGCTAGCAAGATCTTCGCAAGGGGCAGAGGATGTGGGCACCTTCCCCTGGCTAGCGTTCTATCGTGTCCCAGCAGGTAGACTCGTGGCACCCTCCCCACTCCCTGATTCACCTCTTCGCTCCCACAAACCCGAAGCAGTGGATCAGCTGGCAGGAGCCTGGGGGGAAAAGACTCGAGGCCCTCACCCGCCGCTTTCTGCCTCCAGGCAACTATGGGAATGAAGTTGATGGCCTGTCGCGGCCCCAGAGGCCCAGGCCCCGGAAGGAGCCTGGGGATGAGGAAGAAGTAGATCTGATCCAGAACTCCAGTGATGAAGATGCCGGTGAGGGTGGGGACCTGGCCTCGGTGTCCTCGACTCCGCCCATGCGGCCCCAGATCACCGACAGGTGAGCCAAGTGCATGGACTCCCGACTCTCATGGCCTGGCCCTCCCACCTCCGGGGGCCCCAGTCCTCAACCCCCCCACCTCCTCCCACCCAGGAACTACTTCCATCTGCCCTACCTGGAGCGCAAGCCCTGCATCTACATCAAGAGCTGGTGGCCGGACCAGCGTCGCCGCCTCTACAACGCCAACATCATGGACCACATCGCAGACAAGCTGGTCAGGGCCAGGCTGGGGGCACGGGGTGCTTCGGAGGGCCTTGCCCAGCTTGGGAGCCTCCCCTGCAGCACACAAGGCAGCCTGCCCAGCAGCTTGCCATGGGGAGGGTGGGGGACAGGGGGTGAGGATCGCAGGAATAGCCCCAGCGGGACCTCTGTTCCTGTCCCTGCTCCCATGTCCCGGGAGTGGGCGGAGGGCCCAAGGGCTACCTGGAGTGGAGTCCGGGAGTCCTGGCCCATCCGGTCCTGGTGTCCCCTGGGGGCCGCTGGCCACTCCCTCTGTCTGTGGCCCGCACTGCCCTCCCACCCCCCATCTAGCCCTGAGCTCTGCCCAGCCCCAGCAAGTCCACCGGGACCACAGCCCCACAGCCCAGAGGGGGCTTCTTCCTTCTGGAAGAAACAGAACCTGGGGAATTGGTGGTTTCCGTAAAGTGGCAGGACCCTGGGGAAGGGGACAGGGGAGCATGGCGCTAGTGAGAGGTCCCAGGTCGCTAGCCCCGCGGTCCCCTGATGCATGGGGGGAGATGTCTGGGGAGGCTGAGGTTGGGGGGTTGGAGCTCAGCATACGCCCTCACTCCGGGGCCACAGGAAGAAGGCCTGAACGACGTGCAGGAGATGATAAAGACGGAGAAGTCCTATCCGGAGCGTCGCCTGCGGGGTGTCCTGGAGGAGCTCAGCTGTGGTTGCTAGTGAGACAGAAGGGTGGGGAGCGAGGGGCTGGAAGGGGGGGGGGGGGGTGCTGGGCAAGGAAGGAAGTATCTGCAGGCCCCCTGCTGGCCCGTGGGCTCCGCTGAGCCCTGTCCCCCTTGTCCCCCAGCCGCTTCCTCTCCCTCGCTGACAAGGACCAGGGCCACTCGTCCCGCACCAGGCTGGACAGGGAGCGCCTCAAGTCCTGCATGCGGGAGCTGGTGAGGACACACCGGGGCTGGGGGGGGAGGGTGCCGGAGGTGGGGGGGGACATCTGTCTCCGAGGTCACGGCCACCAGGGCCAGCCCCCTCCACCGTGCAGCATGGCCTGAGCCCCACTCAGAGCACCCCCCCCCCACACACACAGGAGAGTATGGGGCAGCAGGCCAAGACCTTGCGGGCACAGGTGAAGCGGCACACGGTGCGGGACAAGCTGAGGCTGTGCCAGAATTTCCTGCAGAAACTGCGCTTCCTGGCAGACGAGGTGTGGCCCCCGTCAGCGCGCGGAGAGGGGGTGCCCATCCCCTAAACCGGAGTGACTAGAGCGGAGAAGGGGTTGCTGCACAGGAAGGGGCTGGGCAGGACCACCGAGGAGGCCCCTCCTTCTCTGACAGCCCTCAGGGGACGGGGGTGGTGAACAAGCCCTTCGTCCGTCGTGTGTTCTCTCCACTCCACCCGTGGGAGGGGAAGGAGGACCCGGCATCCGGGTCCCCTCTGCTCTGCAGACCCAGGCCTGGCCCTCTGAGGCAGAGATGCTGAGGGTCAGTCAGGCCCCGTGGCAGGACCCCTCCCTTAGCGGCCCCCCTCGCCCCTGACCCCAGCCTCAGCACAGCATCCCCGACGTCTTCATCTGGATGATGAACAACAACAAGCGCACTGCCTACGCCAGGGTGCCCTCCAAGGACCTGCTCTTCTCCATCGTTGAGGAGGAGCTGGGCAAGGACTGCGCCAAGGTCAAGACGCTCTTCCTCAAGGTGCCAGAAGGGGAGCGAGGCGGGGGGGAGGGGGGCGGGGGCGGGGCTAGGGGCCAGGGTTTGCATCTGGCTTCCTTCAAGGGATCAGCCTCCCCTTGGAGGGAGTGAGCCCCCAGCCCTGGGGCTGGCAGGTGCTCAGAGAAGAGCTGCAGAGAACAGCAAGAGGGGGAGGGGGCAGCGCCTGGCCCCCCCACCCCTGCACTCTTCCCACCCCAGCCCCCCTCCCCCGCCCCCCTCCCGTCCCGTGGGACGGCTTTGGAGGGGCAGGGGCAGCTCTGACCAAGGCCTCTGCCAGGCCTCCCGCCCCTCCCTCACCCCACGGGGCCGGGCAGCTGACCCCACGCCCACCCCCAGCTGCCGGGCAAGCGGGGCTTCGGTTCCGTGGGCTGGACGGTGCAGGCCAAGCTGGAGCTCTACCTGTGGCTGGGCCTGAGCAAGCAGCGCAAGGACTTCCTGTGCGGCCTGCCCTGCGGCTTCGAGGAGGTCAAGGCAGCCCAGGGCCTGGGCCTGCACGCCTTCCCGCCCATCAGCCTGGTCTACACCAGTGAGTGACGGCCCCTGGGCCTGGGCCGCCCCTGGCTCCCGGCCCCGGCTCCGGGAGCCTCAGCCTGCTCTACCCCACAGAGAAGCAGGCGTTCCAGCTCCGGGCCCACATGTACCAGGCTCGAAGCCTCTTCGCTGCCGACAGCAGCGGCCTCTCGGACCCCTTCGCCCGCGTCTTCTTCATCAACCAGAGTCAGTGCACGGAGGTGAGGGCCCGGGGCAGGAGGGAGTGGCTCTGCTCTGGAGTACTGGGGAGACTGTGAGTGTGTGGGACCTGGAAGAACAGATGAGCCAGCACCCCAGATCCCTGGAGGACAGCCTCGCAGATGTCTGCAGGCCCCCGCCACACTGGTAAAGGCTTTTTGTGGTTGCATCCACCACAGAGGAAAGGAAAGACATGGGGGTTGGGAGGGGCCCTGGGACCAACATGACACCCTTTCCCTGGAGTCCCTGGAAGCTGCGGCGACTGGGGGGTGACTCCTGCTCATGTATCTGCCCGCACCGCCCCCCCCCCCGCCGCGCATTACCCACCACCCCGCTGCCCGGTGCCGCAGGTGCTGAATGAGACCCTGTGCCCCACCTGGGACCAGATGCTGGTGTTCGACAACCTGGAGCTATATGGCGAAGCCCATGAGTTGCGGGATGACCCCCCCATCATCGTCATCGAAATCTACGACCAGGACACCATGGTACGGGTGGGCTCCAGAACCAGGGACCTACGCCTTCGTCCCTGCGTTGCACCTACCTCGACGGCCACCTCCGGCTGTCTGCACCCAGCACCAGGGTGCTTGCCGGGAAGCTGGGGTAGGGGCGGGTCAGCAGCCACATGTCTCCTGCCCTGTCACTGCCGGCCAACCCCTTCCCGATGCCGTGGGCCACCGGGATCTCAGGGAGGAGCTGGGCCAGGGTGTCCCTACCTCCTGCCACAGACCGGCCCAGCTCAGGCCCAGAACCACCAGGACACCTGCCAGCAAGGCCTGCTACCTCCAGCCTGCCCACGTCCCTGGGCTCCTCAGCCCCCTGCCCACACCTACTGCAGTCAGCAACGGCCCCACGGCTCTCCGTGGGAGCTCTGGAGTGGGCAAGCAAGGATTGAGGCGACCCCTGCAGAGCTGGGGAGCCACCGCTCCAGCTGCTGGGATAACCCGAGAGCCCTGAACTAGACGTAGGACGATCTCACTGCCAGTCCCGAATCTGCCATTCACTGCCAGCGTGGCCTTGGCCGAGTCTGCGGTGGGCCCTAAGGCCTGGCGTCCCCATCTGTAAAATGGGGCGGTCGCACCCGCCCCTCAGCTGCCGGGGCTACGGCGAGGACTGACCGGGATCCCAGGCGTGAACGTGCACGGTCCACTCGGGACCTGGGAGGCCACCTCGGTCATTTGTTCTGTCAGGGCAAAGTCGACTTCATGGGCCGGACCTTCGCCAAGCCCCTGGTGAAGATGGCAGACGAGGAGTACTGTCCACCCCGCTTCCCACCCCAGCTCGAGTACTACCAGATCTACCGTGGCAACGCCACTGCCGGGGACCTGCTGGCTGCCTTCGAGCTGCTGCAGGTGGGGCCGCGGGGAGGGGGGCCAGGGCCGGGGGCGGCCATCCTCCCCGTCCCGCCGGCCGCGAGGCCGGCTTGACCGAAGCTGGTGGTGGCCCGGGGCATCAGGGGCCCGGGGCGTCGGCCATTTCACCTGACAGAGAACTCACGGGGAAGGAGAGTGTGATACTGTGACTCCCATTCCCCAGATCGGGCCTGCGGGAAAGGCAGACCTGCCACCCATCAACGGCCTGGGGGACATGGACCGAGGTCCCATCATGCCTGTGCCCGTGGGCATCCGGCCCGTGCTCAGCAAATACCGAATCGAGGTGAGTGAGGGCTCCGTCGGGGTCCTCCTGTCCCTGCCCTGGACAGGCCCTGCTGTGTTCTGGCTTCCTTGCCCCCTTCACTCTCTTTCCAGCAGGGCTCTTGTGTACACATTACACGGTTGGCACCCGGGAGACTGAGGGCCTAGCAGGGAAAGTGACTTGTCCAAGGTCACACCCAGAGCCAGCACAGAGCCAGGCTCCCCCCCGCCCCCCATCCAGTGGCTGCCCAGCCTGCACTGAGTTACACTGCCTCGTTCCGGGACCTTCCCCAGCCCTCCTGTCCTCACCCCCACACCCACCCTCGCCCCGAAGCGCCTTAAGGACACCTGCCTCTCATCAGCGATCGGGGCCCTGCCCCTCCAGTCTTGTTGCCCACCCACGGCCCAGTTCCTTCTCAGGGGGCCCAGCCCACTCTCAAGCGGCCCCACTGAGGGGCTCTCCTCTCCCGCCCGGCCCAGGTGCTCTTCTGGGGCCTGCGGGACCTGAAGCGAGTCAACCTGGCCCAGGTGGACCGGCCCCGGGTAGACATCGAGTGTGCGGGGAAGGGGGTGCAGTCGTCCCTGATCCACAATTACAAGAAGAACCCCAACTTCAACACCCTCGTCAAGTGGTTTGAAGTGGTGGGTGCCGGGCGGGGCGGGGTGCGGCTGGTGTGGCTGGGGGTGGCCCGGCTCCTCGGGTCCCCCCTTGAGCCCGGGCTGCCCTCGGCCCGCACCCCCCAGGACCTCCCGGAGAACGAGCTGCTGCACCCGCCCCTGAACATCCGAGTGGTGGACTGCCGGGCCTTCGGCCGCTACACCCTGGTGGGTTCCCACGCCGTCAGCTCTCTCAGGCGCTTCATCTACAGGCCCCCAGACCGCTCGGCGCCCAACTGGAACACCACGGGTACGGCCACACCCCCAAGCCCGGGCCCGGCTGCATCGGCCCACGGGAGGGGCTCCTGCCCGCAGTCCAGGCCTCGAAGCCGCCAGCTGGCTCCGCAGGGGGCATCCCCAAGTGGGTGTGGGGGAGGCCAGGGGAGGCCCCATCCTGGGGGCCAAGGCTACCCTTGGCCACCCCTCGCTCTAGAGCCAGAAAGGGCTGGAGCCAGACACACCCTTAGAGGGCCCGAGGGCAGGTGGCTTCCTCCACCGGCTCTTGGAGGAGACCCAAGCCTCCCTTCCAGCCTCCCTCCCAGCCCAACCTCCCCTGTTTCACCGCAGCTCAGCCTTCTCTCTGGCTCCCTTTCTGCCTCTCCGTATGCCCAACTGCTCTGTCCCTCCCTCTTGCCTCAGAAAGTTCCAGAATCAGCTTTAGGCCTCTGGTCCTTCCAGCCGCTTCCGACTCTCACTGTTACTCCTGCTCCTTTCTGTCCGTCTGCCTGTCTGTCCATCTCTCTGTCCAGGCAGGCTCCCTCGGGGTCGCCGTGTGCTGTGCGATGGCGGTCCCTCCTCTCACCCCCCAGGGGAGGTCGTGGTGAACATGGAGCCAGAGGTGCCTGTCCGGAAGCTGGAGACCATGGTGAAGCTGGACGCGGTAAGGCGCGTGGGGTCAGTCCTGCGCCTGCTGGGAATGTGTGACACTTCTCGCGAGCGGGGCCGCCTCCTTTGGCATGTCACGGTCGAGGGCCCACCCTGGCTACGTTGTGCAAGCGGTCCATCCAAACACTGTCCTGGAATGTAAGACTGTCGGTCCTGCGTGTGCGTGCCTGAGTGTGCATGTGAACGTGCACACGTGCACGAGCGAGTGGTGTGCACGTACGAGAGACAGAGGGAGCAGTGACCGTTTGAGGTGATAACCTGTAATTATTTTTACTCCAACAAGCCACACCACGTAGACACCAGGCTTTGTGTGAACACCAGCGTTCTTTCCAGAAGGTCCCTGGGTTTCCATCCCAGCCTTTAAAGAGCAGCCCTGCCTAAGCCTGGGCTGGGGAAGGATTTCCAGGTGGAAGCTCCTTCTTCCTCTTGGTCTTGGGACTAGGGGACGTTTATCTGCCAGAGGGGGACCTGGCCTCTGGGGTTTAGATGCAGAGATGGCACCTGCAGGGGAGGGTGGGGAGGAGGCTGGCCTGAACCAGGCCATCCTGAGTCCAGACGGCACCAAGGGGCTGGATGTGGGCTTCTTCCCTACCACGTTATCTCCATCCCATTCCTGACCTCACGTGCTCCACACAGCCTGGGGCTCCTCCTAGCTTCTGAGGTCTGAGCTTGGTCTGAAATGACCTCTCTTGGCCCACAGTCCTTACTTAACCCCACAGAGTCCCCGCCGGCTGGCTGAGTTAGCACTGGGCATGGTTCTCAAGAAAGGGGAGCAGGTACGGGCCAAGGCCTGGCCCACAGCACTGCCGGGAAAGCCCACTGCTGGGGGGCTGGGCCTGGAGATCCCGTGCCCCCTCGGCTCCCTCCCCGGGGGCTCCTCCTGGGGCCGGGGGTGGGCCCTGTCATTTCAGACCATCAGTGAACAAGACAGAGGACAGCACAGGCCCAAGCTTCGTCACCTTTCCCCAGGCCCTGGGCTCTGCTGGGGCATTTTCACCAGGGCCCTCTTCAGCTACGCATTTGTGTGTGCATCCGCTAAATTTTTAAAGCCCTTGCCCTGGTAAGGGGGGAGAGTAGGGTTGAAGTTGACCCTGTCCAGCCACCGTTACCGAACTCCCAGCACATGTGGGTCAGGCTCCCTGCCCAACCCTCAATGCCCACTGAAACCATCTGGGGGGTTTACAACTGTGCAGGTGCCCAGCCCCCACATTTGGACTCAGTGGCAACATGGCACTGATCGTTTGTAAAGCAACCCCCCCCCCGCCCGGCGATTCTGACGTGTAGCCGGGGTTGAGAGCCACTGTCCTTGAAAGTCTGAGGAGACATCTGCCAAGCAGACCTTTTCTAGGTTCACCAGGCAGCGTGCTCGTGTCAGGGCAAGGCCCACAGAGCACAGGGGCTCGTGGTGAATGGCCCTGCACGAGGTCCCTCTCAGCTCCCGCTCTTCTCCTCTCCTCTTCTGGATGGACACCGCCTGCCGCTTCACGCCCTTGGTAGCTAATTCTGCCCCTGTCTCCTTGGTTCCCCTCTGCAGACTTCTGATGCCGTCATCAAGGTGGATGTGGTGAGTGCGGGCCCATCCGGGGGCTTTGGGGAGAGAGGACCCTGCAGTGACATAGGGTATCAGGCCAAGGGGCCTGACATCAGGGACTGAGTCACTCCCCAGCCCCTGGATGCTCGGGGCCAGCACACCCTTCCGAAGAGGCAGAAGGAGAGAACTACTCAGGCAGCAAAGCCCCTCACATTGACAGGTCATGAGCCTCTCTGGGCCATGGCATCCTCCTCCACAAAACATGGCCCTTGACCCTTTGACATTGGTGGCCCCAAGAAGCCTCACAGAGTCTAAGGCGTCCCAGAAGCAGATGGTCAGAATGGATGGGAGAACCCTGGACGGTCTAGGGCCCTGGGAACGGCCAGGGAGCAGGGATGTATGCGGGACTCTGGACCTGGCCACCCCTCCAGGCTGACGAGGAGAAAGAGAAGAAGAAAAAGAAGAAAAAGGGCAGCTCAGAAGAGCCAGAGGAGGAGGAGCCCGATGAGAGCATGCTGGACTGGTGGTCCAAGTACTTTGCCTCCATTGATACCATGAAGGAGGTGAGGCCTCAGGCCCGGGCTGGGGAGCCAAGGAGGAATGGGGCTAGGGAAGGTGACCCAAACTCCACATCGGCCCCTCCAGTCCAGCTTCTTTCCCATCCCCACCAGGGCCAGTTCCCCGACTCCATCAACATGAGCTTGGAGCACACTTGTTTCACATCCTTCAAGTTCTAGCTCAGGCCCCACCTCTTCCAAAATGGCGGTCCAGTCTACCTTCCCTGGCCAGGTTTCCTTTTGTTTTCACTCACTCACTCCACAAACATCTCTTGAGTATGTATGATGAGTCAGACACCTTCCTAGGTACTGTGGGAGCCAAAGATAAGTCCATACCTGCCCTAAGGAGCCCTCGGTCTACTGGGCAAATGGACACGTAAGCTGCTACACTACAGTGTGATGACAAAGCCAGAGCAATGCCTGGGGGAGTCAGAGAAGGCTTCCCGGGGAAGGTGACCTTTGAGGAAGAAGAGAAACATGTGCGCCGAGGCCGAAAGGGAGCAATGGTTTCTTAGTAGTTCTTGCACCTCCTCACAATGCTTCATTCTGCACATCTCAGTCACTGTGGCTGTGAAATATTCTTCCCCGACTGTGCGCGTTCAGTTTCTGTCTGCTGCCACTGACTGCAAGTTCCAGAAAGTGCATTTCTCTTCTTCCTCACGTGTCCCTCTCCCTGGCTCAGGGCACTCCCTAGCTCAGGGCACTCCCCGACTTACTGACCGACCAGGAGGGACGTGTGCCCATGATTGTGCTTCCTCAGTAGGACCTGAGCTGATCCAGTCATCCTCTCTCCCCAGGCCCTCTCTGTGGCCCAGGCTGTGTGCAAGGTTTCCGATGCACGTTAGTTAGCAGGCTAAGCTGCTGTAGCAAGTTAGATTGGTGTGAACAAGACAGAAGCTTCTTTCTGTCTCACATAATGTCTCGGAGAGTGGAGTTAGGCTGGTATGGTGACATAATGGTGGCAGGCACTAAGACCCTGTGTGGTTGGAGATGACTGTGTGGTCATCTGTGTGGTTGGAGATGACTCACCCTCACGTCCAAATACCAGTGCCCAGGAAAGGGCAAAGAGAAGAGGAGGAAGCATAGCCCTTTCCTCTTAAAGCCCCAACCTAGAGGTTGCACATATCACTTCGACTCATGTTGGCCTAAATCTAGTCCCTGGAGCCACACTTAGCTGCTAGGGAGGCTGGGAAATGTAATCTTTACCTACATGCCTGTGTGTCCAGAAAAACTTCTAAAACTCAGGAAGGCAGATAATTGGGGGTCGCCTAGTAGTATCTTCTCCCACCATCATCTCCTGGATTCAAGCTGGCCAGGCTCGAGCTCCAAGGGGCTGCCTGTTGACTCCTGGTGTCTAATCCTGTAATTTGCATAGGTTGCCACCAGGTGGCGCCTTGGTTGAAACCCGGGGATTTAGTTCCCAGCAGGTGCTGTGAACTGGGTAGAACAGAGAGCACATTTTTTCATATTCAGTTATGCTTTTCTACTATACTTTTTCTATTAAAAAAAAAAAGAATACCACTAAGAATCAACATTAAAGGGCATTTTATTTTTAAATGGTGCACAATTTAAAGAATCATAAACTCCTGACCACAGTTGGTCATACTGTACACAATATCATAAATTTTTTTAACCCACTCACACAGAGTGCATGATGGGTTTGAACCCCAACAGGAAAAGGCGTCTGTTTCTTTTTTTTTTATTATTTTTATTTGTTTATTTTTTGAGAGAGAGAGAAAGGGAGAGAGAGAGAGAGTGCAGGCCGGGGAGGGGCAGAGCGAGAGGGAGAGAGAAATCCCAAGCAGGCTCCGTGCCGTCAGTGCAGAGCCCGATGTGGGGCTAGAACTCACAAACCGCGAGATCATGACCTGAGCCAAAACCGAAAGGCCAAGACCCAACCAACTGAGCCACCCAAGCACCCCCAAAAGTTTCTAAGCATTTAAGACTGGTCTGAGACCACAGGATGGGGTCGAAAGACCCCTCCCCAGGAAGCCCACCTTCTCTCCTCTTCACCTCATCTTTTGGCAGCAACTTCGACAGCAAGAGGCCTCCGGCATTGACTTGGAGGAGAAGGAGGAGGTGGAGAACACGGAGGGTGAGCCCGGGACCCTGGGTCTCTGCCTCCCTGCCGCCCTAGAGGGCTGGCTCCTCGACCCGCCACCCCAGCTGCTTGTCTTTCCCAGCCCAGGGCCCTGCGCCGCTCTAGCAGCCAAGGGCAGCTATCACCAGCCATCCCTGGGCACCAGGGGGCAGGCGTAGGCTCTAATCTAGAGTGACCAGTTCAGCCACCATGGTGAGAGACATTTACAGCCACAGAACAACAGAGCTTCAGCGTTTTCCAGGCCTTTTCCGTGGAACGCTATTAATGGGTATTCCAGAGGGAAAGAGGATTCTTTGGTCAAATGGATTAAACAGGTCTCTTGGCACAGGACTTCCCAGTGCCTTTAATATGCAAATGTTATTATAAGTCTCTAAAAGGAAGATAGAATATAAAATATTTCCCCAGCTTCTTTGACCACAATAGGCACTCTCTTCTACAACATTCCAAGAACATCCACAGCGGCTGTTCCACTGAGTGCGGTTTGGGAAATGCTGGTGTAGAATAGCCCTCTGGATATGACAGACGAGCAGATTGAGGCTCGTCAATTGCTCAATTGCAGATTGAGCAGAGAGAGGAAAGTGAAATGGCCAGAGAGGAAAGTGCTGTGTGGCTCAGGCCTCCCGACTCAAGACCCACGCCCCCTCCCTGCTCTGCTCTGCCGGAGGGCATGGCAGCAGTCTTTGTACACAGTCCCCAGTGTGGCTTTATGGGTGCCCTGCACCTACCCGTGGGAGGCAGGCATGCCAGGGAGTATTGTCTGCATCTTACCGATGAGTACACAGGGCCCAGAGGAGTTACATCAGCAAAGTCAATTAGCAGCCGATCTGGGTCTCTAACCCAGAACTTCCTGCTTCATCGTTTCTGCCCCAAACTGACCAGGGCCTCCTTTTCTGGTTCTGGCCAGGCCTAAAGGGGCCGATGAAGGGCAAGGAGAAGGCAAAGGCAGCGAAGGAGGAGAAGAAAAAGAGAACCCAGAGCCCCGGCACTGGCCAGGGGCCTGAGGCCCCAGAGAAGAAGAAACCCAAGATTGATGAGCTTAAGGTGAGGGTCTGGGGGCAGACCCACCAGGGGTGTGGGGTCCTGCCTGGGGCGGGGGGGGGGGGCAGATGGGACAAGACGGGGCGCAGTGATCGTGCCGTGTCCCCCTGATGGCCTGGCCTGGCTCAGGTGTACCCCAAGGAGCTGGAGTCTGAGTTTGACAACTTTGAGGACTGGCTGCACACTTTCAATCTGCTGCGGGGCAAGACAGGGGATGACGAGGACGGTTCCACGGAGGAGGAGCGCATCGTGGGCCGGTTCAAGGTGAGGCAAGGAGTGTGGGCCCAGGCCCTGAGCATCGTACCCCTCGCCCACCAGCTCTTCTCCCCACCCCAAGCCCAGGGCCGACAGTCAAGTGGAACTGTCGGCTGCACTGATTCGTAAACATGAAAATATTTCTATGCTGCTTAAAAAAGAGCATCTGCCCTGAGTGCCCCACCCCCAACGTTGCCCTGGCCACTCCCTCCTCAGCCCCTGGACCCCCCTCAGATCCATCAACCCTGAGCACAGGATGCCGTCCCTCTGTACTGTGGACCGTTTGGAACGCTACCCGCACCTGAGCCCCTGCCTTGCCCCAGGGCTCCCTCTGCGTGTATAAAGTGCCACTCCCAGAGGACGTGTCCCGGGAAGCCGGCTACGACCCCACCTACGGCATGTTCCAGGGCATCCCCAGCAACGACCCCATCAATGTGCTGGTCCGAGTCTATGTGGTCAGGGTAAGACTCCCCTCGAATCCCCTCCCCCCGGTCTCCCAGTCCTCCTGCCCAGGAGGCGCTAAAGCAGCGTTCTGAAGTGTCAGTGTACAGTGTCACAGCCCCAAGTGGGAGGCACCAGAGAGGTCACCTGGCCTAGTTCCCACCTTCTCTAGAGGAGGAAGCCAAGACCTGAGATGGGCGACGACTTTTGCCCCAGGTGACACAGCAACTCTCCTTTCTCCGGTCCAGTGCTCCCGCCCTTTGCTATCACGGGACCATCAGAGAAGGGTGAGGGCACTGGAAGGCGAAGAGGGTGTGTGGGGAGCCTGCTCAGGAGCACCCCTCCCCCATCCCAGGCCACGGACCTGCACCCCGCAGACATTAACGGCAAAGCCGACCCCTACATTGCCATCCGGCTGGGCAAAACTGACATCCGAGACAAGGAGAACTACATCTCCAAGCAGCTCAACCCTGTCTTTGGGAAGTAAGGCCTCCTGGCGGCCCACGGGCCACCGCCCCCTCCGGCCCCACCCGGCTTCCCCGGCCAGACGCCCTCAGTCCTTCTAACCCCCACCCCGCCAGGTCCTTTGACATCGAGGCCTCCTTCCCCATGGAATCCATGCTGACAGTGGCCGTGTACGACTGGGATCTGGTAGGCACCGATGACCTCATCGGGGAAACCAAGATTGACCTGGAGAACCGCTTCTACAGCAAACACCGGGCCACCTGTGGCATCGCCCAGACCTACTCCATGTGCGTGGGGCAGGGGGCAGGGGCAGGGGTGGAGCAGGGGCAGGGGCGGGGCGGGCGCACCTGCCGCATCTTGACTCCCAAAACCCAAGACTCAGAGATCGTGGTCTGGGAAGGTGGATATATTACAGTTTTGGTCCCAGTCCAGGCGTCCATCCGTACAGACCGAGCAGACCACAGATTCTAACACAAGGAGAGAGCCGGGGGCGGGGGGTGGGGGGGGCTTCTAGGACAGGGGAGGCCGGGCAAGGAGAGAACCCCAGGGCTGGGAAGAGGCCAGGCAGAGGCCACTGGGGATCCAGCCAGTCTCTGCCACTGACAGGCTGTGTGACTCTCGACACGTCCCCAAACTCTCTGGTTACCAGTGTCCTCGTGGGAGTCTCTGAAGTTCCAGAGGAGAGGGCACAGTTGGGGAATGGGTTGGGCCGTGTTGAGGGAGGCTGAAAGCTCATCCTCAGGACACGGGACACGTGAGGCCGGAGCCTGGGGTAAGAGGGATCAGCCTCGAGCAGCCCTAGTGTCTCGGGCAGGGCCTGCTTGCTGACATGGGGCAGCAGCCAACTTAAGAGAACTGGCGGGAACCAGCTGCCACCGGGGGTTGGGCCCCAGCCCCACCCTGAGCCCCACGAAACCTGTGTGCCCCCTCCCACAGACATGGCTACAATATCTGGCGGGACCCCATGAAGCCCAGCCAGATTCTGACCCGCCTCTGCAAGGAGGGCAAAGTGGACGGCCCCCACTTTGGGCCCCCCGGGAGAGTGAAGGTGTCCAACCGTGTCTTCACTGGGCCCTCCGAGATCGAGGACGAGAATGGTAACAAGGCGCTGGACACGGGGGGTGTCAGAGGCCAAGAGGGACCCACGCTTCCTGCGGCAGGACTTCAAGGCCTAGACTGGGGCGTCCTTAGACCCTCTGCCCATCAGCCTAGCGCCCCGCTCCCCTCTGCCCAGCCTCTGCCCTCCGGCACAAGCACCTGGACACTTGTTGCCTTCTCTCTCCCTCACAGAATTCCTGTGGGGTAGGGAGCTTCTTCCCGTTCTACAGTGATTTGCCCAAAGTCACGTGGCCCTTCGGGGGCAGGGTGAGGGTGTGGGCCCAGGTCCCAGCTGACTCTCCCCACTCCTTTGTCACGTGGCACTTCCAGAGAACAGAGGAGACGCGTGCTGCGGAACTCATGCTGCGGCCCCGCAGGGTGCTGAGACAGGAAGTGGATTCCTCCCCTCCCTGCCCTCACAGCCCAGCAGGATTCTCCGGTCAGATTCCCCAGGCAGGGGAAACCCAAGAGCACAGGTCTCGCTGGGCCCCATGGGGCAGCTGAGAACTCGGGCAAGCCACGCTGCCCCCGTGCCTCAGTTTCCCCAACAGTAAAAGGAGACAGTATGGAGGAGTGATGGCTCAGGGGCCGCTCTGTGCCCCCGAGTCTAGCCCCAGCACGGGTCTCTTGCTGTGCTGAGGCCCTATGTGCCGCTGACCCACCGGCACCCACAGGTCAGAGGAAGCCTACGGAAGAGCATGTGGCTCTATCTGCCCTGAGGCACTGGGAGGACATCCCCCGCGTGGGCTGCCGCCTGGTGCCCGAACACGTGGAAACCCGGCCCCTGCTCAACCCTGACAAGCCAGGCATCGAGCAGGTGACGCTCGCCAGGCCTAGATCTCAGGTTCTTTGGTATCTGGGATCAGGGAGTCCCTACCTGGGCCCATAAAAATGGATCCTCCAACTATTCGCTGCCTTCCCAAAAGCCTGGAAGGCACTTTCCTAGCACGGCCCCTCATGGTAACTCCAGGGGCCTGTGCCTTTCCTTTGAGTGTGAGCCCCATGAGCTCAGGTGCAGCCTGCAGTGTCTCCCTTAGACGCTGTGATTGGCTGTTGGTGAGGTCATAGGGATTCTGGCGTCCAAGGACGAAAACTGATGAACCGGGTCCTGAGAGAACAAAGGTTGGGAGGGAGGAGAGCTGGCCTTCCTGGGCAGGGAGGGAGTCCCTGGGGAGACCTGCCATGCCCTCTCTTCCATAGGGGCGCCTGGAGCTGTGGGTAGACATGTTCCCCATGGACATGCCGGCCCCTGGGACGCCTCTGGACATCTCCCCCCGGAAGCCTAAGAAGTGAGCTTCTGGGGCCCAGCACTACCTCCCCCATCTCTCGTCCCTCCCCCCATGGCCTTCATTCCTGTGGGAGCCCCAGGCCCAGACCACCTACATCACCTTGGTCAGTGGTGTTTCCCATGTGGCCTTCAGGGGGGAACAGGCAACCCATGGAGATGACTATGGGGCCTACCCTAGGTGGGTCCCTTTTGCCAAGGCACAGCCATCCCCCCAGTGTGCGGGCAATGAGGTGATGTGTACTCACCAGCACCCTCCAGGGGACTCTCTTCCTCACAGCGGCATCACCCCTGAGAGCCCGCTCCCCTTGTCCCCACTCCAGGCTGTCATTAAGCTCTGCCAGGTTTTCTTTACAAGTGTTTAATGTTTATTTATTTTTGAGAGAAAGAGAACAGAATATGAGCAGGGGAGGGGCAGAGAGAGAGGGAGACACAGAGTCCGAAGCAGGCTCTGGGCTCCGAGCTGTCAGCACAGAGACGGACGTGGGGCCCAAACTCATGAACTGTGAGATCATGACCTGAGCCAAAGTCAGACACCTAACCGACTGAGCCACCCAGACTCCCCAAGCTCTGCCAGGTTTTCTTTAAAACCCTTGCTGAGGAGGTATGTAGGAGTGAGCGCCTGGAAGAGGGGGGAAGTTGATAGAGTGGAAAGAGCACTGGATCAGGAGCCAGGCCACCTGCCTCTCCTAGTTGGCCCTGGCCAGGTCATTTTACCTCCCTGGTCCTTGGTTTTCCCATCTGGAAGGGGGCAGGATGGAGTTGCTGCTGCTTCTAACATCCTAGTGCCTGGAACCAGGGCCAACCACATGGGTGGGGAAGTAGCACAGACCCCACACTCAGAGGGGCCCCACGCTCACTTCAAAATGGAAATATTTAAATTCTTAATGATTTTTTTAATAAAGGGCCCCACCTTTCCACTTTGCACCGGGCCCTGCAAATCATATGGCAAATTCTGCCTGGAATCGCCTCCAGGTCTGAGGTCACAGGTGTGCTGTCCCAGGGATGGCCACCAGGGGACACCCGACCCCATTGTGTCACCTGGCACTTGCAGTCCGGGGCGAGAGCCCCACTCTGAGGAAGGCGGAGGGGGCGACCCAACCTCACTCGTAAAGGCTGAAATGTACCTATTTATAATGACAATTACACCGCAAGGGGGAAAATCTTCTTCTGGGACAAGGACCTAAAGGAAACCAGATGCCACGAGCATGCCAGCTGCTGGGCCCACACGTAAACTTGTGTTAGACACAGTGTCTTCTGGCCTCTGGAGACTGAGTTCCTGCTGAGCCACCCCGCAGCAGCCACCCCTGCCCCTCCCAGGCCTGAGTCAGCCTCCCTGCCCGGGAGCGTGCTCTGTCCTGGCGAGCCGGCCAGACGGGCTTCCCCTAGGGTTCTCCTCACGACAGCCATGCCGGCCGGCTGACCCTCTCTCCCTCACCCGGGTCCCCTCCGCTCCCCTCCTTGCCCTCTTACCCGAATGGGCTCTCTGCACCCCAGCCTGGGCCAGCTCCCATGCTCACGAGTCCCAGCACTCCCCTCAGGTACCTGCCCCATCTACACCAAGACCCTGGGGCCGCCCCCACCCCCAGACTGCGAGCCAGCCTCTCCCCTGCCCAGGTATGAGCTCCGGGTCATCGTGTGGAACACAGACGAGGTGGTCCTGGAGGACGATGACTTCTTTACTGGGGAGAAGTCCAGCGACATTTTTGTGCGGGGGTGGGTGAGAGGGCCCCTGGCTGGGGGGTAGGGGTGCTGGGACGGGTGAGCCCACCTTCCCAGGAGGCCAGGGAGGAGGGAGGGGGCTCCCTGCGGGTGGCCGCGGGTCTGGAGCTAACGGCACCTGGCAGGTGGCTGAAGGGCCAGCAGGAGGACAAGCAGGACACGGACGTCCACTATCATTCCCTCACCGGCGAGGGCAACTTCAACTGGCGCTACCTGTTCCCCTTCGACTACCTGGCCGCTGAGGAAAGGATTGTCATCTCCAAGAAGGAGTCCATGTTCTCCTGGGACGAGACCGAGTACAAGATCCCCGCGCGGCTCACCCTGCAGATCTGGGACGCGGACCACTTCTCCGCGGACGACTTCCTGGGTGCAGGGCTGGGGAGCGGAGGGGTAGGGCAGGGGGAGGCAGGGGCAGAGGGAGCCCACCCCGGTGGGGATCGACGGGACCCAGGCTGTCAGAGCTGACTCCAAGGTTGCCACAGGGGCCATCGAGCTGGACCTCAACCGCTTTCCCCGGGGCGCCAAGACAGCCAAGCAGTGCACCATGGAGATGGCCACGGGGGAGGTGGACGTGCCCCTGGTTTCCATCTTCAAGCAGAAGCGCGTCAAAGGCTGGTGGCCCCTCCTGGCCCGCAATGAGAACGATGAGTTCGAGCTCACGGTGGGGACCGCCGCGGCTCCCGCAGAGGGCGAGGCAGGGCTGGGCCGCGCACCCCGCCTGAGCCCTAGGATCCTTCTGTTCCTTTCCACAGGGCAAGGTGGAGGCAGAATTGCATCTACTGACAGCGGAGGAGGCAGAGAAAAATCCGGTGGGCCTGGCCCGCAATGAACCTGACCCTCTAGAGAAACCCAAGTGAGTATGCTGCCTTGCCTGGCGCCCCTGCCACGCTGGTCCCTGGGGCCATGGGGGCAGGAAGGAGGGGCCAGAACTTTCTGGTCTTCTTGCTCCCACGCTGCAGGCACCTCTGGCGTTCTCTAGCTCTTTCAGGGCGGTAGCCTCATTGCGAGGGAGCCTCCTCCCTTCTCCACTTCCGTCTGGAATGCACCCCTCGCTCTGAACCGGGGCACAGGCGACCGGGCTTCCGTGCAGGGGATCAGCCCCTCTCCCAGGGAAGGCCCCATTTCACAGACTGAAACGCTCTTCCTCGTTTTTGCCAGAAGCGAGCGGGCTAGGGCCCCAGGGGGGCCCTGATGGCTGGGGAGGTGCCGGGAAGTGCGCACGCTCAGCCCAGGGTGCTCAGCCCAGGGTGCTCAGCCCAGGGTGCTCAGCCCAGGGTCGCCCGCCTGTTGCAAGACCCCTGACCACACCCTGAGCCTTCATCCTCTGTGTCCTCCGCCCTCTCGCTGCTCCAGGCTGCCAGACACGAGCTTCATCTGGTTCTTGAACCCTCTCAAGTCTGCCCGCTACTTCCTATGGCACACAAGCCGCTGGCGGTTCCTCAAACTGGTCATCCTCACCCTCTTCCTCTGCTCTGTGCCTGGCTACCTGGTCAGGAAGACCCTGGGGGCCTGAGCCTGGCATCCTGCTGGCTCTGGTCCTCCTTACTTCTTCCTCCGGACCCAGGACTGATAAGCTTGGCAGCATGCGGAACACACACACACACACACACACGCACGCACACACACATGCACACACACACAGGGC
Organism: Panthera leo; assembly: GCF_018350215.1. Lineage (NCBI taxonomy): Eukaryota > Metazoa > Chordata > Mammalia > Carnivora > Felidae > Panthera > Panthera leo. Next base: position 118,860,579 of record NC_056681.1, read on the forward strand.
ACGCACACACACACAGCAACTTGCAGGCTGTCAAACGGTACCACAGGCTCTCAGAACTAAAATCACTGTTTTACATGAGCGCGTGTCAGGCCAGAGAGGCGAAGCAACTCGCCTAAGGTCGCCCAGCAGATTAGGGCTAAGACCCAGCCTCGACTTTCAAATTGCCACCCAGTCTTCTGAGCACCACCCCACCTCCTGTCCTCGTGACAGACCAACAGATACTAACCCAGGGCCATTGGCAGAAAGAGTTGACATGAGGACAGGGAACGGGGAGAGGGTTTGGCTAGGATTAGCCAGCGAGGCCTGACTAGTTCCTACCAGCATTCCCCTCTGGGCCCAGAGCCATTTTCTGCCAGGCAGGGCGGTAAGGAACCCCATCCAGTTCCCACATTTTTGCAGCCAGCTGAGCGGCTATTCAGGGCCGGGCACCGCGCCTAGCGTTTCACATGCACTTTCTCTCCTTACCCTTTCACTGACCCCGGAGGCAGGGTCCACTAGGCACCCCACTGCGTAAGGGAGGAAACTGAGGCTCAGACAGGCGTCCAACTTGCCCGTCACCACTAAGGCTGGAAACCAGGTGCCCTGCGCCTGGCTCTGGGAGGGCACGGTCTGTGTCCTCCGGCGGCCGCTGGCCCAGGAGGTTGAAAAAGCATACCCGGTACTGGAATTTTATATCTTGACATCTTATAAAACCTACCGTTCCTGTAACGTAAACCACAGAAGGTAAAGCTTAGCAAGCCCCTTTTGGCCGGGAGTCTGTGCAGAAGGCAGAGCCGTAACCCCACCCCGACAGCGGGCAGGTGGAGTGTGGCTGGCGCCCCAACCGGGGCTCCTCAGACCCTGGGCAGGGCCTGGTGGGGCCAGAAGCTCCTGTTCCTCAGAAAAGGGGGAGAGGTTGAGGAACATGGATTCACAGAAAGACAACGGGGGCCGAGCCTGGAGCACGTACAACGAGCCGCTAAGTAGACGAGGTTCCCGGGAATCAGAAGAGCCTGCAGCCCTGCGGCTGCGTCTTCACATGGTGAACGGCCAAGGCCAAGGCCAAGGCCAAGGCCACCATCGTCCAGGTGTTGGCTGGACGGCTGCCCGACTGCCAGAAAGCCGTCCGGGCCTGGGGAGGAGGCTGGGGGCCAAAGAGTCCCACCAAGCGCACAGGAACGCAAGCAGCAAACCTAGTGCTTAGAAAGGGCTAGAACCTGGCTCCGGCACTCACTACTTTGGGGACCGGGGCTGCGTCAGGGCCCGTGGGAGTCTAAGAAGGCTGAGGGCCTGGGGTGCCCTGGAGAGGCCCGCTGCCTGACCGCGGCCTCCCCTCCCCCAGCCGGCCCGACACCGCCTTCGTCTGGTTCCTCAACCCCCTCAAGTCCATCAAGTACCTCATCTGCACGCGGTACAAGTGGCTCATCATCAAGATCGTGCTGGCGCTGCTGGGGCTGCTCATGCTGGCCCTCTTCCTCTACAGCCTCCCCGGCTACATGGTCAAGAAGCTCCTGGGGGCGTGAAGCACCGCCCCCCCCACCGCCCCCCCAGGCCTAGCTGCTGCTCCCCGCCCCCCCCTCCCGCCTGGACCTGTGCCTTTGCCCCTCCTCTGGCATGGACCTTGCACTCTCCCTGGGGAGCTCGAGAAGCCCAGTGTCCCCCCCCCTTGCAGCCTCCTGCTTGCTGGGCTGGTGACACCCCTGCCCCTGCCCCACCTGAGCCGGCTGCGGGCCTCACCCCACCCCTCTGACCCCTGCCCGAGGGGTGGGAAGTGTGGGCAGGGGTGGGGGTCTGCCCCTCCTTGCTGAGGCACCACTTTCTTCAGGCCCTGGCTCCGGGGAGGCCACCCCAGATGCCCCCAAGGCCCTCCAGTGGAAGAGTAAAACTTTAATGGAATTGACTGAGAATCCCATCGCGGGCCAGTGCCCAGAGCTATAAAAAAGAATGAGTAAGCAGAAAGCATCACCCTCCCTCCCCAACAGAATCCTGTGAGGACAGCCACACCACCAGTCTGTTCTGCAAACGTGGGCCAGGCCCTTCCTACCAATGGTGGGGAGGTGGCTGCTTCCTCCCTGCCGCCCTCCGAGAGTGGATCTTCTTCCCGCCCGGGAGGCACCCCGGTGGGAGCACAAGCCCAGTCCCGGCCCTGCCTGTGGGTTTTCATCGCTTCCCAGAGCTTCCTCCACCCGGACCAGTGCTCAGAAGCCTAGATGAGGAGCAGTGAGAATGAACCCCTGTGCCCCACCCCCACCCCAGTGCTGACCCACCCGCCCTGCCAGGACCTCATTTCGGCCGGGCAGCGGGATGGTACTTGCAGTGAGAGCTGGGTTTCTCTTGGCTGTTGTTCCTTTCTTGCGTGGTGATTTTTCTCTTAATAATAAAAGAATGAAACACTGAGCTGACAGGTCTCCAGTTGGCCAAGCTGGGGGACCAGGATAGGGGCGCGAGGTCTGTGAGCACTCTGAGGATGGCAAACTGAGGACCAGCTGGGCCCCTCTGGCTTTTCCCCTTTGGGTAAGTGGCCTCAAGGCCCAGGGTTGAAGGAGGGCCTAAGGCACTGGGCCACCTGCCCAGGACACCTGCCCAGGGCACCTGCAGGCTGCCCACAGGAGGAGCCTCACACTATACCAGGTGGAACCAGGGACCCCAAAAACTCACAAAAAGGGTCCTGCAGGCCCAAGGACAGTCAGAACACTTAAGACCTTGCAAGAGCCCCAAAGCTCCAGCCTCCACTCACAGAGCTGCTCCAAATGCAAGAAGGAAGTCCCATGCCACCGGCCTGGGTCCAGTCTCACAGGGACTCATACCACAATCTGAGGTGGGGACAAAGTCCCCTCGTGACACAGAGGTGGGGTCACCGGCCAGGGTCTCACTGGACCTGACCTCTCTGAAAAGATTCAGCCACAACCTTTTAAAGACTTTAATCAATCACGACTACAGGATACAGGTAACCCCTCCCGTGGCCTTATTTTGACAGGCCCTATCCCAGTAGCTCTGGAAAATCCAGAGTAGTCCCAGGCAGCTCCCCAGGTGAAACGTGCCAGCCCTGGCACCCACATACACCGTAACAGCAGCCTTTGGAGGTCCGGCTCTATTTGGTGGGCGCCCGTAACACCTGAGTTGGTGGAACATGCAATTCAGAGTTTATCTGGAAAAGAGAGAGTAAAGGTCATTACAGTTTCCCCAGGGCCCTCCTGCTTCATGACCTCTGCGGGTCAGGTGCATGTGTCGGCTCTCCTAAGGGCTCCAAACCTCAGCAAGCGTTTCCCCCCTGCCGAGCGCTTCCGGATGCCTGGGAAAGCCCATGGTCTGCCTTCCTTTGGAAGAGAAGTCCTAAGGTTTCTTGTTTGGCTTCTGCTCCAGCTAGCTGACCTCTGGTAACGTTCTGAACCTTCTGCCCTGAGCCACTCTCTTACATCTTCCCTCTACCCCCTCCCACCACCTGCGCATCCCGTCCCCAGTCTAGCCCTGCCTTCCTTCCTCCTCCCCCATCCTCTGCATGCAGCGGCATCGACGACAGCATGGACAGTCCTCTAATGACTGTTACGGGGCCACACATCCCCAGTTCCCGGGCTTGTGGCTGGCCTCGGTCACCTCTCACACACACAGCTGATGATGGAGGGCGTACCCCCAGCCCAGGGTGTCATGACCCTCCCGGCCCACGGTCTCAGCGCCGCGTGAAGCATCCCACACTAGCAGAGCGGAGCCAGCAACTACGTTACGAAGGGATTCTAACCTTAGAAGCAGAGACGGTGAGATTCCTCCCTTGCAGGCCATGGGGAAGTTGCCCCAAATATCACCGGAGTGGGCAGGAGTGAGGACCGGGGAATACCTGCCCCAGCTGGAGCCTCCTCTCGCCATGTCACATTCCGGGCCAGACAATCTGGCCCAGCAGAATGGGCAAGAGTCTTCCAGTTTTGATTCTCCTCTCTGGGAGAATGACTTGTGCCCTATCGACCTCACAGAGGGGATGTTAAGACCAAAGAAGAAACTCCATAAGGAAGGGCTCTCTGGGCTGTGACGCTCTCGGCGGGATCGGGTCCCGCTTCCGAGAGACGTCCAACAAGCATCTGGCACCAAGGACCATGGGCATCAAAAGGGCACTATTACAACCCACACGTCCTGGAGGAGACTTGGGGCAGCGTCCAAAGTCCAAAGGACTCCCTTGTCGGATAATTCGGGCCCAACTTGAGGTGTGACGGTTGCTATGTCATGGCACATCCCAAGCCTCCCTTGCTTCCAGTGAGGGGTGGGACTCTGCTTCCTAACATCGGCTCCAGTCCCGCTTCCTGCCACGGCCTCCTGCCCACCCTCCTCGTCCCCGTCGCCCACCTTGGAATCTAGATACTGCTGAAGCAGCATCTGGAGCTCTGTGTTCTGCTTCTCCAGGGAGTTGTTTTCTATCAGCAGCTTGGCCCTCTGCGTCAGGACGAAGCTTTGGGTGGAAAAATCCATTAGAGGCTCATCGAACGCTCCAAATCTACCAGGCAGGGGCCAGGATCTCTATGTCTCTGTGCCGGTTGGAGCTGGGAGAGGAGCCCTGAAGCTTCACCCGCCCGAGCAACCTTCCTGCCCCGAACACACCGGGCTAGGAACCGAATAAGGAGCGAGGGGCCAGCCACCCAATGCCACATGACCCCCCAACAGGAGCTTTCCCTCCAAAGACAGCTTTTGTCTCCAAGCCAGGGGGGTGGCCACCGCAAGCAGGATCCTTCTCCACCCACTGCCTGGCTCCCTCCTTCTCCTGGGCTGTGACCTACACACTTACTGGTATTTCTCCAAGGCCGTGTACAGAGCGTCCCAGAGGTTCTGCGTGGCGTAAGGGATAACCGTGGCCATGGCCTCCCAATACGCAGAGTCCTTTGAGGTGTCTCGCACATACTTCACCACCTTCACTGGGGCCGGGGGGTCCCTGGGGGTTAAGAGCAGCAGTACCGTCACCCCCACCTGGCACCCCCCCAGGATCCCACGCAGCGCCAGCCATGGTGCCTGTCCCTCCCGGACTTGCTGCCTGCAGACCTGTCCCCTTCCCACTCAGCTGTGCGAGTGTCGCGGTTTACGGCTGATTCTCAGAAAGTGCACATGCCTATCATCAGTGTCCCTGATTCTGGTGCCATTGTCACCTTTGTGAAAGCATCACTGGGGTTCTATCCACCCCCCTTTCTCTCAGCCAGTTTACCTCATTGGCTTTACATCCCACTACGATGCCCGTTTCCTTCACTAGTGCATCCAAACGGCTCTCAAATTCCGGCATCCCCTCGAGGATAGCCTTGACCCAGGATATCAACGCCTCCACCTAGACGAACCTTCCGGCTGCTCTCCTTGTATCCAGCGTCACCCCCATCCCTGCCACCAAATGGATCTTTCTAACATGCAAGCCTAATCATGGCTCCCCCACCGCTTAAGACCATGTTGTGGCTCCGGTCCACCCAAGAGTAAAGGCAAAGGTCCCAGCCATGGCAGGCGCAGCTCTCCAAGATTTGGCCCGGCTCCCCTACCCACCGGTCCCACTTCCCAGGGAAGACCCTGACACCAGCCACACCTCTGCCACGATTCTCGAACACACCAGGCCTTTCCCCACACTGTGACACCTTGAAATGCTCTTTCCCCCACTGTATCCATGTAGGAAAAGCCGGTTCTGGTGCATCTCTTCCTAAAGCCCTCTCTGACTGCTGTTGGTAACACCTGGTATAGGCTCTGACCATGGTCCCGATCACAAGGTGTGATCTCTGCGGGCCGACACAGTGCAGACCCCAGTGAATGGCTGTGGAATGAAAGACGAATGAGAAAATGCAAATCGCTTCTACGCCCCTTCCTTTCATCCGTGTCCACTGACGCCTCCAGCCCTCCCCATCCCTTTCCTCCTGCCCAGGTGCTTGCCCGGTACTGGGATCTGCTCGGCCCTGGCTCAGCCTGGCTTCCCCAGGCCTCGGGCAAGCCCTCCAGCACCACACCTGGGCTTCCTCAGACCCATGACAAAGGCCTCCAGGATCTTGAGGACGTCGTTGGGGTGGATGAGCGTGGGAGAAGGGGGGACCTCCTTCTCTTCTGGCTCCCCTCCCACAAGGCTTTCCTCCTTCTGTCTCTCGAGGTCTGTCTGCTCTCCTGGGTCCAGGGCCGACATCAGGCTTGTTTGCTCCTGTGGGAGTGAAAGATTCCAGGGGCTGATCTGGAGAAAGGTGCCAGGGTGACTATGGATTGGGGCACACAACAAGCCTAAGTGTATGAAGACAGAGAAAAAAAAAAAACAGAGAAAAGTTTACAGAAAGTTACGGAACAGATGCAAAGGTAGATGTTTTCAGGAAGGAAGAAATGGTGAGGGGAAAGAGTGGAAAAGAGGGGGCATGGGATCTTCCAAACAGTGATAATCTTCTATTTCTAGATCGGGATTCATAGGTGTCCATTCTATTGAAATCCATAAGGCTTATGCTGGATGTATGTATATTTTTGAATCGTAACACATGTTACACTTGAATTTTTAAATTCAAAAGAAGTCCTCCTGTCTTGTAGTTCATTCAGTTCACACCCCACAGGCAAACCTACATCATCGGTTTCTTATGTATCCTTCCAAAGAAATACTACGGTCCACTCGGGCACATGCTTTCCCTCCTGTTTTGACAAAACGATACTCTACTACATGCACAGGTCTGCACGTTGCATTTTTCACATACCAATAAACCTTACAGATCTTTTCGCATAAATACGTAAAGAACTTCTTTGTTCTTCTTCTTTTTTTTTTTTTTTACATTTATTTATTTTTGAGAGACAGAGAGAGACAGAGCACAAGTTGGGGAGGGGCAGAGAGAGAAGGAGACACAGAATCCGAAGCAGGCTCCAGGCTCTGAGCCATCAGCACAGAGCCCGATGCGGGGCTCAGACTCACAAACCATGAGATCAGGACCTGAGCTGAAGTCGGACGCTTAACCGACTGAGCCACCCAGGCGCCCCTGTTCTTTTTTTTTAATTGCATTAATATTCTGTTTTGTAGATGCACTACTTAGTAGGTAATCAAGTCCTATAAGATGGAATTGTAGGTTGTTCTCACTATTCTCCCATTTCGAGCATTGCTGCAGTGTATAAGCTACAAATAAACACATTCTTTCAAATGTATTGAGACATATCTGCAGAATGAAATCCTGGAAGAATTGCAGGGTAAATACAGTTTTGTAATTGGTGCCACCAAACGGCCCTCCACGGAGGCTGCAACAATCTACTCTCCCAGCAGTGCCTGTTTCCCACACCTCGGCCATCACTCTGTGCAGTCAAACTGGCAGAGTCTTGCCAACCTGACAGGTGAAAATGGAATTGGGGCAGTTTTAATTTGCACTTCTTTTATTACGACAGGCCTGCTTACCTTTTCATATGTTTAAAAGTTATTTGTATTGCCTCTTACAGGAGATATTTGTTCATATCCCTTATCTGTTCCATGAAGTTGTGGCTGTTTTTTCCTGATTGGTTTATATGAGTTCTTTGTATATTAAGGAAACTGGCCCTTAACTGCAATGTAAGTTAAAAAATATTTCCCCCCACGCCTGGGTGGCTCCGTCAGTTAAGCGTCCGACTTCGGCTCAGGTCATGATCTCACGGCTCAAGGGTTCGAGCCCCATGTCGGGCTCTGAGCTGACAGCTCGCAGCCTGGAGCCTGCTTCGGATTCTGTGTCTCCCTCTCTCTGCTCCTCCCTTGCTCTCTCTCAAAAATAAATAAACATTAAAAAAAAATTTTTTTTAATTCCCCCAACTGTCATCTGTATCTTCACTTTGCTTATAGTGATTTTTGTCTTACAGGATTTTTTTGTTAATGTCATCAAATAGATCTTAGTTTTCCCTCTTTACAGCTTCTAGGTTTTGTTCACTCAGGCAACACTTTTTCATTTTTTTTTCAATCCTTTTTTTAAATTAAGTTTAAATTAAGTGTAAATTAAGTTTATTTTGAGAGAGAGAGCGTGTGCACATGGGAGGACAGAGAGAGGGAGAGAGAGAATCTCAAGCAGTCTGTCAGTATGGAGCCTGACGTGGGGCTCGATCCCACAAACCATGAGCTCGTGACCTGAGCAGAAATCTGATGCTTCGCTGACTGAGTCACCCAGGAGACCCAGCCAACCCTTTTTGAAAGCATGTCAGGATACTCCCCCCAGGGGCCAGCAATACTAAAAATAATTTTTAGTCAAGTGTTAGGGATCAAAATATTCAGAACTTGGTGGGCCCAGGGCTCATAGTGGCTGAGGCCTGGCTGTGAGGGAGAACAGCCTCTCATCCCCAGCCATCCTTCCCACCGCAAATAGAAAAAGTGACAATATTAAGGAAAATACTAAGTGAGCTCTCTCTGACATAAAGCCCTCACTATTTTTCCAGGAGTATTACTCAAAGACAACAATGCCCTCTGGAGGCTTCCAGAATTTCAAATGCTCTCGTTTTGATTGAACTTCACATTACCTGACTGGAGGGTGAATGATGAACTCGGTATTTGAGGAAGAAGTTCACCAGTTTGTACAAGTCGTCCTCACTTTCAATCCCAAGGGCCTGGGGGAAAACAGGAGGATGGCTCAAACACCAGAGCAGGAAGGCCCCCGGCTGCTGCGGGAGTTCAGAGACCCTCCGCTCCTAAGAGCGGGAGGCTTGTCTTGTTCCCCTGAACATCCCCAGCACCCGCCATGGCCCAGAGTGAGGCCATTCAACACTGGGGAAGCACAGCGAGACCACGGCAGAACAGAACAACGTTGCTCAGAGTCAGGAACAGCCCGATACAGGCCTGGTGGGTGTAAGAATGCTGAAGGAGGCTGAACACACATCCGACTTTAAGGGTGTAGGGGAGAACCCACAGTCTGAGAGCTGAGTCGTGAGGGAGAGAAGCTGGTAGAGGAAGCGTCGGGGGTGGGAGACATCTAAACTCCATGGCCAATTTGTTGCATGGAGAATAAGGAAAGGGAAAGACGTGCCAGCCCAGGGAAGCCCCGGAAGACCCATATCTACTCCCAGGACTGAGGAAATGTTGCAAAAAACATAGGGGGCTGTCTTGGAATGAGGCCCCCGCCACCCCCGGTCAACTCAGCCCAGTGGGACTCACTGAGAAGATGGCGTCCAACTTGAGCAGATAGCACTCGCTCTTCTCCAGGGGACGGAGAAGGCTCAGCAGCTTGCTCTCTATGAGGAAACCCTGAGGGGGAAGAGGGTTGTCTCCAGTCAGACACAGGTTTCAGAAACCAGTGCTCGGGTGTGCAGCCTACCTCTGTGTGACGAGCCAGCGGTGACTCCACAGAGCAGGACCTCAGGGATGAGACTGGGGCAGCAGGGGCCCCAGAGGAAGGCCTTCCTAGGATGCCTAAGGGGCCCTTCCCAGGGGCAAACCCAACGCTCACCATGGGTTTAGTCCCCCAACCCCCCACCTAAGAAAGGGTGCTGCCTCATCTCACCCACAAGCCACTGGGCAAACACCTGAGCTCTGCACAGCCGCCCAGACCTCATCGAGTCACAGATTCTCACCCGTCCAGTGTCACTGCACTCCTGTGCTAGCCCTCAGATATCTACAGGACGGGGCAGTAGGCACAGAGCTGGAGGAGGGGAAGGCACGGAGGCAGATGAACACGCCGTGTCACAACACGGTGCGCACAAAGTTGGCAGTGAGTGGGAAGACTGGGGGCCCGGCACCCACTCTGAGCTGGGAACGCCTGGGGGAGGGCCCCTGGCCGAGGGGGCCGCCGGCACAAGCCTGCAAATAGAGAGAGGAGTACCTGCCTGCCGTCCCGTTCAGCGGGAGCCCCCTCAGCGGCAAGAGTCGGCTCTTGGCCAAAGACAACTGTCCCAAGGGGACGGGAGGCCGGCAGGCCTTGCATCTCCTTTAATCTCCGCTCAGAACTGCAGGACCTAAACGCACACCGGTCACGTCCCGTGATGCCGTCCCCCGCCCCCACCCCCCAAGCTGAGCCAGCCCGGCACACCCTTCACACTAAATCTGGTGGGTTTGCTAACACACACAGCGGGTGGCCAAAGCCTGACACACCCAGAGTCATCACAGACTGAGCTCCCAGACAAAGGCCACATCAGGTGGCCACACTACTTGGCAGGTGGGTTCACAGATGGGAGGCTGGCGCCCCTTCTCTTGCAGAATGAGCTTTTTTTTTTTTATCAGCAAGGTGTCTGTGGACCGACCTGGCCCACACCTGACCGAACCACTAAGGGAGGACCCAGTTGGCAGCTGGGGCAGCTCTGAAGCATGGCCTCTCAAGGTAAACGACCCCAGCTCTGCTCCCAAATGCCTGTGCACCCCTGCCTCCGGGCCACGTCCGGCCGGGCCAGGGTCGTCAGAAGCAGCACACGAGAAGCAAGGGCAGAAGGTCAGCAAAGCCACCGGCCGGGAGTCCCTGTGGCGCAGCCCCGTGCACCCGGCCTCACCGACTCGTCACACAGGAGCATCAGGATCTTTCTGGTCGTTTTCATGGAAACTTGCTTTGGCAGGTCAAGGTAAGACTCTGCTTCTGAGGTGGCCTCCTCCGTCCCCTCCTCTTCTGCAGGCGGGGCAGAGAGAAGAGAGGGTGGGAGAGAAAAAGAAGATAACTGCTTGGCCTTGTTGACTTTGAGAAACAGCCGAACGTCCTTCCTTGAGAAAATTTACCTCTTAAAAAGCCGAAGAAAGCCTGGTGTGTGGGGGAAAACAGGAAGGCTGGGGATTGGAATAAGAGACTAGCCGGAGAATTCTGCCATTCTATAACCCTTCACTTTCCTAAGTTTCATCGACCTGGAAACATCATACTCAAAACCCGGCCGTGACCAGGGAGTGGAAGGGAGAGGATGAACCTATTTATAGGTTTTACTAGTTTGCTCAAAAGATAAAATGAGATAAGATAAATGAAAATATTTTTGAAAAGTACAAGATGCCAACTTGCTGGTGGAACTACAAAATGGCGCCATCCGTATGGAACAACACCCAGTAACGTCACAGAGGCATTTGCCCTTTGATCCAGCAGTCCTGCTTCTAAGGGGCTAGCCCAACAATTCACCAGGAAACACATGCGAACACAAACGCACGCAGCTACTTATCGCTGCGTTGTTCGCAATAGCACAAACAAGCAGACAAAAACCTGCCAATATCCCAAGTGGCCACCAACAGAACACTATTGGAATAAGTCATAGCACGGCCACACGACACCATACCAAATAAAAACGGAGGAAAGCATGTTTCTTCTCACTACCATAAACTGATCTTCTCCAAGATATTTTGTAAGTGAAAAAAGCAAGACGGAGAAAAGCGTCATTTAAAAAGTGAGTCTACATGGGGCGCCTGGGTGGCTCAGTCGGTGGAGCGTCCGACTTCGGCTCAGGCCATGAATCTCATGGTTCGTGGGTTCAAGTCCCGCGTTGGGCTCTGTGCTGACAGCTCGGAGACTGGAGCCTGCTTCGGATTCTGTCTCCCTCTCTCCTGCCCCTCCCCCACTCACACTCTGTCTCTCAAAAATAAATAAACGTTAAAAAGAATTTTTTTAAGTGGGTCTACATAAATATAAACAAATATACATACATACATATACATATTTGTTTTAAAAAAGCAATGGAAAGAGAAACCATACATATTTAGATAACTACCTATAGGAGAGGGATAAAATAGAAGAGAGAGGATAAAACTTCTTTGAGTATACCTTGTTCTGTACATTTGACTTTGGAAACATGTCAGCATTCTACATAACTATAAAACAAAATTAAGTTGTAAAAAGCAATCCTTAATTATCAAAAGTAAAACAAAACAAAAGGACCTAAATATGTATTCAGATGGTGACCTAACCAAATAGAAACTATTCGAAGTGACTTCAAGAGACAGCCATCTGTGGGGCACCTGGGTGTGCCAGAGGGACCCATAAGCCAACAGGAGGAGACTCCCACGGGCCGAAAATGGGACAATTTGGGCACCAGTAAGGGAAACTAAGTGCAATAAACCAAAACACATCAGATGTGTTTAAATCCAATCTGTTCGTAATGATACTCGCTTTAGAAAATGCCATTGGTCACTCTTAGAAGATGCTAGAGACCCAACCCATTTATTCTGAAAGCTACTAAATAGAGAAAGGACAAGCATCTATTCTGCTTTTCCTGTATGAACTGTACCTCGGGGTAGCAAATAGCTGATGAGGACAAGAGTCTCTTTTCAGAAGTATTCCAGCTAATAAATGAAGACATCTGATAGAATTTAGAGTGTCACCGTTTTGCAACCCCTAAGGCCATTAATGGATCTTAGACAAGGACTCCCAATGGTTGCTAGCCTCGCAAAGAGACACCCTGATGTTAGTTTATCCCAATGGAAGCATGCCACAGTGTACTTAGCAAAACTACACTGACCCTGAATCTGATCAAGCTTCTAGATAGAACTACCAGACTATAATGGAGGGAAGAGGGTAAAGCTATAGGTTAAATTAGAGACTCTGAACCTCCCAGCTACGAGACCTCTTCTCCCCCTTCTCTGGCCTTCAGTTGGCTTGTCTGTGAGATGAACGTGTTGACCCTACAGTTTTACGGGCCCCCCAGCTCCAGGACTCCATTCCAGATACCTGTTTGAATCAGCACTTCTTCTAATATCTGTGTAGCAGACCTCTGCTGCTGCTGAGATATAGGTCCCACATTCCTCAGGAACCAGAAATCAGGTGCGGTCCAGGGGAGCCCCAGATGCTGGGTGTGGATGATCCTGTCCACATCAAAGGCTTTGCTTATCAGATCCTTTGCCTCTTCTTCATTCATCAGCCAAATCTCTCGAAACCGCTTGTCATCAAGAAGAGCAAAATGCCTGTGAAGGAGAGTTGCTCAGCATGGCCAGCGGACCCCGGGGCCTGGCCAGGGTGCCCTCTGTTAGCAGTGGGGCGAGAGCTGGGGCAGTGCCGGGGTGCAACCCGGGCCCCGGGCCGCCGGGCCTCACCCATGATAGCCTGGAGGCCATCCCCACAAGTCTCGAGAGAAGGCGGGTGACAAGCCAGTACAGGGGGCGGAGAAGACGGCCCGCTAAGACTCTTAGTGCCTGGGCCCACCTCTGTTCTAGGGCACGTGCCGTGGGAGCCAGGTCCCCAAGATACCTCATGGCTTTCTGTAGCTCCTTGAACTGCGTCACAAGCCGTATGTAGTCGGAGGTTAGTGACTGGTTCTCCTCCTGAAACTGTCTGATCTGCTTGGTGTATTTTGATCTCAGGTTGTTAAGTATATCATGCAGGCTGGGAGGAAGGGGAGAGAAGTTCATCTGTAGCTGAACAGAAGCCGTGACGTACGTTCCCCTCAGCTGCTTCACACGGGTCTACAGAACCCAGGGTCAGGTTAGCGCAAGCGCCGAAGATCCTCCCATTTGTTCCAAAACCCAGCTGCCCTGATTGCGATCAAAGAAAGGAAGGCAGCAGGAGGTGAGGGGATTGTCCAGAACTAAACTCATTTAGAACAGTCCAGAAGCCCAGACCCACTGAGGGGCAGTCTCCTGCTCAGGAGTGTGACTGAATCCTTCACAACACGCCATCTGGGAGTGTGTCCACATCCTCAACCTCACAGTATTTAAGAAGCGTATCTCAACTATTTCACTGCCATGATTTGGATGTTCCTTTCACTTCTAAAACAAGAAAACTAGAAAGGGAAAAAATTAAAACCTCACGGCACAAGTCTATGATATATGAGTTCTCCATCCTCAAAAAGCTGACACAGGTCACAAGCCCAATAACTCATTCATTCATTCATTCATTCATTCATTCACTTGAAAGGTCTCTTGCACGCCAAGGATCTGTTTGAATCCAAAAGATGAATACAAGGCATATGTTTGGACAAAAGGCACTATCAGTTCAGCCAGAAACAAAGAAAAACAAACACTCGTCATGGTGGAGTGAAAGCACCGTGGGGGTGGTTTACACAGGGTGCCAGGGGAGCCCAGAGGCGAGGCAGGGAACTTACCCCGGCCTGGAGGCAAGGGGAGTGGTCGAAGGTTCCAGCACGGAGAGAGACAGTGATAGCCTGGTCAAGGGCACTGGGAGTCCGGGCATGCCACGGGTCCACATCTCACTGCTCTGGGAGCTCTGTGCGTGGAGACTCGCCTCATGAAATATGCGTGGCAGGCATGGCTTTTAGACCCAGGACCATACTTCAGACTTTAGACCAGTGCACAGGTGTCTTATGTCAGCGTCCCATTTACACGGGCATAGAGAGTCTGAAGGCCTACGTGTTTTCAGTTTAAAAATTCTAAAAATAAGGTTTCCTCTCTTAAGCACCATTCTGAAAGAATCATAAGCTCCCTAAACACACAAACACCCATCCTTCGTGTTTTTATCCTTAATAAAATGCAAAAACAACTTAACTTGGACTCTGATAAAAAGCAGTATGGAGGGGCACCTGGGTGGCTCAGTTGGTTGAGCCTCCGACCTCGGCTCATCATGATCTTGAGGTTTGTGGGTTCGAGCCCCATGTCGGGCTCCGTGCTGACAGCTCAGAGCCTGGAGCCTTCTTCAAATTCTGTGTCTCCCTCTCTCCCTGCCCCTCCCCTGCTCGGGCTCTGTCTCTCAAAAATAAATAAACATTAAAAAAAATTTTTTTAAAAAAGCAATATCTAGTTCATTTTCTTAACTACGGAATTCCAGGAGACGATCCACATATAGGTGTAAAAAAAAATCTTTTTAGGTAGCCATCCCAAAGTCTTTTTCCCAATGTCACCTGGTAAAGGAGCGCCTATGTGTCATCTAACCACAGAAGCTAATAAAACCAAAACATAACTCCAGGTGCATGCTGCAGGTCTGGGCAGGACAGGGGACAGACAGGAACAAGTGGCCGCAAGGGGGAAGGAGCTCAAGAAAACATCACACACCGTCCTTAGTGACTGGCTGGCAGCTAGAGATGGAGGGGGCAGGGGTGGAGGAGGGGGAAGCCGGGAAGGTAGGCAAACTTGGTTTCAAAACTTGTCCACTGGCCTTGACAGCAACTGTGCAAGCTGCAATGTCTCCTGGAAGTCCCAGACAAAGCGAGGAGGTGGGGTCGGGACTGGGGAGATGAGCTGGAGTCATCGAGAAAGAAGTCCTACTCAAAGCCATGAGACTAGTGTAGAGGGTGGATGGGATACAACCAGAAAGCAAAAGGGGGGAGATGCTTTCTGGAATATCCTATCAGGCAAGAAAACGCAGAACCACCAAAGGAAGCCAATTAGGAATCTGCTGAGAAAGAAGAGTAGGTATTTTAGAGTCATAAAAGCCAAAGCAGAAAAATTCGGAGATTCGGTACCAACAACAATCGGATGAGGCCTGACCGGGCAGCAGCAGGGTCTGCTGATAAGGGAGACTCCAGCTCAAAGTCAGAGGACAGAACCAGGGAAGGGAGGGTGGGGATGATGCCACTCGTCCTTCTGCCCTTCGGATCAAAACCAAGGTTTGCCTCACGTACCTCGGCCCACCTCCCGTCCTACCAACCTCCCCTCTCCCAGGATGCAGGCTCTTCCTGCCTCCTGCTTCCTTGCCTTCAGACCTTCATTCCTGGCTCTCGCACCGCCAACCCCAGAGGCTTAACGCCTTTTTCCCAATTCGCATCCCTCCCCCCTTCCCTGTTTCAGTTCTTCTGGAATCCTTCCCAGGGAACTCCTTCTCACTGACTGTACAGATGTGTGGCCATCACAGATGGATGGAGAGAGGGCGAGAGAGGGCGAGGGAGAGGAGAGATAAGGAAAGATACACACTACACACTTAATCCCTGGTGGTAGGAATATGGTGTTTTTTATGTTTTATCTTCCTTTCACTTGGGGTACTTCCTAACTCTCTAAAATGCACATGTACCGCTTCTGTAATAACAAGTTGAGAATGTATTCTACAGACAGCTCTGTTCGTATGCAATGTGAGACAGCGACACGAGTACCTACGTCGGTATTATTTGCGATAGCAAAGGATTAGAAGCAATCTAAACGTCCATCCACGGGGACATTAAGTCACAGTATATGCAAGTGGAGGTTAGGCAACCTAAGAAATAACGTGAAAACTCTTTACGAACCGGTATGGAAACACCGTTGGGATATAAAACGGCGTGTACAGAAGGCTATCATTTGGCTTAAAAACAGAGGTGGGGTTGGTGAGAGGATTTGTGCTGGTATGTGGTTCAAGAATTCTGGACGAAACAAAAGAAATGAATAACGATTACAGAGGTGGGAAAGAGGGACCACACAAAATGGGGGATCAGAGACAGACTTTTTGCTGCACATTCTTTCTGGAGGGTCGGGGGGGGGGGCGCTGAAAGTATTACCTTTTGCAAAAAGAACTCTTTTAATGAAGAATTAGCTAAGTTATTAACAGCTTCCGCTCCTCCGGAAGGGAAGGCTTCATCCCCAACCCCGTTTTCAGCATGGAAGGGTCGATGGTCTGCGGGCTAGCTCACCGACTGATCTTTCTCTTCTGCTGGGATTTGATCACCACACTCTCTTCGTCTCTCTTCTTCAGCACTTGGAAGTTGTACTCCAACTTCTCTTGGTTTAGCTGGTAGGTTGCTTTCATCTGCTGAAGCTGTTGCTCAAGAATCTAAAGGTTAAAAAACAATAATAATATGGACTGGCCCTGGTATTATTTGCCGTGCCCGGGGGTCCCTGATACTTGATTCTGGAGTCACGTCAGACGACACAGAGGCACAGGTGTCTCTACCTGAATTCTTAGAAAATCTGTCAGTAGAGGCAAATGAAAGGCCAGCCAGAAAAAAAATACATCATTCGGCTACGAGCTCAAGCCTATGTCCCTAAAGCCTAAGAGAGGGGACAGACCCTTCAAGTGTGGCCCCCTCCGCTGCTCTGCACCAGACCCTCTGGAGATACACGGCGCCCCACTGAAAACACCATACAATATTGCCACAGACTCTTGCAACGTCCCACTCTGACCTTCCATTGGCAGCGTCAGTGTTTAGCAAATGGTGTTCATTTTAAAGGAGGACAGACACAACCATTCCTTCTTTCTGGATTTCTGTTAGCTATGTTCATTCATTCAGCAAATATTTCAGTGCCTGATAAATGTCGACACTTTTCCAGGTGCCGCTGAGGAAACGCTGGTGGAAAAGGCACAGTCTAGCCCTCGCTAGGGGATATTAACAAGCGGTGGGGACAAGAAGTAAGAGGTGGGGTAGGCGCAGGGAGGCATGCGACTCTCTGTGGCCTCGAAGGCCAGGCAGGCATCCCTGAACAGTTGGCATAAGCGTGTCTAACCGAGACCCAGAAAACGAGCAGGAGTGACTCAGGTGGCTACTCGAAGGGACACTTACTCCAGAGAGGCAAGGGGAGTGAGGTGCTTTGGGGAAATCACGAGCAAGGTACGGTGTGAGGTACGAGGCTGGGAACGGTCAGAAAAGAGGCTGACAGAGCAGCAGGGCCCTATCAAGTGAGGACTTAAAGCTTTATCCTGAGAACCATGGAGGGCCACGAAAGATCTCAAGCAGGAAAGGGCAGTGACGAGTCCAGGCAGTATAGAAAGATCACTTTGACAGTTGGTTAAAAAAAGACAAAACCAAACAAACAAAAACTGCTGAGAGCAGGGCAAGGCTAGAGGCAGGGCAAAACCAGGCAAGCTCGCTCCTGCCTCTCCGAGTGGAAATGCAGGAACAGAGGGTGCAATTAAGCGTAATCAGATCTTGGCAAAGCAGGGACATGTGACATGTGGCGCTCTTTCAAGCCTCCTTCTCCCTCATCTGCCTCCACAGGGCTACAGAGCCTTGCCAAGGAATCAACAGAGGAAGTGATTGGAGCGCCTGGGTGGCTCAGTCAGTTAAGCATCTGACTCGTGATTTCGGCTCAGGTCATGATCTCACGGTTGTGAGACGGACCCCCATGTCGGGCTTTGCACTGAGCGCGGAGCCTGCTTGGGATTCTCTCTCTCCCTCTCTCTTTGCTCCTTCCCTGCTTGCCTTCTCTGCCTCTCTGAATAAATAACGTTTTAAAAAACACATAGGAGTGGTTCCAGGCAGCTCCCCCTAGACCCCTGGGTCATCCTCAAGGAAAGTAACTGGCTAGGAGGTGATGCAGAGAACAAAAGCACTGATATTGATCCCCTGTTGTAAATGAATGAGTCCAGAGTATCCAAATATCTACCTATCCCAGGGAGTTCTGAATCTCCATTATGGGGCAGGCATTTGGATGTCTTTTCAGAACAGAAGCCTGTGATACCTATCACAGGTGGCCAATGAACATACAGGTCGCCGGGATTATAACTAACTGTATCTCTCAATTTCCATACTGGCTTAGTCAACTTTTTAGTTACTTTCTTCTAATTATACGCTTTTCTGTATAAAAAGTTTTCCTGCTTGTGAAAGTAATATTTGCTCGTTGTAGAAAATGTGGAAAGTACAGTAAAGGAGAAAGAAGAAGACACAGAAGGGGAAGAAAAATTACCCAAATTCCATCTCAAAGAGGCATCTTCTGTTAACATATTGGCATGTTTCTTTCCAGTGTTCTTTACATAGCTGAGATGAAACCATAGCTACAATTTTATATGCTATTTTTCTCCCTTAATATTATAACAAGAGGGGCGCCTGGGTGGCTCAGTCGGTTAAGCGTCCGACTTCAGCTCAGGTCACGATCTTGCGGTCCGCGAGTTCGAGCCCCGTGTCGGGCTCTGGGCTGATGGCTCAGAGCCTGGAGCCAGCTTCCGATTCTGTGTCTCCCTCTCTCTTGGCCCCTCCCCCCGTTCATGCTGTGTCTCTCTCTGTCTCAAAAATAAATAAACGTTAAAAAAAAAAATTTTTTTTTAAATAAAAAAAAATATTATAACAAGAATTTTCCATGTTAGTTTTGGCGATGTTATTTTAATGGTGCGTAATATTTTTATATACTATAACAATTTACCATATATAAAATACTTGCAATGTTTATCATATGCCATACTATTTTACCATTTCCCTACTGTTGTACATTTACATTGTTTTGATAATTCTTGATATTATAAAAATAATGCTGGGACCAATTCTACTTAAAACTTTTGGGGTATTTTGTTTATTTTCTTAAGGTAGATTCTCAGAGGTAGTTACTAGGTCAAAGGCTGTCAACAAATTGCTTTCCAAAAAGCGGTCTACAGTTTCCACTCCCACTGGCCGTGCGTGCAAGCGCCCGCTTTCGCACACCCCGTGGGCATGGAGCACGGTGAGGGGCCGGCCGTGAAGCTCCAAGCACAGGCCCTCAGCCCTCAGGTAGGGCGTGGACTTGAACAATTTCCCGAAGTGGCGAATATGCCGACAGTACAGAAACTGCCTCATTTCAAGTGTGATTGTCCTGGGTGGTCCCAGGCTGAATCACCCTCGGCCTTGTCCCCTTCTAGGGATGGGCCTACGTGTGTTCAAGGGAAAGGGAATCTCAGCACCTCTTCCTGCAAACTCGCAATGATTTATGCCCCCCGTGCTCCAAATGAAAACAGTGCCACTGCTTTAAATGTGGTCAGCCCTGAACACCGGGAAGGCCACTGACCTGTGAGTTGGCTCAGGACAAAGTCCAATAGAAAAGCTTCTTATTGGTGCATAGGGGCACTTGTACCCCAATGTTTATAGCAGCACTCTCAACAATAGCCAAATTATGGAAAGAGCCTAAATGTCCATCAACTGATGAATGGATAAAGAAATTGTGGTTTATATACACAATGGAGTACTACATGGCAATGAGAAAGAATGAAATATGGCCCTTTGTAGCAACGTGGATGGAACTGGAGAGTGTGATGCTAAGTGAAATAAGCCATACAGAGAAAGACAGATACCATATGTTTTCACTCTTAGGTGGATCCTGAGAAACTTAACAGGAACCCATGGGGAGGGGAAGGAAAAAAAAAAAGAGAGGTTAGAGTGGAAGAGAGCCAAAGCATAAGAGACTCTTAAAAACTGAGAACAAACTGAGGGCTGATGGGGGGTGGGAGGGAGGGGGGGGGTGATGGGTATTGAGGAGGGCACCTTTTGGGATGAGCACTGGGTGTTGTATGGAAACCAATTTGACGATAAATTTCATATATTGAAAAAAATTTTTAAAAATAAAATAAAATAAAATAAGAAAAGCTTCTTGTTGGGTGGAGACAACCTGGGAAGGTACGAACACCCACAGAGAAGGAAGGTCTCCAGAGCTGCTCTGACTTAGAATGACAATGAGTGGCTGTTCGGTCTTGACTGACGCATCAGGGACCCCGAGACCCAGGGTGAGAGAGACCCTGGTGTTTCCTCTGGTGACGTCCAGGGACCTCTTTTTTTCTTGCAGCTTTGCAATAAGCCCCTGTCACTATCACACATTTCCCAAAGGGATCTGGCCATGGAACAGTTTTTGTGTTTATAGCAAAGTGAGAGCACGCGAGTTACAAATACAAGCTCTATCAAGTGAACATTCGTGTAAATTCCACACTTGCAGGCAGATTGTTAGATAACACCATGAAAATGGACTCTGTAGTTTTCCTACATAATACATCTTGAAAGACAAAAAAGAAAAGCACCGGCTCACTTTCTTTGTTCGTTTTATGGAACTACCACCAGTACCTCACGTAGCCGAACGCAGTTCAGAGTTCAAAACTCTGAACTGAAGTAATCAGGCCACGTCTTTTCTGTCGTGGCCTGAAAGAACTCACTTCTGATCCGATCTTATAGGCAAAACAACACACAAAGAAGCCCTGTCACCTGACTGTGTTAATTTGCATGTCTCTGCCTGAGCCTGTGGTTAAATATTTATTAGCTTTCCCTTGTGGAACACATCAACTCCTGCTCTTCGCTAGACTATGTCCCCAGGAGACCGGTGCCTAAAAGGACTAGCAATGCAACATGCACTATGAGATCTCGACCGGATCACAGATCAGCCCCTCTGTCCCCCCAGCTCTGGTCCAAGACCTCTGCTGGCCCCACAGTCATGATGCCACTTGGGAGTGATTGGCAGTGCAGTCAACGAACTTTCAGAACTAACAGGCTTGTAGTCTCACAGAACAGCAACCACGGCAGGATGTTCTATGAATTACATCACCCACTACTTGTTTTCAACACCTTCCACTCAAGATAATTTTGCTCCCAGGGACTCTGTCGTTAACTATCTCAGGTTTGAGTCTCACCGTGAAGCCGTCCTTGGTGGCCACACACCGAAGATAGTTTTATATCTTTAAAATTGTAATTGATTGTGTTCGCCGTCTGGACTTATTCTTCAATTACCCAAAGGTATTTTTGCCAAGTTGTACTTTATGTTCCCAAGACGGATGGTGACCCATTGTGTTTGGTTTTTGTGAATAATGTACAAAGATTACGATCTTTACGTAACAGTTAACGTTAACAGTCCCTAAAGTTGAACTAAACCACTTTCCAACCTTAAGAGCACGTATAGGATCTAAAATAAAAACATTTGCTTCCTGCATCAAGAACCAAGTGTTTCCAGTAGTCCAATTTGGGGGGGGGGGGGGCGCAGTGTGCTAAAATCCTTCTCGAGGGCATCATGTCTATAGGCTTCTCTCTGTTAATAATGCAACCTTGCTGGCAGGAAGCGCTCGGGAAGTATACATTCTCTTTCTTACTTCTTGTACTTTACCCATCAAACCAAATCTATGCGTGTTGGATCCTTCGTACTTTTGCGGTTTGCAAGCTTTTACTTCTGTATTTTAGAACGGAGCCAGTGCCACGAATGACTTAGGAAGGGTGAATCTCACGTGAGCTGCAAGTTGTATCTTCTTGACAAAAATTGCTGCTATCTGACTTTCCTGGCTAGTGAAAGTATACCTAAGAGGCACGAGGGTAAAGTTTGATATACTAAAATATCCCACATATTGCAATATGGTGACCCCCGATTTGACTATCTGTTCCTGGTTAAAGGGTAGGAGGGTACAGTGTACTCCTGGCTTCCGTTCTAACACAGGAAAGAACTGTTGTGCACAGGAACTGCACACACTTCCCCACTCCGATTATCTCCACCTGCCCGCCTCCTGCACACCCACACTCCACGGGGGGCATCCAACCAGACAGGGTGAGCCAGGAGATCTGGTCCCCCAGACTCTGCCTCTCTGTCCCTCATCTCCCTAATCTTACTTCACTCCCCACCCCCAAAATCTCCCCACGTTCCAGGATTTTTTGGCTTTGTTCAAGCATTTGAAGATTAGATTAACAACATGAGGTTGCACTCCTACAACTCAGTAGCAAAAATAATAATAATAATAAATTAACCAATTAGAAAATAGGCAAAGGTGGGGCGCCTGGGTGGCTCAGTTTGTTGAGCATCCAACTCCTGGTTTCGGCTCAGGTCATGATCTCATGATTCGTGAGTTTGAGCCCCTCATCGTGCTCTGTACTGACAGCGCGGAGCCTGCTTGGGATTCTCTCTCTCTCTCTCTCTCTCTCTCCCTCTCTCTCTCTCTCTCCCTTCCTCTCCATCCCCCACTCACATGCACACACTCTCTCTCCAAATAAATAAATAAATAAAATTTTTAAAAAATAGGCAAAGGACTTGAATAGACATTTCTCCCAAAAAAGACATACGAATGACCAATAAGTTTATGGGAAGGGAAATGCAAATCAAAACCACAATGATATATCACCTCACACCTCTTAGGATAGCTATTGTCAGAGACAAGTGCTGGCAAGGATACGGAGGAGAGAACCCTGCGCGCTGTTGGTAGGAATGTAAACTGTTGCAGCCCCTATGGAAACAATATACAAGTTCCTCAAGAGATAAAAAAAAAAAATAGAACTACCATTTGATCCAGTAACCCCCCTTCTGGCTATAGATTCAAAGGAATTGAAATCTGGATCTTGAAGAGGTATCTGCACTGCCATGTTCATTACAACACCGTTCACAATAGTCAAGATAAAGAAAGAACCTAAATGTCCATCGAGGGGCTAACAGGAAAAGAAAATGTGGTATATGCACACAGTGAAATATTATTCAGCCTTAAAAAGAAAAAAAAGGAAATTCTGCCATTTGCAACATGGATGGATGTGGAGGACATTACGCTAAGTGAAATAAGCCAGACACAGAAAGACCAATACTGCATGGTCTCACTTGTACGTGGGATCTAAAACAGCCAGACTCGTAGACGCATAGGGTGGAATTTCTGCTACCAGGGGCTGCCAGGGGCCGGGGGTGAGGAAACAGGGAGGTGTTGGTCAAAGGGCACAAAGTTTCAGTTACGGGACGAGATGAATAAGTCTCGTAGATGAATAAGTTCTGGGGATCTCTAACGGTACAACAGAAAGTCTATGAGTAACAATGCTGTTATTGTACGTTTAAAAATTTGCTAAGACAGTAGATCTTGTGTTACACGCTCTTAACACAAAAGGAAAAACAAAGCAACAAATAAAAGAACATGAGTTTCCATTATTTCACTGTTTGAGGCCAGGGACACGAAGTGTTGTCACATAAATTATCATAGAACCAAAATAACTTAAGAAAGCAGAACAATAGCCATTTTTATTAAACGTGTAATGTATACGGCCCACATAAACAGCGCTGCCCTCACAGACCTCCACTGTTCTTTGTCAGTGACTCTCATTTTCATGACATTGATATGAGAAAGGCCCAGGAAAATTCTCAAGGCTGGTAAGAATATTTGTAGTCTGGTGGGGTGTTGATTCAACCCTGTTAGATAAAGCCACAAGAGTAGTAAGACCGGAAATTCTACCAAAGGCCATGTGGAAAAGCTTTAGTCTAACACACTTGTCAAGACAGAAATTCAACTGAATAGACGGTGCTTAAATATTAGGAGGTAATTACATCACACCTAAATGTAATTAGAGATGAGCTTTTTTTTTAACTAACTTTGAAGCACGGAATCCTAGGCTTAGAAAGAATTTAGAAACCAGAAAATCTAACCTCCTTCCAGCTACAAGAATCCTTCCTCAGCATTGAAGACAGACACATTCATGTGGCCTTTAAATACTTTATGAGAGAAAAGAAGCCTTGTTTTGTGGGATGACCCTTTCTGTATGGGGGATAGGTCTATTAGAAAGCTCTTTTTTTTCACTATTTATTTTTTTTAATATTTATTTATTTTTGAAAAAGAGAGACAGAGTGAAAGTGGGGGAGGGGCAGAGAGAGAGAGGGAGACACAGAATCTGAAGCAGGCTCCAGGCTCCTGAGCTGTCAGCACAGAGCCTGACGCGGGGCTCGAACTCACAAGCTGTGAGATCATGACCTGAGCCAAAGTCGGAAGTTTAACTGACTGAGCCAGCCAGATGCACCTAGAAAGCTCTTTCTGATGGCAAGTCGAAATCTGCCCTACTGCGATGTCCACCCATCAGGCGGGGGCTGTTTGGAATATTAGGAACATTATCGGTTACTGAGCCAGACAGAGCTGGGTTTGATTCCAGGACCCACCATTTACTAGGTAAGCAGCCTTGTCCTGAGTCTATTTCCTGGCATATAGAACACTGTGATTCCTCTCCTGCATGTTAGTTGAGGACTGGAGATACTGTGCCTTAAGCAGATGGTGGCTCAGTAGATGGTGACTGGGGATAAACTTGCCCTGGGGATACCCTCCCTTTGCTCGGCTAAAATGCACAATCCTCTCAGAGATTCCTCAGGTCACGGTTGCCAGTGTTGCCTCCTGGCAGCTCTCCATGGTTCATTAAGGAAAGAATTCCTCCACATACATTCTGCCCATGAGCTCCTTCAGAAAGCATCACTTGAAAGAGAGCAGATAACGAATACCTATCTGTTGAACAGATTAACTCTAGAACACGCGGGGCAATCACCAAGGATAAAACGCACAGGTGCTCCATCTGCTCTGCCACCCAGACGCCGAGCAACAAGTCAGACCTGCACGTCCTGCTCCAACTTGATCTTGATCGTGTTGTACTCTTCGCAGTCCCACACCCGCTGCTTGTTCAGCTGCTTCTCATAGTCCTCTACCTTCTTGATGCGGCTCAGAAGATACTCCAGCTGAAGGCACAGGAAGACAAGGGAAAAGTCAGCCCTGTCCCTGCCCCGACTCAGGGGGCCTGACAAGCATGACACAGGGAAGGGTCTCAAAGTGTCATGGCCCTAGAGAGAGCTGGTCGGCCCTCAGAAGCTCCTGTGCCCCCAAGACTTTGTATTGTTTCACTTAATCTGGAGCTTCCTTACTTGAGAAACTCCAAGAGGAATGTTCCTTAAGAAATCAGACACGGGGGCGCCTGGGTGGCTCAGTCGGGTAAGTGTCCGACTTCGGCTCAGGTCATGATCTTGCAATTTGTGAATTTGAGCCCCAGGTCGGACTCTGTGCTGATAGCTCGGAGCTTGCAGCCTGTTTCACAGTGTGGGTGTGTGTCTCTCTCTGCCCCTCCCCGCCCCCCTCTCTCTCTCTCAAAAATAAACAAACATTAAAATTTTTTTAAAAAATAGAAATCAGACACAGACGCTGCGGTCAGACGTTTGTATTTCTCAAAAAGGACCCACTGGATCCGGGTCAAGCTATTTCTTTGTTCTTTGTGCCTCCCAAGTAAAGTGATAACCCCACACCCTTTTAAACATCTTAAAACATCTTGCTGGGCCACAGATATCCATGACTGGAGTAGATGCCCAGGTTGAAAAGAAGAGAGCCACAGGACCATGGTATTCACCACCACCAGAGACAAATGTCACCACCAGAAGCAGCCACCAGCCGCAGGGCCACACTGATTAACCATGAAGGGCAGTGGTAAGTGTCTGCCATGGCAATCCTCCCCAAGACACAGAAAGGCTAGCAAATTCAGTCCCAGTAGAAATTGTCCCAGCTCCATGGGTCGCCCTTGACGCGTCCGCCAGCCCCTCCCCTACCCGCCGCCCCTTTACCTCTTTGGCGTTGTGAGCCTGCAGGGCCCGCTCCCATTTCTTCTTATTACTGGTCAGCAGTTCTCGTCGTTCCACCTCAAACGCTTTCTATGACCAAGAAGGAAGAGGGCCTGGTGTCTGTTTTGATTAGGCAGGTCTCACAGCATTAAACAACTCATAAGTAATGGCACAGTCAGAGCCAAATGCAGACTTGCCAAGTCTCACGGAACCAAATGGCTATGGAAGGAGTTGCGTGTTAATTAGTGTTATCAAGTCTGGGCTTCACACAAATTTAGGGAGGAAATGTACCACCTGTGCTGTGGCTCAGTCGGTCTCTGAGGAAGGAGCTGGAGGAAGGGCCGTGTGCCCTTGGTGGCAGTCACAGGGCAAAGCCTGGCATACAACTCAGTCATGCCCAGGGCCGCTGCACTGCTATGGCTGGGGTTCCCACGAAAACAAAAGAGCATGTTGCTCACAAGGGGTAGGCCTGGGAATGCAGAAATGGGTCTATAATAATCCAAAGAGAGAAGTCTCCACCCTCTTGGCTCCCTTCCATTTTGGAAGGCCGGTCTCAATCTCAATCCTTAACATTTCATTCAAATTCAAAGTATTGATTTCTGAACCTGTGTGACCCCCCGCTTTCCCATGCCCCAGCCCTGGCTGCCATAAATACAGCAAACAGCTCACATACCCCCCTCCTCCACTCTTCTTACCCTTACATGGTTTTATTTTCTTTCAAAGCACTAATCTCCACCTGCCCAAGGATATACTTAGCGATTTATCTGTTTGTGGTCTAGCTGTCTTCTACTAGAATACAGATTCCCTCGAGGACTTTGTTTTGTTCATAGCTGTATCCCCAGCCCCTGGTACAGTGCCTGGCATAGTAGCCACGTGAAGAATATTTGTTGGACGAGTGAACGAATGGGTAAATAAGTCAAGGGGCAGAAAGCAGAGGACAAGACAACCGGGCCCCTCCCAGATGTCCCGGACATCCCGGACAGACCCAGCTCTCCTCCCAGAAGGCAGTTCGTTCACACCCCGTTACCTCAATGGAACTGAGCTCCTGACGGAAGGTTTTCATCACATTCTTCACTTGCTCTTCCATCCTCTCCAGGAGCAGGCAGATGTCATCTGACTGCTTCTTCAAATCCTTCACATACTGGTCATCTTTTGTTTTTAACTCCTAGAAAAGAGCATGTCAAAGGTTGGTCACAAAGTGAGACGAAAGCAAGAGGTGCCAAGCACGCTCCACCTGGACCTCGCGCGTCAATATTCGAGAACACTAGGAATCGCAACTGTACAAAGCAAAAGTGGCTTCAGAAGAATCTGAGGACGCCTGGGAGAAGGCACAGGCAGATGGACCAGAGTGGCCTCAGCACGGGGCAAAGCCCGAATGAGCAGCACGGGATCAAACCATCCGTGACCACTTGCTGCAAATCTCCCCGTAAGCTCCCAGAGAGCTAAGGCATCCCAGCTGAGCCATTAACACCCAGGTTCCAGCACGGGAGCACAGCTCCCGCAGACTAAGCTCCATTCCTTAACTGAGAAGACGAAACCTGAAAGAGCATTCGCTATGAACGTACGTCTTTCAAAGGTCACCAGTGATTCTCAAATTGCTAAAAAGCTTTTCCCTCTGGGTGAGTTTGTTGCCCAAGGTGTGCGATAATCTGAGTAATGAAGTAAGACCTCCACATTCTTCCATTCAGGAAGAGCAAACCAATAAGGCAGTCAATTCCCCCCATCAGAGCCCACGTGGCTGGGGGCGAGGGGCCCCAGACCCTTGCCTGCTGTAACTCGCTGATGAGCTTGTTCTTGTCTTCTATCAGCCCGGCGCAGTGCACCTGCTGGGTGTTGAGCATGTCCCACAGGTCCTGGGGAATTCTCTTCCGTTTGCCCTCCTCCCACTTCATGGTGATTTCATCAAATTTGTCCTGGCTGGTCTTGACTTCGTTCTCCAGCTTTTCAAGTCTGCAAATACAAACACGCTCGCCACGCCAGCCCAGCTGTGGCCCTACCTCCGGCTAGGGCAGGCGGGTTCTCGAGAGTCTGTAATACGAGATCCAGGTACCAAGCACTGCCTCCAGATACCTTCACCCACAATCAAACCAGGCTGTCAGTAATCTTCTTTAAGTTTAACGCTTGACTATCAGTAAGAGATCAAATAAACAAAGCAGCACATTACAAAAACAGATCAACCTTAAAGCTATACCTACTTACACACACACACACACACACACACATGCAGATCAAGAGTCACTTTGCCACATCCCTCTGTGACACACACACTTGATCTCTGGAGTCGTACAGCTTGTGTTCAAGGCCTGACTTTGCTACTGAGTGACTCTCAACTTTAGACAAGTCACTTAACCTTTGCAAGCTGCATTTTTCTCACCTGTGAAATGGAGAGGATGAAAAAAATCTACTTTCACTCGGCTGCTGTGGCATTAAGTGAGGTGATGCTCAGCACGGGTGCTCAGCACGACAGTCCCATTATTATTTTTGATTATCAACGTGACCTCAAGTGTCTGGCCATTCCTCTCCCAAATTAAAAAAAAAAAAAAAATTTAATGTTTGAGAGACAGAGAGAGAGAGAGAGACAGAGTGCAAGCGGGGCGGGGCAGAGAGAGAGGCAGACACAGAATCCAAAGCAGGCTCTGAGCCGTCAGCGCAGAGCCTGAACTCGCAAACCATGAGACGATGACCTGAGCCGAAGTCCGACGCTTAACTGACTGAGTCACCCCGGTGCCCCTCCTCTCCCAAATTATTAAGAAATGAATAGCGGGACACACAAACAGGGAAACTCTACAATTAGCAATGGAGAATAGGGATGGCCTTTCCAGAAATTCCAAAGAGACTCTGTGATGGAGTATTCTGAGGATGGGACCAGACCGAAAGAAGAAGGCATGAAGGCTGAGAGACGAGACCCCTCCTGAGCACAGGCGCTAGGACAGATGCAGAGACTCTCTGTCTACCTTAACCACACTGTGAGCCTATGAGACTGCCTCCAAACAACAGTTCAAACCCCTGAGGGACAGGAATCACCACTGAACCATTTTGTGCTCCCCTTTCTCCTTCCTTCCGAGCTAGAGCACAGAGAACACGTTACATTGCACTTGACTTTTTTCCTCAGAAAATGAAAAAGAGCCGGGTCATCTTTCGAAAAACCCACACTGATCCTGTAACCCTGCCACCTAAAACCTTCAGTTTTTCTGGGGCGCCTGGGTGGCTCAGTCGGTTAAGCGTCTGACTTCAGCTCAGGTCACGATCTCGCGGTTCGTGAGTTCAAGCCCTGCATCGGGCTCTGTGCTGTTGGCTCGGAGCCTGGAGCCTGCTTCGGACTCTGTGTCTCCCTCTCTCTCTGCCCCTCCCCCTGCTCGCAGTCTGTCTCTCTATCTCTCAAAAATAAATAAACATTAAAAGAATTATATTTTTTAAAAAGACCTTCAGTTTTTCCTCAGTGGTTACAGATCAAAGCCTAACTCTTTGGCAGGGCTGGGAATCAACCAAGTCAGTTCCGGCCACAGCCCAAGAGAGGCAGAGGGAAGGTCAAGAATAAAGTCACCAACTGTATACTGGTAAAGCTAGTCAAGTTGCTGACAGAATTCCTTATGCTGGACAACTAAAAATCTTGTTAAGATCATACTGTGTATGTACTCGTGGACATGAGCCACAATGGTCTGGTGGGGAAAGGAGGAAGAAGGGAGGAAAGCAAGGAAGGAGGAACGGAAGGGATTCCGAAGGGGCGGTAAAAGGATTCTACTAGACTGTTCGACACAGCCACTTTCCCATAACTGGGGAGAATTCGGGGAGCCACAGAGGAGATGCCCTCATGTCCCCAGGCTGCAGAGCACAGGGTGGGGGGTCCTCACCTCTGACGCCTTATCTCCCCTTCTTCCACTCTCCTGTGGATCTCCCTGATATCCGCGGCCACCTGGATATTTGTCACCAGCTCAGTGCCACAGAGCAGCAGCTTCGCCAGTTTCTGAAAACGGGTAAGAATTTACGGAATTGGAAACACTTTGCACAACTGTCTGCAGCCGTTCTATGCAGCCACGCAGGGATCAAAAGCTACCTTAAGACCCTTAAGAGTAGCGTCTATTTGGCAATCCATTTCCCTCAGGACGTTTGGGGTGTGGTGTCAGGGCTGACGATTTCACAGCACACGTGACTCCGGAACCACCGCTGTGTATTCTCGTTACAGTGTGGACCAGCCAACCTGCATGCCGGCGGGTCCTCCGGGCGCATCTCAGCACTCGCCCCCCCGTACGCCTCCAAAGTGGGTGACACGGCCAGGGGTCTTTCTGAGAATTCAGCGGGAGGGGTGAGGCAGAAAATGGCAGTCATCCTCCGACATCCCTCCTCTTCTTTGAGTAACAGAACCCCCGACATTAGGTGGACATTTGGCCTCCCCAAGTGGATACACTTCCCAACCTCCTCTGCCGCTAGAATACAGTCCGATCAACAGGACACGAGCCCGAGTGATGTGTGCCGCTTCTGAATCGTGCGGTGAAGGGAGGAGGCGTACCCTCTGCTGCCCCGTCCCCCCATCTCCCGAGCTGGCGTGTGGTGCTCGAGTACGACGCGATGGGCAGATGAAAGCCACCTAAGGACAGGCAGGAGATGAGGGCCCCAGTATCCAGGAACCCCCATATCAGCCCTGGACAGTGTACTTATGCTCCGAACTATTAAGTAAGGCAAGGGAATGAGCTTCCAGGTTTCAGCTCATGTTACGTGGGATCTTCTGAGAGTCTCTGAAACAGGAGAGAACCACAGCGGCTGGCCGCCCCACTGTCGCCAATAATGGCTCAGGAAGTTTGCAATTTGGACCCCCCCCCCCATTAACTCCCTCTTTGAATTCCACACTCCGTGTCTTTACTCCTGGCCTTTGGGTGACCACGCGCTTTCAACAAAAAGTTCAGGTATCCTTAGGCTATGCCTGGGTTTTTCCAAGTCCGTTTTGGAACTCACAAATTCTCCAGCTCTCAAATCGTTTCTGAACGAGAACCAATAAACATCACCGCACGAAGGAGTCATTGAGACTATCAGAGGTTCTATCTCATCTCATCCTTCTAAAGACATCTGGAAATGCACTTTTATTGAATACAGAACGGAGCCTTCACCTAGATATCCGGGGTATTCCAGACTTTTTTTTAAATGGCTGCAGTTTTATCACTGGTACCAAATGGTTTTCCATGCCTATGGAAGTAAAGGCTTTCCTGTAGTTTTGAGCGATTCTCTGTTGTCTGCTCAGACGATGTAAACATGAGAAATTTCTGCATCGAGTATCTCAGACTCAAAGTAAAACTGAAAATGCTACAGTCACCAACAGATCAACAGACACAGGAAAGCTAAAACTGTCATTTTCAGATGATATGATTCTATATGTAAAAAATAAACACACAAACAAAAGAAACCGCAGGTAAACTCTTAGAATTAACAAGTGAATTTGACAGGGTTAACTGAACATCAGGTCACTATATAAAAACCAACTGTACTTTTATTCGGGCGCCTGGGTAGCTCAGTCTTAAGGTTAAGCATTCAGCTCAGGTCATGATCTCGCAGTTTGTGAGTTTGAGCCCCACGTCAGGCTCTGTGCTGACAGCTCAGAGCCTGGAGCCTGCTTTGGATTCTGTGTCTCTCTCTTTCTCTGCCCTTCCCCCACTCATGCTCTGTCACTCTGTCTCTCTCAAAAATAAATAAACATTAAAAAAATTAAAAAAAAAACAATTGTACTTTTATATACCAGCAGTAAAGAGTTATAGCCTCAACACAGTGTGTGAAACATTGTTGAGCAAAATTGAAGAATACCTAAATAAGTGGAGGGCTATTTTATACTCATGGATCACAAATCTCATTGTCGATATTAATTCTTTCCCAAATTGATCTATAGATTCCATCTGACCTCAATTAAAATCCCAGCAGGTTTTTTGGTGGCAATTGACAAGCTGATTTGTAAAATTTATATGGAAATCCAGAGGTTCAAGACTAGCCAAAACAATCTTGAAGAACCACAAAGCTGGAGGGCCTACCTTACCAGATGTCAAGATCTGTCATAAGGCTACAGTAGTTAAAATCATGTGGAATTGTAATAAAGTCGGACAAATAGGCCAATAGAACAGAATACAGAATCTAGAAACAAACCCACACATGTGATCGCCTGATTCACAACAAAGATGGGGAAAATGATGCAGTGGGGAAAGGATGATACATTCTTTTTCTTCTTCTTCTTCTTTTTTTTTTTTTTTAGGATGATCTTTTCAATAAATGGTGCTGGGTCCATTAAAAATCCATAAACAAAGCAGTGAACTTTGAGCCTGACCTTTACACCACATACAAAAATCAATTCTAGGGGCGCCTGGGTGGCTCAGTCGGTTAAGCGTCCGACTTCGGCTCAGGTCATGATCTCACGGTCTGTGAGTTCGAGCCCCGCATCGGGCTCTGTGCTGACAGCTCAGAGCCTGGAGCCTGTTTCCGATTCTGTGTCTCCCTCTCTCTCTGACCCTCCCCCGTTCATGCTCTGTCTCTCTCTGTCTCAAAAATAAACATTAAAAAAAAATCAATTCTAGATAGATTATGGACCAAAATGTAAATGATAGAACAATAAAGCTGCTAAGAGAAAACTTGGAAAGACATCTTTATAAAATTGGAGCAGACCAAGATTAAACAGGAAACAAAAGAATCACCAGTTAAAAATGATTGATAAGGTGCAAAGCCAACGACAGGGGCCCTTCCTGTCCAAGTCTTAGGGCAAAACTGGTGATTAATATCTGGATATTGAGGAAGGGAGCATTTGGTTTTTATACATTTCTTTTCTATGCCAACACGTTACATGACTTAAGTCCCAAGTGAAAGGGAGCTGGAGAAACTACTAATGAAAACAATATTATCTCTTCTGGTTTACACTCAAAGAGTGCTCAGGATGAACTGCGTATCGGTAGTTTCAAGATCCTATCAGTAGAAACTATAACAGTACATTCCAGATTAATACAATATCCTTTTTATCCTAACCAGCAATGCCCAGAGATCCTCGACCCTTTGATGAAGTAACATCAGTAAAAACACATGGCGTGACTCTATTTCACAGGAAGCACCAGATCTGGAACAAAAGCACACAGCACTGCGGTCTTCTTTCCACGGCCGTAAAGTATCTTATCCTTAACACCATACCGTGCAGTGCTCTCCGTGTATCTCTATGCTCTGTAATGACCTGCAGTAAGTTGATTATTTTTTTTCTCCAAGCGCACTTCGATTTCTGCCAGGAATCATCTCTCTCCTCTCTGTTTTTATCAGTCCCACTTTTTTTCCCAAGACGCAGCTCAAATCCCACTTTCTCCATATAACCTTTCCCAATCAGCCCCCCCTTGGGGAGCCCTCCTCCTTACCCCAATTCCTACAGTCCCAGTGCCTCTGATATTCACTTAGCAATTAATTAAATGCAGCACTTTGCCAGTTTTGCTTGCTGTTTGCAACTGTTGTTTATTCTTCCTGCACCTCTTGTTCCAAGTCCTTTATTAAGTATCCCAGGAGCCCTGACATTGCCGTGGGAGAGCCATCAATAAATTTCTTTTTATATGGAGTCCGAGCTCTGTACTACTCCACAGGCATACAGAGTTTACACACTGGGGACACTGCAGGCACACACATTTGAAGTCACAGAAGGGAGAAAATGGTCTAAAATTAAAGGCGTGGCACAAAGAAGTATTGGACGTGTATCAAGTTGGGACTTGAGATGGTCTTGAAATACGGGAAGGCATCCTGATGAGAGGAGATGAGAAAAGAAGGGTAGAGGAGAGGGGGGAAGAGAGGAGGGGAGGGGCTTAGCGTTCTGGATGATCAGAGGCACACAACCGGAAGACCAGAGCCCCACTGGAGGTCAGCGAGTGGATCAGCCAAGCCAGAGCCAAGGCCCAAGGTAGGTACCAGTGGGACCGAAGACTGTGAAATTAGTTTGGGATCGACTAGGGTGGGAACGGTAGGCCCTGAATGGGCAGCCTAAACATTTGGACTTGAGCTTAAGAACAGTCCATCAGATAACATGAAAGCTCACTCCTAGAGAGCTCTCAAAACGGGAAAGGTTCAAATTCACTTCCGCCTACAGGCAGGAACATGGGATCTCTATTGAGATTCTTCTAGCAAAGTACGAAAGCCATGACATCACACCCAGCTCCCTAGTGTCACAGGCTGATGGGACCCATGCGCCACCCAGCTCATACCAGTCTGCTTTCTTCTTTCTGCTTGTAGCTCTTGCTTTGATCTTCCTCACTCTCTTTCTTTCCATCTAAATATTCTCCAAGCGCTTCCCTATGATGGGAGACAGTGGAAAAACTGAAGTTATTTCTAGTACGTAGATTCTATATTTAGAGTTTCCACAGTACGTCACGCCATATACAAAAATACATCCCACATGGATAAAAAGTTAAATATTTTTAAAACACGCAATTATAAAAACACTAGAAGTAAACACAGGAGGGAACCCATCTGAGAATAAGACTAAAGGTGGGGGGAGGGAAATTGAAAGACTTTACTTCCTAACATTTAAAACTCTTCTTGAAAATCAAGGCATAAACTGGTAAAAGATACTTAACAAAATTTTGCCACCTAGAAAAATAGTATGGGCTCCTTCAAATCAATACAAAAAAGATAAAATACCAATTAGAAAAACCGGCAAAGGATGTGGACAAGGATTTTACAGAAGAAACACATATAGTAAACAGACATTTGGGAATATGTTCAACTTCACGCAGAACCAGAGAAATGAAATTGAAAAGCCTGTGAGGTATTATTTCTCTCCATATCAGACGAGAAAAGATTTTTTTTATTTATTTTAATTTTATTTTTTATTTTTTAAAATTTACATCCAAATTAGTTAGCATATAGTGCAACAATGATTTCAGGAGTGGATTCCTTAGGGTCCCTTACCTATTTAGCCCATCCCCCCTCCCACAACCCCTCCAGCAACCCTCCGTCTGTTCTCCATAATTATGAGTCTCTTGTGTTTTGTCCCCCTCCGTTTTTATATTATTTTTGTTTCCCTTCCCTTATGTTCATCTGTTTTGTCTCTTAAAGTCCTCCTATGAGTGAAGTCATAGGATTTTTGTCTTTCTCTGACTAATTGCACTTAGCATGATACCCTCCAGTTCCATCTACGTAGTTGCAAATGGAAAAATTTCATTCTTTTTTTTTTTTAAC
Organism: Panthera leo; assembly: GCF_018350215.1. Taxonomy (NCBI): domain Eukaryota; kingdom Metazoa; phylum Chordata; class Mammalia; order Carnivora; family Felidae; genus Panthera; species Panthera leo. The sequence continues at coordinate 118,895,419 of NC_056681.1, forward strand.
ATTTATTTATTTTTGAGACAGAGAGAGACAGAGCATGAACAGGGGAGGAGCAGAGAGAGAGGGAGACACAGAATCTGAAATGGGCTCCAGGCTCTGAGCTGTCAGCACCAGAGCCCGACGCAGGGCTCGAACTCACGGACTGTGAGATCATGACCTGAGCCGAAGTTGGACGCTTAACCGACTGAGCCACCCAGGCGCCCCAAGATTTCATTCTTTTTGATTGCCGAGTAATATTCCAGTGTGTGTGTGTGTGTGTGTGTGTGTGTGTGTGTGTGTGTGTGTATCTTCTTTATCCATTCATCCATCCACATCTTCTTTATCCATTCATCCATCGATGGACATTTGGGCTCTTTCCATACTTTGGCTATTGTTGATAGTGCTGCTGTAATCATTGGGGTGCATGCGTCCCTTCGAAACAGCACACCTGTATCCCTTGGATAAATGCCCAGTAGTGCAATGCTGGGTCGTAGGGTAGTTCTATTATTAGTTTTTTGAGGAACCTCCATACTGTTTTCCAGAGTGGCTGCACCAGCTTGCATTCCCATCAGACGAGAAAAGATTTAAAAGGTGATTAATAACATCAGGTGTGGGCTATGGTGTGGGTGCCCAACTATTCTTATCACTCCACGGCTGAGGGTGTGAACTGTAACAGTGTGTCTAAAAGGTGCCTTGGCAAGATTTATCACAAACTTAAATATGCCTCCCCTCTGACCCAACCATCAAGAATTCTCTACAGAAAGAACTCGAAGAATTCTGTGCAAGTACTCTGAGAAACGTGCAGAATGATTATTACAGCACTGACTACACTAGAAGGAATATGGAAACATTCTTACACACATATCAATACCGGCCTGTTTAAGAGTTTAGGAGCCAATAGAAGAAAGTATTTTGTAGCCTATAAAGAGTACTATGTGATATCTAGCAGTAAGCAAAGATGTCCACAATAGTTAAGTAAAAAGAGCCAGTTGTAGAACAATATGCAAACTATAACATCAATTTTCTTTTTAAAGTAGGCTTATGTACACATAGGAATATTTTTGGAAGGTGACAGTAGTTATTTAAGGAAAGGGAACTTTACTGAGGACTTCTATTTTCTATATTTTTGTATTACTTGAATTTTACAAACAGTGTGTACGTGTGTGTGCGTGTGTGTTAATCAGAAAATGAGACCAAAGCAGAGGGGGTAAAACAAGGTTCTAGATTATGGGCTTCTTTAGAGGAGGCATGGGGGCATGACCCCACCAACCACACCATTACAGCATGGAGGTCCACTCTCTCCTCTGGCGAACAGTGACCACCAGGACTCCCAGTACTGCCTTAAGACAAATGATGGGGCACCTGGGTGGATCAGTTGGTTAAGTCCATGACTCTTGATTTTGGCTCAGGTCATGACCTCAGGGTTCATGAGATCGAGCCCCGCATTAGGTTCTTCCATGACAGCGTGGAGCTTGCCTGGGATTCTCTCTCTCCCTCTCTCCCTACCCCTCCCCTACTTGTGCATGCTCTCTCCCTCTCTCTCTCTCTCTCTCAAAATAAATAAACAACCTTTTTAAAAATCCTCTAAAAAAAAAAAAGAAAGAAAAATGAAACCATCATCTTAGCATCTCATCCACAATGAAATAAGCAGATCCCTTTGTCTCATTTTTTCTTGATTTTTTAAATGTTTATTTTTGAGAGATAGGGAGGGAGAGAGGGACAGAGAGAGAAAGCATAAGGGGAGGGGCAGAGAGAGACGGAGACAGAGAATCTGAAGCAGGCTCCAGGCTCTGAGCTGGCAGCACAGAGCCAGACACGGGACTCAAACCCACAGACCAGGAGATCATGACCTGACCTGAAATCAAGAGTCAGACACTTAATGACTGAGTCACCCAAGAGCCCCTTTTTTCTTTTCTTTTTTTTTTTTTTTAAATGTTTACTTATTTATTTTGAAGGAGAAAGAGGGAGAGAAAGAAAGAGATGTAGGACAGAGGAAGAGAAAGAATCCCAAGCAGGCTTCACACTCAGCTCAGAGCCCAACTCCAGGCTCGATCTCGTGAGCCACAACATGACCTGAGCTGAAATCAAGAGTCAGATGTTCAATGACATATCAGATAAAGGGCTAGTATCCAAAATCTATAAAGAACTCACCAAACTCCACACCCGAAAAACAAACAATCCAGTGAAGAAATGGGAAAAAGACATGAATAGACACTTTTCTAAAGAAGACATCCAGATGGCCAACAGGCACATGAAAAGATGCTCAACGTCACTCATCAGGGAAATACAAATCAAAACCACACTCAGATGTCACCTCACGCCAGTCAGAGTGGCTGAAATGAACAAATCAGGAAACTATAGATGCTGGCGAGGATGTGGAGAAACAGGAACCCTCTGGCACTGCTGGTGGGAATGCAAACTGGTACAGCCACTCTGGAAAACAGTGTGGAGGTGCCTCAAAAGATTAAAAATAGATCTACCCTACGACCCAGCAATAGCACTGCTAGGAATCTACCCAAGGGATACAGGAGTGCTGATGCATAGGGGCACTTGTACCCCAATGTTTATAGCAGCACTTTCAACAATAGCCAAATTATGGAAAGAGCCTAAATGTACTTCAACTGATGAATGGATAAAGAAGATGTGGTGTATATATACAGTGGAATACTACTTGGCAGTGAGAAAGAATGAAACCATGCCATTTGCAGCAATGTGGATGGAACCTGGAGGGTATTATGTTAAGTGAAATAAGTCAGGCAGAGAAAGACAGATACCATATGTTTTCACTCATATGTAGATCCTGAGAAACTTAGCAGAAGATCATGGGGGAGTGGAAGGGGGAAAAAAAGTTACAGAGAGGGAAGGAGGCAAACCATAAGAGACTCTTAAATACAGAGAACAAACTGAGGGTTGATGGGGGTTGGGGTAGAGGGGAAAGTGGGTGATGGGCATTGAGGAGGGCACCTGTTGGGATGAGCACTGGGTATTGTATGAAAACCAATATGACAATAAATTATATACATATAAAATAAAATAAAAAGAATTTAAAAAATGCTCAACCAACTGAGTCATCCAGGCGACTCTTAAATTTTTTCCGTAATACTGACTTCCATTTCCACTCCCTTGTTCAAAGTTCAGCACAGCGCTACATAGTGTTACATCATTTTTGAAATCTGCAGTTGAGATACCACCACCCCCCAACTCCAAATCGAACCAAAAACTCATTTTCTTTCTTGTCATTTCATTCACTTCCCTGTTCTTATTGAACCTACTCTTTGCCATTACTAAGAAAACTAACTGTTCCATTTTACTCAGGTCTTCAGACGTTGCAGGTTAATGGCTTTCCCATTATCAGACAAAATGCACTCATTCTCTTGACTTTCTACTTAAACCACCAATTAATTACCAACTCTATTTAAAAAGCCTTCCAACAACTTCCTGAAGCAAAGACCAGTGCTCCAGAAAGAAAAATAACTATGCTACCAACTCTTATTACCTAGTTTTAACGTGAATCCCATTGCTTCCTTTTACTTATCATTTTTAACTTTCCTAGCACTGCACTGTCCAATATGGTAGCCGGCTGATCCAAACCGAAATATGCTGTGAGTATAAAATACAAACTACGTGGATTTTGGAGACTTTGAATGAAAAACAAACAAACAAAAAAAGCAAACTATCTCAATATGATTTATACTGATCACATGTTAAAACAATATTTTTATATAGAAGATTAAATAAAACAAATTACAAAATTTAATTTCACCTCTTTTGTTCACTTTAATGGGGCTACTAGAAAAATTTTTTGTTTTGTGTTTTGAGAAATTTACTTATAAGCTTGGTTCAGCAGAAAATTTTAATTACATATGTGGCTCATATTGTATGCCTTTTTTTAAAAGTTTATTTATTTATTTTGAGAGAGAGAACAAGCGGGGTAGGAGTGAGAAAGAAGGGAGAGAGAAAATCCCAAGCAGGCTCTGCACCACCAGCACAGAGCCCCATGCGGGGCTCGAACTCATGAACCGTGAGATCATGACCTGAGCTGCAAGTCGGTTGCTCAACCAACTGAGCCACCCAGACACCCCTCATGTTGTATTTCTATTGTTTGATGCTGACCTAGCATATTCCAATGGAGTTGTCCCAGGCTTCTCTCTCCTCGGGTTTGAGTGGAATCCCTCTTTCGGGAAACTGCTTCCTCACTGCTGCCATACATGTGGTCTCAATGGAGCTGCCATCTTCTTGAATATCCCACCTCCTGACCAATCAAAGTCCCTTCTCAGGAGTAAAAAACTTGGAACTTCATTGACTGTTTGGCTGGGTTGGAAATCATTGCTACTTCAAAAACCTGAAGTCGCCCTGTTTCTTAATCCTTTCTTTGCATGTGACAGTTGTTTCCACTCTGGAAACTTGTAGGCTCCTTCTCTTGGTTCTCAGTGCTCTTGAAGCCACTGCCTCGGCCCCTCCAGCCACCTTAGTAGTCTTTACATTTTAGCAAGCTCCTTTAGCCTGAGTGATCGATTAATTAAACTTTTCTTTGTGTATCTATAGATTATGCATTGCATTGTTTCCTAGAAAGACTCTGGACCAAACCCTCTCACACAACCTTCCCCCACCCCTCCACCCCAGGCACCACCTCTGACCTCTCACTGCCATGATAACGTCTAGCTGGCACCATTGCGTCTGCTTGCAATGAAGAAGTGTTAGGGACCACTGTGTTCTCCTTTTACTGATTCACTGCGCTAAAGTTACTCTAAAAATCTTTGGGCCAGGCAGAAACCTGAGGTGGTTTTTGAACTAGAGTCTGCCCTCTCCCCAGGTGGCCAGCCCTCTGAATAAAGCTCATATTCTTTTCCAATCAAAACTTGTCTCTTGAGTATTGGCTTTTCAAGCTACAGGCAGCTGAAACTTGGGTTTTTTTGGTAACACTGAACTTTCTCGATGGTGTGCCTGTGCGTGGGTCTACTTTCAGCCATTGGCTGCACATTTTCAGTCAGGTGTTCCCCACCAGCTGGAAAACTCATAAACTTCAGTTCTAATAAATTTTCTCAAATACTTTCAGTGATAATTTCCTCCCCTCTGTTTGCTCTGCCCTTTCTTTAAGGATCCAGAAAGGAGATCCTAGGGGCATCTGGGTGGCTCAGTTGGTTAAGTGTTCGACTTTGGCTCAGGTCATGATCTCATGGTTTGGTTCTCGAGTCTGAACCACTCATCAGGCTCTCTGCTGTCAGCGCAGAGCCCCCTTTGGATCCTCTGGCCCTTCTCTCTCTGCCTCTCCCCCACTCACACTCTCTCTCTCCCTTTCGCTCAAAAATAAACACTTAAAGAATAGAAAGAAATACTAGATCTCCTGGACTAGTCCTCTAATTTTCAAAAATCTTTTTTTCTACTAGTTTCTCTATTTGCTCTATCTTCTATGTGATTCCACGACCTTTACTTCCCAACCCTTCTAGAGTTTTCCATTTCTATCACATTTTTCAATTTCTAAGAGCTCTATTTTGTTCTTTCAACAGCATCCCATTCTTGTTCCATGGTTGCAATATCATTTCTTTTTTCTCCTTGGATCATCTTAATGATAGGCTGTTGTATCAGTATTGACTGCCCTTTCTTCCTACATAGTCTCAAGTTCCTCTGAGTTGTTTTTTTTTGTGTGTTCATTTTGGTGTCTACCTTTCATGGTAAAGACTTTCCTCAGACATCTAGAAATCATTGGCTACCTTACCCCCATAAGACTGAAAAGCTGAACAAAAGCTCTGAATGCAAGGGTGTAGCTTAACAGTGAACTTCAGTGCAGGACGATCTACTTGGATGGCCTGGTGTGCAAATCTGGCTTTCAGTGCCTTTAAATCCTTCCTTGCAGGCTGCTCAGGTTCTACAGAGAGATGTCAATCTCCTGCCTGCGAGGTGAAGCTCCAACTGCCCAAATTTCCGGAATGGGCAGAAGGAAAGCAAGGTCTCATCTCCAGTGTACACATGGTCACAGAACCCCCTTGCTTATTTTTTTAATTCTTTTTTATTTGAGAGAAAGAGAGTGGGTGTGTGTGAGCAGGAGAGGGGGGCAGGAGAGAGAGATTGAGAGAGAGAGAGAGAGAGAGAGAGAGAGAGAGAATCTTAAGTAGGCTCTATGCTTGGCCAGACACAGAGCTCGATCCCATGACTCTGGTATCATGACCTGAGCCAAAATCAAGAGTCAGACGCTCAGCCGACTGAGCCACCCAGGTGCCCCCCTTTGCTTTGAGGACAATGCTCTTGCCTCTTCTCTGTCCAGCATGCCCCAAACCACAGATCCTCCATTTTACTTCCTCCAGACTCCCAGTCTTTTGTGCAAGGTGGGGAAAAGGTTCTTGACACCCAACTATTAACTTTCCAAACCTTATTTTAGTCCCCTTCTTCTCCTCTACTTCCATATGAAGGTGATGCTTCCGATCTCCTGGCCTTTTGCAGACTTACTGCAGAGTAAATCAAGGGGGCGCTCAGCTTTCCTCGCTACCAGTTTATATTTCCATATTCTTGAATCTGCTAAGCCATCTACCATCTGTCCTTATGCTTCTCAGCTCCCGAAGTGTTGTTGCTATTGAGTCCTTCTGTTTTGCTTGACTTCGTGGGTTTATGTCTTTTTTATTTAATCCCTTTAAATGTCACGCTAATGGAGTTTTGATAGAGATCCAAGATAAATGTATGTGTTCCATCTGTCATTTTTACTCCAGAATCACATCTCCCAGGAATTTCAAATTTCAACCGAGACGGTAGAGATTGGGATTTTCAGGAGCTTTAGCCTATTAATTCTGTTATTTTTATATGACATTCGATTCTATTAACAGCTTCTTCCCAAAAGCTCCACCTCCGTGGCATATCAAGACCCAAGCAATTAGGGCAGTGGGCACCAGAGGCAGTCAAGGAGCCTCTAAATAATTTAAAACAACACAAGGGACTAAAAGTCTGCTTTTTATTACCAGCACGTGCCAGGAACAAAACAAGATCAGTGATAAAAACACTCTTTTCTGAAAAATCTTTTGTTGCTCTAAGTTCTAAACAATTTCTGCAGTTACTGTTGACTTTTAATAATATATGTGTAGGCTTCGATATAGCACCTTTCTATCTGTTATCCTTTAAACCAACAAGGAAGTTAATTCACAGAACATGGAGAAGGAGAATAGAGTTGGCCTGTGACAGCCATGCACGTAGCCGAGTTAGCTCAGTTCTGCCATTTATGTACAATCATTCTCTACATCTTGCGGAATTCTTTTGAAAACACTTGTGGAAACTTTTCTTCGTGTTTTTTTCTTCCTCCCCCTCTCCGCCGCCAAAAAAAAATACATTAACATAATTAAAAGGTATTGATCCATTACTATTTTCTTATTTCGTATTGCGAATTTTACTTTTATTTGTAGAATTATTTTGCTGGCCTGTTTATATTCATAGTTCAGTCAAAGAAAACGTTCACTGTCTGCTTTTCTTTCCAGGCTATTATTATTAGCTGTGTTATAAAAATTACCGGCTCCAGGTGTTAAATTAGGTGCACATCACTTATTTTCCACGAGCACCAACTGGCCCTTCTGTGTCGTCCTTATAAAATGAAGACAGCCCTGGGGCGCCTGGGTGGCTCAGTTGGTTGAGTGTCCGACTTCAGCTCAGGTCATGATCTCACAGTTCGTGAGTTCGAGACCCACATTGGGCTCTGTGCTGACAGCTCGGAGCCTGGAGCCTGCTTCTGATTCTGTGTCTCCCTCTCTCTCTGCCCCTCCCCCACTCATGCTCTGTCTCTCTCTCTCTCTCTCTCTCTCTCTCTCTCTCTCTCAAAAATAAATAAATATTTAAAAAATAAAAAATAAAATAAAATGAAGACAGCCCTTTGCCAGAGTTTCCTTTTCTATCCATTTCTAAATGCAGACCTTTCCTAGGGCGTGGCCTGAGCTCTCTTCTCATCTCTTTTTATCCTCTTTTCCAGTGTAATTTAATCCATTCCCATGGTTTTAAATACAATCATAATGCTACTGACTCTTTTAACTGACATCCCTAATCCAGAATCCTCTTCTGAGTTTAAGACCCACGTCCAACTGTCTAATGGACCTCTAGGTTTTAATGCCTTCCCCAAATCCAGCTTCACTTAATATGTCCAAAGCCAAACTCTTGATTTCCAAAACCTGCCTCACTTTCCCCATCACTGTCTTCATTATCTCAATAAAAGGCACTACCATCTACTTAGCTGTTCAAGCCATTCTTGTTTTTCCCCCGATCTCTGACCAGCATATCCAAAATCAGTAAATCCAGGAAATTTAAGCTCTAAAATATGTCTTGAGTAACATCCACTTTCTCTCCAAACCCACTGCCACTAACTAGTCCAGACCAGCCATCCCTCACCTGGACCAATGCAACTGCTTCCCAACTGGTCTCCTTACTTGCACTTCTGGCTTCTCCAACTATTCCCTCAAAGAGCAACCAGAGTGACCTTAACATACTTAGAAATTTGAGAAATTCCCACATTAGTCCTTGACCTGTAAGAGTTATCATGGCAGGGAAGGACAAATGGACACCTCTACAACTGCACCTGAGTACATACGAACAATCAAAAACCAGAAAGGGGGGGGGGTATGGTGGGGGTTAGTGTCACCCTTAGGGATCTCAAGGATGCAGGAGGGGTGGTCCCTATCAAGTCTCCATTTAAGTCATGGGTCTGGCCACTGCAAACACTGGATGGCTCTGAGAAAATGATTGTCAATACTGCAAGTTCACCCAAGTAGCAGCCCTGATTGCTGCTGCCACACAAGTGTGGTATCTTTGCTAGAGCAGATTAGAGTGGCCTTAGGTACATACAAGGTGGCCGCTGATCGGGCCAAATGTATTATTTTCTACCTCAATCGGGAAAAAGGATCAGGAAGTTCACATTTACATGGAATAGATAATAATGTATACTCATATAATCCTCACATTCACAGGGTCATGTTAATTCTAATCGCTGTCAAAATATAGTCTGAATAGATCAGGACCATCTAGATATCCCACAAAACATCACACAGATCCAATACATTCAGACTGGCAGGTGAGTCAAATATGACCCACCTGTTTTTGTAGGGCTCACAAGCAAAGAATGCATTTTACACTTTTTAATGGTTAAAGAAAAAGATCAGATGAATAGGCAGAGCACAAAGGACTTTTAGGGCATTGAAACTATTCTGTATGACATTATAATGGTAGATACTTGTCACTCCGTCTTTGTCCAAATCCACAGAACACCAAGAGTGAATTATAATGTAAACTATGAACACCAGGTAATGATGATGTGTCAATGCAAGTTCATCATTTGTAACAAAGGTACCACTCTGGTGGGGGATGTTGATAGTGGGACAGGCTGTGCGTGTGTGGAGGCAGAAGGTATATGGGAAATTCCTGTGCTTTCCATTCAATTTTGCTGTGAGCCTAAAATTTCTCTTAAAAAGTGAAGCTTACTAACGTAGAAAAGCAAGATCAAAATACTAAGAATGTTTTGTGACACATGAACATTACACGACATTCAAATTTCAGTGTCCATAAAGTTTTGTTGGAACACAGCCACAACACTCTGGGCCCCTCGTGTCCAATGGCCAGCAGACAAGAAGTCACCATGGTAGGGTAGCTGACCCAGAGCAGCAGGACAAGGTATAAGTGCTGTTAGGCAGTGAAGGTGTTCAGGAATTCAGAAGATTATGCAGGTGCCTCTTGGCACCCCCTTATGACAGCCCGCTGTGTCTGTGAACGGACAGGTGCAACAACCCTAGCCTGAGAAGGTCATGATTATCAGTCTCAGACCCTTCAGGAACGAGGGAACGAGGTTGTGTGTCACACAACCAGATAAGCCCCTGAGACCAACAGAAGTGACAGCTGAGGTCCACTCCAGAAACGCATGTGGAAGGCAGGCAGGTTGGGATGGAAGGAGGAAAGAAAGACCTCTGAGGGCAGGTCACGGACGGCCTGTGTCTTCAGTGTATTGCTCACAGTGCATGGCACAGCAGCGTCTCAATAAAAGTGCTGAAGGGACTATTATTTCCGTCTTTGACTTTACAGGTGTATCGAATGTCTTAATATCCCATACTTTGCTTGAACCCTCTGGAAGAAACTTTTCCTATTTCATCGAGAAACAAGTCCCGCTCACACGTGGGGCCCGCCGGGCCCTCCCCGCAGGACCTCCCGCCCCAGGAAGGCGCCCGCCTCGTCCCCGCCCTGCGACGCCGTCACCCCGGGCGCTCCGCTGCGGACCCGCCCGGACCCCCGGCTCACCGCCTCCGGGCTTCCAGGCGCGCCGCGATGCGGAGACGCCGGGCCTGGATCCGCTCCTGAGGGTTGTCGGAGTGTATGGACGGCCCGAGAATCGGGGTGGACGAGTGTTCCTCCTCCTTCTCCAGGGCCCCCAAGGGCCCCGGCGGATTCATGGCAGGTGCCTCCCGCCGCAGGCAGCTGCCTAAGGAACACCGCGAGACCACCGCCCGGTTGCCAGCAACAAGCCGTTGCCAGGGTGCAGTCACCTGACCCGCAGCTGGAGTGCGCGCGCAGGCCTCCTCAGGCTCCGCCTACCGGCATCCAGAACGTGGTGCCAGTTGGTGGTTTTTATCCTGGAGATGATGCGCCTGAGGCTCTACCTTGGAGGGGTGAAAATTACATCACTCAGCCCTGTACAAATAGCGCCTAGCATAACACCTAATGTGTAGTGAGTGCTCAACCAGTGTTTGCTGAATGACAGGTACACAGATGTATCTGTATGCTCACTGCAGTTATTATATTAAAAAACTGGCATGACCCCAAAGTCCATCCATCAGTAAGGGAACTGATCCAGCTCTCATTGGATAGAAGCCAATGCAGCCACCAAGAATGGGGCTGACCTAGAAAGGCATAAAGCTATATTACATGAGGGAGAGATGCAGCCCAGTATATGGAATGTGATCTAAATTTTACTTGAAATATATATAGTACCGACAGGAGAAAAATGAACACAAAGCAGGGCCAATATCAAGTTACTGCCTGTGTTCTCTTCTAGGATCTTTATGGTTTCAGTTCTCACATTTAGGTCTTTAGTCCAGTTTGAATTTATTTTTGTGTGTGGTGCAAGAAAGTGGTCCAGTTACCTTCTTTTGCGTGTTGCTGTCCAGTTTTCCAACATCATTTGTTGAAGAGACTTTTTCCCATTGAGTATTCTTTACTGCTTTGTAGAAGATTAATTAACCATCTAGTTCTGGGTTCATTTCTGGGTTTTCTATTCTGTTCCATTGATCTATTTGTCTATTTTCATGCCAGTACCATAGTGTTTTGATGACTACAGCTCTGTAATATAACTTGAAGTCCAGAATTGTGATGCCTCCAGCTTTGCTTTTCTTTTTCAAGGTTGCTTTGGCTACTCGGGGCCTTTTGTGGTTCCATACAAATTTTAGGATTGCTTGTTCTCGCTCTGTGAAAAATGCTGTTGGTATTCGGATAGGGATTGCATTAAACGTGTAGATTGCTTTGGGTAGTATAGACATTTTAACAATCTTTGTTCTTCCTATCCAGGAGCATGGAATGTCTTTCTTTGTGTTACAGTTTTCAGAGTATAGGTCTTTCTCCTCTTTGGTTTATGTCTAGGTAACTTATTGGTTTTGGTGCAATTGTAAATGGGATTGATTCCTCAATTTTTCTTTCTGCTGCTTCATTATTGGTATACAGAAATGCAACAGATTTGTATACATTGATTTTGTATCCTGTGTTGTATGCAAGTGTTGAATCACTGTATTGTACATCTGAAACTAATATTACACTGTATGTTAACAAGCTGGAATTTAAATAAATTAAAAAAAAAAAAAAAGGATACATGCACCGCAATGTTCATAGCAGCATTTTCTACAATAGCCAAATTATGGAAACAGCCCAAGTGTCCATCAACTGATGAATGGAAAAAGAAGATGTGGTATATATACAATGGATTATTACTCAGCCATAAAAGTAATGAAACCTTGCCACTTGCAACGATATGGATAGAGTATTATGTTAAGCAAAATAAGTCAGAAAGACAAATATCATATGATTTCTCTCATATGTAGAATTTAAGAAAACAAACAAGCAAAGTGGCGGGGGTGGGGGGGGCAAACCAAGAAGTAGACTCTTAACTATATAGAGAACAAATAGATGGTTACCAGAGGGGAGGTGGGGGGAGGGGGTGGTTAATAGGTGATGGGGATTAAGGAGTGTACTTGTTGTAATGATCACCGGGCATTATATGCAAGTTTTGAATCACTGTATCGTACACTGCATGTTAACTAATTGGAATTTAAATAAAAACATGGAGGGGGGGAGGGGGATAAAGAATTAAAATGTATATTTGCCCAAATATACAGTGCTTTCATAAAGCTTTCGATTTGGCAAGAAAAGAAAAAGAACACAAAGTAGTGGGTATCTCTGGGGGCTGGGTCCACAGGTGGTTTTAACTTTCTATTCTAAACAAAAAGTTTACAGAGGCACCTGGGTGGCTTAGTTGGTTGAACCTCCAACTCTTAGTTTCGGCTCAGGTCATGGTCTCACTGGTTTGGAAGTTTGAGCCCTCTCTGCACTGACAGTGTGGAGCCTGCTTGGGATTCTCTCTCCCCCTCCCTCTCTGCCCCTTCCCTGCTTACTCTGTCTCTCTTGAAATAAACTCAAAAAAAATTTTTTTTTAATTAAAAAAAGTTTACAAATAACAAATCACTTTTGACATAATAAAACAGTTGTTGTGTTGTTGTCTTTAAAGGGTCGTAACAGGAGATCCTGAAGAGACTGCAGCAGGCCAATGTCACGGGTGAGAGGGATGTGGGGGAGGGTTGTAGGTGATGTCTGCTGTGATGACTCACAAGCATCCAGAGTCTGGTCCGCATTGGTAGGCACTACTCCAAAAGCAGAGCTGATTTGAGAATGGACTTACACTAATGAGCTCATGAAAGAAAAAAAGGATACCCTAATTCGAGCAGGACACTGCAACTGACATACAAAGCTTGTTTATTTATGGCTTGAGACCAGCATATGTCTGTGGCTGATCTACAAATGGAATCCAACTATAACTGGCAAGTTTCTTGATGCTGTGCGATTGGCTGTAATGAACTCAATGGCCCACAGTGGGTATAACTTGCCACAAAGACTAGGTAGGTCAAGTCCTTTCACCCCCATCCCTGGGTAAGTTTGGGGTAATACATGCAAACCCTTCTGGCTGATATGGGCTTCCTTTGCCAGGCTACAGGCTGGCCATCTACCTTCAACGTACAGTCTTTTTCCAGACTAGATTTAAGTATACCAAGTCCAGTCACATACTTAATTCCACATCCATAAAATTACACCAGATTGCCTTAACTGGGGTTTGGGGATTCATCAGACATTTACATAATTTCTTGGCTTATTCTTGTCTCCCAATTTGTGTGAATTTTACTACGATTCTCAGCAGGCAATCTTACTTTATTCATTTCAAGTTATTTTTAGAACTGCCTCACCATCATCATGTACTGACAACAAAAGGTACAAAAAGGAAAGAAGGGAAGTCATGAGTAGGTCATCAGGCTTAGGGAAAAGTTCAGAGGCAAAAAAAATAGAGAACTAGATGTTAGTAGAAACTGAGCACCTACCTCAGACCACCCACCCACTGTGCCAAATACCTCCGTGCATCATTCACAGCACATGTGCATGATCACAGTAATGTTACTAATCCCATTTTACAAGCAAAGAATTGGAGGCTTAGAAAAAGTAAGTAACTTGCCCTGGGCCAAAGCTTGCCAAGCTGAACATGACTAAGAAACAGTCATGGCATTAAAAGTTTGGGAGGTCTTGAGAAACTTTCAGAATGAAAGCAAAAAGACAAGTGGAAGGAGCAGATACCAAGTTTTCCTTAAGGAAATTTGGGAGCAAGGAAAAAAGATACAAAGTAGGAAGAAAAGCAAAGACACTTTGGAGGCACAGGGTCTAAGCCTGGACGGACCCAAGCTGCTTACCTGGTGCGTGCCTGCTATGTGTCAGGTACCCGCTAGGTGTTTGAGGTTTGCGGACAGAAGGGCAGGAGGAACTGCTGGGGTGACCGAGAGGCTGGGTGGCGCAAGGGATTAAAAGCACACCGCTGGAGAGGCAGCCCCGGGGCAAAATAGGGGGCATCTTCCCCTCACCTTCTTCAAAGCCTGTTAGAGACAAAAACTTTAAATGCCTGCTGCCAGAGCTGGGAACCACTTCCGATGTAAAAGATAGGAAATATTCTCAGAAGCAATGTTAGAAAATAGGAGTTTTTAAAATAAAAGCTTGTGATTTATAAGCTGAACTAAAGTTTGGGTGTACTAAGTGTATGTCATTAGATTCTTGTGGAATTAGCCTGGGAAATTAACACCATACGTTTTTCTGTGAGAAAATGTGTTTAAGACAACCACCTTCCCAACTAATTGAAGTGTGACCCGGTTATTATTATACACTGCCCAGCACCCAGTTCTGGGGCAGTCAAGAGCAGGACACTACGAACAGCTGTTACTGCCACCTGCCTGGTACTCGGCTTTCTGAAACAAGTCACAGGGTTGTGGAACACCCAGGAGCAAGCAGGCGGATCACTCTTTAAACACACAAAACAAAAAACCTTGCACTATGCTGCTCTAAAGTAATCAGTGATTCTGAGACAGCATTCTTCTCCCTCAGAGCACCCTCCCCTCTTGCATCTACCAAGGAAAAATAAAGAAGACAATCTGAAAACAGTTAAAAGGATTTAAAAATTATTTACTCTTTACTTTTATTACAATAAATATTTATCAATAATAGAATGAAACAATTTTAAATTAAAACCTACTGCATTACTTTTGGGGTTCACAGCAGCAGAAATAAACATAAATCCAGTTCAGAAGGCAAGGCTTCCAGAATCCACTGGCAAGAAACAGTCAGGTCTTGATTATCGATCGGGGCCAGCAATGGGGAACAGTAACACCAACGATGCAAAAGTAACAGTGATAGGATCTATTTGTGGACCAAACTGTCTACGACTTCACAACACTGCAGATAAGGAACTTTTAAGCAAGTTGTAAAGCCCCATTTCTGCAAGAGCTAGATCTCTTCCCCCCCTCGAGCTCTTGAGCACAACAACTGCTCCCAGAGCTGCCTTCTGGCCAGGGATGGGCCCCACCACCATTCAGAGCCAGAAGACTCAAACCTGATGGAAGCAGCCGTCTTCTTCAAAAACTGTCTTTCTGGCTCACAATCCCTGGTGGAAGGGAAACAGAAAGAGACGTATTTCACACGGGCCTTCCGTGGGGATTGAGATGAACTGCAAGTAGGAACGACTGTGGCTCTAGAGGAGGAAGAGGCTTCAGAGTTAGGGGCTACGTGCCGATTAGGTCAACAGGAAGAGACAATCTAACGAGGGTGTACCATTTTTGCAGATAATCAAGAGCACACTGCATGTATATATGAATATATCATACATAGATATGCAGAAAACCTATGTGTACATATCAAATACGTATATACACACACACCACACATAACCAGATAAATGCTACATTATTTACCATGAACACAGCAAGTTCTAGACAGACCCATTATGAATATGCTCCATTCAACTACCTGAAAGAGGAAACGAAAGACTTTGTGTTCCCCTTTATCTCACTGACACACTCTGCTTGTGGCACACACGTCCCAGTTGCGTAAGTGGTGTTGCTAATAGGTACCTGAGAAGGCACAGAGCCGTCCTTGTTTCAGAATACCACACACAGCAAACTGCAACGGGTCCGAGCCACACAAGGTACTAACTGATTCGGCAGGATGTCTGCCACCTGTCCTTAGTCACAGGGCATGAAGCCTTACTCGGAAAAGTAGCCATTTCTTTTCCTACAGGTGGCTACAAATTTAACCTGTTTTGTCCTACGGGAGGGGAAGGGGACGAGGTAGGGGTCAGGGAGTCTGTACCTGGGCAGTAACTCACTGCTTCCCCACTACCCAGAGGAAATGCTACTTTCATAAAACAACTAAAATTTGGAGTGTAACACTGAAGTCTGCTTTCTTGGCACGTTTTGGAACGAGCATGTCATTACATGTCGCTGGGTCTTTGTCTCCCGAAAGCTGACTCATTTCGTTTAAGATATCTAAACAAAATAACCTACAATGTTAATACTGTGGGCAGTTTCAATCAGCAGTTGTTAAAGTCTGATGCTGAATGATACCAGTAATTCACACAGATGTAAAATACAACATTCATAGATCTTGTGAAATGAACATCCCTCTGGTAACGAGTTAGTAATATCAAGTACTAACTAAATGTGTTCCACGTAAGGTCAAGAACTTACTCCTTAGAATTAAAAAGTGCTCGTCAAGAATATAAGAATCTTGGGATCATGGCGAGTTGTGTATGTTTTAATAAAAAAACAAAATCAATTCCAAATTTTAATGGTTAGCCCATAGAAACTGCTCAAGAGAAGACTTTAGCCAAAGAGCCATAAAGCATCCCCAGCAGTTAGCCAATCCTGGTATCTTTAACACTGACTTTAAGTTCCATGTAGCATTAGGTACTCTAAGGCCATGATCCAATTCACAAGCTTTAAAAACAGCACCACTTTGGTTTAGCCTACCTTTCTACAAATGATTCTGTGAAGAGTAAGACAATGTGAATGGACCACACAATCCTTCTGTTAGGTCCATATGGACTTTCTTATAGGGATAAGCCCTTGTTAAGATATTCTAAAATCAGTCCACGTGCCACTTTCCAATTCTGGGAACCCGGCCTTTCTGACCGAATGCAACACAGTCTCCTCACTCCGGCCACCTGTGAGAAGGCTACAGATGGCAGAACATTTTCTGCTTCCCTAAATATTAGCTCATTGAAGATCTCTCTGTCTTAAGAGCAGGTCCCCGCTTAAAAACAAACCAGAAAAATCCGCTAGATTACTATCTCTCGCATATTTGTTTATTGAAGAGCAAAGCGTAGTACTAGCATGTGGGTTAGAAAGTAAGGTTACGTTTATTTTGCACTGTGGAAGCCCTGCAACGAATCAGCCAGCAGATTCCACTCCCATGGCTTCACACGAGGAAGAAGGTACATGTCGCCACTCTCTCTGGAAAAGCTCGACAACCAGGATTTACCAGAAACCCTAGTGTAACTGCTTGCCAATGCCAGTCATCTGGGCCACTGTCAAAGACGGAAAGTAAACTACGCAAGTCACGTGGGTCACAAAATTAATAAAAGAAAAATCAGAAATTTACTTAAGCTTCCTAAGACATAGAGAGCATCACACATTCAAGTTTCACGGTGATTAGTTTAACACCATTTGCCTGTTAAAACTGTCACTTAAAATATACATGTCAAAGTGCTTCAAATGCAGCATACTAATTAAAATTCCTCTTGGAAGGTTCCAGTACCGGCAGCTAATTTAGGAAGGTTATTCACCCACAGGGTGTTCAAGAAAGGGCATGCTGCCTTACAAAGACACTTGAGAAGAAAAAGAAAATTCTAACTGGACTTCACAAATCTCCCACAGAGTGCTCAACCAAGACCAGAACTGCTAAAGGCCACTCTGAACATAGGAATCAACGCAACCAAACATTTCTGTATTTATTTTTGGCCTTTCTGGGGACCCACAGCCAAAAGTTCTAGCCCATCGGCTTCATTCTGTTGCCTCCAGCACATTCCCAGTCCTAGACCAGCAAAGAGATCTAAGGCAATCAAGGAGATTGGAATGTGGCAATATCTAGGTGCTACAGAGCAAGTTGGCGCCTCTGTCCTCGGTGGTGGCAAGTTCAAAGGAAGCCCAGAAGAAGAATGAAAGGAAGAGTCACACACAGGCTTCTAGTTAGAATGGAAAGGGGAAATGGAGCCTTTGACTCAAACACCTTCAGTTTACCTTTTTATTTTCCACAGGTGATAGAATCAAAGTCTACTTTGGCAAGCAAGGTACATTCCAAAGGTTTTTCAACGGACTACAAAATAAATTCTTGGAAAACTGAGCATTTAGGAAACCTCCAAATTCACATTTGAATTTGAAATTAGTGGCGGAATGACGATTCAAATTGAAATGTGAGAAGTTTAAATTCTGTATTGCACTAGGATCACTGGGCACTAAGGTGACCCCTTTTTCTCCTTAAAGTGGACCCGATGCCTGCTTTTTCTCTTACATGTTCCCCCAGAGCCCAGACTCCGGGTCATGATCAATACTCTTTTGGTACCTACTTAGAATGTGGGCAACCCTAGACGTACACTCCTCTTCCCCAAACCTCTACTAAAATAAGTGACATGTTGGTAGTAGCACAAGTACATTCTAGACTAATCAGCACGGAGCTTTTTTAAAATTAGAATTAAGAGCATTTTAAGCATGGTGCGATTCAAATGCCAAGGACGATTTTGCTGTTTGTGTATTACGCGGTTGTGTGCATCGGTTGTGTGCGAATGGAGGAGCGCTGCCGTAACCCGTGACAATTTTAAACTGTGCGATGCACTGACGGTCACGAATGTTAGTAAAGGACTGGGAAAGACGGCAATAACATACTCTAGTCAGGTAAAGATTTTTCTATCCCATGCCCCCCTCAAATGTGGGGGAATTAATTTCTGTCAAGCACCGAAGAGCACATTTCATACCATAACCGGACAAGAAACTTCTCACAGGTCTGGGTAACTCTGGTCCGCAGAGACACAAAGGAAACCTCCGGCCTGGCTAAGGCACTCTACTCTGAAATGGACAGAAAACATGCATGTGTGGCCAACCACGCCATTGCTCCCCTAAAGGCAGCTCAGCGTATGCTGGGAGAAAGGCTGGGGTGGTCCACTCACCCCCAAAATATCATGTAGAAGCCTGAAAGATCTTGTATATTTATATTTATACTTTGGAAATGTGGTGGTAATTGGCAAGACACAAATGCTCAGAGCTATTTGTAATGAAGTCCTGCTTCAGCTGCTGTATCACTACGTAACAAATGGGGCTTTTGAGATGCACTTCAAGATGGCAGACGAAACCAAGAAAACGTCAGCAGTATACCAACGATGCACAAGTCCACAGTATTCTGAAACAGTTACTCAGTTTCACTTTTATCTTGCTGACGGCCACCTTTCTTTCATCTAACGGTGCCAATGAAACTATGGCATAATTCTTTACCACTGTAGGGAAATATACAGTACAGGCACAAATAATTTCAAATAAACTTAATGCAGTAGAAAAAGAACAGAAACACACTTTGAGGTAAAACAGCCCCAGAAGTACAGGACACGACCCCATGCCAGAAAGGGTGTGTGTGTGTGTGCGTGTGTGTGTGTGTGTGTGTGTGTGTATAACTATACTGTACAAGGTGAAGAAAGCCTGTGGTCCAAATTTGTCATTTAATAAATATTTATCAGTTCTTTCCTTATATAATACAGATTACTCTCATTCTGTGTACAAGGTCAACAAAATAGTAAAATGATTAGCTCAGAAACCTTTGAATGAAGCTTTGTTCCCGGCCCAAAAAAACACTTGATCCAGTTCAATTTTGCAGATGACAAAGAACAAGGTATACAAAAAATAGAGTTACCGTTACTTAATTCATTCATCCTCTGACCTCCATGATGGCAAGTTACTAACAAACATGGAATCACTACCCACATTTTCCTGCATCAATTTCTCACCTATTTTCAGTCTCAGAAAAAGTCACCAGATATACCTCAACCTTTACGAGCCGTTTTTAAAAATGAGTACAGAACCATGAGTTAGCTCCTTGACTCCTCATTTCTAATAAACTGGATGACAATGATTAGAATTTACAAATTTAAAAACTGAAATATCAATTATAGTTATTTTTACAAAGCAGCAGACTGAAATTTAAAAAGGAATACATTACAATTAAATTTAACGATGGTCACATTCATAGATAAATAATGGTAAAGAATTTAATTACATATCAACACAGTGGTGCCAGTTTTATCCAAGTGCAATCCATCCAAAAAAAAAAAGGGTTTAAGATACACTCTTCATTCAAGCACAAACTTCATTCAGTGGAAAATAAAGGAAAATCAGCAAGTAAATTTCACCACCACCAAACTACACGGAGACAAAGTCAAGAAGAAAGTCATGAGAAGGTGTCATCTAAAAAACAACCACATTGAAGTCAAAGGGATTTTTACCCCTGTCAGTAAACCTCAAAAATTATTCCAAGTCATTTTAAAGAGAGTAGATACTAAGTAAGGCATATATCTCAAAAGTTTTCTTCAACTGGGGAAGTGGAGAAGTGGGCAAGTTGGGGAAGAAAGAATTTCTACTTCCTTATCCTGTATGAAATAAAAACACAGCACTCTCTCCTCCACAAAAAAGAGACAGGACGGATGAATGGAAGAACAAATTGAATCAGGAAACTAATTTCAGAGTGAGGTTCATAGCAGTAATTCATAGGGAGGTTCGTGAGATTCCTAACTCCAAGGTAAATTTCTCTTATAAGGAAGTTTATCTGTGTTCCTTACGAGTAATTATCACAGGACTGGGACTGTCACATGCATTCATATAATCATAGTTCGCAGGCACCAAATCTCACCAACTTGCCGCTGAGGGGGGAAATACATTTAAACGATGAACCATGTTAATGTGTGAGCTACAATTATGATCCATTCTCTACTAAGTCTCAATAGAATATTTCTCTTTAAAAGAAAATTAAACCGGGGGCACCCGGGTGGTGCAGTCGGTTAAGCGTCTGACTCTTGATCTCAGCTCAGGTCATGATCTTGGCAGTTAGTGAGTTCGAGCCCCGCATCAGGCTCTGCGCTGATTGCATGGAGCCTGCTTGGGATTCTGTCTCTCCTTCTCTCTGCCCCTCCTCCACTTGTGCTCTCTTTCTCTCCTCTCCAACTAGGTAAATAAACTTAAAAAAATTTTTTTTAATTAAATTAAATTAAACCATTTGTCAAGATCTGTTCCCAAGAAAGAGAGCCAGAATACTAGAGAATCTAAATATATATATTAGCTCTCTTAGCACATGAGGACAAAAGGCATTTCCATGGGAAAGAGAAATGAGTATTTGGCAACTGTATATTGTTCTGTAATCATTTGGCATCTCTGGCTAACAGTAACTTGCTCTTATCTTTTCCCCATATTAGATTTGGGCTATTGATAACTTCCATAGCAAAAGACCTACTACTGAAACAGTATCAAATATGAAAACATTTTGTGGTTTTCTTAATGTTATCAGTGTTCCTAAACCAATCTTGGGGCTCTAAAAATAAAAACAAAGCATCTTTAACTCTGTACGAACCAAAACATCATGGACTCATGAAGCTAACATCACTAGAAACATTTTGCTGGTCTAAAGTACATTATGCCTAACCAAAATGCCACACAGTTTTATAAAAAGTAAGTTGGGAATTAGTAGGTCCAAAATTTCGTAAATTCAGATCATTTGTCCAAGTACTATACACACTGAGTTCCCGTGTCTGTTAAGCAGATCAGTTTAGTTCAATGGTGATGGATGAAATATTTACAAGCATCTTATTTACAGTACTTCCTTCTGTAGATTACAGGCCAATACTCTTTTCTTCCGTTCCTAGTCAATCCGAGTTTGGTTTCCTCAATGAGAAGGGATAAATCTGAAAATGGTTGCTCAGCTGCTTTACCTATATAGAAAACCAGAACATGAGACGGTGACAAACACATTCCTAATTATTTTTAAAAAGCACACAAAATTCACCCACTGGAGACAATTTACCGAGTGTAACAGCAAAACTCAGCAGAAATAATGAAGAGGCTTTTGTGGACTAGGATAGCTACTGAGCTAGAGGGCTATAGAATTCTACAGAATACTAGAACTACCCTGGGAAAGTTAGGACTTAACATGGGTCTGCCTAACTCCCAAATCTAGAATTTCTTCCAGAGCCCTCCAGACCACCCAGATTCACACCCAAATCTACTGGGTTAGTTGACACAATAATATCTAGTAGGTCAAATATTTACATATATAGACTCTCTATTCAACTGCTTACAGCATTTCTAGATAATCATTCCTAATCCTGATGAAACAGTATAAAAGCAGATCTCTACATTTTAGGTTAGGGTATCCCTAGTGGGCAGGCAAGACCTTGGTTATGTGTCAGTTACCAAAGTTCTAGTTCTGTTGCTGTCATTTATATTTCAATAGTTCAAATGAATGTTCTGTGTAGCTTTCAAGTTTCACCTTCTGGTCAGAAGTTGCAAAACGTGGCAAGAGAGCACAAAGACCGACAAAAAAGATATTCCTAGAATTTTTTTCAATTACTTTGATTTATTTTCCAGATTTTTAACAGTGAAAATATACTGCCTTCGTAATTTAACGAAAAAGGTTTTTTGGTTTGGTTCGGTATATGTATGGTTTCTTAAAGATATGCTTCTGAAGGGTTGTAAAAAATTAGAACAAGTATAAAAGACATTTACAACTATATTCTACTTCATGCATGTGAAATATAAAAGCCTAAGAGTGTTGACATAAAGCATTTATGTTAAGTATGCATAAATAAAAACATAAATGATTATGTCCTCATGTCACAATCCATAGTTATCGTGGATTTTTTTCATCTACTTTGTTCTAACAAATGTAGGCTGCTTTGGGGAGAACACTAAGGGAAGAAACCTAAGTTTAGCAACATATACAAGGTAAAAGGCATGACAGGTGTGCTCATTTAAAAAAATTTTTTTAATGTTTATTTTGAAGGAGAGACAGAGTGTTGAGTGGGGGAGGGGCAGAGAGAGAGAGACACACACACACACACACACACACAGAATCCCAAGCAGGCTCCAGACTCTGAGCTGTCAGCACAGAGCCCGACGCAGGGCTCAAACTCACGAACCACAAGATCGTGACCTGAGCTGAAGTCAGACATGTAGCCGACCAAGCCACCCAGGTGCCCCTAGGTGCGCTCATTTTAAAATATTATGACAGAAGACATGTGTCTCAAACTGAGTCACGGTAGAGTTCCTTTCAAAACAAGCATACCAAATAGAAGCAGTATTTTAAGAGCCATAAAAACATGAATACCCTTTTACATAACCTCATTGCTATGAAATTATCCTCAGAAAATAAAGAAAAATATATTACTCCAGATTGTTATTTTTGTTGTTGTTGTTATTCCAACCTTATTTGTAATGGTGAAAATGTGGAAACAACCTAGATGATTAAAATAACTGGATCATAATTAAGTAAACTGGGTAATTATTAAGTAATCTCCTTGCTGGAATACTGTACAATTAAAAACCATAATTATAAGACCATGCTAAAATACATGATTAGAAAAGAATGTTAAAGTGTGAGGAAAAGAAAATAAATTGCATGGCTCTGATTTTCATTTTATTATATCTACCTTAGTCCATTTGCCCTGAAACTAGTCTCTTTTTAGAAGAGAATATTAAGGTTTGCAAAATACTTCTTAAATCCATTCTCTTCTATAATTCTCCTGATAAAAACTCCCCTAAAGCTAAAGAAGCAAGTATACAGGGGCACCCGGGGGGGCTCACTCGGTTGCACATCCGATTCTTGACTTCAGCTCAGGTCATGATCTCACCGTCTGAGTTTGAGCTCCATGTCAGGATTAGGATTCTCTCTCTCTCCTTCGCTCTGCCCCTTCCCTGTTCACACTCTCTGTCTGTCTCTGTCTCTCAAAATAAATAAATAGGGGCGCCTGGGTGGCTCAGTCGGTTAAGCGTCTGACTTCGGCTCAGGTCATGATCTCATGGTTTACGAGTTCGAGCCCCACATCGGGCTCTGTGCTGACAGTGCAGAGCCTGGAACCTGCTTTGGATTCTGTGTCTCCCTCTCTCCCTGCCCCTCCCCATTTGTGCTCTGTCTCTGTCTCTCTCTGTCTCTCAAAATTAAATAAACATTAAAAATAAATAAAATTTTTTAAAAAGTATAGAAATAGATAATCAACAAATGGGATTACTTGGTCTCATATAACTAAAAGCACACAAGAGCTTACAATTCCATTCACCAAGAAAACAGTTCACATTTGTACCTAAAAAAAAAAGAACTCCTCATAATAACTATTGAGTTTTAAAGTTATTTGTAGTTACTGTAACATACTCATCAGAGAAACAATATCTGATATTATGTACCTGGATATTATCCAATATTTATAGGGACTATCCCAATTCTTCCAGCTACTTTCATAAGCAACTTTCTTTTGAAATTTTTCCTTCGCCACTTTTCTACTACTTACAAGAACCAAATAGAACCAATTTTGCTCTAGGTGACTCACCACTCGTACTCCATAATGGATGTGGGCCAGAGTGAAAACAGCTGTTAAGGTATACAGGAGAATGCTCTCAACGTAGGAGGCTACTCCTAAGTTTACCACCAGGACAACCAAGAAAAGAGGAACCAGCAACCAATTCAAAGTTGGGCACCGAGTACTGCTCATTTGACAAACAATCAGCTGACACTTGAAGTTAGGGAAAAGGAAAAAAAAAAAAAAAAAAGAATGAAAATTTAATTAGCAAAGCACTTCATTTTCTTAAAATATAATTTATTGTCAAATTGGCTTCCATGCAACACTCAGTGCTCATCCCAACAAGTGCCCTCCTCAATGCCCATCACCCACTTTCCCCTCTACCCCAACCCCCATCAACCCTCAGTTTGTTCTCTGTATTTAAGAGTCTCTTATGGTTTGCCTCCTTCCCTCTCTGTAACTTTTTTTCCCCCTGCCACTCCCCCATGGTCTTCTGTTAAGTTTCTCAAGATCCACATATGAGTGAAAACATATGGTATTCGTCTTTCTCTGCCTGACTTATTTCACTTAGCATAGTACCCAGGTTCCATCCACATTGCTGCAAATGGCATGATTTCATTCTTTCTCACTGCCAAGTAGTATTCCACTGTATATATAAACCACATCTTCTTCATCCATTCATCAGTTGATGGACATTTAGGCTCTTTCCATAATTTGGCTATTGTTGAAAGTGCTGCTATAAACATTGGGGTACAAGTGCCCCTATGCATCAGCACTCCTGTATCCCTTGGGTAAATTCCTAGTAGTGCTATTGCTAGGTCGTAGGGTTGATCTATTTTTAATCTTTTGAGGCACCTCCACACCGTTTTCCAGAGCGGCTGCACCAGTTTGCATTCCCACCAGCAGTGCCAGAGGGTTCTCGTTTCTCCACATCCTCGCCAGCATCTATAGTCTCCCGATTTGTTCATTTTGGCCACTCTGACTGGCGTGAGGTGGTATCTGAGTGTGGTTTTGATTTGTATTTCCCTGATGAGAAGTGACGTTGAGCATCATTTCATATGTCTGTTGGCCATCTGGATGTCGTCTTTGGAAAAGTGTCTATTCATGTCTTCTGCGCATTTCTTCACTGGATTATTTGTTTTTCGGGTGCGAAGTTTGGTGAGTTCTTTATAGATTTTGGATACTAGCCCTTTATCTGCTATGTCATTTAGCTAAGCACTTCAAAACAAGTCACTCCAACATTAAAAGCATTCCAGTACTTGAGCCAACACAGTTACACAACATTATTAAGTTCAGAAGTTCTCAACTGCTCAGAAGCCCAACGGAACCCCTGTCCCACCTCCAAACCTGTGGACTCTCAGAGTGTGGGTCAGACAAGGCTGGAAAATAATTTAGTAAGGATGCTATAGAAGGGATTCTTCCACTAGGTAACAGTTTGGATAAAAGGAATTTCTCCCGATTTTAAGATGGTGTGATATCTGAAAAGAACTTTCAAAATAGCCCTGTATAGCTCCATACACCTAAATTTCTTTATAGTGATGAAGAGATGCTATCTCCAATTCAGTCATATTGTCATATTAACACCTCAAAACCTCTCTGGCTTCCTTTACTTCCAATACCTTACTCAAATCTACTTTTATTCCTTCAGAGATAATTTTTTAATACAATGTATTCATATTTTCAGATCTTTAAACCCTGTGAAATCAGTAGGACCGGTGATAATGAACACATATTACACACATGGAAACATAAGCTCAGTGGCTAGCTTTTAAAGTAAAAAGTTATTAAGGACCTGACCAGAGCTAGAGCACATGCTCCCGGGTTGTCAGGACTATTAAGGTCTTTTCTCAACTGCGCCCGATCTCTCCTGGCTGCTGTCTTGCTGGGCCATGGCAGAGAAAGGGCTTTTGAAAAATATGTTGTATTTATTACAAAGTTTTTACACCTGTTCTTAATTTTAAAATCAGCTGATTTAAAAATGTGTGCGTGCGTGCGTGTGTGTGTATGTGTTTTCTCAAAAACCCTTTTTAGTTTCCCTAAACTAATCATTAGATCTGCAGCCATCTGGAAAAGGTAAAAATAATTTTTAGCATGTTCGTGTTTGGGTTTATTACTCTTTAAAGTTTCTACTGTAAAATATCTTTAAATTAAAATCTGTCTATTTTTAATTCTAAAGATTTCTCCAATTATCACATTTTGTCATATATTCCTTAGATAGGACTTAAATGAAAAAAAACCTGGGGCGCCTGAGTCACTCAGCTTAAGCATCTGGCTCCTGGCTTAGGCTCAGATCATGATCTCACAGTTAGTGAGATCGAGCCTTACGTTGGGCTCAGCGCTGACAGCGAGGAGACTGCTTGGGATTCTCTCTCTCCCTCTCTCTCTCTGCCCCTCCCTTGCATGTGCTCTCTCTCACTCAAAATAATAAACATTAAAAAAAAGAAAAAGAAAAAACCTTACTGTGATGTTGGCAAAGGCTGTTCCAACCATAAAGTAGAATAGTCTAGGATGTATCTCTAAAATATCTGAAGGTGACTGAAGGATCCATGCTGTAGACAAAATGAATAGCAAACATGGAGAAAAAAAGGGAACCATAGCTTCATAGACTGAATTGTGTTTCAAGGTGTTATTTTTATAGCTTCTGAAAAAAAAAATCAAGTAATACAAAGAACATTATTACAATATAAAAATCATTCCGTATTTGTAACTTTTGTAGTTTTGAAACTTTTTTCACACTTATCCTCTTAATTTACACTCACAATAATCCCACAGCATACATAAAACCAACATTACTAAACCCCATTTTACAGACAGGTTAAGTGACAACGTGAGAATTCAAATTTATATAACTTCCTACCAAGTGGCAGGGCCAGGACTAGAATGGAAGTGTTCTGACCCCGGGGCCTCCAGAACGTAAAGATAAATAAAACCTGATCTTTTGTTTTACAAGGTTTATGCTCTAGGAGGGGAAATAAAATGAACACAAAACAGCACTAGCAAGTACCTGGCTGTGTTATTATGATACAAAGTGACAGAGAATCTAAGAGCGGACGACTCTGCACTGAGACTGTCCTAGCATATCTCACTGTCTCTGGCCACACACTCCCATACGTGTTTGCTCATCTGAACAAAGCCCCAAATTCTCGTCTTGGTTCTGTCACTGACAACATGATTCTGGACAAGATATTGCCTGATGAGGACCTCATCCTTAGAAGAAGAGGAAATGTCTCAATCTCTAAGGCCTTCAGAGCTTTAAATTTTATGGTTTCTATGAATGGCTGCCAGCTGCCATCGACAGGGAAGATTCAGAGTGTGGCTTGACAGAGAGGATTCTGCAAGACAGATCTGAGAACTGAAGGATGAAGTGGGAAGTACAAGTGTTTCACGTAAAGGAGACAGCACTAGAGGGAAGTGGGGGCCAAATTACCAAGGAGAGAAAACAGCAAAGTACTTCCAGGGCCCGTAAGAAAATTCAGTGGGGCTGAGCAAAGGTGAAGTACAGATCAGAGAAATGAAACTCTGCCCAGGCAACTCCCACAGTATCCCCGGCCCCACTCCTCGGGGCGGGAATTTTTATATAGTGCGACTTGGAAGTCAGCATAGATCCGGGGTTTGGTCCTAAACTACACAAATTCAGAAATTTAATTTTATGATCATGCTGACTAAACTTACACAGAATCAATTCATAAAAACTTACCATCAATTTCTAAAAAGGACGTAAACCTGTCACTATTCAACGGGAACACACTCCTTCCCAATTCACTCACAAAAAATGACAAATTAGAAGACTTGTCTGGTGAACCAAAAACTGTAACAAAAGAACTAGTAGTTTGTGCTGTGGTTGAAATGACCACACAGCCACCGTAGATACCCTAAATGGTCTTAAACTCATCCCAGATTCAAAATACAGCTTTTATGACCTTCTCAAAATGTCCAGATTCCAAAAGCAAAACAGATCCTAAAATTCATCTGAGTAACAACTGTCACACTTCTTGCCCAAAAATAATAAGGTACTTACCTGAAAAAGTTCAATAAACTCATCGGAAGAGTCACACATAATGCACAGCCTAAAAGGGAGAATATTTAAATTACTGTGAATTATTATTCAAGAGGGATTTTTATAATTATCGAATACATACAAAATATGTAATAGTTTTAGACCCAGTAATTCGCAGGTTCGGGTTTACTTCTGTAATGAAATTAAATACATTTCTGAACAACACTGACAACCGGAAGAGCAGCAGGGCAGTCTGGTGGTTCAGTGCGGAGGCTCGGGAGCCAGACTGGGCTCGAGTCTCGGTTGTGCCAACAGGTTACGTGATTTCAGGCAGATTAACGCTTCCGCGCCTCAATTTCCTCTTTTATAAGCCAGAGATAGAACTGGCCCCGCAGGGTTTTTGAGAAACAAATGAGTGATTACACGCAAAGACACCTGGAGCAGGGCTTGGCATACAGGAAATCGCACGAGTGTGAGTTACCGATGGATTCCGCGGTTTCCCGTTGCCACTGATTTTTTTTTTCCCAAGCATTCTTCATTTCTCCGCCCGCTCCGCCCACAGACACCAGTTCTTTCCCCTCAGACCTAATCAAGACAGCCCTCCCAGGAAGCCCTACCATTGCTTCCGCTGCCCTCGCTCTCTACTAGCTGACTCTGCTATTCCCAATCACTCGCCAGACTTTCCCATGGCCTTCCTCAGTACTCTTTTATTCCTTCTGCCTTCCCTCTGCAGAAACTGCACTCTTGAATTTACCAAGCTCTCCTAATGATCAAATTCGATATTCTTTCTTCATTCCTGGCTTCTAAGTGAGAGGACTCCATTGACTCTCCACTAACTGTAATTCTTTCTCCCTTTGCCTTTGTGATTCCATCCTCCCAATGTTCCTGTCAGCCATCCAGCTACTACGTGTGGTGTCCTTTATTGGCAACTCTGTCTCCTGCGCATTCCTAACTGGGCATTCACCTGTGCTTCTATCCTCCCTCAGAGAATCCTCTCTTACAGCTTTAACTAGACGCTTCTTGCAGATGACTCCAAAAGCTGGCAATGTACTCTTGGGCAAATCAGACAATCTCTCTGAGCTTCAGACTCCACAGATGTCCAATGTGGATGGGTTCAATGATTTCCTAATATCCCTTGCAGTTTTAAAATTCTCTGATTTGCTGGGGAGGGGGAGGTGGTGGCGGCACCGGGGTGGCTCAGTCGGTTGAGCTTCCGACTTCGGCTCAGGTCATGATCTCACGGTCTGTGAGTTCGAGCCCCACGTCGGGCTCTGTGCTGACAGCTCAGAGCCTGCAGCCTGCTTCGGATTCTGGGTCTCCCTCTCTCTCTGACCCTCCCTCATTGATGCTCTGCCTCAAAAATAAATAAACATTAAAATTCTCTGATCCGGGGCACCTGAGTGGTTCAGTCAGTTTAGCATCTAACTCCTGATTTCAACTCAAGTCATGATCTGTTTGTCTGAGCCCAATGCACTGACAGCATGGAGTCTGCTTGGGATTCTCTCTCTCTCTCTCTCTCTCTCTCTCTCTCTCTCTCTCTCTCCTCCCCCCCCCCCATGCACGTGCATGTACTCTCTCTCCCTCCCTCAAAATAAATATTTAAAAATAAATAAACAAAAATAAAACTCTCTGATTCTACAGATTATAGAGATGTAACTTCCTGATCTTTCTCTCTGTCAAACTCCAAATCAACACATGTGGCAAGTTTCTGGATACTTCATTTGGATATTTCACTGTCACTCAACAGATGAGCCCCAGCTTACGCACTCCAGACTCCCACTGACCACACTTGGCCTGGGGTGAGAAGGTGGTCAGTGCAGCTGTGGCCTGAAGGATCAACGACAGAGATTCCTTCAAAACAGCTCCTAAGACATTTTGCTAAAATGAGATGAAAAGACTGGAATCCACCAAACAGAAATCCCATCTGGGAAGATGAATTACTCTGCCACTCCCGAGCCCAACTGGAACAAAGTTCCTCAAGTTAGAAGAGCTTAGAGAGAAGGAGAAGACAGGCTGGTGTCCTCAGAAATCTTTAGCAGGTGACTCGGCCTCGTGCTGGGAAGCACAGGTAGGGAGCCAGGGCTGAATCAATTGACCCAGAATCACTGCGACGCTGAGGTGTCGGAAGCAGGCTGACACAAACTGGCAAAAGATTTGCTACCAAGAGTATTTTTAGTTTAAAATATCTTGAAATAGCTCTAGCTTAAATACAGCAAGCATGTGGGAAGCTTGAGCTCTATACGGGTTGCCAAAAAGACATACCACATCTTCTCTTACTCCTCTCAGTGGCACCTAATGTGCTTTCCGTAAAAAGGACGGGCATATCGCAGAGATATTACAGGTTGACTCCATACCACCGCAACAAAACAAACATCGAACGGCACAAGAAAGCCACGTGAATTTTTCGGTTTCCCAGTTACGTTTATGCTATAATGTACTCTATTAAGAGTGCAATGGCATCATGTCTAAAACAGATGTGCTTGCCCTAATTTAAAAATACTTTATGGCTCTAAGACTCTAACCATCATCTGAGCTTTCGGTGAGGTGCAGTCTTTTTGCTGGTGGAGGGTCTTGTCTTGAGGCTGATGGCTCCTGACTCATCAGGGGGGTGGCTGCTGAAGATTGGGGTGGCTGTGGCAAGTTCTCAAAACAAGAAACAGTGAAGCTTCCCAGTGAAGCTTCTGACTCCTCCTTTCACAATTTCTCTACAGTAGGTGAGGCTGTCTGATAGGGTTTTATCCACTGTAGAACTTCTTTCAAAACAGTCAATCCTCTCTAATCCTGCCACCGCTTTGTTTCAACTTAGTTTATGCAATATGCGAAATCCTTTGTTGTCATTTCAACAATCTTCACGGCATCTTCACCAGTAGATACTGTCTCAAGAAAACCATGTTGTTTTTTCATCCATCAGAAGTAACTCATCTGCTACAAAGTTTGAGCACCAGATTGCAGTAATTCAGTCCCAGCTTCAGGCTCCACTTCTAATTACAGTTCTCTTGCTGTTTCCACCACAGCTAGTTACTTCCTTCACTGAAGTCTTGAACCCCTCAAAGTCATCCATCCATAAAGGCTGGAATCAACTTCTTCCAAATTCCTGTCAATGTTGATATTCTGACCTCTCCCCATGAATCACAAATGATCTTAGTGGCATCTACAATACTGAATCCTTTCCAGGTTTTCAATTTACTTTGCCTAGATCCATCAGATCTTACAGCCTTATAAACCTGTATTTATTTCTTCAATAATAAGACTTGAAACTTGAAATTACTCTTCAAGCTCCTGCAGGATGGATGCTTTGTTAGCAAGCAGGAAAACAACGTTAATCCCATTGTACGCTGTAATCAGAGCTCTTGGGTGACTAGGTGCTTGTCAGTGAGCAGTAAGATTTTGAAAGGAATCCTTTTTTTCTGAGCAGATCTCAATAGGGGGCTTAAAACACTCAGCAAACCATGTTGTAAACAGATGGGCTACTGTCCAGGCTTTGTTGTTCCATGTATAGAGGACGGGCAGGGTAGATGTGGCAAATTCTTAAGGGCCCTAGGATTTTCACAATAGTCGATCAGCACTGGCTTCACGTCCAAGTCACCAGCTGCATTAGCCCCTACCGTGAGAGTCAGCCTGTCCTTTGAAGCTCTGAAACCAGGCATTGACTTCTCCTCTCTAGCTATGAAAGTCCTAGATGGCATCTCCTTCCGATATTAAGGCTGTTACAGGTACACTCAAAATCTGTTGTGTCGTGTAGCCACGTTCTTGAATTATCTGAGGCGGATCATCCGGAGAACTTGCTGCGGCTCCTGCATCAGCACTTGCTGCCTCATCCTGCACTTTTACGACACACAGAAGTCTTCTTTCCTTAACCGACTGAGCCACTCAGGCGCCCCAAGGCTTCTTTCCTTTAAACCTCACGAACCAACCTCTGCGAGCTTCACGCTTCTCCTGCAGCTTCTTCCCCTCCCTCGGTTTTCCTAGAAGTGAAGAGAGCTAGGGCCTTGTTCTGAATCAGGCTTTGGCTCAAGGGAATGTTGTGGCTGCCTTGATCTCCTATTCAGAACACCAAAACTTCCTCCATGTCACAATAAGGCTGCTTCTCACTTTCGTATCATTCTTGTGTTTAGGAAGGAGCACTTTTCATTTTCTTCAAGAGCTTTTCCACTGCATTTACAAACTTAGCTAAATGTGTGGCGCAAGGGGCCTGGCTTTGGGCCTATCTCGGCTTTCGACATGCCCCCCTTACTAAGCTTCATCACTTCTAGTTTGTAATTTAAAGAGGGAGACATGTGACTCTTCCTTTCACTTGAGCACTCAGAAGCCACTGGAGGGTCATTAACTGGCCTAATTTCAATACCGTATCTCAGGAAATAGGGAGGCCCAAGGAGAGGGAGAGAGATGAGAGGGAGAGCGGAGGGTGGGTGGCACAGTCAGACACACACATTCGTCTATTAAATGGCAGTCTTCCGTGGGCGTGCTTTGTGTGTCCCCAAAACAATTCCAACAGTAACATCAAAGACCGCGCGTCACAGACCACCATAGCGAATATAATAATGATGAAAAAGTGTGAAATACTGTGAGAATTACCAAAATCTGACAGACAGAGACATGAAGGGAGCCAATGCTGTTGGGAAAATGTTGCTGACAGACTTGCCCGACAAAGGGCTGCCACAAGCCTTCAATTTGTAAAAGAGACAAGTATCTGCAAAGCACAATAAAGTGCAATAAAACAAGGTATGCCTGTATGGGGAAAGCTGCTTTATTTACTTATACAGAAACATGTGGGCTTTTGTTTTATTTCAGAAAGAAGAATTCAGGTAAACTCGTAAGTTACATGGAAAATTATGTGCCCATAAAAAGTATCCACTTTACCATCCCAAAATATATCTCACACCTCAGAGGATTCCATCTTCTCGTTAAGTTTAACACTTCAACGTAAATTCAACAATCCTGCCACAAGACTAGCCACTTAAATCAGAAGATTCACTATGTGGTGGGAGTGAAAAGAAGCTAGCCTTGTCAGGCTAAAGAAATCCGTTCATACAAAAACCCCCGAAAAAAGAACATTTGGAAGATTACAGCAGGGTTCTAAAATATCTGTAGACCAGAGCAACAGAGAACGGCCCAAACCACTGCCTAAAAGCCAGTGCCTAACGGATCAGCTTCTCAGCCGTTTCTAAGCTTTATCTAACGCCCATTCTATTAGCAAGGTGCACTGGGTAGCGAGGGGGGTTATTTTTCAGATAAGGGAACAGAGCAATAGCCGACAGCTTGCTTTTTTTTGCTTTTTTTTTTTCTTCTACAGAGGTCCTAATGCCACTCCTAATGCCCCGAAGTAACAGCCCAGATAACTTCCTCTTTGCATAGAAAACACTCCCCCACTCAGTTAATCATCCCGTAGATATTCCCTCTGGCTAAAATCAAAAGGGAAACATTACCACAATCCAAATTTTTTACCAAATAAAACATTGTTACCAAAATCCTTTACCTATTATCCGGTGGCAAAAAAGAGTATCGGAGGAGAATAGCACAACTTTCCAATGAATGTATTACAAAGTAATCTGTGTCATCTATTTCCTACAAACTAATGGTCTTCAATTCTGAGATAGGCACGAAATCTACACCAAATGTCCACCTAAATGTGGATCCTCTCCAACAGTCTAGATTCATTTAAACAGTTAGTTTACGAGGTTTATGCGATTTTGGTATTTATTTTCTTCGGACTGGAAACAGCTTGGTGCCACACACAAAAAAACCACAACACAGGAATTTTATTTTCCTTACTGGTTTGGTTGAAACCCTACAGGGCTATAGGGCTGTTCTGCTCGCTGGAGGGAACGGGAGAGAGGGACAGGTGTTACTGCTCGTAATCAATCAAACACTGGCTTGGATAACAAAGTGATGTTAAAATAGGCTTCAACATGGAGCTTCTTACCAATAATCATTGCAGTGAATAGGTCTCTATATAAGAAATTAAACAGGAAAGGTTCATACCAGGCCTCAACTCCCACAATCGCAGTCACTATGTAGACAAAAGATATAGTCTGGAAGGAAAATGCAGACAAAAGCATACAGAGGCATTAACAGCTGGAAAGGTCAAGGAGCCCGCAATGCTGTATGCAGCGTTAAATCTCGTAGTTTTAGTAAAAGCAAGAAGTACACTTAAATTTGATAATGTGGCAAGTCTTCTTCCCTTTAAAAGTTGCGGGTTTTTTAGCCAACAATGCCATAAAATAACTAACTTCTACACAATGCAAACAACTGGCCATAATTTAGAACACTTTAAGGCACTTCAGGAATCGGTTAAGGTACGACACGGTCCAATTTGCCTACCCGATCACTTTCTTCAAACATTCCAATGTCTGAGGCTTTACTGGGACCTTAGGTACAAACGGGCAAAATGGCAACACAAAAAGCTGGGATTCAAAGGCAGGGAGAGTTAATAGCAAGCCTCTTAAGTAAAAGAAAACAAGTATCTCTACTCATTGAAAGCTCCCAGTAAAGACAAAAAAGCAACAATTATATGTGCATCTCTCTCTTTACAAAATCAACAGTTCAAAGGAATATTTATTAACATTAAGAAACTGCTCATTTTTTAGTTAATAATGACATTGTGATTATGTTTTTTTAAAAGTGCTTTTACTACTTAGAGATAGATGGGAAAAAGTTGATCACATAATATCAGGAATTTCCTTTAAAATAATTGGGAGGAAGGGTATACATGAAACTAGACTGGCCATATAGCTGTTGAACCTAAGGAACAGGTACATAAGGGTTCACTATGCTATCCCTACTTTTTTATGTGCTTGAGATTTTCATAAATAAGCAACAAATAATACAAGATAAAAAGGAAATTTTTTTAAAAGCACACATCAGTTCTGGCCAAAAAAGCATAAGGGCAATAAAGAAGGAATGACAATGACAAAGACTACTCCCTTCCCCCTCCCCCCCCCCCCCAAAAATTCATAGCACTGTTGAAAATTTAAGGCAGAACACATACTTACCACCTGGCTAATGTCATATCCCCACGGCAGGAAAAGAATCCCTGTATTATACTTTTCCCAGTGGGACAGGATAAAAGAAAACAAAACTACCCATAGTAGGAGGTAAAGAACAAAAACACTGACACCAGATGGTCCTCGTCCAAAGATGGAATACACAGTCACAACAAAGTAAACACATGACCAACTATCAAGGCCATGGTCAAAAAGCTCCCCTAAAGGGGTGCTGGAATTGGTTCTCCGGGCCTGCTTTCCATCCACACCATCTGCAACAGAAACACATTACCATGGGAAAAGGTCAACATCGGTACCGCAGGGAGAAAATCTTCTTTAACAAACTGGAGAAACACAAAACAAATCAGCGTATCATAGGAATGTTGATGAACTAAAGTACAGCGACCAGCCAGGACTGTAAAAATCCAACCTCTAATTCCTACAATTCAAAGATTTCAGAAAAAAACAAACAAACAAAAAAACCCACCTTAATTTCTTAGAGTTTAACCTAAAACTTAAAGTATATTACATCAACTAAATGGTGTCAATTTTAGATGTGAAGACAAAGCATTGTAGTTGGACTCTGAATTCTTCCAAATCGGACTAACAACTGAGTTGTTCTGCTAGCCACAAATTCTCAGGCCTCCAGAGAATATGCAATAGTTATTCATCACAACTGATCTAACCACTCCTTGCTCTAGGATCCAAAAACATCCCGAACTTCAGTCGTAACACCTATTTCATCTTGTTTGAAATTACAGTCACTTTGTTACAGATGTGCTCCTTCCCCGATTTTAAGTGCTTTCAGAAAAGGCTTTGCACACAGCAGGTGTTCAGTAAATATAAGAATTAAATGTATTGAAACTGTGCAAGGCACTGTTCCTGATGCTGTGAAGATTATCATAAGAATAATCTCCGAATAAAGTAAGTTTGCGTCCTCAGTGTTTATAACTGAGAATGGAGACAAAACATGGCGATTAAAGATACAGTACATCCCAAACCACAAAAGAGTTCGGAAAAGGGACAAGCACTCTTCAGGCTAAGATAATCAAGAACGGCCTTCCAGACCAGATGAAACCTGAGTGGGGACATAAAGAATGAGTTGGATTTCAGTAGATAAGAGTATGCTGTTTCAAGAGGAGGGAGTGCTATCAGCAAAAACACCAAGATGGAAAAGCACATGCGTGTTCAGAGAATGCCAAAGTAGTTTAGGTCGACCAGAGGAAACCAGTAGGTAAAGAGGGCGGTAGAGAGGCCAGAAGGGAGGTTGGAGCCAGCTCAAAAGTTTCAGGGAGTACGGGGGCTACGAAAAGGATGTGAGTACGGGAATGACAGGGGTAAAGGTAGTGACGTGCTTCAGGAAGATTCACCTGGCAGCAGTGTGAATGGCAGAGAGAACACTAACCAGTAAGGCCCGCACTGACATGGAATACAGCAGGAATGAAAGGCTGGAGGCAGGTGAGATATTAAGAAAGTCAAACTGGCAATGCAGCAAAAGATGAGTGGTGAGGCTAAAGGACCAGAAGATCCTCCCGATTTCCCATCTGGGTAACTAAGAGAGTGGTAGAAATGGGGAAGTCCAAAGAGCCTGCCTGACGGAAAAGATGCTGAGTACAAGTTTAGATGCTAAAACTGAACTGTTGGCAGAATTATCCACATGATCATGTCAAGCAACTCAACCTCAGGTACTTACTAACAACTCAGAAAATATATGAGGGCTAGATAGAAACACAAGAGTCATCTCAATAGTGATAAGAATTATCGAGGGAATAAGAGGAAAGGGAAAGTTGAGGATACAGCACAGTGAAACACCTTCATTTAGGGGCAGAAACAGAGGAGCTGGGGCGTGAGGGGTGTAGGGAGAGAAAAAGAGTGGGAGAACAGTAAAACCTAGTTACAAAGAAGAGTCTGAGGGGCGCCTGGCTGACTCAGTTGGAGGGGCACGTGACTCTTGATCTCGGGGTTGTGAGTTCGAGCCCCACGTTGGGTGTAGAGATTACTTAAAGAAATAAAACTTAAAAAAAAAAAAAGAGTCTGAAGCATAGCTCGGCACGCTTGTGCAAGAACCAACCACCCTGCTATAAATAAGACACAATTCCTGTGGTCTCTCAGGAACCGTGAGTCTAGTAGGAGAGACAATATTAAGGAAAAAAAAAAATCTGGACTATAAAAATTTCTCCCCAAAAGAAACAGTTCTATTAACAAGTGCAGCAGGATTAGGCTAATAGTAAAGATTCAGGAATTAAAAATTCCTATAATTACCTGT
The DNA here is from genome assembly GCF_018350215.1 of Panthera leo. Taxonomy (NCBI): domain Eukaryota; kingdom Metazoa; phylum Chordata; class Mammalia; order Carnivora; family Felidae; genus Panthera; species Panthera leo. The sequence continues at coordinate 118,932,759 of NC_056681.1, forward strand.
GCTTATCTTGCTCACTATAGTATTATCCCAGTGTCTAGCTCAGTTTGTTGCAAAGAAGGCCTCTAGGGGCACCTGGGTTAAGCGTCTGACTCCTGATTTCAGCTTAGGACATAATCTCACAGTTAGGGAGTTCAAGCCCCACGTCGGGCTCTGTGCTGATAGTGGAGAGCCTGCTCGGGATTCCCTCTCCCCCTCCTCCCTCTGCCCCTACCCTGCTTGTGCTCTCTGTCTCAAAATAAATAAATAAACTTAGAAAAATCTTTTTTTTTTTTTTTTTTTTTTTTTTTTTCAAAAAGAAGGCCTTTAAAAATATTGTTGAAGGAACACATGAGAGGATGAATTCCAGATTCCTGCCCAAATACGGCAGATCTCTGTTATATAGCGTTAGGAACATTTCTGCTAGCTGAAGTATTTCCAAAAAGTCTTTTCTCATTATTTGCTGGCTTAATTTACTATTTGCAGCGCAACTCCTGTGCATTTGTTACAAATACTAAATCCGAGAACTGCATACTAATTAGGTCTTGTACATCTTCCCACTGAACCCATTCCAGCTCCACCAGTCTGGGGTGTGCGAAGTTACACAATGTTTTTTCAGAAAGGTAATTCAGGGTATATAGCATATATTATGACAAAAGAACAAAACAAAACAAAAACACCTCAGGCGGACCCAGAGCAGCACCCTGTGATCAAACACATTAATATTTCTGCAGCAAAATGTAAGAACAATCACACTAGTAGGATATAGTTTAAAAGTTGCCTCATGTTGGTTCAAGGCAGTTTTGCAACAAACAGTTCACGTTCGGTGAGGGCTTTTGCCAAAACTGTGGATGTGAAAAAGGTAGATAATATGGTATATCAAAAAGCTCTTATGACCTGCCGTTAAAAGTCAGAGCCCTCAGGCCACTCTCACCTTTTTCCCTATTCCTCCCTGCCCTTGGCAACCAAACCCTAGAGCAGATTTTTTTTTAATGTTTCGAAATGTTTATTTATTTATTTTGATAAAGAGGGAGAGAGGGAATCCCAAGCAGGCTCTATGCTGTCAACACAGAGGGGCTCGACCCCATGAACCGTAAGATCATGAGCCAAAATCAAGAGTCAGATGCTTAACTGACTGCGCCACCCAGGCACCCCTGCAGAATTTTTTTATTTTTAATTTTTTAATATTTTTATTTATTTTTGAGAGAGAGACAGTGTGAGCGGGGGAAGGGCAGAGAGACAGACAGACAGACAGAATCTGAAGCAGGCTCCAGGCTCTGAGCTGTCAGCACAGAGCCCTGGCGTGGGGCTCGAATACATGAACTGAACTATGAGATCATGACCTGAGCTGAAGAGGGACACTAAACTGACTGAGCCACCCAGGCGCCCCTACAGCAGAATTTTTAAACCTGCTCATATTTAAGAACAAATATGCAAAAGCTTCTGCCTAAAATGTAATTTTTCACTAAGCTTTCTCCTAATTCTTCTGGACTTCACTCTCTTCCTTCCCCAAATTCTGGCAGTTCTGGTCACCTGCAATGTCAGCGTGTAATCATATACCAGATTATACTGGTTTTATGAGTCATTTTTATCTGAGAGATCTAAGCAACTTTAAGTCAGGGTCTGGTATTTTATATTCACTTAAAAACTATATACTTAAAAAAATCATGAAAAGCTGGGGGGGAGGGGTGGGCAGGGTGGCTCAGTCGGTTGAGCGTCCAACTTCGGCTCAGATCCCGATCTCGCGGTTTATGAGTTCAAGCCCTGTGTAGGCCTCTGTGCTGACAGCTCAGAGCCTAGAGCCTGCTTCGGATTCTGGGTCTTCCTCTCTCTCTCTGACCTTCCCTCACTTGTGTTCTCTCTCTCTCTCTCTCTCTCGCTCTCTCTCTCTCAGAAACAATAAATGAATAAACTTTACAAAAATCATTTTAAAAAGTAATAAAAAAATAAATTTTACAAATAAAAATGAAAACTATATACTGACTACCTACTATGTGTTAGGTACTGTTCTAAATACTGGGCACACAGCCCCCAAAGAATGTACGCTTTAGAGTAGAGAGACAAGTAGGTTATATGGTTTTGAGTGCTATGGAGAAAAATAAAGCAGGGAAGGAGAATAGGAGAATGCAGGACAAGCCATGCAAACAGAACCAACAAAAAGCATTCTTGGCAACATAGACAGTTATGGCCTAGCACAGGGACCTCCCTCACCACCTCCTGCACCAAATAAGAATTAATTACTTTCTTATTCTCCCACTCATTCCTGTTTCCCCGCTGTGCTCTATTGTAGCAGCTCTGTCCATACTCCACAATTATCTGACAGGTCGGCATTGTTTCCCAAACTGAAGGCAAAAATGACGTCTTATTCCAGTTGCTGGTAAATATTTTTTGTAAGGAGCCAGATAGTAAATAGTTGAGGCATTATGGGTCATCAGGAGACACCGTTGCTACTACTCAACCTTGTCTTTGTTGCAAAAAGCAAACATAGAGCCCTTTTGGCTCCCCGAGCAGAGCCATGGCAATCAGTAAGAAGAAGGGCCTGACAAAAGGCAGCAAAAAAGGGGGCCAAGAAGAAAGTGGTTGATCCATTTGCTAGGAAAGATCAGTATGAAGTGAAAGCACCAGCTATGCTTGATATAAGAAATATTGGAAAAACACTAGTCACGAGAACTCAGGGAGCCAAAACTGCATCTGATGGCCTCAAGGGTTGTGTTTTTTAAGTGAGCCTTGCTGATCTACAGAATGATGAAGTTGCATTTAGAAAATCCAAGCTAATAACTGAGGATGTTCAGGGCAGAAACTGCCTAAGTTCTATTGTGTGGATCTCACCCGTGGAATTCTAGGAAAGTTCCATGGTCACAAAATGGCAGACCACGATTGAAGCTCATGTTGATGTCAAGCCACCGACAGTTACTTGCTTCATCTATTTTGTGTTGGTTTTACTAAAAAACCCAACAATTAGATTTGGAAGACCTTTAGGCTCAGCACCAACAGGTCCACCGTGTTCAGAAAAAGACAATGGAAATCATAACCCGAGAGGTGCAGACAAATGACTCGAAAGCAGTGGTCAATAAACTGATTCCAGACAGCATCGGAAAAGACACAGAAAAGGCATGTCAATCTATTTATCCACTCCATGATATCTTCATTAGAAAAGTAAAAGTGCTAAAGAAGCCCAGGTTTGAGTTGGGAAAGCTCATGGAGCTTCATGGTGAAGGCAGTAGTTCTAGAAACGCTACTGGGGATGAGACCAGTGCTAAAGTTGAACGAGCTGATGGATATGAGCCACCAGTCCAAGAATCTGTTTAAAATTCAGTCATTTAATGGTGACAAATAAGAAGTCTTATTTGTGACGTTAAAAAAAAAAAAAAAAAAGAAAGCAAGCAAGCAAGCAGGCAGGCAGGCATAGACAACAAGTAAAGGAATGAATATAGCAGTGTTCCAACAAAACTTTACTTATAAAAATAGGACAGAGTCGGCCTGCAAGAGGCAGTTTGCCAACTCATATCTTATTCTCTGCATCCCTAGCAATGAATGACAATATTTTCCAGAGAGAAACTCAAAAACACATTTATTATACTGAACAGGAAATCAGTAAGCCCTAGTTAAAATGAATTAAGCATAGGAGAAAATGTTAATTTAGTGGATGGCTATCCTTGCTGAAAGAGTCACCAGCCATTGACTAAAATGAATATCTGCCAATTTCTTACCTAGAGTGTAGGCTATGAAGTTGAGGATTCCCACCACAATCCAAACCCAGTCGGGTGCATGCTTGTGACCCGGTGCTGCAAAGGAAAGCACTCAGACTTCAATACAAAGTATGATCATTCTTACTATAGCACGCACTGCCATTGAGAAATATTTCTGTTTATTAAATAGAAGTTCTATTAAATAGAAGTTAAATACAAGTTTACAATATACTTTTAATGCAGATTTAGGTAAATATTAAAATACATCGGGAAACTGACAAAACCAAAGAAGTAACGGCCCAACCCCTCATAAACAATAGGCACTTATTTTGAGCTTTAATCATAACTCAAAACTGACTGTTCATCTCTACCTGAAAATTACTTACATGCTAAGAATGAAAAGTAATGCTTTTGGAACTTAAAAGATGCTTGTGTTTAATCTGATCTTCACTGTTGACGAATATCCTACAAACATGTACTGAACCTTCAATCTATATTTTCTCACTACATTATTAACTAGCTAAACAAAAGACCTTTTCATTTGGGTGACTAAGTATCAGAAGGTCTGGGTTCCAGTCCTGGCTCTATATTCAAGCAGCTGTGTGACCATGAATAGATCGTTTATCCTTTCCTATCTTCCATTTCCCAAATATACCAGGACTAGATGGTTTATCTGGTCCTCTAGTTTCTATGACTTGGGGAAATACACATAATATTTACATATTTTTAGCCCTCTTAATAACTAGTAAATAATGTTAGAGTAGTTAGAAAAATTAATATTTCTAGTTATAAAAGAAACTTTTGAAGACGTTCTAAAGATTAAAATACAAATTTTTAAAAGCCGCTTAATATCAAAACCATGCTTGATAAAACTTAATCTTATTATCCACATAGTACCTTATGATCTTCGATTGTCATTTTATTACATGTACAAAAGCTATGGCTTAAAATTTCAATTGCTAAAGGTAGGCATACATACAGTTTCAATATTCAGAATTTCTATAGGATCAAGTTGTAAGTTTTTGAAACTCTGAACTTTCCTAAAAAAAACAATGTTGTTGGTGACTTAACTTCTCCAGGTCAGTCCACAAAAGTCTGCTAACCCCACAACACCAGTGAATTATAACACTAAGACTATTTACTACATCATTTATAAATATTCTTACTGGAAAATACATACTCTGACTTAGAATGCAAAAATTATTCATCTACCTCCATCTTTCTATTCCTCTCAACCCTATCAACCGGCTGAGCAATGAAAATAAACTCTTTTGGCCACTTATCCCCCCTCATCCCAAATACAGCCAGATTCTGTCCTATGGCCTGGGGCAGAAACAGGGCAAGGGAATGTGAAGACAGGAACAGCTATGAAAGAAAACACTGGAGTCTGGGGTGGGAGCAGGCCAACAACTGCCTCCAAAAGCATTTCTCTTCTCCCTTCCCCAACTGACTTCTGTCAATAAACGTTTGCGGTCTAAGAACCATTTTCACAGGAAACTTGTTGGAGTTATTCAAGGCAAATGTGGATGCTGAGCAGAGGGAAAGAGAGATCACATTCCCGTCAAAGGCGGGGGGTGATTTTTCTTGCATCATTAGAAAAAGAGAAGGGATATTTCTGGAACTGGTAAATATGTTGGACCCTGCTTATACTCACTTTCAGGCAAAGTGTCAGTCCTAAATATTGTGTCTTCTTGTAAATCCAATTATTCTTTATTTATCAAAACCCCACTGCTTTTTACACAGCCTATCTACATTAAGTAGCCAATTTGGTTTCTAGAACTTAATGGAAATATGCATAACAGATTGTGAAAACACAACTTAGCTTTTACACCCAATTCTAACATTTTACATACCTTTAAAATATCCAGAACTTCTCCAACAGACAAGCATATCAATTGAACCAGAAAATAACCGCATGTCATTTTTCTCCATTTAGGCATTTTAAATTTTATATTAAAGTAATAATCTTACCTGAAGCATAAAAGTCAGGATCAAAGTATGCCATAAGTAGGAAATTGAACACAACCAGCAGAAAGCCAGAGAAGGTTATCAGATTTGGAGCCAGCCAAGTAGGAAATACCTATTTGTTTCAAAATAATTACAAAATAATTAAAGTAAAGGAAGCGCTCTGACCACTATGCAATATGAAATTTAAGTCATAATAAAAGCTATAAACTTGACAGATCATATCTAGGAGGTATATATATTAAAACGTAAACCACAATGTTCAGTTGATAGAAATAAGCATTTCGTTCTTCTGTTTTCTGTATTTTAAATTCTATAATCAACAAACTTATAATCATAATATTATTTATTTTAGAAAATGTTTAAATGCATTTTATAAAAATGATAAATTCTAGTATAAGAATATAAACTTATACTTCAACAATAAAATAAATCAAAAGGTATGTGACTAAGGGAAAGGAGAATGAGAGAGTAATTTCTCTAGACATCTTACTAAACAAACACTTGTATCCATAACACTCCTTAAAATACTTACAACTTACTAAAACGTAAGTACAAGCCTATTAATCGTCTTACCTTTACTATAGTATTCCAAAATGGATGCATGACATACAGAGAGAGTGGATTGGTATCCACGGCACTGTACTGTTAAGAAATGAAAAGAAAATATTCAGTTCTCCTTGCACACTGGCAAGTAGTACAATAATCCTCGAGCGAAAGTAATACTACAAAAATAACCCAGAGAACATGTCTGTTTACATGATGTCCTGGTCTATATAACAAAACTGGAGGAACAATATAAATAGGGCAAAGACACAGCCACGTTTCTCTGTTTCACTCAACCAACTTTTATAGCGTTACACTGTTTCGGTGGGGATATTTATATTGCTTACAAGGTCTCACTCACAATGCAAGATCAAAAACGCTCACACTGTGTACATTCAAACACTGACTTTCTCAACCTCCTCCGAATACGCTTACTAAGTGTGCAACCTCGGGCAAGTTACTTCATCTCTGCCTTAGTTTGTCCGCTTGTAAATGAGGATGATAGCTTCTACCCCAAAGGTCTGCCATAAAAATTAGGCAAATTAACCATACGCATGAGTGCTACATATTAGATATTACTAACTGTGCTTTAACCACCAAAGGATGACAGATCCCTTTACAGCAGGAAAACGGATCACACACATAAGCAACGGAAGACAACAATAGGTTAGGGTTCTGTGGTAATCAAGTTTTTTCCCTAATTATGGAGTTATTCAGTAAAAATTCAAAGGAGATTTTAACAAATAGACACACACATACTGGAGTACCCGGCATGCTGGAAGCACTCCACTAGGTGTGGGGAAGAAGGGATACTTAATTGGTAAGGGATCATTCCCACCTCAAAGAGTGGGAATATTACCTAATTCGTCCAGTTGACATTTACACAATGTCACAAAGAGTCAAATGTCTGAAAAAAAGTTTGTGTTTTTTTTTTTTTTAATTAAGTCAATTTATTTATCTTGAGAGAGAGTGTGTGCAAGAGACAGCAGGGGAGGGGCAGAGAGAGAGGGAAAGAATCCCAAGTAGGCTCCGATGCAGTGCTCAGTCACACAACGGTGAGATCATGACTTGAGCCTCAATCAAGAGTCAGACACTTAACAGACTGAGCCACCCAGACACCCCAAAAAGTTTTGGGTTTTGTTTAATTAATTTATTTTGAAAGAGACAGCAAGCAGGGGAGAGGCAGAGAGAGAGAGGGAGAATCTCACACAGTCTCCGCTGTCAGCACACAGCCCAACGTGGGGCTCAAACCCACAAACCGTGAGATCGTGACCTGAGCCAAAATCAAGAGTTGAACGCTTAACTGGCTTAGCCACCCAGGAACACCCACCCCCCCCCCCCGAAAAGTTTTGTATTTTATATTTATGCTTAGTATGTACATAAAATTAGTAGTAAGCGTTTGAATATCTAATTTTTTAAAAATCATAAAGGTCAAATTTCTTCCTGAATGCTTTTGAATACACAGAAAATGTTTCCTCATCAGTGTTTCAAGACTCACAAGTGTGATGGAACAAAAATAGTAAATAAACAGAAATAACTTAAAATACTGGAGCAAAGACAGATAACTAGTTAAGTCAAAATGATCGAACAGACTCCATGTCTGAGTACCTTCATTTCTCCAACCCATTCCAACTGAAATGGGATCAGTGGGACAAAGGACCTGAGCTAGACAGTGGGAGGAAAACGGAGAAGAACTCTGCCAGCCACAGTGAGAGGCTGTGCGGCTTCAGCCAGACTCCAGGCAGGAGCCTACTTAAATGCATGTTACTGTTCTGACTACAATCAATTTGTGGGGCACCCGGCTGGTTCAGTTGGAAAAGCATGGGACTCTTGATCTCAGGGTCACGAGTTCAAGCCCCACATTGGGTGCAGAGAGATACTTAAAAAAATAAACCTTAAAAAAAAAAAAAAGAAGTTTTCTCTAAAAAAGTTTTTTTAAATCATAACATAACATAACATAACATAACATAACATAACATAACATAACATAACATAACATAAAGTGGTACTTGCACGGCTCTCTACAGGCCACAAAGCCTTTCCACATAATAGCTACAGCTACATCTACACCTCTGCAGAATGAGGGGTCCTCAACTGACAGGACTGCTTGGATTTAAGTCTCTGCACCTGAGGACACAGAACGAGTAGGAGCCCCTGGCAGCTGCCAATAACAAAGGGGAGGCCCTGGCCGCACCCAGACCCACTTGATGTAGCCAGCGGGTCAGATAAACGGGGAAACCACACATTTCAAGTCCACCATCTACTGCAAAGTACAGAAGTTGTAAGAAGTCCAAATCAGAAGGAAACTGTTTAAGACATCACATGAGTACCTAATATGGTGTACAAAGTACAATGTTCTTAATTGGAATGTTTGCTGAATGAGTGTCTTTCAGCAGTTTTCCATTATTTAATTTAGAACTACAAAGATGTCCTTAAATGACAGTATTTTGATCTGAAAAGCTCCTCTTTTTAAACCCTGAAGTTTCACCATTAAACTTCTACTTCAGGAGATCAGTAGTATGAAAAGAACAAACAGCTAAATTTAAGAAAGTCAGTCTGCCTAAATGGATCTTCCACATTTAAGCTCAAGTAAGCAAGAAAATGTAATAGGAGATCACAAAAGGTAGCAAACAATAAACCTAAAGAACACTCCGTGCTCTAGCCTTACCTGAGTATTTTTCAAGATCACGTATCACTTAGTATAAACAAAGAAACTTAAAACTGTCTTGTGAGTCAACAGGAGGAAAAAAAATGATTCAGACCTTCCACATGCATGAAAAAATAAGTAAAACATACACTTTTAAAGATGTTAAACTAGATTTAGGTATTTGTTAATGCTCAGTAAACATATTTTTATTTTCTATTGGAATGGTATATATCCGAGTATCTTAACCCAGCAGGCAATCCACTGTTAAGCTCACTGTGACTTGCTTGATCTCCAGACTGCAAGGCTGGATGAAGCTATCACCCTGGAGAAATGGCTGAAAACCACAGCCTGGGTTTGAGAAAATCTCAGAATCATAAGCGTTCAGGAGATGTCTAGGTCCTTATGTGCCTGACCCTCGCTTATGCAAACAGGTACAACAATCATCCGGCCTCCTTTTAAATGCCTCTGGGGCAAAAAACTCATTATTTCCAGAAGCAACGCAACCCATGTTAAACTAACTTCTCTATACACTAACAAGATCCTCCCCTTGCCCCGTATTTTCTATCCTGTTTTCATTTTGTCTTACAAAGTTAAGCAGACAGGGGTCCAATTTTTCTTCCAAACAATAGTGCTTCAAATATTTGAAGACTGCTCTCTCCCTGTCCTACCCACTTCTTCTCTTCACCTGCTTAAACATCTCATGTCCCTCTTGCTGCTCCTCTTGCCATGCCTTCAATCTTCTTCCTCATCTAGGTCTAGTCTTTAGACCAGAGGTTGGAAAGCTTTTCCGGAAAGCATCAGATAGTAAATATTTTAGGCTCTGCAGGCCATAGAGTCTCTGTAACAAACACTACCACTGAAGCAAGCAAGCAGTCACAGAAAATAAGTACACAAATGGGCACGGCTGTGGTCCAGTAAAATTTTATTCACAAAAACAAGTGCCTGAGGGCTTTAGTTTGACAATCTATACTCCACATGACCCAAAATGTTGTTAAGCCAACACGAACATGTGATCGGGGCAAAAGAAACATTTCATGTGGTGCAGGAGTAGAAAGAACATGACCATAAGCCCCTCTTCCTCAATGACTTGTTTCTCTGATGCCCAACATACTACTTTCCTACGGCAACAAAAGCATTCTGCAGAGTTAAACACAACCGCACAGTTGGACTGCTAAACTACCTTTCTCTACACTAATATGATGACTGTTGGAACCCAGTACTAGACTCTACACTTATCTTATCACATTTTATCTTATTAGATTCAACTCATCCTTCTATCCCTTCCAGATCTCTTCAGATTCAGACTCACTTATCAAGGTGATAGTTATGCCTTGCCAAACCCTCAGCATGTCAATGTGTCATGCTAATAACAGTACCTTCACTGAAGTCTCTGTAAAAATGCTGATCAAGATAGAACTTCTGAACATTTCCCTCAAGATTGCTCTTAGTATACCGAACAATTGTTACTTAGGTATAGAATTCGGTACCGTCACCTATGGCAATTAGTCCATCTTGCCCATGAGAAGAAATTTTCTTAAAATCTTAGTAAGATCAGAATTACTTTAGATTACCTTTTGCCAAAAATCAGAAAGTTTCAGAACTTTTTTTTTTTACTTCAGTACAAGGCAGAAAATAGAGCAGCATTCATTTTTCACTCATTCATTCAGAAAGCCAACAAATATTTATGATTGAATACCTATGACTGTACCAGGCAACTTTTTGCTAGGCCCAGTGAAGAGAATGATGAACAAGACTGAAACGTTCCCTATGCTCACCAAGTCTATGGTCTTTTGTGAGATAGACGATAAGCCCAAAAACAAAGAAAAGTCACACGTTGTGTTAAATACTGTGAAGGAATAAGAGGGTATTTTGCAAGAGGCCAAGGGGTAGGGAGTATGCCTAGTCTGAGTGGTCAGAGAAAGCTTCACTAAGGAAGGGACACTTCGGCTGGGTCCTAAAAGATGAGAAGACCGGCAAGGAACATATGAGATATTATAGGGAGTGAAGAAGTGAGACACTAAAGAGAACATGCTGTTGTAGATTCCATTTATATGAAGTTCAAAAACAGACAAATTAATTTATGGCGAAAGAAGTCATAATAGTAGTTTGATGAGAAAGACTGAAAGGGGGCCTTCTGAGTTGCCAGAATCAATTCGATTATCTTGATCGCAGTGGTGGTTATATGGGTATATACATATGTAAAAATTCATGAAATTAGGGGCGCGTGGGTGGCTCAGTCAGTTGAACATCTGACTCTTGATTTCAGGTCATGATCTCACGGTCTGTGGGATCGAGTCTGCAGCGCGGAGCCTGCTTGGGATTCTCTCTCTCCCTCGCTCTCTCAAAAATAATAAAACAAATCAAAAAAAAAATTTTAATGTCATTAAATTAGACACTTAAGATCTGTGCATCTATATGTAACTTATACCTGAAATGAAATAGAAAATAAAGAATACGTGTGTGGCAGTGCGTGCATGTGTGCATGCACACACCCACGCATATTGCAGGGAGGGGAGTGCGTGCCAAGCTACCTTCCAAGCAGAGAGAACAAAATGTGCAAAGACCAAAAAGCTAGAAATACTTTGAATACTGGAAGAAGGCCAGCGCAGCTATGGTCTAGTGAGCAAGGAAGAGAGGCGTGTAAATGAGACTGGAGAGGTGGGCCTGCACCGCCCGGCCAGACCACAGTGAGCCAGATTTTATTGTAAACCCAGTGCATGTCCTGCTTTACATTTTGAAAGGGTCATACTGACTACAGTGCAGAAAATGGACTGGAAGGGTACCAAAGTGCAAACAGAGACCAGTTATGAGACTTACGGTACATCAGGCAGAGAGGATTATGGGTTAGGCTAGTAGCAGTACAGTAACTTCTACATTATTTCCAAATATGCTGTGAGGTACACATTTTTGAGGACAGTAAAAATGTGAGACTCCCCTTAATTTAAGAATGAAATGGGCTCTAATGAAAGGAAAACTATGAAACCACCTCCTTAGACATAGGAATATTTCCTTTATAAAGGTACTGTGTTTTAAATCCCTTCTCTGTACTGATAAGAAAACGGATACGAACTGACACACCTTTGCACTAAATACAGAGCTTTGGACAAATGATTAATTAGACTGAGGCCACTGTCCCAAGTAATGCTCTACTATCTACAATCAGCAGCAGATTTCCCCTGCTTCGTTTGTCTTCTAAACAGCATAAGGAGAACCGGGCTCTTACCGTCAAATCAATTTTAATATAAGGCCCGTCCTTACCCACCTGAAATATAAGCTTTACACTTATAAAACACATTTAGTTTGCTGCAGTAATCCACAAAGTGGCTCAAGTACAAGTTAACAGTAGCTCATAAACTGCACTTCATGTTAATCACTTCAGAATGCAAGCAAACTCAAAATGACATTTCTAATTTTTAAAAATTATTTCCAAAATTCTTGAGTTCCAAAATTATTCACGTTTTTGGGAGTGTAAAAGACTGTAAAATTCAAAGATCCCAACAGCTAATAAACAGAAAGGTCCGAACTGTGAGTCCTTTCTGATTCGTCCTGAAACACGTCTATGAAATTGATCACTTTGTTTGAAACCAGACTACACTTCCTTGGCTCAAATACAATCGTGACCTACCTAAACCCAATTTACTGAAATCATTATTCTCATAATATCCTCCAAAACACACTTTTTGTCTTCCAATTTGTGGCAGGCACAACCTAAAGTAATCCCCAGTGAGTCGAGCCCTTGTATAAGCAATCCCTTCCCCTTGATGGTTCATTCCACTCCCCTGAGGTGGACCCTGTGACTCGTTTCTAACCAACAGAATATAGCAAAGGTGACAGATGGCACTGCCTATTAGGATACACTCTACGACAAGGGTGATGAGATATCCCTTCCGTGATACATTTCACTATGTAAGTCTTCATCTTAGCAGTTTGGAGGAGTCTCTTGCTGGCTTTTATGAAGGAAACAGCAAGGATGTGAACTGCCTGTGGTGAGGGCCATGGGGCAGGGAAAAATGGGAAAGCTCTAGGAGCTAAGAGCCTCAGCCCTAGAGCTGGAAAGAACTGAAGACTGCCAACGACCACACAAGCCTGGATGAGGGCCCCAAGCTCCAGATGAGAATACAGCCCAGATGACACCTTCACTGCAGCCCGGTGAGACCCTGACCAGAAGCGCTGGCTAACAATGCCCAGACTCCCAACAGAGGATGTGAGATCATAAACCTGTGCTGTCTTACGCCACCAAGTCTGTGATAATTTGTTACCCAGCAATAGGAAACTAGTGCACAGTCCGGAAAGCACTACATCATCTTTTCTACGAAGAGCCATCTTGAGGCTCCTACCCACAAAATCAAGAACACCTGATGCCTGAGAGCTGCCATACTACATTACGGTAACAGAGTTTCTTACTGCTCTACACCCATTTCTTGGTTTCAACTGCTCTTCAGATTGCAATAGAATTGAATATCTCTTTGATGAGGTGTTCTCAAACTGTAATCACCAAACTGAACCCAAATTCTCGGGCCCTGCCCCAGACATACAGAATCAGACACTCTGAGCACAGCCCAGCCATCTCTTTTATCGGACCCTCCTGGTGATTCGGAAGCACGCCTAGGTTTGAGGAGCACTGCTCTCCTCAATGTTGAAAACAAACATTAACGGCACTTCCACCACTCCGCGGCTGAGGGATAAACCACACCATTAGTCTAGTGACCAACACCTATTCCTCCTTACGGTAACTTCAAATACTGCAGTGCAAGCAAGAGACACGATATAATAAAATTCAGCAAGTACTCACTAAATTTACTAAGTCCAAGGCATTGTGCTAGAACAATCTGTGGTATAAAAACACCAAAGCTAAACTTAAAATGCAAAAGAAAGGGAGGAAGGGAGGAAAGGAAGGAAGGGAGGATAGAAAGGAAGAGAAGGAAAAGAGAAGGCAAGAAGAGAAGGAAAGAAGGAAGGAAGGAAGGAAAACAAAGAAACAGGATGAAGGGAGGGACCAACCAACCCAAGGACAAAATTTTTTAATTTCTTAAAAGACTTTTTTATCAATACAAGATTTTAAGAACTACAATAACAGAACATGACTCCGTGGGCAAGGAGATCTCATTTCAGTCAATATTATCATTTCCATCTGCTAACAAGTCAGAGGGAAGGTGGTGACAGAAGATTGGAGAAGCTAGAGCAGCAAGAACAAGCAAGTCATGATGACAGATTTGCTTGCTAAACTTAAATAATCTATAATAAATTCTAAGAAGAGAGGACAAAAGCAGGGGTCGTGTAGTGAAGAAACTAGAAATCCTTACAGAGGAAATCTGTATTATCAGATGCATGGGAAACACATGGAAGGTATTGCAGATTCTTAAACAGGAGAGTAACATTTGAGAAGATTTACCTACTCTGCCAGTTGATATGACTAAATAGAGGAGAAATCTGAAGGCCAAGACTATCAGTGGGACCCAAGCTAGACAGTGACCTGTCAGTTACTCTTCCCATTCATTAAGTTGTCACCCTTAACTTACTTTCTTAAAATACCCTTTCTCTTATAAGTTCTTGTGGTGTGGGTTCACATGTCCATTTATGTTAGCCAATGCTGACAAACAGGGAAGCACAAATGTCAAGTTTTATTTCCTATTTACTTAACATTAATATAGCACTATGTGCCAGGTGCTTTACAAATAGTAACTCACTCAATTTTGATAATGATCCTATGAGGCAGATCATTATCAAAATTGAGTGAGTTACTATTTGTAAATGTTACAATCTGTGATCTATTCACAGATGAGGAAACCTGGTCAGAGAAGACACTGTTACTCACGGTCATAACGCTAATATGTAGTTTCTAACTTAATATTAGTCCCAGGGGTGTCTGGGTGGCTCAGTCGGTTAAGCGTCCGACTCTTGATTTTGGCTCAGGTCACGATTTCACAGTTTCATGAGTGCGAGCCCTGTGTGGGGCTCTGCACACTGACCAGGCGGAGCCTGCTTGGGATTCTCCCTCTCTCCCTCTCTCTCTGCCCCTCCCCGACTTGCGCTGTCTCTCTTAAAATAAATACTAAAAAAAACCAAAAAAACAAAAATTATACCCAAAGCTACTTATTTAATCGAAAGACATTTACCTCAATTAAAGCTAATACTATATGAAATGTTCTTAATACTCAACAAAATGTAAGACTAGTAAATTTACAGTCATCTATTCACCTCCGGTAATAATTTTTAAATGGGGGGAAAGAAAACAAAAACACGTCTTTCTTTTTCACTGTGCACGTTTCCCATCTGCGAATATTAGACACAAACCCAATCAGGCATGTCATTGAAGGTCTTTACTGGATGTTTCTATATCTGCTACAAAACACCCAGGAACTGCAAGGCAAAGCCTACCTTTCATTCTTAGATTTGAGAGGAAGCAAAGCATGAAGAAAATGGGCTCCGAACCCAGACCGCCTGGGTTCAAATCTCAGCTTTGGGACCTTGAACAAGTTACTTAAAATCTCTGTGTCTCAGTAAAGTACTAGTGCCTACACCTCAAGAGGCACTTGTGAACATTAAATGAGATAATATATGTAAAGCACTTAAAGCAATGCCTGCCATATAGTAAATGCTATATAAATGTCTGCTATCACTGTCATTATTATTACTCAGTATTTACAACAATATTGCCCTTGCCATTTCAACTTTCCTTCACTGGGCTCACCCGGCTCAGCCCGGTACCTCACAGAGCCACTTCCTTATGCCTAATTTACCATGGTCTTCCTGGTCTCTGTGCCTTGGTTCCCACTACCAGTCTCTCTAGAACATTTCTCCAACTCTCCCTGATGCGCTGGGCAAATTCTTTTTCAGCAAAGTTCTTCACATTTTAACATTACAGGAGTTAGGAAAACAAGCCATCATCAGTGAATTGATATTTCAGAAAAGAGCAAAACAACCAAGATGCTTCTTCCAAATAGTACCTAAAAGTAGACCTACCTTCTTCCCACCACCTTGACTTTTCTCCGTCATTCTGCAGAAGTCCCCCCACCCGGCCCTCTTTCGCTCCTTCTGAGAGACTCCTCTGCCTCTGCCAACTACAAAAATAATTCTCTCCGTGAGCCATTTACAAATCTATACCTAAGGCCACTAAAATGCTTTTCAAGCCTTATAAATGTGTTTATAGGTGGGAACGGGCAGCTCCCCCGATCTACTTAAGGAGACCACGCACAACGAAAGATGAGTTACGTCTGAACTAACTGTAACATATCTAGATAATGCCATCACCAACATGTCATACTTTAGCTGGCCTGCAGCCGTAAGTGAAAATCAGGTTTAAGAATTTCTCATGTGTCTACTGTGGCCCAGAAGAAAAGTGTTCTGATATTTGATATCATTACAGAATATTCCTCTAGTAGAGAATAATGCATCCATAAGTGCTATTTCTTTAGAACATGAAGTTTTCTTTGTTTCAACTCCCTGTCCACAAACCACACCTTCACAGGGCCCCATCCAAGAGAAGAGCCCTGCGCAAAAGATTTCTGTTATCCGGCCAGATTCAGCATCATTTATCACTTAAATTATTCTGTGCTAGAAGGGTCAGTCTCTCATGAGTTTGTTTACTCAGGAGATAGGAAATCAAGAAAGTTAAATCTTAGACAAAACAAATGTCAGGTGCTATTCTTGCCAAGGTGCCTTTCCAGAGTTAATGCTTCACAAAACCCTTATTGCGGTGACTGCTGCCTCTACCCACCCAGTCATCTTACCAGAGAACCTGAGTCATCCCAGACACCTGCCCCCCATCCCTCATCCCTCCCCTCACACCACCAACACCTCCAGCTGGTCACTCATTGTGTTCTGTCAGTTTGCGATCTTAAATCAGGGATCACAAACAGGGATGGGGAGGATAAACTGAACATAGCAGGCCTGAATGAAGTTTGCGGACTGGTAGGGAGATGGCAAACTGGAGAGCAAATACCTTTTTGAAAGAGGACAGGCACTATTTAGCTCCAGGAGAGTCTTGCCAAGAGGAAGTTCTGGGCCGATGTTTCCACTCTTCTAGTTTTCCTTTTTTCTTTTTTTAAGGAGGTTCAGGCCCAGCACAGAGCCCATCATGGGGCTCGAACTCATGACCCTGAGATCAAGACCTGAGCTGAGATCAAGAGTCGGCCGCTCAACCGGGCCACCCAGTAGCCCCTCACTATTCTGGTTTTTCAAACTAGCCCAGAAATCTGGATTTTTTTATGGGGAAGACGCCAATTTTTGAAACAAAGTACGTGTGGGCCAAATTAAACATATCTGCTGGCCAAATTCAGTGGGCAGGTTAACCAGCTTTTACTTCTATCTTTAAAATACCCACGCCACTGCTTTTAGATTCAGGCCTTCCTCATTTCTTACCTAAGTTTATGCAGAAGGATCCTAAAAGGTCTCCAGATTACTCCATCCGTTTAGGAAGCTGCCAAGGCAACCTTCCTAAAATTAAAATCTGCTCCTGTTTAAAATCAAACAGCTGCCCCAAGCCTAGAGCATGACAGTGTGCCTAAAAATCACCTGAGGTATTAAACATGCTGATAACAGTAAGTTACCTAATCTGGATCTCCCAAAGTCAGGCTAGGAATCTGCTATTTAAACACTTTCCCAGGCGATGCTGATGCTGATAGTCCTTAGGCCACAGATCTCCCTAAAGGATAAAATCTAGAAGCCCTTTCCACCAAAGCATCCCCTGTGACAGAGCCCCACCTCCCTCTCTTCAGCCTCATCTCCTGCCCCTCCACCATTATGCCTAAAATCTGCCTTCTTAGGGTTCCCAGCAAATACTCCCGGGCCTTCACTCCTTTTACAATCCACTGCTCCTCTGTTCCTTTACTCCCGAGTCATCATCTGGTCACGTGAGACCCACTCAGCTTGATCTTTCTAGATTGAGCTCTGCCTTTCCCTCCATCCTCTCCCTGAAGCCTTTCTCAGCTTTAACCCTCACTCCCTGGAGCTGCTTCCCTATCCTCTCCCACCTTGCCCGGCACTTACCTAACTGCACTTACTAACTATCTATAGCCGTCTATCTACTTGCCCATATGCCACTAGCTTAATTTTGCAGCCCCAGTGCTATGCCTGACACAGACCAGGCCCTCAATAGATGCTTACTGAATACACAGAATCAAACTGTATGAACCAGTAAGGGTGAAGGCTAGATTCTTTGAGCATTTCCATCAGGATGCACACAGTCTCTCTTTACAACCTGTTAACTGCGATATACTAATTAATTCACAATTATCATAGGTCCCGTAATCAGGCTGTTGTTGACATGCAAGGTAGAACTACCGTAACAGCAGAAACCAATTCATCATAAAATTATTCGCATGAAACCAAACAAGATATTTCAAAGCACACTTACCTCCTCTCTGAAGCAAAATGATACAATTTCAAACTGACTGTTACACTGTCAATTAAACTATGCCTCCCCTAGGCCAGATTACATAAACCACGATAGACGTTTCACCCTTAGCTAAGTGGCAAAATCCTTCAACTCTAAAGACCTGTCCAAAGAAAGGACAGGTAGAAAGGAGGACTAAGCCTCACAAAGGTAAAATCCCTCAATATAATTGTCCAAAGGTACATGAATAAGCAACAGAGAAAATGGCAGTTAAACCCCTGACATCTTCACATTCAAAATACAGAAGTATCCTTCTGATATCCAGGAGATGGACAGCTCCCTTTTACCACACTTCCAAAATGTTTTATATTCTTCTACACTTTCATTCCTTCGATAAATATTTCTTGAGCGCCTATTCTGTTCATACACTAGACCCTGGTCATGTTGAATAAGACAGCTATAGGCCCTACCCTCCCAGAGCTCATATTCTAACAGAGAAGACAGACTCTCAAGTAATGATTCACCTGCTTAATAAAACTGTGGTAACTCGATGGAGAACACAGGTGTTAAGACAGCACATAACATACAATCCATCCCATGCTTTCTTCTGCACCGAAAAGCAATGGTCGTAGTTGCTTACTACTGAAATCTAATTACCACTCTACGTGTGCACAACCTATCCGCAGTTATTCTGAATAACAGCCAGGTTCCCAACCGTAGCTCTCAGATGTACCTCTAGGGAGACAAAGAAATTAAACTAACCAAAAGTAATTTTGCCACCAGCAGCTTTTATACTATCAAGTTTTCTCTACATCTCTTTGCTGTCATATACAGGGTCACCTTAGGGAATAAAAATCTCTTGACTGTTTTGAGTCTTTACCCATTTATGGGATGATCTTCTTCAGAAGCTGTTTTAGAGGCACCTGGGTAGCTCAGTCGATTAAGCGTCCAACTTCGGCTCAGATCATGATTTCATGGTTCATGAGTTCAAGCCCCACATCGGGCTCTCTGCTATCAGCGTGGAGCCCGCCTTGGATCCTCTGTCCCCCTCTCTCTCTGTCCCTACACAGGTCGCATGCGCGCACACATGCGCGGTCTCTGTCTCTCAAAAATAACCTTTTTTTGAAAAGCTGCTTTAGGGGCGTCTGGATGGCGCAGTCGGTCAAGTGCCTGACTCTTGAGCTCGGCTCAGGTCATGATCTCACAGTTTGTGAGTTTGAGCCCCACATCAGGCTGTGCTGATGGTGCAGAGCCTGCTTGGGATTCTGTCTCTTCCTCTCTCTGCCCCTCCTCAATTTGTGCTCTCTCTCAAAATAAAAAAATAAACTTAAAAAAAAAAAAAAAGCTGTTTTAATTCAATAAGCATTTATAAAGCACTTACTGGTGAAGACCACACAATGGGAATGTGTGATCTTTAGGAAGGAAGTGTCTCTAGGGCAATTCACATTCCAGTGAAACTGACTACACAGATTCTTCCTGAGACACCTTTAGATTCATATTTTTAATATAAACACAATACTCAGTAAGGAACCCTCTACTAGAAGCAGCTGAGGTTATACATTTGTGACCCTCCTTCTTTTAAAATAACATCAACGCACTATATTTTCGTGAACGTTGGACACTTGTTAAAATGACCTTTGTTTTCCAGGATGATAGGAAATCTGCTGTCAGACACAGGAAGTGAGTCAGATAATGGAAGAGTGGAAAAGATAGGAATAGAAAAGCACACTAAAATTTCCTGTAGATTAGAACACCTACCTAGTTGGAAATATAAATTTAGGGAACACTGTTTATAAGAAAAAGTAGATTCCATATTACAGACACTGCTGCAAAGGAAACAGCTATCCTACTGGCACTTACCCAGAAAGCAGATCCTAGTAGGGGAAAAAAGTTTGTTTTTTGGTTTTTGTTTTTTTTAACATAATTGTCAAATCGGCTCGCATACAACACCCAGTGCTCATCCCAACAAGTGCCATCCTCAATGCCCATCACCCATTTTCCGCTCTCCCCCCTCCCAGAAAAAGTTTTATATGTCAATATTTACAGTGCAGAAGAGATAACAGAAAGGGGGGTAGAGCTGAAGGCAAAATAGGAGGTATCTGGGTTAATGACCTTCTTTAATGAAGTTGTAAAGCCCTAGTCATGGTTACCGAGAAGGCTCTGGAACTTCTTTCCACTTAAGTTTTAAGACATGTCAGCACCCCAGGTCAAAATTGTATGATACTACATTGCTTGAAAGCATTGGAATGTATTATATGACTTGCTACGGTCCTTTACAGTTTTTCCAATTCCAACTAGGCCAAATCCATTATGATTTCCTTCAGCAATCCATTCATTCTACATATGTTTAATGGGTTCTTAGTATGCACAACAGTACTGTGCTCAGGTCGTGGTGGTCCGTACAAGTCTAACCTTGGATATTACGTTCTAATAGGGAAACACACTAACAAATTCCATAAGGGAGCAGAGGGTGCTCTGACAGCACACTTAAGGGGAGAGGAGAGGGGCACCTGGGTGGCCAAGTTGGTTAAGTGTCCAACTTCAGCTCAGATCATAATCTCACCATTCGTGGGTTTGAGCCCTGCATCAGGCTCTGTGCTGATAGCTCGAAGCCCAGAGCCTGCTTCCGATTCTGTGTCTCCGGCTCTCTCTGCCCCTCCCCTGCATGTGCTCTGTCTCTCTCTCTCTCAAAAAATAAACATTTTGGTTTTTTTGAAAAGAGAAGAGAGGAGAGCTTAGGGAATGCTTCTCTGAGGAAGTAACATTTAAGACATGAAGATGAATATAAATGGGAAGGGAAGCTACATTCCTGGCAGAAGTAACAACGTTACTTAAAGATCTGAGAAGAGAAAAAAAAAAAAAAAAAAAAAATGGCAGGAGGGAGGAGACAGCTACTAATGCTGTCAGGGGCAGAGAGTGAGAGGCATGACATGGACATGAAGCTGAAGACCGGCAAGGACCATGACATTCAGAGTCATGTAGATCATGTTATGGACTGTTTGGATTTCATTCCAAGAGCAATGAGAGGACCGTAGTGGGTTTTAAGCAAAGGAGTGATGTGACCAGATGCACATTTTTTTTTTTAAAGATCACTATGAACCAGAGAAAAGACTATGAGGGAAAAGGGAATGTGGGCAAGCAACCAAATAAAGTAGTACCAGATTATAACCCCAAGTATAAACTAAATATTCATATTCAATATTAATATTGATATAAATAGTTGGATAAATATACAATGGGAAGAAAAGACAAATCTCCCGTACATAATTGCAAACAAATTATGTCACTACTCTGCCCTCAAGGAGGGAGGGCATAACTCTCCACTCTCAAGTGAGGGCTGTGCAGAGTGAGTTCCTTCCAAAGAGAGTAACCTTACAGCGAGAAATCTAACAAACACTACGTTGGTCAGGTGATCCAAATCAATATCAACAGTGAGTGACAAGTCATACTGATAGCACGTACTTATCACATGACGCAATGAAATGGCACTTCATCTAATGCTCTTCCTCCCCAAACCCCATAACCCTTACCTAATCATGAGAACATCAGACAAATCCTAAGTGAGGGACATTCTACAAAATACATAGCCAGAACTCCTCAAAACTATCCAGGTTACCAAAAACAAGGGAAGTCTGAGAAATCGTCACAGCCGAGAGGAGCCTAAGGAGACAGGACAACTAAATGAAATGTGAGCTCCTAGATGAGATCCTACAACAGAAAAAGAGCATTGGGTAGAAACTAAGAAGATCTGAGTACAGACCTCAGTTAATAATGTATAAATATTGGTTACTTGTGACAAATGTACCATACTAATCTAAGATGTTAATAGAGAAAACTGGGTATGAAGCATAGGGGAACTCTACTATCTTCACAATTCTTCTGTGAATCTATTCTAAAAGTATTCTAAAATAAAAAGATGACTTAAAGCGTACGTGGGAAGAGTGGTAATGGAACCACTCGTCTAGCTTTGCCTAAAAATGATAGAAGGTACAGGACCTAGTGATTCACTAGTTGGTGGGTGAGGTAGAGGAATCGAGAGTGAAAGCGACACAGAGAGCAAGGATGAAAGGTTACAGCCCAGATTTCAGGCTAGGAAAACTGGATGGGCAGGGGAGTCATTCACTGATAAGGGAGCAGCAGAGTAAAACCAGATTTGGAGGAAAGTTAACAACCAGCATTGACTGGAGGCTCATTACGTGTCAGGCCCTTCTCAAATTCCTATAATCATTTTGCACCATAGAGACTATTATTTGGCCCAAAGCCAACTAAAGAAATTAGAGTTTGGGATCAGGTTTCTATGTGCTCCAAAGCCCGCGCTCTTTCTACTACACAGTTCGTTCGGTGCACATTTACTTCATCTGGCAGCCCAAGCGCCACAAGCTACTGAAGTGGAGTGCATCAGCAGTGCGACCTCAGTAGTTACTCCTACTGCCCGGGCCTCATCTGCCAAAGACTAGCTCCATCTGAAGTTGTGTGTAAGAGGCGGGTGGAGATTTCATTAAAATGAAGACAATTAAGACACCACGAAAGGAACTGCATCAGCAAATAATGATGATGGTGGTGATGATGAAGATGAAGTAAAGAAGCGCAGGGAATTCTCTGGTTCCACTCCCGTGGAGAGGTCTCCTAAGGTAGAGGCAATTCCCCGAGGAGGGTACCGAGTCAAGGCGGCGGCCCTAGGATGCTCCCACGCACCTTGACCCCTAAGCCCCAAGTCTCGGCGAGACCCCCGGGGAAACGCCGGCCAGCCCGCCCGCCCAGGTCCACGCGGCACAAGGTGACACGGACCGCGCCTGCCCCTCAGCCGCCAGGGAGAGGCCGGGACGAGAAGGGAGAGGGACGTCCGCGGGGCCCCGCGCTACCTTGTACTTATCAAAGCCAGCCAGCTGCTCCGGGCTCACGTATTCGTAACCAGCCATGACGACCCGAACACCGAGCGCCCACTCGGCAGCGACTCTCCGCGACGAGGTGCGGAAACACGAGCACCACACCGGCAGAGCAAGGATGGGAAGGCTTGGGCAGGCAAAGGTGGTAGGAGAGCTGCGCTCCGCCCACCGCGCACGCGTAGCGGCCTCAGGCCACTTCCGCCGCCTCCCAGGGCGCAAGCGCAGCCTCCACCTCTCCCCGCCCGAGGTGGGGATCGCTAGCCTGCTCACGAGTTCCGCCCCCTCACGCCGTCGCAGTCCAATCAGCGTGGATCGGACAACACGAAGTCCCGCCTTCCAGGTCTTCTCGTCTCTTCATTCGCTAACGTCAAAATTGGTGAGCTGAAGTAAGGCGAGAGTGGAGGTAAAAGGTCAATTTCCCAGGGGGCCTTGCTCCTCCCTCCGGGGGTTGGGGCGGTTCTCTGGTTTCGTTAGGGTTGCGGTGGTGGTCTACGAACCAGTTCAGAAGTACCCAGGGAAGAGCCGTGACGTGAACTTGCCAGAGAAAGGGTGTGTGCCCGGCGCGCTGCGGCTCCCGGCAGGCTGTAGGAGCTCAGGGAGGTGATTGGACGTAGAGAAACCAGTGGGGAGCCTCGGGGAAGGCTTTTTCCGTCTGTAAAGTGGCGTGGAAGGGCGCTGGAGACGAACCCCTCAGACCTCTTCGCTCTCCGCTCTGTCAAACTGTTGCAAATTGAAATTGCTCACGTCTCCAACCAGATAAAAGCACTGGTCTCTGAGTCTCTAGGGATCTTTAAGTGCGTTTGCAGGAAGTGCATGCACGTAACTGGAGCCAAAAGTAGAAAGAACACTAGATCAATGGCTAGTGTGTATCAAGCTAATAATAAAATTTAATAATAGTAATAATTGCTCCCTTTTCTTTTTTTGAGCACCTTCTATAAGGGGAACTTTATATACATTATCACCAACCCCCATAACAAAACTATTAAGTGGAAGGCACTTTCCCTATTTCGCAAATTAGGAAATAAAAATTCAGATTACCTAACTTGACCAGGATCAGGCCATTAATTATACAGCTCGGGAGTGGTCAACCCAACACGAAATGAGGTTCTTCGTGTCGGAAACCACTACCTAAGAAAGATTCTCAGTCTCTGGGTCTCTGAAACAAGGGTGATTCTTTTAAGATCTCTTATGTTCCTTATATTAACTCGTTAAACATAATTATTGGGTGCTCAATCTATGCCAAGAACATTATTTTTATTTCTGCGTGTGTCTCATCTCACTTTCTAAAGTACAAGGTTCTTATGAGGTAATAGATATAAAGCATCTATCATCACACCTGATACATGGCAGATGATCAATAAACTTGAACATCATTTTCCTTCACTTGTCCTAAGGAAAGGACCTGTATCTTGTACACCTTAATTTTCCCTTGTCCTTATAGTCCAGTGCCTTGCAGATAATACATGGTCAATACCTTTCCTTGAATGAATGAGCAGCGATCTCTTTGCTATGCTGTGCAGTGCCTGCTTTGAGGACATTAGAAATGTGGATCTCCCTTTAATCTAGGAACAAAATTGCCTCTAATGAAAGGAAAACTATGAAACCACCTTCTTCGACGTGTAAAAGTATTTCCTTTGTGCATGTACTGTATTTAAATCCCTTCTGTGTACTGATAAGAAAACTGAATTGACAAGGTCTCTGCCCTAAATACGTGTTTTGGACAATGTATTAATCAGAGTGAGGCTACCGTCCCAAGTAATATGCTACAGATTTCATCTGCTGTGTGTTTCTTCTAATCACTATGAAGAGAAAAAAAAAAAAAATCTTCGCATCAAATGCTTGTTGATATAAGGCCTGTGCTTATCCATCACCCACTGACGCTTATCTGTCCTCTATCTCATACACTGACCACGCTTTCTGCTTTCCAAAATAATCATCATAGAAAATATTTGTGCTAGAAGCAATGTTACCACCTTTGTAATATAAACTGGAAAAAAAAAAGTGTTTTCATTCGTGGCATTCCTGCTTTATTTAGTTTTAAGTATGAGGGTGTCAGATAAATAGATACCTAGAAAATTGGAAGTTAAGGACTAACATAGTTAAAAACTCCAACATAAGTTATTAAAGCCATAAAAATGGCCGAGGTTTCCCAAGGAAGGTTATAAAAAGGTACTGATTTGGTTAGCATTTTAAAATAATTCTGATGCCTTATAGTAATAAGTTCTGTGATTTTCAAAGGAATTTGGTATCTCACTAGATCAGCTTAACAAGCCTGAGCCATGGGCCAGATAGTTGTTCTAATTGTACAGAACAGAACGGCAGAAGTATTCTATTACATCTCATGCAAAAATTACCCAGTTTGTGGTAAAATTGGAACAAGAGCACGGGTCATCAAATTTTTAAATAATTTTAAAATAATTTTTCCACTACACCTTGCTTCTACAAGTTACCACAGTAAGATATTTAAAAAGGGAAAATTCACAAGTCAGTTTTAAATCAAGGCTAGAGGGGATTAAAAAAAAGAACTAGGAAAGAACTGAACAGACTCATTAAATTGCTTATTGTTTCTTAAAAATAGAATTCCCTTGCTAGAGTGAACCTTCTCTAGTTAAGTTTTGTCTGCTTGGTTTTTGCTGTATTTCACATTTTTTAAAAACATAATCCTAAGTAAAAATGTGTAGAGAACTCTATTTGAATGGGTCATCAATCAATCATCACAGAAAAGATCTGTGCAACATACTGAGATTCAGTATAAGCTAATACTGCTTTGTACTTCCCACTCCCCAAGTCAGTAGAGGCTCTCTGCTGTTCTGTGACTTGTCATCCCACCTGCCTCCCAATGGTTTTCTGGTCATTTTTGTTCCCTTAACCTTTGAATACAAACTCAATTGTGTCCATAGTCATTCAAAACCCAGATAATCACTGTAAAGTTTCAACCTAGTGTCATATGAAGTAAGAATAAAATGACAGGGGCGCCTGTGTGGCTCAGTTGGTTGAGCGACCAACTTCGGCTCAGGTCATGATCTCATGGTTTGTGAGTTTGAGCCCCGCGTCGGGCTCTGTGCTGACAGCTCAGAGCCTGGAGCCTGCTTCCGATTCTGTCTCTCTCTCTCTCTCTCTCTCTCTCTCTCTCTCTGCCCCTCCCCCACTCACGCTCTGTCTCTCAGAAATAAATGTCAAAAAAAAAATTTTTTTTTTTTTTTTTTTTTTTTTTTTTTATTTTTGGGACAGAGAGAGACAGAGCATGAACGGGGGAGGGGCAGAGAGAGAGGGAGACACAGAATCGGAAACAGGCTCCAGGCTCCGAGCCATCAGCCCAGAGCCTGACGCGGGGCTCGAACTCACGGACCGCGAGATCGTGACCTGGCTGAAGTCGGACGCTTAACCGACTGCGCCATCCAGGCGCCCCAAAAAAATTTTTTTTTTAAAGAATAAAATGACAGGTCTAGTAATTTATTTACACTCTCTACATACTTACCATTCTTTGTTTTGGAGATGGTGATTATTCTTTTATAGCCATTATTCATGAGCATGGCTATTATACATAAAAGGAGAGTTATTTTAAAAAATTGATCTCAGGGGCACCTGGGTGGCTCAATGGGTTAAACATCCGACTCTTAGCTTCAGCTCGGGTCCTGATCTCACCCTTCGTGAGTTCAAGCCCTTCAATGGGCCCTGTGCTGACATTGCAGAGCCTGCTTGCAATTCTGTCTCCCTCTCTCTCTGCCCTTCCCCCTGCTCACTCTCTCGCTCTCGCTCTCTCTCTCTCTCTCTCAAAAATAAATAAACTTAAAAAAAAAAAAAAAAAACTGATCCCAGGCAGGAGCATCTGGCTGGCTCAGTCGGTGGAACATGCAACGCTTGTTCTCAGGGTCATGAGTTCAAGCCCTATGTTGGGTGTAGAGATTAAATATAAAATCTTTTTTAAAAATTGATCTCAGGCAAAATTTTATAGTGGGAAAACTCTTATTTTGAGCATTCTTGAAGTTCTGGCAATGACCCAGCATCTGATTTTCCAAGCAGAGAGTTGATACCCCTCCTACACAAACAGCCCCCCGCCCCATTGTTACCGCACTAGAATGGAAGCAGAACTCTAGGTGAATCAAGTACAAATCATTCAGATGGGTAGCCAGAGTGCCATCACCCCATCTCCTTATTCCTTTTTGCTTCATCTAATGCCAGGTCTGCAGATCTAACCAAATGTAACCACTATACTTTTCATTATTATTATTATTATTTCAATTTGAACATAGAGCCATACAAGACACCCCATTTTTGAGGAAGGATTATTTTTGTCTTCCTGAAACTTTGAGTCATTGGAGTTGAGATCAACAGTTATTTAGTTTTCCGTGGAAGAGAAAGATACTAGCAGAGAAACCTAAGAGGAGCAAGAGAGAAGGAAAGATTGCTGTAATCCATTTTCCTGTAAGAATCCCCAGAAATCTAGGGCAGGAGTTCAGGCAATAGTTGTCAACATAGATATCTACTGCATAGGGCTTTGAGATCTGCCTTGATATACCCAAGGCTGTGCCGCCTGCTAGACCAGAACTCTAGCAGAAGCTGGTTCTATTTTCAGGAAACAAGGCTTACAAATATGAAACAATGTGTAGAAATAGCAGTTCGTTATCTCCTCCTGTATCCTTGTTGCACTCCAGCCATGTGCCAAATACAGATACCATTATAGACCGTGGAGAAGCAAAATGGAATAAAACGTGGATGCCACACAAGCAATACATTATTACTGCATTCTGTGAATGACCAGTACCATCCAATGCCCTAGCTCTTCAAAGTTTCTCTCTTCCCGCCTCCCACCACACCCCCTTTAAAAAGTTCACTGTTAGGGGCACCTGGCTGGCTCAGTCGGTTAAGCGTCCGACTTCAGCTCAGGTCATGATCTCGTGGTCAGTGTGTTCGAGCCCCGCATCGGGCTCTGTGCTAACAGCTCGGAGCCTGGAGCCTGCTTCGGATTCTGTGTCTCCCTCTGTCTCTGCTCCTCCCCTACTCACTCACTCTCTGTCTCTCTGTCTCTCAAAAATGAATAAACGTTAAAAAAAAAAAAAAGAAAAAAGAAAAGTTCACTGTTAAAAGTTTGAGATATTTTGTTTCAGAGAATTGACTTGAAGATTGGAAACAAAGGGTTGGAACCAAAACTAAACTTTCTAAAAACTCTGAAATCTCATAGATGTTGATTTAACATTTAAATAAATAATCTAAGGGTGCCTCAGTCGGTTGAGTGTCTGACTTCGGCTCAGGTCATGATCTCACAGTTCATGGGTTCAAGCCCCACATCAGGCTCTGTGCTGACCGCTTGCTCTGAGCAAGCGGTCAGCACAGAGCCTGGAGCCTGCTTCAGATTCTGTGTTTCCTTCTGTCTCTGCCCCTCCCCCGCTCACGCTTTGTCTCACTCTGTTTCTCAAAACTAAATAAATGGAAAAAAATTTTAAATAAATAATCTAGAGGATGAGATACAGAAACAGCTCTTCAAGTGTACTAATGATACTATGATAGTCTTTCATAATGAAATTCTGTATCAGTTGGCATAAGCTGCAAGAAAATAAAAGGTTTTTTCTTTAATGTTTATTTATATTTGAGAGAGAGAGACAGAGACAGAGCATGAGTGGGGGAGAGGCAGAGAGAGAGACACACACACACAGAATCCGAACCAGGCTCCAGGCTCTAAGCTGTCAGCACAGAGCTGGACGCGGGGCTCGAACTACAAACCGTGAGATCATAACCTGCGCCGAAGTCGGACGATTAACCAACTGAGCCACCCAGGTGCCCCAAGAAAATAAAAGGTGAAGCAGATGTAAAAGTTATTTATCACCACATAACAGATCATGCAAAACCTAGTAGCTTAAAATAACAGCCATTTTATTTGCTTATAATTCTGTGGGTTAGCAATTTGGAGTGGGCTTAGCTGGGCTGTTTCAAGAGGGGGTAAGTAGGAGCTGCAAGGCCTTTCAAAGCCTAGGCTCAGAAATCACACAGTGTCACTTCTGTCTCATTCTCCTGGACAAAATGAATCACAAGGCCAGCCCAGATTCGTGGGAAGGAAAATAGATTTCACTTCTTGCAGAGAGAGAAGGAGACCCAGAATCCGAAGGAGGCTCCAGGCTCTGAGCTGTCAGCACAGAGCCCAACGCGGAGCTCGAACCCACAAACCGCGAGATCATGACCTGAGCCAAAGTCGGATGCTTAACCCCGACTGAGCCACACAGACGCCTCTAGATTTCACTTCTTAATGGATGGAATGACAAAGTCACCTGGCAAGGGGGCCTGCACAGAAGAATGGGAGGGCATTATTGCAATCATCTTTGCAAACACTCTACCACCCCAGATTAGCTACAATGAAGACGAGACAGTAAGTTAAGCTTCATCAGGAAAAGATTTCGAAACCACTAAATTGCATGTGAATTCTTTTAAGGTATTGATCAAAAAGAAGTCAAAACAAACTAAAACAGTAAAACCCCTTGTCCCAAGGCTTTAATTAACATAAGCTGTCTCTTGCTTCCAAATCTCCCACCCACTCTCAACCCTCTCCACTCTGGTTTCCAACCTCACCAGCTCTCCTGAAATGGTTGCCTCAGGGCTCCTCACTTTGTTGTTAAATCAGATAGACTCTTGAAGACTTCTTATCTGACTTTTCATCGGCTTACACTGCCTGCTGTCTTTCCTTGAAACATCTTCCTCCCATGATTACTCTGAATTCCGTTTTTATTCTGACTCCTCTTAACTCACACACACATACACACACACACACACACACACACACACACACACACGGGCTTGATCCCACTGTTTCTCTGCGCTTCTAGAGCATCCTGTGTGATGGGGCTCTTGAGCAAACGGCTAAGAAAGAATTCTTGAGACATCTTTGGTGCAAAAAGGTGATTTTATTAAAGCATGAGAACAGGACCTGCGGGCAGAAAGAGCTGCACTGGGGTTGTGAGGAGTGACTGATTATATACTTTTAAGTTGGTGGGGGTTAGGGATCGCGTAGGTCTCTAAGAAACTTGAAAGCAAGGCTTTTAGGACCTTGAGGGGCTAGCTACTGTTAAGATAAGGTTACTTTTAGTCTTTAATAAAACAAAACCATGAAGGAAGTAAGGCAGCCACGAGTTGCTTGAGGAAGGTCACGCTCTGCGTGTTTCAGGTGTCTATCAGTGGGCTGCAGGCTGTAAAGAGATTTAATTTCAGCTACATTTCTCTTGCCTTTGTTTCCCTCATCATTTCCCCCCCTGAACAACTTGGACCCTTAAATCTTTAAGGTTGTTGAAGGCAGAAGGTCTCATCTTTGGTAGTTTCTTCCTGCTGAATAGGGGCATAGAGATATTTCTACCTATGGGTCAAAGTTGGTCAGTTGAGAATTTAATAGGAGTTAGGAAAGGCTAAGGCAGATGTATCTAGAGTTGATAACATATGGGAGTTTCCTTGAGTAGAAAGGATCATCTGTTGGCTTGAAGTTATGGCAGTGAAGGAATCTTAGCACCAGGTGGAGAGACATGGGAGAAAACAGCAAAACACGATTAAAATAACAAAAAGAAACAGAAGCCCAAATAAGAGTCCTTTGGTAAATGGGGTGCCTGGGGTGGCACAGCCGGTTAAGCATCTGACTCCAGCTCAGGTCATGATCTCGCTGTTGGTGGGTTCGAGCCCCAAATCGGGCTCTGTGCTGACCCATCAGAGCCTGGAGCCTGCTTCAGATTCTGTGTCTCCCTCTATCTCTGTCCCTCCCCTGCTTGTGCTCTGTGTCTCTCTCTCTCAAAAATAAATAAACATTAAAACAATTAAAAATCAAAAAATTTACAAAAGAGTCCTTTGATAGTTGACAAAAATTTTCCTTTAGTCCAGGAGTTTAACCAATTATTAAGGGAAAGAGAGAGATAATTTAAAGAGCCAATTTGAGTATTTGTCAGTTAGAAACTCAGAACTATTTTTGTGATAATCTCGGATGTATATACAGCGTTCTGTTTTTATAAAGGCATAAGTTTTACCTCGTGCAGCAGTTAAAACATCTAATGCCATTTTATTTTGTAGAACTGTGTGATGCATTTGAGTTATTTTAGTGTTTTATAATATAATGTTATTTTGAGAGTCATTTAAGGCCTTGATTGTGTAATGAGTGGGGTTAACCATCACATGGACTCTGTTTTGCTTAGTAAGCAATCAGGTAATTAATAAGAGGCACTTTTATAGAAACAGGAAAAATACAGGTTAATGGTTGGAGCAAAATTATAAACTGAGTGAGTCTGAAGTGCCGCCAGTGAGAAGATTTCTAGATGTCAGGCTTGAAGCATCTTTGAAGTTTACCTCGAGTTGTCTAGCAAACAACAAACATTTAAAGACAATCAGAATTGGAATTTAACATCTGCAAAGGTGAGTTACTGGAACACAAATTTTCTAATAACCCTTATTTCTGAAGACAGCCAAATCAAGACTAATTCATTTGTAGAACAAGTCCACTTTTAACAAAGAAGGCCTAATTATTTACATAAGCTCAGCAAGAACAGCAATTGGGCCTGTGGATCTTTTAAAATTTGCTTTGCTGGAACTTTTGATAAGGAATCTAGATTGAACTTTAGTAGCCTCTCCAGGCCAGAAGCCAAGCCAAGTACTTGCCATCAGACATGCCTGCAGTACCTGTAGATTTGGGCAAATTCCTTCCGCGAGGTCCCCAAGATATCCTGCACCTGCCAGGAAGTGACATTCTTTACTTACCTGGTAAGGCTGCTGGGAACTCTACGAGCTATAAGCAAGGTACCAGAACAACTTTCCCAAGGGGCTTTATTGGCAGCAAGTTTCAGAAAGTCAACTTCAGTTCCCTAAAGCTGTCTGGTCACATCTGAGTCTATGAACGTCACCCTCAAATATGACATTCTAGTCAAAGCCTTGGTAAAATAACGAGTATTTCCAATGGTGTCCTATTACAAGAACAGGTTCTTACTGAACTTAGGCGAGCAAGTGTAATTGCCATGAAGGAGAGAATACTTACTGAGAGCTTTTGACTTTCTGAGGGTTCAGGTAGGTTCAGTTTGTTCACAAGTGAATACTTTATCACATTTCTGTATGTCATAGATATTTTAAGAGAAAATTTCCTTAATATGGAAGAGCAAACATTATAGAATCAGTAATATTTCCAACAAGAGCCACAAAAACTACAATCTTCCCTAATTTATTTAGTCCCATGTTACTAATTCTTGTTCAGTTTGAATGCAGCTTTTTAGTTCTGAAAATTTCTACCCATTTGTTTTATGATCTTAAAGATGTCAAATACCTGTTTGTCCTAAAAGTCCTTTTTATACATCTCCTTGAAGATGAAACACGTTTTGTTAGAGCATCAGAACAATAACTATAAATAGCAAAAGACTCAAAAATGGACATGGTTAACAATCTGATATGAGAGTTCATTATGATGCAATTAATAAGGAAATTCAGTTATTTCTGTGACACATAACACTTTGATAATTAGAATGTTAAGTGATAACCTCATAGCAAGCATATTAAAAATTTAGGAATTTTATATATTTATATATACCAAATATACATATATATATTTATTTATATATACCATATATATATTTATATATACCAAATATATATATATAGTATCTATATATCAAATATATAATATATATACATATTATATATATTTGAGCAGTTATAGCATTTACCCAAGCAATACAACCTAAGGTTTACCATTATTTGTTTGACAGGGCTTTCCAAGTACCATACCAAATAAAAAGGCCCAATTGGTCAAAAAGATTTCATCTACAATTCAAATTCTGGGAAGTTTGTTAAAACTTTAGAAAGTTATAAAGCACATCCTAAATAGAATTACACATCATTACAACCCTTAATTATTTATTTAGCCAAGACAGCAATAAGAAATTCTAAAGGGAAATATGTAGGTTTATATAGTCATTAGCAAAACCTAGCTCCTTTAGCATTGAGACGTTTTAATGAAGTAATCAAAGGCCTGATAAAGACAAAACATAAAGCTTTGATTTTCCCATAAGACAAAAGAGAAAAGACCTTTGTTTACATTTTTTAAAATCAAGAGCAGATCAACAATCCAAGAAAACTTTGTCTTTTTCACAGAGAGAAAAGCAGAATTTTAATCTTATACCAGTGTATTTTTAAAATCCATTCATTTCAATCTTAGTCCGTCCTAACTGCACATAAAATTCCTTTCCAAAGATTTCCCTTTATGAACCTTCTACAACTTTCCTTTGCATTTAGGTTTTGTCCCAAGCCATTTCTCTCCAAACAACCAGTCTCATTTAGGACTAAATTACTTACTTTTACCTGCAACGAAAATGTATTCCTTATTACAAGTGTCTTCTACTTTTCTACATACAGAGTTGCTTTCCTTATTTCCATCAGTCTTAATTACATTCAGCAGAATTTTAACTCTTAGAAACCTTAGACTCCGATGAAAACTAAGTAGTAACCAATCGTGAACTGTGACACCAGAATTTTTTAGATGGCAAATTTATGAATCAACTAAGCACAAAGCAGGTTTTCCAGCAGACCCAAATACCCTTAGTTTTTTCTGCAATAAGTCAAAAGCATAAACCTATGTTTAGTAATTAATGCTTTAACACCTTATCCTATTTGGAAAACACCTAGATGTCCAATGAATTTAACTTTAACTTATCAACCAAACAGAACCTTAAGGCTTCAGGTAGCCAAGAACTGAAAGCTGTCTTAACAATTACCCACGAAAATTCCTGAGACAGAGTTAGCCATCATTTTAAGTCGTCTTTTGGTTAACAAATTGCAACGGAGATAACACCAGTTTGTTTGGCCTTCAGTAAACCTAGGTAGAAAGAGTTTTACATATCTAATCCTGATAACTCTAAAGACATGTCTATCTTAATTAAGCCAACAAATTTAAATTAGTTTAAATACCGAATACATTCCACCTGTGTCCACTTAAAGTCAATCACTTTGTTCCCCATTGTTAATTTTTACTTGGGACATTGGCCAGGAAATCTAAAGTGGGCGGTGTAAGTCCAAGGGGGGTGCCCTTTGCTCCTTGACAGTGAGGGGAGGAGGAGGAGCTGATGGTGCCACAGGTATGGAAGATGCAGACTGTACCCAAGGTGGTGCAGAAACAGGAGGAGGGGTGGCGGGGCGGGGGGGGGGCCGAAGAGGAGAGGTGCAGCCAGGAAGCCTGGAGGTGGATAAAAGCCCAGAGGACAGAGAAAGACGTCTCCAAGTCCTAAAGCCCAGACAGATGAACAGGTGCAGACTTTTTTTTTCCCCCAACAAGTGGAAATGGCTAGTCTAGGTCAGACCACAGAATATAGGGAACTTCCCCAAAACAAAAGGAGTTTTGGCAGCTGCTTGAGAATATTCTTCAAAAATTTTTTACTGTTTATTTATTTTTGAGAGAGAGGGGGACAGGGCATGAGCAGGGGAGGGGTAGAGAGAGAGGGAGACACAGAATCCGAAGCAGGTTCCAGGCTCTGAGCTGTCAGCACAGAGCCCGACGTGGGGCTCAAACTCACGAACCTGAGATCGTGACCTGGGCCGAAGTAAGACACTTAACCAACTGAGCCACCCAGGTGCCCCCTTTTAAAAAAATTTTAATGTTTATTTATTTTTGAGAGAGAGAGGGACACAGCATGAGCAGGGGAGGGGTAGAGAGAGGGGGAGTAATATTCTTTAAAGTCTTCATCCTGAGGTAGGCCAACCAGAGACAATTGGCTCCAATTATCATAGTCATTAACCCAAGAAATGAGTGAGCCCCCACATACGGCTAGTATGACCTGAATCTATTAGGAAGGAGGAACAGTGAGAGAGAGTGTCAGAGCTTCATTAAGGATGGCCTTCATTAAGGATGGTCCAGCAACCTAGGTTTATTCAGAGGAGGCCTGTTTAGACAATCATCCAATATATCAGGAGGGAGTTTATCAGCCTGGTTAGTGGTGAAACACATTCTGCAAGAGGCCCTCCATTCTGGATCCTGATCTAGGGCCATGAAAGCCCGGACATAGGGTACCTCAGTCCATTCACCCTGTTTCCTGCAGAAGAGATCTGATAGATCTTATTAACACCATGCAGTGTTACAGAAGATCAGTCCCTTCCTAAATTTTGCAATCTGAATTGATTCCAGGGGGTTAAGAGGCAACCCAAGGGAGATTC
Organism: Panthera leo; assembly: GCF_018350215.1. Lineage (NCBI taxonomy): Eukaryota > Metazoa > Chordata > Mammalia > Carnivora > Felidae > Panthera > Panthera leo. The sequence continues at coordinate 118,967,952 of NC_056681.1, forward strand.
CTTGGGGACTGAAGAAGATCCCATGTTTCTAGGAAAGTAGAGAAGTTCCATTACCAAAACTCCCCCCCCCAACTCCCCGGTGGAGTCCCACACAGGATGTGTCAGAGGTTCCTGGTGTCAAAGCGACCTGAGGCATCCCTCACACAAAATCACTATGATCACCGACTAGCCGCTAAGGGCCCCAGAGAAAGGATGCTAGCGTCCCTTCACTTCCCCATTGCACCCTAGGCTACAAATGGGTGCCTGGTGTATGGACCAAAATACCATGCCATGCCTTGAAAGCCATGCCGTAAAAGGCCGTGCTGTAAAGGCCATGCCTTAGTTTACCTTGTCTTGAGAAGCATGCCATGAAGGTCTTGCCTTCATTTCCCTGATGGCTGTGCCATTTTTAACCCATGGAAAATACTAGAAAAGTTTTACAAGGGGGAATTACCCAATTCTGTAATTTACATGTGGATAGAGGACATTGACAGAAAACAGTAAAGACAGAAATCCATCATGATCTAAGCGACATTCCAACACATACAGTCTTTATAGCCAACTTCCTTAGGAAATGGTCCCTGGTTGGGCTTTAATTCAATTGAGTACTGGTTTCAACTGGCTCCCAGTGGGGTCTCCTGGCCCAAAGGGGCTAGACCAGTGATGTGGAGGCGATCACATTAGACCAATATGGAGGAAACCTCACACAGGAGTCTTAAGATTGGCAGCCACTTAGGTGGCTGTCCTGTGCCCAAGACAGACGACTTTGTATAAGGACAGGAATAAAGAGAGGGCATCAAGTTTCTGGGTCTTATTACCATTCCGGCCAGGGTTACTAACTTCCAGCCAAAAGGCAGGCTTTCTCCTCCCTATACAGTAGCTAGAGGATTGCAGCTGAGCAATTGATGTTCCAATAAGACCATACTCCCTGAAAAGCCCCTGAAGTGAGAGTAAAGGAAGAAAAGAGAAACTCCTCACCAAGTTTGCACCAAGGCTCAGAGTCCAGATAAAAAGACTCAAAGCCCCACGTTCAGGCGCCAAATGATGGGGTTCTTGAGCAAACGGCTAAGAAAGAATTCTCGAGACATCTTTGGTGCAAAAAGGTGATTTTATTAAAGCACGGGGACAGGACCTGCGGGCAGAAAGAGCTGCACTGGGGTTGTGAGGAGTGACTGATTATATACTTTTAAGTTGGTGGGGGTTAGGGATCGCGTAGGTCTCTAAGAAACTTGAAAGCAAGGCTTTTAGGACCTTGAGGGGCTAGCTACTGTTAAGATAAGGTTACTTTTAGTCTTTAATAAAACAAAACCATGAAGGAAGTAAGGCAGCCACGAGTTGCTTGAGGAAGGTCACGCTCTGCGTGTTTCAGGTGTCTATCAGTGGGCTGCAGGCTGTAAAGAGATTTAATTTCAGCTACATTTCTCTTGCCTTTGTTTCCTTTCTCACTGTACATACCTCTTTCTTCACACTTACATGTTATAAATTCTCTATTTTTAATGTGTATTTATTTTTAAGTTTATTTCTTTATTTTGAGAGAAAGAGAGGGAGAGAGAGAGAGAGCAAGTGAGCCTGAGTGGGGGAGGGGTAGAGAGAATGGAAGAGAGAGTATCCTAAGCAGGCTCCATGCTGTCAGCGCAGAGCCTGACATAAGGCTTCAACCCATGAAACTGTGAGATCACGGCCTGAGCCGAAATCAAGAGTCAGACACTTAACCAACTGAGGCACCCAGGCACCCCCTAATGTTTATTTATTTTTGAGAGAGAGAGCACGAGCTGGGGAGGGACAGAGAGGGGGGTGGAACAGAGGATCCAAAGCGGGCTCTGGGGTGACAGCACAGAGCCTGACGCGGGGGCTCGGAAGTCACAAACTGCGAGATCGTGACCTGAGCCGAAGTCGGATGCTTAACCGACTGAGCCACCCAGGCGCCCCAGAAATTTTCTATTGTCTTATCTGTCTTACTGGATTCTGAGTGCCTTGAGGGTAAGGACCACAACTGTAAACCCCGGAACCTAGCATAATGCCTTGTACTCCACAAGTCCTCAGTAAGTACCCCCCCCCCCACCCCGCCTTGGTACTTTTATGGTTTTATTAACATAAACACAACGTGCATATGAGCTGTCTATTCACTTTTCTTCGTCGTGCAGCCTGGCATCAGGACTGGTGACTCTGATGGACAGTTGGGCTGTTCTTTCCACCATGGCTTCGCGGGTCTCCGGGGGGACACATTGTAGACAATCCCTGCACAGTGAGATTTGCTGCCCATCATCAGCACTTCAAGCTCCCTGGCGTTGTGGACTAGGAACTTCCAGAAGCCACTGGGCAGCACATGCTTGGCTTTCTTGATGCTCCCATAACCAGTGTTGGGCATCGACTTCTGGGTACCCTATTGTCAATGCCTCTGGGTTTCCACCAGTCGCACTTGATTTTGACAGATTCATCTGACTGGTGCCAGATGAACTTTTTGGTCCTCTTTTTAATGATCTCGGGCTTCACCAAAGGTCTGAGGGCAGCCGTGATGCCAAGTAGGAGATGGCTGCTCACCCCCAGTGAGCGGCGAGGAAGAGAGGGGCTTCGTTAAGCTTTCACTGAATTAAATGAACTGTGAGGGGATAAAGAAATATGTGTTGCTGTCACCAGGAAGTCCTATAAAACTCTTCATATTCATTACCCTAGTGACCCCACACTGGAAGAATATACTTCCAGGAAGTAAGCTGAAAGAAAAGAATCTTTATTGCCAAGATTTATAAAGAGCCATATTTATCACTGGAGGGGGAAAATGCAGGCAATCAAAATGTCCAGTGAATTAAGGACCCAAACTGTAAACAATGGTAAACCAATGTGGTAAAATATACAGTCATTAAAAAGAAAAGTGAATGGTTGCAAAAAAAAAAAAAAAAAAGGAGGAAAACGCAGAAAATAACAATTGTTGGCAAAGATGAGGAGAAACTGGAATTCTTGTGTGTGTTGCTGGTAGAATTACGAAATGATGCAGCACCTATGCAAAAATGTTGGACGGTTCCCCAAAAAGTTAACCATGGAGTTACCATATGACCCAGCAATTCCACTCCTGGGAATATACCCCAAAACCTGTACATGATGCTCACAGGAGCATTATTTATAATAACCAAAAAATGGAAATAACCTAAATGTCTTTCAACCGATGAATGGATGAACAAAATGTGTATATCCACACGGTGGGATATTATTCACCCACAAAAAGGAATGGCGGCCTGATCCGAGCTGCAACATGGATGAACCTTTAACCATTATGCTGTGTGAAAGAGGCCAGGCACAAAGAACCGTATATTGTATGGTTCCATTTGTATGAAATTTCCAGAACGGGTAAACCCATAGAGACAGAAAGTGGATTAGTGATTGCCAGGCAATGAGGGTGAGGAGGACAGAGAATAACTTCTAACAGACATGGGGTTTCTTTTGGGGTGATGAAAATGTTCTGGAATTAGATAGTGGTGGCACAACCTTGGGAATATATTAAAAACTATTGAAATGTGCCCTTTAAAATTCTATGTGAAGTGAATTTTCATCTCAATTTAAACAAGGTAAAACAGCATGGTATTTAAAAGAAAAGCACAAAATAACACATACAAACTTCTTCCAACCAAAAATGTATTGGTGACCAGTAGGGAAAGACAGAAGAATACCAGGAATTGGGTGTTTTATTATTTTATTTATTATTATTATTGGGCCTTTTATTATTTTGGTAGAGTTGCTTCAAATGTACTACCTTTAAAGACATATCTGCCAGAACATTATAGCAAAGCGTGCAGAGCTAACACCGTAGAACTGTAAAGTCCTACAATTTAGCATAAAACCATACAGTTCTAACATTTTATAAAGTGGGAAGGGATAAATAAAGGAATAAGGCTTGCAACTAAGGCAATAGGTAAAAAGCCAAGGGAGAATTAAGTAGGATAAAGCACTCTTGATAGGTTATTTTTAAAAATCCCATCTTTATACAGGCACAGCCTTTAAATTGTATGCAGTGCTAGAAATTTCATTTGAGAAATGAAAGCCTACGTATATATTACAAGAAATAATTCTCTCATGAAGAAGGTGCCTGTGGCTGGGGTCCCTGGCAGCCATGGTCACTGTCACCCTGGTCCTGCAGAAGAATTATTCCTTTTTTTTTTTCAAAAAATGTTTTATGTTTATTCATTTTTGAGAGACAGAGAGAGACAGAACGTGAGCAAGGATGGGGAGAGAGAGGGAGACACAGAATCCGAAGCAGGCTCCAGGCTCTGAGCTGTCAGCACAGAGCCCGATGCGGGGCTCGAACTCACAGACCGTGAGATCATGACCTGAGCCGAAGTCAGAAGCTCAACCGACTGAGCCACCCAGGTGCCCCTTGAGTGTTCTAAGAATACTTAGCTCTTCTAAATTTAGAAAAGTGTTTAAAAACACATGTAATAATGATGACTGTAAAAGTGCCACTCACCTGCTATAAAGAAAAAAATGTTTTAAGGAGATGGATATGATTGTCATTCTATAATTCATTTAGAAAATTATAAAAACACACACAAATGTAATAGAACTGCCCTACGACCCAGCAATAGCACCACTGGGAATTTATCCAAAGGGTACAGGAGTGCTGATGCATAGGGGCACATGTACCCCAATGTTAATAGCAGCACTTTCAACAATAGCCAAATTATGGAAAGAGCCTAAATGTCCATCAACTGATGAATGGATGAAGAAGATGTGGTTTATATATACAGTGGAATACTACTTGGCAGTGAGAAAGAATGAAATCATGCCATTTGCAGCAACGTGGATGGAACTGGAAGCTATTATACTGATTGAAATAAGTCAGTCAGAGAAAGACGGATATCATGTTTTCACTCATATGTGGATCTTGAGAAACTTAACAGAAGACCATGGGGGAAGGGAAGGGGGAAAAATCGTTACAAACAGAGAGGGAGGGAGGCAAACCATAAGTGACTCTTAAATGCAGAGAACAAGCTGAGGGTTGATGGGTGGGGGGAGAGGGGAAAATGGGTGATGGGCATTGAGGAGGGCACTTGTTGGGATGAGGACTGGGGGCTGTATATAAGTGACGAATCACAGGAATCTACCCCAAAACCAAGAGCACTCTGTACACCCTGTATGTTAGCTAATTTAACAGTACATTATATTAAAAAAATAAATTAAAAAATGTAATAAAGATTGTTATAAGAGTGCTGTGCTACTTTGAGAAGAGTGCTACTTAAGGGAATCGGTGTGATAAACATTCTGCAATGCTCTTAACAATGTTTTTAAACACATGCAATGGAGACAGTTGTAAGTGTGCTACGTGCCTGCTACTTTGACAAGAGTATCATTCCAGAGTCATTTGACTAACTTGAGAGAGAGGGAGTTTAGAAAAACGACCCCATTGAGTTTTATGAACTCCTGAGTTCATCTTCAGTTGTGCCTGCATGAATCTGACCCCAAACAGCATACCGTAGATTGAACTACAGTAAGAGACAGACCGTCACCAGGGCGCAAACTGACCACTAGGGGGCATATATGTAGCAGATCTGAAGAGCACTGTGCGCTGGTGAAAAGGGAACTGATGTGAAAAATACAATCCACGGTAGGTTGGGCAGATCTCATGACATGAACCAAACCAGTCAGTTGCCTGCTTACACAAAAATAGCAACATTTTCTATAGGATTTAAATTTTAAAAAATTTTTTAAATGTTTATTTCTGAGACAGAGACAGAGCATGAGTGGGGGAGGGGCAGAGAGCGAGGGAGACCCAGAATCCGAAGCAGGCTCCAGGCTCTGAGCTGTCAGCACAGAGCCCGACGGGGGGCTCAAACTCACAAACCGTGAGATCATAACCTGAGCCGAAGTTGGTCGCTCAACGAACTGAGCCACACAGGCGCCCCTGCAGTCTCATAACATAATATCACATGTCCAGATACAATCCAAAATTACTTGGCATATAAAAAAAATAGGAAATCTCAACTCACATGGGGAAAAAAAAGAAAAAAAACAACAATCAACAGGCACCAATGCTGAAATGACGTAGACGTTGGAATGATCAAAAATAAGACATTAAGGCAAGTATTTTAAAAATGTCGTATGAACATTGTTGAATGAGAAGATGAAAAGTCTCAGCAAAGACATAGAAAATATAAAGACCCAAATGGTAATGCCGTAATCATAATTTTTTTTAAATTACTGCATAGACTCTGTATTGGTTTCCTATTGCTTCTGTAACAAATTACTACAAACATAAGGGTTTAAAACAAAACAAACGTCATATCTTACAGTTATGAGGATCAGAAGTCTGAAGTGAATCTTGCAGGGTTAACATCAAGATGTCGGTAAGGCTGCATTTCTTCTGGAGGTTCGAGAGAAGAATCCATTTCCTTCCTTCTTCCAGCTTCTAGCGGCTGCCTGCGTTCTTTGGCTCGTGGTCCCTTTCTCCAGCTTCGAAGTGAATCACTCCAACCTCTGCTTCTGTTGTAGATCGTTTTGGTTTTTTTTTTGTCCCTCATATTCCTGTCGTCCTTTTATAAGGAAGTGTGTGATTACATTGGGCCCACCCATATAATCCAGGATAATTTTCCTGTCTCAACATCCTTAACTAAATCACACCTGTTATTCACAACAGAGAGGGGAAAAATTTGAAAACCTGAACACAGGTCTACGAAAAAATACAGAAAATAAAAGCCTAATATTTGGCATCAGAGTCCAAGAAAGAGAAGAGAAAGAACGTGGTGCAGATAAACTATTTGAAGAAATAATGGCTCAAATTTGATGGGACACATAAGGCTACGTATGGAAAAGGCTCAGTGAATCCAAAACAGGGCAAGCCTTAAAAAAAGGCCCAGCCTAGCCACCTTGTAACAGCTAAAAATTAAAGACAAAGAAAAAACCTTGAAAGCAGCCATAGAAATGATACATTAGTTACAAGGGAACAATAACCATGGATTTTTCATCAGAAACCATGAAGGCCAGAAAGAAGTGGAACAACATTTTTAAAGTACAGTTGACCTTTGAACAACTCAAGGGTTAGGGGTGCTGACCCCTAGCACAGTCCAAAATCCACATATACCGTTTGACTCCCCAGAAACTTAACCACAAATAGCCTACTGTTGAGGGCAAGCCTTATTGATAATATAAACAGTCAATTAACATATATTTTGTGTGTTGCATATATTATATACTACATTCTTATAATAAAGTAACTTAGAGAAAGTGAAATCTTGAGAAAATCATAAGAAAGGGAATGGAGGGGGATGGGTAAAAGGGGTGAAAGGGAATGGAAGGTACAGACTTCCAGGTATGGAATGAATAGGTCATGGGAATAAAAGGTAGAGCATAGGGCGACGTGAGGCTCGAACTCACGGACTACAAGCTCGTGACCTGAGCCGAAGTCGGACACTTAATTGACTGAACCACCCAGGATCATATATGCTCCAAAGATCATATAATTCAACTCCTTCATTGTATTGATGTGAAAGTGAGGTCTCTAGAAAGATGAAGTGATTGTCTTGAATCACAAGGTCGTGTAATCCTGTAGTTTAATATAATAACCACTTTTCCACTGTTATAGCTTCCTTGGCTTTTCTGAGCACGTGTCCATACACATTCCTTTAATTATAAATAACAGAAACCTGCCCTAACTAGCTCAAGCAAGAAGGGAAATCATTGAAAGAAGTTGGGGTCCCTGATGGAACTCAAGACCAGGAGTGCAAATAAGCATCAAGAATAAACTCAAGTTGGGGGCACCTGCGTATCTCAGTCAGTTAAGCGTCAGACTTTGGCTGGGATCATGATCTCGAGGTTGGTGAATTTGAGCCCCGCATGGCCCGCTGACAGCGCAGAGCCTGCTTCGGATCCTCTGTCTCCCTCTCTCTCTGCCCCTCCTCTGCTCGCTCTGTCTGTCAAAAATCAAGAAACATTGAAAGAAAAAAATAAAAGAAAGGATAAACTAAAGTTGAAACGATGGACTGTCCGTTTCCTTCCCTCTTCCACACACCTTCCAATTTTCCCTTCTTCTGTTTCCGTCCACACGTTAGTCTCACTCTTCCTTTGAGCCCGGACCATCTCCCCAGTCCACGCAGCCGAAAAACAGTAGCTGCTGAGTTTTACGTGTTGCAGGTCCGACCTCAGGCTCTTACTAGGTCCCAGCTCCCAGAATATCTCAGAAGAGAGAAATGTTCCCAAGGTGGCATTAGATGTGTCCTCACTGACTCCACTGTGATCAGGGAGCAGCATAACGGTGTAAAACGACTAGTTCCACAGTAAACTGGGGATTATGGATAGAAGGTAATTCTAGGAAGCGAGTCAAAAAGTAAGTAGAATATAAGCATGACAGTAGGTTTTCCAGTACAAGTACCTACTATGTTTTGCTCTCGCACACCTTCCTATATGGCTTATATTGAAACGCATTTTCTAGGTTTACCGACTTGATAAAATCTACCCATTTGTATATTTCGTCAATTAGTTAAGTGAAGTTTTCCAGTTTTCTCTTTCACTAGAATATTGAAACAAACCTTGTTATCATCTTGGATGGTGCTGGCAAGGAAGTTTCTTCAATTCTTCTCCCCTTTCTTTCCACTGAAGGGAGGGAAATTCTCCTCCCCGGAAGGATAGACCGTTTGTTCCCCCCTCACCCCCCAACCTCTTCCCCAAGCAAAAAGTGGTTTAACTGCTTGATAAGACATGCAGAACAGGCTCTGGGTGTTCCCTCTTTGGGAGTGGCCCATCCTCCAGACTCGCTCTCAGCAAGCCGGTCCCCGCAAGGGAGACCCGGAGATGCCTGGCCGTGTCAGGGTCCAGCTTCGCAAATTCAGTTTGAGGAGGATGTATTGGGAAGTGCATCTGGCTGAGATCCAAACCATCTTCTCCCACTCAGCTCTTCCAGTAATGAAGCCGATTTGGATCCCCAGCTGTCTGACTCCTGTGTCTGCTTCTCCATTAGTTGCCCCTCATCAAACCTTAATACATAGCTGTTCACTCAGAGGAGAAAAAGAAAAACAAAACAAAACAAAACTTCTTTCACGGAGTTATATTACCATCTGGAAGCCTTTGGTGATTTGTATAAGGTATTTCGTATTTTTCCTTGTAGATCACAGGTTTGTTCCCAATGGTCACATTTGCCAAATTAAGGACCTCTAGATAAGTAAGGTATTCATGAGCTGACTTCCAAAGAACTGCCTGATTCATACCCTCCTACCCTCGCCTGATTTTAGATTGTATTTATTTTCCTCTTCTCCTTAGGAAAAGAAGACTTTTTGAAGAACTGCTTTCTTTGTGGGATCAATGCTATCTCATATTATCTTTAATTCATTTTTGTAGACAGAAGTTCCAGTTATTCTATATTTAAAATTAATCCAGCTTAATTCCCTGTATCTAAATTCCCTCAATTCAAAGTCAGAACACCTGGCTTCAAGCTTTGGCTCGCCATCCACTAATTGTGTGATCTTTGCCAAGTCAGTTTCTCCTCTTGGCTCCTTTTCCTCCTCTATAAGTGAGAAGGCTGAAGTAGATAATACTGAGATAGGGAAACTGAGGAGACTCCATTTTATTTGTTTGTTTATTTATTTATTTACTTACTTAAACTCAAGTTAGTTAACATACAGTGCAGCTTTGACTTCATGAGTAGAACCCAGTGATTCGTCTCTTACTTGTGACACCCAGTGCTCATCCCAGCAAGTGCCCTCCTTAGTGCCCATCCCCCATTTAACACGCCCCCCCCCCGCCCCCCGCCCCGGCCCACCTCCCCTCCAGCAGCCCTCAGTTTGTTCTCTGTATTTAAGAGGAAGAGACTCCATTTTTAAAAGGCTCCATCTCTGTTTTCCTGCTCGGCCCTATTGACTCATGTTCTGTATTTCTATTTGCATCTGAGTAAAAACCAGAGAAGCTACTCAGGTTCCCACTCCAAGGGGGGAAGCAAGAGGGTTAATCATTTTTCGTCCTCAGGCCCCAAACACCTGACAGGATCTAAGAAGAGCCGGATCCCAAATACGTTCCAGAACGTTAGCGTCAAACAAACCTGGCTGAAGGTGGCATCGGTAGTCCCCACCTTCAACGATTTATGGAATACCACCTATCGGGGCGCCTGGGTGGCTCAGTTGATTGAGCATCCAACTCTTGGTTCTGCTCAGGTCATGATCTCATAGTTTCATGAGTTCGAGTTCTGCATCGGGCTCCTTGCTGACAATATGGAGCCTGCTTGGGATTCTCTGTCTCCCTCTCTCTCTGCCCCTACCCCACTCATGCTGTCTCTGTCTCTCTCAAAATAAATAAATATATTTAAAAGAAAGAAAGGAAGGAAGGACGGAAGGAAGAAAACCTATTATTCACCGGTCTCTCACCTTTGATGGGACCGATCCTGGATTCCTGAAGGAACACGTATACAGGACCCCTTTCCAATATAAACCGCTAACCCCAAGCTACAATGAGACTAACTCTCCTTTCCTTTCTGAGTCTCCCAGGCACTCATCTGTTCTCTGTCACTCGTGCTATCCAGTAAACTCTGTTTTCACTTCTTCCTAGCTTGCATTTGACTTCTACCCTGTAGCCTCTTGCCTGGTCCTGCAGGACCCCCCCCCCCCCCGCTTGCCCCCCACGATGGATCCTTGGACCCAGCCTGCCTGCATCAATATCTCAGCTAAGTTCCCTTCCCAATCTAACAATCTATCATTTACTGTTGCCAATAATGTAATGCCATGTCTGGTGGAAAGAGAATAAGAAGTTAGGATTCTCATGGGATAAAGGTCTAAGCTACATTTATTCTTTAGTAACCTATTAGTAGTTTATATAGTAAAGAAGGTTTTAAGATAACCTGCTTGGATACAGATAAGAGAAGCCCAGATCGCAAACCTTTGTTATCGAAGACCCTGCTGACGTGTCCTGGAGGGCTCAAAGCCCAAAGGAATGGAAAAGAAATTTCTTTTGCCCAGGGTGCAACCGAAAAGCTGCCGGCAGGGGTGGACACTTACTGGTTTCAAAATATCAGTAGGTATATAGAAGGATAGAAGCCAATAGCCATATGGTTGGCCTTGGACTTGGGGAGTACGTTGGTGGCAGCAATAAGTACCTATTTATCTGAACCCCACCCTGAGCCTGAGACCTGAGTCAACCTGCAGGTGCTTCCTGGCAACTGGGGACACCTGGGCAAACATGAAGAACTCTGAACCCGGTTGGTACATAAGAAAGGAGTTGAGACTGTAAGATTTGACATTTTTATTAAGGCTTTTTTTTCCATTATGGAGTACCAAATTGAAAAATACAGAAACACAGAAAAGCATGCCAAATCCTACCATTTAGTTAGAACCACCGTTAACATCTTGGTGTGTTTCATCTGTGGATTGATTCACTTGAAACAAATATTACTTAAGGCCTCTGGTGCACGGTACTAGGTCCTGGGGAATCCTGAGGTCAAGCCAACGGACGCGTTGTAGAGCCTGTAGCATTCCTTCCAATCTTTTCTAGGCATTGTTTTGTGCCGGCACGGATGTGTCGAACTTCTCTAAAATTACGGAAACAGCTCCATTTCTCTCTTCTGTAGTCCCTGCTCCTCGGGAGCCCCTGTTGAGCATTGTCCGGGGCCACTTCATGCTTTGACTGGTGCACTTCGGTGACCGTGGCAGATGCTGTTAGTGTCCTGTATCCCCCAGGAGCGTCTCAGACCACCTGCTGCTACACTGCACGGTTCTCGCCATGCTGATAGCATCCCACGCCCAGCATTGTAGCTTCTCACTCTGGTTCTCAAACCCGATTCTTCACCGTTTTCAAGCTTTCTGAAATGAATTACTTACAAAGTCTTTGTTTCCCATGCATGTATTTGTTCTGTGTGTCCCCTATGCCTTCCATAGCCGTCTAGCAAGGGGAGACTTGAGGAGGTAGTGAAGTAGAAATGTACTGGGGCTGGATTTTTACTCTAGGATCTCTGTGTGTGTGTGTGTGTGTGTGTGTGTGTGTGTTTAAATCAACCCTTTCTTTTTTTTTTTTTTTTGATTACAAAAATACATGCCTCTGTTTAGAAAAAATATATACCAGACACACCCAGATCCTTACTCCCCTTCCCAGAAGCAACACTCGCCAACTTTCTGATGTGTTTTTCCAGAAATAGCCATTCTAGAAATATCTTTTCTAGGTATAGAAAGCACAGGTATTTAATATAGATTCCCTTTTTTTACATAAAGGTGAGCATAATATACACTTTTAACTTCACCATATATATTGAGATGCAGTCCAAAATAGAGTTTACTTGACTTTTTTTCCACAACAATGTCTGGTTGTTTGGAATTATCCCTTTTGAATGGATATTTTGGTTGTTTAACTCATTTACTATATCACAAATAACTCTGCCTTGAACATCCTTATACACACATTTTTGTACCCACGTATCACTACGCTTCTGTCAACACTGAATATGATCAATACATATCTTGTCTTTTGGTAATTAGTAGATGACAGTATTTTCTTATTTCAGTGTGGATTTTTATGTATATCAAACTATTGACATTGCTTTTTCAGTAAACTGATTTTTTTTCTTATTTTTATCCATGTTCTATCTTAATGCTGTAAGATAAAAATTTCTTATGTTAAGATAAAAATTTCTTATGTAAGATAAAAATTTCTTATGTTAATTTCTTTATTCAGTCATCATACTACAAACATGTTACCTTTTGCCTTTTTATCCTAATGCCCTTTTCATCCCCAAATTAAAGCTTCATTTTCTTTTTGGCTTTCTGGGTTTTGTGTCTTGTTTAGAAAAGCCATCCTCACTTCAAAACCATTTTGTGAAATTACTTGATAATCTCTCCCAGCATTTTCCCAGGTTCTTTGTTAAATTTAAGACTCTGGAAATTATCTTAGGCTGTATAATACATACAGGCCTAATGTTCGTCTTTTCTGGGCTCTGGGATCAATGATCCAGCTTCCTGGAAGTTTCAGGACAATCCAGATTTCCCAGATCCCTGGAGACATGACTGAACCTAGCTTATTGACACATTGCTGGCTGTGACCTAGGAGCTGCCCCCCCTTCCCCAAGCCCTCTCCTCTTCACTGAGTTCTTGGTTCAGACCCCAGAACCTGAGCAGACCATTCTCACTGGGGCATGTGGGTTCCAGGTGGCCCCACAGGGACCTAGATGCCCATGTGACTTAGTCACAGGCTGTAGCACTTCCTCTGTAAATTTGGCGACTCCTGTCCCCTCTTCCCTCCCATCCCGGCTGTGCTGGGCCTTGCCAACTCCTCTTGGAGGAAATTTGCATCATGCAGCAGCCTGAGGACTCCGGAGGACTGATTCACTGAGCCATGATCTACTCAGCTGTCCCCCTGCTACTCCTGGCTGTGACTCTCCCTCTGGTGGGGTCACCAGCTGCTCAAGTATCCCAACCTGTGAGTAAAACTGGGGGGAGGACCCAGGTAAGACGCAGCAAGCTGTGGACGAAGGGACAGGTGGAGGGGCAAGGGCCAGGGGGAGAAGTCATGTAAAAAAGAAAGGCCAGTTTGTTGTAAAATCTCTGAGAGGTCAGTCTTATTTTCCAGGCTGTGGGATAGCTTTTATTTCTTTGAGTCACTGTGAACTCCAGTGATGCCAGAAGGCTCTCCCAGTCAAGCTTGCCCTTTAAAAATTAAAAGAAAAGGGGCGCCCGGGTGGCTCAGTCGGTTGAGTGTCCGACTTTGGCTCAGGTCATGATCACCCAGTCTGTGGGTTTGAGCTCCGCATCGGGCTCTGTGCTGACAGCTCGGAGCCTGGAGCCTGCTTCGGGTCGTGTCTCCCTCTCTCTGTCCTTCCTCTGCTCACACTGTCTCACTTTCAAAATAAATTAAAAATAAAAAATGAAAAGAAAAGAAAAATTTTCCAGATTTGGGAACCACCGGCATAGAGGACAGGAGAGAATCTGAAGAAAGACAGCAGAGTTGAAATTAGCACTTTTTGATCTGTTTTCTCCCAGGTAGCGTCTATATCTATATTTGTATCTCTCTGTACCTGTATTTGTATCCGTATCTGTATCTGTATCCGTACCCATATCTATATCTGTATCTGTCTCTGGATAGATACCCACATTCACGGACAACTTTGGGAGAGGGAGGAGTTGGTGAGGAAATAATTTACAGGAACAAGAGACCGAGGGAAGATGCTGCCTTATGCCCACCCTCGGTCGCAGTTCCTACGGAGGGAGTAGAAGTCCCCAAGCCTCTGAGCCCCAGCCAGCTCTGCCCAGCCCTCCCCACCGGTGTTCCAGACACAGCGTTTCAATTAGCCTAGAGGCCCAGGGACAGGTAAATTCGGGAAGGAATTAAGCAAAGCATGTTGACTCTCCAGGGTGTGCCTGGTTCCTGGGTTCAGGTGGCATTTGCAGGGCCTGGCGGGGTCCTTGGGGCTGTATCCCTGCCGCCTCCTACCAGAAGCCTGCTTTCCCCTCCTGATGTGCCTGCTGGATTACAGGCAAAAAGAAAGGCTTCAAGGGGCATCTGAGTTCAGTCGGCTGAGCATCTGACTTCGGCTCAGGTCATGATTTCACAGTTCAGTTCATGAGTTCGAGCCCCACATGCTCACTGCTGTCAGCACGGAGGCCAATTTAGATCCTCTGTCCCCCCACCCTCTCTCGGCCCCTCCCCCATTCTCTCTTTCTCTCTCTCAAATGTAAACATTAAAAAAAAAGAGAAGAGCTTCAAAGAGGTAGAGTCATGCCAAATGACTCAGGCTAGTCCCCAAGTTGCTTGGGGAAGAAGGTGTCCCTGGAAGAAATGTGGGGTCAGCCCCCTCTCAGAGGTCTCTCCTCGTGCTCTGTTCCAGGGACAGAGTCAGGCTGGAGGGGAAGCGGGGCAGCAACTGAACCAAAAGAGTGGAGCAGGTGGTGAGTGGATGGAGTGGGGAGGAGGAGGAAGGGGTGAGGGGAGGGAGGGGAAGCGGGGGGAGCAGAGGGAGCGGGGAATGAGGCTGAAGAGGGCACTCGTGTGGAGGTACCGATCCACGGCTGGTCATGACGGCCGCACAGGTCCAGATTCCAGTTCTCTGGCTAAGAGGCCTTGAGAAAATCCTCCATCTTGGAGAGGCTCGTCTACGGGCTGAGGGTTTGGGGGGAAGGGTGGCGTGGAGCTGCGTGTGACCGCACCCCAGCTAGCGAGGGCTATGGCCCTCTTGAGGCTTGTCAGCTCCTAGCTGGCCTATGGGAGGTGGGGCCTGCCCTGGGTCCTGGCAGTCACCAGCCAGGTGTGGGAGGCAGAAGGGGACCCTGGCCTTGCTGTCTCTCCTCTGTAGAATCAGTCTTGGTCTCAGTCTATGTACAGCTGGACTTTTCAAATCAGACCTGGCCATTGACACTCTCCAGGACCCTGACTCCCCCCTTTGCCTCGGCCTCCTCTCCCCCAGCAACTCTCGCTGGCCTCGGCCTCACCACAGGTAGGGGGGATTCTACGGAGCCCTGCCTCTCAGCTCTCAGCGGCCCTTACACTGCCTGTGGGGGAAGGAGGCTCAGACGGAAAGGAACCTGGGCTTCCCAGGCCTGCGGCCAGCTTGCCTGAACGGCTGCCCCTTTCCATCTCCTGGAGGGTCTGCATGGCCCGGCTCCTTCCCCACCTCCCCCCCAGACAGACCCTTTCCTTCCTGTTCTATGCCCCCCTCTTCGAAACTCTGCAGAGGCCCAAGAGGCAGCCGGTGGTGGGCTGGCACTTCTCCGCCCCCACCCCTGAGGACTTCGCCCAGCAGGACCTCCGCTGCTTTGAACCCTGGCCTGAGGAGGCAGTCCCGGATGGCTGAGGCTCTTGTGACTTCGGGATTGTTCCAGGCACCCAGCCCTAGAGCCTCTCGGGCATCGGGTCCTGACTACCTGGCTGTCTCACACAGGCTGCCCACTTCTTGTCCCCTCCTTTTGCCCCAGAGTGTAATGTCCACCACGATGGCTGCACCTACTGTGCCTGCCTCCCTGGGTACCAGTGGAACGCCAGCGTCTGCTCCTGTCGCCGTCCCTGCCGGAGTCCCCGCAGCCGCGGGCCCTGTGGCTGTCTGGTCTTCAGCCCTCCTGAAGCCGGGTACTGCCAGCTGCTGCCACCTGGTGAGGAGGTTTGGGAACTTGGAAACCAATGGGCCCAAGTGAAAGAAAGCCCGTGTTTTCTCCTCTCTGACCCTTGTGTTTCTGCCAGCCAGCCCAAGCCCAGTGGCTCCCGGTGGTGGGAGAAATGCCAGTTATCCTGGCAGATCACAGCCCTGAGCCTGGGGCCCGAGTAGGGAGACGAATGAACAACAGAGCTCCTGAGACATATGGACACGGAGAGAAAGTGCTAGAGTGACTGCAGTTGACCCCGGAAGGCCAGGAAGGGGCTCCGGCGGCCCCAGGTTACCTAGGGAAGTGGAAATCACCGGCCAAAAGGCTTCCCCGTTGGTTCCCAATGACAGATAGGTCTGGACTGCAGCAGCCAGGGACAAAACAAAACAGTATTGAGGGCGTGGGGAGGAAGCGAGGAGGAATGGGTTTCGGACGATGGGGAAGGAGTGAGAGCTTAGCCACGTGGAGGGCCACAATTCATGCTCTAAGCGGCCCCTGCCTCCTGCCTCCCCACAGTCCCCGGAACACTGAGCCTGAACTCCCAGGTGCAGATGCCTGGCAACATGCTAAACCTGACCCTCGTCACGAGCCATGAGACCACCAACCTAAACTGGTTCCTGCGGCCTGCGGGGAGCCCCAGACCCATCCTCCTGCAGCCGGGGACACAGGTGTCCCTGACCTCCAGCCCGGGCCAGGCTGTCCTCAGCATCCTCAACATCTCGCATAAATGGGCAGGTAGCCAGCCTGCCCTTCCTCTCATCTCTCTTCTCCGTCCTCCTCTTCTCTCTGTCCTTCCTCCCGCACCTTGCCTTCCCCCTCCTCCCTCTCCTCTCCTTCCTGCTCTTCTTCTCTCCCCTTCTTTTCCCTTTTCATCTTCCCATTTACCCATTCTGGGGAAACAAAGGCCCGGAGAGAATGGGCTTCCATTTCAGCAGAGAACAGACGCCTGTTTTTCTTCAAGATGTTGCAGTGGCAGCGGGCAGTGCTGGAAAGGCATCTCCTGGTGGAGAAGAGGTTCACCTTAGGATTCGAGGTTCCAGGCTATTAAAAACAAAAGTTAGGAGCCTCTTCTCCAGTCCTTTTCCTCCTCGAAACCCCTTTCAAGGCAGGGATCTCTCTCTCTCTCTCTCTTTCTTAAATTTTTAATATTTATTTTTGAGAGCGAGAGAGCCCGCGTGCATGCGCACGAGTGGGGGAGGGGCAGAGAGACAGGGAGACACAGAATCCGAAGCAGGCTCCAGGCTCTGAGCTGTCAGCACGGAGCCCGAAGTGGGGCTCGAACCCACGAGCTGTGAGATCATGACCTGAGCCGAAGTCAGATGTGCAACCGACTGAGCCACCCGGGCAGGGATCTTTCTTGCTGGGCTTAAGCAGAGGCCAGACCTGGCAGGAGAGCTTCTGCGGCGCAGGGGTGGGGCGGAGGAGCCGGGAGGTACAGCAGGTGTGTATCTGCAGGTGAGTACACGTGCCGCTTCGAAGCTCAGGGATTCAGGTGGGAGCTGTACCAGGTGGTGAAGGTGCCCCTGCAGGCGACAGATGTGGCCCGGCTTCCAGACCAGCTCTCCATCTCCTGCGCCACCAGCCCCAGTTTCCAGCTGAGCTGCTGCCTCCCCAGCACACACCTGGTCTACACGGCTTCCTGGAGCCCCACAGAGGGCAGCAAAGGTACGAGGAGCGCTGTGTCTGGCTCAGGGGACAAGGGGCAGCTGGTGTTCTCCGAGCAGCTGGCTGTTCAACTCCCAGGAAGCAGAGGCTGCAGTTCAACGTGGGGCTCCGGGTCCAAGTTCATTCAATACCGTGGTTACCCCGTGAGCGATCCTAACCCTCCTGATACAGCAGTAACCACATGAGTGTAGATAACTGCTCACAAGATGTTTTCCCACGACCTTAATGAACTCTGGCCACACACTCTGTGAAGTCCTGGGGCTGGTTAGAGACTCCCAGGCGCCCTTCACCAAGATCCAAGCTCCGCCTCTGCAGTTTGATGCTCGCACACAACTCCGCTCTGCCCCACGGCATCATCTGCTTCCGAAGTTGCTAGAGAGACTGCAAGGGCATCTCTGGGCCTGCCGGGTTCTGGGTCTGCTCCAGGCCCAGTAACCGCTCCCCTCTCTCTCGTGTCACCTTCAGCCTCCTTAGTCAACACGCCAGGCTCCTGGTGCCTCGTGCTGACCGTTCAGCGCTGCCCTGCCACTGACACCACGTATACTTGTGAGCTGCAGAGCCCAGGACTGACCCCTCTCAGGGTCCCCATCTCTGTCACCATCATCCAGGGTACGTGGGGCTCGGGGTCCAGCTGGTTGGGTCCAGCTCTCACCTGCTCGCCCTGGGAGCTCCTCGACGTTTCCCCCCCACTGGGCCACACGGCCAGTCTCCAGACCCCGAACGCGGGGGAGGCTGGCGCTACACCACGGTTGCTGAGCCTCCTTGATATCATTCTTCAGACGGAGATGCCACCTGCCCTGAGGACTCCTCGGCTGTTGCCTGGAATGTCACCAAGGCTGGCCACGTGGCACAGGCCCCATGTCCAGTGAACAGGACAGGTGTGGTGAAGCGGACCTGCGGGCCTGATGGCAGTTGGGAGCCCATCCACGGCGGCTGCACGGACGCAGGGGTCCTGGCCTTGTTTCACAGAGCCCGGGTAAAGCTTCAGGCCCCGCTGCTCCGGGCCTCGCCCTCCATGACCTACCCCTTTCTCGCTAGGGACCTAGCTTTAGAACCCTTTCCCCCTGAGGCCTGGCCTCAGGCCCCTCACCTTCCCTGAACCGGAGCCTGGCAGAGCCAGGGTGTGAGGGTGGGGGCCACAGATGCCGGGGACTCTCACGGTGGGGAGGGCGCTCTCCTCCAATCCTAATCCCACCAAGTGTCCAGCCCACTAACACGGGTGTGAGTTCCTTCCGTGTGGCTTCCCACTCCCCCGGGGACTGGAGCAGGGCTGGGGAGGAAAGAGCTGGATGGGGGAGGAGCGGCCCCTCCCTTGTGACGTCTCGCCCATCCCCCCACCCCCCCCCCCCCACTTCCTGCTGTGTCTGGTCTGTCTCAGCTGCTGCGGGCAGGCCAGGGCTGGCCTGCTGTGGAGGCGCCACAGATCCTGGCTGAGCTGTCGGAGCAGGCGAAGGTGGTGAGCTCGCCCTCTGACTTACTGGCACTGCTGGGCACCATATCCTTCCTGGCCAAGGTGGTGGTGGATGCCAGAATACAGCTTAACCGCAGCGCCCTGGAGGTGAGATCTCTGAGCCACGGCGGGGGGCCGCCGGGGTAGTGGGGGCCCGAAGCTCTTTACCTCTGGGCACTTCTGTCCCTCTGGCATCACCATGGGCTGTCAGAAGGCAGACCTTTCGAGAGAGTCTGAGTGTCTGCTCTCCTGGTCCGTCTCGCCCCTTGGACATCGGTTTCCAAGGCCATGGAATATGGACAAGGTCTGAGGCTGGGAACACGTGGGAGGTTGGGGAAGGCAGGAAGGGATGTGAAGACACGAGTTCAGAAGCATTTATGGACACGCAGAGATGGGTGGATATGGTCTAAGCTCACGCGCCCAAACAGACACACGCACACACACGACACCTACACGGAGGTCCCCACGCCCTCAGCTTTTGCTGGACTCACCTGAACCAGCTCCCAGCGTGGGCAACGACTGACGACCATTAAGCTGCATCCAAAAGAATAACCAGGGCCAATGACAGTGCGCCCTCTTCCTATCTGGGAATGTATGTCACATGTGGGTGGACAGACGTGCATGTGGCCTTCCACTTCAGAACATCGTGCCCGCTAACCACTGGGCCCCACTCCTAGCTTTACAGACCTGTTGGGGTCAAGGCATTGGAGAGGGGCCCCCTTCACCCTGGGTGGCCCAAGGGATGGAGGCGAGAGAAAGGTCGTCAGATGGAGGTGCTGGATGTGCATCGGGAGACCACGTACTTGAAGCCACCCCGGTGGTAACCCGTTCTTCCCATCTAGAAACTCTCCCTTCTCGGGCCTGTCTTCCCCTTCCCCTTTCCCTCCCCTCTTGGGTCTCTTGCGCAAGCCTAGGAAAGGTAGGTCTGGGGCCTCTGGTTCCCAGCGCCCCTGACGCAGCGCCGTGGGTTCTAGCGGCCAGCGCTCATCTCTTTGCTGGGCTCTCTCTGTTGGGTGCCGCAGGCTCTCCTGAAAACCACAGACAAGGTCCTAGACCTGGACACCAGCTCTCTGTGGACCCCAGCCCGGGCCCAGAAGCCCTCGACAGGCTCAGATCTCCTGCTGGCTGTGGAGACCCTGGCACGCAGTCTGTGCCCTCAGGATCACCCCTTCTCCTTCAGCTTGCAAAACGTGCGGCTGCAGACCCAGCTGCTTGGGCCGTTTCCCGCTGACTACAGAGTCTCCTTCCCCACTCGGCCCCCACTGCGGGCCCACATTCCCAGGTGCTCCCTGGCCCCGCTGGGCCGTAACGGCACCAACGTCAGTATTACTAGCCTGGTGCTGCGGAAACTGGACCGCCTTCTGCCCTCAAGCTACGGGCAGGGGCTGGGGGACTCCGTCTATGCCACTCCCGGCCTGGTCCTCGCCATCTCCGTCATGGCAGGTGGGCAGGCCTTCGACCAGGGAGAAGTCGTCATGGACTTCGGGGGCACGGGTGGCACTCCGCACTGTGTCTTCTGGGACCACAGCCTCTTCCGGGGCAAGGGGGGCTGGTCGGATGAAGGGTGCCAGGTGCAGACAGCTCGTGCCAGCCCCACCACCCGGTGCGTCTGTCGGCACCTCACCGCTTTCTCCGTCCTCACGTCCCCAGACACTGTTCCGGAAAACCTCACCCTGGAGCGGCTGAGTCAGGTGGGCTTGGGGGCCTCCATCGTGGCACTGCTTGTGTGCCTAGGTGTGTACAGGCTGGTTTGGAGAGTGGTGGCACAGAGCAAAGTCACCTACTTACGCCACACGGCCCTGCTCAACGTGGTGCTCTGCCTTTTGGCCGCAGACGCCTGCTTCCTGGGAGCCCCACTGCTTCCTCCGGGGCCCCGAAGCCCGCTCTGCCTGGCCGCTGCCTTCCTCTGTCATTTCCTCTACCTGGCCACCTTTTTCTGGATGCTGGCTCAGGCCCTGATGCTGGCCCACCAGCTGCTCTTCGTCTTCGATCAGCTGTCCCAGTGCCGAGTACTCTCCCTGATGGTGGTCCTCGGCTACGTGTGCCCGATGGGGTTTGCAGGTGCCGCCCTGGCCCTCTACCTACCCCGAGGGCAATACCTGAGGGAGGGGGCGTGCTGGTTAAGTGGGAAGGGAGGGGCGCTCTACACCTTCGTGGGGCCAGTGCTGGCCATAGTGGCCGTGAACGGGCTGGTACTCGCCATGGCCGTGCGGAAGCTCCTGAGGCCTTCGCCGTCAGAGGGGCCCCGGGCGGAGAGGCGCCAAGCCCTTCTGGCGGTGATCAAAGCCCTGCTCGTTCTCACGCCCATCTTCGGCCTCACCTGGGGGCTGGGCCTGGCCACCCTGCTGGAGGAAGTCTCCACAGTGCCTCACTACATCTTCACGATTCTCAACACCACCCAGGTGGGTGATAAAGCGCCGGCTGTGCTTTTGCCCTTTTAGATGGTCTAGGTCACTGCCAGTGCCTTCTCGAGGAGGGGTCGAGGTGGAGCAGGAGAAGCAGTCTCAGGAATTTTAGGAGACGTAGGTCTGGGCCGCAGTCCCTCCACGGACTCGCTGGAGGACTCTGGACAAACCTCTGGGAGCTCTGGTTTTCTCATCTGCGAAACAGTATCTGGTCTGGGCAGAGACGTCAGGGAATTGTCAGTACCCAAACTGATATTGATATTCCCTTGGTAACCAAAGCCGTCAGAGAAGCACCTGAAATGGATTCTATGCACCGAGCGGTGCTAATGCCCAGAAAACCCTAGATGGGAAGCCTCGGGACACAAATTAGACAGGACGACAGAGGCTGAAGGAAGAGGAGGGGGAGGGAGTCGATTTCGGTTGATTCCTTCCTCCATGACTAACTTATCCCCGTATCCCCCCGTTAAGGGCGTCTTCATCTTACTGTTTGGTTGCCTCATGGACAAGAAGGTGAGTCTGCCCACCTAACCTCCGCCCAACTTGCAGTGCCCAGGCCAGGACTTTGGCTGGCGTAACAAGGGCGTTACCTGTCCTGCAGGTACGAGAGGCTTTACTCAAACGCTTCTGCCGCTCCCAGTCCCCCAACTCCACCATCTCCCTGGTGAGTTATTGGCTTCAAATTCTCAGCTCTCCCACTAAGGGGTCAGACGCAGCCGTCCCACAGCCTTCCCGAGAGGAGACAGGCACAGCTAGAGGCTGAGAGAAGCTTGGGATTGTCTTCTAGAATGAGCACTTTCCAGGCTCGAAGTCCCCAACGATGGAGACAGGAGCTCCGTCAGAGCAGTCGGAGTCAGGTTCCTGGGCTCCTGATTACAACCTGGACTGCTGGGGACTCTCTTAGCCCCTGGTTTCTCCATTTGAAAATCTGCCTCCAGTTACTATATGAAGGGAAATGTAGGATCGGTAAGCATGGGAGTCAGCATAGCTGAGAACCAAGTTCCTTAGGGCTACTGCGGCCCCAGGCAGGTGAGAACGTGAAAATGGGCACAAGCTCATCAAAAGAGAGTCGATAATAATAATAGTCGCCCTGCAATTGGGCCTTCCGGCCCCTTCCTAGGCTACATATGAAACCTACATCCCAGAGCAGAGCCAAGGAAGAAGTGAAGACACCAGGTGAGAAGCAGGCCTTCCTGGGGGCAGCGTGCGTGGCATGGACGGAAGCGGAGGCTAGCAAAGGGCTTCCTGGCCAAGAAGGCTCCTCTTCACATGATTGACGGTCCCGGCCCACGGGTGGAAAACAGACTTTTCCAGCAGAGACATTTCTTGATGGGACGGGGAAGGTGGAGACCTCAGAGAGCAGGGAGTTTTACCACCACCAAGCCTTGGTTCAGTCCACTCTGAAAATTCCTTTGTGCGTTGTCAAATTCTTAATCGTCCTAGAAAACCCTTGCCTTGAAGGAATCGCCATTGGTGGGCTTGGTGTCCAGAGGGGTGGGCAGCCTGCAGAGGCGGTGAAAGGTCTGCTTCACCAGCCCAGAGCTTCAGGGTGAGCCCTTTTGCGGAGAAGGCAGAGGCTTTGAGTGAACCACACGCAGAGCCCATCCGAGGGAGTTGGGGGAACGAGAATCCACCAGGATGAGCCATGACCCGGGGCTCTGAGCCCTTCCCCCATCCGAGAGCTCAGCGCCCCCCCCCCCCCCCGCACAGACAGGCTAATGTCTCCACTCGTCACGTTCCCTTCTCTCGCAGGTCACCTGCCCACACCCCTAAACTATCCAAGCAAAAAGAGCATGAAAAACTAGCTAAAGCTACCTGTTGAATAAGCCTGCCTTTGCTGTAAACGTAATCGACAGATATTAAAGTTCAAAATAATTGCAAGTAAAACCGTCTCAACAGTTTTTGACCAATCGACAGTTCCTGGTACAGACAGATTTGCTAAAAATTGTTTTATTTTTAACTACTCAGTGATTTCTTTTCTGATTATTTCTTCTCCATAGCTATGATGAAAGGATGACTGATGACAGGAACTCTAGTCTTGCAAACATTAAAGGTGAAGGACAGATTTTGGTTTGTTTCTTTTCAAAGTTTAGGAAAAGATGAAGTTAATAGGTCCCTCTTTCTTTAACTTTTCCAACAATATCAGTATAACTGTAAGTTTCATCGATGTACGAATGTATACAATCACCGATCTAAGAACGTTTGTAAGAGCGCATTAACGATTTTAAAGTAGAGAGGAAGTTGCCACAGACCGCTAAGAATTAAGGCAACAAGATGACAAAAAGGGCATTTAAAAGTGACAGGCTCAGGTCACCTGGGTGGCTAAGTCGGTTCAGTATCTGACTCTTAATTTGGGCTCAGGTCATGATCTCGCGGTTCATGAGTTCGAGCCTCACATCAGACTCTGCGCTGACAGTGCAAAAAAGCCTGCTTGGGATTCTGTGTCTCCCTCTCTCTCTGCCCCTCCCCTGCTCTCTTTCTCTCAAAAAGTAAACAAAAACATAAACTAACAAATCAATCAATCGATAAATGTGACCGGCTCAAGCTAAGACCAGATATGGAGAAGAAAAAAAGTTTTTTTTTAAAGCCTTGAGAGGATACCAAGACATCTAATTGAATTAACTCGTGGAATCCACAAGATGATGGGAGGGTTCTGAAAAATTTTTCAACTAGAGAAATGGAAAAAAATTCTTATGAATGAGCCTTTGTTAAATTACAAAAGTCATGGCTATTTTTATAAAATGGAATGGGAATGCTTTCTGTTGAAATGAATATGCTCTTGAAAACAGTTTTCTTATAAACATGGATCTGTGTATTTTCATTGTACAGACGTCAGCCTAAATAGTTCCCTACATGGATTCAATTGTTTCGTTCAAATAGAAGATACCAACTCAGCAGGGCACTTGCAAACCGTTCTATGCTTCGGACCTGTTCCAGCCCCCACGGGAGGCGGGCAGCCACTGAAACAGCGAGGGCTTTGCCTGCTGGTTTCCCTGGCCACAGGGTCCTGTCTCAATTGCCCTTGTACTTCATTAATATTTACAGTCTTAATTTTTTAAGTTATAAAACGATTTGTGAATAGTTCAAATAATACGCGTTCGCTTTAAAAGCAGCAGAGACCCCTGAGTGTGCTTCTGTAGAAATATACGTTCTCATATTTCCTTCTCAAATGACGGACACACTCAATGCATGCTTTGCTGCTAAAAACACACGTTAGGATTGACAAATGAAGTGACATTAAGCCTTCGTTCCCTTGGTTGTCACATAAAGAAGGACTGAAAAGAAAGTTCTGGAGGTAAATATAAAAAAGTAAAGATTTCATTTCTAAATTCTAATTTCATTTCTAAAAAGACGGCCTAAAGAAATAAGCAGACAAGTGAGCAGATGAATGTACCAAGGATGTGCGTTCCAGTGTGTTTATATCCTCCACAAAGCGCACTTGGTAAAACCAATGAGGATATATCTACCAAAGGAGTGCTATGTGGTCATTTAAAGTGACGACGTATAGCTACACCTACTGATACGGGAAAATGTTTAGGCTCTACAGCTAAGTAAGACAAAAGGGTTCCAGAATAGCATGATACCAGCCAATTTTGGTCCGTACCAAAATTGGGTCCCTTTGTGTCCAAATATGTGTGCACTGAAAAAGAGAGATATCAAAATATTAACAGTATCTTGCTACTTGATTTTTCACTTTTTTCTTGCTCTGTAAATATTATTTGAATTATTTTTTACAACGAGCATGTGTTTCTATGGTAGAAAAAACGTTATTTTGAAAGAGTTCTTCTGGACATTTTGCATATTTAAAAATAGAAACTTGTCAAGCAAAAAAAACACAACAACAACAACAAAAAAAACAAACCCATAAACAAAATACCCCCTGGAATTTAGATTTGTACAGAAGGGTGGACTACATTAGAGGTTCTCGAGGAAGCTTGGACTTCTGTTTTGGGAATCAATTCTGTCTGATCGCTGGCAGTTCCCTAAGCGTGGAGGGGGAAAGGGGCTCCCGGTTGAATTTAGGGCAGGCACAAACATTGCCAACATGTCTAAATGCTTGGTCTCTTTCACAATGATGCATTTCTTTCCAGAGTAGTATTTTTCCTCAGTGTTTTTGTCCTTCATCCCCACATTCTCCCATTTCCTCTCAACCAATGATCCCTCTTCATTGAAAGAGCATAACATACCAGTTCAGAGTCCCAGATAAACCACAGCAGACACAGACAGAGGACCTCTGAGTCATCCATTAAGTCCCAGAAGAAGACTGGAGACTCTGCTACTGCTTTTCATTCCTTGAGAGAGACTGGAATTTGAGAGACCTGGAGAAAAAATTTAAAACGTAAATGAGAAAGGGTAGGGGGAGAAGATAGGCTGAGAATTAGGATTCCTCTCTCTGGAAAGATGGATGCAAAGGTGCAAAGAATGTGTCTGGTTTGCTGGTTGCTGTAGCTTCAGCATCTAAAATATGCTTAACATGTAACAGGCACTCAGTAAGTATTTATTGAATGAATGAACTATACAGACCACAGCAAGAACAGGGACTTTTGCTCAGAATCAGAGACCATGAGAAGCAAACAGCTGGAGGGCCTGTGGGGGGTGGGGGGATGGGGGGGGGGGGGGGTGGCGGGTGAGGGAGGGGAGCACAGGGGGGAAGTGCACTTCTGAAGTGTGAATGAAAGATGAGGGCAAGTCAAGGCTCTCCTCCCAAATGGTTATTTGGTGGAACAAAGGGTCTAATTAAAGTTTTATATGAAAAGCGAGGCACTTAAGTTGGGATCTTTAAGAAGAGCATAACGGGGGAGGGGGGCAGGCACCTGGGTGGTTCAGTGGGTTGAGCATCTGACTTTGGCTCAGGTCCTGATCTAACGGCTTGTGAGTTTCGGCCCCGCCTACATCGGGCTGTCTGCTGTCGGGGCAGAGCCCGCTTTGGATCCTCTGTCCCCCACTCTTTGTCTCTCCTCCACTTGTACTCTCTCCCTGTCTCTCAAAAATGAATAAACATTAAAAAAATAGCGTAACCAGTTTGAGGTACCTGAGAGCAAACAACAATGTGTACTTTTTTTTTTTTTTTTAATGTTATTATTTACTTTTGAAGGAGAGAGAGACAGAGCGTGAGTAGGGGAGGAGCAGAGAGAGACATAGAATTTGAGGCAGGCTCCAGTCTCTAAGCTGTCAGCACAGAGCCCGATGCAGGGCTCGAATTCACGAACTGTGAGATCATGACCTGAGCCAAAGTCAGACGCTTAACCGACTGAGCCACCCAGGTGCCCCAGCAATGTGTACTTTAGATGGAGGCATCTGTAACCATGACAGCCAAGGGTCGTCTTTTGTAGCAGTCACACTACCGAAAATCGCTGTTTCTCTTAGGCATAGAATGTTTAGAAACAGTGCTCGCTTTGGCAGCACATATACTAAAATTGAAACCATACAGAGAAGATTAGCATGGCCCCTGTGCAAGGAGAACACACAAATTCGTGCAGTGTTCCAGATTTTTAGAAAGACAGATACCATATGTTTTCACTCATATGTGGATCCTGAGAAACTCAACAGAAGACCATGGGGGAGGGGAAGGGCGAAAAAAAGTTACAGAGAGGGAGGGAGGCAAACCATAAGAGACTCTTAAACACTGAGAACAAACTGAGGGTGGGTGGGGGGGTGGGGAGAGGGGAAAGTGGGTGATGCGCACTGAGGAGGGCACCTGTTGGGATGAGCACTGGGTGTTGTATGGGAACCAATCTGACAATACATTATATTTAATATAAAAAAAAGAATGTTTAGAAATAGCATGTAACTTACGTAAAGTTGGGTGAACGTGACCTAACTGCAGACCTAGAACTTCAGAGACGCCACGAAAGCCCTCTCCAATCCGATCCCACTGCCTCCCGCCCAGAGGTAACTTCTACTCTGAATGTGATCAACGTAACACTAAGAAAATTTTTTTGTGGTGAAACACGGAAAATTTCCCACTTTAACCAAGCGTACAGTTGCATAGTGGAAGGTACGTTCACAGTGCTGTGCGACCAATCTCCAGAACTCATCTTTCAAAACTGAAACTCTATACCTATTCGGCAACTCCCCATTCCCCCCACTCCAGTCCCTGGTAACCACCATTCTACTTCCTGTCTCAACGAAGGTGACTATTTTGTATACCTTATATAAGTACAACCATACAGTGTTTGTCCTTTTGTGACTGGTTTATTTCACTTAAGTTTCATCCATGTTGTAGCACGTGACAGGATTGCCTCCCTTTTTAAGGCTGCATAGTACTCTACCGTGCGTATACACACATTCAGCTGTCAATGCACATTCGGGTCGCTTTCCCCTATTGGCTATTGTGAATAATGCCACGATGAATGTGGGTGCACAAATCCCTGCTTTCAATTCTTTGGGGTACGTACCTAGACATGGAGTTGCTAGATCACAGAATAATTCTATTTTTAATCTTTTGAGGAACGATCATACTGTTTCCCATAGCAGCTGGACCATTTTATATTCCCACCAACAGCGTACAAAGGCTCTGGTTTCTCTTACATCCTCACCACCGTGTGCTATTTTCTGTGTTGTTTTTTTTTTTTTGAATATTATTTATTTTTGAGAGAGAGAGCAAGCGAGCGAGCGAGCAGGGAAGGGGCACAGAGGGAGACACAGATTCAGAAGCAGGCTCTAGGCTCTGACCTGTCAGCACGGAGCCCGACGCGGGGCTTGAACTCACAAACTACAAGATCATAACCTGAGCCAAAGCCGGATGCTCAATAGACTGAGCCACCCAGGTGCCCCTATTTTCTGGTTTTTTTGATAACAGATATCCTGATGGATGTGAGGTGGTATCTCGGTGTAGTTTTGATTAATGATGTTGGACTAGTTGGCTAGTGATATTGAACATCTTTTCATGTCCTTATTGGTCATCTGTATATATTTTTTAGAGAAACGCCTATTTAAATCCTTTGCCCATTTTTTTTTTTAATATTTATTTATTTTTTTGAGACAGAGAGAGACAGAGCATGAACAGGGGAGGGTCAGAGAGAGGGAGACACAGAATCTGAAACAGGCTCCAGGCTCTGAGCTGTCAGCACAGAGCCCGACGCGGGGCTTGAACTCACAGCCCTCACGGACCGCGAGATCATGACCTGAGCTGAAGTCAGCCGCTCAACCGACTGAGCCACCCAGGCGCCCCAATCCTTTGCCCATTTTTAAACTGGGTTATTTCTTGGTTGTTGAGTTGTAAGAGTTATTTGTATGTTCTGGATATTATCAGATATATGACTTGCAAATATTTTCTCCAATAGGTTGCCCTTTGATGCACAGAAATTTTTAATTTTGATGAAGTCCAACCTATTTAGTTGTTGTTGTTGCCAGTGTTTTTGGTGTCACGGCCAAGAAAGTATTGCCAAATCTAATGTCATGTAGCTTTTCCTGTTTTCTTCTAAGAAGTTTATCAATTTAGCTCTTATGTTTAGGTCTTCGATCCACTTTCAGTTAATTTTTGTACATGGTGTAAGGTAAGGGTCCAACTTTCATTCTTTTGCAGGTGGCCCATTTTCCCAACACCATTTGCGGACAAGACTGTCCTTTCTCCATTAAACGGTCTTAGCACTCTTGCCAAAAATCATTGGACCACATCAGATTTATTTCTGGGCTTAAACAAAAACCAACTTATCTCCAGAAGGTTCTCCTTGGGCCAGTGATGGGGCTCAGCCCTGCTGCCCCCTCCAGCCGCCCCTCCACTGACTGCCTCTGCTGGGTTCTGCGTCTGCTCGCTGAAGAAGCTGAACAGGCGAGAGGAGTCTCTTCCCTTGGGCGCGTGGGCCCCAGTTAGCAGAGGCTTTGAGTCCTAACACCACAGCTGATGGCTGCAGGGGAGGGAGACCAGAATACTCCTTTAGAAATGAGTTGCACAACTGACAAGGCACTCACTGATGCTGATGCGCTTGCTGAAAGACTGAGAGATCATGATGACGCAGCAGAATCTCCGACCGAGCAAACCACCGCTCTCAACAAGTGAGCAGACGTGATGAGCAGGATCAGGAAGAAATTCGAGAGCTTAACGAAGTTGCAAGACATCGGCCACAGTCCGCGTTGGTTATGGGAATCCAGCAAGAAAGCAGGCAAATCAGAGAAGTACAACCAAAGAACAAAGAATTGCATACATCCCTGGAAGAACATCCATAGACTGCTAACGGCTAGCAAAAAAGATGATCTGGATATAATGATGAAGTCAAAAGAGCAGCACTCCCAGACTGACATGGGTTGTAACAGCTCTGGAGTCTTCCTTGATGCATCCTGACACATCTTTGAAACATCTCAACATGGACCGGAGAGGAGGCACTTGGAAGCAAATCAGAAATTCCAACTGCATGTTGATCAGATAACGGAAATGACGGCAGTAATGAGGAAAGCCATTGAAACTGATAAGCAACAGGGGTGCAAGGTACTGGAACACATATTTCAACTTGAACAAGAAAACAAAGGCTTGAGAGAGATCCTTCACAGGAGTGCACGTGTGCATGAGCGGGGGAGGGGCAGAAAGGGAGAGAATCCCAACTCAGGGCTTGAGCCCACGAACTGTGAGATCATGACCTGAGCCTTAATCAAGAGTCAGAGGCTTAACCGACTGAGCCACCCAGGTGCCATTTTTGAACCTTAGGAAAGATGTGTCTGAAAGTCCATCTTTGACAGTATTAGTGACCAGAAGCAACCAGAGTCTGAGGAAGAGCTGAAGAGCCTGTAAGTCTTTGAGTTTCATATACTTCAGATGGTCACTGGGACTGGTCTACTAAAGTGAATGAGTTAACAGAAAAATCAATCTCAAGGTATGCTTTTTTTTTTCCCTATAGTACGTACAGTGGATTGGCAATGACATTTTCTTTTTTACTATTTTAGAGACAGAGAGAGAAAATGCAAGTGAGCAGAAAAGAGTGGCAGAGGGAGGGAGGGAGGGAAGGGGAGAGAGAGAGAAAGAGAGAGAATCCTACGTAGGCTCCATACTCAGTGTGGAGCCCAATGCTCAATCCTACGACCCTGGGGTCATGACCTGAGCCAGAGGCAAGAGCTGCTGCTCAACTAAGCCACCCAGGCGCACCTATAAGTATTCATTTGATGTTTTACAAAATATATATCTAGTATGTAAATTTTTAAAAGCCACTAGAAATAGAAATGGACTTGAACATCAACTGAAATCTAAACTTTTCTTATTTTGTGATTATAGGATTAAAGAGGATAAAACGGTAAAAAACAAAACACCATTATTTCCAGATCTTTCCACTAATGTCCTTTTTCTGTTTCAAATCCAACCCATGATACCATAGTACATTTGTCATGTCTCCTTAGCTTCCTCTGGTCTGAGTTTCTCTGTATTCTTATTTTTTGTGAACTTGATAGTTTTGAACACATTCTGTGTAGATGTCCCTCAGTTTGTGTTGCATGTTTTTTTTTTATGACCCAACTGGGCTAATGGGTATTTGGAAAGAATACCCCTGAAGTGAAGTGCCCCTTTGATCACATTATGCCGGAAGTATGTGGTATCTACATGCCAGCACTGTTAACCTTGGTCACTTAGTAAAATTAGTGCTTGCCATGTTTCTCCACTGTAAAGATGCCTTGTCTTCCCTTCTCATACTCTATTTGCTGGAGTTGAGACATGAAGTCCAGCCCACACTCAACCGAGGACGGACATGTCCTACTTCCTGGAGCACGGAGTCTACACGCATTATTTGGAATTCTTCTGTATGAAAGACCTCTTTTCCCTTCCCTTAACTGTTTTAGAAAACATTTTTATCTCATATGTAGGCCTCTCAGAAACAGACTTAAGTTTTGCCTGTTTTTGAACCTGTCCTGTCAATGAACATTTGTTATTTACAATATTTTGCTATTAAAGAGCAATGGTGCTATGCACTCTCTTGCACGCGTCTCCTGGCATTCCTGTGCTGGGTCACAGACCGTGTGTCCTATTCAAATGTGCAAGATGCCAAGCTGTTTTCCAAGTGGTTCATATCAATCTGTATTCTCACCAGCGGTGTGTCATAGTTCCTATTGTTCCACATCCTCATCAACACCTGGTATTGAGTCTTCATTTTTCCTGATGGGTATAAAAGAATAGCTCATTGTGATCCTAATTTGATTTTTCATTACTAATGAGCCTCTTTTCATGTTTATTCTCCATTTCTACATTATTTTCTAAAAAATGCTGGTTCATATCTTTTGCCCATTATTTTGTAAGTCATCTTTCTTCTTTCTGATGTACGGGAATTCTTCATAGAACCTGGATCCCTTGAAAGACAGATCTATATCAGGGTGACATAGATCGTGAGAGAGAGAGAGAGAGATGTATCTCCTTTGTAGGATGTATCTGTATCTTTGTCCCTTTTGTGGTTTGTCTTTCCATTCTGTCACATAAACAAAAGTTCTTATTTCAACACAGGCAATTTTTTTTTTTTAAGGTTTATTTTTGAGAGAGAGCGCAAACGGCAGGCAGGCGGGGGGGAGGGGCGGCAGAGACAGAGGAGGAGGCAGAATCCGCAGCAGGTTCCAGCCTGGAGCTGTCAGCAGAGCCCAGCGTGGGGCTCAAACCCATGAACTGTGAGACCATCACTTGAGCCAAAGTCGGACACTTAACTAACTGAGCCCCCCAGGCACCCCTTTTTTAAAAAGGTTTTTAATGTTTTTATTTACAAAATTTCTTTACACTTGACTTAAATCCTGGCAGAGACATCTCCAAACAGTGAAACAAATTTACCCCCAAGGAGCAATGGGGAAAAAAGTGTTATTTTAAATGTTTTTTTTTGTTGTTGTTGTTTTTTTTAACATTTATTTATTTTTGAGAGACAGAGCATGAGCAGGGGAGGGGCAGAGAGAGAGGGAGACACAGAATCAGAAGCAGCCTCCAGGGTCTGAGCTGTCAGCACAGAGCCCAACTCGGGGCTCGAACCCAACGAACCGTGGGATCGTGACCTGAGCGGAAGTCGGATGCTCAACCGAATGAGCCACCCAGGAGCCCCAAAAAGGTATTATTCTAACGCAGGACCCTCTTTATACCCCTAGCAGCCACATGACTGACTAAAATGGCTAAAAGTTACAAATGAGTAATTAAAGGCAAAATCTGCCCCCAAGCCAAGGGAACCACCCTTTACCTCTGGTAAAAACTAAGGCAAACAGTTCTTCAATATTCCCTCACTTTATTAAGTGTTACAGGGTACTTATATATCTAAACATTTACTGTAAGTTTTCAGTGACATTTAAACTCTGAATTACCTTTCCATAATTAAGTTTCTTTAGGCACATTGGTTTGTATTTTATAGAAAACACGCATCTTTAGGTCACAAATAGGAAGGAGTATACTTTGCAAATGTTACAAAGATGATTCCAAATCTCTCCTGAACTGCAACCACTCATTTAAGTATTTAATGAAAATAGAGCCCCCAAACAACTGTTTAAACATAACACTGAGAGATTCTGCTGATTAAGAAATCCCTGAAAGAGTAGTAAGCCGTGATTACTGGAAAGCTCAGAATACTAGCAAGGCTTAATTGCAAAGTATTGAACAGAAGGCCACAAATTGTCTTTTCCTAAGAGGAGACAGGAACTAAGGATGTCAGTTAGTAATGCATTGGAATGGCATTGCCTAGTGCGAGTGTTGCGCAGAAACTCCAGGTCACCTCTCCTTTATTATTTTGGATAAGCTTCCACTATCATCGCATGGCCCTGTAAAGGAGAAAAAAAAGAGCTCCATTAGAGCAACGGAAGGCAATGAATCCAGCCAGTCCTGAGGCAAAAGGGAACAATGGGAAAAGTACGGGCTTTGGAGTCCGATCCTGGGCCTGCCTTTCAAACACTGTGTGATCTTGTGTGTGTATGGGCAAGGGGAGTGTTGCCACTGGCATCTAGTGGGTAGAGATCCCGCTAAACATCCTACAACACGGAACACAACCCACCCCCCCCCATAACAAATAATTATCTGGCCCCAAATGTTAATAGAGACAACGCTGAGACACTCTATATCCACAATGCGGGATTCCTCCTCTGGTCTCCCAGTCACATTTGTATCACTTATTTGGCTCTTGATGAAACAATGCCAAGTTTAATCTACTTTTTAATCATCTCCTCTCGCCTTCACCAGACTGTAAACTTCTAGAAGAAAGGTACTGGGTGGTATTCTTCATTCATCCACAAAAGCATCCCGTATTGGGTTTTACTCTGTGTGCTAGGTGAACAACCAGGAAGCACACACTGGAAACCACAAGACCCTAACCCACGTGGGCTGCCCACTCCGCACGATACTGTGCCCTCGTTATCTCCCTCAGTTAAGCCTGGCACAGAAAGATGGGAGGGGGGGCTCCAGTCCTGACTATGGTTTCCTCTGGACAAAGGTACACAGACTGAAAAGTGCTTTTCATCATGAAGTCTGAAATACTCCAGCCTACAAATAACTGACCCCTTGTTTCTTCAGTTTCTGAGACAGATCATAAATAAAGGCTTTTAAATGCAAGATGTTTAAACTTTTATATAGCTTATTATTTATCTTGATCAGCAACAGAAAGTTTCTGTAATCTGGAAGAAAACCAGATCTGTTTCCCTCAGGACTGGGGACAGAAAGATTACAATCAGCCCTCCTTTTGGATTTTAGTCCCAGAGTGAAATGCCATATGTAGCAGGTAGGAAGTTGTGTCTGTAATGCAAGTAAGGCCAATGAAAGAAATCTGTAGAATAACAAATTCCCCCCAAATAAACAGCAATGTTATCCAGCAGTAAATTAATTTTCCAATTAAGGTATAATTCAGTTTTCAGGAAAGATAATTTACTTTTCAGAGAGATTTTATAAATATGACCTCAGGGTGACTAGATAAATGAGTAAAATTTTATCAAAAAAAATATTTTTTTTTAAGTTTAAGACAGAGACAGTGCAACTGGGGGAGGAGCAGAGAGAGAAGTAGAGAGAGAATCCCTCTTCGCACTCAGCACAGAGGCCGATGTGGGGCTTGAACCCCCGAAACCATGAGATCATGACCTGAGCTGAAACCAAGAGTCAGACGCTTAACCGACTGAACCACTCAGGTGCCCTGGCTCTAATTTTTTCCTACACGCTTTTTGTATATAGAAACATAATGAGGATGTGTTCCTTTTAAAATTAAAAAATATATATAAACATTATTTTAGGAATAGAAATAGCTCGAGTTTAAAAACTATCTTCCTTCCAAAGTACTATCAAGAATTAAAGTTGTACCCTCCTCCCTCAAAATAGGCTGCTTTTTTTTAGTTGTCTGTCATCAGAAATACTGCTCTAAGGATGTTTCAAAGTGAACCAAATGAAACGTGCTTGGAATGAGCTGGTTTGGTTTCCAAGAAAATGACTTTCCAGAAGCACCTCGGAAGCTGCTGTGACATACCTGCCCTCCAGCGGCACAGGCAGCCACCAAGCCATACTGGCCTCCCTCCTTCCGTAATCTGTTGGCAGCTGCCATGACCAACCGGCAGCCAGTAGCTCCAAATGGGTGTCCCAGGGACAGCGATCCACCCCAGTTGTTAAACTTCTCCAAAGGAGGTGACCCAACCTGGCTCCCACAAAAACGACACAAATATGATGAGTTTACTTAAGATTAAGAATCAGGCCAGACTCCTAGCAAGAGGAAGGTAACAGAGATGGAGAAAATGACTAACTTGAGACACATCACGTATTACTTTATCGTAAAGAAAGAAATTCTAGGTCAATTCTGAAAGCCACTGTCTATTTACCTTCTCCTAACACCAGAACTGGAAGAACAAAAGACAAAATAGAATTTTACTTTCATTTTTTCTAAAGATTTCAGGAACTATTTTCCAACTAAGAAATAAATACATTTAATAAAATAAAAAATTCTTCATAAAAAGGAATTGCTTTCCCCTTCATATTTTTATTAACAGCCCAAATATTACTGTGCTTTGGAAATTCAAGCATACTTTTAATCACTTACCTTGGTTTTTCTACCCATGTAATTTTGTGCAAACCAATCAGAATCCATGGCTTTAAAATTAGCCAAAATCTGACCCTACAAGGGAAAGGACCTTGTTATTAATGTCCCTTGACATTAAAGTTGAGCAAATCTTTACATCAGTTTTCAGTGAAATCTTCCTAAGGAAACATTTGCTTCTTTTGAAGGGCCTCTAAGAGATCACAGCAAAAGGTATGTCTTCAAAACTGCACGACTGGATTCCCCCCACTTAACACCCCTTCCAACAGTATAGGTCAGTATTTCAAATATAAAGCTCTACTTGTGTTTTATAACACTATCATAAAACACACTTGGATCTCCCCAACACAATACACTTTTTATGATTACAGTCCTTTGATATGTATCTTTTAAGTGACTTACTGAGAATGCTTCATGAAATTCAAAAGCATCGATATCAGTCATTGTTAATCCTGCCCTTTCCAGAACTTTTGGAGTAGCGTAAGTTGGTCTAAAAAAAAAAAATAAGTAATGTGTTAAAACTTTAATTTTTAACCTAAGAACTCCTTATTCTCCAAGGTGAGTTTTACATAAGGTATTATAATGCCCTCCACCCATTCACTGCTTCTGTACAGATATTAAGTATTGGGGACACAATAGTGAACTAAACAGACATAGCCTCTGTCCTTACAAAGTTTACATTCTAGAGTCAGGGATATAGCTAATAAACAAACTATGAAAGAGAAGGGCAAACAAATAATGTGAAAAATTAAAAAAACACAGAGCTGTGAGGGATGGGAAGACAGTCTAAACACTAGGAGGCTTTCATAAAAGGCCATTATAAAGACTATGTAGCAATATGAAAAAATGCTTATGACACCTTAATGAAAAAAGAATACATTATATATGTAGAATTGTATACAAAAAAGAGGAAAAAAAATCCAAAACTGTAAAATAATATACCAACATAAAGGATTATTTTTAAGAATCCAACACACAAAACAATTATGAACTCAGAACTTAATGTACTTTAAAATCTATATAATAAATGTGGGTAATCAAATACTTCTAATGATAGTCCTAGGATATTTCTACACTGTTACCTACCCAAGTAAAAGTTGATCTTTTGGATCCTGAGACACATACACAAAATCCCTAGGTAAAAAACAGAGGGGTTAGCTCCAGTAATAAAGAAACCGAGGCGGCCATTTATTTGAACATTTACTTTACCTCAAATATGCCTTTGGCTTATAACCCATGGCCAGAGCTTTCTCCTCTGCCATTATCAGCATTGCAGATGCACCATCAGTCTGAAATGTTAAGCAGAACAATAACGTTAAATTCTTCAGCCTTTCTGGAAGTCTCTGTACAACCATTTTCTATGTAGTGTTCCTGAATCTATCAACTAATTACACTGTATACAGAGATTTTATAAAACAAAACTATTTTCATTTTATCCATAATTAATGGGCGACCCAAATACGCACACTGACCCATTGTTTTAAGGAAGAGGGTAGAAAAACCTGTCAAAAAGTACCATCATTATCAAAATGGACAAAGAGAATAGG
Organism: Panthera leo; assembly: GCF_018350215.1. NCBI lineage: Eukaryota > Metazoa > Chordata > Mammalia > Carnivora > Felidae > Panthera > Panthera leo. The sequence goes on from NC_056681.1 coordinate 119,004,957, forward strand.
TAACATTAGAAGTATGTATTCATAATAAACTTAAGCCAAAAGATTTTTGCTTTTGACAGAATATGAGAAATCTTATGAATTAAAATAGTCTCTCATTTACTTACTTATTTTTACATTTTATGGACTGTTTCTGAACTTGTTTCCTGCCTGTGGAAGGAAACACAGGCTTCGAGGTGATATGAAAGAAACAGGCAGGCAGCTGAGAACATTAGAACCATGGTCTTTCCTCTCTGGACACACCCCATATACTTCTTACCAACTGAGAAATCAAGTTGAGAGACAAAGAGCTACCACTGAAAAAAAGCCTTATACCATGACTAAAAGAAAGCTCAAAAAAAAAAAAAAAAAAAAATCCAGGGGCACCTAGGTGGTTCAGTCGTTTAAGTGTTCAACTTAAGCTCAGGTCATGATCTCATGGTTCATGAGTTTGAGCCCCACGTTGGGCTCTGTGCTGACAGCTGGAGCCTGCTTCGGATTCTGTGTCTCCCTTTCTCTTTGTCCCTCCCCTGCTTGCCCTCTTCCTCTCAGAAATAAACATTAAAAAGAAAAAAAAATCCAAAACCCACTACTTTGGAGTTTGCAACATAAGAACAATTTCTACCACATTCTATGATATTATTTTAACTTAGTAACCCTGAAGTCACGATGGAGCTACCTTACCACCAACAGAGGAGCCATAAGGTCTGGAAACAGCGGTGACCATACATAATAATGGTTTATGGACATTACATTAATATGTTCAATGTGCCATTGTGCAAAGTTACAATGAATGTGGTGCATCAACACATCGCCCAAAACCCACCTATCTGTGATGTGCTGCCTCTGATGATTTGCATTTCTGACTTCCAATGACTAAACCTGCCCCTTTAGCACACACCAGAAGTAATCAAGGAAGTTCAGATCTGGCAAGAGTATAGCCCACCCCATGTGGCCCTATCATTCAATTTGGTTGTGGAAATGATTATCTAACCAGTCCTTCACCGCTCACGCCTAACAAGATGGTGGCGTACCATCCTGCTGGAACCATTCCAGGCACCCCTCCCCTAGCCCAAGAGTGGGCGTTAAGTAGTCACTTAACAAGGTCAAACATGTCAACATGTACCCAGGTTTCCGGACATCACGTGCAGGTAAGGAAGATACGTTGTAAAAGAAATGCTGACCAGCTAGACTCTATCCAGAGGACTATACCCCAAGGTGGTAGGAGAAAAGAAACCACATCTTATGAGCAGAAACAGAATCAAAGGGATGTTTAGTTAAGGAGGAGCCAAAAAACAAGGAGGGATATGAAGCTATATGCTGATAAATAAAACCACCACCCCAAGAAATGAGGGTAGATATACTTATTCTATGTTTTATAGGAAAACGCTTATAGAAATTGCTTATAGTAATGTAATTGGGGGCCAGTATAGAGCAACATTTTCTAACAAGGGGAGCTAAAAGATAACTTGTCACACTCTCTGCCTACTTTCCACATCTCATACAACTCCTCAAATTCACATCCTATGCTCCAACCAAGCTTTCCCCCAAAGAAACCCTTGCTCTCATACCTCTTTGCTGTTCCCCTTGCCTAGAATGCATTTATTACACTTCTTGAACTGGCTTGTACCCTTCCTTCAAGATTTGCTGCTCAGATGCTACGTCCTCTACGGAGCCTCTCTGACTCCTCCCGTGCGCGTCTTCTCTGTTAGCCTGCGCTTACAACCTCCATCGCATCTTCTCCTGGCATTATCATCACTGGCCTTTCTACCCCCAGTGCTTAGGAGAGCTAATCAGAGTTTTCTGACTGGTTAAATGCCTGAAGTGAACAGCTTTTTGTATCAGAATCGTGGCTAGATTAGGTGACTCTGAAGGCCTTCAAACTAGGCTTCTTTCTGTTTTTTTAATAACCCCATTTTAATATTTTTATAATGAATAACTAGATGTTTACGCCTCTATTTATAATACATATAAATAGATCTATTGTAGGCTTTTCTACTGAAAGGCCACAGATATAAAAGTCACTAGTAAACACATAGAGCACACATAGTTACCAGGAAAGAAGAATTTGCAGCCGTCACTGTGCCATAGGGCTTGATGAATGCAGGTTTTAGTTTGGCCATCTGCTCCAGAGACGAAGGACGAATGCCATTATCTTTGGTAACTGTATCTTTTCCTAAAAAAAACATGAACTTTTTAACTCTAAAGAAGTACTAGCTTTATATATCTTCTCCAGAGAAATATGTTTTAAAAACTGTAAGAACAAGTGAAATGTAAACCATAGCTATTTACCAAAAAGAAAATCTTTTACAGTTATTAAGATGTCATCGAATCTTAATCAATACTTTTAGATTTTTTTTTTTAAGTAATCTTTACCCCTAACATGGGGCTTGAACCTACAACCCTGAGATCAAGAGTCGCATGCTCTACCAACTGAGCCAGTCAGGCACCCCTGAACTATATTTTTAAGACATCTGGGAAATAATCTAAATGATCTAACAAAAGGACACCCTACTTTCTTTCTTTTTTTTTTTTAAATGTTCATTTATTTTTGAGAGAGACAGAGCATGAGCGGGAAAGGGGCAGAGAGAGGGAGACACAGAATCGGAAGCAGGCTCCAGGCTCTGAGCTGTCAGCACAGAGCCCGATGCGGGGCTCGAACTCACGAACCGTGAGATCACGACCTGAGCTGAAGTTGGACGTTTAACTGACTGAGCCACCCAGGCGCCCAGGACACCCTACTTTCTTAAGGTATTTATTCATATTTGGCTATTCTTCTATTCAGAAATCACATGAATGAAGAATTTTTAAGTGGGCATCTACATAAAAACTAAAATACAGCAGGAAGACCTAAAAGCAGACTCATGAAAACTTCTCTTTAAAATGTTGTGGAGCACCTGGGTGGCTCAATTGGTTAAATGTCTGACTCTTGGTTTCGGCTCAGGTCATGCTCACGGTTGTGAGATCAAGCCCCACCCCTTGCACTCTTCTGCACTGGCAGTGCAGAGCCTGCTTGGGATTCATTGTCTCCTTCCCTCCCCCCTCTCTCTCCCCCTCCGCCCCCACCCCCACTTGTGCACATGCTCTCTGTCAAAATAAATAAACATTAACAAAAATAAAATAGGGGCGCCTGGGTGGCTCAGTCGGTTGAGCGCCGACTTCGGCTCAGGTCACGATCTCGCGGTCCATGAGTTCGAGCCCCGCATCGGGCCCCTGTGCTGACAGCTCAGAGCCCGGAGCCTGTTTCAATTCTGTGTCTCCCTCTCTCTGACCCTCCCCCATTCATGCTCTGTCTCTCTCGGTCTCAAAATTAAATAAACGTTAAAAAAAAAAAAATTTTTTTTTTAAAAATAAAATAAATAAAATAAAATATTGACCTATTACAACATAAATCGAACCTTGAGTCCATGTTTAAAAGTGAGTGTTCTGGAAACAGAACCAACTACTTACTGAGAAGTCATTTGGGGCTTTTGGAGTTTCAGAAGCGATTCAGAACTCTCAGAAGTCCCTAACAGGTGGCATGAAGCATCCTCCTTTATAAAGCTGAGGAAACCATTTTACCTGGTACTTTGAAGGGCACAACATCAGACAGGAGTCCTTCATCCTGGGCCTTCTTGGCCAGGCTGTGAGAGCGCAGCGCGTACTCATCCTGGTCCAGTCGAGAAACAGCAAAGGCAGCGGCCAGTCGGTCTGCAGAGTGGCCCATAGTCTCACTGGTGGAGAACTCGGCCACCGCAGGGAGCTGGGGAAGGGAACGTACAGGATCAGGTATGCTGTCAACAGGTGTTATACCATGCCCAGGGTTATCTGGGAAAGTCAAGACCAAGACAGGAGAAGCTTTTTGTGAGCAGGGTGTCTCTCAGGAGGGCTTACAAATTCAAATTTTCTAAGCACCATCTTTTTTCCCCATCTTGAGCAAATAATTAACCTTTCCCTGTAACTAATAGAATCTACAAATGAGCATAACCGACCGTATAACTAATTATGTATCTTTGCAGTGGGATGCTTTGGAAGCACAGGTCTTTACATAAGAGGTCCCAAGTCTTACCTCGGGTGACAGGAAATTCAATCTGAATTTAGAGATTAAAGACAGTCGCTGACCCAGAGTCTTGGCCTTATTGAGATCAAGCAACATCTTCCTCATTTTCCTTGAATGACGAATAGGGACATCAGACATTAACTCTACACCACCTGCCACGACCACATCGCACTGCCCAGAGGCGATCAAGCCAACACCTACAGGGCACAGGTTACAGGAACATGAACATCTTTTGCAGAAATTAACAGACCACTGATAATTGAAGCTTCTTGATTAAATTCCTGTTGTATGACAGTTATCAGCATTCTATAACATGTGTAATTACGCTTTTAACTTTTTCAGAGGGATTAAGATAATTTTTTTGAATGACTAAAACTATATTCAATGCACTAGAGAAAAACAAGTTTCATTCAGTCCATATGGACAACAGCTTCTGGAAATATCCACCGGACCAACCCTCAAATCAGTCTAAACCAGAACATTCTGCATATTTTACAAACTCCCAGCTTTAGTTTTCAGAAAGATTTTTATCCCTACAACAGGAATTTTTACTACAAGCTAGAGAAAGTCTAACTTTTGAAGATGTAAGGCAGCCCCTGCTCCTCTTTCTGGCCACTGGCGAGTATTTTGTTGCTCTATCTGGAAGTTGTCACATGCTTCATAGAGTGGTGAATGCCCCCAATCACGGCCTGTGGCATCATTTTCTGCCACTCATGAGGCAGGCTGCAACCTGGCCTTGATGTTACTAAAAGAGCACAGTCATCTTTCAGGTTTCGGTCTTTTCACAACAGGCACTGCCACTGCAAAACGTCCCACTATTTTGTTAGAGTTTGTCAGGAGAATTTGTAACTAATTATTAAAATTCCACAGGTGTGGGGAGAAAGCAGAGGAAAGAGTCTGTACTTCTTACACAGTGATTTATCACTTGGGCCACAACCTTCATGGGGGTGTATTAGACTCCCCTAACTTAACCATTTTTTTTCTAATTTTTTTTTTTTAATGTTTATTTATTTTTGAGAGGAGAGGGGAGGAAAGAGAGAGAGAGAGAGAGAGAGAGAGAGAGAGAGGAGAGAGAGAGGGAGACAAAGAATCCGAAGCAGGCTGCAGGCTCTGAGCTGTCAGCACAGAGCCCAATGCGAGGCCTGAACCCATGGACCGTGAGATCATGACCTGAGCCAAAGTCAGATGCTTAACTGACTGAGCCACCCAGCCGCCCTGGGATTCACCTGACTTTAAAACCCAACAGGTTATAAATTATTCATGGCTCAAATTCAGAAGCACCCTCCTAGAGACATACTTCTCCAGCTGATAATCCCTGCTGTGGCCAGCCACATTACTGATGGAGAAACTACATGAATGGTTGTGTCCCTCAGGCATAGACAGCAAGAAAAGATGAGAACTACTTCAAAAATCGAAAATGTTAAATATGACCTTATTTTTGAAAAACGACACCAATTCAGAGATCTCTGCTGATCATATACTTTGGTTGAGAGTACTTTTTTTTATGATCGTATAAACGACCAAGGAGAATTAACATGTACCTTCTGCTTTCAAGTAAACATACCTGTGGTCATGGCTTGGTTGGCAGAGATGCAAGCCATGGTGACAGTGTGAGCAGGAGTCTTGTCAGAGAAGCCAGCTCCCAGGGCAGCCTTCAGGAAATACAGGAACGAAACGGTCACTTCTAAAGGAAGCGTTACGTGGAAATGATGTCATGTGAGCACCACTTCTCCGTGTGGTGAATCAGGAAAGGGTTTGAGGTTAATACTCTACAGAGTAACATTCAGAATGAAATTAGGCCCATCATGGAAATGGCCCACTCATTTTTCATCTAGCCATTAACCGACAAGCGCTCTACGAAATTCTTGGTAGCCGGTTTCCAGTGTGGTGAACAGGCTATAGGTCACCTAATTCCTTAGCAATGCTGTGCTCTGGGCCTTCGAGAATATCAATACATAACTGGATTTTAATCTAAATTTCCAAGTAGCCTTGAAGTAAACCTTTTAAATCCACCTGGTGGAAGGATGAAATAGGTCACGGAGTAAGATCCTCACGATCTGTGTTCCTGCACTTGAAAGGCTTGGTGGCAAAGCAAAAGTTACCAAAGCAGAAAGTGATTTCTAAAGAACCAACCACTCCCCTAACAGCCTTCCCACTCAGGTCCCTGCCTGCTCTCCACTCATTCCTCCCACTGCTAATCCGTCTCTCTTTGTGACTGCCACAGAATTCAGACAGCACCCTGAAGACCCAATGCAAAGGCAACTTGGAAAACTTGCCATTAAGGAGGAGTTCAAGTTGATGAAAGAAACTTTGCAAAAGTGCCTAAGCCCCAAGTAAACATCTTTGAAATAAGGTCAGACCAGCTAACCAACTGGAAAAAGACAAACCTGTCCAGGATGATGGCACAATAGTTGCTTCAAAAGAGAACAATTTGAGGGGTCTTGACAAGAACTGAGGCCCTCCAGGGGCGCCTGGGTGGCTCAGTCGGTTGTGCATCCAACTTCAGCTCAGGTCATGATCTCACGGTTTCTGAGTTCGAGCCCCGCGTCGGGCTCTGTGCTGACAGCTGGGAGCCTGGAGCCTGCTTCGGATTCTGTGTCTCCCTCTCTCTCTGCCCCTCCCCTGCTTGTGCTCTCTCTCTGTCTCTCAAAACTGAATAAATGTAAAAAAATTAAAAAAAAAAAAGAACTGAGGCCCTCCATTAATCTTGCAAAATGGCCTCTATCTCTATCACTAAGGCACAGTAAACGTTACACATAACATGAAGACACCTATTATTTTATTATAATACTTATTGGGGAAAATAATGCTGCCAAAAAAAATCAATGTCTGATTCCATTTTTGCTTAAGAATTAATGCATAGATACAATAACAAAATATTTCATAACATTAAAGTTACGTTTTAAAAATAATGCTCTCACTATCCCCCCACCAGCCACCACCACCACTATTTAACTATGAGATTCTGGTTCCCATGAGGGGAATTCTTTTTTAGTGGCCCTTTTCTGAAACTACTTAACTATGCTCAGAATACAAGATCTCCTGTAATTTGGTAAAATAAACCTGCTTCCAAAGTCTAGATGAAGGAGGCTGAATGTTTCTTAAATAAGTTTTACTTTTTTAAAGTTTATTGAGAGAGAGAGAGAGAGAGAGCCCACGCGTGGGAGCGCCTGAGGACGCATGAGAGTGGGGGAGGGGCAGAGAAAGAATCTCAAGCAGGCTCCACACTGTCGGTGTGGAGCCCGACATGGGGCTCAAACTCAAAACACCGTGAGATCATGACCTGAGCTGAAACCAAGAGCCGGCCGCTTAACCAACTGAGCCACCCAGGCGCCCCGCTTTTATATTTACACTACCCATGTATCATCATCTGTAGAAACAGAAGTACGCCATAGTACATACTACATACAGTATAACCTTATTCTGGTCTTTTCAGGTAGACTTGATACTCAGTGCCCAACATACTCTGCTGAAAACTACACCCTGGCAACGGCACGTCAGCCTCTCAATGCAGACCGATTCAAAAAAGGAAGAAAGAAGCAAATCTCCAGGGGCCGGGGGAGGAGAGCACACCAGTGGGGCAAGTGTAAAGGGCACTCAGGTCGTATGGCCCGATCCTCATAAGGTCCTTTCTAGCACGTATCCCACCCTTGGCCCCAGGTGACTCTCAGCCCTGAAAGAGCTTTAAATAGAAGTGGTTTCTGGGGAACCTTGTCCACATGCTTCTATTTAAAGCTTGAACAGCTCTCAAGGCACGCTTAGGCTCTAGACAGCACACTAAGGGAAAAGGAGGAAGACGCCTCTTAGTCAAGGAGGAGAGCAGGGAAATCTGCAGAGGCTTTTCAGTAAAGTCAGGTTCATGGGAACTCAGCAACACAAGTCTTTAACATTTCCTATAAACATGACGAATACAGACAACAGGTCCTTCAAAAGCTCTCTAGTCGGAAGGTACATTAGCTTTTAGGTTACAATACAACTACGGAGAGACATCCTCATAACATCCTCCCCCAGGGCAACCTTCCCCTGGAGTGAATGCCCCTGGTACTGGTACAGGGCAGGGAGAGGCAACTACCACACGTCAATTCGTAGCTGCGATTTGCACATGGATGTAAAATTTTCTGACAGAATTTAGGGAAAAACATTATGGCTTTAAGTATTAGAACGGAAATACTGAAAAAACTGAAACGCTTGGTAGTTTTCAAGTGCTCTTATAAGAGCCACTTTGCTTTTTGCAGAATATAAAAGTTGCAAATGTATTATGACTAGCTTGATGCAGTTGTAAAATTGTCATATTTGACCCAGTCAGAAACGTGAAAGCCCAGGGAAAAACCAAAAAAATCAGGACGGGAAAAAAAACCATTTTCTGTTCATAATTTTTTTTCTGCCTCCCTAACATCCTACAGTCGATTCTATGGGCTTAAGTAACACCAGATGTTCAGCAATATTAGCATTTACTGGCAGGTAAAAATGTGGGGCAGAACCAATACTTCCGGCCCTGCTCATGTCCCCTCCTGGCTGATAGTGATGGAAATTATTGCCCCCACAACTGTACTGAACATAGAGATACGGCAGGCACAAAGCTAGAAATAAAGAAAATGCTTAACACGCTGAAATGTGCTTTGAAGCCAACTTTATCCAAATAATCACTTTCAAATTGAAACAAAGCCCAGAAGATGTGTTTGGACTCTTCACCAGGAAATGCCTGTGTGACGTGTCACACAAGTTTTAAGGTCTGTTATCATCTCAGTTGCCACCAGTGAACGCTACCTGGAGCTATGCCAACTAGGGTAAAGGTAAACTCCTATGAGATGGTTTTAAACACACACCCTATGTGTCATGTCGTTAAAGGGAACAAATGAATCAGCAATGCCACCTCCAACAAAAACCATGTTGTGAAATAAGTTCTTTGCATAGTGTTGAAATTTTGAGTTAATTAGTAGCCACCGTAACATTATCAAAGTCACATCAGCCATACTTCCCTACGATCTCTATTATCCTAAGGGATAGAAAAATGAACATATCCTAAAGCAGCTCAAATAACTGATTTGACTTACAGTATGAATATACACTAGTACAGTACAAGTCATTTGGTTTATACTATAATTCTCTCAAACATTCACATTCATTATTCAAATTGTAAAATCACATTTTAAGTCAAATATAACCTCACTTAAAACTTTTTAATAACTTTTGAAGAATAATTCTGTTCACTGAAATTCAATCGATTCTCCTATCAATCTCTTGGAACAACATGAAGTTCGTTTTACTCACCTCTCTAGCCACATTGCTAGTCTTCACTTCCTGTATAACTGTGCCAAAGATGATATAATCAACAACATCCTTCGGGACATTGGTCCGATGCAGCAAACCCCTGAGAGAAGTCCAAAGCAATAAAAACCGAGACAGTGCAGCAGGTCATCAAATAAAACACTGTAATTCTTTTAAAATGACAAGCTAAATAGGAAGAATCAAAAATCATTTTGAGGGGTGCCTGCGTGGCTCAGTTGGTTGAGCGCCTGACTTTGGCTCAGGTCATGATCTCGTGGTTCATGGGTTCAAGCCCCGCATCGGGCTCACTGCTGTCAGTGTGGAGTCCACTTTAGATTCTCTGTCCCCTTTCTCTCTCTGCCCCTCCCCATTCGCACGCATTCTCTCAAAAATAAAACATTAAATAATTTAGAAAAAGATAAAGCAGATACATAAATATAGTAATGTTAATAGGAACCAAAGTTTCAGTCAAAAGAGAAAAGAGAGACAAGTATAAAATCAAAGAGATGAAATAAAATCCCAGGTATATTAAATTTAAATTTGGAGTACCAATATAAACCCATAATTGAAGCTATACATTTGTCTAGTTTTACCCACTGATAGAGACTAGAAGCAGTCACATTCCAGTAGGAAAGGAAGGAGTCAATCTTTTGGGTTTTTTTTAAATGTTTATTTTCTTTTTGAGAGAGAGAGACAGTGCAAGCAGGGGAGGGGCAGAGAGAGAGGGAGACACAGAATCCGAAGCAGGCTCCAGGCTCTGAGCTGTCAGCACAGAGCCCAACGTGGGGCCCAAACTCATGAACTGTGAGATCATGACCTGAGCCAAAGTCGGACGCCCAACCGACTGAGCCACCCAAGTGCCCCAGGAATGAGCCAATCTTGAACTCAGACTTGGTTCTTTTTTTTTCAGACTTGGTTTCTAAATGCCATTCCCCACTAAAGGAATCAGCTTATTTACTTTTTTTTTTAAAGATTTTATTTTGTTTTTTAAGTTTACTTATTGGAGAGAGTGGGGGAGGAGCAGAGAGAGAAAGAGAAAGAGAGAAAGAGAGAAAGAGAAAGAGAGAGAGAAAGAGAAAGAGAGAGAGAGAGAGAGAGAGAGAAAGAGAAAGAGAAAGAGAAAGAGAAAGAGAAAGAGAAAGAGAAAGAGAGAGAGAGAGAGAGAGAGAGAATCCCACGCAGCTTCCCTGGTGTCAGTCTAGAGCCCGAGGCAGGGCTTGATCTCATGAACCATGAGATCATGACCTGAGCCTAAACCAAGAGTCAGGCACTTAACTGACCGAGCCTCCCAGGTGCCTAAATATTTTATTTTTAATTAATCTCTCCACCCAACACTGGGCTCAAACTTACTTACAACCCTGAGATCAAGAGTCACATGCTCTACCAACTGAGCCAGCCAGGTGCCCCAGGAATAAGCTTTTTAAAAAAAATGACTGAGGCTAGGTCTAAGGCAAGACAAGTACAAACTAAATCTCACTGATCTTTTTTGTGCCAAAAAGAAGAAAGTACTTAAAGACTAACGGGATATCAAAAACAGGAACATGGGTGTACACATTTGTCAAAGTTCATCATACTATACACTTAAATGTGTGCATTTTATTATATTCAAGTTATACCTCAGAAAATAACATTACGCTAAAAAACAAAGGGACATAAGAACTTGGGGGTGCCTGGTTGGCTCAATTAGTAGAGCATGTGACTCTTGATCTCAGAGTCGTGAGTTTAAGCCCCACATTGGGTGGAGAGCTAACTTAAAAAAAAAAAAAAAGAAACAACTTGACAGGAGCTCCCACAGATAAAATGCGTGAGCTTCAAAAAGAATATTGACTAACCTTAGCTATGACACAATAAGTAAAATGGGGCACCTGGCTGGCTCAGTCAGTGGAGCATTCGACTCTTGATTTTGGGATTTTAAGTTTGAGCCCCATGTTGGGTATAGAGCTTACTTAAAAATAAAAAAATCTTTTTAAATGGTTATATATTTTATTTTTTGAGAGAGAGAGGAAGGGTGGGGCAAAGAGAGAGGGAGACAGAGAATCCCAAGCAGGCTCCACACCGTCAGTGCAGAGCCCGTCGCAGGGCTCAAACTCATGAACTGTGAGACCATGACCTGAGCCAAAATCAAGAGTCAGATGCCCAACTGACTGAGTCACCCAGGCAGTCCAAAAATAAAATCTTCAAAAAAAAACACAGTAAGTAAAAATTCGTAAGTCTTAAAACAAAGAAAAGCTGTTCTTTACAGAAAAATACCAGCCGATAAATGTAGGAGGAATAACAAAATTAGAAAAATCATAAATTTGTAACCTCTGATGTAATAAAACTGATTCAGGCAAAACTGTCAATGAATGCTAAAAACCATCTGGTGAAAGACCGTTGGGGAATGGGCGAGTCACACGGTGCTATGATACCACTTTACAGATTACTTACTAATTGCAAAGGAAAAAAATGTACGTTTATAATCAAAAGACCTGGCAGTCTGACCATGACTGAGTGGTTAGATTTAGCATCACATATCATGTGCCTCCTGACATGACAGAATACCACGTGCGTAAACCCATAAAGCATTCTTCCCAAATACTGTTTAACCTGAAACTAATCAAGCCTCTAGAACGCATCTCCGGTTTACAGGAAATTCGTAAGGGAAGTTAAATATCACCATGAAGAAACATTAAGAATACGGGACATTCCATCAAACAGGTGGCCTAGAGTTTTCAAAAGTCCCTGTCCTTTGGGGCACGGGAATGTTGGGGGAGAAAGAAAATGTTCTAAACTGAAGAGACTAAAAGAGACCTATCCATTTGTAATATGAACCTCGACTACGTCCTGGTTTGGGGGGAAAAAAAAACTAATGAAAGAAAAGACATTCTTGGAACAATTATGGGGGAATTGACTATGAACTGAACATTACTAGTTATGGAATCACTGTTACTGTTTTAGCTGTAGTAACAACATCCTGGAGGTCCTTATGCTCAGGAGATAAACACTTGAAGTATTTAGGGCTGAAGTTTCAAGATGTCTGCAACTCACTGTCAAATGCTTTATTAAACTATATAGACATGGCCAAATGGTTAACAATTATTAAATCTAGGTGGGAGGTATTTAGGTGCTCACTATATTATTCTTTCAATTTTATTGTACACTTGACAGTTTTTAAAATAAGAAGTTGTGGAAAAACTTGCAAAGCACCAGTCTGGGATCATAATCAGAAATAGGACGGGGTGCCTGGGTGGCTCAGTCGGTTAAGTGGCCAGCTTCGGCTCAGGTCATGATCTCACGGTCTGTGGGTTCGAGCCCCACGTCAGGCTCTGTGCTGACAGCTCAGAGCCTGGAGCCTGTTTCAGATTCTGTGTCTCCCTCTCTCTGCCCCTCCCCTGTTCATGCTCTGTCTCTCTCTGTCTCAAAAATAAAACATTAAAAAAAAATTGAAAAAAAATAAAAAATAAAAAAAAAGAAATAGGAAAACAAGGGGTAACCAGGTGGCTCAGTTGCTTAACCATCCATCCGACTTCAGCTCAGGTCATGATCTCACGGTTCCCTGAGCTTGACTCCATGTCAGGCTCTGTGCTGACAGCTGGGAGCCTAGAGCCTGCTTCAGATTCTGTGCCTCCCTCTGTCTCTGCCTGAGCGCCCACGCCCCCCCGCTACCCCCATCCCACTCGCATTGTCTCAAAGATAAACATTAAAAACATTTTTTTAATGGAAAAATAAGCTAGTTTTAGGGAAAAGATAATTTTTATTTTTCAATTTTTGTTTATTTTTTTTGAGTAGGCTCCATACCCAATGTGGGGTTCAAACTCACAACCCTGAGATCAAGAGTCACGTGCTCTACCAACTGAGTCCAGGCACCCTGGTAAGTTTTATTTTTGATACACTGCACTTGGAAGTGTCTAAGGGGTCAAGTTTAGAGATTTGGGACCCTCCACATAGCAAAATAAAGATTAAGTAGATGAGATTTTTTTTAAGGAAAAGCATGCATACATAGAAATGCAATGCTGTAAGAACTAAAACTTGCCAAATACTTGTAAGAAAGTTAAAAAGATCCAGTTTTTTAAAGTAGGGAAAAATCATTCAGAAGATGGAAGGAAAATCTTAAAGGCATAATATGAATAAGTCAAAGGAAGATGGGGTCAAGTACAGCTGACAGGTCAATGCTAGAGAATACAAAGAGACCAAGGCCTGGGAAAAGGCCTGGGGAAAGGCCTGTGCATTTAGTGACCACAAAAGCCATTACAGAGAGAAGCTCCCGAAAGTATGGTTCCTGAAGAACAGTAGGAATGGAAATAATTATTATGAGATTAAAGGAAATGAATGGTAAGAAAAGAGAAGTAACTGCTGCTTTCATTCATTTTTAAAGTCTGGCAGGAAGAGAAGAAAAAGAATCAGATGGGCAGAAATGTCACCTGAGGGTTTTTTCAAACTAGAAGAGACCTGTGGCTGGTTTCTGAAGACACAGAAACAAGGCACTGATGAAAAATGAATGAGGTGATGCTTCACATGCTACTCCCACTGCAGAAACAGCCACACATTGTAGGACTTTCACCAAATTACTCACCTGGCTCAATCTCCTGTAACCGTACCTAATTTTACATTCTTACTTGGCTTACACATGGATCTTCAAGTCTCATTCTAGGCTTCTTTGTAGACAAATATTAGCTCCCATCTAAAACAATCATCAGGGGCGCCTGGGTGATTCAGTCGGTTAAGTGTCTGACTTAGTCGGCTCAGGTCATGATCTCCCAGTTTGTAAGTTCGAGCCCCATGTCGGGCTCTGCGCTGACAGCTCAGAGCCTGGAGAGTGCTTCTGATTCTGTGTCTCCCTCTCTCTGCCTCTCCCCCGCTTACATTCTGTCTCTCTCTCTCTCAAAATAAATAAATAAAATAAAATAATCACCAAATACATACATTGTATTTGCATTGATCGGTTATAACTAGCTAGCTAGCTACAGTGCTCGTGAAGGAATACTGTCACACTAAGAAACTGTTTGTCAAGCCCGCAAAATAAACACTGCTGACACCTACCAGCTGCTTGAATTTGTTTTGCACACATGGCCAAAATGGAGCGTCAGTAAATCTTGAAAAAGCTAGTAGGCGTGTGTTTCTCACCACATAAAAGGTAATATATCCTAGATATGGAAATCCTATTAAACATGTTTCACGTGTAAAAACTAGAGTAACAACTAAAATAAAACTGCATTTACTTACAAAAGTGCTGCTCTAGCCAAATCATGTGGCATCAGTTCCTTATATCTGAGGAAAGAAAAGAAACAATTTAAACTAAAAGCCTAGAACATTAACAGTGTTTTCATTCTATTTGAAACACCTAGAGATACCATCTAATATGCTCCTGCAAATGAACTTCATGATCTAAGGCAGTCCAGCATTCCAAATGAAGCAATATTGTGACTACTATTTGTCATCCTTCGCAATCTGGCGGGCCTGAACTCCTACTGAGCTGGCTAAGAATCTAACCAAGATGTGGCCCAGTATCTTATTGTTTATCATGACATATGTTACACGCTCTTTAAAACTAAACTCCACCTTCTCAGTTCTCTTTACTTCATTTTTTAAAATAGATTATTTTTCAACGTCCAAAGGGACCTGAGGGATGTATTAGGACTTTTTCAGAAACTTTTTGAAGTAATTTAAGATCTACGACAGAACTGGAAAGACCGAACAGAGATCCTGAATACCCTTTGCCTGGCTTCCTCTAATGCTAATATCTTATCCAACCATGATGCACCAGTCGACACTAAGAAATTGGTACTGCTACAACATTCGCTAAGCTAACTTTATCTGGATCTCACCAGTTTTTCTACCAATGCCTGCTTCCTGTTCTGTTCTAATACCAAATCCATGTACTTAGTTGTCATGCCTTTGTTTCCTCCAATCTGTGACAGTTTCTCAGCCTTTCCTTGTCTTTGTGACCTTGACATTTGAAGACTAGGGTCATGGGTTTGGGGGAAGAATGCCAGAGAAGTGAAGTGCCCTTCTCATTGCTTCATATCAGAACGTGCATGATAGCAACATGTCTTATTACTAGTGAATCACTTGGTTAAAGCAGTATCTGCCCGTTTTCATCACTATTTTTCCCTTTCTGTACTCAAGTTGACTATAGAAGTGAGTCACCAGTCTGGACCTCACTCGAAGGGAGGAGAATTCAGCTCTACTTCCTACTGGAAGGAATAACAAAGGATCTGTGGACATGTTAAAAGCACCACAGTAATTAATAAATATTTAGGGGGAGAGAGTTGAGGCAACGCAAGTATCTCGTTTCTCAACATTTCTCACCTACTAATTTTAGCATTCATTCATAAATCCTCCTTGCAGCAATTACTACTGTGGTGTTCCAATGGTGATTCATTTCATCATTCCTTCTATATTTATTAGCTGAAATTCTTTGGTAAAGATGATGTGTCCCTTCTCTCTCATTTATGTATTTATTCAATTATTTATTTATTTATGTAAGATAGGATTCACATAAATATTTATTCTTTGGGTTACGATGTAATACTCTATTTTATTGGTCAAATTGTTCTAGCTTTCATCATTGGAAGTTATTTCAGATTGGTCCCTTGTCCTTTTCCCGTGTCATTTTTTTTTTTTTTTTTTTTTTTTTTTTTTCTTAAAGCACTTCTTCACTTCCAGGCACTACAAAATGCTCCAGCCTCATCTTGTATTTTCTCTGGCTCAGCCCTGGTCACTCTTCTAGGCAGGCCTGGCTCCTTATACTGAAGAACGGTATTTAGAAACCAAGCTCTGCATGCAAACTCTGTTTAAATGTCAAAAATAAATTCCCTTTAAGTCAAAGATTAGGCCATTGGATTGAATAAGTTCATTCTACAAGTTCCTGAAAATCAAAACCTAAAAATCCAAAAATGTTTTTATTTTAATTCTGAATCACAGAAGAATTATCTGTAGTTTTCCAAATCTTTCAGAGGTAAAATGAGTTCCCTCAAATTTAGAACAGAATAATCTGGGGAAACATTGTGTGTCAATTTTAAAATGTCCAAACACTAAATTATCATTTTACAATGTTAACGCTCACATTCCTACCCTTCTCTACAAGGATGATTAGCAGATTCCCAAATCCCACTGCTGGCATCCATTCCTACGAGTGCTTCCCAAATGCCCTCCCCTTTTAAGAACCTTGTCTTCCAAATAGCACTCAAGTTAAAAGCAAAGTTTCCTCAAATTGAACAGAAGAAGATCTTTTTCCACCTAGAAAATCATCTATTATATATAGAAGACCTATTTGTCACCTCAATCATAACATCAATCTCATGACTTGATTATTTGTCTTCTTTATAAATTCTTCTCCCTATATTGTCACTTTTGTTCTTTACATAAATATTACCTTGAAATTTTTTCCTTCTTTTCTATCAACTTTAATTTCTTATGTTATTCCAAGTTTATCTCTTCTCTGTACCACTAAGTTGCCCACATACTTTGTCATCTCAGTCAGTTAAGATCCTGAATTAAACTAAAACACAACCACAAACAACAAAAGGAACCCCATACCAATGTACTGAATATCTCAAATCAAACTTTAGGCAAATACTAATTACCAAAGAAAGTGTTTAAGTAACGTAAGTAAATGAGATAGCTGAACGTGTTCAAATTTCTTAATAACTAGTAAAACAGCTGGAAACAAATACCTACATAGTATATAAGCAACCCTTACAAAAAAAGAATTGTCTTCCTAGCCTAGAACTTTCTGCTCTTGACAGAACTTTCTTTTTCTACCCTGCTGCTGCGAAGTACAAGGCTCTCCTGTCCTCAATTTCCTGCTGCTACAGCTTGAGATTCTTACTTTTACTGCTCTTGTCAGTAGAGGAAAAGATTACAGAGAAAAATGGCTTTACGATGCTGAGACAAGAGGGTGAGTGAAGAATCTTCACCACCACTCACTTACAGCATTAATTCTGTAAGAAAATACTCTCTAGGTTCTAAACCATATGTTTAAAAAAGAACGTGTACTGTTTGTGTATGTACACACACACAAAGGTATGCATCTTTGACAAACACACTGCTCTGCACCTTGCTCTTTACACTTAACACATCCTCAGAAACTTTCTATATTAGTATATATTGATAGGCCTCACTCCTCTTAGCAGACGCCCAACATTCCCCAGTGCAGTAAGTTAGTGACTGCTTGTTCAAAATATGAGTATCAAAACAACCTAAACAAAACAGAACTAGAGTTTCACTTAGTTTGAACCTAGTTACCAAAGCCCATTATCAGCTTTTGGACAGACTAGGCCCCACTTGGGGATACAAAGCAGCAGACAAGTCTAAGGAGAACAGCAGTTTGGTTCTGGGAGATTTCTGTGCTCATCTAGGATCATTCTGGTTCTATTCACTTGGGGTTGTGCTATGCTGGGATTTCGACCAGCCTGTCAACTGCAATTCTGATCAGGAAGCCAAAGCAATGAATTAAAGGCCCTTCTGAATACCCACTGGCCCACAGCCTCGGTATTCAAACTTCTGAACAAGGACAGAAACAAGGTACTTATCTCCAGACAAGGAAAGCATACCTCTGCTGGAACCAAGGCATCTGGATCCACACTAGGTTTTCAAAATTGGTCTGGTTCAATCTAAAACTATACTAGGCTTGTTCATGAGAAAGGATGAAAAACAAATTTTGCCATTTTATTTTACCACTGGCCTTATTCTGTATTAATTTCATAAAGAATGCTATGCGTACATTAACCCACTAGCGACAGTATTACCGACTGGGTTACATTTGCAAAGACCACTTCTGAAAGTGTCTTAAAAGAAGAAATAAATAAAGTTACGTGTTAATTAACCGGATTTTAGTAATCATTTCACAACGTATACACATATGAAATCATCACATTGTATACCATAAAAAATCATGTCGTACAACCTAAATATATACAATTTTTATTTGCCAGTGATACCCTGAATAAAGCTGGAAAAGAAAAAAGAAAAAAAGAAGAGAACACAATCATTTAATACTTACGAAGTGCCCGACTGCAAAAATGGAATGCGAACACCCTCCACCACCACAATATTCCTTATATTGGGTTTGGCTAAGGTTTTCTTTGACTTGGTCTGGGCGGCTTTAAGGTAAAGTTCAAAGAACTATTAATTCAAATATATGAAGTCAGATGACTTTTTACCTTTTCAAAAATAGACATTCTAAGAATTACAACATTCAATGCCAAGCTGCATTTGCCACTTACCAAACCAGTTCAATTAAAAATTTTTAAAAAAGGCTAAGAAACTGACTAGCATTTACAAGTTTCCAAACGATATTTAAGGTAAATACAGAGATTATACCTAATAATGGTATATTCATTAATGAGAGTATTCATGCCATTAACGAAATTGTTTCTTTTTATCAAGTGTTTGACAATCACATTGAGAGCAGCCAATGTGTCACAGGTCTTCCCTTAATATTAGAAGTCCCGGGGTGCCTGGATGGCTTAGTCCTGCAACTGAGAGCATGCAACTCTTGATATCAGGGTTGTTAAGTTTGAGCCCCACATTGGGTATAGAGATTACTTTAAAAAATAAAAATCTCAAAAAAAAAAGAGTCTCAATAAACGATATCTACTCTTCACATAGCTTAGTATTCTTATTTTTATGTAGAAATAAAAGCCATTTGGTTGGTGATTATTGCCATTCTGCAAAAACCTAGAATGCCTCCTGATTCTGTTTGACTCAATTTATATAGTTTCTTTCCAACATCGAAAGAGCAACCTTCGTGCCAGTATAGGACTGGCACAAAAATAGACTCAGATCCCATAGAACACAACAGAGAGCCCAGAAATAAACCCATGCTTATATGGTCAATTAATCTATGACAATGGAGGCAAGAATATACAATGGGGAAAAGACAGTTTCTTCAACAAACGGTGTTGGGAAAATCAAACAGCGACATGCAAAGAATTGAAACTGGACTACTTTTTCTTACACCACACACAAAAATAAACTTTGATGAGTTAAAGACCTAAATGTGAGACCCGAAACCATGAAGTTCCTAGAAGAGAGCACAAGAAGTAATTTCTTTGATATCGGCTGTAGTGGTACGTTTCTAGATACGTCTCCTGAGGCAAGGGAAACAAAAGCAAAAATAAACTATTGGGACTACATCAAAATCAAAAGTTTTTACACAGCAAAAGAAAACATCAACGAAACAAGGCAACTTACTGAATGGAAGAAGATATTTGCAAATGATATATCTGGTAAGAGGTTAATATCCAAAATATATAAAGAATTTATACAACTCAACACCAAAAAAACCCAAATAATCTGATTAAAAATGATAGAGTGTCTGAACATTTTTCCAAAGAAGACATACAAATGGCCAACGGACACATGAAAAGATGCTCAACACCACTAATCATCAGGCAAATGCAAATCAAAACTACAATAAGATCACCTTACACCTGTCAGAATGGCTAAAATCAAAAAGACAAGAAATAACAAGTGTTAATGAAGATGTGGAGAAAAAGGAACCCTTGTGCACTACTGGGAAAAAACACAAATTGGTGCAGCCAATGTGGAAAACATTATGGAGGTTCTTCAAAAAATTAAAAACAGAAATACCGTATGATCTAGGGTCACCTGGGTGGCTCAGTCAGTTATGTGCCCAACTTCGGCTCAGGTCATGATCTCACGATTCGCGAGTCTGAACCCTGCATCGGACTCTGTGCTGACAGCTTGGAGCCTAGAGCCTGCTTTGGATTCTCTATCTCCCTCTCTCTCTGCCCCTCCCCACTCACACTCTGTCTCTCTCTCTCAAAAATAAACAAGCAATGAAGAAAAGAAGAAAAGAAAAGAAAAAAGAAAAGACAAGACATACCATATGACCTAGAAATTCCACTTCTGGGTACGTACCCAAAGAATACAAAAACACTAATTCAAAAAGATATACACACCCCTGTGTATACTGCAGCATTACTGAGAATAGCCAAAATACGGAAGCAACCCAAGCGCCCACCCATAGATGAATGAATAAAGATGTGATGTGTACACATACATACACGCACTCAATCAAATATTACTCAGCCATAAAAAAAGAATGATATCTTGGCATCTGTGACATGGATGAACCTAGAGGGTATAATGCCAAGTGAAGTAAGTCAGAGAAAGACAAATACCATATTATTTCACTCATATGTGGAATTTAAGAAACAAAACGAATGAACAAAGACAAGAAGAGACAAACAAAAAAACAGACTCTTAAATACAGAGAACTGGTGGGTTGCCAGAGGGGAGGTAGGTGGGGGAAATGGGTAAAGTAGACGAAAGGGATTAAGCATACACTTATCTTGATGAGCACTAAGTACAGAACTGCCGAATCATCACGTTGCACACCTGACCCTAATATAACAGAGTTAATTATACTTCAATTAAAAAAGAGCAACCCGGGGGCGCCTGGGTGGCTCAGTCGGTTAAGCGTCCGACTTCGGCTCAGGTCAGGATCTTGCGGTCCGTGAGCTCGAGCCCCGCGTCGGGCTCTGGGCTGGTGGCTCAGAGCCCCGAGCCTGCTTCCGATTCTGTGTCTCCCTCTCTTTCTGCCCCTCCCCCATTCATGCTCTGTCTCTCTCTGTCTCAAAAATAAATAAAGGTTAAAAAAAATTTTTAAAAAGAGCAACCTTTCTCTAATTTTTTAATTAAAAAAAAAAAAACATGAATACATGCTTGTGGCAAAGACACAAAAACAAAAACACACAACTCTAAAAGATGGAGAGTAAAACTAAAGTTCCCTCTTGATGCCCTCCCCTGTCCTATCATTTCCTTTGAAGGAGATACTGCTAATTTGGCGTATAACTTTCAAACTTTTTTCTCTTTGAAGTTACATACATGCATACACTTATGTGTTATGTACAGTCTTCTGACCTGACCACGCCTACTGATATCATAGAGAACTATTTATGATAAATATCCACAATCAACTTGAAGGAAACAGTGGTCAGAGCTAAGAACCACGATAAAATGGGGTACAGATTCCCCTGTCAGCTGTAACAGAGGTGTGCTGGTGCAGGACACAAAGGCACAGGGAGATCAGCAAGGAGACTCTGGCAGACTCAAGCATGTGGTGCTAAAAGCCAGGATACAGGCAGTCTCAGTGTATGAATGGAAGGAAGGGACCAAGACAAGAGATTTTATCAAGGAAGACGAGGCATCCCGGTGACCAATCAGATATGGAAAGAACGGACAACAGGATTATAAAGGAAGTTTAGAGACTAAGAAAACCTAACTATTCTACACAGAGTAACAACTGGTTTGGGAAGAAAAATGACTTCACTCCTAAATATGCTGACTTCGAAGTGACAGAGAGACACCCAGGTGGGTATGTCCGCTTGACGAGGTAAAGCTCTGAAGACAAATGGGGTGTAGATGGGAGACCCATGAAGTACTTGCGGTTCGGAACACGGAAGAACAAGAGGCAGGTTTGACAGCAGCAGCTCACCCATCCCCCCTCTAAAGGGAGCTGGGCAGCCACAGACACCTCATCCCTGAGCCCACGGCCAAAGCTGATTAGATTCCAGGTGGGTCCTGGACCACCAAAGGACAATCCAGAGAGTGGCCAGCCAGTAACCCATGTCACCCACCTGTAAGTGATAAGCTGTGCCAGTCAGATTCTCTCTCTTAGGAATCTATGCAAAGAAGCACGAAGACAAATACTGATTAGTGGAAGCTGAAAGGATGCTGAGGGAAAACCAGGGTACTGGTAAACTGAAGTCACTTGTAAGCCAGTTATGGGGAAGCAAAAGCCTCGAGTGAGCAAAGCCAGCAGGCAGAGTGAAGAAGGATGTAAAGAAAGAAGAGAAAAGCCAGGAAAGAAGACACCACATGTCCAGGAGAAGACAGAGTAGCTGGTCCCTAGGGCTTCCTGGTTCCTACCGCCTTCCCAGCTGCAGCACACTCAAGCCCTCTTATCCTTCACTTGAGCGGGTCCATTACTCACAATTAAGGACTTGGATCTGTTGACCTCCCTACATTCAGAGGGCAGGGGGAAGGTGTGGGACAGAAGGTGAACTTGAGAGACAGCAGGAGACTCAGTAGAGATCAATGCCTGACAGCAAAAGCAGGAGAGAATCAAGGAGCACAAGATGGTCAAATGATTCAATACTCAAGGAGAATGAGGACTGGAAAGAGGCCATGAAATTGGAAGATGTGCAGATTACTCGTGACTGACCTTGGAGACAATAAAGAAATAAGGGGAAGTCAGATGACATGCCATCGTGTCCTTCCACTGACCACATGTCCCTTTTACACACTTCCAGATACAATTCAAATTCCTAACTCTTCTAATGAATTCCTGGCTTCACTAGGTTCCACCTCAACTCTCCCAAAGCATTTTCCCCTATTCAACACGTAACAAGAAGAGTGAGCCCCAGTCCCTCACACTGCTCGTGGGCTCATTTCAACCTCCCTGCCTTCATTCATGTACCCTCCCATCCGAGTGGCCTCTGCTAATTCTTACTTATCCCTCAAGGCTGGTTCACATTCCACCTCCTAGGAAACCTGTCCCTGATAACTAAGGTTACCTATAGTTTTTGCCTCTGAACTTCTGGCAACCTCTGGGGAAAAAATTGGCTATTCAAAACAATTTGGCATATTATAAAGCAATTAAACTAATGTTACAAGCTACATTTAAAAATAGTATTTGCTACTCATTATGTACTGAAGTCACCCAATGGTCTCTCATTCTGTTTCTTGTGCACACTGGCTCCCAACCACATCAGAATTTTCTCAAAGGCTCCTTTTTATGTATTCCACAATGTATTCTAAGAAACTGAGTTGGGGATTAAAATACCTGGGTTCAAGTCCCTGCCCTGCCAAAACTTTACTATTTGCTGAACTAGATGGCCTCAAAAGTCTCCTCCCAACTCCAAAACCTAGGATTTTATGGCTGATACTCATTCTATATTTTACATATATAATTAAAGTCAAAGCAGATATGTTACATATTATCCCAGTGGTATACACATGTGTGTATATAGACACATAACATATATAGATATAAACACTGAACCAGCCCATAATCTCCAGTCTAATGACTGAAAACACCAACAAATTCTGTATCCCTCTACTCTAAATCCTTCATCCTAAGAGTTGTCAAGTAAGGACATTCACATGAGCTTCAAGAGGAGTAAGTTATAAAATTACTGCAACCTAAAACCTGTTCAGCATATGCCTCCCACCCCCACCCCCACCAGCTGGTCACATTCCTTTGTCTTATCATGTGCCTTCCTGTACATGATCAGCATCAACAGAAATCACTGTTATGGCACAAAAACAGACACTCAGATCAATGGAACAGGATAGAGAACCCAGAAATGGATCCACAAACGTATGGCCAACTAATCTTTGACAAAGCAGGAAAGAAGAGCCAATGGAATAAAGACAGTTTCTTCAGCAAGTGATGCTGGGAAAAGTGGACAGCGACAGGCAGAAAAATGAACCTGGACCACTTTCTTACACCATACCCAAAAATAAACTCAAAATGGATGAAAAGACCTAAATGTAAGATAGGAAGCCATCAAAATCCTAGAGGAGAAAACAGGCAAAAACCTCTTTGACCTTGGCCGCAGCAACTTCTTACTCAACACGTCTCCGGAGGCAAGGGAAACAAAAGCAAAAATGAACTACAGGGACCTCACCAAAATAAAAACCTTCTGCACAGCAAAGGAAACAATCGGCAAAACTAAATGGCAACTGGCAGAATGGGAGAAGATATTTGCAAACGACACATCAGATAAAGGGTTAGTATCCAAAATCCATAAAGAACTTATCAAACTCAACACCCAAAAAACAAATAATCCAGTGAAGAAATGGGCAAAAGACAAGAATAGACACTTCTCCAAAGACACCCAGATGGCCAACCGACACAGGAAAAAACGCTCAACATCACTCATCATCAGGGAAATACAAATCAAAACCACAATGAGCTACCACCTCACACCTGTCAGAATGACTAACATTAACAACTCAGGCAACAACAGATGTTGGTGAGGATGCGGAGAAAGAGGATCTCTTCTGTGTTGCTGGTGGGAATGCAAGCTGGTGCAGAAGCTCTGGAAAACAGTACGGAGGTTCCTCAAAAAATTAAAAACAGAACTACCCTAGGACCCAGCAATTACACTACTAGGTATTTATCCATGGGATACACGTGTGCTGTTTCGAAGGGACACATGCACCCCCATGTTTATAGCAGTGCTATCGACAATAGCCAAAGTATGGAAAGAGCCCAAAAGTCCATCGATGGATGAATGGATAAAGAAGATGTGGTATGGTGTAATACAATGGAGTATTACTCGGCAATCAAAAAGAATGAAATCTTGCCATTTCCAACTCCGTGGATGGAACTGGAGGGTATTATGCTAAGTGAAATGAGTCAGAGAAAGACAAAAATCATATGACTTCACTCATATGAGGACTTTGAGACAAAACAGATGAACATAAGGGGAAGGGAAACAAAAATAATATAAAAACAGGGAGGGGGACAAAACAAAAGAGACTCATAAATATGGAGAACAAACCGAGGGTTGCTGGAGGGGTTGTGGGAGGGGGGATGGGCTAAATGGGTAAGGGGCATTAAGGAATCTACTCCTGAAATCATCGCTTCACTGTATACTAATTTGGATGTAAATTTTAAAAAATAAAAAATAAAGTTAAATTATAAAAAAAAAAAAAAGAGAAATCACTGTTAGACACCAGGGATGTAAAAAGGTTCAGGTCTCACAAGGGCTTGCAATACAGTTGTGGAGACAGAAACAAATATAAAGAAAAATAGTCTAAATGCTGGGTAAATGCTTTCCCTCTGTTGGTATTCGGTTTGACCTTCTCCCAGTTGGCAAGAATCAGGTCTATTTATGTGACTGCATAGCAAAGGCATCAGGGCAAACATCTGAATTAGGGAAAAGGTAAATGAGACAGAAAGGAATTATTCTTCATGAGACTAAAACAAATCGATACTCTAGCTAGACTTTAGAGGCTAGAAGAAATCTATTTGTTATATGACAACATTAAACTTCGCTAGATGGGATTAGGCAATAGACCTCTGAGAATATACTATATGTAAAATATAAAAATATCAGGGTGCCTGGCTGCTCAGCCAGTGGAGCATGCAACTCTTGATCTCAGGGTTATGAGTTCAAGCCCCATGTTGCGCAGGGATCCTGCTTTAAAAAAATTTTTTTTAATTGTAAAAATATAGGGGTGCCTGGGTGGCTCAGTCATTTAAACATCCAACTCTTGGTTTTGGCTCAGGTCATGACCTCGTGGTTTTGTGGGTTCGAGCCTCATGTGGGGCTCTGCACCAGCAGTATGGAGCCTGCTTGGGATTCTCTTTCTCACTCTTTCTGTCCCTCCCCCACTCCTGCTGTCTGTGTCTCTCAAATAAATTTAAAAAAAAACAAAAGCTTAAAAAAAATTTTAAAAAATTGTAAAAATATATATGTATCTAAAAATACCATTTTTCACTTATATTTAGTTTTCAAAGTGCTTTGAGATACCTTCATAACTATCTGAGACTCTAACAAGACTACAACTGTTATTCTTTTTTAGACAAAGAAATTAAAGCACAGGGAAGTAAAATGACCAGTTCAAGGTCACAGTGACCTGAGACAGAACTGGATGGAACAGAGTAAAGGTCTTCTGAATCCTGGTAAGATGCTTTTCTATTAAGCTATCGTCGAAGTAGAAATAGCATAATAAAACCAAAATCGTTAAATCATAGGTCAGTATAGGATCCGGGCAAAGAGAATAATGGCATGAACACGTCAGACTGTTTTTAAGCTCTGGTCATTGAAGATACATACCTACAGCAGATTTACATACCTACACTGGGCTTACCAAGGGTCTACATGACCATATAAATTCAACACATTTCCCGACTAAACAACATTCTTTTATTAACGACTTCCCCAATCACCCCTATTTCAGGAATGGGTCCTCTCCCACATGTGGATTGACAGAGAAGCCCATCATTAACCGCAAATGTAAAAAAGCGAACTTTGTCTCAAAATGTCTGTATCCTAATCATCTCCAGGACTGACAGCCGACTACACTGACCAGCAAGGTACACAGAACTGCCGTGAGTCCATCAGTAGCCTCCTGGCAACCCTACACCATGTAACGTTATTACTGGCTAGCCCTATATTGTTTTAATGTGAAGGCAATCGTGATGTTCCTGTTGCTCAGAAAAAAGAGAGAATTGGCAAATTAGTCCTGGTTTTTATTCATAATTCACAAATCTAAAAATCTAACTTTTAAACCAGAAGTGTTTATTTTATAAATTACTGTACCTGGGGCAGCTCGTAGCTGGGAGGAACAGCTTAGAGGTCTTAAAGCTGGAAGATAAAAACAGACTGTTTACAAAAAGCAGAACAATTCAATGTCTGTGTAAATTACTTATAAATCCAACTCTAATCTTAAAAAGAAAGAAGAAATACTTACAAAATCTGAGGGCCCATTTTGATGTACTGGGAAGATTTTTAAGCGTGTAAGTCAAGATGGAAGTCATTGTGAAATCTAAAAAGAGGAAACCAAAAATATACCCTGGGTTACTTGAACAATTTTGTGGCTTATAGTCTATGATCTCATCTTATCCATGATGGCTATAAAGTACTATAAAATTACTGTATTACAAACTATCCTTCCTCTGATAATATAGCTACATTGACATGGCTTTCACAGTGCGTAAACCACTATTTTAAGCATTATTATTACACTCTTTGTAGGGACGAGAAAACTGAAGCACACAGGGACTGAGTGATTTGCCCAAAGATGCACAGCAGGTAAGGGGCAGAGCTGGGATCTGAAGCCAGGCAGTCTAGCTCCAGAGGTTACATCCTTCTCTTGGGTCAAAGGAATAGAGAGATTGCTGGACATGACCATGAAGCCACCAATGTTAATTTGTTGACTTTGAAGGTTATGCTGTGATTAGATATAATGCCTTGTGCAATGTTTGTATGTGAAGAAATGCACACTAAAGAATTTAGGAATGGTGTAGTGTCATGTCAACAACTTACTATCAACTGCTGTAAGAAAAAAAAGGTCATGTATTGTACTTGCGACTTTTTTTTTAAGTTTATTTTGTGTGTGTGTGTGTGTGTGTGTGTGTGTGTGTGTGAGAGAGAGAGAGAGAGTGAGAGAGAGCGTGAGTGAGCTGGGGAAGGGCAGAGAGAGGAGAGACTCCCAAGCAGGCTCCTTGCTGTCAGCAAGGAGCCCAGTGCAGGGCTTGAACCCACAAATCCTGATCTGAGCAAAAACCAAGAGTTGGAAGCTTAACGGAGCCACCCAGGTGCCCCTGCACTTATATTTTTAATAAGCTCATTATTGTTTCAAAATAACAAAAAAATGAAAAGACCCTACATATTAAAAATATTTAAAATACACTGCTTCCCTAAATTCTTCAAAAATGAATTCCTACAAATCAGTAAGAAAAATGGACAAAAGATATGCACACACTATTCATAAAAACAGAAATACAAATGGCTCTTAGATACATGAAGAGAAGTTCCTAAGGGAAAGGCAAATTGAAACCATAGAGACAGAATATTTGACCTGTGAAACTGGCAAAGGCTGGAAGGTTTGATACACTATCTGTTAAGAGTATGCACAAGCAGGAGCTCTCCATACTACTGTAGAGAGGGCAAACTGGGGCAATCCCTACAGAGGGCAATTTGGCAATTCACTGTCACAACTACAGTTGCCTAGAACTTTTGACCCAGCAATTCCACTTCCATGAATCTATTTCAAGGACGTTAGGTACACATGAGACAGGAGGCATTTCATTACTGCGTGTAACAGTGAAAGATCAGAAGAGTCAATAGGGAAGTGGTTAAGTAAACCAAACCACCACCACCCAGTGAAATATTATGCAGCTATGAAAGATAAGGAAATGGTTATGTACCACATAGTATATTGGTAACCTGTATTAAATGGAAAAAGTATAAAATAGGGGACAGCAGGTATTGTTCATGTTAAAAAGAGAAAAAAATAATGTATGTTATTTCCTTGTATCTGTGTAAAAATATCCCTGAAAGTAGAAAAACACATTAAAAAGGAAGAAAACTGAGGAGTGCCTAGGTGGCTTAGTTGGTTAAGTGTCCGACTCTTGATTTCAGCTCAGGTCACGATCTCACAGTTTGTGAGTTCGCTGGGCACGGTTTGTGAGTGTCACTGTGTTGACAGTGTGGAGCCTGCTTGGGATTCTCTCTCCCTCTTTCTCTGCCCCTCCCCACCTCTCTCTCAAAATAAGTAAATAACCTAAAAAATAAAAAAAGAGGAAAGAAACTGAGTAAGTAGGGGGCAAGGTGTAAGGAAGACTTGTCATTTGTCCGTCTTTTGTAATTTCTCAATTTTGAAACATGTTTTAACTTAAAAAAAAAAAAAAAAGCTGGTGAGATTTGCCTATGAAGACTGTGGTAGCCAGCCTCCAAGATGGCTCCCAATAACCTCCACCTTTTGGTATTCCCATCCTTGTACAGTTGCCTCCCACATCATACAGCAGGTGGCCCATGTAAACAAAAGAATACAACACAAGTGACTGTGTCATTTCTGAGATCAGGCTATAAGAAACACTGCAACTTTGCTCTTGGTCCTTGTGATCCCTCACTCAGGGGGGAAGCCAGCTGGCACATCTCGAGCCAACACCTGTGAAAGGATTCACATGGTGAGGAACTGCCACCTCCTGCCAACAGTCACATGAGCTTGGACGTGGACCCTCAAGTACAGGCAAGCTCTCAGATGATGACAGCTCTGGGCAACATTCTGATTGCAACCTCATGAGAAATTAAGTCAGAACCACTGAACTAAGTCACCCCCCAAAAACTGTATGAAATAATAAATTTTTGTTTTAATCTGCTAAATTTTGGGGTAATTTGTTACAAAAATACAATAGAAAATATAAAAGTCTTGTTTAACTTCTCTTGGGTCTTTACAGACTAAAAAGAGGATGCCCTATGACTTCAATAAAGAAAAAAAATTACATTTTTCCAAATATATGGATTGAAAAGAGATGAAGGAATCCAAACTCCAGGCTCACCAGCCTAGGGATGCTCAAAAGACTTTGGCCAGGGAGAGACAAAGTGGCCCATGAGATGAGCACCACTGTTTCCAGAAGCTACCCATGATGCCACATGAGTCCTGGATACAAATTCCCTTAAGTTCATCTTAAGCATCATAAAAATAATCAAGCAAATGTCGATAAAGAAAAAGGAGTGGGTGTGGGGGACCTTGCTCCAATAGATACCAAAACTTTCTATAGAAATACCAGGAACTGGGGCACTTGGGTGGCTCAGTCAGTTAAGCATCCAACTTCAGCTCAGGTCATGATCTTGCTGTTCATGAGTTTGAGCCCTGCGTCGGGCTCTGTGCTGACAGCTCAGAGCCTGGAGCCTGCTTCAGATTCTGTGTCTCCCCCTCCCCCAATCACGCTCGCGCTCTCTCTCTCAAAAATAAAATAAACATTGGGGCGCCTGGGTGGCTCAGTCGGTGAGCGGCCGACTTCGGCTCAGGTCATGATCTCGCGGTCTGTGAGTTCAAGCCCCGCGTCGGGCTCTGTGCTGACGGCTCAGAGCCTGGAGCCTGTTTCAGATTCTGTGTCTCCCTCTCTCTGACCCTCCCCCGTTCATGCGCTGTCTCTCTCTGTCTCAAAAATAAATAAACGTTAAAAAAAATTAAAAAAATAAAATAAACTAAAATAAACATTAAAAAAATAATTAAAAAACAACACGAGGAACTAATAGTGCAACGCTGCCACAGGAGCCAATAAAACTAGTCAATAGAACAGGATGTAGCAAGTTCAGAAGCACACTCAAGTGCAAAAGAATTAAGTATGTAATGAAGATAACATTTGAAATAAACAAGAGAAAGATGAATTATTCAATGGATTTGTTGGGGAAAATGGCTAATCATTTGGAAAAAACTTTAGGCCCATAACTCATACATGCACAAATCAAGTCCAGACAGATTAATCTAATTATTCATAAGTTAACTATAAAAGTACTAGAAAAAAGTGTCAGAGAATATTTTCGTAATCTTATATGGGGCAAGCCTTCCAACATATGTCATAAAATCCCGAAGGCATAAAGGAAAAGAGAAACTAATGGATATGATTAAATTAACATGTAAATATCTACACAGCAAAAGATACTAAAAGAAAGTTAAAAGGCAAACAATAGATTCAGAAAAAATATTTGTAACACATAAAACAAAGGTTTAAGTAAAACAAAGGGTTAGTATCCATAATCCATAAAGAACTGTTACAAATGACAGAAAAAAGAGAAATAATATACAATGGAATCTGTGGTTTTCACCCAAATACCCATTTCACCCCGGTATGCAGTTGCCATATGTCGTTTACATGGGATTGAATCCAGCCCAACTCCAGGGTTTAAACCAATTAGAATAATTTCATTTTCTTTGTCAAGATCATTGGTTCGGATAACCAAGGCCTAAAACAATTGTGCATGGTATTGACTTAGGGATAATCTAGTCAGTCTGACATGCAAATCTTCTGCCTGGAATTCTGGAATATAAATCTTTCCTTCTGCAGCTTGGCACAGCTACCACAGTTTGTAAACATGAAAAAAGTTAGTCTAAGCATAGAGAGCTGACCCCCAAAAGAGGACAGAGCCGAGACTTTCAGAAAAGGAAACTAGAAAAAAGGAAAACTGCATCATATCTGAAGTCCATCCTCCCTTTGTGCTTTTCAGCTATTAGTCAGTAAATCCCCTTTAATAACCCAAGCTGAGTTTAATTTTGTTCTTTGAAACTAAAAGCCTCCTTACTGATACACCACTAAAAAGACAAAAACAAATGAACAATTCACAGAAGTAAAAATGTCAAATAAACAAAATATTAAATGTTCAACCTCACTAACAATAAAAATATTTTTAAAATCAAAACAAGGTATCATTGTGGGGTTGTAAGATTGGCAAAAATTAAAAATATGGCTAATACATAACTCTAGTAAGAACGGATCCATTTGAGCACTTCCATATACAGTTGGTAGTGGTGTAAACTGCTAAGGCCTTTTTGGAAGGCACTTTTTAGTCATCTGACAAAATCTGAATTGCGAATCCTCGAATTGGTCTTTAACCTGTAGAAATACTCAAGATGTATATGTAGCATACACAGATCTCTGGCCTACAGAAAGAGTCAAGATGTTCATTGTAGCACCGTTTGCCTCAGTGGAACACTGGAACTAATGTAAAAGCACACCAGTAGGAAATGGTTAAATACACTACAGACATACCATGGAACACTGCACAGCAGTTTGGAAAGAAAAATGAAACACAGTATACATGTAAATACTGACAGTGGAAAGATGTCCACAATATATATTAAATGAAAAAGCAACGTGCAGAACAATATATACAGTAAGACACCCACTTATTGCAGAGGGAGAAACAAGTCCATAAAGCTACGAGTCTACACACGGAATGAATAAAGGGCTTTCATTTTATATTCTTCTGTCTTCTCAAAAAAATTTTGTTACAATGAGCATTTTACTTTTTATGTACAGTTTAATTCTAGTTTTAAAGTCTACATAAATTAATATTTATATATATGTAAGTACACAAATGCATAAAAAATGTCCAGAAAAATACATTGCAAAATGTTAACAGTAGTTATCTCTGGGTAGTGGAATTATAGGTATATTTATTTTATTCTCTGTAGTTTCTGAAAAATACTTAATATTATGAAATCAATAATTAAAAATATATTTTAAAAAAAGAGACAAAGCAAACTACCCTATGGAAGGCTGACCTTTACTGTCATTTGCTCTAACCTTTAGGAAAGAGACATTTGAACTCAAGAATTTGGGAAGCGTGGAAACTCAGCAGAGTAGTCTAGAGCAGGGTGTGGAACTATAGAAAGATGCATGAAGTTACAGGCACCTGGGTGTAAAGAAAAGGAAAAACACCCTAGGTAAGTAATGAAAGCCAAATGGAGCGGCTTAACAGTTCACTGTTACAGTGTCATTAAGACAATATGATGGTGGCACAAAAACAGACACTCAGATCAATGGAACAGAATAGAGAACCCAGAAATGGACCCACAAACGTATGGCCAACTAATCTTTGACAAAGCAGGAAAGAAGAGCCAATGGAATAAAGACAGTTTCTTCAGCAAGCGATGCTGGGAAAAGTGGACAGCGACAGGCAGAAAAATGAACCTGGACCACTTTCTTACACCATACCCAAAAATAAACTCAAAATGGATGAAAAGACCTAAATGTAAGATAGGAAGCCATCAAAATCCTAGAGGAGAAAACAGGCAAAAACCTCTTTGACCTTGGCCGCAGCAACTTCTTACTCAACACGTCTCCGGAGGCAAGGGAAACAAAAGCAAAAATGAACTATTGGGACTCATCAAAATAAAAACCTTCTGCACAACAAAGGAAACAATCAGCAAAACTAAAAGGCAACTGGCAGAATGGGAGAAGATATTTGCAAACGACACATCAGATAAAGGGTTAGTATCCAAAATCCATAAAGAACTTATCAAACTCAACACCCAAAAAACAAATAATCCAGTGAAGAAATGGGCAAAAGACAGGAATAGACACTTCTCCAAAGAAGACGTCCAGATAGCCAACCGACACATGAGAACATGCTCCACATCACTCATCATCAGGGAAATACAAATCAAATCCACAACGAGATACCACCTCACACCTGTCAGAATGGCTAACATTAACAACTCAGGCAACAGATGCTGGTGAGGATGCGGAGAAAGGGGATCTCTTCTGCGTTTCTGGTGGGAATGCAAGCTGGTGCAGCCGCTCTGGAAAACAGTACGGAGGTTCCTCAAAAAATTAAAAATAGAACTACCCTACGACCCAGCAATTGCACTATTAGGTATTTATCCAAGGGATATAGGTATGCTGTTTCAAAGGGACACATGCACCCCCATGTTTATAGCAGCACTATTGACAATAGCCAAAGTATGGAAAGAGCCCAAATGTCCATCAATGGATGAATGGATAAAGATGTAGTATATATATATACAATGGAGTATCACTCGGCAATCAAAAAGAATGAAATCTTGTCATTTGCAACTACGTGGATAGAATTAGAGGGTATTATACTAAGCGAAATTAGTCAGAGAAAGACAAATATCATACGACTTCATTCATATAAGGACTTTAAGACACAGGACAGATGAACATAAGGGAAGGGAAGAAAAATAAAAACAGGGAAGGGGACAAAACATGAGACTCTTAAATATGGAGAACAAACAGAGCGTTACTGGAGAGGTTGGGGGGGGGTGGGCTAAATGGGCAAGGGGCATTAAGGAATCTACTCCTGAAATCATTGTTGCACTATATGCTAACTAATTTGGATGTAAATTAAAAAATAAAATTTAAGAAATAAATAAAAAATGAAATGAAATAGAGAAAAAAAAAAAAGACAATATAATGGGAAGGCACAGACTCTAAAATCAGCCTAAAGCCAAATCCTGGCTCCACCCTAGTTTTCTGACCTCAAGCAAGTTAATCTTTCTTAGAGTAAGATGTAGATAATTCCAGTACATACCTCATAGGGTTGCTGTCAGGAATAACTAAATTAATACAGACAAGCAATTAGAACGGTGCCTGATACGCACAGTAAGGGTCAAAGATGTTTGTTATTAATATTAATGGATGGTGGTAGAAATACACTTAGTTCCTCTCTATGTAAGCCACAATAAGCATAACATTTCTGCTCTGATGGAATTTATGATTTTGAGAGTACAAGGAACAAAAAAGTCAAGAGCCAAAAGGGGATGGCAAACTACAGTCCACAGGCCTTTAGCTAAGAAGAGTTTTTATACTTTTAAAGAATTGTAGAACTGAAGAAAACGAAACAACGAATATATGAGAGATCAATATGGGTCTGCAAAACTTAAACTATTTACTATCTAGCCCTTAATATAAGAATTTGCCACCGTTTATCTAAATAATGTGGCTAAACGTAATTATATGCAGAAGATAGCATTACGACGGCAGGAGACAAGCTTTTTAACTGTTAAAAAAAAATCTTATGAGCTGGAGGGCTTCTGGAGATCATCAAGAATCCTTTTTGCAAATTAACGTTATTTCGTTTTGGAATCAATCGCATTAAGGCCTCGAACCCTTCTTTTCAACACACCAAAAACTATTACGCAATGTAGAGCTCGTGACTAGAAGAAGTTAGTAGAGCGGCTCTAGTGCTATTTCCACCACCTGTGGCCATGGATGAGCCCGCTGACGCTGATTCACGGGCTTCATCGATAAAGTGGATAAATGACCAGATGATGGCCAGGCCCCTCCTACGTTAGAAAATCCTCTGGAGCCCTGGCTCTCCCAGCAGGATAGAAGAATAGCTCTACTCCTCCCACACTGGAGGCCCGAAAGGTCACGTGACCAAGCCCCGCTCCAGGTAGCCGGTGCAAGGTAATCCCAACTCCCCGTTCTAAATTTCTATTGCCGCTGACCTGGCTACAGGCAAGACGGATGAAACAAAAACACACAACGCAACATAGCCCAGCGCTTTATGCCGACACACGAGCAAAGAATTCGTTAACTTGCGGTGATAAGTTTAAAGACACAGATGACACCGCTACTCAGAGCTACCGACTTCGAGCAAGTCCCAGTTACTGTCCTTATTGCACTGGTCCTGGAGACCCTGTCCGAGGGGCCTCCTTTCGCTCCCTGGAACTCCACTCCCCGCGAGAAGGGAGGCGGCCGCGGCTACTGATGCAGTAGACGGGAAAGAAAAGACAGATGTCGCCGCTGGGAAAGACCAGGCGGAAAGCCAAGCGCACGCCTCGACTCACCTTAGCCTCAGTCCTCTCCGGCTCCCGCTGCGGGCAAGCAAGGTTTTAACCCAAATGCCTGGACTAGACGTGACCAAGGGGCGGTTCCTGCCCAAAAGGACCCCTCACTCCCGCCAGCGAACTCCGCGGGCTGCCCACTCGCCGCCTGTATGGAAAAGCGGGCACTGCGCCTCCTCCTCTATGGGCCTCCTTCCTTCTAGCGGAGAAAGAGTCCTCCCCGCCCTGTTAGCTGGAAGCGAACGGCACGGCAAGGAGCCAGGGCAATTCGACATTGGGGGTTTTAGTCAGGCAGTATGTCGGGCGCCTGGCTGGGGCCAGGCTGAAGGAGAAAAATCCTCCACCCGCAGCCCCCACCTGAGTGCTTTCCACTCGTCCTCTTCAGCTCAAGATGGTGGCCTCCCGGGCGATAGGCAGTCTCCGTCGCTTCACTGCCTCCAGGACGCTCCGCTGCCCAGGTGAGACCTGGGTGGGAGCACCCCGCAGCCTCAGGCAGAACTCTTGGGGAGGCGCGTCTCCCTTTCGCTGTCGCCTTCCGGCCCCGCCTGGGAAACTCTGTCCTGGCTGCAGGGAAAGGATGCCCCTCTTGGACCCCCTTCCTGTGTCCTTGCGCACACTGACACCTCTTCTCTCGCTGCTCCCATGCCCTGCAGCGATTTCAGGCTCCGTAACCCCTAACGTTTCTGAGTCCTGTCTCCCGGGTCTGGCACCTTCCGCAATTCTCGTGGCACTTCTGTGCTCACGCCCATCTTCTTTTCTTTTACGATGGCCTCGGACCTGTCCCTTCTAGATCAGGAGTTCCAGGAGGACTGGAGCAATCCAAATCCGTCACATGTTTGTGGCCCCACCGCACCTTACTCTTAACAAGAGCTGTCTTAAAAGCTTCTTAGGTGGTATTAACCAGCTTTGCAAATTACTGCCACTCCCCGCTGCTTTCCCACAAAACCTTTTTTTTGTGTGTGCCCCTATTACCACATTTCAATAGACAGCTCGACTCTTGCAGTTCCAATAATTCCGGTGTGAATGTATAGTATGTTAAATTTCAAGGGAAGGTTCTGCAGTTTACCAGAAGAAACATTTTTTTAAAAAATACTCAAATACCACTGTCCTGCCTGTGGACACACTGGGGGCGGAGTGTCGACAAAATAAGATACGTGTACCTTAAGGAATAAAATGTTAGATAATTTTAAGAACTGTTCTAATTTTGTTTCTGATGGTACCCAGTTAGGCTTGCGTTAGCTATATTATCTTTTTTCTTTTCAGACTGGCAGTGAAAGGGTTAAAGTGGGTGCCTAGGGAAAATCAAGCATTTTCCTCCCATCTCAAATCTGTAAGGTGAAAAGTGACTTTTTATTGCATGTTACACTTAATACCGGCTAGTTTGAATTTTAACTCGTAATATGCCTTCCTCCTGGACCACCGAAATAGTATGCTTTTTGTAGACGTGGCTGGGGTCTGCTGTAAGGGATTAATTTTCGATGATTCAGTCTTTTTCTGCCTTCTTATTTCAACGTGTGATTTTAGTCTCCCCCGGACTGCTGTGTGTGTATATACAAATAATTATATTACAAAAAATTGAAATGTAAAGTTTGGGGAAGGGTTAAGAAAAAAGAGTCACCCATTCTCTTAATACATACAGTAATTGTTAGCATTTGGACATGTTACCTTACAGTTTTGTCTTGTTTTCTTTTCCACATTTGTGGCTTAAGGCTTTCTGGAAATCAAATATGTATGTTTGAACTAGCCTCCTCATTGGTTTTAAGGTACTTCTTATGGATTAGCAGCTTGTGTAACACTGAGGTGGTGGTCAGGTCGTGTGATTTCTGGTCACTAACTAGCTGTGTAACTTTGAACAAATATCTTAGTGTAACCGAGCTTTATTTTCCTCACCTGTGAAATGAATGAGACTTTTGGATTTTCTTAGACATTAGAAATACCATGAAAGAGCAATTCAAAGCATTTAAATTTGGGGTCTTTTAGGCTTGAATCTGGCTCTGCCTTTTATTCTTTAGTGACCTGGGACAATTAATTTCTATGTTTGTTTTCTCATTTGTGATATGGAGAGTAATACTTTTGAGAACTTCAAAGGAGTTATTTTAGGTTAAAAGCAATTTTTCATTAATTCTCAGTACATGCTGCTATTAACTCTTTCCTGCCCTAAAGAACTATGATTCTGTATATCTGAGAATAAATGACAAGCTTAACTTTTCTATATTTTTTGTATAGAAATATATATACCCATATAAATGTTTATATATTTTGCATTGTTTTCACCAATAAGAAAATGTGGCTTATTATAGTTATTACCCCTTTGAATAGCAACTTAGGAATTTTGAAAACATGTCTAGAAAGTGAATTCAAAATTGCCTGCGACCTGGATTGCCATTTAGACTCAACATAATACTGAGTCTAAATGAAAGTCTGTGCCATGGTCATTAACAAATGTTTAATGAGATTATAACATTTACTGGTGGATGGGTAAATTTTCTTGAAACTGATTTCTAATCCTCAAAGTTCTAACCCATTCTTCCTCCACAAATTCTGTAATTATGAATATGACTGTGAAATTCAAGCCACAACTTGACCAAGATATTTTATTTAATTCCTACTCCTCAGTGTCGATTTCTTTTCTTTTTTTTTTTTTTTAACGTTTATTTATTTTTGAGACAGAGAGAGACAAAGCATGAACGGGGGAGGGCCAGAGAGAGGGAGACACAGAATCTGAAACAGGCTCCAGGCTTTGAGCTGTCAGCACAGAGCCCGACGCGGGGCTCGAACTCAGGGACCGTGAGATCATGACCTGAGCCAAAGTCAGCCGCTTAACCGACTGAGCCACCCAGGCGCCCCTCCGTCTCGATTTCTAATATGTAAGTGGTAAAATAATTTCACAGGAAATGAATTAGAGGCAAATACTGTAGTAGAAGATGTGTATTTAAATTTGACTCACTTCCCGGGGCGCCTGGTGGCTCAGTTGGTTAAGTGTCCGACTTTGGCTCAGGTCATGATCTCGTGGGTTAAAGAGTTTGAGCCTAGTGTCAGGCCCCGTGCTGACAGCTCAGAGCCTGGAGCCTGCTTCCGATTCTGTGTCTCCCTCTCTCTCTACTCCTCCCCTGCTCGCTCACTCGAGCTCTCTCTCTCTAAAATAAATAAACATTTACAAAATAAATAAATAAACAAATTTGATTCACCTCCTTAATCCTATGTCTTCCCCCAGGGTTGAATATTGAGAAAAGCTTTTGATTGTATAACCCAAGTAACATTTTTGTATTGAAATTTGTGTCCTTGTAATCCAACTCTCTCCACTGCTGTAGTTTTAGGTCTTATAGGTATCTTTTGAGTTAAGTTATTGGGATGATTAAGAAGTAGGACAAAGGCTTATGCTTTTGCTGGCACAGTTGATATAGGCTAAAGTTCACCTAACTGCTATGGAGTAAGCTGTCCAGATTTGGTAATGGATACGGCTAGATTCCAAAAGCAAAGCTACCTTGTGGCTACCAACTTAATTTAGTTGCCTGTGGTTTGAATTCAAGATACATTTATACACTTATTTTCTCTTGGTTCTTTTTTTTTTTTTTTTTTTTTTTTTTTTTGTCTCTACTATGGCTTGAATTCGTTTCAAGATATGTTTGTACCCTTATTTTCCCCTTCGTTTTTTGTCTTTATTGATTTGGAGGAGGTGTTTTGTGTATACGTATATGGGTGTGTGTGCAGCAAAGGCAGATTAGTGGTAAGAGTTTAAAATGGTTTGACCCATGGGGCGCCTGGGTGGCTGAGTCCATTAAGTGTCCGAGTTCAGTTCAGGTCATGATCTCACGGCATGCCCCGCGTCTGGCTCTGTGCTGACAGCTCAGAGCCTGGAGCCTGCTTCAGAATCTGTCTCCCTCTCTCTCTGCCCCTCCCCCACTCACACTCTGTCTCTCCCTCTCCCTCAAGAATAAATAAACATTTTAAAACATTAAAAAATGGTTTGATCCATAAGCTAATGAGCACCAACCTGTTGTCTCAAATAGTTGGTCTTTAAAAATGCAACCCATGCCCGAGCCCTGGCACCTGCTCTATTTTCTTTTTGCTTAGCACTTACCTCCTAACTTACTTTTTTTACATATATTTATGTTTCTTGTTTTTCGGCTGTTTTTCCACCCTGTCCCTCCCACCCTGCATTCCTAGTCAGTCCATCCCCACTCTCATCCACTCTACCCTGTTCTATTCCCTGTTCCCCTCCCACTGGAATTTCCACCCTACGGGCAAAGTTCTTTTTATGCCAGACCTATTTTCACTTCTTCATTTATCTCTACTGAGGAGGAAGTGATTCTTCCTACGATATTCTTCCTGATATATATAATCCCCTGCTGCTGTAGAATATAAGCACCACAAAGACCAGGATTTTTATCTTTTTGTTCAGTCCAAGTGCCTAGAACAGTGCATGGCAGGCCACAGTGATTTTTTGGTGTTGCTGAATCAATGAATGATTGTGAGATGATGTTGGAAGAGCAAACTCTTTAGTTGGGGGAATGCAGTGATTAAAGAACAAAGTAGTAAATAATAAGGATCAAAATTGGCGGGGGAGAGAAAGATCATTACAGATGGAATCTCTTGATAACGCCTTGTGGAAAAGGTTGGGGCCATGATGCAAAACATAAAGAAAGAAGACTGGTAAATACAGATGGTACAGATTTTAAAAGGTGGGAAAGCAGAGAAGGGAAGTATATCATTAGTGAGGCAGAGGCATGGGGGTTAAGGAGATGGCTGGCTGGCTTCTATCTTAATTTATTTGGTTGTAGCCCTGTGACTTACAGATACGTTTATAATTATTATATCACTTTTACTTCTATCTTTATAAGAATGCCAAAATGCTCTAAGAGACTTGTTCATACAGCTAGTAAATGATGAACTTGATGTTTGAACCCAAGTCTTTTAACTCTCAGGTCCTTTATCTTTGCTGATTTGGATTGCTTAAAGGAAAAATGCAGACAGAGCCAAAGATCACCTGACTCTGGTGCTTGTGTCATCCACACAGTTTTCTTTAACATCTTGCTTGCCTTTCAGACCAGTGTAAAGCTGCTATTTTCTGCGCTTTCTCTTCCTCTCCCTTAAAGAACTGCAGGATAGAGGGAAAGAAAGAGGAAGCAAGAGGCTTGGCTACCGCGACGGTCCCTCTCCTAATCCACTGCACCATCAGTGGGTTCTCCAAATCAGTGGCTCCCACATGCCCACTTGTTTGCTATCTGTTTCAGTCTCCTTTCTAAAAACTGCAGATTCTGAGGCCCAGCCCCCTTAAATTCTGATCCTGTGGTTCTAGGTTGTATGTCGCCCAGACATCTGTGAGTATATTTGAGCCTCCCCAGCTGATTCTAATGCCTGGAATCACTTCTCAATACTGCTGTGGGAATCCCAGTCCAGCTAGATATGGTGCATTGTCTCTTGGGTCCTGCTTTGGCCATGTGTAT
Source organism: Panthera leo (assembly GCF_018350215.1). Lineage (NCBI taxonomy): Eukaryota > Metazoa > Chordata > Mammalia > Carnivora > Felidae > Panthera > Panthera leo. The sequence goes on from NC_056681.1 coordinate 119,045,478, forward strand.
TAGTTCCCTAATCCAGAAGGGTCCCCGCCTCCTTGTCAAATATAGACCATCCTCAACATAAGCCCTATGTTGGGATCTGTGCTAATAGCACAGAGCCTGATTGGGATTCTCTCTTTGCCTCTCCCCCAATCATGTTCTCTTTCTCTCTCTCAAATAAAGTTTAAAAAAAAAAAAGTTAAAATCCCTAGTAACCTCTCAGCAGCTGAACCTTTCTACCAGCCTGTGACCATCTGTCTCTCTCTGTGACTACTCTCTCATTCTCCAAATCCCTTACCTTTATCTGGCTTAGATTTTGAGGGATCTCAAGAGTCTAAAACTGCCTTAGCATGCAGTGATAATCAAAGGTAATGAACAATAAAATTAAACCATGTTGGTCATTTTATGTCATGGTAGTATTCTTTTTTTTTTTTTTTGGAGAGCACAAGTTGGGGAGGGGCAGAGAGAGGAGGACAGAGGATCCCAAGCAAGCTCTGCCCTGACAGGCTGACAGCAGTGAGCCCGATGTGGGGCTCAAACTCTCAAACTGAGAGATCAAGACCTGAGCCGAAGTTGGAGGCTCAGCTGAGCCACCCAGGTGCCCCAACCTCTTTTTTTTTTTTTTTTTTAATGCACTCCTAAGTTAGGCAGGCACTCCACACTCTCTTTAATTATGCTTGTGGATTCCAAGACTGTATATAGCCCCTAATGTAGTCCAAATGCAGTATGGTTTCACTGAAAATTAGACATAAAAAAAAGTTTTAATACTAGTAACTAAGAATGAAATAGTGATGGAATATTATTCAACCGTAAAGAATAAAATCTTAACCACTTGCAATAACGTGAGTAGTGCTAGAGAGTATAATGCTAAGTGAAATAAGTCAGAGAAAGATACCATATGAACTCACTCATGTGGAATTTAGGGAACAGAACAAACGGGCGCCTGGGTGGCCCAGTTGGTTAAGTGTGCCGACTTCAGCTCAGGTTATGACTCATGGTTTGTGGGTTTGAGCCCCGTGTCAGGCTCTGTGCTGACAGCGCGGAGCCTGGAGCCTGCTTCAGATTCTGTGTCTCCCTGTCTCTCTGCCCCTCCCCTGCTTGTGCTCTCTCTCAAAAATAAATAAAGATTTAAAAAATTTTTTTTAGTTAAAAAAGAACAAACAACCAAAAGAAAAAAGCGACAAACCAAGAAACAGACTCATAACTATAGAAAACAAACTGATGGTTACCAGAGGGGAGATGGTAGAAGGGATGGGTGAAATAGGTGATAGGGATTAAAGAGTGCACTTATCGTGAAAAAATATATAAAAGGAAAGAAATTAAATTTACTAATATTTAGTGTATGAATTGATAAAGTTAAATGTACACAAGTTATTTTAAAAAGAAGGAAATAAATACTGAGGGAAAGCTAGCACAATTAGAGGGATACATGAAGGAGCCACTGGATATTATTAAAGTACCAATTCTTGGGGCGCCTGCGTGGCTCAGTCAGTTAAGCGTCCTACTTAAGCTCAGGTCATGATCTCACAGCTCCCAGAATCGGGCTCTGTGCTGACAGCTCAGAGCCCGAAGCCTGCTTCAGATTCTGTGTCTCCCTCTCTCTGCCCCTCCCTCGTTCATGTTCTATCTTTCTCTGAAAAATAAACATTTAAAAAATAATAAAGCACTAATTCTTTATTGTATTTGATATTACTTTAAAACTTATGCCTTTTCCTGGATACATGTGTTTCCTGTGTACTGCTATTACGGTTAATAATTATTAAGGGATGGTTTTTTTATTTTTAGAGCTAAAGAGAAAACTTCTCTAAGATATTGGACAAGGTTTGGAAGATGTGGATAGGGAGGAGTAAGCAATTAAAGAGGCGTATTTTGAAGTGGTTTAATATGGTTTGAAGTGACATGTGGTCTGAAGTGCAGCATGAATATGAAAGAGAAAGGAAGAAAGAGCAAGGTGTTTTTAAAGAAGTTTGGAAGTTGCAACTAACAGATATGGACCCAGTGCTGACCTCCAGAATAGCTTGGTTACTACTTAGAGCAACACGTTTGTATGAGAGCAGGGCAAAGGTGACCCTTCAATGCTAGAAAGGAGTTAGAGTAATGCCCAGAACAAACTGAATTTTTGCATAGGAATTTCCCAGTGTTCCTTACTTTCGATCTGTAGTCCAGTTTGAAAGACCCCCTGTCGGGACTCCTCTCGTGATGACTTGTGCTCAGTATGTCATGTCATCAGTGTTATGCAGGAGAGCGTGAAGTAGTGAAGTGACTAGGAAAAAGGGAGAAGAGGAGCTGGTCTGTGTCATCCCCAGGGTAGGAATATCCTTGGTGGAGTGCAATATGGACCTGTTCAGTTGGAAATTCTTAAAAGAGTATGACTGGACTATTCCATAAATGGCCACTAGTGCCCGTTGATTTCACTTTTTTTTTAAAGTTTTTGCTTGAATTTTGTTTGAGTTTATTTTCTTATTTTATTTTTATTTTAACTTATTTGAGTTTAGCTAACATACAGTGTAATATTAGTTTCAGGTGTACAATATAGTGATTCAGCACTTCCATACATCACCCAGTGCTCATCACAAGTACATTCCTTAATCCCCATCACCTATTTAACCCATTCTCCCACTTACCCCCTTTTGGTAACCATCAGTTCTCTGTAATTAAGAATCTGTTTCTTGGTTTGCCTCTCTCTTTTTTTCCCTTTGCTCATTTGTTTCGTTTGTTAAATCCCACATATGAGTGAAATCATGCAGTATTTGTCTTTCTCTGACTTATTTTGCTTAGCATAGTACTCTCTGGCTGCAACCGTATGGTTGCAGATGGCAAGGTTGCATTCTTTTTTAGGGCTAATATTCCATTCTATATAATTTTACTTTGGATCATTTCTCCATAAAAATACAAGAGGATGTGGGGTCAGTTGAGCGTCCAACTCTTGATTTCGGTTCAGGTCATGATCCCAGGATCATGGGATCTAGCCCCGTGTCAGGCTCTGTGCTGTGCATGGAGCCTACTTGGAATTCTTTCCTATTGCTGCTCTAACAGATTCCCACAAATTCAGTGTCTGAAGCAATACAAATTTATTATGTATGTCAGAAACGAGTCTCATTGGGCTAAAATCAGAGGTGTTGCCAGGGCTGTGTTCATTCAGGATGCTCTTTGTTCATTCTGGAGAAGTCATTTTCTTGTCTTTCCTAGCTTCCAAGGCCACCTGTATTCCTTGACTTCTTCAAAGCCCGCAAAGTAGAGCTAAGTTCTTATGTTGCCATCTATCTGGTATTCTTTGACTCTCTCTTCTTTGAGATTAAATCGGGCCCGTCTGGATAATCCGGGCTACTCTCCCTATGTTTGGGTCAATTTTAATTCCATTCGTACCCATGATTTCCTTTGCCGTATAACCTATTTACAGTTTCTGGGACCTGGACATCTTTTTTTTTTAATGTTTATTTATTTTTGAGCAAGAGAGAGAGGGAACACGCACGCAAACGAGGAAGGGGCAGAGAGAGAAGATCGGAAGTGGGCTGTGCACTGACAGCAGAGAGCCCAATGTGGGGCTCGAACTCGTGAACCATGAGATCATGCCCTGAGCAGAAGTTGGATACTTAACCGACCGAGCCACCCAGGTGCCCCAGGGACCTGGACATCTTTGAGAGGGGATTCTTCTACCTACCACATTTAATATCTAAATAATTTTATAAGCTGATAATTAAAATGAAAAAGGTATGGTAGTAGTCACAATCATCGTCCAGAATACATTAATTTCATTTTGGTTTTTTGTGGTTATAAATTCCAGCTTTGTTATATTTAGCAGGTACTACAGAAACTCTTAATTTTGTAATTGAATTTGAATCAAAATAGTAATTAAATTTGAATACCTTTTTCTTGCAGGTTATACCTGCCGCAACTTTTCAGCATCCTCTGCTTTGCTAAGTAAGTTTAATTTCTTGTCGACATGCTTACATTGCTTTTTAGATTTGTTTAGCAATAAACATGTTTACGAATAAATTATCCTTCTCTTTTTAGCCAGAACCCATATTAACTATGGAGTCAAAGGGGATGTGGCTGTTGTTCGAATTAACTCACCCAATTCAAAGGTACCTAATTTAACTTGCTGCAGTCTATGTCTACTAACTACATTCATGAATCCAGTGCTAAATAAAAAAGAAAGAAAAATCCACCAGTCTGACAGTAGTCTTATATGAATTTGTACTTGTAATAGTTTGACAGATTGCTCAAAGGAATACAGTTTTCTGGAGCAGAGGTCCTTGACTAAGAATTCCTTCTAGTTGACCTTAAGTGTCAGGTTAACATCAAGGATTAGTGAAATTAGCCTTCTGTTACTGTGTAGAATATGGAGGTGATTTACTAGATAAGAAGCAAAGCGCATGCTCTGTTTAGGAGTCAGACCTCACCTATCCATCTTAACTACCAGGTTGTTAAACAGGCTTTCTTCATTACCTGCCCACTGTAGTCATTATTCATAGAAAATTGCCTGGGTTAAATGTGGGTGTTAAGATTCCTGAGGAACTGGAATGACAGTGCAGTTCACATGTTGGAAGTCAAGTTCTGTTCTAAGTGGAGCTTCATTTGTTTTTGGCAACTTCAACAAAGCATTAATCCAGTCTTTGCCAAGAAGACCTCTGTTGCAGGAGCTTATGCTTTTCCCCCATCTAAAATGGGTGTCAAGGGGCGCCTGGGTGGCGCAGTCGGTTAAGCGTCCGACTTCAGCCAGGTCACGATCTCGCGGTCCGTGAGTTCGAGCCCCGCGTCAGGCTCTGGGCTGATGGCTCGGAGCCTGGAGCCTGTTTCCGATTCTGTGTCTCCCTCTCTCTCTGCCCCTCCCCCGTTCATGCTCTGTCTCTCTCTGTCCCAAAAATAAATTTAAAAAAAAAAAAAAAAAAACGTTGAAAAAATAAAATGGGTGTCAAGTTTTGTTATTAGAGGTCTAGAGGGAACAGCAGTACCTAGATGGAGGCAATTAACAACTATCACAAATTAAGGAAAACAAGAGCCAATCTTCTTCACTAGAGTAAATTTTGGTGCCCACTGACCAATGATTCAAACTTAAGCTATTTTTTCCGAATTTTCTAAGTTGAGCATTTTTTCTGAACACAAAACAACACATGCCTACAGTGGGAAGTTTTAAAGCTATAAAGAAGAAAATAACAAATCATTCATACTACAAACCCAAAGATAACCACTTTTAACATTTAATCTAGTTTCAACAAATAATATTTACAAAGTAAAATCATACTATAGGTCTAATTTTGAGTTCTTTTATTCTTAATGTTATACAAACTTTTCCATACCAACAAATTCCATAGACTTATTTGTAGCCTGCATATGTTTTGAACTCTTTAAGAGTATGACCCTGAGTTCCTTCTTTGAGTAGATCTATTTTTAAAGGGAGGTTGCTTATGGTTGGCCAAAGCTGAATAGAAAACTACTGGGTTTAGATTTTTCCCCCCTGTCTCTCTTGCTTCTAACAATATATTTCTGCTGGATAAACAAATTTCCTACGATCAAAATAGCATTTCATGGTGATTTGCACATCTGGTACTTCAGATTTAAACCCTTAGATTTATATGTATTTCCCTTTGGCAGGTAAATACACTGAGCAGAGAACTGCAATCAGAGTTCATAGAAGTAATGAATGAAATCTGGGCTAATGATCAAATCAGAAGTGCCGTCCTTATCTCATCAAAGCCAGGCTGCTTTATTGCAGGTGCTGACATCAAGTAAGTTTTCAGAAATTTGAAGTCACCTTTGATCTTGGCTAATAGTATGTTTCTTAGGCCTAATCATTCCTCCATTTAAAAGGAGACAGAAGTAAATTCTCTGAAAGTTGTCTTTTTTAAAATTATTTACACAAATGTGTTAAAGTTGGTAAAAAAAAAAAAAAAGGGGGGGGGCTTGTTGCTTAAACCATGTGAGACTAACCTTTCCTTAAAGAAGTTGAAAGCAGTTCTAAGAAAAATATTTGAGTAGAATAAAAAAATACTATAAAATTAAGCTAACAATGTGGTGCCCCTCTTTTTTTTTTTTTTTAAACCCAACAGACCATTAAATATTTAAAAGTTTGAAAATACCATGTTAACAAGGACTTGGAGAAATGAGACAGTTAATATATTACTAGTAGGAATGCCAGTTGGTACAGCAACTTTGGAAAACATTTTGGCAGCATTTAATTAAATTGAAAATGCATGTATCATATAATTCAGAGATATTCTTCTCATGCTAGAGAAATCCCACCCTTTGTTTTTAAGGACCCATTTATGAGGATGTTCAGCCCTGTGTAGTTAAAATAATGAAGAATTTAAAGCAATTAAGTGTCAGTCCGTAGGGAAGTGGATAAGTAAACTGTGGTATTTTTACATGATAAAATACTACAAAATGATTCAAAGGAATTAACTAGATCCACAACATAATGTTAAAACTTAAAGACATAATGTTAAGTTTAAAAAAAAAAAAGCAAGTTGTAGAATGTTCTATACAGTATGTAGTTTATGTAAACATTTTAATATTTTTTCTTAAGTTTATTTATTTTGAGAGAGAGAATCCCAAGCACTGACAGTGCAGAGCCTGACGCAGGGCTTGAACTCAATGAACCGTGGAGATCATGGCCTGAGCTAAAATCAAGAGTTGGAAGCTTAACCAACTGAGCCACCCAGGCGCCCTACTTTATGTAAACATTTTAAAATCACACATAAAATGTCTTATGTTATTTATGGATACAAATGTGTCATTGGTCTGGAAGGATACACTGCAAACATTCGAAAATGGTTGTTTCAGGGTAAATGAAGTGACTGTTAAAAACTTGAGTTTGTCAGAGTGAACTTTAGTGATGCAGCTAATATTTTGTTATTTTTTAATGGTAAGATTTATGCATATATAATTTGTTTACAGTTCTTTAAAGCATTTATAAGGACTCTGTCTCTCAAAAATAAACACTAAAAAAATTTTTTTTTTAAAAACGGGCGCCTGGGTACTCAAGTCGGTTAAGCGTCCGACTTTGGCTCATGTCATGATCTCACAGTGTGTGAGTTCAAGCCCACATCGGGCTCTGTGCTGACAGCTCAGAGCCTGGAGCCTGCTTCGGATTCTGTGTCTCCCTCTCTGTCTGCCCCTCTCCTGCTCGTACTCTGTCTGTCTCTCAAAAATAAATAAACATTAAAAAAAAATTTTAAAGCATTTATAAGCAGGTGAGATGCTTAGTGTTAGTTTAATGGCTTAAAATGTTAACAGTTGTTAATTCTGTCAAAATATGAGTATTTGTTATATTCTTTGTACCTTATACAACGATAGCCAGCATTATAGGCTGAGTAATTTGTACCTAAGGTGTCTGTATAGTTTCAAACCTTGCTCCACATTGTGTACTCTTTTTGTTTATGCATAGTAATTAAGAATTTATAAATATTTAATGTGTATTTCTTAGAAAAAGCAAAATTATCTGTATCAAGTGCTTTTTATTCTAGCTCAGTTATTTGAGCCTAGCAAGACACTGATATCTCAGGGCACCTGGTTGGCTCAGTCGGTTAAGCGTCCGACTTCAGCTCAGGTCATGATCTCATAGTCTGGGAGTTCGAGCCCCGCGTTGGGCCCTGTGCTGACAGCTCAGAGCCTGGAGCCTGTTTCAGATTCTGTGTGTCCTTCTCTCTCTCTCCCCCTCCCCTGCTCATGCTCTCTTTCTGTCTCAAAAATAAATAAAAACATTGAAAAAAACAAAAAAGACATGGATGTCTCACTAAGCTACCTGGCTGTAGCTTTCTGTATCCATGGGAAAATACTTGCAGCTTCTGTGAAGCAAGCTGAGCAGCTCCCAGTATATAAAATGACAAAAACTTGTTATCTTTGACCAAACATACAAAATTCACAGTTTAAATGTTCTCAAGACCAAAGTAACAAGTGAAACAAACTGAAATGAAAGGACATTGAATGCAACATTAGTGTGGTGAATCTTTTTTAATCATTAGGAGATCTAAAAACAATTTGAAAGTTTTTTTTCCACTGTCATTTTGATTAGCGTTGAATCTGAGGGTTACTTATAGTGAACATGTTTAATGTGATAGGAAAATATTTACCAAAAGATGATTTTTTGCATGTACAGAGTTTTGTAATCTAATGATTTTTTTAATAGAAAATAAAATTTTGCAACATGTTTTGTTTCGTGTTCTCTGGATCCGGAAATCTAACATTCTTTATGGAGAGATGATGTAGCTGATATTAGTGCTGAGGCAAAACCATTCTTAAACTTCTGAGTATTTGAAGATTCACTATCAAGTATTGACATATGATAGGGTAAGGATACAGTGGATGACATATTGAACCAAAGTACGGTATAATTTCATCTTTGTTTCTTTTCTCTGTTTTCTTGTTTGCTGCAGCATGTTAGCCTCTTGTAAGAGCGCGGAAGAGGTAATGCAGCTATCGCAGGAGGGCCAGAGAATGCTTGAGAAACTTGAGAAGTCCACAAAGCCTATTGTGGCTGCCATCAGTGGATCCTGCTTAGGAGGAGGACTTGAGGTATAGATTTATTCCAAAGTCTTTGAGACACTGTTGAGCCTGTTGGTGGGAATTACAAGCTGCTAACCTGTAGGCTACTCTTTTGCCTGCAAAAAGTTCTTGGAGGAGAATCAGCTTTTTAGTCATCCTCATGGCACAGAGCAAGTAAACCAAAGTGTGATGTATTCATTTTTATAAGTTTAGAAGTTTTGAACTAGATCTCTAAGGTCTCTTTCAATTCCAAAAACCTGGTTCAGGTTTGCAGGGCAAAGATTCAGAAGTGTGATTCATGCTCTTGAGCTACTGAAGTCTAGAGGAGACACACAGAGCATAATATGTGTGTAAGTGCTTTGTAAATAGTAAAGATGGTGAATAATGTCAGATCTGAGAAGAGATGCTTACTAGACTGGAGCATGTAGGAAAAGAGAGGGAAAAATAAAATAACATTTATTGAGCATTTATCACATGCTGAGCTTTGCGATAAACACTTTGATATATATTAATTAAGGAAACATATGCCTGGTCCTAAAAGACAAAATCATTCCATCTATGGGTATGGTACGAGCAAAGACAAAGGTAAGCAAAACCTATTAGGACATCATAAGTAGGCCTGCTTGATCGAAAAGGAGGGTCTCTAGATGGTACAGGCCTTCTTAACTTGGCATGCAATGGACATGGTGTGTGCACTTTTCTATTGAGAGCTTCCATAGCTTTCAGCAGATTTTTAGGGAGATCCGCAACCCCCCAAAAAAGGTTAATAAATTAAGGGGAAAGTATGAAATAAGGCTAGAAAGAGAAATTATAGAAAGCATCAAATGCCAGCCTAGTGAATTTCCATTTATTCTGTGGGCACATTCCTGCATTAAGTAATCTTTAGACCCTCACATAACCTAAGGTTTTATAAATTTACATTTTCTAACATTCTGATTTTCTTTCATTTGTTTGAAGCTTGCCATTTCCTGCCAATACAGAATAGCCACAAAAGATAGGAAAACAGTATTAGGTAGCCCTGAAGTCTTGCTGGGGATCTTACCAGGAGCAGGAGGCACACAAAGGCTGCCCAAAATGGTGAGTATAAGCCCCCTTGTGACCTTTAGAACCTCATTACCTATAGGCCCCTTTAGATCTATTTCCTCTGGTACAAAAGGCACAACATGGGTATTCATTGTAGAATTTAGAACCAAAATAAAATATGAGTGTATAGGATCCACAACAAATTTTAGGGGCACCTGGGTGGCTCAGTCAGTTAAGCATTCAGCTTTGGCTCAGGTCATGATTTCCTGGTTCGTAAGTTCAAAGCCCCATGTCGGGCTTTGCACTGACAATGTGGAACCTGCTTGGGAGTCTCTCTCTCCCTCTCTCTGCCCCAACCGATTCTCTCTTCCCTAACCCCTTCTCTCTGCCCCTTCCCCACTTGTGTGTATGTGGGCACAAATAAACTTTAAAAAAAATAACAAATTTTATTCCTGGTGTTTAGTTTTTCAATTCCACTTTTTATTTTTTTAATTCCTTAATCAAAATGATTGATCAAGGGGGCACCTGGCTGACTCGGTTCAGCATCCAACTCTTGATTTTGGCTCAGGTCATAATTTCACAGTTCACGGGATTGAACCCGCATCAGGCTTGCTTGACATTCTCTCTCTCCCTCTCTCTGCCCCTCCCCTGCTTATGCACGTGCTCTCTCTCAAAATAAATAAATAATAACATTTTTAAAACTTAAAAAAAATTTTTTTTAATTATTTATTTATTTGATCAAGGTTCTTTGTTAGTCTCTGAGGAAGTATAAAGATAAATAAGATATATGTGTGTCTTTCTGGAACTTACAGTTTTTTAAAGATTTTATTTATTTTTTACCTTTTTACCTTTTTTTTTTTTACCTTTTTAAAGATTTTTTTAAGATTTTTTTTTTTTTAAGTTTATTTATTTTGAGAGAGACAGAGCATAGGCAGGGAGGGGCAAAGAGAGAGGGGGGCAGAAGATCTGAAGTGGGCTCTGTCCTGACAGCAAAGACCCCGATGTGGGACTCAACAGACTCACGAACTGTGAGATCATGACCTGAGCTGAAGTCAGATACTTAACTGGCTGAGCCACCCAGGCGCCTAAGATTTTATTTTTAAGTGATCTCTATACCCATGAAGGGGTTTAAATTTCCAGCCCCAGAATCAAGAGTTGCATGCTCTACCGACTAAGCCAGTCCAGTGCCCTTTGAGCTTACGGTTTACTTTGTTCCTTCTGTGCACAGTACCATTTTACCGGTTTTTCAAATCCATGGGTCATATTTCATGATAAATATAAGAGGCAGCCCTTTCTCCTGACTTGGATGATCTCATTGCTGTATTCTGTAGAACCAGCAGCCAACCAGACTTCTGAATTCTTAAGGAGAAGGGAAGCATATCAGACCTGGAGGCCGCAGAGCAATCTTAATATCCGACTTGAGGGCCCGCTGAGCCTTACAGCTTTGGGCACCATTGACTGCTCAGTGAAAACAAGGCTCCGCAGAAATACTCTTTGTAGGGAAGTTGATATCAGCTGGGCACAGAAAAATGGGAAGATTTATGGTGTTAATTTTCTGATAATAAGTGTGTATTCCTTTACTGAAATTTTCAAGAGAATTTATTGAAAGAATGGATATGGGTATAGAAAATACTGCTGAGTTTCTTTTGTTGTTTAATTGGTATTTGAATGTTGCTAGAAACCATTCTTCTAGTAACTGCATAAGAAGCCCTGGCTGAGTTTTGTTTTTAAGCCTAAAATGCTTTTTACATTTTTTTAAGTGTGTATTTATTTTGAAAGAAAGAGAGAAAGTGTGCACAAGCAGGGGAAGGGCAGAGAGAGAGGAAGAGAATCTCATGCAGCTCCATGCTGTCAGGGCAGAGTCCAACATGAGGCTCAGTACCCTAAACTGTGAGATTGTGATCTGAGCTGAAATCAAGAGTCGAACAGTCAACCAACTGAGCTGCCCAGGCACCCATTTAAGCCTAAAGTTCTTTATCGAAGACATTATCAAAACTACCAGGTTTCTCGGGGCTCAGTCGCTTGAGCGTCCGACTTCAGCTCAGGTCACGATCTCGCGGTCCGTGAGTTCGAGCCGGCCCGGAGCCTGGAGCCTGCTTCCGATTCTGTGTCTCCCTCTCTCTCTGCCCCTCCCCCGTTCATGCTCTGTCTCTCTCTGTCTCAAAAATAAATAAATGTTAAAAAAAAATTAAAAAAAAAAAAAAAAAAAACTACCAGGTTTCTCAACCTCCACTAGTTCCAATAAAGGAATTTTAAGTATCGGGGCACGTGGCTGGCTCAGTCAGCTAAGCATCCGGCTTCAGCTCAGGTCATGATCTCGCAGTTCGTGAGTTCGAGCCCCACGTTGGGCTCTGTGCTGACAGCTCAGAGCCTGGAGCCTGTTTCTGATTCCCTCTCTCTCTCTCTCTCTCTCTCTGTTCCTCCCCTGCTCATGCTCTCTCTTTCTAAAAAATAAATAAAGATTTAAAAAAAAAAAGGAATTTTAAGTATTATATAAATGACATAATATGTAAGTGCAGAATTTTAGGAAACATGAAATTATTTCTCCACCTTATCTATTTCATAAGACAGAAATCTTAACATTTGAATTAAAAGAAGAAATACAGACATTTTAGCTTCCACTGGAGGTGTCTAATCCCAAAGTTACCTAAAACGTGTATTGGTGTGTAAAAATTAACTGATTGGTAGATAGCATAGAAATCTGGTTTGATTTTTCTCATTTTAATATTTGCTCAGTTGAATGAATTGTAAACTGTAATTGTCACTCTCATATTTTTTCCCCTGTACTCTGATCCTTGCTTGCATGTTAGGTGGGTGTGCCTGCTGCTTTTGACATGATGTTGACTGGTAGAAACATTCGTGCAGACAGAGCAAAGAAAATGGGACTAGTTGACCAATTGGTGGAACCCCTGGGTAAGTGGTAGCGTGCCTCAGAGTTGGGCCTTATGAATTTATTTGTTAAAGAGTTAATGTCTTGAATATTGGTTAGAGTAAAATTCATACTCTTAAGAAATGAGTCATTCTGAAGAGTAAAGTTTTCTAAGTATAGCTAATACTAAATCATTTCCAACATCACCCCAACTTCTTGTTTTATTTTATAAATTGCACATCAAGAGTACAGAATTGAATCAAGTCATTATTTTTGGTTCTTAAATTACCTGTATCATTATTCATAAAAACCTTCCTTCAGTTTTATGTATCTGTTTTAATACTACAATAAACATGTATGAAACAACCTGAGGATATTAACAGCAGTTGACATCTACAATGTGCCACTTCCTCCATACAGCATCTTTTCCTCCTCTGACCCAAGGAAACCACTATTCCACATTGTGTGTTTGTCACTGTCTTGCATTTCTTAAAAATCAGCATTACTGAGGGACACCTGGGTGGCTCAGTCAGTTAAGCATCCAACTCTTGATTTCAGCTCGGGTCATAATCTCGTGGTCGTGGTTGTGGTCATAAGAGCAAGCCTTGTGTCGGGCTCCACACTGGGTGGAGCCTGCCTGAGGTACTCTGTCTCTCTGCCCCTCTCCCTCCTGTGCATGTGCACTTTCTCTCTTTAAAAAAAAAACAACAGCATTATTGAGATGTTATTTATGTAACAATAAATTTACCAATTTTTAATGTACACTTTGAGTTTTGACAAGTGTATATAGCTGTGTAAACACAGCTCATATAATAGAATGTTTTTAGTATATAGCTTTTTGTGTCTTCTCTGATTTAGCCTAATGTTTTTGAGATTCATCCGAGTTGTCACACATATCAACAATTCCTTCCCATTGCTCGACGTTATGCCATTGTATAGATATACCATAATTTGTTTATCCGTTCAGTAAATGATGGCAATTAAGTGTTTCCAATTTGGGGCCGTTCAAAATAAAGCTGCTGTGAACATTCATCCACAAGTCTTTACGTGGATGTATACTTCATTTCTCTTGGACAAATACCAAAGCGTACATTGGCTGGATCATATGATAGATGTGTGTTTAGCTTTTAAGAAACTGTCAAACTGTTTTCTCAAAGTGGTTATACCATTTTGCATTCCTACCAGCAGTGTATGAGAGTTCTAGTTACCAACCACTTTACAAGGTCAGTCTTTTTAATTTTAGAGCTTTTTCTTTTCTTTTCTTTTCTTTTTTTTTTTTTTTTAATTTTTTTTTTTTTTAACGTTTATTTATTTTTGAGACAGAGAGAGACAGAGCATGAACAGGGGAGGAGCAGAGAGAGAGGGAGACACAGAATCTGAAACAGGCTCCAGGCTCTGAGCTGTCAGCACAGAGCCCGACGCGGGGCTCGAACTCACGGACTGTGAGATCATGACCTGAGCCGAAGTCGGACACTTAACTGACCAAGCCACCCAGGCGCCCCTCTTTTTTTTTTTTTTTTTTTTTTTTTTAAGAGAGCGAACGCGAGCATGAGCAGGGGAGGGGCAGAGTGAGAGAGACTGAATCTTAAGCTAAGTGTAGAGCCCAATGCAGGGCTCAATCTCACAACCACGAGATCATGACCTGAACTGAAATTAAGAGTTGGACACTAGGCACCCCTAATTTTAGACCTTCCAATAGAAGTGTAGTAATATCTCATTGTGGTTTTAATTTATATTACTCTAATGACCAGAGTCATTAAGTTTCTTTCATGTGTTTATATGCCTTCTGTATATATTCTGGTAAAGTGTCTGTTGAGATGTTTTGCCCATTTTGATTGAGTTTTTCTTTTTGAGGTTTTTTTTTAATGTTTTTTAAATTTATTTTTGAGAGAGAGACAGAGTGTGAGCAGGACACAGAATCTGAAATAGGCTCCAGGCTCTGAGCTGTCAGCACAGAGCTCGATGCGGGGCTCAAACTCGTGAACTGTGAGATCATAACCTGAGCCGAAGTCAGCCATTTAACCGACTGAGCCACCCAGGTGCCCCCTCTTATTATTGAGGTTTTGGAGTTCTTTTTATTAGGATACAAGTCCTTTGTGAGATCCGCAAATATTTTCTCCCTGTCTGCAGCTTGTCTTTTCATTTCTAAATGCAGAAATTCTTAATTTTGAAGGAAGCCCATTGTATCAGGATCTTCTTTCATGGATCATGCTGTTGGTGTTGTATCTAAGAAATTTTTTTCTTTCTTTTTTTTTTAATGTTTATTTATTTTAGAGAGAGGGGTGCAAAGGGGGCTCTGTGCTGACAGCAGAGAGCCAGATGCAGGACTCAAACTCAAGAAACGTGAGATCATAACCTGAGTGAAGTCAGACTCTTAACCAACTGAGCCACCCAGGCACCTCTAAGAAATCTTTTCTTAACAAGACCACAAAGATTTTCTCCTGTATTTTCTTCTGGAAGTTTTGTGGTTTAGCTCTTTCATTTTGGTCTGTGACCCATTTCAAGTTAACTTTATGATGGTATGAGGTAGATTGAGTTTTGTTTGGGGTTTTTTTTTGCAAATGAATATCCAATCTCTTGACACAGTTTATTGAGAAGACTCTTCTTTCTCCCTTGAATTACCTTGACACCTTGGTCAAAAATCAGGTGTTTGGGTCTGCATCTGGATTTCCTGTCTCCAGTTATCTAAATGTCTTTACTTAAGCCAATAGCATACTGTCTTCATTATTGTGTTTTAGTAAATCTTGAAATCAGGTTGTATGACCCCCTCTATCATGGTTCTCTTTCAAAATTTATTTTGCCTATACTAGTTTCTTTGCATTTGCCTACAAATTTTATAATCCTCTCATCCATGTCTACAAAAATACATGCTAGGATTTTGATTGAAATTGCACTGAATCATTGTATCAATTTGAGGAGAATTAACATCTTTAAAATATTGAGTCTTTTCATCATGGGTATGGTATAACTTCATTTAGTTCGTCTTTAATTTCTCTCATCAGTGTTCTATACTTTTCATTGAATATATCTTACATTTTGTTAAATGTATACATTAGTGCTTCATACATTTAGGACATCATGCTATTTTCACTTTAATTTCTCATTGCTGATCACTAGTATATATAAATATAATTGACTTTTGTACATGGACCTTGTATTCTGTGACTTTGCTAAATTTATTCTAGTAGCTTTTTCTATAGACTTCTAAGGAGTTTCTATGTAAATAATAATGTTGTCTATAAAATATAGACATTTTGGCTTTTTCCTTCCCCATCTGGTTGGCATTTGTTATTTTATTCTTAACTTACTGTAGTGACTAAGATCCATAGTACAGTATTGGGTAGAGGTGGTGAAAGCAGGTACTGTTAACTTGTTCCCATCTTAGGGGAAGAACATTCACTCTGATGTTGTAGAGTGTGTAGGGTTAGCTATAGCTTTTTTATATATGTCCTTTATCAGATTACAGACATTTCCCTTTATCTATGGTTCGCTGAAAATAGATGTTGAATTTTGTCAAATGCAGAGTACAGTTGAGCCTTTCTGCATCTAATAAGATGATTGTGTGGTTTTTGTCTTTTTTAGTCTGTTAGTAATACCAGTTATACTGAGTTTTGATTATTCAACCAGACTTGCATTCCCGAAATAAATTTCACTTGGTCATAATGTATTATCCTTTGTATAACATTTTGTACAGGACTTTTATGTCTGGTCATGAGAGCTAATGGTCTCAAGGATAATTTTCTTGTGATATTTTTGCTTGGTGTTGGTATCAGAATAATGCTGGCTTCATAAAATGAATTGGAATTTTTTTTTCTATTTTCTGGAGGAATATTTGTAGAATTGGTATTATTTCTTCTTTACTTGATAGAATTCACCAGTGAAGTCAGGTGGATGTGGAGTTTTCTTTGTTGGGAAGGTTTGTTTTTTTTTATATATATATACAAATTCACTTTCTTTTATAGATATAGGGTTATTGAATAAGGTTCTCCAATTGTTTTGCTTTTGAGTGAGAGCTGTAGTAGTTTGTTTCTCAAAGATTTTGTCCATTTTGGGGGCGTCTGGGTGGCTCAGTTGGTTAAGTGTCCGACTTCAGCTCAGGGTATGATGTCACGGCTCATGAGTTCAAGCCCTGCGTTGGGCTCTGTGCTGACAGCTCGGAGCCTGGAGCCTGCTTTGGATTCTCTCTCTGTCTCTCTCTCTCTCTCCCTCTCTCTGTCTCTCTCTCTCTCTCTCTCTCTCTCTGCCCCCTACCCCGCTCACACTCTGTCTCTGTCTCACTCTCAAAAATAAAACATTTAAAAAAATAAGAAATAAATAATTTTTAAAAAAGGAAAAAAATATTTTGTCCATTTTATTTAACTTTCCAAATTTGTTACAGTGCAGTTGTTCAAAATACTTCATTATTATTCCTTCGATATCTTTATGCTCTGTAATGATATATATCATTTATACTCTTTCATTCCTGATATTGGTAATTTGTGTGTTCTCTATTATTTCCTTGAGAAGTCTGGCTAGAAATTTATCAAGAAACAGCTTTTAGTTTCATTGGTTTTTCTCTGTTTTTGTTTTTTTTTTTATGTTTATTTATTTTTTGAGAGAGGGAGAGTCAGAGCTGAGCAGAGGAGGGGTTAGAGAGAGAGAGGGAGACACAGAATCAGAAGCAGGCTCCAGGCTCCCAGCTATCAGCACAGAGCCCAATGCAGGCTCAAACTCACGAAGATCATGACCTTGAGATCATGACCTGAGCCGAAGTCGGACGCTCAACCAACTGAGCCACCCAAGCGCCCCTGGTTTTTCTGTTTTTTGTTTGTTTGTTTGCTGTTTTATTGTTTTCGGCTATCTCATTATTTCTGCTTGCTTTTGGGTTTAATTTGTTCTCTTTCTAGTTTCTTAAGGTACAAGTTTAGATCATTGATTTTAGGCCTTTTTTCCTAACATAAGCATTTGAAGCGATCAACTTCCCTCTTAGCATTGCTTTATCTCTGCATATTTTAATATTATGTTCTCACTTCCATGAAGGTCAGAATATTTTCAGATTTCTCATTATTTTTTTGACCCGTGTGTGATTTGCGAGTGTGTTACCTAATTTCCAAATATTTGCAGATGTTTCAGATACCTTTCTGTTACTGATTTCTGGTTTAATTTTGCCGTGATTACAGTTGAACCTTATTATTTACAAGTTCCTTATCTGTAAACTTACCTACTCACTAAAATCTGTTGTGACCCCAAGATAATACTTATGGTGCTTTTGCAGTCATTAAGAGACACATACAGAGTGGTGAAAATTTCACATCTCCCAGTGCACGTGTTCCAGCTGAAGTCAAACAAGGCAACATTTTGCGTTCTTATTTCAGCTCTTAGAGCCAACAAGTGTCCTTTTCATGGTCTGTTTAGTGCCATTCTCTTCTCTTTGTGTGTGTGTGTGCTTTTCGGTTGTGATTTCGCTATTTAAAATGGTGAGAGCTAGGAGTGGAAAAGTACTGACTCAAGAGTAGAAGTATCTTTAAGGTTTCTCTTACTTCCCCCAATAAGGAGGCCTCATCAGAGGCACCTGAAGACGACCCTGATTGGAGGTCCCAAACAGACAGAAATGAGGCACTTGGGCAAAAAATGCAAATATATGGAAGAGCAGAGCCTGTAAGAGGTACCTGAGTTACTGACTACAAGTCCCATGAAAGTCTGTGGTGCATTGGCCGTGCCCCAAGTCTATTGTGGGAAGGACAGCTTTCCCAGTGAGGCCTGCTGGGTAAAAGCCTTTCTAATTGCCTGTGGTTGGGCCTGAAAAATCACACTTGATGGTTTTTGGCCAGGGGCTGGATGCCTCGATTTCTACAAATAGTCATGTGGCCATAGCAGGGGTTTATAACTACCTATTTCTGCTTCCCGTTCCATATTCCTTTTGCCCCCAGGAAGTACCTCAGTTGGTCATGGTTCTTTGCCTAGTAGGGTGACTTTCATTCCTAGAAGGTCTGGGCCACTAGCAGTACTGCGTGAATGGAGTTGTTGTAGTTTTCCATTAACTAATTACAGGTCCTTGTAGCACTAAGACACCCCCGAAGAGATCTGTCACAGTCAAGCCATACTCTTCCTTACTCCCATTGTGCAGTAGCAGCCCGCACCCCCTTGGTGACCAGGGTTCGTCGTCCTGGAAAGGGACTGCAGCAGTGCACTTTCAGATGGCGCCTGCATATCACACAGAGCTGTGGACAAACCGGGCCTGAGTTTTCTCTTCCCCAGTCATCTATCTGGTCATAAGACACTCCCTGTGAGGCCCTAGGGGCAGACCGGGACAGAGAATGAGTAGGGATATTTTGGCCACCTTTTCATACAACTTGTGCCTTTAGGGTCTCCTCAAGCCCATTTTCCCATATACCACTTCCATTCGGTAATGGAGTACTGTTGCACACACGGAACTTTATGGTTTAGTGGGCCAGACAGCATCCGTTTCGTGATGGGCAGCTCAGGTCACGTGGTGATTTGCTGGCCCATGGTTAAGCTTTGAGTCTCTACTTAGGCCCACTAACAAGCCAAAAGCTGTCAGTAGGACAGTAGTTATTCACAGAGAATGGTAGGGCTTTGTTCCAAATTCCTAAGTGTCTGTACTCCAAACAGCATCTCTATCTAGCACTGACACTTCATGCCCCATCAGATCTGAATCATATGGTCCAAATAGTTTTTCTTCCTGGGCCCCGCTCAAAACTAGCAGCCTCTGAGTTACTCAGTAAAGGAGCTAGAGTAGCACACCCGAATGAAATGTTGCCTCTAAAATCCAAAAAGGCCCAGGAGGCGTTGTGCCTTGTTTTATGTGGTAGGATGGGCCGGGTGTGACAATGTATCCTTCACCTTGGGAGGGATGTCACCATGCCCCACACCACCGGACCCTTAGAAATTTCACTTAGTTGGATATGTCTAGAGTAGTTGGTACTTCCTGTTCACCAGATTCATTTAGGATAATACCATCAATATAATGAACAGCATGATATCTTGTGGAAGGGAAGGGCAATAAACATTTAAAAAACAAAACAGTTATCTTTTAAAGAGATTAAAAGTGAGAAAGGAGTCTTTCATATCTACCCACATATTTAGCATTTTTGGTGCTCTTTCTTCTTTGTGTAGCTCCACGTTCCCATTTGGTTTGATATTATTCCAACATGAAGAGCTTCACTTGACATATTCTGTAGAGTAGGTCTGCTGACAATTCTCACCTCTTGGTTTGTTTGACTGAGTCTTTATTTCAACTTCATTTTTCAAAGATATTCTTTTTTTTTTTTTTTTAATGTTTATTTTTGAAAGAGTGAAAGTGGCAGAGTGCAAGTGGGGAAGGGGCAGAGAGGGAGAGGGAGACACAGAATCCGAAGCAGACTCCAGGCCCCGAGCTGTCAGCACAGAGCCCCAGGCGGGGCTCAAACTCGTGAACCATGAGATCATGACCTGAGCCAAAGTCGGATGCTTAACTGACCTGAGCCACCCAGGTGCCCCCAAAAATATTCTTGATGGCTATAGAATTCCACGTTTCTAGTATTTTTCTTTTAGTACTTTATAGATGTCAATGTTATGATGTGGCTTGCATAATTTCTAATAGAAAGTCTGTTGTTTTTATCTTTGTTCTTCTGTATCTAGTGTGTCTCTCTCCCCGCCTCACCCCCCGCAGCTGCTCTCAGATTTTCCCTTTATTACTGGTCTTATTTATTTATGATGTGCCTTGCTTTGTTATTGTTGCTTTGTTTGTTAATGTTTGTTAGGCATGGGACTCATTGAGTTTCTCGGATAGTGGGCTTCTAGTTTTCATTAAATTGGAAAATTTTGGCTATTTCTTCCAATTTTTCCTATCTCCCCCCACCCTTTTTCTGGGGTTCCAATTTCACATATGTTAGATTACTTGATATTGTCCTAAAATGAAGCAGTTTTTATTTTTCAGTGTATATATTTTCTATATATAGAAATAGAATAGAATATATAGAAACAGAATAAAACATATATTCTATATAGAGAATATATATAGAATACTTGCCATGTATTCAAGTTTCCTGATTATAATCTATTAATCCACTCCTGTGTATTTTTCATTTCAGGTGTTGAGTTTTTTCATATCTAGAAGTAATACTTGACTCACTTTTATGTATTCAATTTCTCTTCATACGTCTCTGTTTTCCTCTACCTTCTTGAACATATGGCATGAATTTACAATAGCCTTTCTAACATTGTGTCTGTTAATTCTGTCTTCATTTATGCATCTATCAGTCAATTTGCGTCTTGTCTTTAGGCCATTTTTTTCATGCTTCTTTTCATGCCTTTATAAAAAGAAGCCTCAGGTAGTTTTCGTTTCATGCATGTGGAGAACAGTATTCGGCCAAAGTTTCGAGGGCCCCTCTGTAGATCTCTGGAGCTCTCTTTTCGTGGAGCAGCTACTCTCGATATTCTCCTTCACAAATTCCGGTTGCGTTGGCCTCTCTACAAGCTCATTGTGACTTTCGTGGGCCTTGTGCACATTTGCCATTCAGAAGTGTGGGGCTTAGTTCTTTCTCTTCCTCCTTCACATACTTTTAAAATAGTACAAATGTCTTAAGGGAGAGATTGCTTGTGTATTTGTTTCAGCCTCCTCCACTCTCAGGATTTTGTTTCCTAAATACTGCAAGATTGCACAAGATTGCCTTTTCAACTGCAGCTACCCCCTCCTTCCAGGCTTTTGACTGAGAGCCTGATAGATGTCTGTTTTTACAGCTCTGTAGAAAGAGCCTTTGAATTTTTGGGGCCTAGCTCTTTAGTCTCTTGCTTCAAGCAAGTTCAATATTGGGCAGATGCCTGAAGTGGAAAATGAGTTACATATTTTTAGCATGCCCCTTTCTGTATAGAAGTGTACTTTGTGTACTAAATTTTATGATAACTGAAATTTCTCTCTAGTTTTTTGACACAGCTCTTCCAGCTTCCTATACCACCTTAGAATTCCACAAATGTTCCCTGAGGAACTAGCTTTGCATTTGGCTTCTTCTAGTTTCTGATCTTTTGTGCATGACCACCAAAAACTGATCATTTCACTTGCCCACAGGAGCATCCTTCTGCTTGAGCCAAGTCTGATCTTCAGCTGACACCCAAAAGCATAACATACCCTCAGAAAAGAAAATGTCCAGCAATCATCAGTTCACCTCAGACAGGCTTATCTCTCTCTGGAATTTTAGTTCATATGGTCCTCATTGCTTCCACCACTCTCTAGTTTCTTTACAAATGTGATTTTACGATTTATTCATTCTTGTCCAGTTTTGCAGCAAGAATACAGGCCTAATGAGACCTTCTTCATCTGACTCAGAATTGTTGGAAGCCAGACTGAAAGGGCTTAAGACCTTGTTTTCTATCTAGAGGACATTGTTGCACCATTGCTCAGGTGTTTTTTGTTTGTTTGTTTGTCTGTTTTTGAGTCCATAGTTCAGGACTCTGACTTGGAAAGCTGTGCTGAAAGTGATTTACATTCCAATCTATTGTGTTCATTTTTACAGGACCAGGACTAAAACCTTCAGAGGAACGGACAATTGAATATCTAGAAGAAGTTGCAGTTACTTTTGCCAAAGAACTATCTGATAAGAAAATCTCTCTAAAGAGAGACAAAGGATTAGTAGAAAGTGAGTGTCTTTATTAAAGAACAGAGACAAAGGTTCTTTCCAGGGAGTTTAATTTTATTTGCTGTAAATTTGAAATGAGAAAGAGGTAATAAATGCATTATTTACTCCAAGCATAGAGGCATCCTTAAGGAGTGTAACAACAACTCTGCTCTAGGGTTCTGAACCTTACACTGGTTGGTTAAAACCGTTTTTTTAAACTTTTTATTTTGGAAAATTTTAAGCATTAATACGAGAGTGGAATAATAGTATAATAGTGTAATAAATACCCGTGCACCCAACACCCAGCTTTAGCATTTATCAACTAATTAAACCATGTGTATAGAAGTGCTTAGGTTGCAATTTGGATTTTTTATATCAGAGTAAAGAGAAGTTCTTTCAGATAGCTGCAGTTATTGCATTTTTATGGAGTTTACAGAACAAACTAACAAGGAAGGCTAGGCTTTTTCCATGAAGTGTCTAAAAGCATTTTTTTTTTTTTTTTTTTTTAACAGAATTGACATCATATGCCATGAGCATTCCGTTTGTCAGGCAACAGATTTATAAAAAGGTGGAAGAAAAAGTACGAAAACAAACCAAAGGCCTTTATCCTGCACCTCTGAAAATAATCGATGTGAGTCTTCACCCCATATTCCCACATTTCTCATATTTCCTCCCTTTGAATAGAGCAGTATCCTTTATTGCCATTCTGAATCATGTGTGCCAGTACTAAAGTTCTTAATTCTGCTAGTGCAGTACTCACTAAAAATGAAGGAGGAGCATAGCAAGCTATGTGAGGCCTCATAAACTGACATATTTGGTAATAAGTAATGCCAGGCATAATGCATTTAAAACTAACTACCGGTTATAAACCAGGAAAGGAACCTATATTATATCAGTATAACAAGGCCAGTAAAAGATTGGGCATTAATTAAGAGGTAGTCAAAATTGATGGCCTCAGTCTAAACCATTGTCAGTACCTAAAATATTTCATTGACTTCTCCTTTGCTATTATTATAAAAAAGATGTAGTGATACAGAAAAGTTCTGAAAAAGATCAAGGAGGGGGTGCCTGGGTGGCTCAGTCAGTTAAGCCTCCTATTCTTGATTTCAGCTCAAGTCATGATCTCTTGGTTCGTGGTTTTGAGCCCTACGTCAGGCTCTGTGCTGGCAGTGCAGAGCCTGCTTGGGATTCTCTCTCTCTCCCTCTCTCTGCCCCTCCCCTGCGCTCACTCACACATTCTCTCTCTTCCCCCCACAAAGTAAATAAACTTTAAAAAGAGAAGGTCAAGGAGGATAATTAAAATGATCACAGGGTTAAGAACTTCTGTCTAAAACTCTTCAGTCTTCAATCCAGAAAGTCGAAGATTAAGAGAACATATAATCAAAGACTTCAAATATGGAGAATAAATCAGTCAACAGATATGTTTTGAGGAAAAGACACCAAAATGTGTAAAATATGACACGTAATTCCCTTCCCCCATTCATCTCCCAGCCTGGGCTGGGGAGATTAGACATGTGTATGTGGCAAGGCAGGTAACTGGAGTACAAGAGGCATTAGATGCCAGCATGGGATCACTGTCAGATAATGGGGAAAGAGGAAGATTGTTAAATGCACAGAGGAGGGAACAATCACTATGAACCAGAGAGATTAGGAAGAGCCTCATAGAATTTCACCTGAGCCCTGAAAAATGTATAGAGAGTAAGCGAAGAGAAAGTAGTACCTGGTAGGATGGGCATTTTGAGCAAAGTCACAGAGGCCAGAAAGCATGAGGCTCTACAGGGAACATTTCATGAGGTCGTTTTTGTAGGAGAATAGTGAAATGTCTGCCAAAAGGCAGAATGAGCCTAGATTTTAGAAGATTGACAGGTAATGAATTTGGAAATTTGACTTTTGTTCTGGATAGATCATAGAGATCATGGTAGTAGCAAGTAAAAACAGGTTAGAAGGAGAGACAAAGTAGACACCTGAAGTCGGAAGCCATCTTGGTAACTCAGACTTGATGTTAGAGTGAGACCCCAAGGTCGAATAGTAAAAATACAAAGGTAGTAACAGAATTGCCAAAGAGAAGAGATCGTGAGTTAAATTTTAGAAGTGTTGAGTTTAGATGTTTCAGGAAACTCAAGCAACAGGAGTGTACACAAGTCAATTAAGAATGTAGGTTTATTTATCTGTTTGTTTTTAATCAACTTGTCTTTCCCATAAATTATGGTGAGTGATTACAGGGTCACTTCTTCGTCGTTTATACTTGCCATTGTACTTGAGATAGTACTTCCCCCAAACGTTAAGTTGAATCTATAGAGTTCATGAGCCACATGATAAACTAGATGATGTGCCTAGGGAAGAATGCACAGAGGGAGAAAAGGGCTCAGGGGGGACCTCTGGGGACGTGCCTGTGTTAGGAAAGCAGGGGACAGTCTGGAAGAGCAATTTAAGCAGGAGGGAAGGGAATTAAGAAGAAAAGGGAAATCTTTTCTTGGACTTGGGTAGCGCTCCAAATCCAAGAAATGGACAGAGCTGATGACAGCTCTTTCTCTCTCTGTGTGTGTCTCTCTCTGACAAGATAACAGGATCTAGAGGTGGATAAGGAGGTAGAGTTTGAGCCGTGGAAACTGTCTCCCTTTCCTACTCTGACTTTTATTTATTCCCTTCTGTTTCGTTTCCTTGGATTTTATGCAAGGACTTGGAGATGGACAATAAAGTCAGTCTTAAGCAGCTGCTCAGTCCTCCTGGCTTTCTTACTCCAATTCCAGACTTTTGACTTACTGTTTGAATACTAACAAACTAGCAATTTTATTCAGCATTATTGGACATCTTGCCTGCCCATCGCAACAATGAACAGGTGCTTTATGTATTTTTTAGGCAGTAAAGACTGGAATTGAGCAAGGGAATGATGCTGGCTATGTCTCTGAATCTCAGGTAAAGTTATTTCCTTTCAACTTTTTATTACTAGATACAGGAAAGCCAAGATCTAAAACTCTGTATAAAGCTGAAAAAAGAAAAAGTGCCCAAAGCCTACCCCAAATTTTTTTCTTCCAGTGATTATCACTGCTTAGGATTGATTAATTTCAATGAGTGAGTAGATATTAAAGAACACCTTGGTGGTCCCAGCTGTTCGAACTTCCTTTCAGTAATGAGGGTTTAACTAGGGAGAGCAGGGCCAGAGTTCTAATCCTTTCAAAATGAATCACTTAGATATTTTTGTTCTGAGTTGAGCTGGTTTTGTTGTGATAAAATGAATACATTGATAGAAAATTGTGTTTCTTACTTGTTAGGGCCTTGAGGTAAGACTTTGAAGGCCAGCCTCTCTTGGTGAATTAGAAAATGGAAGGAACTGTCACATACCCACTAAAAGAAGACAGAGGGGCATATGAACCAGCCTTACCTCTTCCCACTTTTCCAACAAGTTGGTGACATTGCAGATTTAAGTGGTATGGGTTGTTTTTTAAGTTTTAAGCAGTCCTTGAAGAATGGATTGCTCTCTGATAATAAGACAAAAGGTATCTGAAGAGCTTGGGACTAGTTCAAGAGAAAACATGTATTGTACTGGGTCGCTTATTACAGTCCACTCTGATTTAGACTTTTGTCTCTGATCCAGGTACATGTATGCATATATACAGAAAAATTGAAGCATAGGTTTCACAGATCAATTGTTGGCCTCACCACGTACGTTGTATGCAGTATGTCCTATGTGTCCTACTTACCACAGCCCACTAAATTTACGACAACTGATGGATCTCTACCTGCACTTTGAATATCACTGGTTTATTGAATAGACTCCACATTATTAGGGGCGCCTGGGTGGCTCAGTCGGTTAGGCATCCGATTTCAGCTCAGGTCATGATCTCACCGTCCGTGAGTTCAAACCCCACGTCGGGCTCTGTGCTATCAGTTCAGAACCCGGAGCGTGCTTCAGATTCTGTGTCTCCCTCTCTGCCCTTCCCCCACTCACGCTCTGTCTCTATCAAAAAATGAATAAACGTTAAAAAAAATTTTTTGTAATTAAAAAAAAATTAGTAGAACATTGTTTTATGTTCTATTGTTTCATGTTATATTAGGACATGAGAACAACTTTATTATGGGGATTCCTCCTTTGAAATGCTATCTGTAACCATACCAGTTAATTCTAGTAATATTGATGATGATGATAGCTGACATTGAGACCCTAGTCACTTTACTAGCATTCTCATTTAATTCCAGCAATACTGTAAAATAAGTGTTGTTTTTCCCGTTTAAGGATAAAGAAAGCTTCACAACTGGGAAATGGCAGGGTCAGGATTCAAACCCGGTTCTGTCAAACCTAGACTCTAAGTCTCATGCTGAGATTTGCTCTCCATAAGTATTAGGGCACTTTTCAAAGTGGCAGGTGTCACGTGGGGTGGACCAGAGTTGGGAGTCCTACCGCCTGGGTGTGAGTTCGATTTCTGTCACTCTAGGTGGTGTGGTCTTAAGCTTAATTTGTCCGGGCCTCCTCTTTCCAGCCTTTAAAAGGAGAAGGTTGGTTGAGATGACTGTGCGGGTCTGTTTGGGCCCTGACACTCCAGTTCCATGAAAAAGGTTGGTTACTGCCACCTCTGATGTACATAATCTGAGAGCTCCGATGTATCCATAGCGTTTTCAAAACAGTTGTCGGAAAGTGCTGCAGGTGAGAAGGCCCCACCGCACCCCAGAGCACCCAGGGCTTCACCTGTGTTACCTCTGCTCTGCAGACAAACCTGACCGAAGGAACCCCCGTCACTGAGACTGTGAAGTTCCACCTTTTCTTGTTCTCCTTTACTTTTCAGAAATTTGGAGAGCTTGCAATGACCAAAGAATCAAAGGCCTTGATGGGACTTTATCATGGTCAGGTCCTGTGTAAGAAGAATAAATTTGGAACTCCGCAGAAGGACGTGAAGTAAGTTAAATGCCACCTAGGGCGCCTTTGTGGATTTCTCTACAGAGTTAGATTTATACCTTCGGTCTTCCCTACGCCTCCTCTGTCCTGAGCACATTAGATCCCTTTTCCTACTAAGAACTTTTTGACTTTCAAAGTGCTGCCTGGGCTGAGTTTTCTCCAGGCGCCCCCCCCGCCCCGCCCCCCCACAAAAGGGCTCCTATAGAGGCTTTCTTGTCTCACTATTGATGTCCCCTGGAAGTCTGGTTTACATCCCCTGTTCCCAAACCAAACACACTCTGCACTGTTTAATGGTCTTGTCTCTCCCTGTGACTTGAGATACCATCTCTGGGAACTCATACTTTCTCATTAAAAAAAATAAAGCCTCGTTCAGATTATTAAAGGCTTTTCCTTCCTCTAGCTTACAGCCTAAACATTAAAGATTCTACTTGCCTGTTTCATGTCTATTCTTTTAAGCAAGCCTTTCAATGCTATACTGCCCAATAGCTCTTCAGCATTTTAAATTTAATAATGCTCCGGGGTGCCTGGGTGGCTCAGTTGGTTAAGTATCCGACTTCGGCGCAGGTCAAGATCTCACAGTTTGTGGGTTTGAGCCCGGCATTGGGTTCTGTGCTGACGGGTCAGAGCCCAGAGCCTGTTTCAGATTCTGTGTCTCCCTCTCTCTCTCTGCCCCTTCCCTGCTTGCTCTCTGTCTCTCTGTCTCTCTCTCTCTTTCAAAAATAAATAAACATTTAAAAAACAAAATTTAATAATGCTCCTAAACTCACCTTCTAGCTCAGTGGTTTCCATCCTGGGCATTGTTGCCCCCCCCCTCCCCCCGCAGCATCATTTGAAGGTGTCTGGAAACATTTTTGGTTGTCACAGCTGCTGCTGGCATCTAATGAGCCAGAGGTCAGGGATGCTACTAAACACCCTACAGTGCATGAAACAGGCCTCTAGTCTGGGGCGCCTGGGTGACTCAGTCGGTAAGTGTCCAACTTTGGCTCAGGTCATGATCTCGTGGTTTGTGAGTTCGAGCCCCGTGTCAGGCTCTGGGCTGGCAGCTCAGAGCCTGGAACCTGCTTCAGATTCTGTGTCTCCCTCTCTCTCTCTCTCTGCCCCTCCCCTGCTCATGTTCTGTCTCTCTCAAAAATAAACATTAAAAAAATAAAAAATAAACGGGTACCTAGGTGGTTCAGTCGGTTAAGCGTCTGACTTCGGCTCAGGTCATGGTCTTGTGGTCAGTGAGTTCAAACCCCGTGTCGGGCTCTGTGCTGCCAGTTCAGAGCCTGGAGCCTGCTTCAGATTCTGTGTCTCCTCTCTCTGCTCCGCCCCTGCTCAACGCTCTGTCTCTCTCTGTCTCTCAAAAATGAATAAATCTTAAAAAAAAAAAAAATGTTTTAATAAAAAAAAAAGAAAGAAACCTAATGAGCCACTCCAAACTCATATATGAGTATGATTCATATATGCAGACCCCTGTCTGCATATACTTTTTACTGTCATATGTAGATAGCATATACCATCTGGAAAGGTGTTGTTATACCAAATACACAAAAAAGACAGGCAACATCCACATGAATCTCCTATAAGAAGAAATAAAAAAATGAGAATCAAAATACAAAAAGCAACCATAATACAGAAGAAAACTGTAACACAACACTTCCAAACTTGAATTAAATATCCTTAAATAAGTATTTGCAGATAAGAAAAAATCACCTTGGCTCAGAAATGCAAAAACTTAGGGACGCCTGGATAGCTTAGTAGGTTAAGCGTCTGACTTCGGCTCAGGTCACGATCTCACAGTTCGTAAGTTCGAGTCCCGCATCAAACTCTGTGCTGACAGCTCAGAGCCTGGAACCTGCTTCAGATTCTGTGTCTCCCTCTCTCTCTGCCCCTTCCCCTGCTCATGCTCTGTCTCTCTGTCTCAAAAACAAACATTAAAACAAAAAATTTTTTAAGACATTCAAAAACTTAGAACTAAATGGGCAGAAAAATAGGATGATATAAGAGTTGATCTAACTTGGGAAATCAATTGAGGAAAAAGGTAACATCATCTTAGAAATGAGGATTTAATTGGGAATTCATTATAGGGTACTCAGGGCAGAATAGGTTGAACAGAATTGAATAAAGAACCGCGAAGAACTGAAGAAAGGGGATCCCTTTTCCTGCTTTCCCAGTTGTAACACCTCTGCTTCCTCCACTTCTGTCTCTCTGGGCTCTTCCCCCTCACCTTGGATAATGACTTGAGTTCCTTATCTGTTTTCTCTTTTTATAAATTAATTTCTTTATGCAGAGAATGCATTCTTATTCTCTTTAAGAAAACTGTTTTAGGGGCGCCTGGGTGGCGCAGTCGGTTAAGCGTCCGACTTCAGCCAGGTCACGATCTCGCGGTCCATGAGTTCGAGCCCCGCGTCGGGCTCTGGGCTGATGGCTCGGAGCCTGGAGCCTGCTTCTGATTCTGTGTCTCCCTCTCTCTCTGACCCTCCCCCACTCATGCTCTGTCTGTCTCTGTCTGAGAAATAAATAAATGTTTTAAATGAGATTAAATATTAACTGATACTGTTTTGTGTTTATGGTTTGAATGTTGTAATATAAAAGGGACCCTTCGGTATAAAGCCTGTAACTTGCTCTTTTTATTCAGTGGTATGACTTGGAGACTATGTGTATTGGTACATACCAATTAACTCCTTCCTCTTAATCTTTTACTGCTGGATTGATGGCTGTTTCCAATTTTTCATTATTACAAACATTGCACAACTGTTCATCACAGCCTGTCATTGTGTACATAAGTGCATTTCACTAGAGTACAGAATGAGATGTAGAATCATTGGGTCATAGAGTATGTGATTTTTTGCCATAAGAAATTTGCCCTCCAAAGTAGGGCAAAGCATACTTCCATCAGCCATGCAGTGAAAAAAGCAGTTTTTGTACATCTTCACTGATGCTTTTACACTTTTTGCTAATCTGGTAGGGGAAGAATATCCCATTTTAATTTGCATTTCCCAGGGAAGCTGAGCATCTTTATTGGCAGTTTGAGTTTTTTTCTTTAGTGAATTGCTTTATATAAGCCCTTGCCCATTTTACTGGGTTGTCCGTTTTGTTTTGTTTTTTGTTTTTTTTAAGTATATTTATTTTGAGAGGGGGCTGGAGAGAGAGAATCCCAAGCAGGCTCCATGCTGTCAATGTGGAGCCCAATGCAGGGCTCAAACCCACAAACCATGAGATCATGACCTGAGCCAAAATCAAGAGTCATGCTTAACTGAGACACTCGGGCATCCCGTCCTTTTTTGTTGTTTTTTAAGTAATCTCCATGGCCAACTTGGGGCTCAAACTCATGACCGTGAAATCAAAAGTCACACACTCCACTGAGTAAGGTACCCCTGGGTTGTCTTTTTTTAATTGATAATATGCATGTTCTTTATTTCCCAAGTTGTAATTCTTTGCCGCTATATGTTGCAGATTTCCTCCTATCCTATGTTTATCTTAATTTTGTGTGGTCATTTGTCTAACAGAAATTTTTAGTTTCCACACAATAAATGTATCAATCTTTTCAGTCCCTGTCTTTTGTTTTTTGTGTTTTTTTTGAGAGAGAGAGAGAGACAGACAGACAGACAGACTGAGCATGAGTGGGGAGGGGCAGAGAGAGAAGGAAAATCCCA
Organism: Panthera leo; assembly: GCF_018350215.1. Taxonomy (NCBI): domain Eukaryota; kingdom Metazoa; phylum Chordata; class Mammalia; order Carnivora; family Felidae; genus Panthera; species Panthera leo. Next base: position 119,075,952 of record NC_056681.1, read on the forward strand.
AGCAGGCTCTGTGCTGTCAGCACAGAGCCCCGTGCAGGGCTCGATCATGAAATGTGAGATCATGACCTGAGCTGAAATCAAGGGTCAGATGTTTAACCAGGTGAGCCACCCAGGCGCCCCTCAGTCTGTTCTTTATATGTATGTCTCTATCCTGTTTTCTCATTGTTCTCCAGTTTCTTAACATTAACCATGTAAGTGTGTTACTACAAAGTTACATTTGAAAGTTGCTTCTAGGACTTGAAATTAGGTTTCCTTTTTTGGGTCATAAATATGATTTCTGAACATTATAATCAGAATTGTTAGGAATGAAACTTTAACCTGTATTACAACTCTAATTTATGTCTACATAGTGCTGTAAATTTAGGCTTCTTTTTTGAAGGAAATCATTCTGGAAAAAATTTTTTATTTGCTCTGGGAGTATGGCACATTGCTCCGGAACTATGGAAAACTAAAAAGAGGGGCTCCTGGGTGGCTCAGTCAGTTAAGCGTCCGTCTTCGGTTCAGGTCATGATCTCACAGTTTGTGAGTTGGAGCCCCGCGTCGGGCTCTGTGCTGACAGTTCAGAGCCTGGAGCCTGCTTTGGATTCTGTGTTTCGCTCTCTCTCTACCCCTCCCCTGTTCATGCTCTGTCTCTCTCTGTCTCAAAAATAAATAAAACATTTTTAAAAATTTAAAAAGAGTAATCAGGTATGATCTCTGGCCCATGAAATGCTTAGAATGTAATTGAGAGGACAAAAATAATGTGGATATATGGAGGTATTGGGGGATAGCGGGGTTAGGTCTAGAAGCAAAGAAGCCATCCAGGAGAATTTGATCTAATCCATGTAAGGAGTAAAATTGGCACAAATTTCAGGAGAAATGAAAACTTACTGGAAAATGGTAAAATCACTAACAAGTTAAGTGGAAGAAGTGGTATGTCTTTGGACATACCACTGCAAATTGGCTTTTGTTTGGAAAACAGAAATACTCATGTTGACTTCAGAATAAACCAGGTTGTTTTGTTCTCAGTGATCTTAAGGTATGATTGAAGATCAGTATAGTTCTGTCTTCTCGTGTAGGCCAACTCTTGTAGACCTAATGGATTTTTGCATTTAACTCCGAAAATCAGTCACTTATTAAAGGCATATTTTTATAGATAAAAATTGTTTAAAATACTTTATCGTTGTGCCCACTTTAGTTGGTGTACTGGATTATAACTTGGACAGTCTCCCACTTTTACTGAAGCGATAAGTTCACCAAAAGTCATTTATGCTTTCCTTCTAGGCACCTAGCCATTCTTGGTGCAGGGCTGATGGGGGCCGGCATCGCCCAGGTGTCTGTGGATAAGGGCATAAAGACCATCCTTAAAGATGCTACACTAGCCGGGCTGGACCGAGGACAGCAACAAGTGTTCAAAGGGTGAGCCAGCTCTCCGCCTCTGTCAGCAGAATGCTGTTTGTTTTTTGCCATTACAGGTTCCTTTTTCCTGAACGTGGTGAGTACTGGATGCTCAGTAGTTAAGCTGTTTCCTTTGATTTTTAGAAACCGTGATTCCTTTCCCTTCATATTGTTGTACATATTATAAACCATGAACATCACTGGAATCTGTAATGTCTGAATGCAGAAGAGAAAACTATCAGATATTTTTAAATGCCATTTATTTTACGCTTTGGTATCAAGACTAGAAATCCTCGTGTTTGTGAATTTTGATAGTTTCCATTTCACTGCTGTATTGTCATGGAACATTGAAACAGCATGACTCTGTGGAAGAAGAGGATGTGAGGAAATGTGTCATAACTGCAAATTGAAGGTTGGGGCTGGGATCAAAACTCGTGTACCTTATATTTCTTGGCTGCGTTACTGTGGAAAAGCAGGTAACAGATTTGGTTCCACAATGTCTGAGTCTTTACAGAATGTGTCTCCATCTTACCTTTGAATTAATAAAAGGTGAATATTATTCTCCCTCCTGCCCACATACTCCTCCTCCTCCCCTGGTCCCCACTCCCTGTTTTGCAGAGGGGGAAAAGCAGAGCAGCAGCTTGGCCAAACTAGGAACTGGTTTCAGCTCAGTTCTCCGCTCCAGTGTAATGAATAAGCTTGCTGCACTTGGACTGCCCTACACGTGACTTGTAGTTGAATGAGCTTTTTTCTTCAATGCGTTATGTAGCTTAATCATGTTTGACCTCTTTTCTGCAGAGACTCTTCTGCTGCTACTACTGTGCTACCCAAGACATGGCAGGTTTAATTGTTTTGGCAGATTATTGTAAGATAGCAAGGAGTTGGAGTAAACGATTCTGAGCCCCCCCCCCCCCCCCAAAATTGGCATGTGCTAGCTAGATAACAGTGTTGCCCTGAGACTAGCATGTAAGCATCCCCAAACACCATCTCCTACGGTCACTGAAATGAGAAATTGCTGCTCGAGAACAGATGCCACTCTGTCTCTCTTGGAGTTAGGTGCCCCAGGTTTCCCTCTGTGCTTCAGAAATGTCAGCCTCTGGCAAGTGCCCCTCACCATACTGCTGACTGGGCATACATGTGTTTCCTAGCCTCTCTTGAAGACAGTTTCAAGATTAGGCATTAGAATTAGAGCAACTAATGATGTTTTGAACTCTGATGAGCATTTTGTTTGCTGACTGCTGACACGGTTGTCAGAAACCAAGAAATTTGATTGAATACTTGTTTGAACTTCCCCTGTGGCTTGAATTTTTCTTTTGGTTAAGGAAATTAGTGAATGTGATTCAGCTCCGTTCTTCATTCAGAGGAAAACTCTAGGTCAGTTATTCTGAAAGTGTGGTCAGATTAAAACCTAAGAGAGCCTGTTTTTCTTGGCAGTGAAAAGTAATCAGTTAAATGTCTAAATCGCAGAAATCCTTTTTAACTCCCTATGGGAAATAAGAAACCTTGAGTTAATATTTTATGTAATCAATACAAGGTGCTACCACATGCTAACTGGGAAGTGGATTTAAGGATAAAAGAAATAGGGGTGCCTGAGTGGCTTAGTCAGTTAAGCATCTGAGTCTCGATTTCAGCTCAGATCGTGATCTCACTGTGAGTTTGAGCCCCGCCTCAGTCTCCATGCTGACAGCACAGAGCCTGCTTTGGATTCTCTCTCCCTCTCTCTCTCTCTGCCCTTCTCCCCTGCTTATGCACTCTCTTCTTCTCTCAAAATAAATAAACTTATAAATAAATAAACAAGAAAGAATATAAGAAGTCATGCTCGGTCTCTTTTCCAGAAGGTTCTAATTATAGAATAACAAAATGATGCGTGATCAGGTAGAAGTCCATGTGGTCTAGGACACGTGTGGGGTGTTCCCTCTGTTAGAGAGTTACTAGAGCTGCTCCTTTGTTTTGCCACTCTAGTGTTTGCGTTTACTCTTCTGGACAAATTTAACTGTTTCAGGAGTAATAGAGTTTATGTAAGTTCTGCATTTAGAGGCATCTTCTAGGAGAAAGAATGTGGATTTGGGGGCCATCCTGTCTTTGGCCCCCTAGTACCTAACCATTTGCCCACGAATCCCTTTGAGCCTGTTTGAGGAACTCTTCTTTCTCAAAATGGGAGTAAAAGAACCGCCTCACAGTATTGGTTGAAAATACATAGTGTGCCGTCTGGCCCCTGGACGCTCAGTAGATGTTAAGTTTCCTATTCTTCCACTCTGACTAGGACTGTGTTTTTTCTAGATTGAATGATAAAGTGAAGAAGAAAGCTCTAACGTCATTTGAAAGGGACTCCATTTTCAGCAACTTGACTGGACAGCTCGATTACCAGGGTTTTGAAAAGGCCGACATGGTGATTGAAGCTGTTTTTGAGGATCTTAATGTTAAACACAGAGTGTTAAAGGAAGTAGAAGCGGTAAGTAAGAGGCCTGTTGTACCTGAATCCCAGTGAGTAGAGGACACGGGTGGTTTTTTGTTTTGTTTTTTAAACAGAAACTCATGGTTCCCTTTATAGGGCTGTTTCCAAACATCAGTTTTTATGTCAATTCGTGCACACTACGTAGTTACAAAAGTCAAATCTGAGTCCTGAGGGAAGAAAATCAAGTAGTTTATTAACCTAAGCACAGGGTTCATTAGCATTCCGTGGGAGTTCAGTCACCCAGACCTACAGATAACCTCATGGAGTATAGCCAGCTTTCTTGACGTTTTTGGTTGGCTACAAGCCGTAACTATACTTCTTCAGGTCTAGTCCACAAAGGAAGTAGGGGAGAAATTTTTTTCCCCTGGCAGGTTTCAGATGCTCACTTTGTGGAAATGTTGCTTTGGTTTTGACCCCAAATGCTCTACCTCCCATAAATAAAACAAGTGTTATAGTGGGTGGTATAAGAAAAGGCCCAGAGAAGAAATGACAATAATCCGGACACAAGATAGAACCGGGGTCTTGACCAGCCTATAGTTGTATCAATAGAATGTGGGCTAATAAATTGTGCAAATGAAGTGGCACAGACTTGGCAGTGCTCTGGGTGTCTTGAGTAGTGGCTGTACCCTCACGACGCCCTTCTGTGTGAGGACGGTCGCTGCTGTGTGATAGACTGAACCTAAGGGGGGTTTAGAAACTAAAGACAAGCAGCTCTTTTGGGGACAGCTTCCACTTTGAAGTCCATACGTTGCAAAATCTTCCCTTTTGACAAAGTGTGATGTCGATTAGCTGAGGGGAAAGGTTCGAAGAGCCGGGTAGATTTATGTTCCGTCTGTGCCGGGTGGCACGTCAACTCACGTGTGTAGGTGGTGTTCCCACGGCTCCGGGGGCACCTGCCGAGGCAGTGGCAGGTAGACCCTCAGGACCGGCAAAAGCAGACACAGGCAACATGGAGAGAAGAGCGTCTGCCGGGTGACTGGGTGATGGTATTTGCTTCCGGAGTGTCTGGGTTTGGGAGTCCCGGCATGGAGAAAGGTTTGTTAGTTTTAGCGGCTGGGAAACTAGCGGCCAAGGAGAAGAGAGGGAGGAGGGATCAGATCAAGAGAAGTGCAGACTGTGAACGAGCCTGTACAGCGGTGCCTCTGGCTGCCGAGCGAACAAAAGCAGAAGCGGTGGGGGCTTCTCAGGGCCTGGCCTGGACGGTGGGGGCTTCTCAGGGCCTGGCCTGGAGCTCAGCGCCTCACTGCTACTTTCCGTTGGTAAAAGCAAGTCACGAGACTCGAGGGAGGAAGCGGTCTCCACCTCTGGATGGGAGGAGAGACGCCGGAACGAGGAGGGGGGGAGTTGTTGCCAACCGCCTTTGGAGACACTGGTTTGCTCTTCATAGAGAGTTTCACCACCAGCATGGAACGCCTCACCGCCAAGACATGCCCCCGGAGAGTCCATTAGCTCCTTGCACTTACGCTCTGCTGTCAACTCACTGCTGATTAACTGAGATCATGGGGGCCTCACCACAAGCTGACCGCTAAGCCAGGCTTCGTCCACCAGGGGCCTCTCTAGAGTTTTCCCTTTTTTCTTTTTAAAAAAATCTTAATGCAGTATTTTGCCGGGTTACAATATTTTAGACTCACCTTTCAGTGTGTTGAATGTGTCTTGAACCTGATTCCCATCTCTGATGTTAAAATTTTGCCTGTCCCAGTTTGCACAAATTTGACAGATGCGCTGTCCACGTTTTTATATAAGCAGCTGAATAAAAACATGAATAACTTGCGATCATGGACAGAATGATGACATAGTCTATATTAAAGACTATTCTCCAGGTTGATAAAGCTAATAGTTAATAGTATTCACGTGCCATAGATTAATTACCGTGGTGCAACATTTTCTAATAACACCATAAAATGAGCTAGGCACGCACGGTATGGCTTGTTCTTATCAAAGTGAAGGGTGGGGGTATCATGAGCTTTCAGACTTGAGTGCAGATCCAGACAAGAAGAGGAATTGGCACCATGCCAGATCTTGAAACGAATGAGATTTGATTCAAAGCCATCTTGTCAGTGTTTATCTGAGCTGTCTCATTTACCTAACTGCCGAGGTGTAGTCTCCAGGTTAGGATGCCGGGCCAGAGCTAGAAGGCAGCTGAATGGGAAAGAGAACAAGGCCGACACACTCCCCATCTCGGAAGCCCTGGGCAAATAGTATCCACTGTCTGAGTGGTTCTGGGGGAGAGCGGGGCTGGACCCAGGTGTCACCTTTAGCTTTGTTTGGACTGCAGTCATCTCTCAGGCCTACGTGACACGTTCTTAAATGCTTTTCCTTTGCAGGTGGTTCCGGATCACTGTGTCTTTGCCAGTAACACGTCTGCTCTCCCCATCCGTCAAATTGCCTCTGTCAGCAAAAGACCTGAGAAGGTAAATTCTGAACAGAGGGAAAACCCTGAAATGTTTTCCCACCACAGGCTCCCTGAGGAAGACTTAGAGCATGAGAAGGGACTGGCGTGGACTGTGAAGTAGAGGGGTGGTGGGCTCTCCCCAAAAACTGGGCACAGAGCAGCTCATCCCATGGCCACTGTGAGATGCTGGCGTAAGGGAAGCACAGTGAAAGTGTACTCTCACAGGTGATTTGCATCCCTAACGGCTCTGATTTTTTAGGTTCAGACTATAAAACCTACCTTCTTTGGGGCGCTTGGGTGGCTGAGTCAGTGAAGCATCCAACTCTTGATCTCAGCTCAGGTCACAATCTCATGGTTTGTGGGTTTGAGTCCCGCATTGGGCTCTGTGCTGACAGCACGAAGCCTACCTGGGATTCTCTGTCTCCCTCTCTCTCTCTGCCCCTACCCCGCTTACTCTCATTCAAAAATAAACATAAAAGAATAATGAAACCTACCTTTATTATAATAGGGGTTTTTTTTAATGTCTATTTATTTTGGCGGTGCCTGGGTGGCTCAGTCAGTTGGGTGTCTGACATTGGCTCAGGTCATGATCTCACAGTTGGTGAGTTCGAGCCCCACATCAGGCTCTGTGCTGACATCTCAGAGCCTGGATTCTGCTTCGGATTCTGTCTCCCTCTCCCTCTGCCCTTCCCCCATTCGCGGTCTGATTCTCTGTGTCTCTCAAAAATGAATAAACATTAAAAAAATCTTTTTTTAAATAAGTAATGTCTATTTATTTTTGAGAGAGAGAGGGAGACAGAATCCCAAGCAGCCTCGAACTGTGAGATCACGACCTGAGCCAAATGTTTAACTGACTGAGCCACCCAGGTACCCTATAATAAGGTATTTAAAGATAGGCCCAAGGGGCACCTGGTTGGCTCAGTCTGTAGAGCTTGTGATGTGTGACTCATGATCTCGGGATTGTGAATTTGAGCCCCATATTGGGTGTAGAGATCACTTAAATAATATCTTTAAAAATTAAAAAAAAAAAACTTTTAAAAATAAAAATGGACCCCAAAATAAGAGGGGATACTCCAAAATCTCACATAAGCTACAGAGCAGACACCGGTGACTGAGACCTGTTTGGTTCCAACTTCATATCCAGGAATGGAAAATCAGGAGGTGTGTTGAGATGTGTCCACGTGTGGGTTCACTCAGACCTCCCACCAGGACACAAAAGGGTAGAAGCACTTTCAGTGCGCATTTGGAATGATGCTTAGAGATTCATCTTTGGGCTTCTGTCTACCGGAGTAACACTAGGAAAGTGAAATCACCCAAGGAGAAATAAAACACCTCACCTCTCTGGAGGATAGCAATTAGCCTCAGCTAGCCAGAGTCAGCCAAAAGTAGGCAGGAAATATAAAGGACCTTTTAGCAGCTGGATTTGTTAACACAAAGTCCTTGTACTGAAAACACAAAAGCCTGTTTATTCCTATTCTAATAGTTTGCTAATGCAAGGTAATCTCATTTCCTAGCACACAGCAGATCGGAAGTGATGTAGGACCTGATAGAGGCAGGTTCAGGGATGGCAGGAGAAGGTCATAGGGAGAAGTGGCAGCTGATAGTGTGACACTGAGGGGAGACACAAAAACAGTATAAAGGTAGATGGACAGTCTGGCCATGTCCTATCACTCTGAGCACCTCTGCAACATTGAAAGTCCATAAAGGAGGGGCGCCCTGGTGGCTCAGTTGGTTGAATATCTGACTCCCGATTTTGGCTCAGGTCATGATCTCACAGTTCGTGAGTTCAAGCCCTCTGTCAGCACAGAGCCTGCTTGGGATTCTCTCTTCACCTCTCTCTTTGCCAATCCCCTGCTTGTGCTCTCTGTCTCTCTCAAAAATAAATAAGTAAACATTTTTAAAAAATAAATGAATAAAGTCCATAAAGGAGAATCTTCGATGCTAACTTCTCATCTTCCCAGTGGAGTGGAACAAGCATCATGCTTTGCAGTCCTGGCCTCCAGGTATCTTGGATAGCTTCTGCCACCTGCTTCTCCTTTGCTATATAAAATTAAGGTCAAAGGGGCATAGGTAGGGTCACCAGCCATCTGTTGGCTTTCCTGGGACATAGGACCTCCAGTGCTCCAACCAAGAAAGTCCCGGCAGTCTGGGACAAGTTGGTCACCTTTGGCACAACTTTCTTGAGTGATGTAAATACATTTTGCTTAGGGTAGTAATTACACGAGTGTATATGCAGTTGTTAAAACCCATCAATATGAACACTTTAAAGTCTGTACATTTCGTGTATAAATTATATGTCATATAGGCTAATTCCTTTTGCTCAGAAGTACTGAGTCTGAATAAGGACCTGCCTTTTTAAATGCTTTAGACATCAGTTAAAGAACAGTTGAGGGGTGAAAAGTAACTTTTGGATTGGTAAGTTTATGGAACATGTAAATGATGTGTGTATTACATAATGGAGGGTAGGCAGGCTTTGGAAACAGGCCAACTGTGATAGAATCCCACTGCCATTCACTAACTGACCCTGAGCTACCACTTTTAACCTCCTGATGTCTTTTTTCCTCATCTAGATAAGACTGGCTAGTTCACAGAGCGATGGATTAAATGTAAGGAATAATGGCAAATGTATTAAAGAACAGTGCATAGCCAGCAATCAGTATTGCTGTTGTTATATTAGTTATATTATTAGATATTATTAGTTATATCTTACAATTAAGGTGAGGGTAGGGCGAGCAAAACTAAGTTCTATGGTGAAATTGTTCTCTCCCACAGCAGTTCAGTTTGGGAGGACCAATTGTTAGCTTAAGAAGGAGGTTCTCAACTTCAGCGTGAATCAGAATCACCTGGAAGACTTCTTAAGCACAGCTCTGGACCCTGCCCCCAGTCTCTCATTCAGTAGATGTGAGTCTGGGGCGGGCCTGAGAATTTGCAGTTCGAACATTTCCCAGGCGATGTTAATGCTACTGGTCCAGTACTTCACTTTGAGAATCATTGGTTTAATGAGTCTTCAGGTGCATTTGAATGTTGGTAACTGTTATTTAAACCCAGTATCCTGGTGGTGAGGCCCATCTGTAAACTCGAGATCTAGCTCTGACGGTCTGGCATACTGACTCTTCTGCCTCCCTCTGCCTCCCCACCAGAAGAAGTGGGCCCTCTCACCTAAACTCAGTATCATTAATATGAGTGGAACCTTCATTCATTCTTCCCTGATAAATCTAATCTGGCCATTCGCTGTGATTTGGTGCTAATTGTCAGTAGGATCTGTTGCCCTCAGTGAAAAGCCCTAGAAGCAGATGGAAGAGGATTCCAGTGAGCCCTGTGAACACACTGAACTTTTTCTCAGAGAACCACAGTGCCACACCACACCGCTCGGCGGTGCCGAGCAGCATTCCTGTATCCAACTGCCTTTCTCTCCCTTGCTCTCCTAGCAAAGCGTGCGTGCTGGCGCGGGTTCTCTCCTCGGTGTTCTTAGATGTTGGCTTTGCCTTCCCCTTGCCAGGTGGTTGGCATGCACTACTTCTCTCCGGTGGACAAGATGCAACTGCTGGAGATCATCACAACCGAGAAAACTTCTAAGGACACAACTGCTTCCGTCGTGGCAGTCGGGCTCAAGCAGGGGAAGGTCATCGTTGTGGTTAAGGTAAAGAGCTGTGAAACAGGTGGCAGATTTGGGGAAAGTTCCGTCAAGACTCCTTATACCTCCAGGCTTGTTTACACCTATTCTGGGGCAAATATGTCACCTTTGGGTAGGATTTCCCCTTGGTTGTCTGCCGCGTGGACAGTGCTGTGGACGGTACTGCTGAGTCACGGTCTGAGAGGGGAGTGTCTGGGACACGGCAGATTCTCCCAGCCATTCCAGACCTTTCAGGTGACTGTGAAACCCTGTGCTGTGCCGTTTGGTTGAAGCCGTGCTGCTCTGGCTGTGGCTTCCCCTGCAATGTAATTTTAACGATTCTGTTTGAAAGCATAAACCGCCTTGAATTTTGAAGCGACACCTGGGGAAGGGAGCCTGCTTTCACACTTGGGTGGCACCTGAAGCAGAGGAGCCGCCGAGCTCACGTTCTCTCCCTTGGCAGGACGGACCTGGCTTCTATACCACCCGGTGTCTCGCACCCATGATGTCTGAAGTCCTCCGAATCCTCCAGGTTGGTACCGCTCTTGGAATGTTGGAGGCATCTTCCACCCCTTACACCAGTCCTCCAAATTGGTTCTGTCGGGATGAGGAACAGGCTTCCTTCTAATACACTAAGTCCTGGTGCATCCCCGAGATGCCTGGGGATCTTTTTGCCTGGTCCTTCCACACGGTGGTTGGAAATCATGGGCTTTGCTGCCCTACAGCGGGCAGAATTTTAGCTCCGCTCCCTTAACCGCCTCCCTGCTCCACTAGGCCCAGGGCCTCCCGACATGCTCTTCACGGTTTCTGCATCCCCTTTGAGGCAGGGACCATCCAGAACACGCAGGCCCGTTGGCCTGATGGGTGCTGGGCCGGCTTCTGCTGCACACACCCCTCCGGTGGCACCTCCTCGCCGGGCACTCGTCAGACGCTGGCTCGGGGGGCTCCGCAGCACTGCTCCGTGGCGAGGCCTCTTCTCTTAGTTATGGGAGACTTCGCCCTGTGCGCCGCAGTATCTCATTACTACCGAGATTCAGAATTGCAAACGAGAAGGAAATGAACAGTGTGTTCATCTCTAAATGAATTTGTTCATTCCTTAAAGTGCTGTGGGTTCGGGAAGGCTCAGACTTTCCCCCTGCTGACTCCCAAAGCTCCTTTGCCTCCCTGGGTGGAACAGCCCCGGTCCTGGGCCTGGCCAGGCGGCGCCCAGGAGAGAAGCGGGTGTCGCGGCAGCCCGGTCTCGGAGGGCCAGCCTGGGGAGCCTTCGTGGGAGGGCCCAGGATGCCTTTCCTTGAGGTCCCTGCTTACCTCCCGTTCAGGAAGGAGTTGACCCTAAGAAGCTGGATTCCCTTACCACAAGCTTTGGCTTTCCCGTGGGTGCTGCCACCCTGGTCGATGAAGTTGGCGTGGACGTGGCAAAACACGTGGCAGAAGATCTAGGCAAAGCCTTTGGGGAGCGGTTTGAAGGCGGAAGCGTAGAACTGCTGAAGCAGATGGTGTCCAGGGGCTTCCTGGGTGAGTAGCCTCAGAGACACGTAATTCCAGTTTCCTGAGACACAGTCCCAGAAGGCCCGTGTGGGAGAGTTCTTCCTAAACACAGAGCCCAGTGTCCGGGGAGTTTTTTAAATGACTTCACGACAACCCCTTAGGCTGGGCCCGTAGACCACAGACAAAGGCAGGACTCTGGCCTGAGGCTCCGCCACCGCCCAAGGTATGCAAGACTGACAGGCACTCTCATCGGGGCCCAAGGCCTGGAATACGCCTGTCATCCTGCAGGAGCAAGTTCTGCACCCAGGCGTCCCCATGCTGTCTGGCCACCCGTGCAGAGAAGGTGATGCTTCTAACACAGAGGATATGAGGGAGGCCCGGCAGAGGTGGCTCGCTCGCTCTCTCGTCAAAGCAGCGGCAAAATCGGCACCGGGAGCACGGCATGCTAGGGCCTGGCATTGCACGTCTGGACTTTAAAGCTGATCCAGGTGGCCTTTCCCAGCCACATACACAGAGTTCCAGGCTCCGGGAAACACAACGTCATTTTTCCTTCTCTGCCAACGCTGCTGGCAAACACCGAATTTCCAGGGTTAGCCAGCCAGCCAGGTCAGGGGTACGGTCGAGAGGTTAGAGCTTCGCACAGACTAGCGGAGGAGAGAATCCTCAGGCTGGTGCTCTGAGAGATGGTAATCCTCCCTTTTCCGGCTTCTTTTAGGTCGCAAGTCTGGGAAGGGCTTTTACATCTACCAGGAGGGCGTGAAGAATAAGAGTTTGAATTCTGACATGGATGGTATTTTGGCAAGTCTGAAGGTGCCTCCTAAGTCTGACGTGTGAGTTAACTTGAGTAGCTAATAGCGTGGAAACGTGTTTCTCTCCAAAGTTTCTCAGTCCTCTTCCATCTTTGTTATACTCACCTTGCCTGACCGAATACTCCTGCCCTTCCACGTGCCTCCTCGCTTTCTGCCAAGCATCGGGGTGGGGACTGCAGCCAAGCCTTGGAAAGACCCCTGTTCCGGCCTTCCCTCTGAAGGTCTGGAGGGAACTCGAAAGACGATTGTCCTGGGTCCCTTCAAGCCCCAGGCCATTTTTATCATTTATAATTGGCAGCTGATGAGGTCAAGAGATTCTGTCCACCCTCCCCTCCCCTGGTCTAAGCGCCAGTTTCAGGCCGATTAGGACAAGCAGCCCTAAGACTCTATTCCAAGGGTGAGGGCGGCTTCCCAGTGGCTCCTCCTCTCCAGCATTGGAAGTTCCGTCCTGGCTGACCCTCTGGGCTCTGGCGGCAGCAACCCTCTTTCCCGCACGCGCAGTTCCCGCGTCCCTCCCGTGACACTTCATCTACCTCAGTGTCTCTCTCTCTCGGCAGCTGCTCTGACGAAGACCTCCAGTACCGCCTGGTGACAAGATTTGTGAATGAGGCCATCATGTGCCTGCAGGAAGGGATCCTGGCCACGCCCGCAGAGGGAGACATCGGAGCCGTCTTCGGGCTTGGCTTTCCCCCGTGCCTTGGAGGTTGGTCTCGCAAGTTGGGAAAGTAGCTTGTTTTACCCCAGAGCTCGTTTTGCTGTCGCCTTCAACCAAGTCCTGTTTCTCCATTTAGGGCCCTTCCGCTATGTGGATCTGTATGGCGCCCAGAAGATAGTGGACAGGCTCAGGAAGTACGAGGCTGCCTACGGAAAACCGTTCACCCCGTGCCAGCTGCTCATTGACCACGCTAACAGCCCCAACAAGAAGTTCTACCAGTGACGGGCCCTCACACCCTGCTCCCCGGCTAACACAGCTGCCGGCAGTGCTGGCTCTCCAGGAGAGTGGCATCTAGATTTATCAGGGTAACCAGAAGGAAAACAAATTCTGGCATTGGCGTGTGCTGGGATTCAAGTGCCTTCAGCAGGACTGTCTCTCCCTCCTGGTGAAATGTGGCTGTGAATTAGTTTGCACTTCATGTTAGAAGGTGGAACCCACCGTGCTCGTGAACCCATAAGCCTTGACGCTCAAAATGGCAGAGTCTCCGGAACCATCCTGCCCCCGTCCCCGGGCCAGTGGCGGGGAGGGCAGTTTTGCACCCTACCCAGTACACGAGAACAATAAAACCCAACTCTTCTCAGCCTGTCTACGTGCTCCTTTTTCTTCGGTCTTTGCCCTTCTGGTTTAAACCCGTCCTTCAAGGAGTCGGAATAAAGCCTTGGGCTCTCGGGGTGTGCATGTGTTGGGAGAGTTCTAGACAGCCCCTTGAGAGAGAGAGAGACCGTGACACGGGGGGATTTAGGGGACTTCACAAACTAAACCCAGCTGTGTTTACAGACTCTGGCAGGCTTCTGCTTGCCGTGAGAAAGAGGCCCGACTGACCAGAGCAGGTGAAGGGCGAGAGGCCTGGAGGCCAGGGTTCAAGAGGCTTCTTTCCCCAGACGGCATTTCCTCATGGCACAATGTCATCCAGGGTTTATTGTGTGTGTGGCGGGACGCATATTCAGGATGTCAGCATGGGCATGAGGCACAGGAGTGAATATTTTCCTGGCCAATAGATCCTGCACGTGTTGGCTGCCCCAGAGCACGGAAGGATGGATGCGTGGATGATCAGCGCGACGAGCGGGACGAAGGCCGAGCGACCTGCCAGCACCACACGCTGTGAGACACACCCCCCCCCCCCCCCCCCCCCCCGCCCTCGCGGTGCCCTCTGGGCCGGAGAGGCCCTACGCTCACCTTCCAGCAGAAGCGCTACCCAGTCTGTGTAAGCGGCTAGGGGGCCCCCACCGCGTTTGCACAGAATCCTAACGAGTCACACTGTGTCAGGCTCTGAACCGTGACCCATTGCTCCTGCGTCTGCTCCAGCTGCCAGGACTCGACACCATCCCGGGCCCAGCTCTGCCGGGACCAGTGGGCAGGGAGCTTAGCTCCGGCTTGACTGACTACTCACCGTTGGTTGGTTGGTTGCCACAGAGCCAGACTCTAAAATCAAGCCACCTCTGTGCTAGGGGTTCTCAGGTGACCAAAAGGTAGAGAACGGGTCCTCACACCAGAGCCATTAACGGGCTCCTAAAGGGCGCTCTGGGAGAGCCTCAGGCAGGCATTTGGCCAGTGCAGGAAAAACCTGGGGCCTGGCTGGCGAGCTGGAGTTTTCCACTCAGCAGCAATGGAAAGTAGGAATGATGTTGAAACCTTTGAGGGAGCTGGAACGTTCTTCTAGGGTAGGGGCTGATGAGGGGTTTTCAGAAGAGAACCCAGGAGTGGGCCACGGGCACACCCATTGCAGAGCCTTCTGCCTGGAGGCCTACACATTGTACCTGTCGGTCCCCGTGGTCCGGAAGAAGAGAGCCGCCGACACCCAGCATTCCACCTGCACTGTCCAGTGCTCTAGCATTTATTTCACTAGTCCCGGAGGATTCACTAAGGGATCGACAAGGAAACCAAATGCTTCATCAGTTTGTGTGTCCTGCTTCCCGACTCCCCTTGCCCTGGAGCGGAGGCATCAGCTCAGGGCCTGAGCACCGGCATGGCTTCACTACTCTTAAGAGAAAAACAGGAAATAAATATCTAGGAAGGCTAGGTAAGGCAGAAGAGAAGGCCTGTAACCCGGGGCCTGAGGCCAGCGGCACAAGAGTTAGTGTGGTCCTGGGTGATGAGACGGAGAGCCCGGGGGCTGGGGAGTAACGGGTGCTCGTACACCACGGCCAACCTCCGGGTGCCAAGCAGGTCATCGTGCCCGAGATCCGGGGGACGAGGGCCTGCTGTGAGGCACATGAGCAAGTGCAGGAGGCCTGGGCTACAGGAACGGGGAACGAGCAGGTTTCCCCAAACCACCGTGCTTTCTCCCCACCCACGCCACCTGTGCCAGCTACAGAGAGCAAGAGGACGGCACCGTGTGCTGGCCAGAATCAAGCGAAGTGGGAGCAGAGGGGAAGTGGGAGAGACTGAAGGCCACTCGCCTCCAGAATCCAGGAGCGGCTGACCTAAATCTACCTGCTCCTCCGCGGAGTGAGAATCTTCGCAGACCGGACCCAGCCTGGCAAGATGGAAGGCGGAAGCCTGGGCACCGGGGACGTCAGGGGACCACCCGGCTCCCCAACTAGAGCACGTCAACAGCAGGGCCGTTCTCGTCGAGGGTCTTCACCCGCAAACCAGCACCGAGAGCTGGAGCCTCCGAGGCACGGTGGCACAGGCTTGTACTCGCTATTCCAGTGCTCGGGGCCGGGGCCCTGATTCACAGAAGGGGGAAGGAAGGGCGTCCCAGAGATACAGAAACGGCACCCAGACTCTGGGGCAGCTTAGGCCAAAAGCCCACAGGGCAGAGGGGAGAGGGCACTTGGGGAATTTGTGCTTAAGTTACGAACCATCTTCTTCCCTGGTCTCTAACCTCAACCTACAAGCTTGAGAAGTGCAAGAGGCCTGTGAAGTTCTGCACAAGGACACGGGAAGATGTTAGGTCACCGCGAAGGCCAGCTTTTGATGCCCTTCCTCCACGGGAATCACAGCAGTGTGGCCCCAGGCCCAGGTGTGCCCCGGTGCCTCCAGCCTCCTCCCCACATACTCTGCACAAAGGCCAGATGTCCCTGTGTAGGGGTCTGACCCCAGAGTCCCCCACTTCCAAGTGTGTCTGGATTCACTCTGAGGGGCTGCCTGGCCGCCTCAGTCTTGGCATAGATTCTCCTCGCAGGCGGGACCGGCTCCTGGGTCCCGCAGGCTGTCCCCCTGCAGCCCCGGGGCCTCCGTGCCAGCTTCCGGTTGCGCAGTTATGAGCCGGGAACATCAGATCTTGGGCCGCCAGCCTTTGATGAACTGCATGATCTTCTTCACCTGCAGCTTGGTGAGGTGGAAGTCATCTGCCAGGATGTCCTCGCTGAGCTGCACGAAGATGCTGCCGTCAATGCGTTCTCTGGCAAAGAAGCTCACCACGTCCTCTGAGAGCCCGATGAAACGCAGACTTCGAGAGACTTCTTCCAGGGAGAGTGCAGACAGGTCAGCGGGGGGCTGCCAGGAGGAGGCATCCCGGCCTCCCCAGCCTGCGACCCCCTCCCGGGGACTGGCAGGAGGCCCCTCCAGGCGCCCTTGGGCGAGAAGGAGCCGAGCTCCGCCCGCCTCGGGCCCCTGCAGGGCCACCGGTGACAGTGGGGTGGGGACCTGCCGCAGCACCAGACCTTCTGGTTCAAAGGCCTTGGGGGGTCCGAGTGGCGAGAGGCAGGGTCCGGGCCCAGGTGCCCCCACAGCTCTGGGCTCCTGACAGCGCAGCAGCTCGGGCTCCGGGGAACCGCCCTGGCCCAGCTCAAAGGGCTCCAGGGCTGGTTCCGGCCACTCGGAAGAGGAGGAGGAGGAGGTGGGACAGGAGGGGGGAGCAGCCGAGTAGGCCTGGCCTGGTGAGCCTGGGCCTGGAGAAAAAGCAGGGCTGGAGGTAGCCAGGGGGCCCGAGGTGGTCGTGGGCCCAGGAGAGGCGGCCACGGAAGGGCCCGAGGGGTAGGCAGGCCCCGAAAAGGGGTTGAGAGCTCCGAACGGAGCAAAGCGTTTCTGTGGGTGAGAGGGCTTGAACAGAGGCGGGCAGCCGTGGTACGCCTTGACGGGGGTGTCAGCCCCCAAGACGGAGGCAGCCCGACTGCTCGGGGGCTCTGCGAGGGCCCGCGCGGCCTGGCTGGGCTGCGTGGTGGAGGGCAGGGGTCCCGGGGGTGGGCGGCCGGAGGCCTCGCCGGCCTTGCAGTCTCCCCAGGTGCACGGGTAGCAGTAAAGGGAGTAGGCATCCGGTGACGGTGAGCCGCTGCCGCTGCGGGAGGCTGCCCTGCGGGCAGAGACACAGATACGCGCGGAAATGCGACAGGCCGCTCTGCCAGGGCAGAGACTGCCACGCTGATCTCAGCAACGCCGGCTCGCGCCCCGGCCCCCAAGGCCTGAGACACCCCCCCCCCCCCCCCCCGCCCCGGGACTGCCCTAGTCTTCCTTCCAGCCTCTCCCGCCCCTGGGAAAATGAGACTATGCTGAATCACGTAAAATTTTCATATGGCAAGGAGCACTCCATCCCGTGGCAGATCCCAGTCTGGAGGGAACCTGGGCCGTGTCCCCACCCAACCGACATCAGTTAGGAAAGGAACAAACTGAAGCGAGAAGGTGGAAAGCAAGGCGTGGCCCCAGCCCCCTCAAGCTCAGGTACTGCTCAGGAACATACGCCCTCCGAACCCCCAGGCCTGGACTCTTCCTCAGCACCGGCTCCCCTCCCTAGGCCCCTTCCCGAGGACCCAGCACCGAGAGAAGGAGGGGGCTCACCCATCCTGGAGGCCAGAGGAGTAGTAGGAGAGGCTGGAGCTGGGGGAGTGGATGGGCTGCAGCTTGGGGAAGCGTGGGGGCACCGGGGGGCTGCCCGAGGGTCGGCCGCCGCCATTGCCACCCCGGGGAGGCACAGGTGGGGCGTTGAGCAGGCGGCACTCCTCCTTCACCTGCAGGCAGAGGGCCGTGACTCCGCGTCCTGTCCCCAGGCGGCGGACACCCCTTGCCTCGCCCTTCCCAAGCAGCTGGGCAAGGAGGGCGTCTGGGATGGACACTGCCCCACTTTGCCAAGAGGCTATCTCCGCCTTACTCACCTCTGCCATTCACCCACCCCGGCCCTCTAAGTCTCTCCAGCCTGTTTCACTCCACGAGAGCCCATGACATACACACCATCTCCTGTGGCCTTGGAAAGCCATCGTGAATATAAGAATATGTATATATGAGGAGATCCAAAACAGATAAGTAAACCTAGTCCCTCCTCAAGGAAAAGAAGAGGAAGAAAATGGTGTGACAAGGAGAAGAAAGGGCCATTGGTCATCAAGATCCCTTCCTTATAGGTCAAATACTCCCAGTGGACTCCCTGATGTTAACGGCTGCAGTCCACTGCTGTGGACCAGTGCGGTTGCAAAATTCTGCAGTAGGCACAGATAGGGTTCCTTAGTGCAGGACTTCTCAGAGCCTTTAATGAACCAGCGTTCTGTGGTTCCTAAGTGAGGAGGGGGTGGGTTAGGAATCATCCACTACATTTTCTAAACTTATTCCACCAGGGGACCTTCTTTTCCCTGGACAACTTAAAGGACTCCTGTTCTGTGGAGCCTTCTGAGCTCATCCCCAAACTCTCTCAAGCTAGAGACCTACGAGCATCTTTGTCTCCAGAACTCCCAGTGCCACCGCCCCTGGTTATCTACAGACCATATACATCTACGTCCCTGGTATCCACACCGGCCCTGGTATACCACAAACGCTCCAGCGTCCTTCTCCTTGTCCTTCTCTCCTTCCCCCGCCCCTGGGACACCTTCTGTCACAGGCTCCAGGGGCTGGAGGCGGAGCTACGAGGCTGGGGCGCAGGAGAACTTGCTTCTGGCCGGCCACCTCCCTGGAGCAGACACCCCCAGCCCCCCTCCCTGCCTCCCACCCCCGGCCACTCACCGCCTCGGACTTGGGAGGGACGGGAGGCGGCGGTGCCTCCGGCTCCAGGCGGGGCGGCCCGGCGGCCCCGAAGGAGATGAGGTCGGGCCCGGGGGGCGGCCGCGTCCGGCCCTCGGCGAGGCCCTCGGCCGCCTGGTGCGTCCACAGCTCCTCGTAGGGGATCTCGGCGGGCGGCGCGCCGGGCTCTGGCGGGCCGGCCCAGTCGGGGCTCACGTACTCCTGCTCGCCGTCGCCGGGCGGGCCGGGGGCGCGGGCGGGCGCCGGGGCGCGCGGGGGCGCGGGCAGGCAGAGGCGCGCGCGGCGCGGGCTGGCGCAGTCGTCGGCCAGCTCGGCGGGCGCCTCGCGCACGGCGGTGGAGTACTCGTCGGGGTCGAAGCGCTCGCGGCAGTAGGAGGCGCTGTCGCGCACCAGGCGCTCCACGCGCGGGTCCCCGGCCAGCAGGCCCTGCGGCAGCGCGAAGCGCGGCGTGTCGGTGAGCAGCAGGAAGTGCAGCGGCGCCGGGCCCTCGCGGCGCAGCGCCAGCCCCAGCACCACGGTCTTGGAGATGATGCTGACCAGCTTGTAGCAGTGGCCCTCCCGCACCGGGTGCAGGTCGTAGGGGTTGCGCGGCGGCCGGCTGGGCACCAGCACGTTCACGGGGAGCCGCACGCGCTCGATGATGGCGCGCACCGTGTGCTCGCCCTCCTGCATCTGCAGCTCCAGCGGGCTGCGCGTGCTGAAGCGGCCCTGGCACTGGAAGGGCAGGCTCAGGCTCTCGTTGGTGCGGTGGTTCATGCAGATGAGGCAGGGCATCTTGCCCTTGACGGGCCTGGCGCCGCCGCCGCCGCCGCCGCCACCCGCGGCCCCCGCACCCCCGGGGCCGCCGCCTCCCACCCCGGCCAGCGCCCCGGCCCGGCCCAGCTTGCGCAGCAGCGTGGTGAAGCGCGAACGCTCCTTGGTGGTCTTGGCACACAGGATCTCCGCCTGGCCCATGAGCGTGAGCTCGTCGCCCGCATGCAGCGTGAAGTTGTACACCTCGCTGTCCTCGCTGAACTCGCCCGACACCACCTGCGGATCCCAGAGACCGGGTGGGGCTTTAGCCGGTGGCCCAGGCAAAGCCCTCCTTTGAGGCGCGAGCACACCCCCCCACTCCCCGACACGGGAGCCTTTCCCAGGCTGAGACCGGATCAAGAGCACCGGACCGCAGGGTCAGGAGACCCACATTCCCTCCCGGAGAGGCCACGTAGGAGCCGTGCAACCTTAAATGAGCTACTTCTGGGGCCTGAGTTGCCTCGTGTGTTAACTCTTGGAAGAACTGCAACATGTTGGTGTGCCATACTTTTAAAATATCCAGTAAATGGCAGCTTTTATTATCATTGCTTATACGATCTGGGCAGTAACAATACTCCATCTACTCAAGGCTACCGTGAAGAGGAGTGAACTGGTGGATAAGGGTTTGTAAACAAACGAGCCATCCGTACACCAGTGGGGGTCTGCCGGGACTGTGTGCCCCCAACGACCACTCTTCCTACGGAAGGGACGGGCTGCCCTGAGGATCTCCAAGTCAGGGCAGGACCCTCCACACACACTTCACCACCTATTCCAGGAAGTTCTGCAGGCCAGTGGGTCATACACCTGGCTCTTCTGACATGGCCCAAGGCCCTCAAGGGGCACTGTGACACCTTCTGCCTCCTGGACCCTAAGGACAACCCTCCAACCAGCGTGGGGACACCAGGCCTGGTGTGGCAAGGACTGACCTTGACACTGAAGGTGATAGCTTCCATCACAAAGATGCGGTCAGGGAAGACGCTGGCCACCTCTTCCACGCTGCTGAAGTACCTCACCGGCTCCCGCACGTCCCGGGCCTGCTCCAGGAGCTTGAACTTCCCTACGAAGGACGAACACAGGCTGCTAGGGCAGGCCTGCCCGCCGGTCCCCCCTTCTTGCTCCCCTCGCGTCAGCCAGCCCCTCTGGAACCGAGACTGCAGAAAGGCAGGTTTGCACAGCCTGAGGTGGAAGGGGCCAGGCAGCTGGCTCAAGGGGGGCAGGTGAGCACAGACCTAGCAACCAGAACCCCATGGAGAGCTTGTGGGTGGGTGAGGAGGCCCGCAGCTGCCTGCCCAGAGAAATCCGAATGCACATTGGCAGCCAAACGCTTGCACACAGAACTGGCCTCCAACCAAGCATCAGTGTCGCACTGGAGATGCTGGCTCCTGGCTTCGTCCCAGCCCCACTCTGACTTGCTGTGACCTTCCCCTCTCGGGGTCCTCGTCGGAGGGCAATGGAGCAGACGATCGGGGGTCCTGTCTGGATCTGGCATCCAACGCACGTACCTCGGGTTGCCGATCCATACCGATGCACCTGGCAGACCAGGGGCTCAGCCCCGGGCCTTGGAGACCCCAGGAGGGCTGCTCAGACTCCAGCTCTGTTCCCAGACCCTGCCCTGGTCCAACATTCAGCCCCTGGTGCAACATCCCAGAGGCCTCTGACCTGAGCCCGACAAAACCGCCTCCCTCCCTCCCTCCGACGAGGCCTTCCTAACCGGCGGTCGGGGGCTGTTTTAGCTGGCCCGGCAGATGCCCCCAGCAGGCACAGACTGTAAAAGAACAAGGATAATCCATGAAGCTGACCCCCTTGTATAAACTGTCTCACCTCACTGGTCACATATACCCTTTATGTGCCCTGAGACAGAGGGTGCAAGCCTAGATGACCCAGATAGAGTTGGTGCGACACAAAGCACCCAATGATGGCAGGATGGGACAGCTGCTACAACAGACTCGTGACTGAAGAGCCAAAGACCCGCCTGACGGTCCGAGGGGATCTTAAGAATGAAAAGAGTTTTACAGGGGCGCCTAGGTGGCTCAGTCAGTTAGGCGACCGTCTCTTGATTTCGGCTCAAGTCATGATCTCATAGTGGTGAGACCGGGCCCCACACCAGGTTCCACACTGTGGAGCCTGCTTAGGATTCTCTCTCTCCCTCTCTCTTGCCCCTCTTCCGCTTGTGCTCTCTCTCCAAATAAAAAAATAAACATTAAAAAAACAAAAAACAAAAAACGTTTTATAGAACGGACAGTCCACATGGAAGAAATAGCACGGACAAGACAGGGTCACCGGGGCGGCTCAGTCGGGTAAGGCTCAGGTCATGATCTCGTGGTTTGTGAGTTCGAGCCCCACGTTGGGCTCCGTGCTGCTGGTGTGGAGCCTGCTTGAGATTCTCTCCCCCTCTCTCTCTGCCCCTCCTCTGCTCTAGCTCTCTCTAAATAAATAAATAAACTTAAAAATTTTTTTTAAAAACAAGAGTCATGAGAGCAGATTGCCTGCCCGAAATGGTGAGTGCCTATGCCCAGGACTTGAGGAAGGTGCCAACGGCATGTGAAGCAGCAACCAGGTTATGAAAGGCTCTAAATGCCAGGTTAAGGCAGAAAGACTTTGCTCAGTAAGAAATGAGCTTTTGGCTTTCAGCTCAGAGGAAGCCAAGGTGCCACTTTCTCCCATCGTCCTGAATCCGGATTCATCTGACACCAGCCACCTCCGCCAGGCCACCTAAGTCCGACGCCCAAAAGATCGAAGTCACGGAAGGTGCCCTGGTGGGGTAGTCACTGCCATGTCTGCAGAGCCCCCAAGACTGGCCCCCTGGGTGCGCGTCCCAAGAAGGTTAGTGAGGACATCGCCAAGGCAAGTGGTGATCAGAAAGGTCTGAGGACGACAGCGAAACTGACCATTCAGAACAAACAGGCCCACGCTGAAGTGGGACCTTCTTCTGCCGACGCTCTGATCATCGAAGCCCTCAAGGACCCACCAAGACACAGAGAAAAGCAGAAAAACATCACGCGCGGTGGAAGTCTCACTTTTGACGAAACTGTCAACGTTGCCCAACAAAAGCAGCATGCATCTTTAGCTAGAGAATGCTCTAGAACCATTAAAGAGATCTTGGGGACTGCCTAGTCTGTAGGCTGCAATGCTGAAGGCTGCCCCCTTCAGGACAGCCTGTATGACGTGATGCAGTGGACTACCCAGCTGGCTAAGAACTACAAAGGAAAATATCTCAATAAACGGTCATCTCACAGCCCAAAAAAGAAATGAAAGCCGTCGCGGTGTTTTGAGCAAGAAAATGCCAAGCTCCAAGTTGAGCTCCATAAAGAAAGCAGGGAGGTCATTCTGCAGGAGAGCCGGGACAGCCACTGGGGAAATGGCAAAATCAAGCAGACCAAGAGGCAGACTGGGGCAGCGGATTACGTGCAGGTAGGGGGAGGAAAGGACGCAGGCCACCAGCGGGTCAGAAATGGAGCTGGCAAAACAGACCCTTAACTACAGAGAACAAACTGAGGGTTACTGGGGGAGGCTGGGGGGTGGGGGGGAGGGGATGGGCTCGATGGGGGATGGGTGTTAAGGAAGGCACTTGTGTTGAGCACCAGGCGCTCAACTACATTCTACTCCTGAAACTAATATTGCGCTGTATGTTACCTAACTGGAATTTAAATAAAAACCTGGCAATACCAAAAAACCAGAAAAACCAACACAACACGGGGCAGGCAGAGCTGCTAGTCAAAACTGGGAACCTGGAAGTAACATGTGGGGCAGAAGCCAGTCCTTGGGAGGCCAAGTGAGGCCCCCCAGGGGGTGCTCCTAGGGGGGTGAGCAAGCGCGGGCAGGGCTTAAGGGCAGGGCTTAAGGACTCCGGGTGGGAGGTACAGACTGAACCCACAGGTGGGTCTTCAGCTAGGGCGGATCTCAACCCTTTGGGAACTCTCCTCCCAGAAAAAAATGCCAGCATCCTCCTGGCGTGAACACAAACACCGCGTTGTATACAGTATGTGGGTCCTGGAGCCCCCCAGACCCAGCCAGAATCCCAGACTGAGGACACTCCCCTGCCCCCAACGTGCTGAGAATGAAGAACGAAGGGCCCGGCAGCACCTAGAAGCGGGAAAGAAGTGAAGCTGAGAAAGGGAAGGGGAAGTGCCCAAGAGAAAGAGGAGACCCTTGTAAGAAAATGTGCCACAGCCCTCCAGGGCAGCGGCGAGAAACGGGAGGCGCCTGGCAAGGAACGGGGGTCTGGGGGGGGGGGGGGGTCCGGGCAGCAGGGGCCGCACAGTGGCTACCATCCCACTGCGGGTGCCACCCCTCCCTCCCGCGGCCTCCCCCCCCCCCCACACTCACAAGCCCCCACCACAAGCAGCCAAGCGGGGAGAGCTGCCCGCTGCCCCCTGTGGGGAGAGCTGGAGCCAAGTCAGGGCTGCAGCCGGGAGAGGATGTGGCCGGCGGATCGATGTAACCATGGTAGCCAGCACCACCCCCTCCGCCGCAGCGCGGGCCCAGCACCGGTCATTACCGCGGGAGGAAGGAAGGGAGACCTCCCGGGAGCGATGCGCCAGCCCCTGGAAGCCTTCGCTCCCCCCCCCCCCCCCCCCCCCCCCCCCGGCAGCTTCCTCTCCTGCCTCCCCCCGTAGTGAGACCCCAAGCGCCCCGCACCCTAGGGACCTGCCCCACCCCAGCCTGCCCCTGCTCCCTGCCCTTTCCCTCCTACGTCACATTCGCGCTCCCTGGCGTCCCTTCCAGCCAGAGCAGTCTCCCCTTCCTCTTAGCACCCGACCCCGGCCGCCGTTCCCTAAAGAATGGCGAGTAAATGTACAGGCTTGGGGTCGGACAGACCTAGTTGAATCCCATCTCTGGCACCAACCAGCCTCGCGACCTTGGGCGAATTATTTAATCTCTCCGGGCTTCAGTTTTCCCATCTGTGAAATGGAAGCACAGGGCTTAGCTCCCAGAATGCCGGCCAACGCTGACCTGAGCCACCTAGCCCCTTGTGCGGGGCGGTGGGGGCCCTCTCCGGGCAGCCAGGTCCCCCGAATCCACGGGCGCTGCACTGCACTCCCCTCCCCCGCCTTCCCTGAGGCTCCCGGGTCTCGCCACTGCCCCCGCCCACGTTATTATTAATTCATTAGGAGGAACTAGCGTCGGGCTGCACGCTCCGCTTCCAGGCTATAACCCCGTCCCTCCCCTCCCCCACTAGGGCCACCGAGCCACCCACCGGAAAGATGCGGCTAGGGATGCGACTCCCCTGCAGGCCAGCCGTCGCCCCATGACCACACCGTCCACATGCACACAGGGGCACCAGAAGATTGCATAAGGGAAAGGGCCCCAGGCCTCCTGCACTCACTCACTCTTCCCTAGGAGGCTCTGTGCCTTGGTTTCCCTGATGTTTAATAACACAACTGAAATGGGACAGTAAAGTCACACTTCTGTCAGCGAGGGCTTTTTCCAATCTTTTGTTTTTTCATCCCAAGAAGATCTGGGGCCCCTTCCTGGACCAGTACCAGAGAGCCAGGCTGGGAAGTTTCTAGCTGCTAAGCAGGCCTTTCAAGGGCTCCAGGCTCAGGGCCCAACCCCGGGTCAGAAAGACACCAGAGTGTTTCCTCATCTTTTAAATGGGGTGTGGGAGCTATGGGGGTACCAACTTGACAGCGTTGTTTGTAAAGAGCAGAAGCCTTAGTCCTGTCCCCCTGGCTCAGAGGAGACCCAAGAAGGGCTGGGGACCCCAATACCTGGGAGGAAAGGAATGGGAGCCTTCCCAGCTCCAGCTCAGGAGTTCCCGACTTCTACTAGGGCAGGGGAAGGGGACTAGCAGTCACAAACACAGAACTGGGCAAGCTACCAGAGCTCTCGGAGCCTCACTTTGTGGGTTAGACGGAGCTAATAAGACTTTCTCACACGGCTGCCGTGAGGATGTTATGACGAAACACTCAGCTCAGCATCTGGAGGGCGGCGTGTGTTTAACACGCAGGAGCTGTGGGATCTTTGGGGCACACAGGGGCATCTCTGGAGGGGGCCACCAGATTCCCACCCTTCCCACCCAGGTGACAACAGCCCTGCGTCGCTGGTGTGGTGCAGGCGAGCATCAGCCCAGGAGTCCGGTCACCTGGGTTCTAGCCCTTGCTCCGCTGTTTCCTAGCTGTGTGACCCTGGGCAAATCACCTCCCTCTTAAAGCCTCTGTTCTGTCACGTGTAAAATACAAGGGCTGTGCTTTCCAGCAGCAGAATCCTTTCTTCAAACAAAATCGTATGTAAGATATCAACATCATACATATAACAGATAAAAGTACGAGTTCATTAGCATCATCTCATTTAAGTGTAAAATTTTCACATTCGCTGAGAAAGCCAGTCAGTGAAAACAAGGAGTTTAACACAAAAATTGGGAAAAATCAGGATTAGAGTGGACGAGTGCAGTTCTAAAATCAGCCTGAGCATCCCTTTGTTTCTGAAGAATTTTGGTTGCACACCAACCACTGAGAAGATCCCCGCACGAGACGTTCTCTTCGAGGGTCTGGACAAAAAAAAAGCCTTAATGAGGCAGCTCACAGTACACACCCAAGGTCTCTAGTTAGGGTTAAGGTTTGATTTGCAGCAGTGTGAGAGTGGGGTTAATTTTTAGATCATCAGTTTAAAATAAAATGTGAATGGGGCGCCTGGGGGGCTCAGTCCATTGAGTGTCTGACTCTGGCTCAGGTCATGATCTCGCAGTCTGTGAGTTCGAGCCCCGCATCGGGCTCTGTGCTGACAGAGCCCGGAGCCTCCTTCGGATTCTGTGTCTCCCTCTCCTTCTGCCCTTCCCTCACTCGCGCTCCCCCTCTCTCAAAAATAAACGTTTAAAAAACTAAACGAAATAAAATGTGAATCAAAATTTTGCAACCAGAAACCCAGGACTCCCCCAGAAACGGTATGAAAACCACAGGGCCCTAACCGCCACCCGGCCAGCCATGTCCTCGTTCATCCCTGTGGCTCCAGGCAAAGGGTGGTCACTAACAGTTTCCCCCAAGGCCTACCCCCTACCCTCCTGCCTGCATCCCCCAGTGGCTCTATGTTATCTGTCCCTGGCTGGGCACACCTGGGTACTGCAGGGGGATGTCAATCTTGGGTCCGATGACGTAGTGGCCCTCCTCCAGGGTATGGGCTGTCACCGTTGTCCACTGGCGGCAGGAGTGAATGAGCAGGATGTCTCTCTCACTGACACCCTCAGCATACTCCCCTGGGAAGAGGAAGGAAAGGTAAAGTGGACATTAGGAGGGACGAAGGAGGCTAATGTCTTCACCAAGACCCTGACTGGGGATGGCTGCCCACGATCCCTGTCCAGGTCAACACCGCTCAGGGGACAGGCGCGCTGCCAGTTGTGGCCTCAGGGCTGTGAGTCACGCCTGGTCTCCCAGGGCTCTGGCTCCTGACGGGGCCCCAGCAACCACCCCGGCCACAGTCCTTCATTCACCACTTGCCTGGACAGCCTGCTGTCCCAGGCCCTGTGCTGTGAGCCAGGGTTCCGGCAGATGAGCCAGCCCCGCCCCCCCAGAGCACTTGGACCCATGGGGAGGTGGAAAGAGAGGTGAACCCAGAAAACAGGCCACGTTGGAGGTGCTGAGTGGAGGGTGTCTGGGTACTCCCAGACAGGAGCAGCAAACTAGGTGAGGTCTTCCCTGAGCAGACACTAGAGCTGGGCCTCAGGACCACCAGCAGAATTCTCAGCCCCCAAGTCAGTGCCTAAGCCAGGCGAGGAGGGCCTTGTCGGGGGCACAGACAGGGCTGAGACGGGCTATCCGTTGTGGATCCCTGCTTGAGGGGTCCCCAGAGATTCCTGGCTCTCTCTTGGACAGCCCCTTCTCACCCATTGCCACAAGGGTCTCCTACATGCAGGGGACCTCAAAGGAGAGGGGACAAAGTCTCCGATAACCCCTAGCCCCTCTCAGAGAAGCTGTTTCCTGGCTCTCCCTTTGTCAGCCCTTCACCCTCCCTGTCTTCGAAACACAGTGATGAGGTGGGGGGGGGGGGGGGGGGAGCTTGAAGGGGGAACCTAGTTCTGGGGGAAGCTGCACTAGGGCAGAGGTATTGGGAGGGGCCTGGGCCCAGAAGGCTCCAACCCCAGCAACGGTTTCCAGGAGAGCAGGAGGGGCTGGCCCAGCTTCCAGGGGGCCTGGTCTCCTGGATGCAGCTGGTGGGCAGGGGGAAGGTGGGGGGACGCCTCCTTCCCAGCCCTCTCAGACACAACTTACTAAATTGCTGCCACCCAAGCAAATGGGAAGTGGTTTATCCTGATTATCCTGATGACTGAGGGCTCCATGAAGGGTGTGGGGAGGATGTGCTCAGGCCCTTTGAGTGGGGCGGGCTCCCACTGCATTGGAGGGGGTCAGAGCTTTCCTCCTCAACCCCTCATGTCCTGGGGCAGAGGAAGCCCTCCTACTCTGCAACCTTCACAACCACACAAGGCACACACCAAAGGGCTATGGTTTACGGCCCCCAACAGTTGAGCCACAGCCCCTGGGCCTAGTGACAGGAGCTTGTCACCCCACTGACACAACTCAGTCCCATGGCTGCAACTACAGGGGCCTCTCCCAAATGCATAGGCTGTAGGGCCTTTAAGACTAAAGACACATTTTTGTTCACGTATTCGCACTCACAGTGACCACAGCCAAAGCCACCACAGACAGGTCACAGACAGGCAGACAGCTGGGCCATCACACCAGTTGTCCATTCACTCATCCCTCCGGTAAGTCCAGAATCTTTGTGAAGCGGGATATCCTCCTTCAAGGAGCCTGGAGCCCAGTGTGAAGGCAATAAACTATAAAAACGCGTGTACAGATTCAAGTCAGGGGTGCTGAGGCGCCACGGGAGCCCAGAGGAGGCCTGGTGGGACTGGGGAGCTCAGAAAGGACCCCCAGGAAAGGGAGATGCCAAAGAGGACGTGTGGGAAGTGGCCAGGCAGAACCTAGGGCCAGCTTATCCCATTCACACGCAGAAGGGGACAGCCTTGATGCTGACTCGGACAGCCTCGGGATCACTCGCTAACGATCTGGAGAGCAAGACGTTGGGCTGCTGAGCTCTCCTGCCCGACGGCCCCGGGCTCGGAAACTGACACGCAGCACGGTCGGTCGAGGGACACGCTGCGGCTCACGGTGCCCGTTCCACCCCGCCGCTTGTCGGAGGAGGGGCTGCGGGCCCCATGGAGGAGAGAGGAGCCTGTGGCCGCGGGCCCCATTAGCATTCAGGGAAGCGAGTGTGCCAACGCGGGCCAAACCCCTATTCTTCTCGCACACAAAACCCCCGGCCTGGCTGCCAGCCCCGGCTCCCGCCCCTCCTCCAGCCAAGCAGCCGCCCCCCCCCTTCCTCCAACCGGTCCCCTCGCTCCGTGCGGCCTCCAGGCGTCCCCTCTCGGGCCCCCATGCACAGTCCCATGGGCAGAGCAGCCTGGGCCCCTGGGAAGTGGGGCAAAACATGAGGGAGGGCCGGGACTTGGGGGCACGGCCGGCAGGAGGGCCCGATCATTCGGGCCTCTCCCCGAGGTGACCTGCCCGCCGGGGGCCACAGACTGCTCCCCGGGATGCGAAAGGAGAGCGCAAGAAGGGTGCCAACAGGGGCCGATCGGGGCTGGGGGGTGGTGGCGGTGGTGGGAAGACGCAGTCCGAGGCCCAGGGGATGCGGGAGGATCGAGGTGAGAAGCGGGAGACAAAGGGACGGAGGGGGGCGCGGCCCAGGCCGGGGGTCTGAGGGCTGCAGGGAAAGGGATGCACCGACGGGGCGGCCGCGGGGCCTCCGCCGCGCTCCGGCTTCTAGCTGGCCGGGAAAACTCTGTCCCGGCCTGGTCTCAGTCCCTGTCCCGGATCTCTGTCCGGTGCCCGTGAGCAGGGCCCAGGAGGCGGCAGACCCTCGGCTCGTGGGCCCTGGGTCTCCAGGGAAGGCGTGCCGGGAGCCGCGCGAGGCCGAAGCCGGGAGCGGGAGGGCAGGGGCCACATCGTCACGGCCCCCTTAGCACCTGCCCAGAGAGCCCCCGATTTCCCCGCGGACCCCCAGCCCCCCTTCCCGCACCCCAGTACCTGGCCCGAGGCAGGCGAGCGTGGGCAGGCGGCAGCGGCTGACGATGAGGTCGAGCGGGAAGGCGCCCATGCTCCAGCGCAGGCCGGCCAGCCCGGCCGCCAGCTTCTCCATGGCATGGGCGCCCCCGGGGCCACCGTCCCGGGGCCCCGACGGCCAGTCCCGCGCGGCCCGGGCTCCCGCGCCCCGCCGCCACCTCCTGGGGCCGCCGCGGCGCTCCCCGCCTGGTGGCCCGGCCGGGGCTGCAGGCGTCACGTGGCCGGCCTCCCCGCGGGGCGCCGGCCCCCGCCCCCCGGCCCTCGCCCCACCCCCCGGCCCGCGCCCGCCGCCAAGTCCCGCCTCCCCGCCCGACCCCGCGCGCCCGCCCCTCTGCCCGGGCGTCCAGGTGACAGCCCGGCTCCGAGAACCCCGGGCGCGCGCCTGGAGGGAAGAGGAAGACGCGCGGCGGCACCTCCGGGGCGGGGGCGCGGCGGGGGTCAGCCTCCTGCACCCCGGCGGATGGATCTGGACTCCCTTTCCCCGCCGGCAGCGGCGCCTCTCCTCAGCCCCTCGTGCGGTGGCCTCCTGGAGTCGCCGCCGGCCCTGCCCCGGCCCCTGAAGCTCCTGATCTTCGGCAGCTGCGGTCGTGGTCTCCAGGGCATTTATCACCGCCGGCTTCAAACAGCCTGCGAGGCCGCCTCATGAACCCCATTTTGCTGATGAGCAAACTGAGGCTCAGAGAGGTCAAGTGGCAGCTCGGCCTTGAATTCTGGTTTGGCTTCAAAACCTACTGCCTTCCCGGTACTCACCCCCCTGAACCCCAACTAAAGAGCACTTGCCAGGTTCCCCCTGCCTTCTTACCGCTTTTCCCAAGTCCTGGGGGCCAGAGAGCTCCAGAACACATACACGCGGTGTAAACTGCTCCCCCTCTGCCCAGGAGCGGACAGCTCCGGGCGGGTGAGGATTGGTGGAGTCCCCTCTCTCAGGCAGTTACCGAACTCCTCGTCCCCGCTCTCAGGCCCTGAAGTCCTGCTTCCTTTTCTGCTGTCCTCACCTCCTCCTTCCAACCCCTCGTGGCTCAAGCTCCGGAGTTCCTCTTGGGAAGCCCCTTCTCAGAAGCTGCGGTGACTTCAGCAGGGCCACCCTGCCAGAGGACCCCTTTGGCCCTCAATGTGTCTGCCCGCCTTCTGCAGGTGACCAGGGGCTGGTGCAGGGCTCCCGAGGGGCCGTGGGCCCTAGGTTGGTCCTTAAAGGGCCCCATGGACGCTAGTTCTCAGCCTCTGCACCCAGGGAGCCCCCACACACACACATTCAACACAAACCATCTCTTCAAGGTGACTAACCTCCCACATCGTGTGACCCGACCACCATAAAAATTGGCATCAAATAAGATGAACACAACTTCTCCTTGCGAAGATTCACATCAGGTCACTTGTTCAATCTCCATATTTTGCGGAGGTCAGAACGGGAGACTCCAAGGGCAGGATGCTTCGCTCCGAGACAACAAAACAGGAAAGCCGGACTAGGACTAGGAAGCAGGCCTCCAGCCGGGGCTAACCCCACAACCCCGCTGGCCCCGCTCCCTGTCCCGCCCAGGCCGCCTCGCCCCAGGCCCGCTGTCCACTGGGCAGGGGGTCCCCCAGCTCGCTCTTCCTTCAGCCACCAGAGTTGTGACTTGGGGTGGTCTGTGGGGGTGGGGGTGAGTTCTTTCCTGGGGAAGTGGGAAAGAGAGACAGGGCAGAAGGGAAGGAGGAGGTAGAGAAAGGGGGAAATACGAGTGTCTAAGGAGGGGATGAAGGCGGGAGGATGAGGAGGCCAAAAGAAGGAAGTGAGGGAAAGGAGCCTGGCTTAGTCACTTTTCTTTCCCTCCCCGCAGGCCCTCTCTTGAGTAGGACGACCATATAATTTGTCACCCGAACGAATGAGGACAGTTTTGAGAGTGAAAGAGGTGCTAACTGGAACGAGAGGCATAAACCAGACTCTAGGACAGAGTGCAAACCAGGACTGGGCCATGTGGTCACCCCATCCCCGGGGGACACCTGTGAGCCCCGGATGTAGACGCCCCGTGTACCGTCCCACCTCAGGTCTGGACCTCAGCTTCCAGCCAGGCGCCCTCACCCCTCCAGCGGCAGAGACCTTCCATTTCAACAAGCCCGCGAGCACTTCCTCCTCCTTTATCTTCTATCCCCACTAAGGAAACACCTTTCACCTGGCCCCCCAACCTGGAAATCTCCTTAACCCTTACTTACATCCACCTGGTCGCCAAGTCCCTGCAGCGGCGCTTGCGCTCCCACCGTGCGTCAGGAGTCGCCCTTCCTCCTTGCCAGCCCTGCTTGTCCCTTCGTGCCTTCGGTGGTGCCTCCTCCAATCTTCTCTCCCCCGGGCCACCCTTCATCTTCCATGCCCAAAGCCCTAGAAGCTCTGGATTTGGGCTGAGTCAGGGACCACACTGGTGTGAGACATCGGGCAGAACCGCCTAACCTGTTGGACCCATTTCCTAACTTTTGTAAATTGTTCCGGAGTCTCTCCAGGGCTTTTGAACGGTTGGCCAACCTCCCAGGGACCCCACACAAGTGCCCAGATACATATAGCCCTTGATTTGCTTGGGCCTCAGGAGCCATGTAGGAAGGAACGCAGCCTCGCTTAGAGTCAGAACTTCTTAGCTCTTAGGCTGAGGTTTCTGGAAGATGGCTGGCAGGACACAGCCAGGAAGTACGGTGAGGGAGGTAGGGGGCGGGGGGGGGGGGGGGGGGGGGGGGGGAGACACAGCCTGGCAGAGGCCCGCTGTTGGCCCAGAGGCCAGGCAGCGGCAGGGGTTAGCGGAGCAGGCCTCGAGTGGGGCAGAGAGGTCAACGGAGTAGAAAGATGGCGAAAGGAGCCTGAAGTGGCTGGGGAGGTGTGTGCAACAGCCCTGCCCCATCCCGTCTACTGGACAGAGAGCCGTCTCTGAGTCCGTGAACTGGGGGAGGCCAGAGAGCATTTGGGTAAGCACCTCTGAGAAATCTAGGAAATATTGCATCCAACTTTTTCTTTTAGAAAATTCGAAGCGTACACAAAGGTAGAGGTAATATGCTTATGAACCCCCGTATTTCTATGTAGCTGCTTACTCCCCCTCCTAATATGTTTTTTAAAAGTGTTACTGAGATATCTAATTCATATACTGTAACAACTCATCCATTTAAAGTAGACAATTCAGGGGCCCCTGGGTGGCTCAGTCGGTTAAGCGTCCGACTTTGGCTCAGGTCATGATCTCACGGTTCGTGAGCTCGAGCCCCATGTCGGGCTCTGTGCTGCCAGCTTGGAGCCCGGAGCCTGTCTTTGGATTCTGTGTCTCCCCCTCTCTCTGCCCTTCACCTGCTCATGCTGTCTTTCTCTCAAAAATAAATAAAACATTTAAAAAAAATTTTTAATAAATTATACAATTCAATGTTTTCAGCATATTCATCATCTTGTGCCACCATCACCATGATTTTGCCATAAATATGATTTGTGTCTCCTCATTTGTGTCCAGACTGGGCAGCTGTACTGTCATTAGGCATGTCTAAGGCCACGCACCCATTAGAAAGGATGCTTACAAAAGAATTGCAATGATTTGGGGAAATTCTCATTGTATAGTGTTAATGTAAAAAAAGTCAGGATAGCATTTCACGAATGGGTGAAAATAAGGAAAAGAAACAATCAAAGCGAACATGCTCTAATGTTAAAATGTGTCTGGGTCATGGAGTAAGTGATATTGTTTCTCTAAATTTAAAATATTCGAAGTTTTATACAGTGAAGAGCCATTTTTTGTTAGACGCCAGTTTAAACTTTGCATACAAATGAGGGAGTAGGACCTGACGGTATCCCAGGCCATGCTCACCTCGAAGATTCTGATATGTGAATATTCTCCAAGCAGGCATCTTGTTGCCCACCAGAGGGCACAGCGGGACCTCACAGCAGCAGGGCGAGGGCCCTCTGGGGTGGAGGAAGGCCTCCGATGGGGGGACCGGGACCACATGAGGGTTCTGGGGATAGCAGCCAACTTCCCTCTTCATAGGACACCCAGGGAGTGTCCTCACTCAACCGGTTTCTTTGATAAAAGAAATTCTTTCAGAGAAAAAAGAAAAATTCTTTCACTACCTCTTTATTTCAAATTCAGGCACTTACTACATTGCACTAAACATACATAACCGTTTGCTTTTAGAGTTGCCTTTCATTTCACTTACAATCCCTAAGTAATTTCCATGGATATAGCCCAACATTTTGTTCAACCTGTGTTTACAGGTTGTTGCAGATTGTCTTTTGCAACATTAAGAATCAGACAACTGGGGTGCCTGGGCCAATGACTCTTGATTTCCGGTCAGGTCATGATCCCAGGGTTGTAGGACTGAACCCCGCATTGGGTTCCTCGATGAGTGTGAAACCTGCTTAAAATTCTCTCTCTCCCTCTCTCTCTGCCCCTCCCCAACTCGCTCCTTATGGGGTATATGACTTATTTTTCTCATTTAAATACAAGTTACAAAACATATATTGTAGTAACGATTTCAGGAATAAAATTTAGTGATTCATCATTTAAAGGGGTATATGAGTTAATTATTGAATAACATTTTTTAAAGGGGGGGGCAACCTGGGTGGCTCAGTCGGTTAAGCATCCCACTTCAGCTCAGGTCATGATCTCACAGTTTGTAGGTTCAAGCCCCACGTCAGATTCTGTGCTGACAGCTCAGAGCCTGGAGCGTGCTTCGGATTCTGTGTCTCCCTCTCTCTCTGTCCCTCCCCGAGACTCGTGCTCTCTCTCTCTCTCTCTCAAAAATAAACAAAACATTAAAAATGTTTAAATAATAATATGGAGCATCTGGCTGGCTCAGTTGGTAGAACATGCAACTCTTGATCTTGGGGTCATGAGTTTGAGCCCCACCTTGGGTGTAGAAATTAGTTAAAAATTAAAAAAAAAAAATTTTTTTTTTTTTTAGTGTTTATTTGAAACAAACGTGAGATCATGACCTGAGCCAAAATCAAGAGTCGGATGCTCAACCGACTGAGCCACCCAGGTGCCCCAAAATAAAAAAAAAATCTTTTTAAATAAATAATATAACTATTCCAGTGAGTGACTCTAGCTACGCGTTGTACAGACTCAGAATTGTGACCGTGTCCTTACATGTCTGTCGGCTGACAATTTTTCCAATTGTTCGTTGCTACTGTATAGACACTGTTGATTTGTATACAGCGAACTTCAACCTTCTTAAATTTACTTACCAGTTTTCATTTCTGTTTTTGCAGTTTCCTCGGGATTTTTCTATGCACATAATTGCTTGCCTATGTAAACAAAGACAATTTTATTTGATTGTCTCCAATCTGTATGCCCTTTATTTTGTGTCTCACTATACCAGCTAGGACCTCTAGTCCTGGGTTGAATCAGAGAGCTGAAAGTGGACATCTTTGCCTTGTTCCTGATTTTCTAGAAGGAAAGTCTTTCATCTTTCACCATTGAGTACGATGTTAGTTGTAGAGTTTTTGTAGGTGACTTATCAGGTGAGGCAGTTCCCTTCTAGTCCTAATATTTTGTTTCTGTTTGTCCCCTCTATTTTTTGTTCTCTGTTCTTCCTTTCCTGCCTCTTTTTCTATTTAAAGATTTTTTTTTTTTTTTTAAGTTTTCTACTGGCTTTTTAACCATACTTCTTTCCATTGTGTGTGTGTGTGTGTGTGTGTGTGTGTGTGTGTGTGTGTGTGTTCTAGGGATTACATTATTCATTCTTACATTTACCCAGTACTGTTCCATACTAAATGTAGAAAACTTGTAACATATAGACCCATCTATCCCCTCTCCAGTATACTATAGTGCTAGATGGATTCCTAGATACATCTTATTGACCCCACAAGACAATGTCGTTGCTTTTACTTTAAAGAGTCACACATATAGGGGTGCCTGGGTGGCTCAGTCAGTTTAGCATCCCACTTCAGCTCAGGTCATGATCTCATAGTTCGTGAGTTCAAGCCCCATGTCAGGCTCTCTCTGCCCTTCCCCCACTCGCACTCTGTCTCTCTCAAAAAAAAATAAACATTAAAAAAAATTTTTTTAGGGGCGCCTGGGTGGCTCAGTTGGTTAAGCGTCCAACTTTGGCTCAGGTCATGATCTCACAGTTCGTGAGTGCGAGCCCTGCATTGGGCTCTGTGCTGACAGCTTAGAGCCTGGAGCCTGCTTCAAATTCTATGTCTCCCTCTCTCTCTGCTCCTCCCCCACTCATGCTCTGTCTCTCTCTCCTTCAAAAATAAATAAAAACATTAAAAATTTTTTTTAATTAAAAAAATTTTGGGGTGCCTGGGTGGCTCAGTCAGTAAAGCGGCCGACTTCGGCTCAGGTCATGATCTCACGGTCCGTGAGTTCAAGCCCCCCTGTCGGGCTCTGTGCTGACCGCTCAGAGCCTGGAGTCTGTTTCAGATTCTGTGTCTCCCTCTCTCTGACCCTCCCCCGTTCATGCTCTGTCTCTCTCTGTCTGTCTCAAAAATAAATAAATGTTAAAAAAAAAAATTAAAAAAAATTTTTAAAAGAGTGACACATATAATAATGAAATTAAGAAGAAAATAACAGACCTTTACACTTACCCACTGATGGTCTTTTATTCCTCTCTGAGGATCTAAGTTTCCACCTGATATTATTTCCCTTCAGCCTGTAGGACTTTCTTTAGCAATTATCGTGTGCAAATCTGTGAATTCTCTTATCTTTTATCTAAGAATGTCTATTTTACCTTTATTCTTGAAAGACGTTTTTGCTGGATATAGAATTTTGAGTTGACACCCTTTTTTTTTCAGCCTTTAAAAATATCCTTTTACTTTTGTTTGGTATTTACAGTCCACTCCCTAGGGGCTTAATTTAGCTGTGTGTGTGTGTGTGTGTGTGTGTGTGTGTGTGTGTGTGTTGAATCCAGAGTTTCTCTTTTTTTTCCTTTCCTGTGTAAAGTTGCTCTGGTAGGATCTTACTCAACCATCACTAGAGGTAGACGACATATCCCAACTTAATTTTCAATTAAGCCTTTTTTTTTTAAAGTTAAACCAATAGGAAAGTTGCAAGAATATTGCCACAAAGTCCCATATTCACCACATAATACCTATTATTCTTTCTTTTTTCTGAACCATTTGAAAGCAAGTTCTAGACATCATGCTGCTTTGCCCAGCGTGTGTTTCCTAAGAACTAGAACATTCTCTTACACAGCTAGAATTCAATTACTAAATTCAGGAAATTTAATCCTAATGCATAGTATTCAGTTCATATCTAATTTTTATTATCCAATATTGACCTTTATACTTCATAGAGTTCTTTTTTTTTTTCAAGATTAAGATCTAGGCTCATGCATTGTATGTAATTCATTGTTGTGTCTCTAATCTAGAACAGTTTCTCAGCCTTTGTTGAACTTCTATGAAACTGACCATCTCCAAGAATACAGACCCTTTGCTCTGCAGAATGATCAGTATGGGCTGATACGTCACTGTCAGGAATACTCAGCACGTTGCATCAGGAGACAGGTGATGTCAGTTTGTCCCATTTTTCATGATATTAACTCGGATCACTTGGTTAAGGCGGTGTCTGCTGGGTGTCCCCACTGCAAAGGCACCTTTTTCCCCTTTGTGATTAATGAAGAATTGGTGGGAAAATGTTGACTGAGTCAGCATGCTGTTTCCAGTACACTCTCACATCCCATGATAGCATCCATTGCTGGTTCCTGCCTCGGCCAGCTACCACTGTGATGGTTGCCACATGCTGATTTCCTAACTATATCATTTCCTCATGAATCAGTTGGCATTCTACGGTAAGAGGACCTTGCCCTCCACCCTCCCTTTACTTATTAACAATTCACGAATTCTTCTAAATTCTTCATTTATTGTGATGCTCACACTGAAGTCTATTTGACCGGTGTGAGCGTCTTTCAGCTAGTTCCTGGGTTCCACCGTCATGGTCCCATAATTCTTTGGAACTTTTCTTACTTTCTGGAACAACAGGACGTTCCAGGGTCATTCCGAGCATTCCCTGCCTCACCTAAGAATGGACTCAGCCATTTTTTCAAGAACTGCTGCTTCCTGTTAGTGATCCGTGGATGGTACTCTAGGGCAGTACTATCTTGAGTCCAGAGGAGAGATGCTCATCAGAGATGACAAGTAAGAAGCTTGTGTTGTCATCTGAGGGAAAAGTGTCCACAATCCTGCCCACCTGCTGCTTATCTCTGTGGATGCAACACCATAATAATCAACTGCCCTCTCTGCTGGCAGGCTGCATAGACCAAAGAACAGTCTGAAAGTCTTTCTTACTGCTCATGATTGAAGTGCCATGTGGGTACTGTCACCACGTGTTCTTACAAAAAGCTGAGCCAGGGGCGCCTGGGTGGCTCAATTGGTTAGGTGTTCGCCTCTTGATTTTGGCTCAGGTCATGATCTCACGGTTTCATGGGTTCAAGCCCCACGTCAGGCTCCGCGTTGGGGGTGTGAAGCCTGCTTGGGGTTCTCTCTACCCTTCCCTCACTCACGCTGTCTCTGCCTCTCTCAAAATAAATATATACACTTAAAAAAACAAAAAAAAGCTGAGCCACATCGGAGTTCTGGGGGACTCTTGATCTGGGGGTTGTGAGTTTGAGCCCCACGTTGGGTGTAGAGATTTCTTAAATAAATACAACTTAAAATAGATAAATAATCTTAAAAAGTTTAGCTGAGCCATTCGTAAGGACATTTAAAAACTGAGTTTAATTTGTTGACTTTCAGTCCTCATTCAAGTCAGGACATAACACTGTGGTAGTTTCATTTTTATTCATCCTCTACAGTTAAGAATAGTTCACTGAAGATTTTCCTTCTTATTTATGTGGTGTGAATTAGGAAATTACTTAGAACACAGCAAGATATAAAAGAACCACAATTTGATTGACTGGCAATTTACTGAATGTAGCTTGTTATTGCAAAAGAAAACATGGAAAGGAACCCATCAAGGGGCTTTTTTTCTTTTGTGTGTTTATGGTTTATCATAAAAAAGAGACTATTGTAAGGAGAAAGAGGAATTGAAACCTAATCCTTATCTATAGGCTGTCTCTGAAATGCTTCTTCCTAAAAATAAATAATTCATGAAATATTTACCTTAGGAAGCTAGAATTTTAAGTTTGGGGTCAATAGTGCCGAACACAGTAAATCATACTATGCCTCTTATAAGTTGTGTATTTTTTAAATGAATATGTTTCTTTATTCATTTTAGTTTAGTTATTATTTTTAACTAAATAATACATGTTTAGGGGCACCTGGGTGGCTCAGTGGGGTTAAGCGTCCAACTTCGGCTCAGATCGTGATCTCGCAGTTTGTGAGTTCAAGCCAGGCGTTGGGCTCTGTGCTGACAGCTCGGAGCCTGGAGCCTGCTTCGGATTCTGTGTTTCCCTCTCTCTGCCTCTCCCCAGCTTGCACTCTGTCTCTCTCAAAAGTAAATAAACATAAATTTTTTTTTACAAAAATAAATAATACATGTTTATCCTAAACAAAACATTTTGACTCTAAATAGTATTTTAAGCTTAAGAAAGTCCTAAGTGATCAATATGTTTCATTACTTTCCTTAATCCCTATTTTTTATTTTGTAAAATTTCTTCTAATTAAACTTCACTCTTACTAAGACTTGTTTTTTTTTTTTTTAATGTTTATCTTTGAGACAGAGAGAGACAGAGCATGAGGAGGGGTGGGACAGAGAGAGAGAGACACACATAATCCGAAGCAGGCTCCAGGCTCTGAGCTGTCAGCACAGAGCCTGACTCAGGGCTCGAACTCATGAAACATGAGATCATGACTTCAGCCGAAGTTAGACGCTTAGCTGACTGAGCCACCCAGGCGCCCTCACTAAAAGTTTTTTTTACAAAACTATTTATTTGTTTGTTTGTTTGTTTAGACAGAGAGATAGAGAGAGAGTTGGGGGGAGAGGGCAGAGAGAGAGGGAGAGAATCTTTTTTTTTTTTTAGCAGTTTCTTAAAATGTCTATTTTTCTCAGAATAGCCGATGATTTTCTGTTGTCTTTTGGTTCATTTTTTTTTTTAATTTTAACTTGTTTTATTTATTTTTATTTATTTTTTTATTTTTTATTATTTTTTTTAACGTTTATTTATTTTTGAGACAGAGAGAGAGACAGAGCATGAACGGGGGAGGGGCAGAGAGAGAGGGAGACACAGAATCGGAAGCAGGCTCCAGGCTCTGAGCCATCAGCCCAGAGCCCGACGCGGGGCTCGAACTCACGGACCGCAAGATTGTGACCTGAGCTGAAGTTGGACGCTTAACCGACTGAGCCACCCAGGCGCCCCTATTTTTATTTTTTTTAATTTACATACAAATTAGTTAGCATATATTGCAACAATGGTTTCAGAAGTAGATTCCTTAGTGCCCCTGACCCATTTAGCCCATCCCCCCTCCCACAACCCCTCAGTAACCCTCAGTTTGTTCTCCATATTTATGAGTCTCTTCAGCAGCTGCTCTCCATGTCTTTTTCGGCACAGAGGCAAAGGCAGTGTTAGTGGCCAAGTCCAGGGCCAGCTCCTTCTCATCGTTTCTGAAGCCTGTTCTTGGACAATATCTGCATGACCCCTCCAGGCTGCGGCCTGCAAAGCTGTGTCTCCCAACTTGTTCTGTTGGTTCAGTTCAATGTTTGGCTGAGTGAACAGCATTCCCACTGTATCTGTGTGGCCCCCGTGGCAGGCCCGGTATAAAGTAGCGCTTCTGGCTTTGTCTGAGCCATTAACACCGACCCGGTTGTCCAAACGCTCTCTCAACCAGAGCAAATCGCCTCTGTTTGC
Organism: Panthera leo; assembly: GCF_018350215.1. Classification (NCBI taxonomy): domain Eukaryota; kingdom Metazoa; phylum Chordata; class Mammalia; order Carnivora; family Felidae; genus Panthera; species Panthera leo. The sequence continues at coordinate 119,116,256 of NC_056681.1, forward strand.
AGCCTCGTGCGATGGATTCTGCCCGCTTGGCCACACAGTTGCCTGGGATTAATCCGGTCCTGCCTTTGGAGGTGCCTTTCCACCAGCTGGTACAGCTCAGGTCAGTCGTGTAGACAATACGCCCCTCCTCAAAGTACAGTTCATCTGCAGCTCTGGGTTCAAACGTATACAGAGATCTGAACACTTTAACTGGCCCTGGTTTGACCAGTGTGGGTGGCCGCTTCGACATCATCGCGCTCCCTTGAACAGCAGAGGAGCCTCAAGACCACGCACGAAAAGCCAACCCAACGCCCCGACAGCCCGCACTCCAGGGGCCCCAAGGTTTCTTTTTGTCTGGTCTGCAGCTGTGGGCCTTCAAGGACCTGTCAACCCTTGGCCGTCAGACCAGCAAGTGCAGGCAGAAGAAAGAGAATCTTAAGCAGACTCCACGTGGGGGCTCGATCCCATGACCCTACAGTCATGACCTGAGCTGAAATCTAGATCTGGCATTCTGACTGAGCCACCCAGGTGCCTGACTTTTTTTTTTTTTTTTAAGTAAGCTCTATGCCCAAGGTGCAGCTTGAATTCAGAACCCCCCCCCCCCGCCGCCGCCCCCCATCCCATTGCAACCTCTGCCCAGTAAGCCAGCCAGGTGCCCCCCCCCGCTAAGACGTTTTTAAATCTGATGTTTCATTATCCTTTTTGTGTCTTGCTTTTAAATATTTTTATTTGTACAATATGACAAGTTTCAGAATCCTTTAAGAATGACTTCATTCAAATTGTTTTCTAAAAGAGAGATTCTGCACTGGGTGTCGTTCATACCGTTCAGAACCACATTTGCCTGAATAAACATTTCGGATGGACTTCGTGTCATCTGGGCCCAAGCAACAGCAAACGATGAAGCAAAACTGTAGAAACCGTCCAACATCTTTTGCGTGAATCAAGTCGATGAATTAGCTAAGCATCTAACAGCTTTGCCTTTGTCTGCTGAGATGGACCGTCCAATAATTCCAATGAAATTCCCATCTGAGCAATGAGACAATTAGATCGATGGAAGAGAATAGAGAGCCAGAAATAGACCCATACAAATATACTCAGCTGATCTTTGACAAAAGAGCAAAGGCATTCAATGGCAAACGAAAGAATAGTCTTTTCAACAAATGCTGCTGGACCAACAGGACATCCACACGCAAAAAAAAAAAAAAAAAAAAAAAATCTAGAGGCTCTTGGCTGGCTCAGACCATGCAGCGTGTGATTCTTGATCTCAGGGTTGTAGGTTTGAGCCCCAGTTGGGTGTAGAAATTACTTTAAAAATAAGTTGTAAAAAAAATACAGAAAGAAATAATCTAGACACAAACCTTACACCCTTCACAAAAATTAATTCAAAATGGATTCTAGATCCAAATGCACAATACAAAACTATAGATTTCATAGAAGTTAACACAGGAGGAAACGTAAGTGACTTGGGGTGGGCGATGACTTTTTAGATACGACATCAAAAGCACGATTCATGAAAGAAAAAATTCATGGAAGAGATATTGGACTTCAGTAAAATTACAAACTTCTGTTCTACCAATCTGAGCAGTGGATAGAGCGTGGACAATATTCACGGTTACCAAAGAGTGTTAGCTTCCTTCTCCAGATTTAAATCTGACATTTTGAAGAAGGCAACAAATCCTAGGAACTAACATATGGGCCTACATCTGAATCAGAACAGGAAAAGGGCAGCTTCCCCTTTTCCTCGGGAAATGGAATTATTCCCATCACAAAAAAAGTACAACATGGCTGATACTTTCATAACCAGGAAAATCAACCACAAATTTACCCTTACACTGCTTTGCAGCTGTTTACAACAAGGATTCCAGCCACCTGGCAGCAGGGGTGGAAGGCGGCAACTGAGAGGCCCGGGCTTACTGATCTAGTCAAGCCAAGGAGTTTCCAGAACTTGAGCTCCTACCCAGTCACCTACACGGTGACTGGACAGCCCTCCTGGTAAGTTGGATCTATCCTCATGTCACAAGTAGACATCCTGGCCTCACAAGTAGATACCCAGTCAATGCAGAAACTCCAAACTCACTGTGTAATCACTGGCAGTTACATGAGAATTTCAAAGTTTTTGGCAAATTATATATTTCAACTTATTTGTGTTCTAAGTGGAATTCTATTGAAGAAAAGCATTTAATTTACTACTGAACCACTGATAAAATTAAAAACGATATAATGCTATTGTTGAAAACTATGGTAACAAAAAAACTTGTGGTAACACAACATAAAGTTTACCATTTTAATTTTTTTTTATGTTTACTTATGTATTTTTGAGAAGGAGTGGGGGGCAGGGAGGGACAGAGAGAGAGGGAGAGAGAGAGAATCCCAAGCATACTCCGCAATGTCAGCACGGAGCCCGACACAGGGCTTGAACCCACGAACCATGAGATCATGACCTGAGCCAAAATCAGGACCAACTGAGCCACCCAGGCGCCCCTAAAATTTACCATTTTAAAGTGTACAATTCGGTGGCATTTAGTACATTCACAACATTGTGTGCCCATCACTGCTATCTAGTTCCAGAACATTTTCATCGCCCTAAGAGGAAACTCCACACCCACTAAGCAGTCCCTCCCCAGGCCCTCTCTTCCCCAGCCCTGGCAACCACTAATCTACTTTCTGTCTCTGGGATTTTTCTTTCTTTTTTTTTTAATATTTATTTTGAGGTGGGGGGGGAGCGGGGGGCAGAGAGAGAGGGAGAGAGAGAATCCCAGCAGGCTCTGTTGTCAGCACGGAGCCAGACGCGGGCTCGATATCATCAACCACAAGCTCATGACCTGAGCCCAAATCAAGAGGCAGATGCTTAACCCACTGAGCCACCAGGCGCCCCTAGGATTGTTCTATTCTGAATGTATCATACAAATGACTCCTACACCACGTGATCTTCTGTGTCTGGCTTCATTCACTTAACCACAATGTCTTCTAGATTTCATCCCTTTTGTAGCATATATCAGTACTTCGTTCCTTTTTGAGGCTGAAAAATAGCCCAATGTATACACAGACCACATTCTGTTTATCCACTCACCAACTGATGGACATTTGGGTACTTTCTTCCTGTTGGCTATTGTGAGCAGTTCTGCTTTAGTCGGCGGGAACAGGTTCTTGTTTGTTTCATTTCTTTTGGTTACATACCTTAGGAGTGGAATTGCTGAGTCATCTGGTAGGTCTATGTTTCATTTCTCAAGGAGCCACCAAACTGTTTTCCACGGTGGCTGCACCATTTTACGTTCCCACTAGCCAGGTACCTGGTTCCAGGTCCTCCACATCTTAAGCAACACTTGTCTTCTCGGTGGGGTTTTTGGTTGGTTTTGTTTGTTTGTTTTTGTTACGCCATCCTAATGGGTGTGGAGTGGTATCTCATTGTAATTTTCAAGACAGAAGGGGCTTTTTGATGATTTCAATCTTTTTAAATGTATTGAAACTTGTTTAATGTAGTGCTATTTTGGAAATGACACGAATCTATTATTTTTTTAATGTGAATTCTTATTATTACAGTATTCTGGGAAATTAAATATTAATAAAGACAATCGGTTCTGAAAAAGGGAATTGTAAACGCTAGTCAATTGTATACCTACACCTCTGTGTGATGCAAAGTCCCATTTTGATATCGTAGCGTATATACTTTTTATATCATTTCCTAAAGTACTGCTTCATTTTTTTGAAGACTTTATTTTTAAGTAATCTCTATACCCATCATGGGTCTCAAACCCACAACCTGAGATCAAGAGCCACACGCTCCACGGACTGAGCCATCCAGGTCCCCAGTACTGCTTTATTTTTACTATAAATATCAAGGAGTGAAAATAGCCCTTCATGAGGGCATAGACTTCTGTGAGTCAGACCCGCCTGGGCCTGAACCAAAGTTTTTCTCCCTGCTGTGTGACCTTGGAAAATTACATAACTTTGCTGAGCTTGCATTTATTTATGTGCCAAATGGGGACAATGATGCAAGGAGTATATATCCTAAGTCAGGATTAGTTGAAATCAGATTATAAAAGGTGGCTGGCAGGGGCGCCTGGGAGGCTCAGTCGGTTGAACATCTGACTTCAGCTCAGGTCATGATCTCACAGTTTATGAGTTCGAGCCCCTCGTGAGGTTCTGTGCCGACAGTGTGGAGCCTGCTTGGGATTCTCTCTCTCCCTTTCTCTCTGCTCCTCCCCTGCTGGCTATCTCTCTCTCTCTCTCTCTCTCTCTCTCTCAAAATACATAAATAAACTTTAAAAATAAAAGGACAAACATGGTGTCTGAAGCCAGGAGTTTGATGGCATTCCCTGGGGCATGAGTGCAGATAAAGGGGAGACAAGTGCTCTGAGAACTGAGTTCTGAGACACTCTGACACTTGGAGGTCAAGAGGAAGACACCAGCAAGACTGAGGGGGAAGGGGAGGGAGTGGAGAGCAGGGTTCTGGAAGCCAGGTGAAGCAAGTGTTTCAGGAAGGAGGGAGATTCAGGCAACATCTCAAGAGTGAGTAGCCACTCTGACCTTGGCAGGAGCTCTCTGGCTGGGGTGGAGGGGAAGGAGCCCTGAGGGAATGCTCTAGAAGGGTTGGAGACAAGTACACACGGCGCTTTCGGAGAATTTGGCATAAAGCAGAGCAGAGAAATGGCTGTTGGAGCCGGGCATCCCAAGGAGAGCGCTTGTATTTTTTGCTAAGTATTAGAGATATTTCAGCATGTTTTCAAGTTGTGGTCTTCCTGTCCTTGTGTGCAATATTGTGCCCTTAGAAGAGATTTCCCTGTTCTAGGTGGTTTGGAGCCATTTCTCTAGAAAACATTTTCCCTCTGAGTTATCCAGTCCATTTTTGTCAACGCTGAGAATTTGCCCAGAGTAACGGCTTCCTCTCTAATTGTGGCAGCCAGTTTAAAAGGGAGGTTCCAGGGGCTGGAGTTTTGTACCCCTGCTTTCTGCCTCTTACTGCGTGTGAGGATTAATCACAGCCCTGACGGGAAGGTTTCAGGTCACCACAAGCCTGCGCTTCATCCTGCTCGTTCCCCAGTAAGAGTAGAGGCGCCAGGACAAAGTGGAGATGGCCTTGATGGGGAAGAGAGAGCGACCTGGGCCCCCCTGCAGCTCAGGTCCCATCAGCTGTGTGACCATGAGTATGTCCGGTGGCATCTCTTGGCGTCTGTAAATTAAAGCACCACAACCAGATCTCTAGGTGACCTATCTGTCCCTCAGATTGTGCTTGCTTTCTTGAGAATTTGGCTACGCACTTACAGTTCTTACAATGCACCAATATGATTCCTCCTGCTTGTTCTGGAGACCACGTCCTCCGGGTCCACTGGAGGCGGCTTGCTTCCTGGGCCAGCTGCACAGCTGTCCAGGGCTGGCTTCCTGGGACCCGGGGCTCCCTCTTTCTTGCGGCACATTTTCATTTTGCAAGAATGTCCTGTAATAGATTCCTGAGGATGTGAGCAAGGGAAGGAAAAATTTACCTCTTTGTATTATCTGAGTATGTCATTTTGTATTTGACAGTAAATTGAGTAAGTACAGAATTCTACATAGAACATCCCTTTCGTTCAGAATTTTGAAGATACTGCCCCATTGTTTCCTAGGTGCCTGCATTACTTTAGGACAACGTATATCATTCAGGTTCTTGATCCTTTGTATTCCCCCCCCCCCCAATACTTTTTATTTTTTCTTAATCTTTTCTTTTATCCTTGCGGTTCTGAAATGCCACGATGACGTTCCTTGGTGCAGGTAGTTTTTCGTTCTGTGCCAGGCCCTTTCAATCTGGAGACTAGTATCTCTCAGTTTGGGGCAGTTTTCTTGCATTCTCTCTCCAATGATCACCATCCTTCTGTTTTCCTATTTTCTTTTTCTGGACCTCCAATTAATCCGATTGTGGCCTTTGGATTCGCCCTCTGAATTCCTTACCATTTCTTCCACTTTTCTGTCTCCATGTCTCCATTTCCCTCTCCACGCCCCCCCCCCCCACATCTTTTGCTAGTTTGTGTGTTTTACTTTCTGGGAGATTTCCCTCATTTTCACCTTCTAATTCTTCTCTTGAATCTTTTATTTCAGTTGACCATTTTTATTTTTGTGAATTCTCTCATTGTTTTTGTTTCGTTTTGTTTTGTTTTTTAAAATATCATCCTGAAGCACCTGGGTGGCTCAGTCCGTTAAGCATCTGACTCTTGGTTTCGGCACAGGTAGGTTGGTTGTTCGAGCCTCGAGGAGGAGTAGGGCTCTGTGCTGGCAGGGCGGAGCCTACTTGGGATTCTCTCTCCCTCTCTCTCTGTCCCTTCCCCACTTGTTCTGTCTCTCAAAATAGATAAACATTTAAAATATAGCATCCTATTCTTATTTATTTATTTAAGTAACCTCTACCCCCAACACAGGGATCTTACAACCCTGAGATCAAGAGTCACGCACTTACAGACTGAGTCAGCCAGGCACCCCAGCATCCTACAGTTGCTTTACGAATTCAACATCATGTTGTATCCAAGGATATTCATTAAAGTGCATTTGAGGTTTTTCTTTGGTTTTCTCCAGGTTTTGTTTTGTTTTGTTTCCTTTTTCTGTCTCTCTGTTGGTTGTTTTATTCTCTTTTATGTCACCACGAAGAACTGAATATCTGATTCAATGCAAGTATCGGTTAAGTCTGGGTATCGGGTACGTGGATTTTTATTCATTTTTCTATACTTTTCTGTATGTTTGAGCGATTTCATATATGTTTCAGGTAGATTGAAAACTTCATGTATGTCCGACTAGGTGACTGGAAACCTTCAGCACAGCATAAGCCACAGCAAGCTGGCCTTTTACGTGGTATGACTCCAAGCGCAGTATTCTCTTGTGCCAGGTTTCCCAGAGCAGATCTTCTCATCTTCTGCCTGGACATCCCCAAATTCTGGGGGAATGGAGGCGAGAAGGCAAGAGTCTGAGGAGCCCATCATTCAAGATGCAGCCGTTCACTGCCCTGCTTTTGACCCTGCACCTCATCCCCACCTTTCCCTATGCCTGGTGCCCTTGAGTCCAGAACCTCTGTCACTCCATTTCTGCAGATAATAAACCTTCAGCTTCCCGGCTGCAAGGGATGATCAGGGACACCTGGGGACCCCATTATTCCTTTTTTTAAAAAAAGATTTCATGGGGGGGGCACCTAGGTGGCGCAGTCAGTCGAGCTTCTGACTTTGGCTCAGGTCATTTGGGAGTTCAAGCCCCGCGTCGGGCTCTCTGCTGTCAGCACAGAGCCTGCTCTGTCCCCCTCTCTCTCCGCCCCTCCCCTGCTGGCTCTCACTCTATCAAAAATAAACAAACATGAAAAAATACATATACTTTATTCTTTTAAGTAATCTCTGCGCCCAACATGGGACTCGAACTCAGAATCCCGAGGTCAAGTGTCGCACATGCTACCGACCAAGCCAGCCAGATGCCCCCCATTATTTCTTATACAGACTCTCTACCTGTCCCGTTCCATCTATGGCCACATGCCTGACATCTCAATGGTACCCGGTGCTCCTAAATCCTGGAATTGGGGATTCAGGGCAAATCTCACTCTTTTTTGGCATTCTTCTCTGAAAACATTGAGGTTGTAACTTCTGCTCTAGGACATTTTAGCTCTGTTCCCCATCTCTCATTTTTAGAAGACTTAGTTCAATATTTGCATAAATAAAACTTTTAATCCTCACAGATGTCACTTGCCTTTGAATATATTTTCTAAATTTGGGTACAAATGACACAAAGTGTTACATTAGTTTCAGGTGCACAACATGGTGATTCGAGAAGTCTATACTTATGCTGTGCTCACCACGGGTGTGTAGCTCCCATCTGTCACCATGCGACACTGTTATAATATCATTGACTATATTCCCTAAGCTGTACCTTTCATTCCCATGACTTATTTATTCCATAACTGGAAGTCTGCATCTCCCACTTAATTTTGTGTGGCTATGTTTACCATAAATTCGACAAGACGGGATCTCACACTGACGGGCTCTGGGAAAATTTCTCACGGACACAATGGAGACATGCAGTTCCCAGAAATGGTCACAAGGTGGCGCGGGGACTCTACATTTAATTTCTAGTTTCTCCGCACTACCCCAGCCAACCGGCAAGAGTTAAAAGTACTGTGAATCTTGGTTAAATCCAGCAGAGGGGAACCAGCAATCTAGGATCTTTCTGCGGAAAGGAGTCTCAGATTACTTTCTGGTCCACCCGCTTTTAGAGACAAGGTAATGGAGATCCACAGGAATCAACCAATCTGTCCTATATCCGGAGGTGGTCAGTCGGAAAAGACCCTAGGCTTGAATTTTAAAATTCTCTTAAAGTCATATTCAGAGTTGCCTTCAAATTGTAATACAAATGTGAGTGCATGAAGGTGGCCGTAGGAACGAGGAGGCCAGTGCAGTCCCTGCGGAATGAGGTGGCCTGAAAGAAACAGAAGTAAAAGTCGCCGGTTCACTTACCCCACGTCCTGAGCTCTTGCCGCAGTGTGCGAAGTGTTGTGAAGACATGAAGGGGACAAGACAGGGTCCCCGCCCTGCAGAGTTTACAGTCTGGTAATGAGCCAACAGGAGACAGTGAACTGCAACCAAGGAAGTCTGCCCCGGGGGAAGGTAGGTCACAAGGGCTCCTCTCAGTACGGAGAAGCAGAAGCCCCTTCCCTGCTCAGGAGCGGGTGCCCTTGCTGGTGGGATTTGGGCTGGCTCTGGAAGAACAGTGGAAGTCAACCCTTCTCAAATTGGAATCTGCTGCGCCTAGGGCTTTTGTTTAGACGCAGATTGTAACTCAGTAAGATTGTGTGTGCTGAGATTCGGCATTTCTCCCAGGCTCCCAGGTGATTCCGGTGTGGCCTACCTGAAGGAACAGCAAGGCTGGAGGCACTGGTTCTTGAACAAAAAACTACTAACACTCCAGTCTCACCTGAGAGATACTGTGTTAATTGGGCTAGGGTGTGACTTTGGCATTGGTATTTTTAAAAGCACTTCCCAGGGGCACCTGGGTGGCCCAGTCAGTTAAGCGTCCGACTTCGGCTCAAGTCACGCTCTCGCAGTTTGTGAGTTCGAGCTCCGCCTTGGGATCTGTGCTGACAGCTCGGAGCCTGGAGCCTGCTTCAGACTCTGTCTCCCTCTCTGTCTGCTCTTCCCCCACTGGCACTCTGCCTCTCTCTCTAAAAAATAAGCATTAAAAAATTAAAAAAAAAAAAAAAAGCACTTCCCAGGTGATTCTAATGCAGAGTAAGGTGTGAACATCACTGATGTGGGGGACATTTGTCACTCTTTCTACCCAGCACCTGAAACCCCCCCACCCACACACCTAGAGTCAGAGCCCACCCCCACACTACTGAAGCTAAAATCAAGAGATACCCTTTCCCCCACTTCCCAAACATCGGGGGGCACAAGTGTGCACTTTGGGCTTCACCAACCAACTTAACCATCTCAGATTTTGCAGCAAGAGCCACTGAAAGGAGTGGAGGCTGCACGGTATTGACCTCAGCCAGGATTCTGGCAGTGTTGGCAGCTACATTGTTCCCAGAGGCAGCGGTGACAATTCCTGGGGCACGATGTGCAGCAGCAGGAACTGTCAGACCTTAGCAGACCAATTCTGCTCAGCCTGATTTTGAGCAGGGGACTGGGCTGCACAGCCTCTGAAGTTGCTTCTGTGGTCCCAGAGATTGGGGGCTACCCACTGTAAGTTTAAACCCACACGGAGGCTTTATGATTAAATATAATATACACTTTAAAACACCAGAAAACAAATGCATGGGTTAATGAGTTGCTACAAGGCAAACACCCTTATAAACACCCATGCTAGAAGATTTTGCTGTCCCCGAAACTCACTTATAACTCCTCGCTCCCTGCTAAGAATATCCCTGTCCCGACTTTTAGAGTAATCATTTCATTAATTTTCTTTATAGTATATAACTTCTGTGGTTCCCTAAACACCTTATAGTTTAGTTTTGTCTTTTCTTTTCCCCTTTCAGTCTTTGATTCACTTAGAATCTCTCTCTCTCTCTCTGCCCCCACTGAAATTTAATGGTTTGAAGAGACTGGATCAGTTGTCTTGTAAAATTTACCGGTCTGGATTTTGTTGATTGATGCAGTTCAGTGTGTTCCTCCGTCCTCAGATTTCCTAGAAACTGGCAGTTGCATCCAAACCAAAGGTTTGATCTGAGGCTTGAGATTTTTTGGTATGGCCTCATCACAGGAAGCACTCTGTTAATGGTCAGAAGTACATGTCTGTCTGTCTCTGTTTTGTTGAATCTCCCTTTGTGATGTTAGCCATTAGTCATTCCTAGATCCATTAATTGATTAGCAGTTTCAAAACAGTAAAATTCTGTTGCTTCTCTCTTCTTTGGTGGAATACTTCTCTGTAGACTAACTTCACCTTGTTTACTATTTATTGAGAAGAAAAATGTTCTCTGTCCTCCTAGGGGCAGTTGTTTGGAAACTTGCAAACTCAACCAAAAGACACATTAGCAAGAGAAAAGCAGATTTTTATTCACTATGTATCTGTGCGTTCACGGAAGAATGTGTCTCTTAGAATTTGGGGTTTATATACCACTTTAATGCAGGATAGGGAAGGGCAGAGAGGCACTTCTAAGGGGACAAATGACTTCTTATGGGGGGAGGGGGAGAAGGGGCACTTAAGTGACTTTTTGGAAAGATAAATGATCCCTTAGGAGGACAGGGGGTAAAATAGTCCTGCGACGATGTATTTGGATGTGATACAAATCTGTCCAAAAGCTGAGTTGCTCCTTAGTGACAAGTGAGTTCTTTTGGGAAGCTATGTTTTTAGGCAGATAAGGGATTTCAGAAACTCAGATACTTTTAAGTTCAAAATAATTTTTAGGCCACAGTGGCTTATTTTGGCCCCTTCACTCTTTTAGTCACCCAGTGATATAGTATGCATGGGGAAATCAAGGTAAATTCTTGATTGTTTTCTTTACCAGGGAGAGGTGTGGTCGGGAGGAGAGCGCTGTTTCCCAAGCAACCTCCAGTAGCGACCAATTAGGGGCGTGTGTGCACGTACATGTGTATTACATCATTATGGAAACACAGATTTAACAGTATTTGATGTGTTTGAAATGTCCTCTCTCTGGCCAGAGTGGGCTTCTTCAAGCTGGCATCCAAGCCATACATCCTTATGATGAGGGAGCGTGGGGCAGGCCGAGAGCCAAGTGCAGTTCACAGCAAACCCCGCCCCGTCCTGTCCCCCACCCCAGGTGGGATCTGTGTGATATTCCCCGGGCACTCCTGGCTACCCAAGAACAAAGGAAAGGGGCGTAAGTGCTTGCCACGATGATGTGGGAAACTAAGGCAAATGAAACATTAAATTCCCTTGCTGTCTACAGTCCACTGACAAGCCCTTGAAACTGGCAGAGTGACCACCTTCTACGAGCTCAGCTTGCCTGCATGATGACACTGTTAGTGGCCAAAGAGAATCTTGGCTGACCACCCCCCCCCCCCCCCCCCCGGAACCTGCAAGTCTACCTTAACATATAAAAATTCCTTTGGAAACTTCCGTTATCTCAACTGCCCCAAGATATATGTTGGCAATCATACTCCACGCTTATGGCCCCTGATATACACCTGAAGGGTCTCATGACTGAGGTTTTGCTAAATGGTAATAAATGGCATTTTCTTAGCACAGCTCACCCCTCTAGGTCCTGGAAACCTTGCTTCCAAAATACCTTAGAGACTTACTCCATCCCTGACCCCCGCCCAACCCGAGGGTATGTAATGAGTGACCTGTCACAACCGCAGTGTAGCAATTCCTGCCCACGGGTCCGGTCCCCGTGCTTTAATAAAATCACCTTTTTGCACCAAAGACATCTTCAAGAATTCTTTCTTGGCCATCGGCTCCGGAACTAACCCCCCACCCCCCATCACCCTAAAACTTCATCGCTTAGATTTTCAGAACTTCTCTGGTATGACATTTTCTGGTTCATCTTACACATTTCCTGTCACAAACATGGACTCTGCCATTTCTTCACAAAACTCTGGTTTTTTTTAGTGGGAAAAAGGAACTTCTGAGGGCCCAGTCTGTGGTAGCCCTCGGTTTATAGAAGATTCCCTGCATTTGCTGTTGGAGGGTGCAAGCCCATGTGAGTGTCAGCTACGGCTCCAACACTGGTTGGCAGAGTTTCCAAGCACTTGCTGGTTATCTTGGAGTTCTTCGATCCATCAGATGCCCCATTTCTTCCCCGTTTTCTTCTGCGCAGATGTTATTATGCAGCTCCCGTTTCTGTCAGATTTGGAGGCTTATGGGGGAACGTCATCAACTACTTTGGCTGTATACATCGTTCGTGGGTTTTGCTGTCCTACGTGCTGTGTTTTTATGGCGGCCTTTGTGGAAAATGGAAAATTATGCCACTGCTACCACCTTCTTATAAAAATGCACCTTTAACAACCTCGTAACAAATGTCCTCCATCGTGTAAGTAAAGCCACACTGGTTTTTACCGTTCTCAGCAAAGAACCAAAACGGATACGGAGGGGTCTTAATTAAGCAAAGGGATGGCAGAGGCAAGGATTTGTCACCTGACCTGTTTTGAAGCCTCCAAAGAGCTAAGTACATTTGTGTAGCACTTTGGTTGACAGTTAAGGCTGTAACATGGGTTGGGGCCTGGAGAAGGTCTTCAACTGCCGGATTAGGTCAACTCACCGTTTTATTTCCCCGGAAGCTTGGATGGTGACAAACTGTGATCAAAGCACAGGACACATCCTTGGTGTAGGCAACTGGGCCACTGGAGATTCTTGAGCAGGGGGATTCAGAAGGTGAACTTCTGATGCGTGCAAGATGGACAAGGGGTGTGTGAGAGGTAGGCCAACACGGGGTGTTGGGCCCGGAAAGTGGTGCAGTGTCCAGAAGAGAGGACCGAGCACCAAAACTAGAGCAGTGGGAGTATGAAGGGGAAGGCGGGCAGTAATGGGGGGGGGGGGGCAGTGGGAGAGACTGAACAGTACGCGGTGACGGGGAGAGGAAGGGCAGGCAGCGGCTGAGGTCTCAAAGCTGAGTGATTAATAAGAAAATAGGAATGTAACCTCCTACACGAGGGACCTCGGGCTGAAAGCAGAAAAATGATCCCTGTCCTAGGAATTTATTCTTTACACAGTTCTCTTCAAACATTTCTTTCCTAGGAAATACTTCATCGGCCTGTTAGAAAGCAGAGCGCATGGCCTGTGTTGACGCGGGATGGGAGGAAGGAGAGAGCGGATGGGAGGAGGGAGGGAGCGGGGAGAGAGGACTGTGCTGATGACGCGGAATGGGAGGAGGGCGCAGCCCTCGCTCGGCTGTTCAAGCGGCGGCCCGGCGGCCCGGCGGCCCGTGGGAGGCGCCACAGAGAAAGGCGCCCAGCCGCAGCACGGCGACCTACAGTCACTCCGGAGCTCGATCTCATCCCACAGCTCGCCCGGAGAAAGTCGGTGCCTTCACCTCACAGGCACTGCTCGCTGCAGCATCCGCCTCCAAAATCTGCCAGACCTAAGTGGTTTCTGTAATTGCCAACGTGAAACTGAAGAGGCTTTAACGGAATACCTGAAGCACTTCGGAAGAGGCACGGGTGGACGGCCTCTCCTTGGAGTCCGATCATGTGTTCAAAGCAATATCCACTCTGCTACCTGCACATCCGGTCGAAAGTAAATGGACCGTTCTCACCGAACACGAAGACCCTGCACTTCAAGCAGTCACGGGAGAGCGCAATCTTGGATTGACTACTCTCTAGCTTCAGTCAAAGGACGAACTGAGCCCATTTCTGAATCAAATGAGAACATGAATTACCCTCTCTTGAAGAACCTTTAAATAAACAGTAAGTCAAATCACCAGAAAGCTACAAATGCCACCACTGGTTTTAATTTACTGTTTTATGGAAATTCTCAAAAAGGGTAGAAGTACACAAGCAAATTTATGCATTTTAGGAACTTGCATTGGAGACGTTTTCACTTGTAGGCCACTGAACCTTAATGGCGGGAATTTCTGAATTTTGTGCCAGAGATTTTTTCCTTAGCAACCATTCTCTTTAAGATGTAACAAGACTACACACCTTTTTACCTCCGTGCTGGAAATCTCAGACCTAAATTCAGTGTCCCAGAAAAGCTTGTATGACTTAATCTTATATGAAGTTATACCGTACTAGTCATTTGTTACAAACGATCTCAAATCCACCTAAGAATTTGGCAAAAACTATATCCAGCTACCTTCCTTCCCCTCTCCTGTATTTTATTTCACCATTACTTGTGGTAGCAATTCATAAGCAACCCAGGTCCCTCTCAAAGTCTACCCTTAGCCAATTAAGAGAAATGTGAAAAGCAACTGCCTTATTGTTGACCTTCAGGCAAAAGACGTCTGGAAGGAGGAGGAAACATAAAATTGGTAGGGTGGCAAGGGGGAATATAGGTTTAAACTAACAAGGGCTTTACTCTATGAGAAAAGTGTCAAGGTTAGGCTCAATGGTTAACATTAGCTCGGTAAGACCTGGGGCACCCGGCTGGCTGTCAGAAGAGCACGCGTCTCTTAATCCCAGGGTTGTGAGTTCGAGCCCCGTGTTGGGTGTAGAGATTAAGTAAATAAAATTGTTTTTTAAGAACTAGGTTAAGACTACACTCCAGCACTCTGTGGGCTCTGGCACATGTTGATCACTCCCATTATAATCACTATAACCAAACCCTAAGACTCTTGTCCTGAGAAACTGGTAAAGTGAAGATGAAAAGAAGGAGCACTGGCATCACGCTTGTTTTCCAAACCCAACTCCAGCACCAACTGGATGTGCAACCGTACGACTTAATCTGAGAGGTTTTATTTTGTAAAATGGATACCATTTCACCAGGTAGTTGTGGACATAACCCAAAGAATATAGAACTGTGTCACAGTATCTATCAGGCTCCTTAGTAGGCAAGAAATATTCTTTCCCTTTCACCTACTGGAACTGAAAACGCTGCATTGCCCTCTGCCATCATTTTAGCCTGGTCCTATTCAAATCTCAATTCACCTAACTTCCTAGGTGATCAATCTCTAGGACCCTCCTGCTTTTTCTCCGTTTCCAACACCTCCAGACTTGTTTTCCTCAGACACACTTCTCTCTTGCCACTTCCGAGAGCTTACCAGGATTCCCACTGCCAATCATCGACCGGTTGGGCTTCTGGTTTCTCACGTAAGCAAAGCCTGTTACAAATTTACTTGTGGACCCTCCTTCCCCTCCCCCTTAATTCACTTACTTAAGAACCAATTCATGTCCCTATTCCCTATTCCCTCAAAAGCCACCCCAACTATTACCCACCAACTGAACTTGCTCTTAAATATTAATACAGCACTTGGGGCGCCTGGGTGGCTCAGTCGGCTGGGCAGCCGACTACAGCTCAGGTCATGATCTCACGGTCTGTGGGTTCGAGCCCCGCGTTGGGCTTTGTCCTGAGAGCTCAGAGCCTGGAGCCTGCTGCCGATTCTGTTTCTCCCTCTCTCTCTCTGACCCTTCCCTGCTTTGCTGTGTCTCTCTCTCAAAAATAATAAATAAAAAAAAATTTTTTAAAGTTTTAAATAGGGGCGCCTGGGTGGCGCAGTCGGTTAAGCATCCGACTTCAGCCAGGTCACGATCTCACGGTCCGTGACTTCGAGCCCCGCGTCAGGCTGTGGGCTGATGGCTCAGAGCCTGGAGCCTGTTTCCGATTCTGTGTCTCCCTCTCTCTCTGTCCCTCCCCCATTCATGCTCTGTCTCTCTCTGTCCCAAAAATAAATAAACGTTGAAAAAAAAAAGTTTTAAATACAATACAGCACTTCAAACCTGAATCACATCTAATTGGGTAAGCTCTATACCCAATGTGGGGCTTCAACTCATGACGCCCCCGAGATCAAGAGCTGCGTGCTCCACCGACTGAGCCAGCCAGGCGCCCCTAGTTGGCTCTTACATCTGCTTACCTCATTACTGCTTTTGCTTTCTAAACAAAATCATACACTTAAGGGCAGAGACCGTGTTCTATCTTCCCATACCAATATCAAAAAGAGAATCGTGGGCCTCATCCTAGACGTACAAAACAGAGACAGTTGGAGTGAATGGGGAAGCATTAAAAACACTCCCGGGGGCTCCTATCAACATCACAGTAGGAGAAAACTACTCATTACCCTGCCAGCAGAGATCATCTCGTCAACATTTATCTCTACTAATAACACCCTAATACGGGATCAAGTGTTTTCTCTCTATAAAACAAAGCTGTTGCTGATGGTTCACGAAAAAGGAAATACTTTTTTTCGGACAAGAGGATGGTCACTGCCACAGCAAGTGCTCGGCCCTCCAGCGCAGGAGCCCACCGCGGTGCCCCCGGGGAGTCTGCTGCGTTCGGGGGCAGCTGACCTTCGGCAGAGTCCAGCGCTGTCAGCCGCAGAGGGACCATGACCCTATGACCGTGGCGTCTCTTTGGACACCAGGACGATGCTGCTTTAGTGCCCCAGAGAGTTCCGTTTTTTAAGCAGTTTCTTACCAAAGGTAGTTCTTGAACTTTCTGCCCCTCTGATACTCAATTTGCTATTTTGCATTGTTTTCAGAAGTAATCCTCCAACTCCATGAATAAATGAAAACCAAGCCACACAGTTGGAAATCAAGTTTTGTTTTTATATGAACAGAAGTAGACCATCTAGAAATATTTCAGTTTATTTAAATTGTTAAGTAGAATATGAAACCGAATTTGTAGCTAGTACCAGAGAATGGACTTAACTGTTTGGTGTTTAATGAGAACAGCTTCTACACAGGATCCCAAGAGACTTACAGAAAAAGGGGCAAAGCCCTAATATTAAGCAAATAAAACTCATGTTTCAAACAGGTTATACAAAAATTGATTTATACTCCATTTCCCTTTTTTTTTTTGATATTTAGAAAGTGCAGATTTAACAAAAGGTAGCCATATCCTTTCTATGTACAATGCCGATTATAATTATGCAAACAACAAAACTGTCAGTCTGTTACCCAAAAATCCCAGTGTTTAGCTCTCAAACCTTAAGTCACTGAATTGAATAAGGATTAAAGAGGGTTTAAAAAATAAAAAAGCTATTGCCACATTCCAGATAAAGGAAAGCAACACATACATTAAAATTAATCTAACGACAGTAGGTTTAACCTATAACTTTTCGAGAAGCTTAACCTCATTTCATTATTATTTTTAGTGGAAAATTAGGGACTATTTGGCAATGCTGCTTTTCCTAGTAAACAATGATAAAGTCAAGTGAAGGAAAAAACCTAAGAACAACCACCAGTGAGGCATATAAAATTGTTTTTAGGGCACTATCTGAAAAATTCATGGATGTTCAGAGCAGATACGTCCCTATGTTGGTGATGTGAGCCAAGAGGGCATTAAAATGCTACCCACGACACAGAAAGACTTTTCAATGGAAGCTGCTGTCCTAAACTCAGCCTCTGCTAGAAATGAATCATGCTATTCACAATTATTTCAACAAAGGTATCATCTTAGGATGCTAGCAGCGTGGCAAACTTAACTTACCCTATCCTGATGATAAGCAATGAAGCGAAACTAGAAAAACGAAGTGAAAAAGGACAGGGTTAGAGACAGCCGGAGATCTGATCTGTACATGAAAAGCCTTTTGTTGTCCTTTTCCCAAATCCATGGTAATACAAGTTTTCCAAAGGGATGTGAAGATAGGACTTCAAATTAATAATACTCTAAAGTACTTCTAATCTTAAGGTAAAGACAACTTAACACTGAAAAAGTGTTCTTCAAAGGCCAAATCTCAGTATATTTGGCAAACATGTTAATAAATTTCACTCCTCCTTCCCACCTTAAAAAAAAAGAAAACCAAACAAACAAACAAACAAACAAAAAAAAACAAAACAAAAAACATAACTTTTACTGGGCTACCAAACTGCTAGAGGAGTTGCCAAAATGGAGACTCTTCAAATTTAGGTTAAGAGATTTATTCTAGGAAAGTGAATAGGCTATACACCTAATTAGAAAGACAAACCACAACACCCTCCAAACACTAGTGCATGCAATTAACTCTTCCATTTCATAAACTCAATGGATAGAAAGGGAACAGAGAGGGAAGAGGAGCATGAAGTAAAAGAGCTGATGAAGGAACCTGGGGCAGAAGTTTTAGGGGAAAGAGAAAATGAGGGAAAGACATTAGATAGTAGTAGGCAGTTAGAATTTCTCTTTCAGTTTACTTAGCAAGTTAAATCAGTACTTTATGTTAAACTTGAAAAACCTACTAGTTTGCCCCTTTCATTTTGAAATAACTCATACCATCGGGTGGTGGTGGGGGGTGGGGGAGCAAATAAAGCAGCATGCAGGAAGACAGCGAGGAGAAAGTGGCCAGACAGAAGAACTGGTGGCAGGAACAGTTTGAAGTATCAAGGCCACTTGAAATTAAGACTCAGCAAACCAAAGCTATCATTTCTGCATTACCCTTTGTCCTCAGTTAACTACTTTGAAAATTATAGCCAAGCAAACCACAAACATCTGAATGGTTTATGTTTGGATGATATGTATGTCTCCTGCACATGCTTCCACCAAAACCAAACCAAAACAAAACAAAACAAAACAAAACACAAAACAAAACAAAAAAACCAAAGCGGTTCCTTTCCACATAAGGCACAGGACAAAATTAATCCCATTTACATATTCAAGGCGAAAATGAGTGTTTTCCTGGCTTTTGTTTCTTTTGCTATCACATGTCTATAGATTATAGGGACTCAAGCACATTATCCATGACAGAAAATTCCACTGTTGTACAAAATAAAATTGTTAATTCTAACTTTTATTCTTATACAATTTGCAGAATAGAGTTGAAATGATTGCTATAGGTTTTAATGTTGATAAGAAGAACTGGACTATAATACAACTGAAATGCAGTGGTGAGCTGAGCAAGTACATTTAAAAATGAAGTCACAGACATGATTTTTCTATACATTTTTTTTTTTTGGAAGAAAATTATAAAGTCAGCAAGCAGTCACAGATGAAAGAACAAATAAAATAGGTGGACTGGATAATTAAGATGAGGAACAAAAGTATCTGTTTCGAGTTAAAAATGGACAGAGTGGTTTATTTTGCAGCAAGAGGAGCCAACAGGGTGGTGGATGGCAACTGACGGAACAGGAGGATGTTCAGCAACATTTGCTCTTCCAGCCTGTCACGCCTCCTCCACTGCTGATATCTACATTCTCACTGTTGGGCTCTTTTACAGGGGTCTGGAACACACACACAAGGAAAGTAACCCATGAATAAACACTGCTATGAAAAAATCAAGATTCAACACAAATATTCTCATAAATTTAACAAAACGTAATTACGGTCACATAAGATAGGTGTTCTCTCCCACGCAAAAAGTAAAGATTTGGCAGCTTTGTTTCTGATCTACATTTTGCCTGCTCACTCCAAGCTGTGAATGTCTAGAGGCCTCCTGGCATCCTTTTAATAAAGCTTCCAATATCCCTTCTGCTGTCTGCACAGAGGTTTTTCTTAGCCCTGACCCCTGAGTGTTTAGGGCTTAAAAAGCATTACCAGGCAAATGTATAAAACCAATGTTGGGTCGAGTCTAACCTCAGAGAAGTGAACCAGCCCTTTTCTGTCTAGTTAACTTGACTTTTGAGACTGAAGCTTGTGATACCTTACCATACCTTTAAAAAGGCAGTCTCAACAATGATATGCTAACATTAAGTGGAAGGAAATGGGTGGGGCAGAACACAAAGTTGTAGAATTCATATTAAAGATGGACACAGAAAAAAGTCAAAAGGAGAGACATCAAATGTCAACAGCAGTAACCCTTAGGTAGTGGGGTTGAGTGATTTTATTTTCTTCTATGAATACTCCTGGATTTCCCCAATATCCTAAATAGTACTTTTAAAATCATAAGAATATCATCTTCTCAATGGACAGCCTACACTGTATGTATGAAAGGAACATTTTTTAGCAACAGCTTGTATTTAGTAAAGTATACAATTTTTTTTGTTTTTTTAATGTTTACTTTTGATAGAGACAGAACACGAGCAGGGGAGGGGCAGAGAGAAAGGGAGACACAGAATCTGAAGCAGGCTCCAGGCTCTGAGCTGTCAGCACAGAGCCTGACACAGGGCTCGAACTCACGAACCACAAAATCATTACCTAGTCGAAGTCAGATGCTTAACCGACTGAGCCACCAAATCTTAACTGTGCTTAGTATATAATATGAAACTATCAGATCAAAATCTAGAATGTAATACTCCCAGAAGGCTCCCTTATATCCCTTTCTAGCCAGTACTACCCTACTAAAGGTAACCAGTACTCTCATTTCTGTCACCGGAGATTAGGTTTTTTTCTGTTCTTGACCTTCATATACACGGAACCATGTTTTATGTATTCTTTTATGCATGACTCCCTTTACTCAGTATCAGTCTGGGAAATGTATCCAGATTGTTTTGTGTGTTAACAGTAGTTCATCATGAGTAAAAATTTAAAAGCTAGGATGTAACTGGGAATATATTCTCTCCTAGAAACAATATAAAGTTAAGGTAACCCAGGGGGGGAAACAAAATATTTTAAAGGCATGTAGCCCAAGAGAAACCTGCTTAACTAATACTGAGGTGAAATTTCAACTTGCACTTTGAGGTCACCTACCTATTCTCACTGCTTTATGGGATTCTTCTCATTGTACGTTACAGCTATAAGCTTTGCATTTAAAAAACCTTTGTGAGTTTTCCTGAACTAACTTTATTCCTATTGCAGATCTTGAGAAAAATGAACAGAAGAGAAAGAGGCCAGTCAGCATCTCGCCCATAGCAGAAGAATATGACTGCACAGGAAATACTCTTTCTCTGGTAACTTCCAGGTGTGGGTCAGTTAAAAGTACATGGGTGCTTAAAAACAAACAAACATGGGTGCTTGTAAGCAGGGAGGTCACTATATCTATTCACTTAGCACTTCATTCACAGTCCATCCCTTCACAATTTAACTTAGAGCCTTGAAAGAGACTCCCTAAAAAAGGGAATTATTCTATGCAGAGCAAAACATTTTAGAGCCAAAAGTATTAATCAAGTTTATTAAGTACAACTCCAAGCTGTTCCCAGCCAAGAATAAGAGAAAGGCCAATAACTACATTTAAAAAGTGAGGGAAAGAATAAAATAAGTTTACAGAAAAGGATATACAAAAGTGATTGTTAAACAGATCTTTAAAAATGCTCACCTTACTCATAAGAGAGCTGCAAATTAAATCCACCTTTGTTTCTTGTTTTTAAACCTGTCAGGTTGGGGAAGATCTGAAGGTCTTACAACCCACTATGTGGTCAGAGTGTGAGTAAACAGACGTCCCCATACACTGCTAGCAGGAGTGTTAATGGGTACAACCCTCAGGACAGCATGTGGTGCCATGTATCACAATTATTAAAAAACACATATATTTTCTCTTTGGCCACTTCCAGGTATCTGTCCTTCATATATTTGCACATAATCATGTACTTACAAAATGATTTAAATACAGGATTATTCACTGCAATACAATTTATGAGATCATAAGGTTGAAAATCACTCAAATGTCCTTGAGAAAACCTGTTTAATTATGACAAATCAACTCAAGGGAGTAGTATTCAATTATTTAAAAAGTGGACTTTATGTATACATTTAAAGTGCCAAACAGTGTACACGTTGCCTTACCCAAAGAGTGGGAATAAAAATATATTCATATTAACACCTATATTAATAACTAAGAGGTTAAACTGGTTACCTGTGGGAGAGAAATGAGGAGTTGGGGGAATGCAGTGGGAAACTTCTCTGCACTTTCACTCTCTTTATTTTAAATGTTTGAACCATGAGAATGAATTACCTAGTCTAATAATTAAGTTAAAAAATGGTTTAAATTGCTTTCACTCTGAAGTTAATTTTTCTTGGAGCACCTGGGTGGCTCAGCCAGTTGAGTGTCCGACTTCAGCTCAGGTCATGATTTCGTGATTCATGGGTTCAAGCCCCACATCAGGCTCCATGGTGACACTGCGGAGCCTGCTTGGGATTCTCTCTCTCTTTCTGCCCTACCCCGCTTGCTCTCTCTGTCTCTCTCTCAAGCATCACTCCTGTTTCCCATATTCCAATGTAAAACAAGTTCATGTTTGATGTTTTAACTCATAACCTGACGACAATGAAAAGCATTATGTATGTGCATAGAAAAAAAATGCAACCTCACATTTGGGCCTGCCTACATGGGGAAGACTCCAGACTGAGATCTTTATTGGTGTATCCATACTTTTGAGCCTTTAATATGAGAACAAGGAAAACCTATTTCATAGGAAAACAGGTTATATGATTATATAAGCATTTTTTAAAAATGACAACATTAGTGAGAAGTTGAGGGCTACAGTATGGACAGAAAGAAATCAGAAACCATGGAGAAAACTAAAAAATCCAGAAAGAGAACACAAAGAATATTAACAAGTGTTATGGTAGATCTTATGGGTACTGGAATAATTTTTCACTGTGACCCACAAAGCTCTGAAATACAAAGTATATTATCACTAACTTAAAAAGTATTTTGTGGGGCACCTAGGCAGCTCAGTCCATCTTCACGATCTCGCGGTTCACAAGTTCGAGCTCTGCGTTGGGCTCTGTGCTGACAGCTCAGAGCCTGGAGCCTGCTTTGGATTTTGTGTCTCCCTCTGTCTCTGCCCCTCCTCTGCTCGCGCATGCTCACATATGGTCACATGCGCGCGCGCTCTCTCTCTCAAAAATAAGTATTTAAAAAAATTTTTAAAAATATTTTTCTATCCCTGTTATTCCCTTCATTTAAGTAAAAATGCAAATATTTTGGGGTGCCTGGGTGGTTCCATTGGTTAGTTAACTGTCTGACTCTGGGTTTCGGCTCAGATAAGGATCTCCCAGTTTATGAGTTTGAGCCCTGCACTGGTCTCTGTGCTGACACTGTGGAGCCTGCCTGGGATTCTCCCTCCCGCACCCTCTCCGCCCCTTCAGTGCTTGTGCTTTGTCCTTCTCAAAATAAATAAACTTTAAATTAAAAAGTACAAACATTTTTCCTTATCCACCTAGTATTTTAATTTCATAACTGGTTTTTCTTATTTTTTAAATTTACTGTTTGTTTTTCTTCTTTTTGATGCTACTGTAAATGGAATTATATCCTTAACTTCATTTTTGTTAGTTTGTTTTACAGTCACTCTGAATAGCAATAACTGATGACTTTTTTCCAGTTTGAACACACAATTATAGTTGACAACTACATTTTGCTATATACAAAAGTAAGTTGTTTGATTTCTCTGAAATTTCACTAGATTTGTTTTTGAGATACCATTTCTATTACACCTTATGTTTTATATATATATACATATACATATATATGTATATGTATATGTATATGTATATGTATATGTATATGCATATGTATATATATACACACACATAAATTATATATACATAAATGATAATTTCCGGGATTGGTTTTTTGAAAAAAAAAATATTTCAATTATAAAAATAGAAAAGTTACCAGAGCAATTAAATTTTCTCCTATACAATGCTTGCTTCTCCTATAGGATTTGTGTAAAAAACAGATTTGTTCTGTTTTTATGTGCATTTAAATGTACTATAGAGTGAATAGAGAACTCAGGATTCATAACCAAATCTGTGTATTGTATCTAACCATCTGAGGAAAAACAGGAAAATCAGATTTCCCAATTTTGCTACAAGTTACTTGTAGTGGTGAGTTTCACAAATTAAACCAGAAACTAATCTTGAGGCAAAGTTAATTCCCTGAGATTACATTTTATCAATTTTTAACACATCACAGATTGAAATGATTGGCTAAAAGAAATATAGAGATGGATTTACTGTATTTATTCAGTATATAACAGATTGTGCCCTTTACTGGCACATCTGAGAAATGACTATATAGAAAAAAAATGATTCTGTACAAATCACCATTAGCTTAAATTTTAAGAAATTACCTATGGAAATGCAAAGAATGTATAAGAGAAATGAGTCCAAAAGTAAACAAAAGAGCCACAACACCATGGACCGGACAAAAAGTTGAAAAAAGGAGCATGAAATTAGGGACCTGAGAGTCAGTGTGGGAGTTCAGAACAGTGTTACCACTGACCAGAAGCCACAGATTTCTAGTGGCTCTCTGTTCTCCCCAGGTCCTACTTCACTTTGGAGGGCTAGATGTTGGTGATAGGTAAACAGTTACGAACAATACCACCCAAATCTAATTTCTGTATGTTAATCTAGTACTTCAACAAAGACTAAATGCTCAATTTTGACACTGGCACCTTAGAATTAAAAAGTAAAAATACGATCTTACCTTTCGAAGGATATCTTCAGCTAATGTGAGAAAAGCCTTTTCGATGTTTATATTTGCTTTCGCACTAGTCTCAAAAAATCTAATACCATGCTCCCTTGCAATCTAAAACAGAAGCAAAATGTCATCATAAAATTATCAAGCATAGGGTGCTGACTGCTGACGTTAGTATCCTGGAGGAAAAAATATTATTCTAAAGGCAGCAGTCTCTACTAGGTTATATAAAACGAAGTTATTTCAATGGGTCAAGATTCAAATGGTCAAGTTCTTTCAAAAATAAATAAGTAAACAAAAATACTAAAAGAATCCTCTTCTCACTTCAGGAGTCTACTTCAGATAGCCTAAGTGAGGTACTTAAAGTCTGAAGTTAAAAAATTGAGAACCTCTTTGTAATTTAAATAAGGTTAACAATACTACCACCACAGGTTTGATTCTCCCATACATGTTGGACATGCACTGAAAAAATTCACTCAAAGGATAAACTATTGTTTCCCACAGCATTTATAAAACATTGTGAATAGCTCAGCATCTTCCATTACCAGTAGCAGCCAATCGAAAGCAACACCATCTTTACAAAGAAAGCATATTAGTTTCATTCAGAGCTTTTTACCTGTTCTCCTTTTCCTTTAGGTACAACTCTTTTATCATCCATATCACATTTGTTTCCTAGTAACATTCTTTCCACATCTTCATTGGCATGCTACAATGGAAAAAATTTTAAATTTACACACC
This sequence comes from Panthera leo, assembly GCF_018350215.1. Taxonomy (NCBI): domain Eukaryota; kingdom Metazoa; phylum Chordata; class Mammalia; order Carnivora; family Felidae; genus Panthera; species Panthera leo. The sequence continues at coordinate 119,141,220 of NC_056681.1, forward strand.
ACCACCAATTATAGCTTAATATTCTCTAAAAATGACTTTATTTTTCTCAATTTTCAGTGTCATTTTTATAATCTGAAAGTTTTAAAGCAATCATCCTGAAATCATCCCCATGCTAAGGCCTACACAAATTCATAAATTACTTAGAAAAAGAAACACAATCCCTAATATTGCTGTCAAATATTATTTTTCCCCCAATAAGAGGCTGTATAGTTTCTAATATATTCTCACCAAAAGAGAAGATTTAGGCAAAAGATCTGAAACTGGAATCTCTTATGCATAATCTAAATCCAAGAAGGATGATGATTTTGGAGAATATGTATTACCCTGTAGAAGCCTTAATTATAAATTCTATAAAGCCCTTAAAATCTCAAAAAGCTATACTGCTAGGGTGCCTGGGAGGCTCAGTCACTCTTGACTTCAGCTCAAGTTATGATCTCACCACGGTCTGAGAGATTGAGCCCCGCTCTAGGCTCTGTGCTGACAGCACAGTGCCTGCTTGGGATATTCTCTCTCTCCCTCTTTGCCCCTCCCCTACTTGCGCATGCTCTCTCTCTCAAAATAAACATTAAAAAAAAAAAAAAAAAAGCTATACTGCTAGAGCACTGAAATCCTAATAACATCTTTTGCACAAATAGAAAAACCCATCCCTAAAATTCATATGTAATCTCAAGGGACCCCAAACAGCCAAAAATGATCTTGAAAAAGTACAAAGTTGGAAGATTCATACTTACTTCCTGACTTCAAAACTTATTACAAAGCTACAATAATCAAAACAGTGTGTGCCACTGGCATAAAAAACCATACGCAAATAAAACAGAATCCAGAGCCAAGAAATAACCCCTTGCATGCATCTGACAAGTGCTCTGACAAGAGTACCAAGCCCATTCAATGGGAGAAAGAAGTCTTTTCAACAAATAGTGTTGAGCATACCAAATATCAATAAGCAAAAGAATGAAGTTGGGACCCCCAACTTACACCATATACAAAACTAAATTCAAAGTGGATCAAAGGCCTAAATATAAGACCTAAAACTGTAAAACCCATAAAAGAAAATACAGGGGAACAAGTTTTATGACACTGGATTTGTTAATGGTTTCTTGGATACGACACCAAAAGTACAGACAACAAAAGAAAAAAAAAAGGCAAATTAATATTTCATCAAAATTAAAAACTTGTGTGTGTCAAAGGTCGCTACCAGAGTGAAAAGGCAACCAACCCCCGGAATACCAAAAGTATTTGCAAATCATCTATCTTTGGCCCAACACACCTTTCTTTCCCTGAATGTCTCTGCAGCCAAGGTACAGGTTTTCTAGATAATGAAGTAATTTGAGATTTGATTGGTCTTAAATTCGAACACATCACATTCTTTTTGACTAGCCCCATTCTTTTCTGGGTCACTTGTACTCATTTCTTCAGGTCTCAGCATAAATGTCATTCCTTATATCAAGAGGGTTTGGCTATTCAGGGTCCCTTCCATTTCCATATGAATTTTATCTTCCAATTCATAAACACGAAGTATGTTTCCAATTACTCAGATCTTCTTTAATTTCTTATAACATTTTTTCAGTATTTAAGTCTTGTACCTGTCTGGTTACATTTTTCATAACTAGTTTTCCTCTTTGTTTTTTTAATTTATTGTTTTTCTTCTTTTTGATGCTACTGTAAATGCAATTATATCCTTAATTTCACTTCTGGATTTTTCACTGCTCGTGTATAGAAATACAACTGACTTTTGTATACTGATCTTATTTCCTCCAAGCTTACTGAGCGTGTTTATTGTTCTAACAGTTTTATTTTTTGGTGTATGTGTATGGACTCCTTAGGATTTTCTATATACAAAATCTCATTATTTACAAATATAGTTTTACTTCCCAATCTGGGAGCCCCATTTTTTTCCTCTGCCTAATTGCCCTGGCTAGAACCTCCACTACAATTAAGAATTACAGGTGGCATACTTCTCATTTTCTTAGTTGCAGGGGGCAGGTATGATGTTGGCTGTGGGATTTTCACAAACATCTTTTTTTTATTAATCATTTTTGTTAATTTATTTATTATTGAGAGACAGAGAGACACACAGTGTGAACTGGGGAGGGGCAGAGAGAGGGGGAGACACAGAATCCGAAGCAGGCTCCAAGGTCTCAGCTGTCAGCACAGAGCCCCACGCAGGGCTCAAACCCACAAACTGTGAGATCATGACCTGAGCCAAAGTCGGTTGCCTAACCAACTGAGCCACCCAGGCACCCCACAGACATCTTTTATTAAGCTAAGGAGGTTCTCTCCTATTTCTAGTTTGTGGAGTGCTTTTATCATGAAAGGGTGTTGGTTCTTTGCCTCCTATCAATATGGTATATTACACTGATTGATTTCTTTTTTAAGTTTATTTTATTTTGAGAGAGAGAGAGAGTGGGGGGAGGGGGGAGAAAGAGAGAAAATCTCAAGCAGATTCCGCACTGTAAGTGCAGAGATCAACAAGAGGCTTGAACTCAGAAACCAAACCGTGAGATCATGACCTGAGACAAAATCAGATGCTTAAACCAACTGAGCCACCCAGGTGCCCCTATACTGATTGATTTCTTATATTAAACCACCTTTGCATTCCTAAGTAAATTCCTCTTGATCATGATATATAATCCTTTAGAAAATGTTGTTGGATCGGGATGCCTGCGTGGCTCAGTTGATTGAGCGTCTGACTTGGGCGCAGGTCATGATCTCACCGTTCATGAGTTCGAGCCCCGCATCCGGCTCCAGGCTGACAGCTCAGAGCTTGGAACCTACTTCAGATTCTGTGTTTACCTCTCTCTCTCTGCCCCTCCCCTGCTCATGCTATGTATCTCTTTCTCTCTCACACAAAAATAAACATTAAAAAAAAAATTTTTTTAAGTTTCCTTAAAAAAATAAAAATGCTGTTGGATCAGTTCAGCTTCTTTTCATTTAGTTAAAGCTTTAATTTCTACAAAAAAGTGAAAATTAGGCAGCACCATTCTTCTTTGAGATAAGAACTCCTTTAAAAAAAAAAATGTATATTTATTTTGAGAGAGAGAATGAGCAGTGGAGGCGCAGAGAAAGAAGGAGACAGAGAATCCCAAGCAGGCTCTGTGCTGTCAGTGCAGAGCCCAACACAGGGCTCAATCTCAAGAACTGAGAGATCATGACCTGAGCGGAAATCAAGTCTCAAGAGTCAGATGCTTAACAGACTGAGCCATCGAGGTGCTCCCACCAATATCTTAGATGGCTTATATATGTCATTTATGTATCTTAACTCTCATGTTGGGAAACTTAAGCCATCCAGCCTTAAGTATGTAAGGCTGTAATATAATAAAAAACATATTTGGTCCCTCTCCCCTGGCACAGTACTCCTAATTTCCAGAGTGACAGATTGTCTTTTGTTATTCATAACAATGCCCTTTCGGCTTATCTAAGTTTATGCTAATGAAGACTAGGGCAGAGGGTACCCACAGAGCTTCACAATGGAAGATGGTCACCAGAGGAACCAAACATGTAATTAAGGAATTGGAACTTCAGCCACTCCCCTACCTCCCATGAGGAGAAGGGACTAGAGATTAAGTTCAATCGCCAGAGGTCAATGATTTAAGTAACCATGCCTATACAGTAAAACCTAGATTAAACTCTGAAACAATGAAGTTACGGCACCTTCAGGTTGAACAAATCAAAATGCCCAGAGGGTGCCATGTCCAGAGACGGCTTGGAAGCGGTGTTCCCCAACCCCAATACCTATATGCCTATGCATCACTTCCATTAGCTGTTCCTGTACTGTATCCTTTATAATAAAGTATTAAATGTAAATACAGCACTTTCTTGAGTTCTGTGAGACATTCTAGCCAACTACTGAGCCAAAAGCGGGTCCTAGGAACTCCCAAATTTGTAGCCAAGTCAGAGAGAAGTGAGGGTAGCCTGGGGAACCAGGATTTAACATTTGAAGGAAGGGCAGTCTTGTGTGACTGAGTCCTTAAACTTGTGGAGCCAGAATGGCATTGAACTGTAGGACATCCAGTTCATGTCACAGAATTCAGAAAACTGGTTGCTGTTAGAACAACACTGCACAGTCTCTTTATAAACTGCTCCTACTACACATGCTACTTGGCTGAATCATAAAATAAAGGCTAAAAGAAATCGAAAATGGAGCCTTTTGTGTCAAAAATCTGTGAACTGTTAACTGATTATTAAATACTAACAGGCTTCTTGAAGATTTATTGTAGCGATGGAAAAGGTACTAATGAGCTGTTAGGACTGGTACCATTGAAGATACCATGATCTTGTGTCTAATGCTGGCTTAAGCCTTGATCTTCATGTACCTAGCCAAAAATGCTTTAAAGAGTTATTAGTCTTAATGAAATTAAAAGTCTAGAAGGCAGCAGTAAGACATGAAAAATAATTTCAACAAGAAGCTACCTATGCTGCAGCACAGAAGCAGACATGCTTTGACACATATTTTACCTTATAAAAACTGACATCTTCACATGCAATGGTATGGTTCTATTTTCTTGGTTAGGTTTTTAACACATTACTACTCTGTATCTTTCAAAATGTCTAGAAGTGATATGACCTTTCTGTTGTTTTTAAATTACTACTGAAAAAGGTAGTCATTCATTCATTCATTCAATAAAAATTCACTGAGAAATAATTCATTTAGAGAGAGCTGTGTAAAACCACTGGTAGCTTCTATGTGGGGCCATCTTAGAAGATGGCTGCATAAAGGTTTTGGGTAAGTTAGTAATTGCCTTGGACAGGGTTCTAGACAGACCCAAAACTTTAAGACAAAGGTAGGCAAAATATAACATTAACCTTTAAAAAGGAGAAATAACTAATAAAGACAGTACATTATATACTAAACATCAATTAGAATATTTATTCTTAACACAAAAATGTGTCTTTATAAGGGGTTTATACAATTTCTAGGTCTTACCTCATCTATGTTTCTAAGCCATTTGCTGATGTTTTCAAAACTTTTACCATTGGTGATGTCATATACTAGCATGATACCCATTGCTCCTCTGTAGTAGGAGGTTGTGATGGTGTGAAATCGTTCCTGGCCTGCCGTATCCCTGAAATAAACAGCAATAATTTGTATTGAGCATTTTGATATTACTACATTCTAGATAAAGGGCAAAACAGAATGGTTTGGTAAGAAAAACACAAAAATCCATTATATGCCACAAAGCAAAACTGAACCACTCATTTAATTCTTAGATGTTAATAATTCTGGTTTATTCTTAAGAATAAATATATATAACTTTTTTTTAGTTAAAGAATTTAATGACCTACCTATACTGGATGAAAATCTGGAAGGGAAAACAGTAGAAGAATGACATGTAAAACTCTTGGGAAATTACTATAATATGAACACCAGCAAGTGTAATAAAAACTCTTAAAATTCTGTTTTATTCAGTGATCTAGTTCCATAATGTAATACAAAAGCATGTGGAATGTTTAGAACATTAAAGGACTACACCGTAGTACAGCCACATTTACCCATTTAGAATCATTTACAAAATGTTATAAAGATAACTTCATTTTTAAGTTAACAAGATGGAAATACGTAAATAGTATTTTTTAGTTCTTTCATGTCAGAGATCTAAGATCTGTATTTTGCTCCTGTAATTTCCCCCTTATTTGCATCACCTATTTCTTCCTTTTATAGATCATTCTCATCAGGATACATACTTGCTTTAGTATCCCCTATCTTTCTTTTAAAGTTAATTTTATTTAAGAGAGAGAGAGAGAGAGAGAGAGAGAGAGAGAGAGAGGGAGGGAGGGAGAGGGAGAGGGAGGGAGGGGCAGAGGCTGAGCAGGGGAGGGGCAGAGAGAGAGAGAGAGAGAGACAGAGAGAGAGAGAGAGAATGAATATGAATATCCCAAGCAGGCTCTGTGCTGTCAGCACAGCTCCCCGATGTGGAGCTTGAACTCACGAACTGTGAGATGACCTGAGCCAAAATCAAGTTTCAGACACAACCAACTGAGCTACCCAGGTGCCCCCTCTTTTTTTGTTTACAGTTTTATTTAAACTTTATTTATTTTGAGAGAAAGCACGGGCAGGAGAAGGCAGAGAGAGAGGGAATCCCAAGCAAGCTCCATACTATGAGCACAGAGCCTGACACGAGGGTCAAACCCACAAACTGTTGAGATCAAGACCTGAGCTGAAATCAAGAGTCAGACACTCAACCAACTAACTGAGCCACCAGGTGGGCCCCTTATCTTTCGTAAAAAAGTAAAATTAAAACAAAAAAACCCACTCTCAACCCTACATCTCTTCAACTAACATCACATTTCTGTTCCCCTCCCCAGTGAACTTTCTTTTTAAAATAATTACAGGCTCACTGGAAGTTACAAAAATGTATTCTTGTGTATCCTTCACCCAGCTCTCCCCAATGGTAACATCATACACCATCTCACAAAAGCAAAACCAAGAAAGTTACATTGGTACAATCAAATGACCTTATTTAGAGTTTTTTTTTTAACATGCATGTGCACATGCATGTATTAGTTCTCTGCAATTGTATCACATGTATAGATATGTGTAATCACCACCAGAAACAAGATAGAAAATTGTTGCATCACCTTTCCATCTCCTATAGTCCTACACCCTGGCCAATTATGTTTTCCGTATCTATAATTTTGTCATTTCCAGAATGTTATATAAATGTAATCATGCTGTATACAACCTTTTGAAATGGTCGTTTTTCACTTTTTTTAACCATAAATCTCTTTGAGATCCACCCACGTTGTTGCATATAATACAATCTGTTGTATTATAATCTGTTCTGTGCTATTACTGAATAGTATTCCATGGTATGGACATATCACAATATGTCTAATCACTCATCCATGGAAGGACATTTGGGTTGCTTCCAGTTTGGGGCCATTACAAATAAAGGTGCTATGAATACTTACGTATAAGTTCTTGTGTGGAAATTAAGTTTTCTTTTTCTGTGGGATGAATATCCAGGAATGTGACTGCTGAGCCATATGATAAGTATATGTTTAACTTTATAAGAAACTGCCAAACTTTTCTAGAGTGGCTACACCACTTTATATTTTGACTAGCAATGTAACATAACACATCCGGTTTCTCTGCATCCATCAGCATTTGGTGTTGTCGCTCTATTTTTTAATCTAATAAATAGGTTGCGAGTGATACCTCATCGTTTTAATTGGCATTTCTCTATGGCTAATGATGGTGAACATTTTTTCATGTAATTATTTGCCATCCATGTATCCCCTCTGGTGAAATGCTGTTCTTGTTTTCTGCCCATTTTCTAATTAGATTGCTTATTTTATTTTTTTAAACTGTCGCATGTTTAGGGTTCTGTACCCAGTTTTTTAATTCTCTTGACAGGGTCTTTTGTAGAGCAAAAGTTTCAAATTTTGAAACCTGGGGTGCCTGGGTGGCTCAGTCAGTTGAGCGTCCGACTTCAGCTCAGGTCATGATCTCACAGTTCGAGAGTTTGAGCCCCACGTCAGGCTCTGGGCTGACAGCTCAGAGCCTGGAGCCTGCTTCAGATTCTGTGTCTCCCTCTCTCTCTGCCCCTCCCTTGCTCATACTCTGTTCCTGTCTCTCAAAAATAAATAAATGTTAAAAAAAAATCTTAAAAAGTTTAAAACCAGCTTGTCTAGATCTAAAAAAAAAAAAAAAATATCTCCCCAGCAAGGTTCTGCTCTTCTTCAAAAGGTCTCCAGAAACCACTGATAGCTAAATCCAGGATTTAGTTCCTTTTTGTATATTTTAACCATTCATCAGGATGCCATAAAATTGACCACCTTCTCATTTTAAAACATTTTATTCTCATGACTCTTCTGACACCACCTATTTCTGCTCTTAGCTCTATGGCACTGGCTGCTCATTCTCAGTTTCTCTGGCTAGCATTCTAACATTCAGAGATACACAGGCTGACAGTCCCCACAGAGTAGCCAGAGTGATCTTCTTTAAACTAATGCTGCCACTGTGCAAAATAGTCTGGCGGTTCCTCAAAATGTGAAACATACAGCTACCATATGATTCTGCAATTCTACTTCTTGGTACATACCCAAGAGAAATGAAAACATATGCCCACACAAAAACTCATACACGGATGTTCATAACAACATTATTCTTAATAGCCAAAAAGTAGAAACAATCTAAATGTCCGATAATTGATGGATAAATAAAATGTGATCTAGTCAGAGAATGGAATATTATTCAGCCACAAAACAGAATAAAGTACTGATTATCTGCTTACAACATGGGTGAAACTTGATAACTGATACCATTATGTTAAGTGAAAGAAATCAGAAACAAAAGACCAGATAGTGTATGATTCCATTAATATGAAATGTTCACAACAGGAAAATCCACAGACATTTAGTGGTTGCCCTGGCTGAATGGTTTGGGCAGGATGGGCAGTTTCTTTTTTGGAATATACACATGTTCTAAAATTGTGATGATGGTGAATATATACATTGTAAATACACTAAAAAACTAACTGTACACTTTTAAAATGGATGAGTTACATGGTACATGAATTAAGTCTTATCTCAATAAAGTTATCACAAAACAAACACAAAAGATTACTAGGCTAAAAAACAAAACAAAATTTCCAATTCATTATAACCAGAACCAGTTTCAAAACCTTATCTCGAGGCTTTCAAAGGGCTACAGGACTTGTTCTTTTCTCCAGCCCCCCATATTTTGATATATTCCTTTCCTTCAAAGCTAGAGCCGCGTTTGTTTTTGTTTTATTTAATAATTTGAGCTCGTTGGTCTCACGTTTTTTTTTTTTTTAACGTCACCAAATTCACAAGCTTGCTTTCACTTGAAAACTACTGGCTGTTCCCACAGCCTCACTGGCTCCTCATGTTCACATCTGAACCGTCACCTTAACAACGAAGCTTTCTCCAGCCGCCCAATTTAAATAGTCACCCAGTCTCTCTCCATTCCGACTCCCTACTTCACTCCTCTGTATAAAACTTATTACAGATTTATTTCTTTACTGTCTCCCATGTCCTCTAAAATTTAAGTTCCATCAGATTTGTCTTGTTCATCGCAGAATCCATGGTCTTTACATGGGAGAACAAGCATTCAAATGTTAATGAGTCAGTTCTTCAGAATCCTATCTTGCATTCTTCATTATTTTACAATCAAGCCACTCTAATTCAGTTATATAATCCTTAAAAAACGTATTTTTAAAATAATACTCAGAAGTACCTGGGTGGCTCAGTCGGTTAAGTGTCCGACTTCAGCTCAGGTCACGATCTCGTGGTTCATGAGTTCAAGCTGGGCATCAGGCTCTCTGCGGTCAACACAGAGCCCGCTTCGGAACCTCTGTCCTCTCTCTGCCCCTCCCCTTCTCTCTCTCTCTCTCTCGAAAATAAATAAACATTAAAAATATTTTTAGGGGTGCCTGGGTGGCTCAGTCGGTTCAGTGTCTGACTTCAGCTCAGGTCATGATCTCGCAGCTCATGAGTTCGAGCCCCGCATCGGGCTCTGTGCTGACAGTCAGAGCCTGGAGCCTGCTTCAGCTTCTGTGTCTCCCTCTCTCTCTGCCCCCTAATCTACTCACATTCTGTCTCTCTCTCAAAAAGAAATAAATATTAAAAAAAATTTTTTTTTAATATTTAAAAATAATGCTTATATGCCTAAAAATATGTGTAGCCAGAAATAGAACACAACTACCAACACATCAATATTCCTTACGCTCAATCCTGGTGTACAATTACAGTGTTCGTACATCTGCCCTCTATCCATCTATCCATCAATTCAAATATGTACTGACTGTCTACTGTGTGCTAAGCATTATACAAGAACAAACAGAGAACATGGGTTTGGAGTCAGATCCAAGTTTATCCTCAGGTTCTAATCCTTCCAGGTGGGTGAACTTGAAGGTACGGCAACCCTTCTGGATCTTTGTTTTTTCATTCACAACTAAAAGAAACAACTCAAGTAAAATTCCATAATTTATTTGTGTATGTGTTATAGATAACCTCAAAGCAATCCGTAGTATAAAAATATACAAAGATGCAATAATGTCATTTTGTGATTGTCCCAAGTCAACACCATCTCTGCAGATGCTCTCTCAAGTTAGTGTGTCAGTGTTTAAGCTGTACTCAAAACTGCTTCACAAGGAAATCCCTGGCTTTCCCTGAAGCCTATTTCTGTATAAAGATAAAATGAGATGATTTTTTATTTAGCCAAGTTAAAGACAACCTGGCTGGACTTTTCAATTTTCAGAAGAGAAAGAATTTCAGGTCTGTCACTTGCCCATCTCATCTCAAAGTACATGGATCTGCCCTTTAAAATAATATAAAATCCCATTTATTCATTCTGTAGGTATTTACTGAACAAACAGTACATGCCAGACACGCTTCTAGGCAATGGAGAGAAAGCTGTAAACAGAACAAAAACTCCTGCTTCAATGAAGTTTATATGCTCCTGGGGGCAGATAACAAACAAATAAATCGTAATTCCTAGAATATGTATCTTCAAGTACCAAGAACACAAAAAGTAAAGAGAATAGGGGCTAATGCTGGAGATGGTGCAATCAAGTAAAATTTTAAACAGGGTGGTGAGGGAAGGCTTCGGTGAGAAGGTGAAGGGAAAAAGGAAGTATCAGGGCATCACAGTGTTCCAAGAAGACGGGAAGAACAAGTACAAAAGTCCTGACACACGGTTGGGGAAGAGTAAAGAGGTCAACAGGACTTCAGCTTTTCCTCTGAGATGGGAAGTCTACTGGAGGGTTTTACAAAAAGAAGTAATTTAACCAGGGTTTACAAAGAATCATTCTTATTTACTGTGTTGAAAAGGGGTGTGTATGCAGAAGCAGAGGTAGGAGGTAATGCAACACCAAAAAACTGTCAACAGAACTGTCATTTAAGAAAAAACATCTAAGACACACTATCAGTTCTTCCAGGTTGTATTCTTACATCAGGTTAGACTGGTAAAGACTACACACACATACAGGCACACATATGTATTTGTATTTACATGTTTATTCACATTCTTAGACCATAGTTTTTATCACCACTACCTCTTAATGTGTTAATTTATTAAAAATCACCACAGGAAGGAGCTTTATGAAAATGTATTCTTTTTTGTTCTGATCTATTTTTTCCCCATTCTTCATATTATTTCTGAAAAGAGTAATGCAATCTATTGTGGAAAGCCCCCCTTCCCAGTCCCCCCGCCCTTTTTTTTTGCCTTGGCCCCTAAGAAGTTTCTAGGTTAAGTTTTACAAATTAAGCATAGCAAGAGGGTTGTCCTTTAGAGATCATGTATTTATATCTTCCATTTTCCCCAATTCCAAATTCTTGTTTTATCTTTTATTAATCCTATTTAGTCACAAGGTACCTGCAATCAGGCATAATTTATGATTTCATGGGGGAAAAAACCACAAAAATTTTGTTTCAACACATTAGAAATAGTTTAGCTCTTTTCTGAACTGCTAAAAAGTATAAATCAACTAATAATTGTATACCCTGGAAGAGGAGTTAAAGTCTCCTAGCTAAAATCCAGTATGGAAATGTACTCACTCAGTAGTGCCTACTAGCTTTGGTACAGGAGGCATGGAAAACTTTTACTTCATTTTTTGTCATAATAACAATTTAAGAGATTTCTACAGCACCTCACTATGAACAGCCACCCCCAACTCTATCGTTCTTCTTCAACAATGAAAACCATTCACGTTACAAAATTAGCAAATTATACACCCATTTCGGTGTCAAATCTATAACTACATTCTCTGCCAAGAGAGAATACACTGCAAAATAAACTACTTAGCTAAATCTAAATTAACGGCACTTAGGAGGTATAATACTGGTTAGATATGAAATGTCAATATAATAGATACTGAAATATTAATGGCCCCTCTGAAAAGAGAGTAATCACTATTTAGATTCAGAGCGAAGTTTCTGTTCTGATCCATGGCATTCTACTCCCATCTGCTCTTTGGTCTCCTCCACCTTTCCAAATCTCTTACACCCAAGAACCTTCCTTCCCTCTTTATATGCTTTCCCTGCAAAGTCTTTTTTTTTTTTTTTAAGGCTTTCTATATCCCATTTTCATTTGCATTTACACATGCCATATATTTATACTTCCCAACATGACTGTATTCACCCCACATGATGATCTGGCTCCTCAGCTCCTTGATTTCCAATTACCTTTTTTCTGAGCCGTGCCTGGATACTCTTACCAGCCCCTACCAATTGTTAAGGCAAGCAATCATTTATTTCAAACCAGAAACAGTCCTTGCTCACTACCCCTAAGCTAACTGATGAGCCTCTGCCAGGGCTAAAAAAAGCCACAGCTGCTTATTCATTGCCCAAAGTATTTTTAGGCTTGCATGCACACATACATACACCCAAGATTAAAGACAGCAGGTTGACTCCAATAAGCAAAGCCAGGTATTAAATATCTGAAGAGCAATTAAACATTGTATATACTCACAATATATTTCTATGTACCATAATGCAGGTTTTAAGCCTATTTCAAAATCACTCAACTTGGGGTCGCCTGGGTGGCTCAGTCGGTTAAGCATCCAACTTCGGCTCAGGTCACGATCTCATGGTTCACGTGTTTGAGCCCTATGTCAGGCTCTGTGCTGACAGGTCAGAGCCTGGAGCCTGCTTCATGGATTCTGTGTCTTCCTCTCTCTGCCCCTCCCCCACTTGTACTCTGCCTCTCTGTCTCTGTCTCTCTCTCTCTCAAAAATAAATAAAACACTTAAAAAAAAAAAAAACACTCAACTTGGTTTTCGTCTCCTATTGTAATTGTTTTTCTTCTTGGGAATGCAAGCTGGTGCAGCCACTCTGGAAAACAGGATGGAGGTTCCTCAAAAAACGAACAATAGAACTACCCTACGACCCAGCAATTGCACTACTAGGCATTTATCCATGGGATACAGGTGTGGTGTTTCGAAGGGACACATGCACCCCCATGTTTATGGCAGCACTGTCAACAATAGCCAAAGTATGGAAGGAGCCCAAATGTCCATCGACAGATGAATGGATAAAGAAGATGTGGTATGGTGTAATACAATGGAGTATTACTCGGCAGTCAAAAAGAATGAAATCTTGCCATTTGCAACTATGTGGATGGAACTGGAGGGTATTACACTAAGTGAAATTAGTCAGAGAAAGACAAAAACCATAGGACTTCACTCATATGAGGACTTTAAGAGACAAAACAGATGAACATGAGGGAAGGGAAACAAAAATAATATAAAAACAGGGAGGGGGACAAAAGAGACTCATAAACATGGACAACAAACTGAGGGTTACAGGAGGGGTTGTGGGAGGGGGGATGGGCTAAATGGGTAAGGGGCACTAAGGAATCTACTCCTGAAATCAGTGTTGCACTATATGCCAACTAATTTGGATGTGAATTTTAAAAAATAAAAAATAAAATTAAAAAAAATTAAAAAATAATTGTTTTTCTTCTCAGCCTACATTTAAGGTTTCTAAAATTACAACCCAGTGGCAACAGAACTTCCCTTACAGAAAATAATAGACACATAGCTAAGACAATCCTATTTCCCCCCCACTGACATATTATAAAAGGAGTGATATATGTTCCTAGGAACTAAAATAGCTTATTTCCTTGTTAGTCCCACATGCAGGGTCAAGGAAGCTGTGTACCCTGGCTGCTATTCTGACAGTTATTTTTAGTTTGGACACTGACAGCACTGGAACAGGCCAGAGACAACATCAATCTGCTCTGCAAAGAAGAGACCCCAAATTTCATAACTTTGTGTTTTTGGTAACATAATGAGGTTATTTCTTGCTCTGTAAATTAGATGTCAAATTTCTCACTGAAGTGTTTTTTGTTTTTAAAGATTTTATTTATTTCATTTTTTATTTTTTTTAAAGATTTTATTTTTAAGTAATCTCTACACCCAACACAGGGCTTAAACTTACAACCCCAAGATCAAGAGTCTCCACCAACGGAGCCAGCCAGGCATCTCACACTAAGTTTTACTTTAGCAAGACCTGGATTTCCTCATAGACATGCAATTTCTCTACTCAAAAATATGAGTTTTAATTATGTTTATCTTCATTTAAGAAAAAAGTCTGAAACCTAAGGCAGAGAGATGAAGAATGAAGTATGGGGGAAGGAAGAAGTAACCTAGATAAAATGATCAGGGAGGTCCCTGATGCTTAAGGGGAGTGGGAAGTATGAACAGAGGTCAACCAAACAAAGTCATTTAGTCACCAAATATTTACTGAGCATCAGTATTTGCCAGGCTCTGTTCTAGATGGTCATCACAATAACCACCAATCAGACAGAAAGAATCCCCACCCTCAAAAGGGGGGAAATAATGGGCACTTTTTAAAAATATGGTAACTTTAGATACTAAAAACATACTATGATAAAAATAAATTAAGATACATGTGACACTGCCTGAAGGACTGGGCTACTTTAGCTCGGCATCATGCAAGGCCTACCTCAGAGAACGTGGAGCTGTGAGATCTGAATAAGAGAAGGCAGCAGGACAAAGATCTGATAAAAAGCATTCCAAGCTGAAGAACAGTTAAAGCAGTACAAAGGCCCTAAGACAGGAACACGCTTGGCATGCTCAAGGGAGAGAAAATGGCCACACTGTTGGAGCAAAGCTGGTGAGAGATGAGGTCAGAACCAGTACTAACAATCTGACATTTTCAGTTTTTATTTCTGATGACATGGGAAGCTTCTGGAATAACGTGGTACTTCAGAATGTTCAGTCTAGCCACAGGTGGGGGTGTGGAGGTGGGGTTGTTTAAGGGAGATCTACAAGGCATGTACCAAGGTCCCAAATTGAAAAAGAACTTGCCATGTCCATGCAATTGAAAGGAGATCAGCTGGGGGTAGAGACTATATTTACACAAGAGAACACAAACTGATAAAGAGGCCCACTTTGTTAACTGTGGTAAAGAATTTGAATTTGGATTTGGAATTTAGACTTTCATTTGAAATGCAATGAAACGGGGCACCTGGGTGGCTCAGTCCGTTAAGCGTCCGACTTCGGCTCAGGTCACAATCTCGCAGTTAGCTGAGTTCGAGCCCTGCATTGGGCTCTGTGCTCACAGCTGAGAGCCTGGAGCCTGCTTCAGATTCTGTATCTCCCTCTCCCTCTGCCCCTTCCTAGCTCACTCTGTCTCTCTCTGTCTCAAAAAGAAATAAACATTAAAAAAAAAAAAAAAACTGAAATGCAATGCAATGAAACTCAAAACGGTTATAAATGGGGAAGGAATAAAAACCATGATCTATATTTGATTGTATTTGGAAAAAAGATTACTCTGGTGTTATGTGGGAAAAGGCAAAAGAGAAGAAGGCAAAAGGGGGAAATAAGAACCTGTTAGGATATTAAGAGCCTACTTACTGCAGTGGCTCAAAGAAGTAGTAATGGTGGCTTGGACCGGGGGTGAGGGTCGGGGGTTAACAATGGAGATGGCAAATTGTATTTGGATTCTAGACATTATAAGATTGAATCATAGGGTTTACCAAAAAGGATGTTGGGATTAAGGGAATGAGAAGAATCAAAGATGACTCCCTTACATAGATAAATGGTTAATTCTACAAAGTGACACTATTGATTTCTGGTTACTATGCTGATATTAAATTGAAAGTACAAGATACAGATGCCAATAGTAACAAACATTTCTGACCACCCTCCCTTCAAAACAGAACAAAATGAAACAAAACAAGGAAAGGCAAATTTGAAATACTTCACTATGGCCATTTTCCTGGCAAGACCTACAACTCTATGGAAAATGTAGATAGATACTGTGGTGGAATTTCTAGAGATCTGGGATTTAAAAAGCCACAGCTGCCAACTTCGGCTCAAGTCATGATCTCATGGTTTGTGGGCTCAAGCCCCCCATCAGGTTCTGTGCTGACAGCCCAGAGCCTGGAGCCTGCTTTGGATACTTTGTCTGTCTGTCTGTCTCTCTCTCTCTCTCTCTCTCTCTCTCTCTCTCTGTCTCTCTCTCCCCCTCCCCCATGCGTGCTCTGTCTCTCTCTCTCTCTCAAAAATAAACATTAAAAAATCTTATTAAATAAATAAATAGCCACAGCTGCTTCTCTATCAGCCAAACAAACTAATTTTAGGCCTACTCACATATGCCGTGGCCAGGGTGACACACATCTCCACCCTTAGGCAACAGATACACTAAAAGACCCCTAGAAATAAGACGAGAAGTGAAGATCATTCAAGTAAAGAAAAATAAATCTTTAGCGCAGACTGAAGAAAAGTTTCCCAAATCAATATTCAATCAAAGCACACAAATTTTTCATGCTGAAACAAGAATCTGAAAATATTCATTCAAACCAGAGACAGATAAAGATCACTGTGCTTTTTTTAGGAACTGGAAGCAAAGCATTTAACGTTGAAGACAGCATTTTGAATTATGAACAACGGGTTTTTCATGCTAAAAGCCTTCTTGAATTATTGTGGCATATCCCAGATCTCTTAACTTGGAGCCTTCTCCTTGGATTGTCAGCATGCAAACTTTCAAAACCAAAGAAACAGAATCAGCTAGTACAACGCTAACCTCTTAAAAACTATCAACCTCAAATTTTAACCACTCATTCCTAATCTTTATTGGAAAATGGATATTTCAAATTAAAAGCGGTCAGTTTTATATGTGAAAACCTAGACTAAATGCAATTTTCCTTTTAAGGTGCTTTTACCCAAAAACGGTTATATTAATAATGTCTAAAATCAAACGATTCTAAATTAGAAATGTTACCATTTCTGTGCCATACTTGAGATTTATAGGTACAGTAGAAATCTTTTCTAGATTAATTACTGTTGCAAAACAAAGTGTTCTGGGAAGGCTCTCTTTTTAAAAAAGCAAGTGTTAGTTGTTACTGTTTACTTCTAGATGCTACAAAAACTAAAATGACAGGGAGAAAAAATATTTTAAAGTCACAGGACAAGAAACAGAAGGGAAAGTCTGTGGAAGACAGAGAGTATAGGAGGAACAGGGCAAATTTAGTAGGGCAAAGGTTTTCTGTATTATATAGAGAAAACTGTATCCTAAAAAAGTGGTGTGTGCACTTTTGTGTCCATTGTACATACACTCACATACACATGTACATATATATTGAGTCACAGAGTCACAATGTAAAATATATCTGTTACCGCCAAAAAGTTTGAACAGTATTAGTTTAAGGTGTATACAGAGGAGATGCAGTTGAGAGGAAAGCCAATCAGTGTGGCAGAGCCTAGGAGGAGCTTGGAACACACATTAGATTACCCTGTAGGGTCAATGCTGCTGGGATAAGGCACTGGTGATAAAAAAGGGGGTTGGGGGAGAGTTGGTTGAAATTGAGAATAACTGACAATCTTCCCCTTGAGATCAGCTTTAATTATAAGGAAACAGAGTATGAGGCACAGTTCCTTTCCTGAGTTATTTCCCAAAGTAAAGAAAAAAATCAGTGATCATCAGGTGGACCATGTGTCAAAGAAAATCTTTAATAAAATGCCTACATTTTAGGGGCACCTGGGTGGCTCAGTTGGTTAAGCATCTGACTTTGGCTCAGGTCATGATCTCATGGTTTGTGAGTTTGAGCCTCGCCTCGCGTTGGGCTCTGTGCTGACAGTTCAGAGCCTGGAGCCTGCTTCGGACTGTGTGTCTCCTTCTCTTTCTGTCCCTACCCCGCTCGCGCTCTCTCTCTCTCTCTCTCTCTCAAAAATAAACATTAAGAAAAATTAAAGAGTGTTACTCTCAACCTTACATTCTGAGCATGTAATGCATCCCTGCTCTACCATTTACATGCTAAAGATCTTGGTTAAGTTATTTCAAAATCTGTCCATTTCATTACCTGTAAAACAGGAATAACCCAAGAGAAAAGAAAATATTTACCTACACAAAGATTTGTAGCAGCTTTGTGGTGAATAACCCACTTATGATGTAACAATGGAATAATACTCAGCAATAAAAAGTAATGAACTTATTGATACACATAAAATCATTCACAATTCTCAAAATAATTAATTATACTGAGTAAAAGAAGCCAGACCTCCCTCCCAAAAAAGATGAGAAAAAAAAAAAAAAAAGACATTATATGATTGTATTTATATACACTACTAGAAAATGGAAACTAGTCTACAGTGACAGAAACCAAAAGAATGGTTGCTTGGGGACCAGGAACTAGGAGGAAGAAGAGATTACAAAGAAGCTTAAGGTGATGGATTTGTTCATTACCTTGACTGTGGTGATGGTTTCACAGATTTATATATATATGTCAAAACTAACCAAACTGTATACTTTAAATATGTGCAGTTTATTGTTATATAAACTGTTATACCTCAACAAGGCTGTTTAAAAAATGGAATAACACATCTTGCAAGGTCATTTTGAGTATTTAATAGGTTAATACATACATGTAAAACACTTAATATTCACCACACAATACTGCTATTCTAATTGTAAAGTCTACGATTCAGACTTGAATACAAATTTAAAGAATTTCATTTTATTTCTATGGGGCAAACCTTACATAAACTAATTAAAAAGTTATAGGGGCGCCTGGGTTGTGCAGTCAGTTAAGCATCAGACTGTTCGTTTTGGCTCAGGTCATGATCTCCCAGTTCGTGGGATAGAGCCCGTCACTGGGCTCTGTGCAGACAGTGCAGAGCCTGCTTGGGATTCTCTCTCTCCATCTCTGCCCCTCCCCTGCTTGTGTTCTCTCTCAACAATAAAGAAATAATCTTTAAAAAAAAAAAAAGTGATAAACACATTAAAGGAAATCTTCTAGCTTAAGAGTCTCAAAGCAATGAAAGGATATTAACTTTTCGTTATTGAGTGTGAGCAAAGTATGGTGCTAAATAAAGGCTCTACACAGATTATTTCATATAATCCTTAGAACAATGTTTTGAGATAAGTGGTATTATTTCTATTTTATATATGAAGACATAACAGCCTCACAGTGTTATGTAACCTGCTCAAGGTTCAAAGAGCAAGTGGAAAAGGTAAAACATCCAGCCAGATCTCATGGACTCCAGAGTCCATGTCAATATTTTTTTTTCCCTTTTATTTTTCTGAAAGAGAGCACAAGTAGAGGAGGGACAGAAGGAGAGGGAGAAAGAGAGACTCTTAAGCGGCTCCACGCCCAGCACAGAGCCAGAGGACATGGGGCTCGAGTTCATGACCGTGAGAGATCATGACCTGAGCCAAAATCAAAAGTCAGACACTGAACCGACTGAGCCACCCAGGCACCCATTTATGTTTAAAGTAATCTCTACACCCAGCATGGGGCTTGTACTCATGACTTTGAGACCAAGAGTCACATGCTCTCCTGACTGAGCCATCAGGTGCTCCATGTCAATAATTTTTTTTTACTTCACTGAAAGAAGGTGTCCTGATTGCTGGCTTAACAAAGGAAAGTCTCACAGAATCTAAACAGGTGACAAGGAAGGATTTCACTGCCAATCCTTCAGGAACTTGGTATTCTATTTATAAAGTAAGTAAATTAGCATCACTTACCATATCTGTAGCTTGATCTTCTTTCCTTGTAATTCAACTGTTTTGATCTTAAAGTCTATTCCTACAACACAGAAGAAAAAAAGGTAAATTATATCTAGGGCTCTGAACTTGGCTCTCCCAAAATTAACTGGGAGTAAAAATAAAAATACACTTTTAAAATTTGTGTCTGTTTGGCTCTTGATAGCCTCTAAGTATGCATATTCTGAACAAATTATTCAATTTTAAACTTGAGTAATACAGATCCAACATGGCAGAAGAAAAACAGCTATATAAAGAGTTTTTACACTAAAGAAATGAAAAGGTAAATTTTTAAATATCTAATTTTTTTAAACTAAGCTCCACACCCAAGTGGGGCCTGAACTCACAACCCTGAGATCAAGAGTTGCATGCTCTACCAACTTAGCCAGTCAGGTACCCCTAAAATATCTAATATTTTAATGCAAAAAAAAAAAAAAAGTTTCCCACTAGGGAAAAAAAATAGCCTTAACTAGCTTGCAAAGCAAAAACCTACTACCAGGGATAAAGAGGGTCATTTCATAATGATAAAAGGGTTAATTCATTAAGAAGGCAAAAATACTAAATGTTTATGCATCTTATAACACAGAGCTTCAAAATACATGAGGCAAAAGTAATACAAATCTCCCAGATGTGTCTACTCCTTAATCAACCAAAATCTTCAGCTTGGGTTGAGTTTCCCACAATCAAATCAAAAGAAAAAAAAGGGCGATGTGCCTGGCATTTATAAACCTCAGACTTTGTCTACAGCCCATGTTTTTGTTTCTCTAGGAATTACTGAGACTCTGAACAAGACTAACAATTCCAATTAGGCATGCAATTTGCTAATTAACCTATATAACAAACCTAACAACCAATACTATTTCAGAAAACTTCTCCAAAGACAAGTGAAATTAGGACACAGTCTGAAAGCTCCAAATCTTTTGAGAGACAGAAACCAGGTACAATTGGAAAATTAAGATTTTTAGGCTGTTTTAAGTCACCTACCTCATCCTAGACTCCATGAGTTTCTCTTTCTCTCTCTCTCTCAATGTTGTCTATCCTCAAACTAATTAGCAGTGGTTAAAGCAGTTCTTCATTCTTTTCTGCACAAAAACTCTCCTAGCCTACCTCTGGGCCATTCATTCTTCAATCTTCATTACTAGTTTCTCCTTGCCTCTCTGAACTCTTCTAAAAACCGAAGTGAATTTTTCTATCTTTACTCATTCCCATGGTGATTTTCCCTAATTTCATGGCTTTAAATTCCAAATACGCACTGGTAACTCTCAAATTTATATCATAGCCCAGACCTCTCTCCTGAATTCCAAACTTGAGATAACTGTTTATTGCCTATCTGCAAATCCCATCTTTCACAAAGACTCAAGCAAAAGTCCTTAAAATGTTTCATAAGGCCCTACACATTCTGCCTACCCCCCCATATTCCATGCTGTCCTCATAATTTTCTGTATCTTTCTTTGATCTAGCTAACTAGATCAGCTTCCTTATTGTTCCACACACAAGTCAGAAAGATTCCCACCTCAAGAACTTTGCATATAACTGTTCTTCCAACTTAGACCACTCTTCTCCATTATGGCTCCTTCCCCTTGTTGTCCTTTCCTAAGTGGCAACATTTTCCCAAGTCCCCCACCCCATGTCCATTGTCTATTAATAATCCCTACCCTTCTTCCTTACTTTTTTTAACATCCCTTAAATATGCTGTATTTACTTATTCCTGTTATTTATTTTCTGTCTCCCTATGCAAAACTATAAAATCCACAAGGGTAGGAATTTTTATCTATTTAATTCAGTTGAATTCCCAGCACCTAGAGCCTGACATAAAAGCAGACATTCAAGAAGTATTTGAATGAAGAGATAAATGATGTTTTCTAGAGAAAGTGAAATGATACCCGAGAAAAGATACATATAGATGGGTGCCTCAGTGGCTCAGCTGATTGAGAGTCCAACTCTTGATTTTGGCTCAGGTCATGATCCCAGGATTCTGGGATCAAGCCCCATGGTGGGCTCTATGCTGAGCATGGAACCTGCTTAAGATTCTCTGATTCTCTCTCTCTCCTCCTCTACCCTTCTTCCCTACTAGAGCACCAAAGAAAAAAATAAATTAAAATTAAAATTAAAAAAAATATATATATACATATACACACACATATATATATATACATATTTATTTATTTATTTTATTTCAGCATTAGGGTGAAACTTACCACTTGACAAGCTCCACACCTGTCCACTTAGCATCCAGATTTTTTGAGCCTCAGGCCAAAACACAAAGGATGAAAGTTTCAATGAGATACTAAAAACTAAGCAAACCAAAATAGGGAACCTGAAGGAAACAGGGACAATGCAGAGAAAAAGACAGTTCCTTTTATCTTCTCGGAACAAGAGTGGTGGGGGCAGGAAAACGAACTTGAACCAGAAAAACTCTTGAAAATTAAGGGAAAAGAAAAAGGAAGTGGAAGAAATAATATATTCAACAGGAAGACCAAGAGAAAACTGAGATCTCCTAGAAAATATTAACAAAATGACCAAGAATGGAATTTATGTGATATATGACAAGTTAGAAGATCAAACCAGGAGGTCTGATATTGAACTAACATAAGTTCAAGAAAGAACAAAGAAAATGACACATAGAATATAATAATTTAAAAACTGTGCGAAAGGGCGCTTGGATGGCTCAATCAACCGGTTAAGCGTCCAACTTCAGCTCAGGTCATGATCTCACAGCTCATGAATTCAAGCCCCACATTGGGCTCTGCTGACATTTGGACCCCAGCCTCTGCTTCAGATTCTGTGTCTCCCTCTCTCTCTGTCCCTCCCCTGCTCACACTCTGTCTCTGTCTCTCTCAAAAATGAAAACATTTAAAAATTTTTTAAAAATAAAAAAAAAAACTGTGCAAGAACTCTGCACAGCAAAGGAAACGATCAACAAAACTAAAAGGTAATCTATTGAATGGGAGAAGATATCTGCATATGACATATCCGATAAAGGGTTAGTATCCAAAATATATAAAGAACTTATAAAATTCAACACCCAAAAAACAATCCAATTAAAAAATAAGACATGAACAGACATTTTTCCAAAGACATAGAGATAGCCAACAAACACATGAAAAAATGCTCAACATCACTTATCATGAGGGAAACGCATATCAAACTACAATGAGGTATCACCTTATACCTGTCAGAATGGCTAAAATCAACAACACAAGAAACAATAGGTGTTGGCTAGGGTGTGGAGAAAGGGGAATTCTCTTGCACTGCTGGTGGAAATGCAAATCGGTGTGGTCATTCTGGAAAACAGTATGGAGGTTCCTCAGAAAGTTAAAATAGAACTACCCTACAATCCAGCAACTGCACTACTGGTTCGAAGGGATATATGCACCCCAATGTTTATAGCAGCACTATCTACAATAGCCAAATTATGTAAAAACCCCAAATGTCCACTGAATGATGAATGTATAAAGAATGTGGTGTGTGTGCGTGTGTAACGGAATTTTGCTGAGCCATATGAATGAATGAAATCTTGCCGTTTGCAACCACAAGGATGGAGCTAGAGAGTATTAATTATGCTAAGTGAATACCATGTGATTTCATTCATATGTGGAATTTAAGACACAAAACAAATGAGCAAAGGCGGGGGTGGGGGGGGGCGGCAAACCAAGGAAGACTCTTAACTATAGAGAACTGATGGTTACGGGGGGAGGGGGGGATGTGTTAAATGTGTGATGAGAATTACGGCATGCACTTGTGATGAATACCAGATGACATACAGAAATGCTGAATCGCTATATTGTACTAAAACTACACTGTATTTTAACTGGAATTTAAGTAAAAACTTTTAAAAAATGGTGCATGAAAACTTAACAGAAGCAAAAGAATCTATTCTAGACTAACTCACCAAATGCTTGCATAATGAAAAAAATAGGATCTATACCAAGTAATATAACCATGAAATTTCAAGACACCAGGAATAAAGATATTATAAAAGCTTGCACACACATAAACTAAGCCATATTAAATAATCAGAAGTGACAACTCTGAACTTCTACTTCTCAACAGCCAACAGCAACACTAGAATACAGAAAGATAATGTCTTTAAAAAATATTTCAACCTGGGCACCTAACTGACCCAGTAGGTACAGCATGTGACTCTTGATCTCAGGGACATAAGTTTAAGCCCCACTTAAGAAAAGAAAAATTTTTTTTCAACCTTTTTCCAGTCAAAAATCAAGTGAGAGTAAAATAATGCATTTCCAGGCATGAAAGATCTCAAGAGTTAGCTCCCATGCATCTCTTCTAAGACAACTACTAGGAGAGGTTGCTTTGCCAAAACCAGGAAGAAATCCAGCAAAGAGTGAGGTAAATGGCAGCTCAAACTGGCCTAGAGAGCAACCAGTTCAGAAGCGAATGAGGACATAAAAGGACAGAATCAAATGAGAAGAAAATTCCAAGAAGTATATCTACTAAGAGAGGGAAGGGAATAAATGGTACTAATGGAATTTGTATGAAAAGCAGAAATTCAGAGAGCTTGGCAATTCTGTTGCCGATTTTGGATAAAGTATGTACAGTGTCTTGAAATTTAAGCAAATGTAATAATAAAGGAACTGTAAATTACAGTAAAAACAGAAAAATCATCCAAGAAAGGAAATGTGATTATAGTACACTACTTGGTTTAACAGTTAATAAAAAACATGTGTTATAACTATTTGAGAAGATGAAGAGAGAGGCACCAGGAATGTCTGGAATAATTGATTCTCATTTCCCGTAACAAGAGAGAATTTCTAATGTTAGTTTTTTCTTTTTGCGTGTTTTTTTTTTTTTTTTTTTAAGTTAAAAGCCAAGACTAAGGAATATGGTGTTGAATAACAGATAAAAAGGTCATAAAGTGCTTGGAAAAGGAAATACACAGGTAGGCACAGGGCAAAACTCTATTGTTGCTACTGTCCTCACAGACCTTGAAATACTGTGACTTCTAAAATTCTGCTCTATTACTTTAATAGAAATAAAAACTGGGTTAACAGAGGGACGCTTACAATAAGTTCTCTCCACTACTTAACCACTTCAATTTGATCATTGTATTCCTCCCATGGCCCTCAGCCACCCCTGCAGTCTCATTCCCTTCCAGTCGGCCTCCGGTAGTCACCTTCAAACACAACTTTTTGAAGCAGCTGTGTACTTTTTCCAAGTAAATACCTTTGTCACTCCATCAAGTAGTTTCTACATTCCCCAAAACATACACACCTAAGTGTGGAAAAACTTATACTTAAGATAGAGTAGAAAAGCTTTTGATAACATTTAAGAATTAGAGCAAAATAAGTAGCTCAACTGCCAAGAGAAGGTAGGAAAACCTATATCACCCTTTAAGATTCTGCCAGGAGGAAGAGCACCTGGTGGCTCAGTCTAGTTAAGCATCCATCTTCACTGTGCTGACGAGCTCAGAGCCTGGATCCTGCTTCAGACTCTATGTCTCCCTCCCTCTCTCTGCCCCTTCCTTGCTCGTGCTCTCTCTCCTTTTCTCAAAAATAAATAAACATTAAACAAAATTTAAGATTCTGCCAAGAGAAATAATCAGATTCTCCTGCAACACTATCATTTCCTAAATTTTCACAGACTAGAGCAAACATAGGATTTGATCCAACCAGTGTTTCTCTTTTAGGTTGTATTTATACGAAAACACACTAAAGGAAATCTCTTATTTTTACAGATTCCTGGGACCCAGCTCAAACGAGTATTTCAATTTACTGCACTCTAACTTTTATCAATTTTCAGCTGCTCAGAAAGTGAGAAACAGCCAAAATATTTGCCTTAATGATGTTGCAGAAGCACCATCCAGTGGCAAGAAAAGTTAACTGCAACTTCTAGCCACTGTAAATATCCGTTTTCCAAAGCTTAGCTTCTGATGACACACCAATACATAGTATTTAATGTAGGAAGAAATATAATAAACTCCAGACAACTAAAGTTTAACAGCTCATAGGTAAACGATCAATATCTGTGGTTTTTAACAAATGAAAATAAAGTATTTTCACCACATCAGGAAAGGAAATAAGAATCTTATACCTACAATCCTTTGAATATAGCTTTTTTCTGGAATTTAAGAAACATGATTCTTTAACATGATTTAAGAAACATGATTCTTAGTCCTAGCTCTAGCTCTACCATTATAGCACAAATTTTGAAAAGGCCACTTCCCAATACAGCCATTAGTTTATCTGGATGCAGATGTGAAAATGCAGAATGCAGAAATTTCCTCTAAAGCTCTTCTTATTGGGGCGCCTTGGTGGCTCAGTCAGTTGAGCATCCAACTTCAGCTCACGACATGATCTCGTGGTTTGTGGATTCGAGTCCCATGTTGGGCTCTGTGCTGACAGCTCAGAGCCTGGAGCCTGCTTCAGATTCTGTGTCTCCCTCTCTCTCTCTGCCTCTCCTCCCCCCATGCATGCACTCTCTCTCTAAACATTAATTTTTTTTTAAAAGATCCTTCCGGGGGCGCCTGGGTGGCTCAGTCGGTTAAGCGGCCGACTTCGGCTCAGGTCATGATCTCACGGTCCGTGAGTTCGAGCCCCGCGTCAGGCTCTGTGCTGACAGCTCAAAGCCTGGAGCCTGTTTCAGATTCTGTGTCTCCCTCTCTCTGACCCTCCCCCATTCATGCTCTGTCTCTCTGTCTCAAAAATAAATAAACATTAAAAAAAATTAAAAATAAATAAAATAAAATAAAAGATCCTTCCGTATAATAGTAATAGCTTAGTAAACACCTTGAGAATTTATAATGTGTTTAGCCCTTTGGAGTGGATTAAAGCATTAAATCCTCGGGGCGCCTGGGTGGCTCAGTTGGTTAAGCGTCCGACTTCGGCTCAGGTCATGATCTCATGGTCTGTGAGTTCGAGCCCCGCGTCAGGCTCTGTGCTGACAGCTCAGAGCCTGGAGCCTGTTTCAGATTCTGTGTCTCCCTCTCTCTCTGCCCCTCCCCTGTTCACGCTCTGTCTCTCTCTGTCTCAAAAATAAATAAACGTTAAAAAAAATTTTTTTTTGAAAACATAAAATAAAGCATTAAATCCTCAGAACAGTCCTAACCTATACTTTTATTTACAAACTACAAATGAAAAATAAAATTAAAATCCAGTAGTACTAACAATATTTACTGGATAACTACTAAGTGTTCTAAGCATTTCCCGTATTATCTCATTTACTATTCAAAATTATCCTCGGTGAGGCAACTGTCAAGTCAGTTGACACTCTTGATTTTGGCGCAGTTCATGATCTCACAGTTCACAGAATCGAGCCCCGCATCAGGCTCTGTGCTTGTTAGCTTGGGATTTTCTCTCTCTCCCTTGATCTCTGTGCCTCCCCCACATCCACTCTCAAAATAAATAAACTTTAAAAAAATCCTCTGCAGCAATCCCTATCAAAAGAACACCAGCATTCTTCACAGAGCTAGAACAAACAATCCTAAAATTTGTATGGAACCAGAAAAGACCCTGAATAGCCAAAACAATCTTAAAAAAGAAAACCAAAGCTGGAGGCATCACAATCCCAGACTTCAAGATTTATGACAAAGGTGTAATCATCAAGACAGTATGGTACTGGCACAAAAACAGACACCCAGATCAATGGAACAGAATAGAGAACCCATAATGGACCCACAAACGTATGGCCAACTAATCTTTGACAAAGCAGAAAAGAATATCCAATGGAATAAAGACAGTCTCTTCAACAAATGGTGCTGGGAAAACTGGACAGTGACATGCAGAAAAATGAACCTGGACCACTTTCTTATACCATACACAAAAATAAACTCAAAATGAATGAAAGATCTAAATGTAAGACAGGAAGCCAACAAAATCCTAGAGGAGAAAGCAGGCAAAAACCTCTCTGACCTCAACCACAGCAACTTCTTACTCAACACGTCTCCAGAGGCAAGGGAAACAAAAGCAAAAATGAACTACTGGGACCTCATCAAAATAAAAACCTTCTGCACAGTGAAGGAAACAATCAGCAAAACCAAAAGGCAACCGATGGAATGGGAGAAGATACTTGCAAACGACATATCAGATAAAGGGTTAGTATCCAAAACCTATAAAGAACTTATCAAACTCAACACCCAAAAGACAAATAATCCAGTGAAGAAATGGGCAAAAGACATGAATAGACACTTCTCCAAAGAAGACATCCAGATGGCTAACAGAAACATGAAAAACCACTCAACATCACTCATCATCAGGGAAATACAAATCAAAACCACGAGATACCGATACCACTTCGCACCTGTGAGAATGGCTAATAACATTAATAACTCAGGCAACAACAGTAGTTGGCGAGGGTGAGGAGAAAGAGGATCTCTTTTGCATTGTTGGTGGGAACGCAAACTGGTGCAACCACTCCGGAAAACAGTATAGAGGTTCCTCAAAAAATTGAAAATAGAACTACTCCACAACCCAGCAACTGCACTACTAGGTATTTACTCAAGGGATACAGGTGTGCTGTTTCAAAGGGGAACATGCACCCAAATGTTTACAGCAGTGCTATCGACAGTAGCCAATGTATGGAAAGAGCCTAAATGCCCATTGACAGCTAAATGTATAAAGAAAATGTGGTATACACACACACACACACACACACACACACACACACACACACACACACATACATACATACAATGGAGTATTACTCAGCAATCAAAAAGAATGAAATCCTGCCATTTGCAACTACATGAATGGAACTAGAGAGTATTATGCTAAGCAAAATTAGAGAAAGACAAATATCACATGACTTCATTCACATAAGGAATTTAAGATCCTAAACAGATGAACCTAAGGAAAGGGAAGCAAAAATAATACAAAAACAGGGAGGGGAACAATATAGAACAGACTTTTAAATATAGAGAACAGAGGGTTGTGGGAGGGGGGATGGGCTAGATGGGCAAGGGGCCTTAAGGAATATACTCCTGAAATCATTGTTGCACTATATGCTAACTAACTTGGATGTAAATTAAACATTAATTAATTTTTGAAAATCCTCTGCAAAACTACATATATGCCTATTTTAAAGAAAAGGAAAGTTTAAAGTAATTTTTATTTTTTTTTTAATTTTTTTTTTTTTTTAACGTTTATTTATTTTTGAGACAGAGAGAGACAGAGCATGAACGGGGGAGGGTCAGAGAGAGAGGGAGACACAGAATCTGAAGCAGGCTCCAGGCTCTGAGCTGTCAGCACAGAGCCCGACGTGGGGCTCGAACTCACGGACCGTGAGATCATGACCTGAGCCGAAGTCGGATGCTTAACCGACTGAGCCACCCAGGCACCCCAAGTTTAAAGTAATTTAAATAAGGTCAGAGAATTAACGTGGCAGAACCAGTACTCAATTCCACTTGTTTTTTCACACCATACAAGCTCTTAACCTAAATTAAGTTCCATAATTCCATTTTTTATTTATGTATTTTCTACTGAGGTAAAATCCACATAACATAAGATGTTCTCAGTTTATTTGGGTCTTAAGTTCTCTCGACACTATTTTGTAGTCTTCAGGGACTAGGTCTTACATTTTGTTAAATTTATCCCCATTTCATTTTTCATGTTTAGGGTGCTATTATAAATAATACTTTTTTAAGAGTTTCATTTTCTAATTGTTGCTCAATACAGAATACATCTTATTTTTGTATACTGACCCCTATCCTGTAACCTTGCTATAGTCACTTCTTAATTCTAGCTGCTCTTTATTTGGGAGGTAGGGTGCTTAGAGTTTTCTATGTATGTAAGTCATATATATAATCAGGTAGTCTACAAAAAGGCACTTTCTTAATCATTTTCCTTTCGAACCTCTGATATCTTTCTTTCTCTCGCCTTATTGTTACCAGCTAGGACCTCTAATACAATGTTGTTTTGTACTTGATCCTTAACAAAGAAAGCTTAGAGTGAAAGCTTCACTATTAAAGTATCATGTTAACTGTACATCATTTAGTAGGCTGAGGAAATGTCCTTTTACTCCTAGTTTGCTAAGGTATTGTGACGCAAATGAGTATTTTGTAAAATACTTTTATTATTTTTTAAGCTAATTTATTTATCTTGAGGGAGACAGAAACAGTGCACAAGCAAGCAGGGGAGGGGCAAAGAGAGAGGGAAAGAGAGAGAATCCCAAGTAGGCTCTGCACTGTCAGCATGGAGCCCAATGTGGGGCTCAAACTCACGAACCATGAGATCATGACAGGAGCCCAAATCAAGAATTGGATGCTTAACTAACTGAGCCACCTAGGCACCCCATCGTATGCTTTTTCTGTACCTATTAAGATGATCATGACTTTTCTTCTTCTTCTTTTTTTTTTTTAGTAGGCTCTACACTCAACCTGGGGCTTGAACTCACAACCCCAAAGAGTCACATGCTCTACCAACTGAGCCAGCCAGGCACCCTTCTTCTTTACCCCATTAAGGGAGCTAATTAAAATTGCTTTAGGGGGCTCATGGGTGGCTCAGTCAGTTGAGCGGCCGACTCTTGACCTCGGCTCAGGTCATGATCCCAGGGTCATGGGATCAAGTCCTGTGCCAGGCTCTGTGCTGAGCAGTGACCCTGCTTAAGACTCTTTCTTTCTCTTTCTCTCCCCCCACCCATGGCCCTCTCCTTGCTCTTGGACACATTCACTCTGTCTCTAAAATAAAATAAAATAAAATAAAATAGTGGCTCCTGGGTGGCTCAGTTGATTAAGCGGCTGACTCAGCTCAGGTCATGATCTCACGGTTCATGAGTTCAAGCCCCGCATACAGCTTTGCTGTCAGCTCTGTCCCCCTCTCTCTCTGCCCCTCCCCTGCTCACTTGCGTGCTCTCTCATTCTCTCTCTCTCTTTCCCTCTCTCCCTCCCTCAAAAATAAACACTTTAAGGGAGCCTGGGTGGTTCAGTCAGTTAAGTGTCCAACTCTTGGCTTCAGCTCAGGTCATGATCTCGTGGTTCATGAGTTTGAGCCCTGCATTGGGCTCTGCACAGACAGCATGGAGCCTGCCTGGGATTCTCTCTCTCCCTCTATCTCTCAAAATAAACAAATCAACTTGAAAAAAATATTAAAAAAATAAAAATAAGTTTTTAAAAAATATTTTTGAGAAAGAGAGACAGAGACAGAGAGAGAGAGAGAGAGAGAGAGAGAGAGAGAGAGAGAGAACGTGCACACATGCACAAATGGGGGAGGGGCAGAGAGAGAGGTAAACACAATGTGAAGCAGGTTCCAGGCTCCAAGCTTTTGGTGAAGAGTCCAATGCAGGGCTCGAACCCACCAACTGTGAGATCATGACCTGAGCCAAAGTCAGACACTTAAGTGACTGAGCCACCCAGGCACCCTTATTTTATTTTATTTTATTTTATTTTATTTTATTTTATTTTATGTTTTATTTATTTATTTCTTAATTTTATTTATAGAGAGAACAAGCATGCAAGGGAGAGGGGCAGTGGAGGGAGAGAGAGAAAGAGAGAGAATGAAAGAATCTTAAGCAGGGTCCCTGCTCAGGGCAGAGCCTGGCACAGGGATCAATCCCATGACCCTGGGATCATGAACTGAGCCAAAATCAAGAGCTGGCTGCACAACTAACTAAGCCATGCAGGCACCCGTAAACAAGCACTACATAAATAAATAGAGAGATAGATAGATAAAATGATTTTTAAAAATTTATTTTGAACGTGAAATCAACATTGTATTCCTAAAATAAAGTCTACTTGGTCATGACATATTATTTTTTATAAGTTCCCAGAAACGCTGTGCAATTATTATTTTTTTAACGTTTGTTTATTTTGGGGGCAGGGAGGGGGCAGAAAGAGAGAGGGACAGAAGATCCAAAGTGGGCTCTGAGCTGACAGCAGCAAGCCTGATGTGGGGGGGCTCAAACTCACCAACTGCGAGATCATTACCTGAGCCAAAGTCAGACCCTTAACCAACTAAAACACCCACGTGCCCCTAGATAAGGATTCTTACATACATGTTCATGAAGGAGATGTCAATGTTCATTAGGGATCTCTCTGTCTGGTCTTAATATCCAAGAGAAGGCTGGTCCCATAAATGATTTAAAGTGTGCCCTCCTCCACCATTTACTGAAATAGTAGTATTTTCTTCCTTAAACATTTGATAAAACTCACCAGTGAAGCCATCTGAGCCTTAAAATTTCTTTCAGAAAAAACTTAAATTAAGATTCTATTTCTTTAGTGCTCGCTTCGGCAGCACATATACTAAAGATTCTATTTCTTTAATATATGTCTATTCTATCAATCACTACAGAAGAATATTCGTTGAGTATCCAACTATATAATTATAGATTTCTATTTCTCCTTCCAATTCTGTCAGTTTCTGCTTCAAGTATTTTGAAACTCTGTTATTAGGTATATAAATATGATAAACTGACACCTTTATCATTACAAAAAAATTTTCTTTATTCCTGGAAGTATACTCCTTGCTCTGAAATCTACTTTGTCTACTATTAATACAGCCACCTGGGCTTTTTTATGATTATTGGCTTCTTAGGTAGTCCTAAGATATTTTTTAGTGGTTGCACTAGACTTCATAACACACATTTTTAACTTAGCACAGTGCACCTTCAAACAGTATTATACCACTTCTCATATTAATGTAAGAACCTTACAGCAGTGTACTTCCATTTTCTCCCTATTACTGGGCTTTTACTTTTTACATCTACCTTTTACATCTACCTTTTACTTTTTACATCTACATTTTCTGAATTTTACTAGTCAATTGTCTGAAATAAATTTAAATTTGAGAAAAAAGTATTTTGCATTTCCCCATGTGTACCATTTATCCTCTCCATTCTTTTGTGTGTATCTGAGTTTCCACCCAAAATGATTTTCTTCAGCCTGAAAAATTTCCTTTAAAATTTTTTAAAGATTTTTTTTTAAGTTTATTTATTAATTTGAGAGAGAGAGAGAGAGAGAATGAGCAGACAGAGAGGGGGACAGAGGATCCGAAGCAGGCTCTGTGCTAATAGCAGAGAACCCAACGCAGGGCTCAAACTCCAAAACCATGAGATGATGATCTGTGCTGAAGTGGGACACTTCACTGACTGAGCCTCCCAGGTGTCCCCCTTTAACATTTTTAATAGAGCAGGACTGTCAGCAAGAAATTCTCTCAGCTTTTGTCTGCAAAATGCCTTTTTAAATGTTTATTTTTAAGAAACAGAGCACACGTGTAAGCATGCATGAGCAGGGGAGGGGCAGAAAAAGAGAGAGGGCAGCGGATCTGAAGCAGGCTCTGCACTGACAGCAGCAGCCCAATGTGGGGCTAGAAATCAAGAACCACAAGATCATGACTGAGCTGAAGTTGGACACTCAATCAACTGAGCCACACCTGCGTCCTGGAAATGTCTTCAGTTTGTCTTGATTTCTGCAAGATATGCTTGTCAGGATTAAATTCTAATGATAGTTTTTTCACATCAGAACTTTTTTTTTTTTTTTTAGGATTGTATTTTTGGACCGCCTGGGTGGCTCAGTCAGTTGAGCCACCAACTCTTGGTTTCGGCTCAAGTCATCATCTCACAGTTTGTGGGACTGAGCCCCGTGTCAGCTCTGGGCTGGCAGCATGGAGCCTACTTGAGATTCCTTCTCCCTTTGTCTCTGCCCCTCCCTCCATCTCTCCCTCCCTCTCTCAAAAAATAAACTTTAAAAAAAGGATTGATCTATTTCTTAAAAAAAAAAAAAAAAAAAAAAAAAGATTTAATTTTTAAGTAATCTCTACACCCAATATGGGGCTCAAACTTACAATCCTGAGATCAAGAGTCGAATGCTCTACCAACTGAGCCAGCTAGGTGCCCCTCCTTTCAGAACTTAAAAAGTGTTGCTCCACTGTCTTCTGGCTTGCATGACACCCCCCACCCACATACACACCCCTTTTGGGAGGAATCTAGACTTAAGAAACTTTTTATTTTGAAACGGCTTTACAGAAAAGTTGCAAAAACAGAGTCCACATATACCTTTCATCCAGCTTCTAATGTTAACACTTAGATAATCATTATCAGAAAAAAGAAAGTAACACTGGTATAAAGCAATTAACTTAGCTACAAACTTAAATCTACCAATTTGTTCACTAATGTCTTTTTTCCTTTTCTTAATGTTTATTTTAGAGACAGAGACAGAGACAGAGACAGAGAGAGAGAGACAGACAGACAGACAGCATAAGAAGGGGAGGGGCAGGGACAGGGAGACACAGAATCTAAAGCAAGCTCCAGGCTCTAAGCTGGCAGCACAGAGCATGACACGAGGCTCGAACTCACAAACCATGAGATCATGGCCTGAGCCAAAGTAGGATGCTTAACCGACTGAGCTACCCAGGCACCCCACTAATGTCTTTTTCTGTTCCAGGATCCAATTCAGGTTCCCAACACTGCATGTAGTGGACACGTTTCCTTGATCTGTAACAGTTATTCAATATTTTCTCATCTTGCATGACCTTAATAATTTTGAAAAATACTAGCCAGGTATCTTGTAGAACCTCCCTCAATTTGGGTTTGTCTGATGTCTTCTCATAATTAGAGCAAGGCTTTGCATTTTTTGGTAAGAACACCACAGATGAAATATTTTGCCTTTCTTAGCTCATTATCAGGGAGTATATACACTGTGAATGTCTTATTGTTGTGCTATTAACCTTGATAACTTGGTTATGGTGGTATCTACAGAGTTTCTCTCCACTATAAATTCATTTTTTCTCTTTGTAACTAATAAATTTTTTGGAGAAAATACTTTAAGGCTATGAAAATATGTTTCTCACCATACCTTCACTCACTGATTTTACCTTCCATACCGATTTGTGCCTGTGACAACTATTACTGTAATATTTGCTAATGGTGATGCTGTGTTTAGTCACTACTTTACACTTAATAACTAATTCTTTTACATTTTAGTCCTTCTCCCCATTCATTTAGTTATTTATTTATTATTACCAATATGGACTCATAGATATTTTATTCTACTGATTATGTAATACTAGAATTATCTGATTCCAGCTTTGGCCATCAGAAGCTCTTTCAAGTTGGCTCTTACATCCTTTTGACATGTCCCACCCTTTTCTAGCACTTCTTTGTTTTCTGGCACCAAAGATGCTTCAGAATCGTCCTCTTTTGCCTCTATCCCAGCTCTTTCTTCAAAGTGCCATGGTACGTCTTAATGAAGAATTGCTGAGTCCAAGATCTGGGCACAAGATATGCTCATTGCTCCTGGAGTGCCACTGCTTCTACGCATTCCCAGGGGACAGAGCGAGGAAATACATTTATGCACAGTAACCCATGCATATACATACATCTACATTTCTAGACCTATTTATCTGTATATATTACATAAAACCATGAGTTAATACTGATACCTCCAATTCAAGACCAAAAAGTTCATTCTAGCCGTTCTCCTTTCCTTACTTGTAACCTCTTCATTTAACAGTTAGGTATCTGGCTGTCATGATCTAAACTAGATTTACTTATATATTCAATCTTAGTATATACATAAAGTAGTATATACACAGAGCAGTTTCAGGCTTACTAACCCATATCCTTATGAGAAAGGACAGATTTACTAACTAGAATATAATACTTGTATACAGTTCTTTTTATCTTTAGTCTTACAATATCTAGTCAAAATACTATTTTCTGAAGTTACTTTGATGATTTATTCTCTTCCTCCTCCTCAGTGTGGTTGTTGTCCAGTTGTAATAAAGTTAGGTTCATTTGTTGGTTTACATTATTTTTCTTGAAAAGTCAACAGCTGTTATCTTTGCCCTCTGTATATATAATGCGGTTTTTCTTTCCTCTAGTTTCTCTTAAGATTTCTCTTTAAAACTAGTTTTCAGCAATTGGATTAGGATGTGCCTCAGTGTGACTCTCTTTGTGTTTATCCTATCTGGGATCATTAAGTCTAAGGGATTATAGCTTTCATTACATTTAAAATTTTTTCAGCCCTATTTCTTCAAATACTTCTTCAACTGCAGCCTCCAAATGCAAATTGTATTAGGCAGGCTATCTGATAATGTCTCACACATCACTGGGGCTCTCTTTTTCTTCCAGTCTTTTTTTACCCTGTGCTTCATTTTGGGCAGTTTCTATTATCCTCTCACTGATCTTTTCTTCTGCATATCTAATCTGCTGTTAAGGCCCATCAACTGAATTTTTCCTTTCAGATACCATATTTTTCAGTTCTAGAAGCTCCAATGGGTCTTTTTTACATCTTACATTTCTTTCATGTTCATGCTTTCCTTTAAATGCTTCAACATCTGTCTTCTAAATCCATCATCTCTGTCATTTCTGGGTCTTTTTCCAAAAACTGATTTTTCTCCTGGTTAAGGATTACATTTTCCTACTTCTTCATATGCCTAATAACTTCAGATTAGATGCTAAACATCTTACAGACTTTGTTAACGTATAGACTTTTTAAATGTTGAGTTTTGTTAAGATGGGCAGCTAAATTAGTTGAGAATCAGCTTAACCCTATTGAGGTCCGTTTTTCAGCACAGTTTTAAGGAAGGGCTAGAGTAGCCTTTTCTCCAGAGTTATTACTTTAGCCCCACTCCTAATGAATGCCATTTCTAGGGTCTTCCCCAAATGGCCTTTATATTCAATGAGATCTCGTTCTCTTGGGTGGTCAGAACTAGAATGTCTCCCAACCCATTTTAAGTCTCAACACTTCTTCCAACTATCTGGTAGTTGTTCTTTCCCCTAATAGTTGTTCTCTGCTCAGCCATGGAGCCCCACACAGCTTAACATCCAAAGATTCAAAGGGACTCCTTTCTGGATCTCACTGTCCACATAATGCCATCTTCTATGATAAACAACCCTGCAAATTCCAGCCTCCCCCTCAGTCTTTCTCTGAGTTCTAACTCTTTGGCCCAACAAGACTGCCTTGCTCTGCTTAGATCCTGAATTGGAATCTAGTTTCAGAAAGAAAGCCAGGGGGATTGCAGGGTTCTATTTATTTGTTTTCCTTCTCTCAAGGATTGCAATTCTGCCACACCTGTTACCAAATATTTAAAAACAGCTGTTTCTTATGTTTTGTCTGGTAGTCTAGCAGTTTATAGCCAGAAGGCTATTCCGGTGCCAGTTACTCTATGATGTCCAGAAATGGAAGATCTCTCAACAGCTTTATTGTCTTTTAAAGGTTAAGTAATCCTTGACCTTTTTTAGAATAGGTTTCAAATCATTTGAGAACCTAAAGAAAATCACGGATCCTTTGCCCATTCCCTTACACCAAACTGTATATATTTCAGGGAGTTTAAAGCCTCTGTCCCAGTCCCCCACCTTCTACTGTTCCACCAGAGGGTTGTGGTTTATAGTACTGGTGCACTACACTATCATTCTTTCAAAGCTTTAGAGGCAATTCACTGAAAACTTGCTAAGGCTGAAATTCAAGTATTTGAACCAAGGAAAAACATTTTTTTTAATCAAAGAAGACACTTTTAAAAAAAGTATTAATACAAAGTTCAGAAACAATACAGCTATTATTCTTTCCCCACATGTGGCAGATAATATTTCTCACATATTTACATGATGATATACTGGCAGTCTGATATTACAGACTAAAGAAACCAAGCCAAAATAATCTAGATTTTTTATCTGATATCCTAATTAGCATTCTTTTGTTATATAATTATTAAAAAGCAATTTTTTATTATCCTGATCTAGCCACCAGCAACAGCAATATTGATACTGAATTATAAATATATACACTTCATATATACATTCATTCTTTGTTAACTACTGTTAAAAACTGGCATTCTCCTAGGTTACTAGTCCTTACAGCAGCATAAGCCAGCTCGGTCAGGCCAGATGGATGTCAGTAAATATCACTTCAGAATTCACCCTAGTCCCACATACTCCACAATAAATACCTGTTGATTTAAATAATGGGAGGGAGTTGGGTGCCTGCGTGGCTCAGTTGGATAAGCATCCGACTCCTGATTTTGGCTCAGCTCATGATCTCACAGTGCTTAAGTTGGAACCCCACATTAGGTTCCATGTGCTGATAGTGTGGAGCCTTCTTGGGATATTCTCTCTCTCTCTCTCTCTCTCTCTCTCTCTCTCTCTCTTTCTCTGCCCCTACCCTGTCCTCTTTCTCAAAATAAATAAACTTTAAAAAAAAAGTAATGGAAGGAAGTTGAAAAGATAAAGACAGAAAGGTAAATAGTAAAGGAGAACATTTAAGAGTGCTTGATATTTATTTTTAAAAATTTTTTCATGTTTATTTTTGAGAGAGAGAGAGAGAGAGAGAGAGACCATGCACGAGCGGGGGAGAGGCAGAGAGAGGGGGAGGCACAGAATCTGAAGCAGGCTTCAGGGTCTGAGCTGTCAGCACAGACCCCAATGCGGGCAGAGCTCAAACAGGAACCATGAGATTGTGTACTACCTGAGCTGAAGTGGGACACTCAACCAAGTGAGCCACCCAGGTGCCACAAGAGTGCTTGATATTTAATTATCAAAACTCAATTGGCCAGAATATAAAGGTTTATTTCTGGACTTTTCAATTCTTTTCCACTGATCTGTAATGCCTACTTTTATGCTAGAACCACATGGTCTTGATTACTGTAGCCCTGCTGTAAGTTTTGAAATCAGGTAATGTGTGTCTTCCAACATTGTGGTTCTTTTTCAAAATTATTTTGGCTATTCTGGGCCCTCTGCATTCCTATACGAATCTTATGAGTCACTTATCAACTTCTGCACACAAGCTTCCTAGTATTTTAACAGGAACTGCACTGAATCTGTAGACCAATTTGGATAGTACTGCCACCTTAATATTGTCTTCTGATCCATGAACAATGTGCATCTTTCCATTTACTGAGATCTTCTTTAGTCTCTTTCAATAGTGTTTTCAGTGTACGACTCTTGTACTTCTTTTGTTAAATTTATCCCTAAATATTGATTCTTTTTGAAGCCAGTATAAGTGGAATTAATGTCTTAATTCCATTTGGAAATGTTTCATTACTAATGTACAGAAATACTTTTGATTTCTGTACACTGTTCCTGTATTCTATTTATGGACTTTTAAAAAGCGAAGTAGCTATTCTATTCTGAAGTACCTATACATTGTATTACATTAAAATTACATTACAAATAACAAAAGTCATTCAAACAAAAAATAACTTCATCTAACAAAAGAAGCTGACATTACAAAGTAGTATATAATAAAACTGAAAAACTGCTGAATCTATAGGTGTAAGTCAGGAGGAAGAAAGTCTTATCTGCTATGCACTAATTTTAGAGACACTCCTCTAATTCATTAAGATTCTCAGAAGTAAATATAGTTACAGAAGACAACTGGAAAATCTAATTCCACAATACCAGATAACAGAGGATAAAAAAAAAAGCAAGAGAAGCAATGTCACAAAAACAGAAAATTAACATGTTTGTCTATGCACAAAAGATGTAATATCTTTATTCACCCTGATAAATTTAAATTTTCTTATTTGAAAATTTAAAATCTCCTCTAATACTTTATGGAAGTATTATATATAAGTACATAATACATATATATGTGTGTATATAAGTATATATATGTACATATATATATAAGTATATACATGTATAAGTGTATATATACGTGGATACACACACACACACACGTATGTATGTATGTGTGTGTGTGTGTATATATATATATATATATATATATATATATATATATATATATATATATATATATATATATAAAAAGCTCAAATTCACAGCCCAGAGATCAAGTCACATGCTCAGGGCACCTGGATGGCTCAGCTGGTAGAGCATACAACTCCTGATCTCAGGGTTCTTAAGTTCGAGCTCATGTGGGGTATAGAGATAACTGAAAAATAAAATCTTTAAAAAAAAAAAAAAAAAAGTGGCATGCTCGACTGACTGAGCCAGCCAGGCGCCCCTAGTAAATATAGATTTATAATACCCATGTAGCACTTTAAGTATTATTTCACAAAATCTGATTTCTAAAAAATCAAAAGCTCTGAATAAGTAAAACACAACCACACTTACTGTGTCTTAATTATTTTGAACTCAAAATTAGTACAGTAGAAATTAATGAGCTTTGTGCTTTGTTTCACATAAGCCATAAGATGTATTTCATTGGAGTCATAGATTTCCAAAAGTAGTTTTAAATTTGGCATGTGTAGTTAATTCCTCAAGTCCCTCATGAATTTCCTTTATTCCTGAGCTCTTTATATGCTCCTTTGACACTTATCCAAAAAAAAGGAAGGAGGAACTTTTTCATGTCAAAGAACTGAGCAAGTAAATTCTTGCTTGTGTGACGCAGTACGTGTGTGATGAAACACTATTCTGCTGCTTCTGCTGTCACTTCCACTGTCCAAAACTTTGGAGGCACCTTCCAGAAGGTGTTCTGCAGAACATGGCAGTATCTCCTTATATTCTTATTTGGTATCACAGCATCAAGAGTAACCCTACCTCAAATACCTATCTTAATCTCTCTACAGAGCTACTCCAATCATATTTTTATGATAGGTTATACACTACACCTCCATAAGCAAACACAAGTATGCTGTTGACAGTGAATTCATTTTAAGAATTAAGAAAGGCCATGTGTAGCACAGTGACTAAGAGTACCCTGATAAACATGGTCTTCTGGCTCTGTCACATACTTGCTATGTGGCATTGGGTGAAACTTTAACCTCTCTAGACCTCTTGTTGCCCACTACAGTAGGAATTATAATTTCCAACTCCAAGATGTTGTAAAGGTTAAATGAGATCATGTGTAAAAAGTCTAGGAGGGTACCTAACAAGCTTTCAATTAAGCTATTCTTAAGGTGGTTCTGAACTCTACTCTGCTCGATTTCAGGCTTCTCCCAGTCTACTGATTTGCCACTAGTAAGTCAAACTATCTATTCTCTTTTTGGCCTGTCCTTATCTTACTCCTCTGCCACATCTCCTTGATCCAGCCCAAACTGTATCCCAGGCAGCAGCATGACTGTCAGGTTAGCAGCTCTCTACTCAACTTGCCCAGAACTTGCTCACTTATCTCCTAACCCTTTGCTCACTTTCCACCTTTATTCCTTTTTTGTGGAAATTTATAACTTTTCACATATTAAAGGTTTTTCTGAATCATTATAAAATGAGTTCATGTATGATCTCCAAAGGTCACCAAATCTTCAGAATCTAAGACTTGATTAAATGCTTCAAACTTATTAATGTATAATGCTGATCTCCATATAATATCATGACAACTTGTCATTTGGCCATTATACTTTCACATTAGAATAATACTTTGCAATGGCATTGGTTTATTCTGTATTAGATAAAACATAGCCACTTTAAATTCCTACTAATTGACTTGACTACCCTCCTCTCCTCTCACTTCCAGTTCAGGTTTTAATGTTTTTTGATTTTGTTTTGTTTTGTTTTGTTTTTTTGGTAAAGAATAAAACCACACAACCTTTCAAACAGCCTCTTCCCAAGCTTATTTATG
Organism: Panthera leo; assembly: GCF_018350215.1. NCBI lineage: Eukaryota > Metazoa > Chordata > Mammalia > Carnivora > Felidae > Panthera > Panthera leo. Next base: position 119,182,099 of record NC_056681.1, read on the forward strand.
AGAGAGACAAAACATCTGCTTAAACAAGTTAAATCTGCGCTGATCCATTCAGGACACCAGCCAACCAAGGCATAAAACCATTTCATTCCAACAGAGAAGTGGGAGGAGGTGGCTGGGAAGGATCTTCAAATGGGATCAGGCAATAAATGACTTAATGGAGGAAATGAGGACTGTTTTCCCTACTGGAAAATGAAAGAAAGTTCTTTTGGCACTAAAGAATTTAGGAGACGTTGGCTTGTTAAGAATGTCTGACGTGGGAAAAGAGGATATACTAATAAAACTTTAGCATAATATTCTCTAATTCCTTACCAATATTCCAACCTTCAATTACCTCTTCTTGTCATCTTTCTTCAATTCTCCAGGAAGCCTGTACTCTCGTACTGTTCTATCTAGCTGCTCCAAAATTTAGAACCAGGCCAGTCTCTTAAGAACTCCAAATTAAGCGCAGTTTCTACTCTCAACAAAAGAGAAAAAGAACACCGCTGCCTTTCCCCCCAACTTCTTATCCCCTTCTGAGGTCCTTGGCTTTTGTTATTCTTTTTGTTTTATTTCACAAACATTTATATAGTGCTTACTACGTGCCAGACATGTTCCAAGCATTTTACAAACATTAACTCATTTAATCCTCATAGTACTTCTCAAGGTTTTGTGGATGAGGAAACCAAAGGCACATGAGGATAAGTAATTTACCCAAGGGTACACGGCTACTAAGTGCCAGGACTGACATTTCAACTTCATCAGTTTGACTCCATAGTCCAGGCTCTTAACTAAGAATGTTTTCTTCTTTTTTTTTTAAATTTTTTAGAGAGAGACAGAGTGTTAGCAGGGGAGGGGCAGAGAGAGAGAGGGAGACACAGAATCCAAAGCAGGCTCCAGGCTGCCAGCACAGAGCACAACATGGGGCTCGAACCCACAAGCTGTGAGATCATGACCTGAGCCAAAGTCAGAAGCTTAACTGACTGAACCACCCAGGTGCCCCAGAATGCTATCTTTTCTAAGCTTAAACAAAACCCTGTAACTTACAGAATGCCCATGCAAGAAATCAGAGCAAACAAGAGTTCTCCCTCCTTTATAATCCAACCTTAGGTTTTATCCAAGATGTCAGATGAGAAAAAAAATGATGGAAAGATTTAAAGGAAGGGGCAAGGAGTCCTCAGGATCCAGTGTAACACTACCAATGCTTCCACAGCCTTTCCTTTTACTGTTTCCTTCCAAAGCCCTAAAGTAACATGTAAATTATTTTACATATCATTTTAAGTCACTTTTCTTCCAAATGTCTCAATGTAATGTTGCTTTTTTTCCCAAAGGCTTTAGCTGGTACATTCCTATTTCCCCATACATAGGACCCTACAAACCATCTCTTGAACTGTGTTAATAACTACAACTATAATCCACATAAACCACTTAGTACAGTTGCTGGCACATAGTTAGCCTAAGTGTTAGATCATATTACTTTTATTATAAACAGAAAACTAAGCCCAAGAGATGAAGTCATTTGCCTATTTAAAAAAACTATTGTTGGGGCATCTGGGTGGCTTAGTAGTAAAGCATCTAACTTCAGCTCAGGTCATGATCTCATGGTTCCTGAGTTCAAGTCCCACATCGGATGAGCCCTACTTCTCTCTCTCTCTCTCCCCCCCCTGCCCCATCTCCACCCCCCACCCCTTGCTCACTTAAGCTCTGTCTCAAAACAAACAAACAAACAATAATTGTTGACAAAGCTAGTTTTGTTTCCAATACAAGGTTTCATCCACTACCTACATTACCAAAACATTACTACAGAACAGAATAAAGAAACAAAGTATTCTAGTTTATAGCTTCTGGAATTTAAAAATCCAATGATTCAATTAGCATTCAATGCTCAACCTCTTCATCCCATAACTTTCACCATCTGAGTTTTCTTCTACTCTTTGTGCTACAAAATGATGATGGAAGGCATAAATCTAAGAAGTTCAAAACCATTTCTAACTCACACTGGTTTACATCAACCTCCCATTAGGGGTCCCTGGCTGGCTCAGTTGGTAGAGCATTCAACTCTTGATCTCAGGGTTTGTAAATTCGAGCCCCACGTTGGCTGTAGAGATTACTGAAAAATAAAAACTTGGGGCGCCTGTGTGGCTCAGTAGGTTGAGCAACCGACTTCAGCTCAGGTCATGATCCCACAGTTCGTGGGTTTGAGCCCTGCATGGGGCTCTGTGCTGACAGCTCAGAGCCTGGAGCCTGCTTAGGATATTGTGTCTCCCTCTCTCTCTGCTCCTCCCCTGCTTGCACTTTGTCTGTGTGTCTCTCTCAAAAATAAATAAACATTAAAAAAAAATTTTTTTAATTAAATAAATAAACAAATAAAACGCCTGGAGCGCCTGGGTGGGCTCAGTTGGTTAAGCAACCGACTTCGGCTCAGGTCATGATCTCACAGTTTGTGAGTTCAAGCCCCACATCGGGCTCTGCGCTGACAGCTCAGAGCCTGGAGCCTGCTTCAGATTCTGTGTCTCCTCCCTCTGCCCCTTCCCCACTGGCACTGTCTCTCTCTCTCTCAAAAACAAATAATAAAAACGTTTTTAAAAACTTTTTAAAATAAAACCTTGGAAAAAAAACCCCTCCCATTAACCAGTTATCCCCATTATCTTTCACTGCAAACCTAGAATAAGGAATTATTTTTCCATTTGAGGGGTCCTAAACTGCTAAAAACAAAGCATTCCACTTACAAACTGTTAAAATTAATTTTATTTCTAAATCAAAGAGAAAATGAACAATTGTTTTATACAGAAAGCATTAATTCCAGATTGCCCTTTACATTTCCTGAAACACCCCACCTGCAACCTACACACCCTGCTGCACTAAATGCTTCTACTTAAGTGATTCCATCACTCCCCTACACCAAGTCTTCCTTATCTAAACTCTCAAATCACAAGGTTGCAAAAACAAGTTATAACAATATGAAAATACTTCACTCATCACATGGACATCGTTAGTATATCTCTTACCAGATGGTCCAATAACAGTGTAAACTTAACTACAGAGAGACTGTGACTCCAATAAAAGATGTAGTGAAAAATGTTAGTGTAGAACCAACTGTTAAGCCACTGGCAAATGAGGAATGGAGAGTTAACAGATGAACAGAAATAGATAAGGATGACAGCACAAGTGGGCTTAAAATTAAAATGATATGAAAAGGACTAAAAGAGTCCCCTGAGGAAATGGACTTTTAAATATATTTTTAATGACTTTTATGTTCATAATATAAAAGTCAAAAGTAAGATTAAAGGATCTTATCTACACAATTTTGTCAGAAAAGGTATGCCAACCCTTCCAACACTAGATTCTTTCTCCCAGTGCTAAACAGTAAACCAAGAATTAAATTTATAATCCAATTTTGTCAAATACAAGATAAAGCAAACTTGCTTTCATAAGTTTTAATTTCATTTCTCAACAAGTTCCCAACATCCCCAGCCCCCCCCCCTCCCCCCCCATTATTTGCTAAGAAAATTTGTTCATGGTTTTGAATGGATTCCCTTTAGGTGACTCTTCTCAGTACAACTGTTTCATATGTTATCCTATCATTTCACTTTTCATTTTGTCTCAGCTTCCTATACTACATTATAGACGGAATTAGGAGGGAATATAGAAGCAATGAAAGAGGTACACCACCAGTTCTCAAACTTTTTGTTCTGAGAACTCCTTTAGGTTCCTAAAATTACTGAGAATTCCAAAAGGCTTTAGTTTATGTAGGTTATGTCAATTTATATTTACCATACTAAAAATTAAAACTAAAAAAATTTTTAACTATTAATGTATTTTAAAATAATAAACCCATAAATAACATTTTTATGAAAAGTAAGTATATTTTCTAAAAACAAACATAAATTTGGTGAGAAGAATAGCATGATTTAATAGTTTTGTAATTTTAATGTCCAGCTTAATTGACAACAAATGGATTTTCAATCTGCTTCTGCATTCAATCTGTTGCAATATGCTGTTATGATTGAAACATGAAGACTATGACATATGAAGTCTAACTGCATACAGATATATAGCTGAAAAGGGGAGTTATATTTTAAGAGCATTTTCAGATAATTCTATGATGCTACAAAACTCAACAAGTGGTACTTTCTCAAAGATTAGCTGCAGTGCGGAATCTGAAACCATATCAACAAATTTTTCATATTCGATTGCATTAAATCTATCGGTTACTTTATATTTTGAGTGGATCTTTTTATCCATGTCTGATTTTACAACATCATGTATTGGTCATTTGGAAAATACTGGTTCACTAGCAACATAGTTCTTCCACTTGCTGACACATCTCATTACACAACATGGAAAAAAAATGTTCATTAATATCACCATGGACCTCATCAGGAGAATCTCTAAGTACTGGAAAACTGTCAAGCTCATGAAGGCAGACACAAGTTTTCCAAAATTCTAATTTTCATTTAAAAGCATGAATTTTGTCATTAGCAACAAATACTATCATTCATTTGAGAAAGTGTCTGCCAAATACTCAAGGTAGAACTAGTGTGCCAGTTGTTCTTTCAAGAATACATGGTGTTCCATGGAAAAGGTGGGCCAATTCAAAGACTTTCACTAGTGCTTTTCCTTGAGACAACCATCGCTTGTTTCAGAATGAGGCAGAAATATTTTACATTTACTTCCCATTTTGTCACACAGAAAAAAGATACGTGAAGGATCAAGATTTAGTAAAAATAAAAATTATTTCTGCTTCATCAAGGACACTGCTAAGTGAAATTAAGCTTTGTTTTTTTTCCTGTGAGTCCATGGTGGTAAAGAAAACAATGACTAGTCCAGCTTGATGCAACTGTCTTTGTTAATGGCAAGGCCAGCAATTTTACACGCCATTGCTTCTGTACAATCAGTTAAAGCATCAACATGGTGAAAAACAGCCAACATCTTAGAATTAATATGAGGGGCGCCTGAGTGGCTCAGCTGGTTAAGTGGCCGACTCTGGATTTTGGCTCAGCTCACGATCTCACAGTTGGAAGAATGGAGCCCCATATTGGGGTCTGTGCTGACAGCACAGAACCTAGTTGGAATTCTCTCTCCCTCTTTCTCAGCCCCTCCCCTGCTTGTGAGCTGTGAGAGCACGCTTTCTTTCTCTCTCACAATAAATATTTAAAAAAATTAATATGAAATAGTTTTGACTTTCTAGTCATTAAAAGATCCCCAGTCTGTGGAGATTCAAATTTTGAAAATCCCAGAGCTATCACTAACACTTGTTGAGAATTTACATGTCATACCACGTGTTAGACGTGATCATTATCTATTTCATCTGTTCCTTGCAACAATCCTGTAACAGGTTTTTTTTTTTTTAAACAAAGAAGGAAATTCAGGTAGGGCCAAAAAAGCAAATCCAACTGTTTCTAACCCCAGAGCTTCCAATCACCATGTTTAAGATCAGGCTCTAACTGACATATTATCAAGGGTGCATCATTCAATTCTGCTTCCTCATCTGTGAAATAGTAATTGGTTACCTACTTTGCCCTCTTCACAGCATTGTGCAAGGCTCGCAAGAAGGAAAGTAGTACTCTAAAATTTTTTCTTAACTATATTTAGCAGTATTATGCAACAAATAAAAATCAATTCCAAGAAGGGGGGAAAATCCTTGAAATTCAAAAAGATGTAGTTACCTTATTAAGTGATTATGAAAACTTACCTGTTTTAAAACAGGTTTAAAAAAATCACCATTGAAATCTTGTGGAAGTTTGAGACCAAGAAATACTACATCACAATCATCAATGCCCCAGGTCACCCGAGGTTTTTCAAGAACATGAGCACTGGGGCACCTGGGTGGCTCAGTCGGTTGAGTGTCCGACTCTTGATTTCGGCTCAGGTCATAATCTCACAGTTCATGAGTTTGAGCCTGGCATCGGGTTCTGTGCTGACAGCACGGAGCCTGCTTCGGATTCTGTGTCTCCCTCTCTCTCTCTCTCTCAAAAATAAACATTAAAAAAAAAAAAGAACATGATCACAAGCACCTCACAGGTAGAACTGCGCTGTGCTGATTGTGGCAAGTAGTATAGGTTGAGTTTGAGTCTGTTTTGCTCCAATCACAACTTCTTAATATAATCTACTCTTTCCCCCCATTTCCTATTGAGCTCTCCAGCTTATCCCTCTGAACAAAACCTAACTTCTGAACTTCTTAGAAGAACCTAAAGTCCTCTACTCTTTGTGGAAAAGCCAGGAAGCCAAACCCAGAAAAAGGGAAATGTGAGGCAAAGAAGACCAGCTCCCAAGAGAAAGCCAAGGATGCTTAACTTCAAGTCCAAGAAGACTGAGCCCTAAAAACAAGGAGCTCAAGTAGAATACTTACAGCTGTACATCCATTATAGCTCAATATAACAGACAGTCCAAAGATAAATCTAAGACTGACACACACAGAACTACACTGCTCCAAAACCAAAACTGTTACCATCAAACTATCTGAGCAGTTGAAGTTTTTTAAATGCTTTGCTATTTAAGGCATTAAGATCTTCAAAATATGCCTCAAAAAGTTTAAATTGTGGAAAAACATAAATCTATAAATCCTAAGGAACACTACAATCCAGCATCATTCTTGGAACAGCTGAAATTTAAATATATATATATATATATATATATATATATATGAAATTACAAAGGCATAAGGTAAATTTTAAAATTCTTAAATTCAAACTGCCACTAAAATGCAAAGTGTATCATCAGTCCTGTCCCCTAGTTACAATGTACCATATTCTCTCTCAATGAAGAATCTGCATGAACTGATACACTGTTCTGCAAAAAACTTTTATTAAAAAACAATATATAAAACATCCATGAAACAACTTCTTTCCTCTGACTTCTACAGGACAGATATGAGATGTCATGAAGTTTGCCAAGCCGGCTTTAAGTAAGCCTTACCCACAGTCTGAGAAAATGACTCAGCAAGACTAACCCCATATGTTAACTACAGTTAAGCAGTTAACATGGTTAAGTTAAACACGTATTTCTCTAACATGCCCAATTTACAAATAAAGAGGCTCAGAGGTTAGATGACTTACTCAAGCTCACAAATTAACGATGATTAGAACCTTGTCTCCTGGCTTAATATTGTAATATATTTGGCACTAAAAATGTAATTTCTAAAAATTAGATCATTCCAAAAAAATATTCTTTGTGTCATATTTATGTATCTTTATTAGCTTCATCTAATGTCATGTCTCTTGTATTTATTTCTCTGAAAAATGTGTTTTTTCCAGTATGGTTGTGTTTTTTTTAACAGTCTTCTGTAGTCCCCTAAGTTGTATTTAAAGATTGATATATTGGGGCACCTGGGTGGCTCAGCTGATTGAGCATCCGACTTCAGCTCAAGTCATGATCTAGCAATTTGTGGGTTCAACCCCTTCATTGGGCTCTGTGTGGACACCTCTGAGCCTGGAGCCTGTCTAGGATTCTGTGCCTCCCTCTATCTCTGCCCCTCCCCCGCTCATGCAGTGTCTCTCAAAAATGAATAAACGTTAAAAAAAAAAAAAAACAACTTTTTTTAAAGATTGATATATTGAAAATTGTTGACACTTTCATCTGGCACTTACCTGCTTGCAAGGTTTTATTTTCAATAACTTCAATTTGCCAAAAACTACAAAACCTGAACTTTTTGGCATTTCAACTCGCTGAATACTTCAAATACTTCCAACTGATTAAAAAAATGCAACCAAGGGACACCGGGCTGGCTCAGTGGGTGGAACATGTGACTCTTGATCTCAAGGTCAGGAGTTCAAGCCTCACACTGGGTGCAAAGTCTACTATATAATGTGTATGCAATATATACACACAAATAAATGCAACCAAAATTTATAAGACATTTATAAAAAAGCTCAATGCCACTGTAGGACACTTAGGTAGATTTATGAAGTTCTTTAAGAGCTCAAACTTTCCAAAACGATTGATAACATGTAAAAAGTGGAATCACATGCTGCTAGTCATATGTATGTATATATAAATCAGCAGCAGCAGCTTGATCACAAATTGTGTACCTCAGTCATTGTGTGTGTTTCAAAATTTTAACACCTAAAGCTATCTTTTGAATGGTAGATACAATATTGCAGCGCCTTCCCACTCTCCCCCCACCCCCATTTTATTTTTACTTGAATATAGCTAACAGGTGATGGGACATCAATTCCAGGTATACAACATAGATTCAACAACTCTACACCTTATGCTGTGCTCACCACTAGCAGAGTGACCATCTGTCACCAAACAACGCTATTGCAATACCATTTACTACATTCCCTCTGCTCTACATCTTTTTTACTCCCATGACTTACTCATTCCATAACTGGAAGCCTGTTATCTTCCACTCCCCTTCACCCATTTTGTCCACCTCCCCACTCCCAATCGTAGCCTCTTCATAAGCAGTTAGAACAATGTTCATTCCACAGTCATTCCAAGTATATTTTTAGTTCTATAGTTCTTTTTAGCTTAACAGGAACATTTCTGCCATTAACACTTTACACTCCACCCAAATTTATATGCCCATCATCACTAAAAGAAAAACCTTTCCAATAGGGTTTATACAGATTGATAGAGACCTCACAAAAATGAAGTCACAAATAAGGGAGGATGATCCCAAACCTCCTCCTGCCTCTGTCAACTACCATTAACTATTTCAGTTAAAGATAGTATCAGTTACTTAGATGCCCCAGTTAGAAACCTAACTGGCCCCTTGCTCTCACCAATCCTGTCCCCAATATCTAATCACACTAAATCAAGTGTATTTGTTTACTATCTTAATCCTCACCTTTGTAGCTCAGACCCTCATCATCTCTCTTAGATTCTACCCAGCATTTTGCAAATTTGTCTCTCTCCCTCCATTAACTTCCATGTTAACACTTTGATACATACCTCTTCATATTCTTTTCTACACATATCAAAGTATATATAGTACACACCTTTTAAACCAAAAAAAAAAAAAAAAAAAAAAAAAAAAAGTCCTATCTTAAATCTAAAGTCACCATTCCTCTGCTACAAAACTCTTGATGACACCTTAGAAAATCCTTCTACAATCCAGCCCCAATTTATATCCTGCCATACCTCCCATTCTAGGTCACTTTGTTCTACCTGTAGTCTCCAAACACACCATGTACCAATGACTCCATTCCTATGCAATTCCCTCAACCTGAAAATACCTCTAACCCCCTGGCACCTTATTAATCATGCTTTAAGGCTCAACTTAAATGATTTCCTCTGTGAGGTCTATAATCTCAAAGTTTACAAGTCCCTCCCGTTTCCCACATAATAGCTTTATTATCTTTTACACATTTTACTGAACAATTAGGTGAGTGACTCGATCACTGAATTGTGAACTCTTCAAAAGAGAAACTCTCATATTTTTTTTACCTTTCATCTCTATATAATCATCATGGCCCTTATACACAATATATGCCCAATAAATGCTTACTGAATAAACCAAATACCTTACTGCTACTGGTTGAAAAGGTTTTTGCTTGTTTTGCCATAATTCAGATTTCAACTGGTGGTTCTAAAAAGTTTTAATTACAAAGAAACACACCTCAAACAATCTTCCTTTCTACTGTCAACGATTTCTTTTCTGTAACTCAACTACCAAAAGAGGTGAAACACACTATTAGAGGTGTTCCCATATCTCCCCTATTTCCATATCTCACATATCTAACACACATATTTCTAAAATAGTGGGGTTTTTTTATTTTGAGAGAAATTTATTTTGAGAGAAAGAGATCGAGCACACACAAGCCAGGGAAGGGACAGAGAAAAGGAAAGATAGAATCCTAACCAGGTTCCGCGCCATCAGCGCAGAGTCTGATGCAGGACTCAAACTGAGGTACTGTGGGATCATGACCTGAACCGAGATCAAGAGTCTGACGCTTAACCAACTGTGCCACCCAGGTGCCCCTGAAGTAGTGTTTTTAACCTGAAGATCTGTTGTGTTTTTGATTAAAACCATTTTCTCATTTTTTTTTTTTGTTAACGTTTATTCATTTTTGAGAGAGAGAAAAAGAGCGAGCGAGCATGAGCAGGGGAGGGGCAGAGAGAGAAGGAGACAGAATCTGAAGCAGGCTCCAGGCTCTGAGCTGTCAGCACACAGCCCAACATGGGGCTCAAATCCACGGACCACGAGATTATGATCTGAGCTGAAGTCGGACGCTTAACCGACTGAGCCACCCAAGTGCCCCACAACCATTTTTTTAAACCTGAAAATTAGCTGACATATGCTGTGAGCTAAAATTTAGCACTGCTCAAATATATTCTAAGTAAATAAGGTTAATTTGAGATAAAATTTAAAAGCTTTTCTTTGGTTTGTTCACCAATAGCAAAACTATTACATGTCCAGCAAGACTTATTAGTACCCAGATCAAGACCCTTAGAAACTTAGACTTTCAAGGTAATTCTTTCTGGAAAATTAGAAATACTCTTTTTCAGGTATGACACTGGACCAATTTACTTCAGATTCTTAGTATCCATTCAAAAACTGAATAGCAACAAATGGCCAAAAATGGAAAATAAGCTCCTAGCACTTAACAGGTACATCAAAAGTGCTATTTTTGACATGAAAAATAACAAGAATGCAGATACAGAAAGGTGTACATAAAAGAAACACTAAAAATAGCAAGTATAGGGGCGCCTGGGTGGCGCAGTCGGTTAAGCGTCCGACTTCAGCCAGGTCACGATCTCGCGGTCCGTGAGTTCGAGCCCCGCGTCAGGCTCTGGGCTGATGGCTCGGAGCCTGGAGCCTGTTTCCGATTCTGTGTCTCCCTCTCTCTCTGCCCCTCCCCCGTTCATGCTCTGTCTCTCTCTGTCCCAAAAATAAATAAAAAATGTTGAAAAAAAAAAAAATTTTTTAAAATAGCAAGTATAGATACTGAGAATATGAAATTACTTACGCATATAATTAAGTTCAAAACATGCCAGAAAGAAAACTAAGTAACTATTCCATTATTCAGGCAGGGAGTCATCTGTGTGTTTATATGTACATGTGTATATGTGCGCACATGAGTGACTTCCGTTGTTTTTAACTGCCCTTTAAAAATCCAATCAAGAAATTGGGGCACCTGGGTGGCTCAGTCAGTTGAGCATCCGACTTCGGCTCAGGTCATGATCTCACGGTCCGTGAGTTCGAGCCCCGCGTCGGGCTCTGTGCTGACAGCTCAGAGCCTGGAGCCTGCTTCAGATTCTGTGTCTCCCTCTCTCTCTGACCCTCCCCCATTCATGCTCTGTCTCTCTGTGTCTCAAAAATAAATAAACATTAAAAAAAAAAAAAATTAAAAAAAAATCCAATCAAGAAATCAAAATTAGAACACTAAAAAACAAAAGCTAATTAAAGACATATGAAGGAATATCAGAATTAAGAAGACATATAGGGCAAATAAAAGACCCAGGTACATCCCTAAAATAGAACATTCACCTTTTATAAGACTAATCAGCAGCATGGATTATGAAGCCAGTATGTCTAGGCTGAAACTCTCATATTTCACAAAAGGAAATCAACAGATAATGTCTAAAATTGATAGATAAACAGCAACATAATCATATTATTTAGAAATATGGGACGCCTGGGTGGCTCAGTCAGTTAAGCATCCGACTTCGGCTCAGGTCATGATCTCACGGCTCATGAGTTCAAGCCCCACTTCGGGTTCTGTGCTGATCGCTCAGAGCCTGGAGCCTGCTTCAGATTCTGTGTCTCCCTCTCTCTCTCTCTGCCCCTCACCCACTCATAGTGTCTCTCTCAAAAATAAACATTTAAAATTAAAACAAAGAAAAAAGAAAAATGTAATAGTAAATACCAGGAGAATTAGCTAGGAGTTGAAAGGGCCGTCATAGGGAAGAAGAACTCATAGTGGAAACAATGGTACAGCAAACACCTATTTTTCATTGCAAATCATGTAGTACAATGTAACTTTTTTAAACTACAAATAGTTATTACTTTGATTAAAACTTTTTGAAATTTGTTTAAAGAAAGAAAAGACTGGGGGCGCCTGGGTGGCTCCAGCTGGTTAAGCATCAGACTTCGGCTCAGGTCATGATCTTGCACTCCGTGAGTTCAAGGCCCCCATCAGGCTCTGTGCTGACAGCTCAGAGCCTGGAGCCTGCTTCCGATTCTGTGTCTCCCTCTCTCTCTGCCCCTCCCCCGTTCATGCTCTGTCTCTCTCTGTCCCAAAAATAAAAAAAAAAAAAAAAAAAAAGCTCAATTATGTCCATGTTAACACAATTTTGACTACTGAAAAGTGACAGTAGGCGGCCAAAGGACTCTGGTGAGAGTTTTTATGGTCTTCGAAGAAGACAAAAAGGAATGAGAGAAAAGAGAAATATTTTTTCACAACCCCAAATGTAATCACGGATTCATTCATGGATCAAACCACTGGGTAAAATGTTTTTAGATAATACAATAGTCACAGTCTCAAAGCATCACCACACCTCTTAATTATTAATTACATTTGGGAAAATACCTTAACAATTCCGCAGACTGTATCTTACACAAGGTTCAAATTTATTGTCTCCAATAACGGACAAAATGACATATGCACACTTCCTGATGTGACGTACAAAGACAAATCACCTAGTTAGTATGTTTGCCAAAATGTTTAACTTGAATCTAATCATGAGGAAGCAAATCCAAAATGTGGGACGTTCTATTAACAAAATACTTATACTCATTTGAAAATGTCAATGTCATGATCTGTTTTGTTCTCAATTAAGGAAAATTTATAGAGACAGGACAACTAAATTCAATATACAATCCTGAACTGGACTCTGGACACCTCCACTGCCAACCATCCTCCAAAGAAGTCAAAAGAGGGGTGTCTGGGTGGCTCAGTCAGTTAAGCATCTGACTTTGGCTCAGGTCATGATCTCACAGTTCGTGAGTTTAAGTCCCACCTCAGGTGAACACGAGCCCTGATTCTTTCTTTCTTTCTCTCTCTCTCTCTGCCTCTCACTCACTTGTGCCATCTCTAAAAAAAAAAAAAAAAATCAGAGGTGGGGGGGGGGGGTGCCTGGGTGGCTCAGTCAGTTAAGCATCCAATTCCTGGTTTCAGCTCATGTCAGGTCATGATCTCACTGTGAGATCAAGCCCCACATTGGGCTCTGCACTGATAGTGTGGAGATTGCTTGGGATTCTCTCTCTCCTTCTCTTTCTCTCTGCCCATCCCCTACTCTTTCTCTCTCTCTCAAAATAAACTAAAAATAAATTAAAATAAAATAAAATAAGGTAAAATAAGGGAAGAAAAAAGAAAGAGAAAGAGAAAAAAAGAAAAAAAAGAGTTAGAACGTGAGAACTTGCATTTCCACCAGGTTTTCTGGTGATGCTGGTGCTGCTGCTGCTAAGAAAGACACTTTGGAACCACTTTCTTCACAGTCACTGCACATTTTTAAAAATGGATCATTATTATCACCTTTAAAGAAAATCAACCCACCACACACTGTCGAAATTTTATAATGGTAAAGGAAGGCCAAATACTACCTAAAAGCAAATCACCCACTGAAGCAGATTCATGGCAGTTATGTGAGAAAACTTAACTGACAAATAGCAAGAAAGATGCGACAAGCTGTAATACTATTCCACGGTGCATGTCAAAATCCACAAAACAACGTATGATATGCAACACCAAGTAAGCACACAACACCGTTGCTTTCAGAAAGATGTGTTTTACAAGTAAAAGAATCAAGGACAAATTTACAAAAAATGTATTTACTCTTGAAATTGTTAGCTATAAGGCTTTCTATAAGATTATCATTTAAGACTTCCAATTCTTTCCTTGCAGCCACTCATTCCCATCAATCAATAAATTCTAAATGAAAAGCTATATTTGAGAAAACAGTTCCCTAAAAAAATTATTACTCCACTGAGCAGTTTTAAACTCAAGAATTTCCTAAAACTCATTAAGAGATCAGGAAAAAAACTGTTTGAAGAAAGAGTCCCTTCAGCAGAAACGTTTTTATGGTGCTAAAGTATTCCAAGGGTAGATAAAATGTCAAGGATGGAGATGTTCCCCAAGACTGAAGAAAATGTTGAAAAAGCAAACTGTGGTTAACTAGATCACTATTGCAGTTGGAAATCATTATTAAATGAGAAGATCACAACCTAGGGCAAAGGGTAAGAGCATTTATATATATATATGTATGTGTGTGTGTATATATATACATATATATATGTATATACGTATGTATATACATATATACATGTATATATATACACACACACACATACACGTATATATATATATATGCTCTTACCCTTTGCCCTAGGTTGTGATATATATACATGTATGTGTGTGCATATATATATATACGTGTGTGTCTGTGTGTGTGTGTATATATATATACACACGTGTATGTATATATATACATATATATATATATACATACACACACACACACACACACAAATATATATATATGGCCTCTTCATCAGTAACCTAAATAACAATGCCTGCTACGTAGCATCATCTAGAAAAAAGTTGAAATCAGCTCAAGAAAATATGTACTGGGAGCTAAAGAAGAAAGTTTAAAATGTTCTGTACTTAAAAAAAAAAAAAAAAAAAAAAAAGTCCTGTTAAGTTGTGGTTCCTACATATAAAAACACCTTGGGGCACCTGGGTGGCTCAGTTGGTTGGGCGCCCAACTTCTGCTCAGGTCATGATCTTGTGGCCTGTGGGTTCAAACCCTGCACTGGTCTCTATGATGACAGCTCAGAGCCTGCAGCCTGCTTCAGCTTCTGTGTCTCCCTCTCTCTCTCTGCCCCTTCCCCACTCACGCTCTGTATCTCTCCATCTCTCAAAAATGAACAAATGTTAACAAAAAAAATTTTAAATAAAAATAAATGAATAGACATTGTAACTAACCATAATAGATGAAGACAAAAAATCTTATGACCTCAGGGTCCACTAAAGACACCAATGAGAAGCAAGCCACTTCATGTCTCAGAACCCTGAGAAAGGTTTAATAGGAGGTATCAGGTACCAGGCAGAAACTGATTAAAGGTTTACATAAGGACACCCCAAGATCTAGCCTCCATCTCAAATAGCCAGATTTTACCACTCCACAAGACTAAGCAGGAGTCTAAAGGTTTATTCTCCAGAAAATATAAAACCGATACACTTTGAATTCAAGAACAAGAGGCTCAATGGAGTATGGAGAGACAAAAACAGGGAGGTTAAAAAGCCCCACCCATGCTTACAGAGCTTGCAAACATCTTTTTAATGACCCATTCTTGGGGCGCCTGGGTGGCTCCGTCGGTTAAGCGTCCGACTTCAGCTCAGGTCATGATCTCACGGTCCGGTCCGTGAGTTCGAGCCCCGCGTCGGGCTCTGTGCTGACAGCTCAGAGCCTGGAGCCTGCTTCGGATTCTGTGTCTCCCTCTCTCTCTGACCCTCCCCCGTTCATGCTCTGTCTCTCTTTGTCTCAAAAATAAACATTAAAAAAAAAAAAATAATGACCCATTCTTTTTTTTTTTTTTTAATTTTTTTTTTCAACATTTATTTATTTTTGGGACAGAGAGAGACAGAGCATGAACGGGGGAGGGGCAGAGAGAGAGGGAGACACAGAATCGGAAACAGGCTCCAGGCTCTGAGCCATCAGCCCAGAGCCTGACGCGGGGCTCGAACTCACGGACTGCGAGATCGTGACCTGGCTGAAGTCAGACGCCCAACCGACTGCGCCACCCAGGCGCCCCGACCCATTCTTAATTATGAACATACACCCTGAAATCACCAATCATTTGAGAAAGGCCTCTAAAATACAAAATAAAACAAATGTGGGGAGAGCACAGAAAACTTGAAGGAAAAAACAGGCAAGAAATAGAAATGTCAAACAAGCTATCTCCCAAGAAAAAAATAATTCATGAAAAGAGTACACTTTAAAAAAAAAAACAAGAAAAAACTACTACAAATTTTAAAATATGACAGCTGAACTAAAACCTTCAATAGAAAAGTTAAAAGATAAAGTTGAGGAAATCTTCCAGAAAATAAAACCAATTAGGGGCGCCTGGGTGGCTCAGTCGGTTGGGCGTCTGACTTCGGCTCAGGTCATGATCTCGTGGTCCATGAGTTCGAGCCCTGCGTCAGGCTCTGTGCTGACAGCTCAGAGCCTGGAGGCTGTTTCAGATTCTCTGTCTCCCTCTCTCTCTCTGACCTTCCCCCATTCATGCTCTGTCTCTCTCTGTGTCAAAAATGAATAAACGTTAAAAAAAAAAAAATTAAAAAAAAAAAAAAGAAAAGAAAACCAATTAACAAAGCTGGAAAATAGGAAATTACACAATAAAAAGTCCAAAAACCAATTAAAAACAAAATAAAGGGGGCACTTGGGTGACTCAAGTCAGTTGAGCAGCTGACTCTAAATTTCAGCTCAGGTCATGAGTTAAAGTCCCATGCCTGGCTCTGTGCTGACAGTATGGAGCCTGTGTGGGACACTCTTTCCCCATCACTCTCTGACCCTCCCCTGCTTGCTCGCTCTCAAAATAAATAAATAAACTAAAAAAAAATAAAATAACAAAAAAAAAAAAATAAAGGGAAGAAAATTATAGGGGGTAAAAATGCAAGAAAAAAACATAAAGACCAAGTATTTAGAAAAATGGGTTCATAAAAAAAAAAAAAAAAAGACCCCACCCACTAAGATACATCATTCTGGAATCTGTTACCAGTCATCAAAAAAACTTAAAATTTTTTACATTTTTATTTATTTTTGAGAGAGAGAGAACACAGTGGGGAGAGGCAGAGAGAGAGGGAGACACAGAATCTGAAGCAGGCTCCAGGCTCTGAGCTGTCAGCACAGAGCCGGAAGCAGGGCTCAAACCTACGAGCCGTGAGATCATGAACTGAGCCGAAGTTGGATGCTTAACCAACTGAGCCATCCAGGCACCCCTAAAAAAACTTTTAAATCTAAAAACTTCTAGAGACAAACTAGATCACAAATAATGGATAAAGAATCAGAATGAAGGCGTGCCTGGGTGGCTCAGTCAGGTGAGCATCCAACTCTTGACTTCAGCTCAGGTCATGATCCCAAGGTGGTGGGATTGAGCCCCACATGAGGCTGAGTGGGGAGCCTGCTTAAAATTCTCTCTCCCTCTGCCCCTCTCCCCTACTTGTGCGCTCTTTCTCTTAGGGGGAAAAAAAAAAGAATCAGAATTGTACCGGATTTGTTAGCAACATCAGAAGCTAGAAAATAGACTAATATTTTCAAAACCCTAAGGAACAATTATTTTCAACTTAGAATTCTATCCCTATCAGACCTTCAATTGAATTAAAAAGAATTAAGATGTTGTCAAAATGGAAAGTCTCAAAAAATTTCCTTTGCCATACAACCTTTTTTCAAGAAGCTACTTAGAAGAGGAAAGGATCCAAGGCAGTAAACCAAAAAACAGTGTCACAAAGAAGAGGCAGTTAAGGGAAGCCCCAAGGCAACAGCAGTACAACAGGCTTAGTTACTAACCAATCTATTACTGAAGCAGGAAGGAGAAAAGATCTAGAAGAGGTGTGTCCAGGAAAAAAAATTATCTCTCTGACAGTATGACTGTATAGATAATCATTCTGAGAGGTTGTTGGAGGATGTAGGAAAACTAGACAATGGGTAAAATGAAATTAATCAAATAAAGAGAATTTTAACTTCAGAGGAAAGAGAGAATCATAATAAATTATTTGGCTTAACAGGGAATATTTACATGAGCATGGAACCACCAGAAACCAATGTGACAAAAAGGAGAAAGAATAAGATGAGATTATAAAACGTTAAAATTCCCATCTAATATTAAATTAATGGGACACGTGGGTGGCTCAGTCAGTTAAGCGTCTGACTTCGGCTCAGTCATTGAACTTGTGGTTCATGAGTTTAAAGCCCAGCATCAGGCTCTGTACTCACCGCAATGCAGAGCCTGCTTGGGATTCTCTCTCTGCACCCCCCTTTCTGCCCCTCCCCACTTGCGTGTGCGCGCACTTTCTCTCACTTCGAAAAAATAAACTTTAAAAATATAAAAATGGGACGCCTTGGCGGCTAAGTCGGTAAGTATCCGACTCTGGCTCCAGTCATAATCTCAGTTTGTGAGATCAAGTCCCACATCCGGCTCTCTGCTGTCAGCGCAGAGCCTGCTTTGGATACTCTGTCCCCCTCTCTCTGCCCCACCCCTATTCTCACGTGCTTGGTATCTTTCAAAAATAAATAAACATTAAAAAATTTTAAACAGAAAATTAATTAATGACTCAAAAGATATATGGGCATATCATTTGAAAACAGAGGTATGTAGGGGGACCTGGCTGGCTCAGTCAACAGAGTATGTGACTGGGGGTTGTGAGTTTGTACCCCACCATGGGCACAGAGCTTACTTAAAAAAATAAAAATAAGGAGCGCCTGGGTGGCTCAGTCAGTTAAGCGTCTGACTTCTTTGGCTCAGGTCATGACCTCATGGCTTGTAAGTTTGAGCCCCATGTTGGGCTCTGTGCTAACAGCTCAGAGCCTCCGTTGGATTCTGTGTCTCCCTCTCTCCCTGCCCCTTCCCCACTCGTGCTCGCTCTCTCTCTCTCTCTCTCTCTCTCTAAAATAAACATTGAAAATAAAAAAAAATAGTGGGGCGCCTGGGTGGTCCAGTTGGTTGAGCGCCTGACTCTTGATTTCAGCTCAGGTCACAATCCCAGGGTCGTGGAATCAAGCCCTGTGTCCAGCTCTGCACAGAGCATGGAGCCTGCTTAAGATTCTCTCTCCCTCTGCCCCTCTATCCGGCCCATGCACACGCGCTTGCTCTCTCTCTCTCAAAAACAAAACAAAACAAAACGAATAAAAACATAGAGGTAGGTAACAGAAGAGCTAGACAATGCCTCTCAAGAGCAAGACTGGGATGGACAGGGATAGGACGAGAGATTTCTTTATTACTAAAAATCTTATACCAGTATTTTATTTCAAATATTATCACTGATAAAAATTTTGAAAATCTTTCAGAAAGCAGAGTGTAAGTTGCTATTATATAAAAGAGTCACTTGAGTCAACTTTCACTCTCATACATAATCTCTGAAGCCTTCAGAACATCTGCACCACCTGATCATGAGATTTAAAAAAACAAAAAACAAAAGGCCTGTACATTCAATAAATGGTACTGGAGCAACTGGATATCCATTCCATAGCCAAAAAAGATTAACTTCAACCTAAAACTCACACCATATACAAAAAGTAACTCAAAATAGATTGCAGGCTCACATGTAAAATGTAAAACGATAAAATTTAGAAAACACCATAGAAGAAAATCTTCAGGATCTAGGACTAAACAGAGTTCTTAGACACCAAAAGCATGATCCGTTAAAAAAAAAAAAAAAAAATTAGGGGCGCCTGGGTGGCTCAGTCGGTTAAGCGGCCGACTTCAGCTCAGGTCGCGATCTCGCGGTCCGTGAGTTCGAGCCCCGCGTCGGGCTCTGTGCTGACGGCTCAGAGCCTGGAGCCTGTTTCGGATTCTGTGTCTCCCTCTCTCTCTGGCCCTCCCCCATTCATGCTCTGTCTCTCTCTGTCTCAAAAATAAATAAATGTTGAAAAAAAAATTAAAAAAAAAATTAGTTAGACTTCATCAAAATTAAAACTGCTCTATGAATGTCTACATAATGAAGAAGAGACAAGATACAGACTAAGAGAAAGTACCTGCAAACCACAAATCCAACAAAGGACTAGTATCTAAAATGTATAAAGAGGAGTGCCTGGGTGACTCAGGTAACCGTCGGACTTCAGTTCAGGTCATGATCTCACGGTTCGTGAGTTCAAGTTCCACATCTATTGGACTCTGCACTGACAGTATAGAGCCTGCTTGGGATTCTCTCTCTCCCCCTCGCTCTCTGCCCCTCCCCCACTCCCACTTTCTCTCAAAATAAACTGTAAGTAAGTAAATAAATAAATAAATAAAATGTGCAAAGAACTCTCAAAACTCAACAGTAAAAACAATCAAAGAAAATGGGCAACTGACATGAACAGACATTTCATCAGAAGATATATAGATGGTAAATAAGGACATAAAAAGATTTTTCAACACCTCTGGCCAGCAGGGAAATGCAAATTAAAGCCACACTGAGAATATCACTATACAGATACCAGAATAGCAAAATACAAAATAGTAACACCACCAAATGCTGGTGAGGATGCAGAGAAACTAGATCACTCACACACTGCTGGTGGGAATGTAAAATAGTAAAGCCATTCTGGAAACAGTTTGGTAGTTTCTTATAAAACCAAACATGCAATTACCATATGACCCAGTAATTATACTATTGGGCATTTATCCCAGAGAAATGAAAACTTATGATCATATAAAAACCTATATACAAATATTCCTAACAGCTTTATTCACAACAGCCAAAAAGTGGAATCAGCAGTGATGTTCCTCAACAGGTGAATGGTTAAACAAACTGGTGAATGCATACCATGGAATACTACACAATAAAAAAGAACTACCAATATACACAACAACTTGGGTGAATCTCCAGAGAATTATGCTATGTGAATAAAAGCCAACCCCAAAAGGTATACCCTGTACAATTCTATTTATATAACATTTACGAAACAACAAAATTTTATAAATGAAAAACAAAGTTCTGGAGTAGATAAATGGGGGCAGGGGTAGGAGTATAGTTAAAAGAACACCAGGGATCTTTGCTTCTTGGAACTGTTCAGTATCTTCACTGTGGTAGTGGCTACATTAACATACACAAGTGATAAAACTATGGAGAATTTAAAACATATACAAATCAAAACAAGTAAAACTGAGAAACAGGGATGCCTGGGTGGCTCAGTCGCTTGGGCATCCAACTTCAGCTCAGGTCATGATCTCGCTGCTTGTGAGTTCGAGCCCTGCGTCAGGCTCTGCACTGACAGCTCAGAGCCTGGAGCCTGCTTCCAATTCTGTGTCTTCCTCTCTCTCTCTCTCTCTCTCTCTCTCTCTCTGCCCCTCTCCCACTCACGCTCTCTTTCTCTCAAAACTAAACACTAAAAAAAAAAAAAAAAAAAAAACCTGAGAAACATAAATATGTAATGTATGTATGTATGCAAATGTAAAATAAGACTGATGTACTGTGCCAGATGTTAATATCCTGGTTGTGATATTACACTAGTTTCAAAAAATGTTTCCACTGAGAGAACTGGGTAGAAGGCACAAGAATTCCCACTGTATTATTTTTTATAACTGCATATGAATCCACAATTGCCTTAATAAAAATTTCTATTAAAACACGTCTGCATATACATCGCTATTAATATGAAAGAAACAAATCAACACTGTCCTTCTATACTGATTTTGATACATTGTACTATTTGGGTTTCCACAAAACTGTTTTTCCTTTTTCTAATGATTTACGACCTTGGATGCTCTGTTTCTGGGCCATACTGGAAACTCTGTGTTCCACCACCAATGGCTGTTTTCCTCAAAAGAAAAAAAAAAAAAAAAAAAAATTTCATCTCTGGAAAGAAGGATAAACATCAAGCAATCACTTTTGCTTGTAATCCAAAATATGCAGTACTGTTTTCAAAGAAAATTTTTTCTCATTTCAGATTTCTCTTCAGGTGAGTTTTCTGCACTAATATTTTATTCTAACCATTTATTTTCAAAGTCTTTATCTTATAATTCAAATTTTAAAAACTTATTCCAAGGACATTTGGCTGCTTCAGTAGGTAGGACGTGCGACTCTTGGTCTTGGGGTTGTTAAATTCAAGCTCTATGTTGGATGTAGAGTTCACCTAATTACGTAAAAATAAAATCTTCAAGAGAAAAAAAAAACAGGATTCCATTAACCCCCAATACTCATTGATTTAAAGGAAGCAAATCTATGATCTTTACAAGACTTTTATTGGTCTTACAGATTCAGAAAATGTTCTATTAACATTCTCTGTAGCTTCCTTAAACTCTTCCTTTCTGACCTAACCAACTCCATAAGCATTTTTCCCATGCATATCTCTTTAGCTAATTTATATTTCATATTTATACAGAATACATCTTTAGCAATTTATATTTTATGCTAAATAAAAGTTTATAATTTGTAAATCAACACTCAACGAGCTCTAACAGTTCTCTGTTAATTACAGTTCCTACCACAGCACTGACTGGGCAAACTGGTACTGTTAAAAGTTGAAAGAGATTGCCAATATTTCTATCACTCTTTCTCTTTTTCAAACCGAACAGGCATACAGGTATTCCTTTAACTTATTTGTACACTCTTATACACTGTAATTCTGGAAGTGAAAATAATTATCCTTAACATCAGCTTAGCTCTACTCTGTTAAGCTCTAGGTTTGCAAAGGACAAGTAACCCGAACAAAACTCCTTGATATTTGGTGCTGATACTTGTTACTTCTTCACTCCTGCCAAAACAACAACAAAAACAAAAAACAACACTGCAACTTCATTTTTCAAATAGAAATTGATGAATGGGAGAATTAGCCATCATTAATTTTTTTTTCAAACAAAACCATGAAGTTCTCATAATCAGAAATATGGCCATAGAACTAGATCTGGATTCTAGTAAAAAAGCTTTCACTAATTACCCATAAAATCTTTTGGAACTTACTTCACTTCACCAGTCTGTTTCTTGACTTAAAATTAATTGCAGGATTCTTTTCCTGCATTGATATTTTTTTTTCTAACATCCCAAGGAGCTCCATGTAGGTACACACAACAAAAAGACAGACCAATGATACTAAAGTGTGGGAAAGTACCATATAGGATCCTCTTGACTCAAAGACCACTGGTTAACAGTAACTATCACATGGAACACCGAGGAGCTGCCTGTGATTAAATGCTCTTACAGAGAACTAGGTCAAGTGTTGGGTAGCTTTTGTTTTTTGGATTCTTAGTAAAATACACATAACATAAAATTTACCAGTTTTTAAAAACTGTGGTAAAAATTCATATAAGATTTACCATCATGAGTCGCCTGGGTGGCTCAAGTCGGTTAAGCGTCCGACTTTTAGTTTCAGCTCAGGTCGAGCCCCATGGTTGGGGAGTTCCAGCCCCATGCTGGGCTCTGCACTGACAGAGTGGAGCCTGTTGGCAGTGTCTACCCCCACCTCTGCCCCCACTCC
Organism: Panthera leo; assembly: GCF_018350215.1. Classification (NCBI taxonomy): domain Eukaryota; kingdom Metazoa; phylum Chordata; class Mammalia; order Carnivora; family Felidae; genus Panthera; species Panthera leo. Next base: position 119,205,139 of record NC_056681.1, read on the forward strand.
ATCAAAATAAATAAATAAAAGTTAAAAAAAATATTTACCTATCTTAACAAGTTTTAAGTGTATGGTACAGTAATGTTAAGTATATTCACTTTGTTGTGCAACAGATCTCCAGAACTTTTTCACCTTACAAAACTGAAACTCTATACCCATTAAACAACTCCCTATTTCCCCCTTCTCCCAGTCCCTGAGGGACTATCATTCTACCTCTCACCATTCTACTTTCTGTTTCTATGAATTTGACTTTAGATACCTCATGTAAGTGCAAGCATATAGTGAATATTTGTCTTTTTGTGCATTTAACCATTTTTAAGCATACAGTTCAGTGGCATTACATGATATTCTAATTATTATACAATCATCACCACTACCCTCTCTACAACTTTTTCATCTTCCCAAAGTCAAACTCTGTACCCATTAAGCAATAAATGAAATTCTGTACACATTAAGCAATAACTCCCCATTACCCAGTCTCCAGGCCCTGATAACCACTATTCTACTTTCTCTATGAATTTGCCTATCCTAGGTACCTCATATAAATGATTTCACACAGTATCTGTCCTTTTTTCGGTCTGCCTTGTTTCCCTTAGCACAGTGTTTTTAAGGTATCCATGTTGTTGTATATGCGAGAATTTCATTCCTTTTTAAGGCTGAGTAATATTCCACTCTGTGCATATACTACTACATTTTGTGTATCCATTCATGTGGACATTTGGGTTGTTTCTACCATTTGGCTATTGTGAATAATGCTGCTAAATAGATAGTAAGTATGGTGAGGACGTGGAGAAATTGGAACCCTGGTGCAGTGACAGTAAGAATACAAAAGAGTACAGCCGCTGTGAAAAACAATAGGGTGGTTTCCCAAAAACTTAAAAATAGAATTACCACATGATCCAGAAATTCTACTTCTGGGTCTAAACCCAAAAGTACTGAAAGAACTTGAACAGGTAACTGTATGACAAAGTTCATTTTTTTAAAAAATGTTTATTTATTTTGAGAGACAGAGTATGTATGTGAGCAGGGGAGGAGCAGAGAGGGAGAAGGAGACTCCCAAGCAGGCTCCACACTCAGCACGGAGCCCAATGCAGACATCAATCTCACAACTGAAAGATCACTACCTGAGCGGATATCAAGAGTCATATGCTTAACCAACTGAGCCACCCAGGAGCCCCTGACAAAGTTCATTTTTGATAAGCCAGTCATCCTAATGGGTTGCAGTAACATCTCATAGTGGTTTTGAATTGCATTTCCCTAATTATTAGTGATGCTGAACAACTTTTCATGTGCTTACTGGCCATCTGTAGATCTTCTTTGGAAAAATGTCTGGATAGTTTTTAATCAATCCTAAAACTAGGTATTAAAATGAAAGATTCCTTAGGCACCCTGGCATTCCTATAGCATGAGCTGCTGACTGAGAATCACAGCAAAGTCCAGGCATGTTTAATATGACAGGGGTTTTGCTCATTTCTCTAAAAAGCAGCCTCCCCATATAAATGGGCTCAGTTCAATTAAATCAACCAATTCTTAAATGCAGGTTAGTGGAACCATCCTACTCTAATAAAGCTTAGCAAAAAGGATGCATTCATTATACCTCTCCCAGAGGCAAGAGCCTTTACCAATTTAACTTCTTGCATGGAGCCCAGACAATCCATTTCCCAACAAAAGATATTCCCTATGGAAAAGGTAATAATACACCAAGGCATGGAATGAGGAATTAATACCAAAAAATAGCACATTCAGTAATACAGCCCACTAAAAAATTCTGCCTTAGGACAAGTCCGTGTAACTACCATTAAAGAGTAATGTTTTCCTGACGTCATACTGCCAAGAGGGCTATAACCAAATGGACCCCTGAATAGCTCTCTTTAGCAAATATTTCTCAAACCAGTTTTACCCTAAAATTATTCTACTAGCCAAACAGCTATTATTCTTAAGCAAAATCTGATTGCAATATACTTCACATATACAATGTTCAGAAAGTAGACAGGAAGGAAAATATTAAAATAAAACTGGCCCCTATTCTATATTAAAGGGTCCTGACTGTATTACTTGTCTGCCTGTCTTCATTCATTATTTATCTCACACCCATTAAGAGAAACTTTTTTTTTAATTTTTTTTAATGTTTTTATTTATTTTTGAGACACAAAGCGCTCACTTCGGCAGCACATATATTTTTGAGACACAGAACATGAGCAGGGGAGCGGCAGAGAGAGAGAGGGAGACACAGAATGTGAAGCAGGCTCCAGGCTCTGAGCTGTCAGCACAGAGCCTGACTCGGGGCTTGAACTCATGGAGTGTGAGATCATGACCTGAGCTGAAGTCGGACACTTAACTGACTGAGCCACCCAGGCGCCTCAAGAGAGACTCTTCTAAGTGCTTAGCCTCTATCCACAAAAAACAAACAAAAAACAACAACAACAAAAAACCTCTGCCCTCATGCAGCTTATATTCTAGTGCCCTTGGATTCACTTTGAGAATGGTGAGTGTGGGACATAACAGTAATTTGTTTTTGCAACTCTGCAATAAATGTGACCATAAATATCATAATTTCTGCTATAAATGTGTGGGAATTGAAAGTACACAGAAAAATTTAAATACTGTAGTCTTTGTGAGCACTATGGGCATAATAAGCCCATAAAAATTCTTTCTTCTAAGAATCAATGACCAACAAACAACTAAAATGATTCCATCTGAATAATGAGGGTCTGCCTTCTATCGGCAGTTTGGTCCTTGTGAATACCTACTTCTATTTATTTCTGAATACTCACTTAGCAAGGTAACTACTTACTCAAACCTCAAGAGGTTTTAACAATCAAGTAACAACTCAAATTTCACTATCATTCATAATTAGCGAATGCTCTAGATTTTTTAAAAAACAAAACTAAAGAGATAACCGTAGTCAACTGATAACATTTTTTAAAAAGTAAAAAAATAGCATACAAAGTCACTTCTAGCCAACTAGCTAGTTCAGACTGTTCAGACAGACACTGTCCAATATGGTAGCCACTAGCCACAGGTGACTATCGAGCACTTGAAACGTGCCAAACCCAAAGTGAAATTAGTTTCAGTAAATAACATACACACTGAAGAAAAACAATAGAAAATATTTCAACAATTTTTAAATATTGACTACATAGTAAGATGATACCATTTGGGGGAAAAGGAGTTAAAACATTATTAAATTCTTCTTTTACTTTTTTAATGTAAAAAAAAACCTTTTTTTACTTTTTTCAATATCAAAAAATATGTGGCTCAGATTCTATTTGTTTTAAACAGCACTGGTTTAATAGACTTCTAAACCTGCACACAGAGTGATACATGCAATATCTGTTGGAGCTATACTTAGAATTTCATACTTATTCACTTCTCAGTTCACACTCTTCAGCCTATCTCCTATATCAAAATACCAAACATATCAAATATTTTTATATCAAAATATGAAACTTTCAGAGTCTGATGTGAAATTGTTTAGCAGAGACTAACAAATATTTGAGTGACCATATGCTCAGGGCATTCAATCCATAAAGTAACTTGTTCTGCTATCCTTCAACAGCCAAAGGTACATATAGTCTGTATCTAGCTAATAAGCACTCTGCTCCTACAGTATGCCTGGCACCATGCTAGACGCTTTACTCTCACTGACCCATAAAATCCTCACAACTACCCTATGTAGTAGATTCTATTTAAAGAAGAAATTGAGAGGCACCTTGGTGGCTCAGTTGCTTAAGCATCCAACTCTTGATTTCAGCTCAAGTCATGATCTCACAATTCAGGAAATCAAGCCCCACATCAAACCCTGCACTGCCAGTGTGGAGCCCACTTGGGATTTTCTCTCTCTGCCCCTCCACTGCTCGAGTGCTCTCTCTCAAAAATAAATAAATAAGCTTAAAAAATAATAATAAAATAATGAAGAAATTGAAGCACAAAGAGGTTAAATAACTTGCTAAAGTCCCACAGCCTGTGGAAGTAGGATTCCAACCAAGCAGGCTCTAACCAAAACCACCACACATTTCCCCTAAAAAAAGGACTACACAAGGGGTGCCTAGCTGAAAGTTGGAAGAGCATGCAACTCTTGATCTCGAAGTTGTGAGTTTGAGCCCCACGTTGGGTACAGAGATTACTAAATAAATACATAAAACTTAAAAAAAAGAAAAAAAAAAAAGAAAGACTACACAAGACTGAGTCATTATCTTATAGGATTGGGTTCTAGTTGTGTGTACGTACCCATTACGAAAAGACTAGAATAGATGGGGCTTAATGCATTGCTTCCTACTCTCATTCCACCCTTCTCAATGGCAGGTTAAAGTTGATCTTGATCTTGCTAAAGGTTTACACTATGCTCCCTTTTCCAGAATTTCTAGGCCCTATCCTATTCCACTGGTCCAATTCCTATGTCCTTCAGGCTTCATTTCAGATACCATCTCCATGCAAGCCTACTCAGATTCCCCCATGATTTAGGCTGGTCACCTCTCCTATGTTCATCCCTTTGTAGCACTTCCCACGCTCTGTTGTGACTGCTCAAGGGGTCTACCCTGTTCACCACTTATAGTACCTAAAACCGTGCCTAGCATCAGGTGCTCAATAAATATTTGCTGAACTATCTAACCATGCGACCCACCCAGTTACAGCTAAAAGTGGTGGCATATTAAAAGCAAACTTAGTGGTAGGAAGTGCTAATCCACAAGCAGAAAACAAGTTCTAAATTTCAGGGAATTTATGACAGGTCAAGAGAATAGTATGATACACATCCAATAATGATTGCAATGTCTCCCACCCATCCCGAAAAAAGGAAGAGTAAAATTAAAAATCTATTTAAAATTATCATTTGCCCAACTTAATTTCAGTATAATTTCATATGAATTAAGTAGCTAACAAAAATTTTGTCATAAATCCAAATTAACCATTCCAATAATGCTGTATATTGAAATCAGCTTAATTTTGCAATTCCCAGAGTTCAGAGAAGGCTGCAGTTGCTTTTTAAAATCTCTCAAATATAAAACTAGTTACATGTATAACTGGGTTTCACTGCACTGCCCCAATGCTGAGTGCTGGGTTCCAAATGACAGGGGCAACCATGTATCCTTTAAGATATTTACTGCGTGTGGTTGGGGGGGGTGGGCATTTTTCGCATACAATTCATTTAACACAAGTCGTCTTAATGCCACTAAATTTTCTAACCAGAATCCAAAGGAATTTTCCCAGAGTCTTCCCTTTTTTTTTTTTTTTTTCCAAAACCAGAAACCAACTAAAAAGGTCAACCTTTAGTTCTTACTTCCACACTAAGTAATTCTGAAACATAAGGTGAAAGTAAATTAGAAGTTCTACGGCTAGGACGGGCCAAACGTTTTCCCGGAAATTCTAGCGTAAAGTCTAACAGAAGGGAGAACTTCATTCTCTCGGGTTTGAGGACAGAAACTGATCATCTCCCTTAGATTACTGTTTCTGTTGATGTCTGGAAAAGCACTGTGAGGCAAACATGCCATTGAGTCCCACCCCAAGCACTAAGAGCCTCCGATTGTTTGACACATCAATGGATTAGTCAACGCGGGGGAACTCACTTTTCCCCTCTAATTTGCTTTAATTATTCCTCACACAAACCCTCAAGTTTACTCTAAGTTATGACCATACAGAATCTTCTCTTTGCCCTGAAGTATAAATTCAGGCCTTTACCAAATGACCTACGGCTTCAATCCCAACCACTAAAATAAATCCCTTACAAGTATCGTGCATTTAGTAACGCCACACAAATATGGAAAAAGCCAGTGCAGTCGCTTAAAGAAACAGCATTCTGGAACGTGGTTAATGCTGCATATTTTGCATCAGAGGCACCGAACAGAGTAGGAGACTTGAAAGCAAAAGACCGGATGGAAAGCAGAAGACCCCGCCCCAGTAAGCTCGATGTCGATTCAAACAGTAACTTAGGTCTGTCGCTTGGAATCGGAATCACTGAAACAAAGGCGTTTATTACGGGAAGCAAGATGTCTGGAGTAACAGAAACGGTCTGCTGCTACCCAGACCGTACACCATCTTCCCACAGGTCTTACCTATGGTGGAAATAAAGGTGGTATTGAAGGCATCATCCGAAAAACGAAAAAGGACGCAGGTCTTCCCCACTCCCGAGTCTCCGATCAGGAGCAGCTTGAAAAGCAGGTCGTACGTCTTCTTCGCCATTGGGAGGAGCGGCTCAGGCTCTCGCCGCCGGCGGCCCCAAGGGATCGGTCCCTCTCACTACAGCCAACTCCTCGCTCGGGCGTTCTCAGGCCGGAGGACCGGGGAAGCGTGGGAAAAACGAGGGCTCGAGAGGGCGCGGGCGACCTGCGAACTGCCTCGTCGAGGAAGCCCCCCGACGGTGGCGGCGTCCGGTGCCTCCGAGGGCGGCGACCGCGGCTCCGCAGCCTCTCCCAGCCGCTCCGCCCGGTTCCGGGGAGTCGGTCGGGACAAAATGGCCTCCCCTCCCCCCTCAGGGCTGCTCGGCCGGGACGCTCCCACGGGCGAGCAAGCAAGCTCTGCCGTCGAGGGAGTGCGGCGGACGTGAGGACAGTCTCCCTCCCAAGCAGAAACTCCGCGCCAGGACGCGGCGGTGGCAGTGGAGGACCCCGAGCCGACGAGCTCAGCTACATAGCCACAGGAAGCCGAGCCGCCCCGGCCAGAGCCACCTTTTCCCCGTGCCCTCTCACGCCGGCGTGCGCGCTGCCTGAGACGCACGCAAGGACGTACGCCCGCCCTTCCCTCGCGCCCTAGCCCTGCGGATCGCCTCTGCGCACGCGCGCCGGAGCGTGTAGGGGCACGCGGGGGCGGGGAGTGGTGCGCCGGCTCTCCGAGCCTCTGTCTGAGGCCGGACGGAGAAGAGAGAAGGGAGGGGCGAGAGAGGGCGAGGCCGCGGGCGCGCTCCCTGCGGCCGCCTGATAGGGTGCGCCGCGTTAAGAGTACGCCCCGCGGGGAGGCGCTGCCTGGTGACTGCGCAGGCGCTGCACGCTGGAGTAGCCCCTTGACACCCTCTTTCCTCTCGGGGCCGCCTCCCCGGCCTCGCTGAGGATGCCCCCGGTTGTGTGTGTCGCGTGTGTCGAGCTGAGGGGCTTGGCGCAGCAACAGCCCTTGATGGCCGTGAGTTCCTGTGTAGCTGTAGTTCGTAAACGCCAGAAAAAGTGGCGCCCTGGGTCATTAATAGGCTCTTTGCTAAGATGAGACGCATCCTGGAGTGCCCTCCCTGGTGGCTAATGGTAACAGGAGAAGCATTAGAGCTACATCCTGGTTTACTTCAGGAGCAAAAGTTGACGTTCCAGAGAACAGGAGTCTGAAATGGAAAAACTGGCCGGGCTGCTCAGGTTGGAATGATGTAATCCGCCTTCCAGGGCGAGGGGAGAAGGACTGAAGAACACCTGGGTGCAGGGAGAAGTCGAAGCTTCGGTGCTGTGCTCTACGCCCAGGACCCGCTCCAGGCCTTGCCGTCCTTTTGGAATGCCCGAGAGCCCAGCAGCGCCATACGGAGGCAGCAGGGCTGGTCCCTGCGGCCAAAAGCTAACCACCGGTGTCCAGAATTGAAGGACAGTGAAGCCAACCCCAACCCGACGCTGCCTCTTCCTTGCCCTTCCTTTTCCTGTGCCTTACACCCTTTCTTCCCTATTAGTTTTTATCCTTTCCTGTTCCTCTTTTTCCTTTCTGTCGTTTAAAGAGTCACGCCCCTGCCCTGCCATTCTCAATGTGCTTCATCGCTGCCAAGCACACCCAGGATGTGGTGGTAGGGTAGTTGAACCTGGTGGGCTAGTTCAAACTCCTACAAGAGAAAACCCTGAGGCATCTGGAAACAGGGTTTGAGAGAGAAGTAAAAACTACATTTTTACATCCGCCACCACCCCCAAAACGTTTGTGCGTTTAATACGTAATTAAAATTGTTCTTCGAGGCCGTTAGGGTAATCGTATTTCAACCTCCCATTTTTTAAAGACTTGGCTTGCATTTTTCCTTCCCAACCACCCCTGAAGCTTCACTACTGAAAATACTTGTCTTCTCTGATACATCTCGCTCTTCAGTTTGTTTCTGTGATTGCTCTTGTCACTTAAACCTTATCCTCTATGGATCATTCTTTCTATAGTTGGGAATGTCTTATGATAATGCCAACAATTCTAATATAGGCTGGCTATGCAAATCACAAAATGAGCTATGATCAGTGCTTCACAGGTTTGTCGTCCATTAAGAGGCATTACATTGAGCACTCCGGAGTGTTAGCGTGATTCTCCCTTTCAAATAAGTTTAACTCAAGCCCCAGTGTTGTAAAGCATTTCTTAAATGTTATTATTTCTAAATGTAGAAAGCCCAATTAATTCCATGACATAAAATTTGGGAATAAGGGCAGTTACATATAAAAAATAACTTGGGGCGCCTGTGTGGCTCAGTCGGTTGAGCATCCAACTCTTTTTTTTTTTTTTAATAATTTTTTTTAACGTTTATTTATTTTTGAGACAGAGACAGAGCATGAACAGGGGAGGGGCAGAGAGAGAGGGAGACACAGAATCTGAAACAGGCTCCAGGCTCTGAGCGGTCAGCACAGAGCCCGACGCGGGGCTTGAACTCACGGGCCGCGAGATCATGACCTGAGCCGAAGTCGGACACTTAACCGACCAAGCCACCCAGGCACCCCGAGCATCCAACTCTTGATCTCTGCTCAGGTCTTGATCTCTGGGTCATGGGATCCGCCCCCGCATCAGCCTTGTGCTGACAGCACAGAGCCTGCTTGGAATTCTCGCTCTTCTTCTCTCTGTATCTCTGCCCCCCTCCAAATAAACTTGAAAAATTTTTTTTAAAAATTGAAAAATAAATTTAGAAACTTCACGTTTTATCCTAGCTCTTTCTTTTTTTACTGTTTATTTGGTTTGAGGGAGAGCTGGAGCACGCAAGTGGGAGAGGGGCAGAGAGAGGGAAAGAGAGAATCCCAAGCAGGCTCCTCAGTCAGCGGAGAGTCTGACACGGGGCTTGAACCCACAAACCATGAAATCACAACCTGAGCCAAAATCAAAAGCTAGATGCTTAACTGTCTGAGTCACCCAGGCACCCCTATCCCGGGTGTTTGGAGCAGTTACAGCACGTGGAGCCTTTTCTCCATGGGCTCCATATTCTGAAACCTTAGGAGTGAACTGCACTTATTAACAAATTGTATTTATTATTGGGTCTGGATCATAGAATTTTAGAGCTTTCATATCTTTTACATCATAATTCAACTCCTGTGTGTAATTTACAGATAAGTCTAAGGCTTAGAGAGGTTAGAGACTTGCCAGAGGTCACACATTAGTGGCAGAGCCAGCACTATATGCAAGGGGACAGGGAAGAAGACCTCTACGGGACATCACATTGTATGGAGGTGGGAATTGGGAGGCTCAGCCAGTTCTCAATGTTCGGCTTCCCCAAAGTTAATTAATAGTTTTGCTGAAGTAAGACCTAAGCATCAAGCTACGTTGCCCCGGAAGATGGCTGGAATGATCAAGGCACGAAAGGCCTCTGACTTTAGGGGGAAAAAAAGAATAAAATGGGGTCTATGTAGGCCTAAAAGGAAAACATAGTGTTATGAAGTAATATTTGATAAATCCTAAAACTTAGTGAAAGAAAATGCCAATTTAGTTAGTACTAGCTTAGGATTTATGCCCTTAAAAATTTTTCTCTGTAAATCTTGCCCAAATATTTGCAAAGCCAAGAAAGAAAATAGATATATTTATATGCTCATATTATTAGTTAAGGTATTATTTCTATATCTTTCTAGAGAACACACAGCTGACCAAAGTCATGTTTCCAGTCCTCTGCTTCAACTTTTAGGACCTGCCTTTAAAGCTTATAGGAAATTCCTACCTTGGTGCCCGCCCCCCCCTCATTTGTGCTCCCTCTCTCTCTCTCTCAGAAATAAACAAACATTTAAATTAAAAAAAAAAAAAGGAACATTCTACCTTGGGACGCCTAGCTGGCTGGGTCCAAAGAGCATGTGATTCTTGATCTTTGAGTCTTGAGTTCGAGCCCCATGTTAGGGGTAGAGATCACAGACAGACACAAACAAACAAACTTTAAAAAAATTCCTGCCTCAGAAGATCATTATTATGCCTCAGGATCATCATTATTCCTCTTCCTGCACGTATCTTCCATCCTCTGTACCTGATTTCTTCCTCTGATTTCTCCGCCCCTTGCTCTCTCTATCCTTAAAAATGGAGTTATTCCCGTGAATGGCAGTCCCACTGCTATGTCGTCACCTGGCCATAAAAGCTACCACTCCAATCTCAGGGATTTTGCCTATTTGCTAGTGCCTACCTCCTGCGTTCACTCTCCCAGCCTTCAGCAGAGATTTCCATGAGGAAGGGCTTTGTTAGACATCCCTGATTGCTGAGAGGCTGCAACCATTCTTCTCTCCATCACCTGCCAATATTCTGCTCTGCCTACATATCTTGACTTAGTCCTACCTCTTGTTAGAGAATGATTGCCCCATGAGCCTTCCCATCCCATTGGATGTGTTTGTCCTAAGCTTCTCCGGGGATACCTCAGTTCTGAAATGCCGGACTACTCAGCTGGCACTTAATGGCAAGCCCTAGCCAACGAGCTTTATCTCCTATCCCAGCTTCCTCACATTAGTCTCCAGACGAACTGAACTAGTCGTTTTTTTCTGCAATTACTATGCATCTTCCTGACTTCATGCTTAGTTTCACGTGGTTCTCTCCATGTGAAATGCATCCCTCCCTCCCCCCACCTCTATCCCTTCAGCCTTCAGCTTAAATATCCTCGCCATGGCCTGTCTTCTGCAACACTCTTGCTGGAAGGAATTTGTTTCTCTTTTGTAATACATATTTATCTTTAGAAACTTAGAACCTGCAGATAAACAAAACAAAAATATTTAATTATTAAAAATTCTACTCCCGGGGCGCCTGGGTGGCTTGGTCGGTTAAGCGTCCGACTTCGGCTCGGGTCATGATCTCACGGTCCGTGAGTTCGAGCCCCGCGTCGGGCTCTGTGCTGGCAGCTTGGAGCCTGGATCCTGTTTCGGATTCTGTGTCTCCCTCTCTCTCTGCCCCTCCCCTGTTCATGCTCTGTCTCTCTCTGTCTCAAAAATAAATAAACATTAAAAAAATTTTTTTTTTTTTTAAAATTCTACTCCCAGGATTACCTGGCTGACTCAGAGAGCACGTGACTCTTGATCTTGGGGCTGCGAATTTGAGCTCCATGTTGGACACAGAGCACACTTAAAAAAAATCTACCCCCAGAGATAACCCCTATTAGTATTTTGATGAATAACCATGTAAATATTCTTCCCGTAGCTCTTTATTTAGACACTTCTTACACATTTTCCACATTTATAAAGATATTTGTGTACATATTTTATCCAATTGGAGTCTCCTTAAGAGCTTATGACTATTATATTCATGACTTTGCAAAGAGTCTTCAACATATCAGAAAGTCAAAACATGTTTATTGAAGAGAAAATAAAATGAAAGTCACCAGGTCGCTTTTTTCCCTAGAAAACAATACTAATTTGGAGAAAATTCTCAGTGTCAGAAAAAAAAAACTGAAAACTCAGAAGAGAGGGCGCCTGGGTGGCTCAGTCAGTTAAAGATCTGACTCTCGATTTCGGCTCAGGTCATGACCTCAGAGTTCCTGAGTTTGAGCCCCACGTTGGGCTCTGTGCTGATAGCAAGGGGCCTGCTTGGAATTCTTGGTCTCCCTCTCTCTCTGACTCTCTCCAACTCACGTGCATGTGCTCTCTCTCTTAAACATTTTACTTTACCTTTTTTAACGTTTATTTATTTTTGAGAGAGACAGACAGAGTGCAAGCCGGGGAGGGGCAGAGAGAGAGGGAGACACAGAATCCAAAGTAGGTCCAGGCTTTGAGCTGTCAGCACAGAGCCCGACGTGGGGCTCAAACCCGCAAACTTCGAGTTCATGACCTGAGCCAAAGTCGGACGCTTAACCGACTGTGCTACTCAGGCGCCCCAATAAATATTTCTTTTTGATAGAGCGTGTGCAAGTGAGCGAGGGGCAGAGAAAGAGAGAGAGAATCCCAAGAGGGGAAGAGAGAGGGAGAAAGAGAGAGAAGCAGGGCTAGAAGCAGGGCTCCTGTTCACCTGAAGCGGGGCTGGTGCTCACCCAAAGCGGGGCTCTAGCTCACCCGATGTGCGACTCAAACTCACAAACCATGAGATCATGACCTGAGCTGAAGTCAAGATGCTTCACAACTGAGCCACCCAGGCGCCCAAATAAATAAACATTTTTTTAAAAATAGAAATATAAAAATAAATAAAAGTGATTATGGATCCAGTAGGAACCCTCACCAATCTACAGGTTGTATATTTACATATAAAAATGTAAATATGTAAATTAACCATTTGTTCATGTCTTAAAGAAAAAAGAATCATCCAAGGCAAAGGATAATTATTTTCTAATAATTGGCCATTCAACTAGGCATTAAAGTAATAACTGCTCAATTCGCACTACTTAAAAAATGAGAGCAGCAAAACACAAACATAGTAGTTCTCTTTTAACATGAAGATATACAGAGTAAACTCCTGGGTGCATCAATGCAAAATGGGCTACGAGGCACACGTGAGCCATCACAGGAACTGGAATTTTTACAGCAGCAAAAGTCAGAGCGCTGAAGAGCAAAGAAGGCTTTAGGTAAATTGAGAGAGAGAGAAGAGGGGAGAGCATAAGGTATGGCAACTTGACCTGCATGAGACGGTTGGAAAAATCACAGAAGCACCAAAAGTAAGAAGAGAACAGAGAGAGGAAAAAGTCACTTTCCAGAGGCAGAACCAGGGGAGGCGAATGCTTTAACCCTTTTCCAAGCCAAGAAATTTGAAGCTACACTTGTGACTTACAAATTTATAGACTCATGGCATGACGTGATGGAGTCACAGTGATCTGATCTTGAAGCCCTGGTCCATCTCACTTAGCTGGGTCATTTTTTTTTTTTAATTTTTTTTTTAATGTTTATTTATTTTTGAAGGAGAGAGAGACAGAGTGTGAGTGGGGGAGGGGCAGAGAGAGAGGGAGACACAGAATCGGAAGCAGGCTCCGGGCTCTGAGCTGTCCTCACAGAGCCTGATGCGGGGCTCGAACCCACGAACTGTGAGATCATGACCTGAGCCGAAGTCGGACGCTCAACCGACTGAGCCACCCAGGCGCCTAGCTGGGTCATTTTAAGCAATTACTAATCAAACTGAACTTCAGTTTCTTCATCTGGAAAGTAAGGTTACCAGGAGCTACCAAATCAAGTGATTGTGAAGATTAAAATAATCCATGTAAAGACCCTGGCAGTGGGGCTAGCAGTCCCTTAAACGTCGATTCTCCTCCCCTGGTAAGATGTAAACCATCTAAGGAACTGCTGCTGTGTCTCCTGTAATACCTAACCCAGAGTCTTACATGTACCAGGGGCTCAATACATGTAAATTCAATTGAATCACATCTGCATTAGAGGAAATCTTGGAAGGCATCTCGACTAATTCCCTGCTCCATGCAGAAATGCCCTAGCCAACCAGTGGTCTGTCCAGTCGTTGAGCACCACCAGTTAGCTTGCTGATGCCAATAGGACTGATTACAGCGCTTGGTATTTCATAATTTATTTTGAGAGAGTATGAGCAGGGGAAGGGCGGATAGAGAAGGGGACAGAGGCTCTGAAGCGGGCTCTGCACTGATAGCAGTGAGCCTGATGCGGGACTCCAACTCACAAACCGTGAGATCATGACCTGAGCTGAAGTTGGATGCTCAACAGACTGAGCCACCCAGGTGCCCCCAGTGCTTGGTATTTCCGACGGAAAAGTGTTCCACACACTGAGTCTAAGCGTGCTTCCCTGTAACATCACCTATTTGTCCTAACTCTGTGCTCCAGAGCAACACAGAGGGAACTTTCCCTCACATTCAGATGACAGCTCTTCAACTATTTGAAGATAACATTGGTATTTTCCTCTAAGCTGCTCCAAGCTAACTCTCTTCATATAAGATGACTCTCAGATAACTATCAGCACTACCATTTTGGTTTGCATATGTCCCTCCAGTGGAATGTGGCACCCATAATTGAGCATTATTTGAGTTAAGGACATGGCCCTGTGGAAACGCCCAGATCAGGCTACCACTAACAGGTTATAGAAATAAGGGCCAATTGGGATACTCCCTAAGACTGAGGTGATTTGGTACCTGATTGAGAAGAAACTACCTTCCAGATCAACCTTGCCTTGTAACCATTCTTTTGTTTTTATTTATTTATTTATTTATTTATTTATTTATTTATTTATTTTTTATTGAGAGAGAAACAGAGAGACAGAGTGTGAGCAGGGAGGGGCAGAGAGAGAGAGAGAGAGGGAGACACAGTATCCAAAGCAGGCTCCAGGCTCTGAACTGTCAGCACAGAGCCCGACGCGGGGCTTGAACTCACGAACTGCGAGATCATGACCCAAGCCAAAGTTGGACACTTAACCAACTGAGCCACCCAGGCGCCTCATAACCGTTCTTTAAGTTACTAAACTTTTCAAACAATTTAGATAAAAATCACCTCTTACATACACAAATTGAAAATAAACAAAGGAGGGAAATGACGATTCACAGGAGTGTAAGAATGTATGAAGAGTTGTTTAAATTCACTCGTAATCAGAGAAATTCAAATTAAAACAAGATAGTATTGGGGCGCCTGGGTGGCTCAGTCGGTTAAGCGTCCGACTTCAGCTCAGGTCACGATCTCAAGTCCGTGAGTTTGAGCCCCGCGTCGGGCTCTGGGCTGATAGCCCAGAGCCTGGATCCTGCTTCCGATTCTGTCTCCCTCTCTCTCTGCCCCTCCCCCATTCATGCTCTGTCTCTCTCTCTGTCTCAAAAATAAATAAACGTTAAAAAAAAATAATAATAAAAAAAAGAAAAAAAGAAAAAAAAAAGAAAGAAAAAAAATTAAAAAAAAAAAAACAAACAAGATAGTATTTTCTGCCCATCAGAATGACAAAAAATTAAAAAGACGGATAATACCAAGTGTTGGTGAGGATAGGGTGGGACAAGAACTCTTGCCGTTAGCTAGTGGGAATGCAATCTGGCCCAGCCATTCTGGAAAGCAATGAGGCAGTATTTAATAAACGTTGTACATGCCTATGACCCCACAATACCACTCCTGGGTGTGTCCGTGAGAAATCCTCACATAGGTTCATCACGGCTTTGTTTGTGACAGCTATTGTTGGAATCAATCTAAGCATCTGTTACCGGGGTGGAGTAAATAAACTGTGAAGGATGCACATTGAGGTAGTCCGGATCACAAAGGGTTAGCTTGGTTTGAAAGCTGGCTAATATGACAACTCAGACCCAAGGCTACATTGTTATCACTTCAGTTCGCTGATAAACTAGAAAACAAGTAAAGCAAAGAACAATGCCTTCCTAGTTCCTCCCAGAAACATGCCCAAATTCTGGTGATCAGTGCAGGCCATTTAGAGGGAGAAAGACAGATCTAATGAGTTCAGAGTCGGGACTAAGTTTTTATAGGATTAGGCTTGGTGAGGGACTGGGTCAGCATTCAAGGGCCTATAATCTACCATGTAAGAAAATTCTTTGTTGTATTATTGGGCCAGCCGCAGGCCTGTCCATGGCCTACCCCACATGCTATAAAATACTGTATAGCAATATTAAGCTAGTAACTAGCTGCACATTCAGCAATTAGAACAAAGGAAACAGAAAATGATTTATAGTACAATGCCATTTGTGTAAATTAAAAACATACAAAACTATATTACATGAGGTTTCACACATATTTAATGATGTACATCAAATACATTACAGAGGGAACCTGGAAAGGTAAGGCAATGACAGAGGAAGAGGGGAAAAATATGAAATAAAATGGGAGGAACCTTGCACAGATTAGAAATGTCAGGGGTGCCTGGCTCAGTCAGTTAAGCATCCAACTTCGGCTCAGGTCATGATCTCACAGTTCGTGAGTTCAAGCCCCACATCAGGTTCTCTACTGACAGTGGATCTTCTCTCTCTCTCTCTCTCTCTCAATCTCACAAAAATAAACATTTAAAAATACATTAAAAGTTTTCAGTGTGTAAATAAATGAGGAAAGTGACTCAGTGCTTTGCCTCCCAGATCCAAATTTTTTTTTAAATTTTTTTTAACGTTTATTTATTTTTGACATGAACATTTATTTTGGCATGAACAGGGGAGGGGCAGAGAGAGAGGGAGACACAGAATCTGAAACAGGCTCCAGGCTCTGAGCTGTCAGCACAGAGCCCGACGCGGGGCTCGAACTCAGGGACATGAGATCATGACCTGAGCCGAAGTCGGACGCTCAACCGACCGAGCCACCCACGCGCCCCTCCCAGATCTAAATTTTTAAACAAAAGTGAAGAAGGGATTCAATTGTACAGAGAGATACAGAGATAGATGAAATTAATACTGATACTTCTCATGGATATTAGAATAATAGCAAAGTGAGAAAAAAAAACTGTAAGTATTTGGTTTGGCTTGAAAAAAGAATAGATTCTGGCTGTTTGTTTCTATGTCTAATTACCACATAATATAACAACAGTAACGCACATTTAAAATTTGTGACAGATTTATTTGATCACCTTGATTCATAACGGAAGCTCAGACATCATGGAATTGTCTGTTCACGAAGCTTGGAGCTCAGCTCTCAGCGGTCACCTGTCAGCCCTCACCCAGCCCCGCTTCCAGCTCTTCGGACTAAGTACTCAGTTATCTGCAGGCTGTCCCATCTCTTTCCTGGGGCAAGAGAGAGGATAGAAGCACGGGGTGTCAAAAACCTCCATGCTATAGGGGCGCCTGGGCGGCTCAGTCGGTTAAGCATCTGACTCTTGATCTCAGCTCAGGTCTTGATCTTTAAATTTTTTTTTTTAACGTTTATTTATTTTTGAGACAGAGAGAGACAGAGCACGAACGGGGGAGGGCCAGAGAGAGAGGGAGACACAGAATCCGAAACAGGCTCCAGGCTCTGAGCCGTCAGCACAGAGCGCGACGCGGGGCTTGAACTCACGGACCGCGAGATCATGACCTGAGCCGAAGTCCGACGCTCAACCGACTGAGCCACCCAGGTGCCCCTCAGGTCTTGATCTTAGGGTCTTGAGTTGAAGCCCTGCGTTGGACTCCATACAGGAAAAAAAAAAAAAAAAAAAAAGGAAAGGAAAGGAAAGGAAAGAAAAAAGAAAAGAGAAAAAAAAAACAAACAAAAGAGAAAAGAAAAAAGCCTCCATGCTACATACCAGTTGAGTCAGACACTGCCTAGATAATATCTGAGTGCAGCCATCTCAAATGTCCAAAATACTCCAGGAGGAAACCGGGCCTTTGCCACGTAGCTTGTACATCCAGTATTCCCCTCACTACCTTTTGCCTTGCCCTGGGGGCAATGGTGTCCGTGACAGCCACATGGAAGTCCTGCTTTTTCGCCTTGTCCCTACCAGTGCCAGTCCCCCACCCCTCACCCATATTCGCACTCACGTCCTTGCGTAACAGACATTTGTCAGGTCTTTGGCTGCTCGGTACCGCACTCCCTTCCTTTGACAAGGAAACTCCCCACGGTGAGCTTCCAGTATGCAGAGCCCTCCTCCCACTGTATTTCCCTTTCCCGGCACCCGTGCCCCTGAGCACGCATCTAGGCTGTGGGGACATGAGCTGAGCTCTACCAGCCTGAAGCACCAGCCTGAAATCTCGATACAGGGCTGATGACACAAAAAAGAAGGCACAGGGGGAATGTCCTGAGAAGGCAGTGGGGCCCAGCAGCAGCACCTGGTTTCCAGGGAGGCTGTGAGCCCCAGCAGGACAGTATCCCAGGTCCAGGGCTGCCCACGCTGGTGCTGCAAGCTGAAGCACCTCTTTGGTGTGCAGGGGGCAGTGATGGCCCCTACCCCCGTGCCATCTGCAGGTGCAGCCTCGTCTCTGTCCCCTCATCCCTTAGCCTGGTTCTCCAGCCTTCCCAGTAACTCTGAGAGCTTCCCAATAACCCTTCAATGCACTTACTTTCAGGTTCTATCTGCGAAAGCCAGTTTGTGTTGCAACCCAGATCCCTGACTGTCACACTCTCTTCTGCCAGAACTCCTACAGTGACTCCAATTTTGCCTGACGTGCCCATCATGTTCCACTTTGTCTTTCTCATCTTCTGCTGACCTTGCCCTGTGGACCTGCCATACCTCTGCTCAAACTTGGCCCGTGTCCACCAGTCTGTCTTATAAGGCTGCTGTACCTTTGATCTCTCTTTCCCATGACTCCATGGCCTCCCTCTCGCCCCCTCCCTAGGACTCAGGCATCCTGAGGTGTCTGGGTGGTCATCTTAACCCTGTTGTGATGTCAGCACTGGCCTAGTGCTGAGAGGGGAGAGATTCCTTAGATGCTACAAGAAGTGTCACTAGGAGGTAAGAGGGGCACAGGCAGAGAGATGGGAGGGTAGCAAGACTGTTCTTATTCTTATTATTTAATTTAATAATACAGATTGTCATTTACTGAGTTCCTGCACTGTGCTGGCCCTTTAGAGCATGACCTCACATTAATACTTGAAAGTAGGGACTATTATAATCCCCATTTTCAGAGGAAGAAACGAGAGTTTGAAGAAGTTTGGTTGCCTGACTAGCTCAGTCTCCAGAGCATGTGACTCTTGATCTTTTTTTTTTTTTTTTTTAACGTTTATTTATCTTTGAGAGACAGACACAGAGCACAAGTGGGGAAGGGACAGAGAGAGAGGCAGACACAGAATCTGAGGCAGGCTCCAGGCTCCGAGCTGTCAGCACAGAGCCTGATATGGGGCTCGAACTCACAAACCATGAGATCATGACCTGAGCTGAAGTCCCAACACTCAACCAACTTAGCCACCCAGGCGCCCTGTGACTCTTGACCTTGAGGTTGTGATTTCAAGCCCCTCATTGGGGGTAGAGTTCACTTAAAAAAAAAAACAAAAACAAAAAAAAAACAAAAACGGGGTGGGATGACTTTGTGGCTCCGTCGGTGGAGCTTCAGACTCCTGATTTCAGCTCAGGACATGAGCCTAGAGCGTGGGATTCAGCCCCGCATCGGACTCCATGCTGAGCGTGGAGCCTGCTTGAGACTCTCTCTTCTTCTGCTCCTCTCCCTCCTCAAGCTCTCTCTCCCTTTTCCTAAAATAAAAAAATAAAAGAGTTTGGGGGAGCCTGGCCGGCCGAGTCAGAAGACCATGCGACTCTTGATTTTGGGATTGGGAATTTAAGCCCCAGGTTGGGTGTAGAGGTTAGTTACATGAATAAAGCGTTAAAAGTTTTTGTTTTAAGTTTGAAGAAGTTGAGAGGGATGGAATGGATGATGCCTGGGATCTCCTGCAAACTAACTAGAGGGGTGGGAGATGAATCAAGATTGACCACAGGCTGGTAATTGCTCAAGCTGCATAATAGATATGCGGAAATTCATTGTACTGTTATGTCTAATACGGATACATTTGAAATTTCCCACAATTAAAATTATGTTTTACTTTCTTTTAAGCTAAGAAACTTGAATAAAGCTATACAGATAATAAGTGATAAGGTTGGGTTTTGATTCCAGATCCGACAGACCTCAACACCTGCTCTCTTAACCTCTATCCTGGATTCTTGACAAGGAACCTGAAAAGATCTAAGAGGAAAATCTTAATGATCTTCAGAGGATTCAAAAGGAATCCACAAGAGTCTGGGTGGCTCAGTTGGTTGAGCATCTGACTCTTGATTTTTGGCTTAGGTCATGAGCCCGGGGTCATGGGATTGAACCCCAAGTCGGGCTCTGTGCTGAGCGTGGCACCTGCTTAAGGTTCTCTCCCTCTCTCTCTCTCTCTCTCTCTCTCTCTCTCTCTCTCCCCACCCCCCCTTTGCCCCTTTCCTCCACTGGTTCTCTCTGTCTCTCAAACAAACAAAACAAAACAAAACAACAAAACAAACAAACAAAAAAGGGGGGGGGCATTAAGAGACCTCTTGGCTAATTTCGGCTCCTGTTTTCCAGGTATAATTTTGGCAAGGATCAACAGAGTATAGCCAGATATTAATTCTCCATGCCTAGAGCTTATTATGAAGAAGATGCCCTCATTTTCTCTGCCTCTTTCTGAGGAGGTACAGAAGCAGCCCAAGAGAGAGTCTTTGGCAGCCAAAGTTTTCTAAAAACACCCAGGCAACAGCTGTCCTTGGGCTGTCACCTGACTTGCCAGGCCCTGAGTCAGCGCCACTCCCCCGGCCCAGCCCCCACTGCTGAGCCAGATATGACTTGTCCTTTCCTGGCTGGTCTAAACCGGTTGGGCCAGCCCAGCCCAGCCCTGCCCCATCCCAGCTTCCTCCTCAGTGGATGGCTTCTTGTTCCCTCACTCTTACCTGGGGTTCCCACCTTGGCACCTCCCTTGTCATCCAAAGCAGCAACCTCCTGCCTGAAACTTGAACCCTGAAGGGAGTCAAAAGACCACCTCCCAGCTGTTGGAGACGTGGACAGGACCCTGGACTCTTCCCGGGACAGAAAAAAAATGAGCTGGACACCAGCATCTCCTACTATCTGCAAAGGAAGTCTTCCTTCTCTAGGAGATTCTAGGATTTACTTCCGGTGAAAAGCAGAAAAAATATAAAGACGCTGCTCCTCTCCTGGAGAGGAGGATTCCATCCCTAGGCTCAAGCCCAGAAGAGCCCGCGTCTGGGGAAATATGGAGACCAATTTGGTCTCCAATGGAAATATGGAGACTTAGGGATATGTGACCTTGGGCTAGTCACTAATGTCTCTGAACCTGAGTTTTGTCATCAGTAAAATAGAAATCGAGGGGCGCCTGGGTGGCGCAGTCGGTTAAGCGTCCGACTTCAGCCAGGTCACGATCTCGCGGTCCGTGAGTTCGAGCCCCGCGTCAGGCTCTGGGCTGATGGCTCGGAGCCTGGAGCCTGTTTCCGATTCTGTGTCTCCCTCTCTCTCTGCCCCTCCCCCGTTCATGCTCTGTCTCTCTCTGTCCCAAAAATAAATAAAAAATGTTGGAAAAAAAAAAAAAAAAAAAATAGAAATCGAAATCCCTACCTTGCAGGTTTGTTGTGAAGGCCCAACAAAGTAGTGCATGTAAAGCACTTAGTAAGTGCACAGCACACATCGGTTTCCTTCCCCTAGCCTTGACATTGCCTTCACCTTGCCTTTCCTGCTCACATTGGGCTGATAGCAAAGGTTTCAGGCCTGCGACCAAGCCCTGCTCTTGTGTCTTGATTCTGGACATTCGCACCTAGTTGCTACTGATCATTGAAATCAAAACTCCAAGCATTATTTTTTTTAATTAGGAGTTTTGATCCATCTGTCCATGTGGATTAATGTTGGTTCCAAGTACCCATGTTTCTTTTCCAAAACACCCAAAGGTCATTTATTTTAAGTGACCTAATTTTGAAATGTATAGCATCAAACTATAACTCACTATAGTTTGTCCCCTACCATAAAGCTGGGCCAGTCACACTCCAAGGGCACCCACATGACCCAGGCCATGACAGTCAAAATCTAATCCCGAGTTGTTGTTGAAAGGCAAAGCTTGCTAACTTGGAAGGTTGTAATCCTGTAGACATCGGTGGCCATCTTGCCACCACTTGTAAGGAGTCTGCCTGAGAAAGAAACCAACATAGAAGATAGAGAGCAGAGCTGAGAGATGGAAAGAAAGGATTCTTGGATGACATCATTGGAGCCACTAAACCTAGCTTTGCCTAAAGCCAACAAACAACCCCTGTAATTTTTGGCTACATGAGCCAATACATTGTATTCTTTTTATAAACCAGTTGAAGCTGGATTTCTGTCACTTGCAAAAGCACTGACTAATACAGTGTGTTTTGGGTTGAGCAATGGAATGCATAATCTAAAATGTTGTGTTTCACGTAGAATTTTTGTATAATCATACTGTGTATGCTGCACTATTTTTATAACAACATTATTATTTTCTAATGTTTATTTACTTTGAGTGGCGCAGGGGCAGAGAGAGAGAGAGAGAGAGAGAGAGAGAGAGAGAGAGAGAGAGAATCTCAAGCAGGCTTCACACTCAGCATGGAGCCCAGCTCGGGACTCGGTCCCACTACCATGAAATCATGATCTGAGCTGAAATCAAGAGTCAGACACAACCGACTAAGTCACCGAGGCACCCTATAAAACTTTATTGAGATCTAATCTACATACCATAATGTATATTAAAGTATACAATCCAATGATTTTGGGTATAGTCACAGAGTTGTGCAACTGTTACTACAATCATATTTTAGAACATTTCATCACCCCCAAAAGGAACTGTATCTATTAGCAGTGACTCCCCAACACCCACCTCCCAACCTTCCTTTAACCCCTACCAACCACTAATCTACTTTCTGTCTTTATTAATTTGCCTATTCTGGACATTTGGTATAAATGAAATCATACAGGGGCGCCTGGGTGGCTCAGTCAGTTGAGTGTCTGACTTCGGCTCAGGTCGTGATCTCACAGTTGACAAGTTCGAGCACCACGTCGGGCTTTGTGCTGACAGCTGAGAGCCTGGAGTCTGCTTCAGATTCTGTGTCTCCTCCTCTCTCTGCCCCTCCCACGTTCATGCTCTGTCTCTCAATAATAAATAAACATTAAAAAAATTTTTTTAATGAAATCATACAATATATGGCTTTTTATGACTTACTTCTTTCACTTAGCATAATGTTTTCAAGGCTCACGCACGTTGTAGCATGAATCGGTATTTCATTCTCTCTTTTTTTTAAGTTTATGTATTTATTTTGAGAGAGAGAGCACAAGCAAGGAAGATACAGAGGGGGAGGGAGAGAGAATCCCAGGTAGGCTCCACACTGTCAGTGCACAGCCCAATGTGGGGCTCGAACTCACGAACCATGATATCATGACCTGAGCTAAAATCAAGAGTCAGACACTTAACCGACTGGGCCACCCAGCTGCCCCAGTACTTTATTCTTTTATGGGTAAATAATATTTCATTTTATGGATACATCACATTTTGTGTGTACATTTGTCATTGATGTATATTTGCATTGTTTCTACTTTTCGGTTATTATGGATTATGCTGCTATGAACATTTATGTACTTATGTTTTTGTGTGAATATATGTTTCAGTTCTCTTGGGTACATACTTAGGAATGGAATTGCTGAGCCATGTGATAGCTTCATGTTTAACTTTTTGAGGAATCGCCAAACTATTTTTTCAAAGTAGCTGAATGAACAATATTAAATTCCTACTAGCAATGTCTAAGGCTTCTAGTTTCTCTACATCCTCAGCAGCACATGTTATTGTCTGTCTTTTTAATTTTAGCTATCCCAGTAGGAGGTGAAATGGTATCTCATTGTAGTTTTGATTTGCATTTCCCTAATGATTAATGATGTTGAGCATTTTTCCATGTTCTTATTGCCCATTTGTATAGCTTCTCTGGCAAAATGTATATTCAAATTCTTTGCCCAGTTTTCAACTGGGTTGTCTTCTTTATTTTATTTTATTTTATTTTATTTTATTTTATGTAAGCTCTACACCTAACATAGGGCTTGAACTCACAACCTTGAGATCAATCAAGAGTCACATGCTCTACTGCCTCAGCCTATCAGATGCCCCTGAGTTGTCTTTTTAATTTGTAGAAGTTACTTATATGTTCTGGATACAAATCTCTTATCAAATATATGATCTGTAAATATTTTCTCCCATTCTGTGGAGTTTCTGTTCATTTTCTTGATGGTGTGTGCACTAAAGCCCAAAAGTTTTAAATTTTGACAGTCTAATTTATCTTTCATTTTTTTCTCTCACTCCTGCTTTTGGTATCATGTCTTAAAAACCATTGCCTCAGACAAGGTCAAGAAGATTTACTTGTGTATTGCTTTTTAAGAATTTTATAGTTTTACCTCCTACATTTAGGTCTATGATCCATTTTGAGTTTTTTTTTTTTTCTCTCTTTTCTTTTAATATGATGTGAGGTAGGGGAGCCTGGATGGCCCATATATATATGGTGTGAGGTAGGGGCCCAATTTCATTTTTTTGCATATGGATATCCTGTTGTCCCAGCACCATTTGTTGTATTCTTTTTCCCATTGATATATTATTTTTATAAGCATGTTTCACTCAGAATAATATTGATGTGAATTTACATTCTCTGAACACACCCCATTTGCTTCTGTCAGCAATATTGCATGCTAAGGACTGGGAGAAGAGTGATCATTTGTGGGCAATTAAACATTGACCACAGAATGTGATAAGTATTTGTACAATGATGCCAAAAGTTTGGTGTGCATCATAATCATTTAGGGAAATTTTTTTAATGGGAATCTCCAAGCCTCACCCTAACCCACTGCATCATAACTTTCTGGAGGCAGGGTGGGGAGATAGGTGAAATAGATGAAGGGGATTAAGAGGTACATACTTCCTGAGGTACCTGGCTGGCTCAATCAGAGAGCATGCAACTCTTGAACTCAGGGTCCTCTATTCAAGCCCCACATTGGGCATAGAGCTTACATTAAAAAAAAGGCGGGGGGGAATGCACTTCCAGTTATAAAATAAATAAGTCATGGGGATAGAGAGTACAGGATAGGGAAGATAGTCAATAATATTGTAATAACTTTGTGCGGTGACAGGTGGTAACTACACTTAGCATGGTAAGCACGTCCTAATGTATATAATTGTCAAATCACTATATTTACACCCGAAACTATACGTTTATATGTCAACTATACTATAATTACATTTTTTAATCTATAAAAAGAAGTTAACAAAAAAGATAGGTAATAAAGCCTAAAAAGATTCTACAGTTCAGAAACAAACAAAAAAAGGAATTTCCTGGTAACATCCTGTTTATACCATATATAGAATCACACAATATTAGAGCTGTAAGACCCCATAAGACTACACAATTTACCTCTTCATTTTTTAATTATATAACCAGAAGATGATTGGCTTTTACTTGTACTGCCTGTACACACCATATACATCAAGGCCAGACTGGGCACTTGTTTGTCTCCTCCTAATACATTCAAATTCAAGAGTATTTATGACTGGGGGCGCCTGGGTGGCTCAGTCAGTTAAGTGGCCAACTCTTGATTTTGGCTCAGGTCATGATCTCACAGTTTGTGAGTTTGAATTCTGAGTCAGGCCGTGCACTGACAGCATGGAGCCTGCTGGGGATTCTCTCCCCCCCCCCCCCCTCTCAAAAATAAACTTTAAAAAAACTATTTATGACTAATGACATTATACTGAAGGTTTCATGGGAAGATGGAGAAGAGGATTGCATCGCATAGCAAAGCTTAACTAGATCCCTTCTTTTGTCTTGCTAGACCTGTTCTTTTTCAAAGTTTTCTCCATTGCGGAGTCTCTTCTCTCCATCCCTCCTACTACCCAACTTCTGAAATTCCCTTCTTTTTTCAAACCATTCAGCTGTGTTATCAAGTTTTTTCTTTTTTTAATTTTATTTATTTATTTTTTTTAGTAATCTCTACACCCAATGTGGGGCTCAAACTCACAACCCTGAGATCACGAGTTGCATGCTCTAACAACTGAGCCAGCCAGGTGCCCCTGGTCTCAAGTTTATATAACACAGTCAACAGAGTAAAAGCCCACTAGTTACTTAAAAAAGCAACCGACTATCTTTCCTCAGGCTGCTTGGGAAAGTAGGGAGGTGTCTCAGGTCACTCTATGGCGATAGAACCATATGAGGATTTCCCACTTATTAAGAACAAGACAATGGGCTAAGTATCAGATAAAATGACTTATTTAATGTCCGGTAGCTCATCAGTGGCAAATCAGGTATGGAACTTTAATTAAAAGGATCGAAGCACAACTTCTGAGCCACCCATATTTATCGTCTTCAATTTCTTTTGCTTAATAGCCTGGAAACACATGGAAAAGGTGTTATTTCATTTTCTAAAGATAAATTGAGATAGAGTGACAACGAGTAACTTTTGCAACCAGAATAGTAAAAGGTTTCAGTCTGGGATCCAGAATTGTTCATCTTTAGCAAGATATGTGAATTATAGCCAAAAATCTCATTGGGAAGCCACAGTGGAAAATGTAACCAGCAAGGGACACTCTGTAATCCTGGGCACAGTAATGTGAGGGAAAGCCTTAAAAAAAAAAAAAAAAAAGAAAGAAAGAAACATTAGGACTGATAAGGCTTGCTGAGAAAGGGGAATGGGGCAGACTGTGTTTCTCCCACAGTGACAGGAAAAGATGGCAGCATTGGGCAAGGCAGGATCCTGTTTGGCAAGGAACGTCTGTCCTCATGTAGGAAAGCATGACTCATCAGGGTGCCCCAGCTCAATGACACAGTCTCTTAAGATCTTCCAAGTCCCCTTAGTCCAACTCTGTATTTACCAAGCAACTCTCAGATCCACTTTTGGCTTCCGCAGCACGCCTTCCCACAGAGTAAAGAATGTGCTGACTGGGGTTTCTTCAGATCTATTGTCAATTATATTTTACAGGATGAATGAATAAAGCTGCATCTGAGCTCTTTCTCGTGGGCTTGGTGGAGAGCGAGTTTGTTCATTCAACATTAATTCAACAAATATTTATTGAGTGTCATCTATGTGCCAGGCATTGGTCCGAGCCCTGGTGATACAAGTCAGATAAGGTCCTATCCTCATAGAGTGCTCTCATTAACAAGAGGTGACATGTAACAAAACAAACAAATCAATAGATAATTTCAAATTGTGATACTCCCCACCTAGGGTTACTGAACTCCTTCCAACAGGCTCAGCTGTACTCCGGGTTCTGCAACCCTCCCCCTCTCATCTTTCCCAGGTCAAGAAAGCTTTAGCCCAAGGCCAGAGGCCTCAGCATGAAATTTCCTCTCTGATCTGTCCTGGACCCTGAGAATTGAGTTTCAATAACTAAAGACCCACAGCCTCCTTTACCACCACAGCGCTCTAGACCATGGACCTCCATCTTGTTTCCTACCCACAACTTGATAACCTCATCCATTTGTTCATCCAACAGACACTTTCTGAGTTCTTACTGAACACGAAGCATTTTGTTTGGAGCCGGGGATTCAGAAATGACTAAGACATGGTCCCCGCCCTCCAGTTCGCAGTCCAAGGAAGAAGATCCACATGTATGGTTCCCCTGCTGCTTCTATGGGCTAGGAGTGACAAAAATGCAGGGTGACTGTGTGGATAGAAGAGGATCCCTAAGTCATACTGGAGAGAGGTATGATCAGGGAAAATTTCCCTCAGGAGAGGATCTTTAAATTGAGGTTTTAGGGGCGCCTGGGTGGCGCAGTCGGTTAAGCGTCCGACTTCAGCCAGGTCACGATCTCGCGGTCCGTGAGTTCGAGCCCCGTGTCAGGCTCTGGGCTGATGGCTCGGAGCCTGGAGCCTGTTTCCGATTCTGTGTCTCCCTCTCTCTCTGACCCTCCCCTGTTCATGCTCTCTCTCTGTCCCAAAAATAAATAAATAAATAAATAAATAAATAAATAAATTGAGGTTTTAGAGAGTTTTTTTCCTACGTAACTTCGATTGTATTTTCTTTCCAAAAATAACAAATGTTGCAACTTTAGAAAATACAGAAAACGAAGGGCATTGAAAGCCACCATTGATAACAATTTGGTGGTATGTACCTTCCAATCTCTTCACTATTTGAGCTTGGTTTTGAAGTGAAAAACTTTGAAGGCAGGGACGAGAAAGTATTTGGTAGAGGCAATTGTCCTTAGGTTGCCTTTAAAATCCAGATGTAGGGGGGCGCCTGGGTGGCTCAGTCGGTTGAGGTTCAACTTCAGCTCAGGTCATGATCTCGCGGTCTGTGAGTTCCGGCCCCGCGTTGGGCTCTGGGCTGACGGCTTGGAGCCTGGAGCCTGCTTCATATTCTGGGTCTCCCTCTCTCTCTCTCTCTGCCCTCTCCCTCTCATGCTGTCTCTCCTGTCTCTCAAAAATAAATAAACACTAAAAAAAAAAAAAAAAAAAAAAAAAAAAAATCCAGATGTAGGGCACCTGGGTGGCTCAGTCGGTTAAGTGTCCAACTTGGGCTCAGGTCATGATCTCACGGTTGTGAGTTCGGGCCCCACTTCGGGCTTTGTGCTGACAGCTGGGAGCCTACAGCCTGCTTTGGATTCTGCGTCTCCCTCTCTCTCTGCCCCTCCTCCACTCACGCTCTGTCTCTCTCTGTCTCAAAAATAAATAAGCATTGGGACGCCTGGGTGGCTCAGTAGGTTGAGCCTCCGACTGCGGCTCAGGTCATGATCTCGCGGTCCGTGAGTTCGAGCCCCGCGTCGGGCTCTGTGCTGACCGCTCAGAGCCTGGAGCCTGTTTCAGATTCTGTGTCTCCTTCTCTCTCTGACCCTCCCCCATTCATGCTCTGTCCCTCTGTGTCTCAAAAATAAATAAACGTTAAATAAATAAATAAATAAATAAGCATTAAAAAATAATAATAAAATAAAAAATAAAATCCAGATGTCATTTTAAAAATAAAATAAAATAAATAAATAAAAATAAAAACAAGACTTAATAGGTAAAAACACAAATATATATCTAGGTTTTGTTCACTGAAATCCTGTTGGCACCTGGCCACAACATGAAAGATAGTAGTTACTCAACATATACTGGTGAGTTAAAAAAAAAAAACAAAAAAAGGAATAAGATGTAAATGGAAAGATGAACCTTTGAAAATTAAAGCATAAGAATGTGATTCCTTCTCTGAGGCCCAACATCTGCAAAATTGAAAAGAGAGGATCCTGGAAAAGGGCCATGCCAGGCTGAGGTCTCTTGTCATTTGTTAGCAAATTTTTATTTTATAATTTGTGATTTTGTTATCACGCTCTTTGCCTAAGCAAATGTCACAAAATGTTCCCGTTATATGTTCTAGAAGATTAACAGTTTTAGGTCTGTGATCCATTTTGAGTTTAGCATGAGGTATGTGTCAAGGTTCATTTCTTTCCATACAGATATCCTTTCGCTAGAGTACTGTATGTTTAAAATACTATCCTTCCAGGGGCACCTGGGTGGCTCAGTTAAGTGTCCAACATCAACTCAGGTCATGATCTCATGGTCCGTGAGTTCAAGTTCCGCATCGGGCTCTGTGCTGGCAGCTCAGAGCCTGGAGCCTGCTTCAGATTCTGTGTCTCCCTCTCTCTCTGCCCCTCCCGCACTTGTGCTCTGTCTCTCTCTGTCTCTCAAAAACAAATAAATGTTAAAAAAAAAAAAAAATACTATCCTTTCAATGCAATTGGATTACCCTGGAACTTTTGTAAAGAAATCAGCTGATCTGATGAGTGAGAGTTTATTTCTGGACTCTGTTATGTTCCTCTGATCTATATCAGGGGTCAACAAATCCTGCCTACTCTGGCTTTTTACATAAAGTGTTATTATAATACAGCCACACTCATCCATTTCTGTATTCTGCCTGGCTGCTTTCAAGCTACAGTATAGTTGAGTAGTTGTTACGGAGACCATGTGAACTGCAAACCTAAAATATTTACTATCTGGCCCTTTAAAGAAAAAGTTTGCTGACCCCTGGTCTATATTTACCCTTATGGGGAAACCACACTCTCTTGACCACTGAAGCTTTACAGTAATTTTTTTTTTTTTTTGTGAGCTCTACACCTAATATGGGGCTTGAACTCATGACCCCAAGATCAAGACTTGCATGCTCTACCAACTGAGCCAGCCAAGCACCCTCTTCTAGTAAGTCTTTTTTTTTTTAATTTTTTTTTTTAACGTTTATTTATTTTTGAGACAGAGAGAGACAGAGCATGAACAGGGGAGGGGCAGAGAGAGAGGGAGACACAGAATCTGAAACAGGCTGCAGGTTCTGAGCGGTGAGCACAGAGCCCGACGCGGAGCTCGAATTCACGGACCGTGAGATCATGACCTGAGCCGAAGTCGGACGCCCAACCGACCAAGCCACCCAGGCGCCCCTCTTCTAGTAAGTGTTGATCAGACAGTGTAAGTCCTCTGGCTTTGGTTTTCTTTTTCAAAATATTTTAGCTATTCTAAGTCCTTCAACTTTCCATATAAATTTTACAACAGCCTGTCAGGGCACCTGTGTGGCTCAGTCAGCTAAGCGTCCGACTCTTGATTTCAGGCCAGGTTACGATCTCATGATTCATGGGATTGAGCCCCACATCAGGCTCTGTGCTGACAGTGCAGAGCCTGCTTGGGATTCTCGGTGTCTCTCTCTCTCTCTCTCCTGCTCTCTCTCTCAAAATAAATAAATAAACTTGAAAAATAAACACATAAATAAAAATGGCTTGTCAATTCCTCAAAAGAGACTGTTCAGATTTTGACTGGGACCACATAAATCTAAAGAACAAACCGGGAGGACTGCCGTCTTAACAATATTGAGCCTTCCAAACTATAACACTATCTTCTCTATTTAGTTCTTCAACTTCCCTTTGCAATATTTTATTGTTTCCAGTCTATAAGTCTTTCTCCAAATGTATTCCTATGTGAGCTTTTTTAATGTTATTATGAATGGAGTTGACTTTAAAATTTTTATTTTCTAGTTACTTGTTGCTGGTATATAGAAATACCATCGATTTTTATATATTGACTATGTACTATGTCCAACTGACAAGTTTTATTTATTGTAGTAAGTTCTTTTTGGTAGATTCTTAAGGGTTTTTTTTTTTTTTTCATTCACAAACAGTGCCATCTACAAATAAAGACAGTTTCACCAAATACAGAATTACTCAAGCTTTCAATTTCTTTAATTTAGTTATTTTATTAGTTGCCAGAAAGGGAGAGTTTAAACTCTGGTTATGGAATTGTACGTTTCTCCCTTTAATTCTGTCAATTTTGCTTCAATTTTGATTTTTCTCTTGAGAATATGTTTTATTTTCTTGGTCTTTTATTTGCAAGCAATTTTGGATTGCTATTTATATGAATGTTATGAATGTGAATTTGTGGATCAAGAGTCATATGCTTTTCCGAATGAGCCAGCCAGGAGCCCTTGGGTCTTTTTTTCCCCGGGGTTCCACTCCGGTCAGTTTTCGCTATTTTCCTGGCTTCTTCTTTTCTGGTTTCTCACATCATAAAACCTGTTTTTTCTTGTGAACCTGGCTGCCTTCTGTGTACAACATGGGATGCGTTTCACCCTGGGCTAAACGTCTTGAAGGTGAGAGCTTCTTTGTACACCTGCACCTGTCTCCTTCTGCTCTCCTGCCACCACCTGCAAGATGCCAGCTTCAGCCTCCGTCCAGTGTGCCTTTAGGTGGGCTGCGTGCGTGAGTCAGTGAGGTGGGTCAGAGAGGCGGGGGGTGGGGGGGTCCATATGATTCTGTTCTCGCTCCGCTATTTTCACGGAGTTCCTTTTTGTATTAAGCTCGGGGTTGATCACTGTTTTCTGCAGTGAAGAGTCACATGGTAAAATCTTTATCACACTCGGAAGTAGAGTCTCAACCTTAGTATTTCTGAAAAAGTTTATCTCACCTTCATTACTGAAAGATATTTTTGGGGGCGCCTGGGTGGCTCGGCCAGTTAAGGGTCTGACTCGATTTTGGCTCAGGTCAGGATCTCACCGGTGGTTCGTGAGATGTAGCCCTGCTTTATGCAATGGGCTGACAGCACAGAGCCTGCTTGGGATTCTCTCTCTCTCTCTCTCTCTCTCTCTCTCTCTCTCTCTCCCCCTACCCCATGAGCACGTGCTGTCTCTCAAAAAAAATTCTTTTTAATATTTAATGTTTATTTATTTTTGAGAAAGAGAGAGAAAGAGAGAGAGAGCTAGCATGTGTGCAGGCATGTGGAGGAGGGGCACAGAGAGACAGGGGACAGAGGGGCCAAAGCGGACTCTGCACTGACAACAGCAAGTCCAATGCAAGGCTTGAACTCGCGAAGCACGAGATCATGACCTGAGCTGAAGTCGGGCGCTCAACCGACCGAGCTCCTCAGGCACCCTAACATGGTTTAAAAAATAATTTTAAAAGGGGGAAAAAAAGAAAGATATTTTTGTTCTTGGTTGGCAGTTTTTCTTTCAGTGGCTTGGAGGTGTCTCTCTATTATCCTCTGGTTTGCATGTGGCCAAGAAGATGTCTGCTACAGTCCTTATCTTTGTTCCTCAGCACAGAGTGTATTTTCCCCTCTGGCTGCTTCTAGCATTTTCTCTTTATCATTGTGTTTTAGCGACTTGACTACAATGCGCCTTGATGTGGTTTTTCTTCATTTTTTTCTCTGAGTGGGGTTGTTGAGTTTCTCTGATTTTTGGTGGGTTTATAGTTCTCGCCAAATTTAAGTAATTTTCAGCCATTATGTCTTCAAACACGTTTTCTGTCCTCTTCTCACCTCATCCCCTCTTTCCGGGACTCCAGGTACACGCACGTGAGGCCCTGAATGCTGCCGCCACTCACTGATGTTCTGCTTATTTTTTTATTTTTTATTTTAGAGAGAAAGAGGGAGTGAGAGCAGGGGAGAAGGGCAGAGAGAGAGAGAGGGAGAAAGAATCTTAAGCAGGTTCCATCCTCAGCACAGAGCCTGACACGGGGCTCAATGCCACAACCCTGGGATCATGACCTGAGCCAAAATCAAGAGTCAGACACTCAACTGACTGAGCCACCAAGGCGCCCCAATATTCTTATTTTATTTTTAAAAACATTTTTTAATGTTTATTTATTTTTGAGAGAGAGAGAGAGAGAGAGAGAGAGAGAAGCAGAGCATGAGTGAGGAAGGGGCAGAGAGAGAGGGAGACACAGATGCAAAGCAGGCTCCAGGCTCCGAAGTGTCAGCACAGAGCCTGACATGGGGCTCGAACCCACACACTGTGAGATCATGACCTGAACTGAAGTCAGATGCTCGACTGACTGAGCCACCCAGGGGCCCCAATATTCTTATTTTAGAGATGAATCTTTTTTCCTATCTGTGTTGTATTTTGGATTTTTCTGTTGCTATGTTTTCATAGCCAAGAATGCTTTCTTATTTAATGTCTGATCTGCTATGCTATTAATTCCATTCACTATACTTTTCATCTCTAGAATTTTGATTTGGGCGTCTTGTAGATTTTCTATTTCACTCTTCCTGATGCTCATGCTGTCCTGTACCTTCTGGAATATATGGGA
Organism: Panthera leo; assembly: GCF_018350215.1. NCBI lineage: Eukaryota > Metazoa > Chordata > Mammalia > Carnivora > Felidae > Panthera > Panthera leo. The sequence goes on from NC_056681.1 coordinate 119,238,061, forward strand.
TATATTTATAGTAGCTGTTTCAATGCCCTTGTCTCCTATTAGCTGTATCATTTCTGTTTCTGTTTCTACTGATTGATTTTTTTTCCTGCTTATTTGAGTGACAGGTAATTTTTTATTAGACACCAAATATTTTGTGGGGGTTTTTCCAGTTTTATTGCTGTAATTGACGTGCAATGTTGTGTACGTTTAAGGTGTGAGACATAATGGTTTAATACACATGTATATTGTGAAATGATCACCACAAGAAGTTTAGGTAACATCCAAGAAACACTGCTTTTTTAACAGGCTAGTGATTGGACAAGTGTAGGTTATGCTGTGGTCCCCGCAAGCAGCTGCCATCTGTCACCACACAGCCCTATTACAATCCCACCGACTATATTCCCCATGCTGTACCTTTTATCCCTGTGACCTATTCCTTCCATACCTGAAAGCCTGTATCTCCCACGCCCCCTTTTCCAGTTTGCCCACTCCCCCACCCCATTCCCCTATGGCAACCACCAGTGTATTCTCTGTATTTATGGGGCTGTTTCTGGGTTTGGCTTTGTTTGTTCATTTGTTTTGTTATTTTATATTCCATATAAGTGAAACCATATGAGATACCAGATATTTTGAAGTTTATATTGTTGGGTACCAGAATTCTTTTATTTGAGAGAGAGAGAGAGAGAGAAAGAGCACGGGAGCAGGGGACAGGGGCAGAGAGGGAGAGAGAGAATCCTAAGCAGGCTCCACACTGTTAAGTGCATGTTAGCTCCACATGGGGCTTGATCCCATGAACTGTGAAATCATGACCTGAGCCAAGATCAAGAGTCAGACACTTGGAGGGGCATCTGGGTGGCTTCGTTGGTTAAGTGTGCGACTTTGGCTCAGGTCATGATCTCTCAGTTCATGAGTTTGAGCCTCGGGTTCGGCTCTGAGCTGACCGCTCAGTCTGGAGCCTGTTTCAGATTCTGTGTCTCCCTCTTTCTCTGTCCCTCCCCTGCTCATGCTCTGTCTCTTTCTCTCTCAAAAATAAAAAAAAAAAAAACATGAAAAAAAAAAACAAAAAACCAGGGGTGCCTGGGTGGCTCAGTCGGTCAAGCGTCTGACTTTGGCTCAGGTCATGATCTCGCAGTTCGTGAGTTTGAGCCCCAAGTCAGGCTCTATGCGGAAAGCTCGGAGCCTGAAGCCTGCTTCACATTCTGTGTCTTTCTCTCTCCCTCCCCCTCCCCCACTCACACTCTGTCCCTCTCTCGGCTCAGGTCATGATCTCACAGTTTGTGGGTTTGAGCCCCACGTCGGGCTCTGTGCTGACAGCTCAGAGCCTGGAGCCTGCTTCAGAATTTGTGCCTCCCTCTCTCTCTCTGCCCCTCCCTTGCTCGTGCTCTGTCTCTCAAAAATAAATAAACGTTAAAATAATTTTTAACAAAAGATCCAGACACTTAACTGAGCCTCCCAGGCGTCCTGGTACCAGATTTTTTTTTTTTTTTAATTCTTTTAAATATCTGGTGGCTTCAGTATAGGCTGCGGTTAAATTACTTGGAAATCATCTGACCTTCACAAGGCTTGCTTTCCAGCTTTGTTAGGTGAGTCCAGAACAACTCCCGGACTGGGACTCATTTGGCATGACCCCTGAGGCCATCCTCCTCTGAGGGCTCCAAGCCCCGTGTGTGGGGAGCGCTTTCTGCTCTGGGTGGTGGGCACACCCACTCTTCCCAGCCTCGCACACGCTCTGGGGGCTCGTCCATCTCCTCGCCTCTACGGGGCTTCTTTTCCCAGTGCTGGGCATGTCCACAATCACACGTACCGATCGGTGCCCAGGCAAAACTTTCGAGGACATTCCTCTGCACATCTCCAAGAGTTCTGCCTCTCTCTCTGTGTGGTAACCTGGAATCTCTCTCTCCAGGCAGTGAGCCGGGACCCCCAGAAGACTCATCTCATCTGCTTCCCGTCTCTCGGGGATCCCTGTCCGGAGACGCCTGCCATCCAATGTCTTCAAACCATTGCTTCCTATATTTTGTTCCGTTTTATAACTGATGAAGGCAGAGGATAAATCTAGATTCTGCTACTACATCATTGCCCAAAGTCGGCGTTGCTTTTATTCTTTTAAGCAATCTTTTTTTTTATCAAGGCGTAGCATACACACATAAACATGTACGAATCTAAGTGTGCAGCTCGATAAACTTTCACAAAATAAACACACATCTGTGTGACTATCTCCCATGTTAATACATAGAACATTGCCAGCACCGCAGAAGCTTCGTGTTCTTTTCCAGTCACTACCTGCCCTCCCACGGTAACCATCATTCTCATTTCTGGCACCACAGTGCTCGTTTTACATAAATGGAGTCACGCAGTGTATGTATTCTTTTAGGTCTGGGTTTCTTTCACGTGACGTTATATTTGTCAGGTTCATTCACGTTGTTATGCAAAAGCAATGATTAATTCACTTTCATTGCCATGTAATATTCTATTTGATGAATATACCACATCTTTCCTCGAGTGTCTTGTTGGTGGACATTGAAGTTATTTCTAGTTTGGGCCTATTACGAATTGTGCCTTTATGATCATGTTTGCACGTGTTTTGTGTGTGTACATATGCATTTCTGCCAGAACCGCTAAATCGTAGGCTAGGAATCTCTTCCACTTTAGAAGATACCACCAAGTAGTTTTCCAAAGCAGTCATCCCAATTTACACTCTTACTAGCATTGTATGAGCATTCTAGTTGCCCCATATCCTCACCAACACTCGTTATTATATCTTTTTAATTTGACTCATTCTGATGGATTTTAGTTACATTGCCTTTCAGAACACCCCATGTGCATAATCAAACTACCAGGCAGAATGAGCTAACAGTGTGCCAGCTTGAGACTCCTAAATTTTTTTTATGTTTTTCTTTATTTTTGAGACAGAGAGAGACAGAGCATGAGCAGAGGAGGGGCAGAGAGAGAGGGAGACACAGAATCTGAAACAGGCTCCAGGCTCTGAGCTATCAGCACAGAACCCAACGCAGGGCCCGAACCCAAGAACTGTGAGATCATGACCTGAGCCCAAGTTGGATACTTAACCGACTGAGCCACCCAGGTGCCCAGAGACTCCTATATATACGGTGTTTCTTCCCAATGTCTGTGTGAGCATTTCCCAATGCATTCAGTTGTTACATTTGTGTTCATCAACGTCATTTGAGCCGAGTTTGAAAGCTAAGTGTAAGATGATTTACCAGGTGACTATATGGTGAGAGGATAAGCAAACAAGGGCATTCTTGGTGGAGGAAGAAATATATGGGAAAGAAGTCATAAAAGGACTGTCTCAGGGCTGCCCGGTAAAATTTTGCATGATTTTTTCCTTTGTGTATGGAAATGGAACCTCTAAGAATTGTTCAGGGCACAACCCACGAAGCTGTACACAGCAGCCATGCTTGTCATGGTCAGGAATGATAAGAAATTTGTTATGAGCGGAGGGCAGAGTGGGTAGGTTAGAGAAGCAAGAGAAGTCAGATCCAGAGTTGGGGCCCCATAACCCACTGGGATCTTGCCAGAGGTTTACTTTAAAAGTTCACCCCTGGGGCGCCTGGGTGGCTCAGTCAGTTGAGCGGCCGACTTCGGCTCAGGTCATGATCTCGCGGTCCGTGAGTTCGAGCCCCACGTCGGGCTCTGTGCTGACAGCTCGGAGCCTAGAGCCTGTTTCAGATTCTGTGTCTCCTTCTCTCTCTGACCCTCCCCCATTCATGCTCTGTCTCTCTCTGTCCCAAAAATAAATAAAACTTAAAAAAAAAAAAAAGTAAAAAAAAAAAAAGTTCACCCCACCCCCACCCCCACCCCACTACATGAAGGATTGTACAAGCTTCTTCCTCTTGGATCCTTCAGCCCTCTGAGCCAACAGGGCTGCCACTGAACTGGGCTAAGGTGAAACCCAAGTCAGGAAGGAGAAATGCTGAGCACACTCAAGTTTGTCTTGCTACACAACTCTGGTCTCAACAAGTTGAGGAACCAACACCCTGTCCTTCCTCTCTTTGGGGCTTCCTCTCTTGCTTACAGCCTCAGCGCACTCCTCTGTCTGGTAAAACTGGGTAAACCTGGATGGGAAGCTGTGCCCCACCTACCTGGCCCTTACCTTCATGTTTCTGAGTCACCAGGGGGTGGTTTCTGAGAGCACAAGAAAGCGAAAGGAAAATCCCAGGGTCCCCACGTATCTTCCCGACGGCCTGCCAGCATGAAGAATACCCCTGCAAAAGAAAAAGATTTCTTTGAGTTGACATTCTTTGTCCCTAGGCCCTCATGGCGCTTTATATGTCTGTCTTGTATGCTTGTTCGGGGCATTAAATGATTGAAGTAGGCCCTCCTGTTGGGCTGGAAGGAAGGGATTATCCACTGTGTACCAGAGAAGGCAGGGTCCCTTCTGGAAAGTGAAGTTCACGCTCAGGCTCTGCCTTCCTTCCAGTTACTTGGACAAAGTATGTTCCTTAAAGTAGAAACTAGGACTGATGGAGGCGTTCCAAGAAGTGTGGGAAGGAGCATCTCTGTTGGCTCTGGCTACAAAGGGAGTAGTTCTGGAGAAGTAAGTGGTAAGAAGGTAACTCCCTAAGGAGGAGGGAGGTTCCAGAACATGGAACCCAGGAAAGGGGCCCACAGTTACACCAGGATTCTGAGACTAGAGTAAATATCACGGGGCCATATGTCAGTGGGAGATTTGCAGGCCCCAGGGACTACGTGAACCAGGCTATGAGTAGAAACCCTTCCAACCGAGCTTTTTTGGCTTGTTTTTCTGCTTCTTTAACAAGATTGACTTTGAAATCACCCAACAGGGATATCAACCAGCACATATAAAATATGTTCACCAGCGCTTGGTCTTATGAGAGGTAGAGAACAGGAGACACCATTCCTGGCCTGGAGGAGGCTACTAAGGAACTAGAGAGAGAACAAGGCCTGTGAAGCCCCTAAGGAACAGCTCAACTGATAGGATTCTTTGTTTCCATTTTCGGCCAAAATTAAAATTATCATGAACTCCCCGAGCAGACACCAGCTGGGCAACAGTAGGAGTGTTAAACATCCCAGGAGAGGGGGAGGTATCCTGGGACCCAAAATTGTTCCCAGTTCATCTGTAAGTGTTGATGAGCTACGTGTGAACTTAACGGTAATATTCCTCAAAAACAAATAAACAAGACAGTAAAAGACCATAGCTGATTCAATACTAAACTATGCAGGTTGAGGGGGTCCACGGGCACCCAAGAGGCTCTAGGTGCTGAAAAAGTTCCACTGTCACTGGACTGGGGGCTGAAGGGAGGACAGGCCTTGGACAAACAGGGGACCAGTGTGGGGGAAGAGCCAAAGAAATCATCACCTTCAAAAATCACTCCCAGGGGCACCTGGGTGGCTCAGTTGGTTAGGCATCTGACTTCGGCTCAGGTCATGATCTCACGGTCCGTGAGTTCCAGCCCCGCGTCGGGCTCTGTGCTGACAGCTTAGAGCCTGGAGCCTGCTTCTGATTCTGTGTCTCCCTCTCTCTGACCCTCCCCCGTTCATGCTCTGTCTCTCTCTGTCTCAAAAATAAATAAACATTAAAAACAACAACAAAAATCACTCCCATTTCTCTTGAATTTTAAAGTTTTCATAGAGGAGCGCCTGGGCGGCTCAGTCGGTCGAGCGTCCGACTCTTGATTTCGGTTCAGGTCCCTGCCTCGGCCTCTGCACTGAGCACGGAGTCTGCTTGAGATTCTCTCTCTCTCTCTCTCAAATTAAACACACACATACACACACGAGAAAAGAGAGACCGCTGCTATGGATGCGGGTGCAAGAGGGCCTGTGGCCGGTGACATTCTCAACAGGACTCTTGCTTTCTGTTCAAACAGTCTTTCCCATCCCCACGCCACCCCCACCCCTCCTGTGCCCTGCGGCCTCCTCCAGACCCCTTACAGGCTTCCCACACTGCCTTGCTGACTCCTTTACCATCACCACCAGCCTGCCCTGCTGGGACTCCTTAGAAGCGTGCTAGTGAGGTCTCCAAGGCCTCTCTGGTTGCTATATCCAGGCCACGATCCTCACCAGTTCATTCATTGTTCATTCATTCATTTATTCAGAGAATATTTGTTAGGTGCCAACCATTTGCGTGGTGCTGGCGATATGATACTGAGCAAGATGAATGAGGCAGAGGTTCTCTGTAGAGACAGCGTGAACCCCTTCCTCCCGAGATGTCATGCACTCATCACGCATGCACACGCATGCATGCACACGTACATGGGCAGATGTGCTTGCCTTTTCTGTTTAGATCCTCCCCAAACTCTCTGACTGGCGACCCAGCTGCTGGGCATGTGATCTATGTAGGAGACACCAACTGGAGAGGAAGTTAGGCCTGTAATCTAAGGGAACTGGGGAGGAAGACGTCCTGGGGCGGGGGGCACCCCAGGTTACACATCGGCCACTTGGCCATTTGCTAGTGGCCTGGGGAGTATGAACTCTTGAGTGGCAGACACCCAGTGGAGAAGAGCACACGGCCAGGATCTCAGGTTCTGGGCTATTTCAGGCAGTCCTTGAGGCAAGGCTCTTTCCAGAAGGCCAGGGAGGACCAGGGCCTGGTTCCAGCCGTACATGCCTGCTACATCCTACTCCTTCGCTGAATCCTGGCGTTGCTCCTGGAGCATGAAGCTTCTAGAACGCCCCCCCCTTCCCCTGCCCCAGAGAGTGGAGTCTCTGGGCGGGACCCTGGTGTCCTATAAATGCAAGGAGCCAGCCAGTTAGGACTTCAGCTTGATGAACATGCAAGGGTTTTGGTGATGGAAAGTCCCAGAATTTTCCTTTCTTTCTCTTTGTGGGGAATTATACAAAGTAAATGAAGAACAAAGAGGAGGAGGAAGAAGAGGGAAGAAGGAAAAAAAAGGAGCAGATAAGGAAGAGGTGGAGAAGGAAAGCATTTTTTAACAAAACGCAGATCTGATCACAGTATTTTCCTGCTTTTAGTAACTTCCCATTGCTAATGAGATAACCGCAGCCTTCTTTACTCTCTCCCCACCCTCCCCACCCCTTCCAGTCACAGGGGGGGCTCTGGGGCCTGCTAGGATGTGCTCACACGTCTTGTGGGAAATTGCCCCATGGGGTTGCAGTAACTGAAACAGAGAACACCATAATGGGCCCACCATAAGGAGCATAGAGAGCTATCACAAGGGGGTTTTGGTCCTGGCTCTGTGACGGTAGGACCATGGGAAAATGGCCCTCCTTTTCTTTACCTGCTCAGTGGTCAGGGAAAATAATCCCTGCCCTGCCTTGCTAGGTTGTTGTGAGGCTCAGGTGAGATAAAGAACCCAGAATCCCTTTGTGAATTATCAAGCACTGAACAAATAAAGGATTGTTCCTACTACTGAGTAAAGTGCCTTGAGAAATCAGCGGCCTACCCCTTTCATCTGTCCGCGCTTTTCTGTCTAATAACCCTCATGTCAGTACAACGCTCTATTGCAAAGTAATTTTATACACATTGTGTCACTTGTTCTGACTCCATCCCTGTGCAGTGGCTGTGCAGGACTGCCCCTTGCTGGGCATATCAGGGGACAGGCTCAGAGGGGTGAAGTCACCAGGAGGCCGGGGCACACTGTGGCCGAGCCAGGCCCGAGCTCAGGTTTCCTGACTCGGGCTCAGAGCGTGCTCCCAGCCCTGGGGCCACCTCTGCTCCCAGCTCAGAACAGCTGTCGTTTCCTTTAGCTTCTAAACCCGCAGAGGGTACAGGCAGGATCTTGCGAGGGGATTGACGTCCCCACGGCAGTTAGCACGGCCTGTGGGTGGAGCTATTGCCGAGAACGCTTGAGCCTTTGCCGGGAGCGTCGGACTTGGGTTTTGAAAGTCTACTTGCCGTGGCCTGTGAGAGTTTGTCCCAGCTCCTTTTTTGTCACTCCTCTGTGACCGCGCTCAGCCAGCAGGGAGGCCAGAGGTGCGCATTTTGGACCACTTTGGAATCCTTCCTCCAAACACCGTCTGGTGGCTCACCCTCACAGCTGGTGAGTATCGTTCCTTGTCCAGCCACGGGGTTGGGGAGGGGCCGAGAAGTGTACGCATGCTTGCTCCCTGACCTGCGGGTGCTCACAGCTGGAGAGACAGCATCGCGTGAGAAACAGCTAGAAGGATGGTGTGAGTGCCCTCTCAAGGCGGGGGAGGGCGGGGCCCATGACCCTCCACTATGAGAGACACAACCAGCTCAGAGAGGCAGAGATCCCTGGGGACGGGGAGGCTCTTAGGAAGCTTCCTGGCTGAGGACACCCGCATCCCCCTCCCCTTAGTTTGTCTCTGTGTCCGGCTGAAACATTGTTGCAGTTTGTGAATCACACCAGGAAAACCGCCCCTGCCACATTCCGGGATGTGAAAGCCAGGACCTTGGCCTCACTGCTGATTGGTGGTGGTGGACCAGGGGAAAGGGCACCAGGTAGGCAGTCTGGTGATGCAGGATTCTGTGCCCTGACCTACACACACCGGTCGGATGAGGCAGAGTCGGGTGCTTTTCCAGTCAAGGTCAATGCCAAAGCGGCCAGAGTCAGGTCTCCTGACTTTCCACCGCAGGTACCTCCCGCGTTTGGTGACGATGGTGAGCTTGGCTGACGGGCATTGGGAGAAATATCTAGAATTCAGGAGAGAGAGTAAGGCTAGACTGTTAGTGGGCAATACCTCCCACCACTTCCTTTCCCCAAGTGCCAGAGGGCTTGGAGGAGGCTGTTCCCACAACGTTTAAAATAGTGTTTGGGGGTGCCTGGGTAGCTCAGTTGGTTAAATGTCTGACTCTTGATTTTGGCTCAGGACATGATCCCAGGGTTCTGGTACTGAGCCCCACATCGGCCTCTGCACTGAATGTGGAGCCCGCCTGGGATTCTCTCTCTCTTTGCCTTTGCTCCTTTTCCCCATTCGCACTCTCTCTCTCTCTCTAAAATAAAAATAAATAAATAAATAAAATAAAAATTTAAAAGAGGTATTTGCAAAAAGAAAAACAAAAAGGTCACCCTAAATGTGCAACAATAGAGAGAATGATCTGAAATGAATTATGATCTGAAAACAGTTATAAAGTTAAGTCATCATTTAAAACAAGGCTTTTAGGGGCTCCTGGCTGGCTCAGTCAGTAGAGCACGCTTGATCTCAGGATTGTGAGCTCAAGTCCCACGTTGGGCATGGACACTACTTTAGAAAAAGAAATAGGGGCGCCTGGGTGGCTCAGTCGGTTGAGCGTCCAACTTCAGCTCAGGTCATGATCTCGCAGTCCGTGAGTTTGAGTCCTGTGTCAAGCTTTGTGCTGACAGCTCAGAGCCTGGAACCTACATCAAATTCTGTGTCTCCCTCTTCTGCTCACGCTCTCTCTCTCTCTCAAAAATAAATAAACATTAAAAAGTTTTTTATTTTATTTTATTTTACATTTATTTATTTTTGAGAGACAGAGACAGAGCATGAGCGGGGGAGGGGCAGAGAGAGAGGGAGGCACAAATTCTGAAGCAGGCTCCAGGCTCTGAGCTGTCAGCACAGAGCCCAATGCAGGGCTCAAACCCATGAACTGTGAGATCATGACCTGAGCCCAAGTCGGATGCCTAACCGAATGAACCACTCAGGGACCCCTAAAAAAAAATTTTTTTTAATAAATAAATAAAACAGTAACGCTTTGAGAGTGTAGGTGACGGTTGAGATTTCACTGTCAAGCTGGGAACCGGAGAGATGCCCCAGTCTGACCCCAAGACGGTGCAGGATCTCACCCAGGTGGTACCGACCCTCCTGCAGCAAAGTGACGACATGGGTAGTCCCAGTGACGATCTGGAGAAAACATTGCAGACCTCGAGGCACAGGCTGGGGTGGAAGAACCGGAAGGTGAAAACCACATCTCTGCCACACCGAAGAGTCGAAGGTTGCTAATTTACACTGAAATATGGAACACCATTTTTACAAGCCAAGAGAAGACCAAATGGCTTTTTGAAAAAAATGTTTTAATGTTTATTTACTTTTGAGAGAGAGACACACAGCATGAGCTGGGAAGGGGCAGAGAGAGAGGGAGACACAGAATCGGAAGCAGGCTCCAGGCTCCGAGCTGTCAGCACAGAGCCCGACGCGGGGCTCGAACTCACAAACTGTGAGATCATGACCTGAGCCGGAGCTGGATGCCTAACCGACTGAGCCACCCAGGTGTCCCCCAAGTTGTTTTTTGAAGCAACTACTATGTGTAGACAGGTTTTCTATGATAAAGTGAGTATTCTTCTTATCACATACTGTATAGTGAGTTGATAGAGTGATTCTCCCCAGTTTCTTGAACATGATAACTTTATATCTTGGATTCAGTCTATTGTGCTGTTAAATATTAAACTTTAGTGGTTCTTGCATAAAATTGTCAAACATTTCAGTGTAAAAAAATTTCTTTAAGTAACACTTTTAGAAAATAATATAGGAGAATATCTTTGTGACCTTGGGTAGGGGAAGAGTTTTAAAGCAGAACACAAAAAATGCTTATCTGAGAAAGAAAACTGGAGACGTGTGTGTGCATTAAATTTCAGGAATACTGGCTATAAAAAGGTGCCGTGTAAAGAATGAAATGTCAAGCTACAGAGAAAATGCTTGCAACACATATAAGCCACAGAAGGTTCAAAGCCAAAATATAAAAGAAATCTTATAAAGCAACAAGAACGAGACAGGCAACTCAGTAGAAAAATGAACAAGAGATAGAAAGAGCAATTCACAAAAGAAGATATGAAATGTCAGCCAGCCTATGAAAAGATGTTTAGCTTTATTTGTCATCGGGGAAATCCAAATTAAAACCATAACGAGTTGCCAAGTATCTAAAACTAAGAACGCCAATATTAAGTGTTGCTTCTGACGTGAGGCAGCCGGAACTCTCACAGGCTGCTTGTAAGTGCAACCTGTTACACCCAGTTTGGCAAACAGTTTGACATCATCAACTGAAGTTGAAGACTGCATTCTCTATCATTCATCACAGGATCATAGAAAATATATGCAACGCTCCTAGGAATATACGCAACAGAAATGGGTCCGGGGTACATGGGTGGCTCAGTTGCTTAGGTATCTGGCTCTTGATTTCGGCTGTCACGATCTCATGATTCATGAGATTGAACCCTGTGTCAGGCTCCCCACTGGCAGCGTGGAACCTGGTTGGGATTCTCTCTCTCCTTCTCTCTCTCTCTCTCTCTCTCTCTCTCCCTCCCTCTCTGCCCCTCCCCTGCTCATGCATGCACTCTCACCCTCTCTCATTCTCCCTCAAAACAAATAAAGTTTAAAAAAAAGAAATGGGTTCAAGGTGCACGAGAAACATAAACAAGAACGCTCATAGCAGCATAATGTGTAATAACCTCAAACTGGAAACAACTCAGATGTCCATCAAGAGCAGATGCGAGGTGGTACAGCCATACAGTGAAACGGTATATGGTAATAACCCTCCACACAACAGACCAACAGCATGGATGAGTCTATCAAATAAACGAAAAAAGAAAAAAGCCAGATACAAAAGAATACATACTGCACGAGTTCCATAAAACCCCAAAATGGGCAAAACTGGGGCGCCTGGCTGGCTCAGTCAGTAGAGGACATGACTCTTGGTCTCGGGGTCATGTGTTCAAGCCCCATATTGGGCATAGAGTTTACTTTAAAAAATGGGCAAAACAAATTTGTTTTCTTTGTTTTTTTTTTTTTTTTTAATTCACTTATTTATTTTGACAGAGAGAGCATGCATGATGGGGAGGAGCAGAGAGAGAGAGAGAAGGTTCATGCAGCTCTGTCAGTACAGAGTCCGACTTGCGGCTCAAACACAGGAACTGTGAGATCATGACCTGAGCCGAAATCAAGAGTTGGACGCCCAACCAACCGAGCCACCCAGGCGCCCCAAAATCATACTCTTTAGATGGTAAAAGGACAAAGAGAAACAAGTAAGTGACTATCATAAAAATCAGGAGTGGTTACCTTAGAGAGGAGGGAGAGAAATGTGGTTGCAAATGGTCCCGCAGGGGACTTCTGGGATGCCGGCAATGTCCTGGGTTTAGCCTGGATGTTTGGTACAGGGATGTTGGTTTATAATAATTCTTCAAGTGGTGTATTCATGTAATGCAACTTTCTCAGTGTGTTTTATTCGACTAAACTATGTGAAATTGCCAATATCAACCATTTTTAATCTACAAAACGGCAGTTTCATAGGGTTCAACCTAATATTTCACAGTAAAGACCAGTTTACATTAAGCTAAGCAGCCGTTCAAAATGATGATTTTAAGGCTATTAATAACTGCGTTCACTCATTTATTTATTAAGCAAATGTTTCCCAGGGGCTTTGATGAACCAGGCATACTTGTAGGCACAGGGATGGGGAATCAAAATCTGTCGGGGTCAGGGGGGGCTGGGTGGCTCAGTCGGTCGAGCTTCCAACTTCAGCTCAGGTCATGAGCTCATGGCTCCTGAGTTCAAGCCTTGCGTCGGGCTCTGTGCTGATGGCTCAGAGCCTGGAGCCTGCTTCGGATTCTGTGTCTCCCTCTCTCTGCCCCTCCCCTGCTCATACTCTGTCTCTGCCTCTCCGTCTCTCTCTCAACTAAATAAACATTAAAAAAAAAATTTAAAACAGACAAATTCTGTCACAGTGCTCACATTCCCATGAAGTGGAGGAGAGAGGCTGTGCGCAGCCATGGGAGCACCAGTCCGCAGGCCGTGAAAAGAACAAGTGCACAGGCCCTAAGTCTGGAATGTGCTTGGCGGGACTGCAGAACAAGGAGGCCAGCGTTATCCAGTCAGAGTGCAACAAGGGGAGAGGACGAGCACACGAGACGAGAGGTAACCAAGGACCGACCACGGAAGTCCCACACGCCCAGGCGAGGGACTTTGGATTTTATTCCGAGAATGACAAGAGGCCGCTGGAAGCCTGAGAGCAGGAAGTGCTATGATTCGATTTATAGTTTGGAAGGAAGAGACCGACTGTTCTATGGAGAAGGGAAGTAGGGAAGCTGAAGCAGGGATTCCTGTTACTGTGGTGTCTGGGCACGAGATAAAGGTGGCATGGACCAGGGCGGGGGTGATGGGGGCACACAGGGTGTCAGAGTCAGAGCTGGTAGATGTTATAGGGAGAACCCAGACCGGATTTGTGGATGGATTTGTGGATGGACTGCATGGAGAGTAAGCAGAAAAGGTCAATAATGTGTATGATATATTTTTTTAATTAGGATACACAATTCTATAGACAGTATGGTCAAAACTCTTCAAAATGTGTTCTTGGGGCACCTGGCTGGCTCCGTTGGTGGGGCATGAGACACTTGATCTCTGGGTTGTGAATTCTGGCCCCATGTTGGGTGTAGAGATTCCTTAAAAATAAAATCTTTAGGGGCACCTGAGTGGTTCAGCCGGCCAAGTGTCCAACTCTAGGTTTTAGCTCAGGTGATGATCTCACGGTTTGTGGGTTTGAGCCCTGCCTTGGGCTCTGTGCTGATGGCACGGAGCGTGCTTGGGATTCTGTCCCTCCATCTCTGCCTCTCCCCTGCTCATGCACACTCTCATTCTCAAAATAAATAAATAAACATTAAAAAAATTAAAAGAAAATAAGATCTTAAAAAAAAAACCATATGTGTTCTTAAAAGTATTTCTGTAATGAGAAATTCAAGTATAGAGAAGTAGAAGAAATCCAGTTGGGGAGACAGAATATTTCCGTTGATGGATGGGGGGCACCATTTAAAAAGTTGATGCTAATTGCACATGGTGCAAATGGCCACAGGAGATAAGAAAAGAAAGAGACACCGAGGCCTGGAGAAGGCAGGAAAGTGTTTCCTGGGGAGGCAGGAGTTGACATGGGAGTTGAAAGAGGGGGCATGTTAAGAGCTGAGACTCCAGGCCCAGGACGGGTTGATAGAGTTGGGGACATTTGACATAAGTCCCAGGACTGCCAGGTACCACCTGGATTAATGTGAAAGTTAGATAAAACGTCTGTAATCCACCTATCAGGTGCTCAATAAACAGTAGCTACTAAGGACAGTGCTTTTTCAATATTCAGATTTTTTTTAATGTTTGTTTATTTTTGAGAGACAGAGTTTGAGTGGGGGAGGGGCAGAGAGAGAGGGAGACAGAATCTGACACAGGATCCAGGCTCTGAGCTGTCAGCACGGATCCCCTTGCGGGGCTGCAACTCGGGAACCATGAGATCATGACCCGAGCCAAAGTCCGACGCTTAACCGACTAAGCCACCCAGGCGCCCCTCAATGTTAGGATTTTTAATATTTCAGATTTTTCTGTATTTTGGGGGGAAGGGGTGGAGAGTGGACTCAACTCTCATCTACCAGAAAATACAGCAGAGAAAGGAGAAAATAAACTATTGGGAAAAGAAGAGCTGCGAGTAAGCTGGACATGGACACAGCATCGGCCGGGCGGGGGCGGGGGGGGGGGGGGGTTGGAGGGGTGGGACTCTTGAGTTAGATAATCTCACAGTGATGGAGAGCCCAGAGGTTTGGAGCTCAGCCAGTGATTCTGTCACATGGTCATGTCTCCCTCTGCTGGCAGAATTTGGTTTTGCAGGGTAATCCCAAGTCTTGAAGAACAAGGGAAAATTTGTAGGCCTCAGGATTGCTAAAGACCTAACTCTATCTTCTTGATATAACCTCACCCTGACTGTTACTGGGACCACATTAGAAGAAGATGCCTGTGTGGGCATCCCCTGGGAAAGAAGAACTGTCACTGTCACAGAAAATGCAGTGAGGGGAATTTCTTCCTCCCACCAAGCCAACGATGAATCTGGACGTCTATGGAACTGTCATTCAAACCAGGACTGAGAAACAACCATTCTGCCATATCCACAACAAGCTCTTCTTGTGGCATAGGAGAAAGACCACCAGAGTTGAAGGTTTGGAGTCTGAAAACTGACTGTGCCACTTGATGGTAGGATGTCCTTCCCTGGTCAATTAGCCTGAAACATGGGAGTCCTTTTTTTTTTTTTTTTTCTTTTTTTGAGCCTATTTATTTATTTTGAGAGACACACAGAGAGAGAGAGGAAGAGACAGTGCAGAGCCTGATGCAGGGCTTAATCTCACAAACTGTGAGATCATGACCTGAGCCGAAATCAAGAGTTGGACACCTAGCAGACTAAACCACCAGGTGCCCTTGAGTCCTCCTTTTTATGGGGATATTAATATCTGCCCCTTTTCTGGGGTTGATGTGATGATTAAGTGAGAAATGCATGTGATAATGCCTTATTAACCGTAAATCATTCTACAAATATAAAATTTTTTTTTACCACCGCTTCTTGGTCTTGCCTCCCCATTTCCTTGCCCTGAAGGTCTCGGAACATTCTTCATTCATTTGCTTAACAACCGATTTTGATTACCTAACATGTATACAGTATCATGCTAGGTATGGGGAAAGGAGACACAGAAGCAAAGAGCATAGCTCCTGTCCTCAGGGGGCACACATTATGGGGAGGGAGACAGACTCAGTTAACCATAACCCATACAAGGGAACCAGTGATGAGTTCTCTAAGGCTAGTTAAACAATGAGCTATGGAATTATGAGGAAAGGAGTGATTAATTAGAATAGATAGAATTAGGAGAGTCAAAGAAGTCTTCCCAGAAAAGGTGATGTTCATACGGGACTTTCACTTTTTCTGTTTATTTATAAAAATATTTATTGAAGCACCTGGGTGGCTCAGGCAGTTAAGCATCCGACTCTTGATTTCAGCTCAGGTCATGATCTCATGGTTCGTGGGTTCCACCCGCACACGGGGCTCTGTGCTGACAGTGCAGAGCCTGCTTGGGATTCTCTCTCTCCCTCTCTGCTCCTCCCCACTTGTTCTTTCTCTCTCTATCTCAAAATTAATAAATTAACCTTAAATTTTTTTTTTAAATATTTATTGAGCACATGCTATGTGCCAGGAATTGGACTAGTCATTGTGGATACAAGAGTGAACAAAACAGGGGCGCCTGGGTGGCGCAGTCGGTTAAGCGTCCGACTTCAGCCAGGTCACGATCTCGCGGTCCGTGAGTTCGAGCCCCGCGTCAGGCTCTGGGCTGATGGCTCGGAGCCTGGAGCCTGTTTCCGATTCTGTGTCTCCCTCTCTCTCTGCCCCTCCCCCGTTCATGCTCTGTCTCTCTCTGTCCCAAAAATAAATAAAAAATGTTGAAAAAAAAAAAATTTATAAAAAAAAAAAAAAAAAAGAGTGAACAAAACAGGCACCTGGCTGACTCAGTCAGTAGAACAAGCAACTCTCAATCTTGGGGGTGTGAGTTCAAACCCCACATTGGGTGTAGAGTTGACTTTTTAAAAAATGGGCCAAAAGAGATGTTATATCTTCACAGAACAACAAAGGAGGGCAAATATTTATTTAATTACAATTATGCTAAGTTTTATGAAAAAAAAAATACAGGGAACAGTGAGAACATATTACAAAGGGGTATAAACTAGGTGGGAAAGTCAAGAAATACACCCATTGGAATCAACATTCAAGCTGAGAGCTGAAGAATGAAGAGCAGGTATCTAGGTAAAAATGATTAGGATAAATGTTTTAGGTTGCAGAAACAGGCCCTATGCAAAGGCCCTGTGGTCTTTACAGGAAGCAAGGTGAAGAGTGGCATGAGATGTGACAGGAGATATGGCAGGTAGCAGACTGCATAGGTCTTTGGAGGCTACATTCATGATTTGGACTTCAGTTCAAGAGCAATGAAGAACATCGAAACATTTTAAGCATGGGGAGACATGATCGGACATGTCTTTTTAATTACTTGTAGGATTACTTGTACAGAATGGACGGGTAGAGGCAAGAGAAGACCTAAGGAGACCAGACTAGAGGCTACTGTGGGGCACCAGGCCACAGAAGATGGTGGCTTGGGTCATGAGATTGACTGTGGAAGGGGAGAAGTCTGTAGATCTGACAAATGTTAAGGAAGTTGAGTTGACAGGATTTAGTGTTTGGAAGGATACATTATGGGTGGGGGAAGAGCCATTTACAGAGCTAGAGACCATTCTTGGAGGACAAAGTTTGGAAGGGAGAATGATGAGTTCAGTGTGAACAAGTAGGATTTCAGGCACATGGGAGCCATCCAAGTGACTATGTCCATTAGAGAATTGGATACATGGATTTGGAGCTCAGAGAAGGCAGAACTGGAATACCAATTTAGGAATCACTTAGACATGAACTGAAGCAAGGAACTACGGTGATCATTATAGGGTGACATTGAAAGTAAAAGGGGCTTAGGGTCAAACCTTAGTGAACACCATTTAATGTTGGAGTTGAATGAGGTCAACCGGTCAGGGAGACTGAACTGAGCCACCAAAAACTCATGAGAGCTGTAGGAGGAAAACCAGAAAAGTGTAGGGTCATGAAAACCACAGGAAGTGAGTGAGAATTTGCTAAAGGAGGATGAGGTGGGTTATGCCAAATGCTCCTATTGAAAGGGGTCCACTAGAATTGGCACCTTGGGGCTCCTGATATCCTTGGTAAGAGAAATCTCTATGGAACAGTGGTAGTAGAAGCCATATTGAGTTGCGGAACGAATAGAAAGTGAGGTGGTGTAGACAGGGACAGTTAGGAGAACAGTTCAGGCAGAGATGCAGCATGAGCAAAGGCCTGGGGGCCTGAAAATTTACAGTGTGTTTGGAAAACTTCAAGAAAACCCAAATGACTAGAGACTTGAGTGTGGAACAGGGAGAGGGAAGGAAGAACGGCTGGAGAAGATGCTGAAAAGGGAAACACAGGATGTGAACAATGTTGCCTACAAAGGACAAAAGGAAGGAAAACTACTACTATTTTTTTTTTTTTTTATGCCTTCTACATCCAGGGAGTTTTCACATCATCTCTCTCAAAACTCATGTAAACCCTGTGAGTAATGGAAACATTCTTATCTTCACTTTTCCCGCTGGGAAAATAGCTGTTCGGAGAAGCTGAATGATTTACTCAGGATCACACATCTTGTAGGCGTTGGGATTCCAGGCCCCCTCCCATACCCGAGGATCTGAGCAAGTGCCTGGCCAGGTGGCAAGTGTCACATGGGAAGAACAGGGCCAGAATCCCTCTTATCCAGCAGAGATGTAGTGTCAGGTGAGTTAGCCAAAGCAGAGAAAGAGTAGTCCAAAAACCAAAGCCAAGTGCAACAAGAAAGAGTAGTCCAAAAACCAAAGCCAAGAGCAAATGGTTGCTCCATCCAGAAGTCAGGTTGCCAGAGCCAAGAGAGTTTAGTCTACAAAGCCAAAACCCCACCCAGTAATTGGTCCAAAAGCCAAGTTAATCATAAGCAGTAGAGCTTGATCAAAGAGAGGGTCGAGGAAAGCCAGGAGACTTCACAAGTAGGTGAGCTAACAGCTAAGCCTCAAGCTTCCCGTTGAGCTGACATCAAGGTTCCGGGGATTTGAAGATGGGGAGGAGGTGAAGAACTAAACAATTAGGTCCTCCCGAGAATAGCATCATTGGAAATGTTTTGTGCAAAGATTCTGCTGGTGCCTCTGTGAAGAAGGGCCATGAAGGTCCAGATAACACTACCTCCTCAATCTGGATCTCAGAGAGAAAGGACAACTTGGGCTCAGTCCGCAGATTCAACTGCCACTAGCTTGGTCCTTGGACTTGAGAAATTATACTGATTTGTATCCTAGAGGAAAAATACGAAGACCCCTAAAGAGGAACACTAAACACAGACCTAGTCTATCCAGGGTACTCAAGACAGCAAGAGCTGTAGGGCAACCAAGCTAGGCCACAAGCATCTATTAAGGGCTTGCCTAAAAGTAAGTCTTCTCAGGGACATGTGGCTGGCTCAGTGGGCGGAGCATGACTCTTGATCTCAGGATTGTGAGTTCAAGCCCCATGCTGGGTGTAAGGATTACTTAAAAATAAACTCTTAAAAAAAAAAAGTCTTCTCACTGGCACAATAGTTTTTCACTGTTTCATTTGAGCCTTGCAACTACTCCATAGAGTATTATTCACCCCTGCCCCTGGCTCGCCACTCCAATTGTTTAAACAGATGAGGAAGCTGAAGCTAGAGCAAGGTAAGTGACTGCCCAAAGTCACACAGTTGGATGGAGACCAGAAGTGCAAGTTGAGGGGTTCCTGGGGGGGCTCAGTCAGTTGAGGTCCAGTTCTTGATTTCGGCTCAGGTCATGATCTCCTGGTTTGTGGGACTGAGCCCTGCATCAGGCTCTGTGCTGACAGCATGGAGCCTGCTTGGGATTCTCTCTCTCCCTCTCTCTCTGCCCCTCCCCTGCTTGCTCTCTCTCTCTTTCAAAGCAAAGAAATAAACTTAAAAAAAAAAAGGTGCAATTTGAGTTCAAGCTTTGTTTTATGCAAATTCTGTCTCTTTCTGCTTCGGAAAAGAAACTGATCAAGGAAGCCTTCCCAGAGGAGGAGTTGCCTGAACTGCCCAAATGGCAGTCCCAAATGTGAAAGGGTGACAGCACCCTCTGGGCAAAGGCACAAAGATGCAACACAGCACATCCAGTTAAGAACACAAAACGTGGTTCTTAGAATGTGAGCTCCTTGAGGACAAGAAGGTGCAGCTCCTAGAATGGGGCCTGGGGCTCAGCAGGCACTGTTTGAAGGAATGAATGTCTGGAACACAGTGTACCTGGAGGGAGGCTCGGAAGGTGGACCTGTATCAGAAGATGGTGGGGCTTGTAGACAATAGGGAAGGCTAGTGGAAGAGGCGAGAAGGGGACCTGGGCGCATGTGCAGAGAACACGTGAGGAGAGAATCGGCTGCAAGGTGGTTCCAGGAGACAAGAGGAAGGCCAGAAGTAAATCAGGCTAGGGTAAAGGAACGACAGAGTCAGGAAACGTTTAGGAGTCAAGGTGCCTGGCACCACTCTGAAGGGGAGGGGTGATCTATACGCGTCTGCAGGCAGAAAGGCAGGAGCAGTGGAATGATGGAGGATGGTACCTGTGGAGGGAACAAGTGTGGGTGGTGGATACCCCCCGCCCCGTCCCCGCCAGGTAGGCTGCAACCTCAGCAGTCACTCCGTAGGTTGCAAGCCAGAGAGGGAGGGGCCTCCCGGACGCGAGAAGGCATCAGCAACCTGCCAGAACCCGGTTAACAAAGGCAGGACTACAATTCCCAGCATGCTCGGGCCCAGTGGGGTGACGGCGGGCGGTGCCTGCGCCGCACCCGCCTGGTGGGCGCGGGACCTGGGTCGGCACCCGAGCCTGTCATTCCGGAGGGGTCCGCGGGGGTGCGGGCGGGCGATGCACCCCTGTCCCCCGCGCTCCGGCCGCGCCGGGCTCGCGCCTCCCGCCCCGCGGCCCCGCCCCTTGCCCCACCCCAGCCGGGCGGCTTAGCTGGGGCCGCAGCGCGGCGGCAACATCACTCTCGCCGCGGCTGCTCCGCCCTATCCCCTTCTGTTTTTCTCTCTCATTCTCCGGTGGCAGCGGCGGGGAAGGTGGAGGCAGGGGCAGCGGCAGCCGCGCTGGCTGCAATGAATGATCCCCCAGCGCGGGGGGAGGACCCCAGGTGAGCCTCTGCCCTCGGGAGGGCCGGGACCCCCGGCCGCCCAGGACCAGCAGCCCCCGCCATGGATCCCTAGAAGAGGAGGAGGAGGAGAAGACAGCTTCGCCGCCCACCCCCATCCCATTTTCCTCTTCCTTTATCTCATTGTTGCCGTAGCTGTTTACGGCATCGCTCCCTCTGCCCCAGCATGGGGCGGTTTCCGGGCACTGCCATTCGGCCGGTGCGGCTCCCGCGGCTGCCCGAGGATTCTGCCTAATTCTCCCTGCCCGGCCGGTGCAGCGAGGACCGGAGAGCGGTGGAGGCCCGGACTGCAGCAGCGGCGGGGCCACCTCCCAGCATCCCCACCCTAGGAGGCTGCATGCGGATTGAAGAGCGGCGCCTGGGGGCTGGGCCGGCCCGCTGATCCGGACCTAGAGAGGACAGCAGGACCGCCCAGGCTGCGGAGGGGCCCTGGGGGCAGGAAGGACAGAGCGGCAAGATGGCCAGTAAAACCAAGGCCAGCGAGGCCCTAAAGGTGGTGGCCCGGTGCCGCCCCCTCAGCCGGAAGGAGGAGGCTGCTGGTCACGAGCAGATCCTGACCATGGACGTGAAACTGGGCCAGGTGACCCTGCGGAACCCCCGCGCTGCCCCAGGGGAGCTGCCCAAGTCCTTCACCTTTGATGCCGTGTACGATGCCAGCTCCAAGCAGGCGGACTTGTATGATGAAACCGTGAGGCCCCTGGTAGACTCGGTGCTTCAGGGTTTCAATGGCACGGTGTTTGCCTACGGCCAGACGGGCACTGGCAAGACCTACACCATGCAGGGGACCTGGGTGGAGCCCGAGCTGCGCGGGGTCATCCCCAATGCCTTTGAGCATATCTTCACCCACATCTCTCGCTCCCAGAACCAGCAGTACCTGGTCCGGGCCTCCTACCTGGAGATCTACCAGGAGGAGATTCGAGACCTGCTCTCCAAGGAGCCTGGCAAGAGGCTAGAACTGAAGGAGAACCCGGAGACCGGCGTCTACATCAAGGACCTCTCCTCCTTCGTCACCAAGAATGTCAAGGAGATTGAGCACGTGATGAACCTGGGGAACCAGACCCGGGCAGTGGGCAGCACTCACATGAATGAGGTCAGCTCCCGCTCCCATGCCATCTTCGTCATCACGGTGGAGTGCAGTGAGCGTGGCTCAGATGGTCAGGACCACATCCGTGTGGGCAAGCTCAACCTGGTGGACCTGGCTGGCAGTGAGAGGCAGAACAAGGCAGGCCCCAACACAGCCGGAGGGACGGTCACGCAGTCCACGGGGAGTGGCGGTGGCGGTGGTGGTGGTGGTGGTGGTGGTGGAGAGAGGCCTAAGGAAGCCTCCAAAATCAACCTCTCACTGTCTGCCCTGGGCAATGTGATCGCTGCTCTGGCGGGGAACAGGAGCACTCACATCCCTTACCGGGACTCCAAGCTGACCCGGCTGCTCCAGGACTCTCTGGGGGGGAACGCCAAGACCATCATGGTGGCCACCCTGGGGCCAGCTTCGCACAGCTACGACGAGAGCCTCTCCACCCTGCGCTTTGCCAACAGGGCCAAGAACATCAAGAACAAGCCCCGGGTGAACGAGGACCCCAAGGACACTCTGCTGCGGGAATTTCAGGAGGAGATCGCCCGCCTGAAGGCCCAGCTGGAGAAGAAGGGGATGCTGGGAAAGCGGCTCCGGAGGAAGAGCAGCCGCAGGAAGAAGGCTGTGTCAGCCCCAGCCGGGTACCCTGAGGGGCCAGTGATAGAGGCCTGGGTGGCCGAAGAGGAGGATGGCAACAACAACAACCACCGCCCGCCCCAGCCTACCCTGGAGTCAGCCTTGGATAAGAACATGGAGAATTACCTGCAGGAACAGAAGGAGCGTCTGGAGGAAGAGAAGGCAGCCATCCAGGATGACCGCAGCCTCGTGAGCGAGGAGAAGCAGAAGCTGCTGGAGGAAAAGGAGAAGATGCTGGAAGACCTAAGGCGGGAGCAGCAGGCCACAGAGCTGCTCGCAGCCAAGTACAAGGTAAGGGCCCCAGAGAGCAGGGGTACTCCAGAGGTCCCCAGAGGGATCTGGGTGACAGGCTT
Organism: Panthera leo; assembly: GCF_018350215.1. Classification (NCBI taxonomy): domain Eukaryota; kingdom Metazoa; phylum Chordata; class Mammalia; order Carnivora; family Felidae; genus Panthera; species Panthera leo. The sequence goes on from NC_056681.1 coordinate 119,260,514, forward strand.
TTCTTTGAGGGTCTGTGCCCTGACCTGAGTGAAGCAAGGTGTCCTCCCTCAGCGCCACACACTGCCCTCTTGCCAGATGCTCCCCTGGAGCAGCCAGGCAAATTCCTGCGATTCCGGGCTGCCAGGCAGAACCTTCCAGGAGCGCCTAGGAGGACAGACAAACTCACACGCATACACACACGAAGCAAAGCAGGCAGGTGATCTTTCAAGCCAGTGAACCTGAGCTGGTCTCACCTACTGCCTGTCCATCTCTGCTGGTGCCGTCTGTGTCAGTCGGGTCCACGGGACGACCAGGTCAGCCTCGTTTGGGTGTGGATTGTCTTGCACAGCCTCCTCCCCTGGGACCTCCTCCCTCTGCAGCACCTTCACACCTCACACCATTTTAACCATATCTGACATTCGGACAGCACTTCCCGGTTGACCAAATGCCCCACAAACGCGGTCTCATTTGAGCCTTACAGGAGCCATCCAGGGTCCTGGTTCTTAAGTCCCCACCGTACAGGCAAGGAACTAAGTAAGTGTCAGAGAGGTGACGTGACCAAGGTTCCATCCTACAAAATGGCAGAGCTGAGCTGGAATGCCTGGACCTCGGGCTCTTTCGGTACTTGGATGGCAAGGTAGGACTAGGGATGGATCCAGCTTCCCATGAAAGCAGTCCACGGGAGCCATGCAGTGCAGAGCCTGGTCCTTGGTAGCGTCAGGAGGGAGATTCAGGGATCACAGAGAGGGGAGGAGAGAGCACTGGGCTCTACCCTGGAGCCCTGGAGTCTAGGCCTAGCTATTCTATAGCTCATTAAGTGACCTTGTGTAAGTTGCTTCCTCCTTTTCTCAAACTTCAGTTTCCCTTTTTTTAAAACCGAGGTGGTCTCAGTGATCTCTGAAGCTCTTCCAACCTGAGAAGCAAACTGGCCCCCACACCCAGGCCTTGTCCTGGTCCCAGTAAGAGCTAGTTCCCCATTGCCCTGAGAGCTATCTGGGCCTTCCTGAGCCGTCCCCTTCCCGATGGGGGCCTCCAGGCCCTAGGTGGGGCTAAGCTACAGAGGTCCCTGCCAGGCCAGCCACAGACCTGTTAAATTTCACTGCTGCTGATGCCACAACTCAATGTTCCAGGTATTTCCGGGTCCCTGGATTCCTCAGCACTAGGGGTTGGAGGAAGGACACAGGGAACCATGCACTTGCTGGTTCACTTGCTCGAGAGAAAAAAAACATTGCTATTTTTTATGCCCTCTCAAGAGTGTGGGCTGGGGATCAGGGAACCCAGCCCGCGGAAGGAGAGCGGCAGCTGCTGCAAGACGGGAAGATGAGCTGTATGCCATTGTCTGTGTTTATGGGAATGTGTTGCTGCACCCGCGGCTCTGGCCTTGCATATTTAATATTTAATTCACCTCCGTGAGCTCAGCAAGGGTTATGCTGAGGTGCTTCCTCAAAGAAGGGATCAGGGGCCCGGCACCTTTGGGGCCATCCTGGGAGAAGCAAGATGTTAACGGCAGAATAGTTACACTCAGCTCTCCCTAGGAGGAAGGGAATCCAGGCAGTCTGGTACTTTCCACTGGGGAAGCTTACACGGGCAGGAGTCTGTCATTGGTTTCATTACCAAGAGTGCCCCCTTATCCCTTACTTTCCCTTCTCCATCCTCATGTCCCTTAAGGCTGGGAGGCTGTGGAGGCTGAGACGGTGCAAAAGCACACATCGGCCCTGACGAAATGGGTAGAGGGGTTGGAATGAAGGATCCAGTGGATTCTTCCCTCTGGGAACAATGGGATCTCCCATTGTTGGCAACTGACTGGCTCCCTCAGTAAGATTCTTGGATCTCAGGCAGTGTGGGCACAGATAATAGGATGGTCAGGAGATCAGGGCAGCCAGCGCCAGAATTCTTGCTCTAAAGGCATGGTCCACAGAACCCTCCTTCTTAATGCTGGCAGGGGCTTTGGGAAACTGAGGCCTGGACTTGCCCAGGGCCACACAGGTAAGTTAAGGAAATCCTAGACTCTTTATGCTTGATCTGGCCTCTCCATGACAGCAGCATCCTGATGTTACCTGTGCTACTTGATAATCAGAAAAATTCATTTTTCTGTAACTCTTTGACATCTTCACCTCAGGCAACCCCAAGAGATGGGAACTACTTGTTCCCATTTGACAGTTAGGAAAACCAAGGCTGGGGAAGTTGAGTGACTCTCTCTGTGCCCTCAGCTGATAAGCAGTGGAGCCAGGACTGGGACCCAGGTCTCCTAATGCCCCCAGACCTGTGCTCTTCTCAAGTCATCACGGTCCCTCCATGTTTGCTCACTGTGTGATTCAGGGCAAAGGCCTTCGCCTCTCTAGGCCTTAGGTTTCCGTTCGCCTAATGAGAAGTCCCGCATATCTGACACATCTCCCTGGGGACTGGGAGAAACGGTCATTATGTGCCAGGCTTTCAGACATTAGTGGAGGGGGAGGGGTGGCTGGGAAATTCCAGGAGGGGAATGAGTCCATGTCCTGTGACTTCTTATCACACCCAGCCCAGGACAAACAGCAACAAGCAACTCAAAGTGGAGCCTGGACAGAGGACCCCAAGCTCCTCGTACCTCTAAGGCGCTGGCTGGTTCAATGTTGGATGTTTCTGGGATGGAGGAAACCATTTGAGGACTCTTGAGGGGTCACCGGGGCAAAGAGGGGAGGAGCAAGGTAGAGATAATCCCGGGCCTGCCTATTCCACGGGCTTGTGCCAAAGATTAAATGAGATCATTAGTGGGTGGGCATTTGAAATGCGTTGAAAGAGCCAAATAAATGGAGGGGCATTAGCAGCCACAGGGTGGCTTCTGTCTACCAAGCAGGGGTCCAGTGATCTCTGGGGTTGACATCTTTGTTGTTAGCTTGACTCTTTCCTTGCCGAGCCGTCCCCCGAGGCCTTGCCATAACCCTGCAGCTCCGGAAGCAGAGCCGGGCAAGAAAGACGTGGGAGAACTCAGAAGGCTGGGAGCTCGGGTCCCTCCTGGAAATTAACTGAGCTTCTGCTCCCCATCAGCCACACTCTCCTCTGGTTCCCACTTCTGGGTTATGGCATCAACTCCCCTTCTCGCCTCCCCCCATCCCCTTCTTCCCCGCTCACACCACCCTCTGGGGGCAACTAAGCGGTAGCTGATGCGACCTAGTGCCCTCGTTCACTCTCTGACTCATCTTACAGTCTGTCTCGCCCGCTTTCTCTTCCACCTCCAGGCTCCCTGCTTCCTTTGTTCTGTCCTCACTGTGTACAAACACAGTGCCTGTCTCCTTGGAGTCTCCTTTCATCTCTCCTTCTGTGTTCACCGTGGGCCTCAGGGGGTGTTAGGTGTGCAAATGTGTGCTTGCTTGTGATTGCGATTGTGACCAGCGCCTGCTTTCTCACGAATCATTAGCAACCCTTATATAGTACCTCCAGGGGGCTTGATGGCTTCCAGGGCCTATGGGGAAGGGGGCGCAGGGCAAGTCACAGACCCACAACTGAGGCTGTGGCTTTGCCGACATGTGTCTGGGCACAGTGCACGGACTGCGGCGAGCACTGGTGAAAGCATATGGATTGGTTGGGAGAAGGCCCACTTTATTCACGTTTAATTGTGCAAGGCGTTTTTGTTTTTTTTTTTTAATTTTTTTTTTAATGTTTATTTCTGAGACAGAGACAGAGCATGAGTGGGGGAGGGAAGAGAGAGGGAGACACAGGATCAGAAGCAGGCTCCAGGCTCTGAGCTGTCAGCACAGAGCCCGGCGCGGGGCTCGAACTCACAAACCGTGAGATCATGACCTCCACCAAAGTTGGTCACTCAACCAACTGAGCCACTCAGGCGCGCCCCGCAAGACGTTTTTTAAATGACTACTTTAATTTCGCACTGAGTTGTTTGAGGGATTGGACCAGGTAATCTCTAAAACTTTGATCCTGGATACTTAAGAGAGAAAACAGAAGTGTGTCTCGGGGAGGTCAGGGCTGCAGATGACACAAAATGAGGGTTCCAGTTAAAGAGAGGAGGGGAAGAGGCATGCCTGTTGGTCCCCACATAACTAGGCCTGGAGGGAGAAGAGCAGGCAGGTCTTGGCCGGAGCCCAGCTCTGTCTGTGGTGGGTGTAGAAAAGAGACCCTGCAGCAGCCGCTCCCAAAGCCAAAGGGATGAGGTCATTGCAGAGAATACAAACTGCATTGAATTTTTATTGTCCACTTTGTAGGTCCCTCTTCTTCCCCCCCCCCCCCCCCAACTCATGAGCACTGGGATAACCACGAGAAGCTATGCAAAAAGGGAGTTTCAAGCTCCAGAAATAGCAGTGATCACAGTAATAATGCCGTTTACTTAACACTTGCTATGTGCCAAGCACTATACTACATATTGTATTATAAATTATGCAACTTAATCCACACAAGCACCTTCCAAGAAAGGTGGTGTCACTCTTCCCATTTTATAGCTGTTAAACCGAGGCCCGTGGAGGTTAAGTAACTTGCCCAAGGCCTCATATTTTGCATGTGGCAAATCCAGTCGAGCCCGGGTTGGTTTAACACAAAATTTGATCCTCTTTTATGCTTAAAGAATTAGGAAGATCAGCAACCTGGTTGCTAGGAAGGTGGTGGAAAATGGCAGGAGGTTGTGTGGCTGCATTGAACTTGAGGTGACAAAATCCAATGGGCAGCTAGAGATGGATCGGTGGAGTTTAAGAGGAGGCACAAGACCAGAAATGGAGATTGGGGGCCCGTCTTTAGAAGAGATCTTAAATGGGACCCTCACCCTCTGTTCTTGACACTCTCTCCCTCTATGTAAATGACTCCCAGACTGGGGTCTCCCGTCCTGGTCTCTCTGCTGACCTTGTTCTGTAGCGTGCTGTATTCAGAACAGGTGCATCAGACACAGACCTGAGTTTAGTGACTTACTAGCTCTGAGACCTCAGTTACCTCATCTATAAAGTGAAACAATAACAGTACCAATAATTAACAGGATTAAATGAGATAATCAGTGTTAAAGCACTTTGCACAGTTCCTGGCACGTAAGTGTTCGGTAAATAACAACTTTATTACTGCCTCATGGACAGTGTCTCTTGGCTTCACCTTCCTGATAAGTCAGACACACCACGTTTTAGTCTGGCATTCAGGGCCTGCCAGTGGCTGGCTGCCATATATCTCCTCAATCTTGCCCACCCAAGCCAGCTACTCCAGTGGGAGAACCTCACAGCCAGCTGGGCTACCCCCATCTTTTGAACCCAATAGGCACCTCACTTTCTGATGATTGCACCGTTTTTTATTTTTTTTTTAATGTTTATTTATTTTTAAGTCAGAGAGAGCCAGTATGTGCAGGGGAGGGGCAGAGAGAGAGGAGACCCAGAATCCACAGCAGGCTCCAGGCTCTGAGCTGTCAGCACAGAGCCCGATGTGGGGCTCGAACTCACAAACCGTGTGATCGTGACCTGAGCCGAAGTCGGACGCTTAACTGACTGAGCCACCAGGCGCCCTGATTGTCCTGTTTTTATATCCTAGATTGTCCTGGTAGCCAGAGGATGGGAATTACAGAAGCAGATTAAAGTCAATATAAAAAACTTCCTAACACTTAGAAATGGGCTGCTTCTAGAGGTAGTGGGCTTCAATCCCTGGGAGGGCTCAAGGAGAAACTGAATGTCAGAGGCGCTCAAAAGGGATTTATGTATCAGCAAAGCCATTGAACTCGATGGTCTTTAAAGCCCCTCCTCCTCCTAAAAGTCCTTAATTGTTGGAAATACTATTTTTTAGAGCAAAATATAAAATACTCAGTTCATCTTTTTGAAAATTCAGATTAGGGGTGTCTGGCTGGCTCAGTCAGAAGAGCATACAATTCTTGACCATGAGTTTGAACCCCATGTTGGGGGTAGAGGTGACTTAAATAAATAAAACTTTATATTATTATTACTATTTTTTCTAAGTAGGCTCCATGCCCAACGTGGAGCCCAATATGGAGCCCAACGTGGAGCTTGAACTCACAACCCTGAGATCAAGACCTGAGCTGAGATCAAGAGTCAGATGCTTAACTGACTGAGCCATCCAGGTGCCCCAATAAATAAAACCTAAAAAAGAAAAAATTAAGACCAGAGGGTTTAAGTTTTAATGTATGTATTCAATCAATAATAAAAAATAATTTTCAGTTCTCTATCGTGGCCAGTTAGAAAAAGACAATGAAATGAAGAAAAGAGAGAAGAGAACGGGGAGAAAGACAGGAAAGAAATAGAAGGGGGCGGTGAAGAGGGGAAAGAGAAGTGGGGTCATAAAGGCAGGGAGAAAGAAGGAGAAAGTGAGTAAAGGGGCGAATAGCAGGACTTCTGGGGAGAAGGAGCCCCAGGAGGAGAAAAAGTGCTGTGGAGGGGGGAGTTAAATACCCAGTATCGTTCTGCTCTCTGGTCTTCATGTTGGTCTCTGAATAGGGCGGTTGGTTACCAGTCTCTGGAGAGACTCCCCAGTAATCTAGGAAGTGTCTACTTCCCCAAAGCTGGTCTGGTTCCTTCCACGTCCCCCAGGACACCAGTCCCATGCCAGACACTCGGATTTACGGGGCTGGGTCATCAGGGACTACACAACACACCCCCATCTCAGCTAAGTCCTCCACCATCCTTGAGAGAAGCCTCCTGATAAAAAGTGATGGGTGCCCCGAGCTGCGTCTGACATCTAGGTCAGAGTCCATGGCCTCTTGGCATTGATGGGATCTGTGTCTTCTCTTCCTTCCCATCCCTGGCAGCAGTGTGATCATTTAACAGAACTACCATGAGCTGGGGCGTTTTATAATATAAAGATTTGCCTGGCAAGAAGCATTTAAGACTCATACATTTCCATCAGATGTTTTGGGCTTCGAGTTATGTCGAGGCTCAGCAGTCCTTTTGGTCCAGTGTTGGGTTTCTCCCTATGTGTGTTGACTAGAGGACTGTATTATTGCCCTTAGTCATTTCCAGCCCCCAGATAGCACAAGATTGGATCAAGTGGCTATGATAATGTTCTCATTGTGCTCTGAGGACTAGAGGCAAGGCCTGGAATGCAGCTAGAGAAGGGCACCCTTCTCCTGCCATGCCCTGCCAGCCTGTTGCACCTGGCCAGTCTAGGGCGCTTCTGGAGCCTTCTTGGCCTGAGAGCTGTTGAACCAGGTAGCCTGAGGAGATAAGAAAATGGTCCCTCTTCCCACAAAGCTAGCCATTCTGCCATGCAGCTGTGCAAGGCAGATCCCTGTTGCCAGAGTTCAGAGGGCACCTGTTCTTGTGGTTTGGTATATCTAGAATTTGTAATATGCTGAGAAATTCCTGGGCATTAACTCCTGGTCGTATTAGAGTTATTTCTCAGTCGTCTCCCTTTCCTGCCAGATGTACTTGACAGAGGAGTACCAGGTCCTGGGCTGATCTGTTTCTATAGCACTAGGTGATGGACCTGCAGGCTTTCTCCTTTCTTGAGGTGAGCCAGCAGAATAATAATGACAACAATAGTAATGATGATGATAGCTACTGTTTCTTTAGTGCAGGTTTCGTACAGCCGAACACGCTGCCTGTGTTCTTTATGTGCATTGTTTTTCTTTAATCCGCACATTAGCCCCATGAAGTAGTACTATTTTAATCTCCACGTGACCAGTGAGGCTACCGAGACTCCTTAAGGAACAACCCAGGGTCACGTGCCTAGGAAGCGTTAGGGCCAGAACAGGAGCCTCTGTCTGCCTGTCTCCAGAGCCCGCGATCTTTACCTCCACACTGTAACACCAACTCAGATACGAAAGATTCATGCCAGATCCCAGGCTAATAGGCCCCAGTGGGAGCTCTTATCTGGCGAGATGCTTAACTCAACCCATCTCTGGCCTTCCGTATGATGCCCCTAACTCACCTGGCTCCTTTCATTCATATCATCAACAAATCTTTTTGAGTACCCATGACCAGGAGCATGTATCAGTAGGTATAGTTGAGTAAGTCTTTAAATTATTTAAATTTCTGGAAGGAATGATGAGAATTCACTAATAGTGGTTATTTCTAAGAATTTTAATGGGGAGGGAGGCTTTCATTTTTCAATTTATACTTTTTTTACCTTTATCTTTTTATTCTTACTGCAAGCATATAGTACTTTGTTAAATAAAAACTAATCTAAAAATTTTAAGGGAGGAAAAATATATAAAAGAAATGTGTTAACACCTGGTTGGAAGATTGGCTTAAAAACAATGAATAATTTGGGCGCCTGGGTGGCTCAGTCGGTTAAGCGTCCGACTTCGGCTCAGGTCATGAGCTCACTGTTCGTGAGTTCAAGCCCCGCTTCGGGCTCTGTGCTGACAGCTCGGAGCCTGGAGCCTGTTTCAGATTCTGTGTCTCCCTCTCTCTCTCTCTGGCCCTCCCCCGTTCATGCTCTGTCTCTCTCTGTCTCAAAAATAAGCGTTAAAAAAAATTATTAAAAAAAAAATGAATAATTGAGGGAGATCCAGGGTTGATAATCATTCTCAGTGATATTCAGTTATTGGAAATCCTGTGACCGTGGACAAGTCACTTCCCCTCCCAGGGACTGCAAGACATGATCAATAGATGATTCCTTGCTTTCTGTACTATTTGCTGATTCACCTCAGAAGCAGCAGGTCAGGAGCCCAGGGTTAGAGGTCAGCCTGAATGATGGGCAGTGGAGACTGGAGAGGAATGACCAAGCATTGCCTGGGGGCTGGAGTCTGTATGACCCCAGTGACCCACCTAAGCCCTTGGCCCTGTGCCCAGGCTGTCAAATGCTGAGTCTGCCCTTTATGCCTCCTTAGGTCTCATCCAGTTCTGACATTATAGCGTTCTGTTGTTCACTTGCATCCCTGGTGCTGGAGAGACACCCTCTAGAACACTACATCTAAACAAGGGAAGTAGGGGAGAAGGAGGAAGGTAGGGATCAGACGTGAGGTGTTTGTGGTTTTCTGACTGAAGTGAACGGGCTGTTTTTTTTCTTCCCGCTTTTCTCCGAGGGGCATCCGTCCCCTGTCCAATACAAAGCTGGGAGCGGAGTCCAGCTCAGTTCACTCCCCAGCCAATACGCTTCCCGATCGCTAATTTTTTTCTTCTTGATGGGAGAATTCCTAGCATTTGAGAGACCAATCCTTTCTGTTGTGTTTTGAGCCATCCAAGGAGACTCAAGGCAGGAAACAGACTGAGTCTCCTGATTTCTGTCCCCCGGGGCAGAAAATCACTGCAAATAGCACGGTTCTTCCCTTTACTGTTGTCTCTTTGGTTTCTTTTTCTTTTTTCTTTCTTTCTTTCTTTTTTTTTTTTTCTCTTACTGCTGTCTTCTCAAGATCTGTAACGAGGGAGCCACAGAAGGAGAAATAGGCCTGTGACAGTAGGAGTGGTGGTAACAAGAGATTTGAGCAACGACTGTTCCACTGATTGTTTTGTGTTGCTCTTTGTGATGAGTAGACACTGATTGACAAGGAACTGCTGACATTTGATTGTACTTTATCACTTACCAAGTACTTTCACATGTTATCCAACTCACCATTCTTACCCAAAGCCTGCAAGGTTGGTGGTATTCTCTTCTGTTTTACGGATAAGGAAACTGAAGTCCAGGGTCTGATGCCCTAGATTTCATAGCAAATAGATTGTAATAGATTACATAGCAAATGTACCAGCATTCAGGCTCTCTGACATGCCCAGTGCTGTTTATATCATTCCTCTGTGGGACTCGGGAGGTGGCCTTTCCCATGAACATTCCAGGGGTTAGCATCTCTCCGGGATGCTAGTGATACTGACAGCCTCCCCCCAGGCATGTGGTTAAGACTCTAACCCACTCATCTCAGAGGCCCCCAGAAGATGCCTCAGGCAAAAGCATCTTCAGCAGAGATCTGCCGGTTTCGGCTCAGAGAGAAAGAAATGGCGCCCTGAGCTTTCCTGATGGTTCCCGAATTGGCAAAGGTGCAAATACCAAATGCTGCTTCTCTCCTAGGCTCCTTCCTTCCTGAACCCAGGAGAAAGCTGTGGAACGGGGAAAAGGACGCCAGTGGAGTTAGGAAGCTGCTGTTCAAATATCACCTCTGCCATTTACTGGCTCCATGACCTTGAGCGAGTCTGTTTACCAGTCTGAATCTCAGTTTCCTTTTATGTCAAATGGCAATCATTCTTGTTATCTCAAATGGGATGATTAATCTTAAAAGGACCTAGCCTGGCCACAGGCACATGGCAAGTTGCATCTGTGATTACTGTTGCCCTCAGAATGTCATAGATTAGCTGGCGCTGGCAGGGCAGAGCCTGTCTGGCTTCTGTGAAATCATACCTGATGGTATCTTCTCAGAAGAGTGGCTCTCTGGGCCTGGCTGTCTCCTGTCTTTCCAGATCGGCGCTTAATGAGTACTGAGGCCTCCTTCCTCTTCCTTCTGGTCTTGCACTGGACCCTGCACAGGAAGGGGTGAACCTCTGCATATCCCAAGCTGGGCCTGAAGGCTGACATGGTCCCTGTGATGAAATGGGCCATCAGTTGTCACAGCAGCCGCCTCTAATGCCTGGAATCAAGACCCTGGTCAAATTGGGAAATTATCTGGAAAGAACATAGTCAATGTAGGAGCAGATTACACTTCTTTATTTTATTTATTTTTTAATGTTCATTTCTGAGACAGAGAGAGACAGAGCATGAGTGGGGGAGGGGCAGAGAGAGAGGGAGACACAGAATCCAAAGCAGCGTCCAGGCTCTGAGCTGTCAGCACAGAGCCCGACAACGGGGCTTAAACTCACAAACCGTGAGATCATGACCTGAGCCGAAGCCGGTCGCTCAACCAACTGAGCCACCCAGGCACCCCCAGATTACACTTAAAATTTCCTGAATTATGAGTCTCCAGGCTTAGACTACTCCATCTCTGTTGACACATTTTAGTGTCCCATCTGTAAAGCAAAGGGGGTGGGGTCCATGATTTGCTGAGGCTGCCTTACTTATGCCGTGATTTGTATCAGTCTCTCAAGAGTCAGACCATGGCCCTGGAGCGCCCAGCCCTGCCTCTTCCACCCCCGCAGCCTCTGCTGGCCTTTTAGTTACACTGGACTTATTTAGAACCAGTAGGACCAAACCCAGTCCTGTCCACAGGCCCCACCCACCTGTCTTTTGCCTTGAGAGATCACAAAGGCAGCATTAACTAGGGCAGCTAAGAGCTCCAGGGCTGTTCCTGGGGACTAGGAACCCTGTATTCCCAGCCCCTCTGTTTAGTAAATCCCAGCCTGAAGTGGGCCTACAGATTTGAGGCATCCCTGTCCCTCCCTGTCCTCCATAGGTGATAGTAAGGACAGAGATCTAAAGAAAAGGAGGAGATGGCAACCGGTATCCTCAGAAAAAATGGGGGGGGGGGGACATAAAAGCAAAAGCAAAAGCAAAAAAAAAAAAAAAAATCCCACCCATGTTTCCAAGCAAAGAATTGAAGTCATGCATGACATATTTCAGAGCGTGGGGGCAAAGCAGACAGCATGGGTTGAGAATGGGGAGAAGGTGGGGGCTGAGACCTTGCACCTGCCCACAGATGTTGTGCCAGGACCAGCCCCCCACCCCCACCCCCCCCCTTCTAGCATAAGACAGGCTCTGTCAGCCAGGCTTGGCTGACAGCGTGGGCTGGACAAGTGGGCAAGACTTGGTGAGTCACCAGAAAGGCAAATTCAGTTGTCATTCAGACCACGTCTGTGCTGGGTTTCGGCGGGGCTGGCGGAGAAGCACAGGGGCTGTGGACAAATGGGAGTGGGGTGATAACAGACAGTCAGACATCATCCAGAATTCTCTTCATAGAGCCCAGGGCCCAGCCAGAAGGAGAGATCCTGAAGCAGAGTTCTAGATCCAAGGAGGAGATCTAACATGAAGGCCAATTAGCAAGAACTGACAGAGAAATCAGTCCTGAGAGTCCTATTGTACAGGTAGGGGAGGCTCAGAACCTGGGGGCCCTGGTAATCTTGGCTGGTACAGCAGATTCCAGGCCTGATCGGCAGCTCAAAGTCTGCCTGACTGTCTAAATGGGTATCTTGAATCCATTTGGACATTGTCAGGCAGAATTTTTTTTTTTAATGTTTATTCATTTTTGAGAGAGAGAGGGAGAGAGAGGGAGGGGCAGAGAGAGAGGGGGACAGAGGATCTGAAGCGGGCTCTGCTCTGACAGAGAGTCCTATGTGGGGCTTGAAGTCACAAACTGCGAGATCATGACCTGAGCCAAAGTCGGACACTTAACCAGCCGAGCCACCCAGGCACCCCTGTCAGGCCAAATTTTGAATGAAGAGAGCAAAGGACTAGGTGTGGGTAGCTGGAGAAAGTGGAGGCTGAACAAAGAATTGTTTTGAATCAGAGGTCTGTCTCCTTACTTAAAGATCACCAAGAAAAAAAAATAACTTGAAAAAAGCGTAAAAGGATATGTTGTGAAAGGAGAGCTCAGACCTCCACAAGTCCACCTGAAAGGTATAGAGAATATAAAATAAATGGGAAGGCTCAATTTTATATCTACTACTAGAGCAATTTTTAAAAATAATGATAATACTTCGTGCCTATGACATTGTAATAAAAGCAGCTCCATTATTTATTGCTGGCAGTAAAGTGGTATAAACTGTTAGAACTTGGCAGTATGTTCTAAGATAGACAAAATGTTTATAATCTTTTGTCCACTCCTGAAATTTCCTTCTAAGAAAGTCATCTAAAAAAACCAAAAAATTATATGTACAAGGATGTTTGTAAAAAAAAAAAAAAAAAAAAAAAGGATGTTTGTCATAAACATTGTACACAACCAAAATATCTTTTTAAAAAAATTTTTTTAAATGTTTATTTTTATTTTTGAGACCGAGAGAGACAGAGCATGAACGGGGGAGGGTCAGAGAGAGGGAGACACAGAATCTGAAACAGGCTCCAGGCTCTGAGCTGTCAGCGCAGAGCCCGACGCGGGGCTCGAACTCGCGGACCATGAGATCATGACCCGAGCCGAAATCGGACGCTTAACCGACTGAGCCACCCAGGTGACCCAACACAACCAAAATATCTTCTAATGCAGGTTAATGAAATATATTTAAATTAGCTGCTGTATTACGCAATCATCAAATTTATAGTCATAAACCTTAGTGAAGTAACAGGAAATTCTGGAGAGATTTGATAAAATGGAAATAGCAGGACATGAGTGTATATTTATACCTTGCCTGTTGATGTGAAAAAATGATGTGTGCATATGGAGAAATCTGGAAAAACAGGGAAAATAAAAGAAGCTGAGTATGTGAGGAATATGTATTTTCCTAATTTTGTTTTATTTCTGTGGTTATTCGGATATTAGTGCATTTTTTTTTCCTGAAGGGAGAGAAAGACAATAAAAGGTTAAATATGTGTCCTCAGGAGGGCACCTGGGGGAGTAGAGCAACTCTTGATCTCGGGGTCCTGCGTTCAAGCCCCACATTGGGCATAGAGCTTACTTTAAAAAAAATGTGTCTTTAGAATCCCTTAATAAACTGTTAGATATTTAATACAGTCCTCCTGAGATAACCAGTTCCATAAATTTATCACCTTTTGTGAACAGAACTTCCCTTTATTTGTCAAAAAAACCCAAAGTATAAGCTCTTCCTCTATGTGCCAGGACTGATTGGAAAAGCCTGGATCTTTTCACACCTATTTTAATTTAATTTTATCTTTTAAAGGGAACATTTTTTTAAATGTTTATTCATTTGAGAGAGAGAGAGAGAGAGAGTATGAGCAGGGGAGGGGCAGAGAGAGAGGGAGACAGAATCCAAAGCCGTCTCTGTCACACTGTCAGCACAGGGCTCCCTCCACCTGATGAACCACGAGATCACGACCTGAGCCAAGGTCAGATGCTTAACTGACTGAGCCACCCAGGTGCCCCTATTTTATTATTATTTTTTTAATGTTTATCATTTTAAGAGAACGTGTGCCTGAGCGGGAGAGGGGCAGAAAGAAAGATAGAGAATCCCAAGCAGGCTCTGCACGTAGCACAGAGCCTGATGCAGGGCTTGATCTCACTACCAAGAGATCATAACCTGAGCCAAAATCATGAGTCAGACACTTAACCGACTGAGCCACTAAGGCGCCCCATATTTTATTTTATTTTATTTTTTTAATTAAGCAAGCTCTATGCCCCAGCCTGGGGCTCGAACTCACGACCCTGAGATCAGGAGTCACATGCTCTACCGACTGAGCCAGCCAGGCACCCCCACACCTATTTTGATCGTATAGTTTCCAGGTCTATCCTCGTAACCTTTCTTTGTCTTTGCAGACTAAAGAGTCCTAATTTTTAATAGCCCTTGGATGGTTTTAGCCGCCCTTCTCTAGATCACTCTCCTCCGTGTCCCCAGAGACGCAGTGAGGGAACTACACACAGTGCTCCAGATTGAGCTGCGTCACCATTTTATATTAGGGTAGAATGATTTTTGTGTTGTTTCCAAAAAAGCCTTCATGATGGTGCCTGGCCAGAAGCTAGTGGCTTTTTTAGCTGTGGAAGCATATTAAGCCAATGTCTTCTGGGAACAATAGAGAATTACTCCCCCCTCCCCCACTTTTTTTTTTTTTTTTAACTCATAACTGATTGCTCACAGCTATCATTTAATGCGTAGAGCTAGGATTACTTTTTCCCAGAATGTAAAACTGTAATTGAAGCTCATCTGACATTTTTTTTGTCAGCTCACGCGGCCTAGAAATTCTCTTGGACGTTACCACTTACGAAGCTCTGGGGGCATCTGTGGAGCTGGGTATCTGGCCAGTGCTCTCTTTCTTGTGTGATTTCTAGTGGAGATCAGTCCTGTCTTTTAACATCTGAACAGTTTTCCATCCAGAGAGATGCCTGTTTCTGTTTCCTTTTCCTAATCCACCCCCCTATTACGAGAATATACTTCCCTTCTCTGTCTCCTTACCACCCCTCCCCCACACCGGCCCCAGCCCCCCCCATCTAACTTAACCAAGGCAGGGGTATTTTAACCTCTAACGTTCTGGCCACTGGCTTCCCCATGTACCGGAATAACCATGGGGATGAGTCAGACACGATTTTCTCCTGATGGAAACGTATTGCTCTTCTCTTAGCAGGTTCTGCTTCCTAAAACATTGAACAGAATGTCTGGAGTAGAAAGAGCATGGGCTTTGGAGCCAGGCCGACCTGGGCCTGGATTTTCCATTTAAATTTAATGGCCGTGATGTGACTGACGGTGGATGGATTACTTAACCTGTCGGAGCTTTCGTAAGGAAAATGATGGTGCTAACAGCATGCCCCTTAAAGCATGTCACACGGGCCACCTGGGGATCTCCTTACAAAGCAGATTCTGATTCACTAGGTCTGTGTAGGGCCTAAGATCCTGCATTTGTAACAAGTCCCCCGGTAATATTGATTCTGGGGGGAATCTCAAAAAGCAGTGATTCTGGGGCACCTGGGTGACTCAGTCAGCTAAGTGTCCGACTCTTGATTCTGGCTCGGGTCATGATTTCACGGTTCCTGAGTTCAAGCCCTGCATCTGGCTCTGCACTGACAGTGTGGAGCCCACTTGGGATTCTCTCTCTCTCCATCTCTCTCTGTCCCTCCCCTGCTTGTGCTCTCTCTCTCTCTCTCTCAAAATAAATTTAGGGGCCCCTGGGTGGCTCAGTCGGTTAAGCATCCAACTTCGGCTCAGGTAATGATCTCACATTTCATGGGTTCTAGTCCCGCATTGGGCTCTGTGCTGACAGCTCAGAGCCTGGAGCCTGCTTCGGATTCTGTGTCTCCCCCTCTCTCTCTGCCCCTCCCCCACTTGTGCTCTGTCTCTTTCTCTCAAAGATAAATAAACATTAAAAAAAATAAAAATTAATTAATTAAAAAAAAAAAAAGCAGTGATTCTTAAATATGAACCTTTAAAAAACACCAATGCCCAGACCTCATCACTGGCTCTCCTGCCCCTTTCCAATTTGATTGACAGTGGGGTGTAGCCTGGGCCTAGTAAAAGCTCCCAGGTGACTCTAATAGACATCAAAGTTTAAGACCCAATTCTTAAAGGTTTAGTAGGAGAAGTAAATATGGAACAGCTGACCAGCAAGAAAATAATGGTTTTCTTCCTCCTGGTTCCCTGTCCTGTTCTCTCTCAACCCGGGTCCCCGTCCTTAACTCCATCAGGAAAACCGGGGCATCAGCAGTTGCCCCGCGCCTTCCTTACCAGACTCTTCCACGGAGCACCTGGCTTGGGAGTTCTCACGGCCCGTCATGAGCCGAAGGGCCCAAGATTATAATGCGATGTGGCCCCGCAGTGGGAATTTGAAAGGCTCCCCAGTGACTCTAATATAGCAACCAAGTTTGAGAAGTCGTGTCTTTATGAGGTGGCAAAGAGTGAAGAACACTAGAGTCACGTAGAGTACCACGGGAAGTGCAAGGACTCAGGGCTGGAGTGTTCCAGAACGGGAAGCCAGGCCACACACCAAGTCCCCCAACATCTCATTACCCAGTATTTGGAGGGATCAGTTATCCATGGCCCCGGCAGGAGGGGGTTTCCTCCGCATATGACAGAACTGCTGCCTTGTCTCCTTCCTGCCTCTTCACACCCGTCCCATCCCTCCTGCCAGGCTTCCCAGATTCTCAGACCCCACTGCTCTGCCCTTTCACCCTGCACCAGTGAGTGTGGGCCAGTCAGTTGAAGGAGGAGAAGGTGCCAGAAAGGGCCGCCGGTTCTATTCTGGATGAGCGGGCCCAGGAAAAGGACCTAGAACCCCCCTCTGGGACCACCTCAGGGATTCCTTTCAGTTCAGCACACATTTATTGAGCACTTACTATGTGCCGAGCACTAAGACACGATTCCTACCCTGAAGGAGCTCACAGGGGAGACAGGATATCAGCAGTAATGGTCCATTCTGGGAAAATGGTAGGGACGTGTCCTAGTTAGGCCCAAAGGAAGAAATGTGCAGATTTGAGGGAATCAGAGAAAACATCCCAAGGTGCTCAAGGTGGGTCTTGCAGGATAAGGAGCGATTTTCCAGGTGGACGTGGAGTGGGAAGAGGAGCCCAGTGTCGTGGAAAGGCACAGCACATTCCAGGAGCTGGAATTCTTCCTTTTTTTTTTTAATCAAAAATAAATTTATTCTTTTTTTTCCAGGAATAAATTTAGTGATTCATCGCTTACGTATAACACCCAGTGCTCATCCTAACCGGTGTCCTCCTCGATGCCCCTCACCCCTTCGGCCCTTCCCCCCACCCAACATGCCGCCGGCAGCCCTCAGTTTGTTCTCTGTATTTAAGAACCTCTTGTGGTTTGTCTCCCTCTCTGTTTTTATATTATTTTTGTTTCCCTTCCCTTATGGTCATCGGCTTTGTATCTTAAATGCCACATCTGAGTGAAATCATATGATATTTGTCTTTCTTTGACTTAGTTCCCTGCAGGAGCTGGGATTCTTTGGGTGGAACTGGAGCACGGGGCACACCTGGGGAGTAGGCAGCCAGGGAGGCTGGGGGGCTGGGCCAGCCCGCGGGGCAGGGAGCTGCTGCCGACCTTGGGTTTTATCCTGCGAGGAATGGAGGCCTGTTAAATACTTCGCAGCAGAGGAGGGGCAGGCTCACACTTGTGTTTTTGGTGACTGCCCCTGGGTGTCATGCGGGGGATGGATGGAAGGGGAAACTGAGGCAGCAGGGAGTCCATGGCAACAACCCAGGTTAGTCATGGAGACCGCAGTGAAGTCAGCAGGTGTCGGTCGTGAGGATGAAAAGGTGGGAATGGCGCGAACCCTAACAAGGCAGACTTGAAGGGGTCTGATGACTGGCCTGGTGTAGGGGAGGTGGGGGGTTGCACGCAGGGCAGGGCCTGGGGCACAAGATTTAAGGAGTCACTCACTGAAAGGATAGCCCCCTTGGGTGAGAAGGAAGAATCTAGGCTGAGTTTGTGCTTGTGGTGGGGGGCGGGGGGGGGGGGGCTGGGTGGTGAGATAATAACTCACAGCAAGGCCTGGAGGGGAGGGGCAGTAGCCCAGCAGGTGGCGGTGGTGTGGCCGTGAGGACAGGCAGCTATCGGGGCCCCTTGCTCTGCGGCAGCCCTGCCCTTGGCTTCGGAGGCTGTGTGGGGCCGCTCTGACTGGCCCGGTTTTGCTCAGCGTCCAATGGCGTCCTCACACAGCTCAACCTCTGACCCCCAAAAGCAACCCTTAACCCCTGTCCCGCTTTGTCCACGGTGATGGGGCTCTACAGGTGGCAAAGGGTCTCCTTTCTCCCACATTGTGACAGCACCGTCTGCTTTGAGAGCCCTCAAGCAGGTCAGCCGGTTCCACTGGGAAAATTTCCAGTGGGGAGGCAGCCAATATCTTCTGGTGGCTCAAGGTGATTTCAACCTTCCGGGAAGCCTGGGATGAAATCAGAGGACAGCTGGAGTGCCCTGGGGCAGCACCCTCTGATTAGCAAGAATGAAAGTGCATTTTATGTAGTCACAGGTTACCCAGTTTATACAAATCCATGATCAGTTAAGCTTCAGAGTCAACCAGCACCCCTGGCAGGCGTGTGCCTAGCACCGGGCTGGGGGCTTTCACCCAGCACAGGGGCTCACGGACTGAGGGTGGCGGGTTCAAATCTTCCCTCTTTGTTAACTAGCTGCATGACCTCAGGCTGGTTACTCTCCGTTTCTTCATTGGCTCAGTGGGGAAAGCAATAGCACCTTTCTCTTAGGGTGAGGATGGAGATCAGAGATGGTGTTTGTTAGGGGCTTAGTTCAGCCCCTCGCACATAGTACCCAGCAAATATTTGTCGGCCTCCCTGGAACAGAGCAGTTCCCATGTTACGGATGTGAGAGCCGAAGGGGGTAACTTGGCCAGGGCCTTGCATTTGGTGGGCAGAACCCGAGTCTTTCTGGAGCTCTCCAGGGCTCATGCCGCTTCTGGAACCTCATATTGCCCCTTAGTGCTGCAGAGTCTTCCTTTTCTTTTGCTTTCCGTGTCAGCTGAAGATTACACCTGTGTTGAGAGCCCTCTTCCTGAGTCAGGAGCCAGTTAGCTAAGGAGCTGGGCTGCCTGTTGACTGGAGCCTCTGCTCCCCACTCTTGAACACCGGCTCCAGCCGAAAGCCAGGATTAGGATGCCTTCTGCACGCCCCTCCTAGGCATGGTGAACCAACCTTCCATCTGTATCCAAAGCAAACAGATCAGGTGTCTATATTCCCCGAGGGATGCCCTCTCTTTGCCTCACCTGACAGTCTTCTTGACAATGGGAGCCTTGGGCTGGAGCCCAGGAGGCTGGAGGGGAAACTCTGTTCTCAGTGAGGACCACAGGCCCTGTCTGGGATACATCTTTTGTCCACCCCCGGAAGGACCACGGAGCAGGGAAGCCAAACCTCTCAAGCTGGTGATGCCGTGACCATTTGAAAAGCCCCTCACCTAATCCCTCTGTGTCCCCAGGCCATGGAGAGCAAGCTGCTCATCGGGGGCAGGAACATCATGGATCACACCAATGAGCAGCAGAAGATGTTGGAGCTGAAGAGGCAGGAGATTGCGGAGCAGGTAGGGCTGGGGGCTTCATGTCTTGTGGGGGTGCATGGCCTTGAGGTCTTGTCTGGAGGGCATGGGGCAGTGAGCCATCATGGACTCAAGATCCCTGGAATACAGTGCTAAGAAGCTAAGACCTGATGCCCTGGATCCCATGGGTCCACCAGCCCAGGAGCCTGCCTGTGTCCAGGGCACTGCCCGCCGACGGCTGAGAGGAAGTGGCGGTTCTCCATGACATCAGCCTCTACGGGGCATCTGGTGTTAATTCCTGCCACAAGGGCGAATGTTCTTTTCCATCTGTATGACCACATCTGAAATCTTCAAGAACCACAATTTGTTGGTCCTACCAGTCATCGGTGACACCGCAAGGGGAGAGGATGAGGAAGCTGGGAAGCCAGTATGATGGGAATCTATAGCTGCTGGACACCCCTAGAATGTGCCAGCTATATGAGCCAAGAAGAAGGTTCAAAGAGGCTCCACTGAGGTTGGGGTAGAAGCAGGGGCCACGGGCCATGGGCCACTGTCTTCTCCCCCCTGGCATCTGTGGTCACCATGGAGGCAGACCCCATGCAAGGCAGGATGCACCTGTCCCCTGAACTCCCTTGGCCCTCCCCGGTACACGCTGTCCCACTGAGCCCCTGTTCCCTGCCTTGGCCTAGAAACGCCGTGAACGGGAAATGCAGCAGGAGATGATGCTCCGAGATGAAGAGACCATGGAGCTCCGGGGCACCTACACGTCCCTGCAGCAGGAGGTGGAGGTCAAAACCAAGAAACTCAAGAAGGTGAGATGCCACAGGCGAAGGGGTCAAAGTGTGTGAGGGCCCGGCAGCCTCTCCCCAAGACGGTCACCCTCCCGAGGGGTATGTGTCGTAGGGCCCCTTCCCCACTTGGCTTGAACTGCTGAAGCCCCGAGTTACTTTGCCGGGGCTGCCGGGGTGAGGGGTGGGAAGGCAGGGGTCTGGGGCTGGAGTGGAACAGAGCCTTTGCTCCTGGGCCAGGCGGGGCCTGAGAGGCTCAGAAGGCCTTCACTTCCAGTCTCCAGTTGCCATCCTCATGGCGGTGGGTAACTTTCCTCTGTACAGTGTCATCAGTGAGTCACAATTTGGGTAGCCAGGCCTGGGACAGGGCCCTGAGTGTCGAGGAGACCTGAGGAGACACAGCCTGGGGGAGCTCAGGAAGGGAGCCAGAGGCGCCTGTGGACACGGGAAGGGCTGAGACTGTCTGCTCTCCGGGACTCTGCCAAGTCCTTGGCCAGGGAAGGGCATGTATAGGGACAGCAAACTCCGGCCCGGATTCTGGGAAGAGCCTGGAGAACCCT
Organism: Panthera leo; assembly: GCF_018350215.1. Lineage (NCBI taxonomy): Eukaryota > Metazoa > Chordata > Mammalia > Carnivora > Felidae > Panthera > Panthera leo. The sequence continues at coordinate 119,281,188 of NC_056681.1, forward strand.
GAGGGTTGTCGACGTGGCTGCCCCAGTGCCGGCCAGGCTGCCCAGCCACAGTGGCAGTTTCCCGGGACATACCTGCCTCTTGGTGGGTTAGGAGTGGGACAGCAGGCTCTGTGCTGCCCTCCACACCCCCATTCGTGAGAGCCCCTGGAGAGGCAGAAGTGGGATGGGTCACCTTGCAAATTGGCTTAGTCCCCCTTCCCCTCCCTGGACCCTGCACCAGCTGTTGTGTACTTGGGTCCCGATTCTGACTCTTCTCTTAACTAGTTGTGTCGCCTTGAGCGTCTCTGTGCCTGAGTTACCTCTTCTATAAAAAAGAGGGTGTTGGATTAAAAGGTCTCGCGGGTCCCTTTCAGTTGGAACATTCCACAATGCTGCCAGCAGCTGAGAGGGAGCAGGTAATGGGCCTTAGTGTTGGGAGGGACAGGACAGCCCTTTGAATAACTTGCCCTGATTTGTGACGGGGCAAGAGGGAGATTCAGACTCCGACCTCACCCCGAACTCAGCTGGTAGACCCTGAGCCTGCGTCGGTGGGGCCCAGGCTGGGTCACAGGGGCCTCGCTGCCACACTGCACGGCCTCTGAGCTGCGCCTGTCTCCACGCAGCTCTACGCCAAGCTGCAGGCGGTGAAGGCAGAGATCCAGGACCAGCATGATGAATACATCCGCGTGCGGCAGGACCTGGAGGAGGCACAGAATGAGCAGACCCGGGAGCTCAAGCTCAAGTAGGGCCCCCTCCCCTTCCCGGCCCTGGTCCTCACGGCCGTGCCTCACTCCCTGGCCTCTCCCTGATGGGCTTAATTCCTTCCTGAAGGCCTCATTCCAGCCGTCTGCTCACCCAGGAGTCCATGTCCCTTAGGAAGAGAATGTGTCGAGGGATGGGGACGAGGCCTAAGTTCTAGAGTTGCTTATCAACCTCCTCTCCTTGTTTCCTTCTCTTTCCTCTGCTCTGCCTGTATACGATCAGTCCCCCAAAGTGCATGCTGGGTGCTGGCCACGGGTCACCCCTCAGGCCCTGAGCTTACAGTCCTTGCATTGGAAGCAGTGATTTCAAGCTCTGTGACTTCTGTAGGGACCCTCTTCCTCCAATTCTCTGCTTTCTCCTCTGTTCCCTCTGCCTCTTTGCTTCTCGCTTCTAATCCTTCAACTTTCACATGCGCTGTGTGGTCTCTTACCACCCCCCCCAGTTCCCCATCTCTACCTCATTCCTGCTCCCAGGTACCTAATCATCGAGAACTTCATCCCCCCTGAGGAGAAGAACAAGATCATGAATCGGCTTTTCCTGGACTGCGAGGAGGAGCAGTGGAAGTTCCAGCCCCTCGTGCCAGCTGGAGTGTGAGTCTCTCTCCCCCTGGTCTGGGCCTAGGCACTTGCCGACCCACCCCAGGTTGGGGGTGGCCAGGAGCCTGCGGGAGACAGAGGCTTCTGTGCGTTTGGAGAAGGGTGGGGGAAGTTCCGATGGAGTATGGATTTCTCAAGACCTAACACAGAGGTCTTCACGAAGGAAGGGTGTTTTGCCAAAAACAAAGTGTTTTTCTCGGGTGCCCCATGAGGGACCTACGGAGAGGAAGAGCGTCTCAGCCTTTTGGCACTCCCAGTGAACGATAACATTCTGTCAGTTTGGTGAATGTTCGTTTTTCGGGTGCCAAAAACAGCGACGATAGTTAATATTTGCCTTACTGTATTTTAGACTCTCCAGACAGAAGGTAAATCCGACACAGAGCTCACAGTCCAGTCTGTATTTTCTGAATGCAGAGAAGTAATCAGATCAGGAAATGATAGAGGCGTGATCCAATCTTTATAGTTTCACTCAGCTCAGCGTGGTGATTCAGCATTTCCACCTGTTTCCTTGTAGTCCAGCTCTTGGGTACAGTTTGCGTCCCCTGGCTGTGTGTGTGTGTGTGTGGCTCCCTCTGCTGGTGGCCGTGAAGATGATCTTCAAACCCGGCAGAGGGACTGCCTCACTCACCTGGACCACTGTCCCTTGATTGAAAATCTGTAGACAGCGGTGTTTAGGAGGCTGGATACCAAAGCACTTCCCTGGAGGTTCTTTGCTCTCTTTATCTTAGGAATATTAATGCCAAGATAGGGCAGCATTCTCCCCAAAGCTCAGTGGGAAGCTAGCCATAGAGGTCTGTGGCTTCTCACTGGGGCATCTGATGCCCACTTAATCTGTCTACTTCCTAAAAGGCCGATCCTACCCAAGCTGACACTGTGCAACTTTGTAAGAGGCAAGTTCGTGAGTAGAGGTCTTTTTTTTTTTTTACTACTTTTTTTTTAAGGTTTATTTACTTATTTTGAGAGAGAGAGAGAGAGAGAGAGAGAGAGAAGGAGGAGCAGAGAGAGAGGGAGAGAGAGAATCCCCAGAAGGCCCCACACTGTCAGCTTAGAGCCTGACACGGAGCCTGAACTCTTGAACCATGAGATCATGACCTAAGCCGAAGCTGTTGCTTAACTGACTGAGCCACCCAGGCGCCCCTTATGGGTAGAGGACTTTTCAGTGGTGTCACTTTGGACTTAAAATGCACCTTTCCACTCTAGGTAGGGATCCATAGTAGTACATCATCTAGCACAGAGGTTCTCACCTGTGATTTGGGTTCCAGAGAGTCTGATTTAAAAGGTCTTGGGTGATAGATAGATAGATAGATAGATAGTCTGTCTTGGGTGGATCCCAAGGACTTAAAATTTTTTTCAAAGCTTCCAGGTGATTCTGCAAGGAAGCCCCACTTGAAAGCCACGACTCCAGTGCCCTCTGCTGGAGGCAGATGCTGGTGAGGCTTCTGGTCTGTAGGGTGACTGATTTTGTGCTTGGACAGGTTCCTGAATTGAAAGTTTGCAGGCGGGGGAATTTCTTTACATTAAATAGAGATGGGATGAGAGGCTCTGAGAAGTCGTGTGTTTATTACCTTTTTATTTTGAAAAATAAGCATTGCAAGAACGGTGCAAAGAATTCCCTTAATACCTTTCATCGAAATTACCAAATGTTAATATTTTGCCACCTCTTGCTTTATTCCCCATCCCCTAACCATTTGAGATTAAGTTGCAGACATCTTGACCCCTTAGCTGTATTCTCTAAGAACGAGCACATTCTTACATAACCACAATACAGTGATCAAATCCAGGAAATCTTATACTGACACGATACTATTATGTAGGCAATATTCAGTCTTAGCCACTTATCCCAATAGTGTCCTTGAGAGCAATTTTCTGCCTCCCTACCTGAGCTGGGACATGGCATTTAAAGGCAGTGCCTCGTTGGTCTCCTTTAATTTAGACCTGAGAAAGGATCTGGATTGGAATTTTGTAGTTTCATGCTTCAGAGGAGTTTATTCATTTCTCAGAATAGTTTGTATACACTGAAAAATCATTCATAGATTTTTTTTTTAATTAAAACAGCTATCTTAAGGGGCACCCGGGTGGCTTAGTTGGTTAAGCCTTCAGCTCTTGACTTCAGCTCAGGTCATGATCTCACAGTTCACGAGGTCAAGCCCCACATTGGGTTCTGCACTGAGAGCATAGAGCCTGCTTGGGATTCTCTCCCTCTCTCTCTGCTCCTCCCCACTTGCACTCTCTCTCTCTCAAAATAAGTTAAAAAAAATTTTTTTTAAGTGCTTTAAATACTTTGTTTTTCTTTAAATACTTTTTAAAAATAGATGCTAGTAATAACTATTAAAAAGAAAGGTGGCTCGGTTGGTAAGCATCTGACTTCAACTCAGGTCATGATCTCACAGTTTGTGGGTTCGAGCCCCGTGTCGGGCTTTGTGCTGACAGCTCATAGCCTGGAACCTGCTTCGGATTCTGTGTCTCCCTCTCTCTCTGCCCCTCCCCCACTTGTGCTCTGTCTCTCTCTGTCTCAAAAATAAATAAACATTAAAAAAAAAGAAATACATTCACAAGCTTTTTCAAAATAATGGTTAAGTATGTTCACACCTTAACCATGTTATTTTATACAGAATGTGTATAACCTGCTCAGAATACATACAAAGTATGTATTTTATATAAAAATACTAAAATATATCTGGGTAAGGATAAAAGGTATTAAGGCAATAATAACATCTTAATAATCTCTACTGTACTTAAAATACAAAGGATATAAACAATTATAGATTTGGCACCTGGGTGGCTCAGTTGGTTAAGCATCTGACTCTTGATTTTGGTCGTGATCTCATGGTTCGTGAATTCAAGCCCGGCATCAGGCTCCACACTGTCAGTGCAGTCTGCTTAGGATTCTGTCTCTCTCTCTCTCCCGCTCTCTCTGCCCCTCCGGCTGCTTGTTCTCTCTCTCTTGCAAAATAAATAAACTTAAAAAAATAAACAATTATAGATTTCTCTAAGAAAAAACTCCAATAAATAAATTACTTCAAAAAATTTTATTAGGGGAACTGGGGTGGTTCAGTCAGTTAAGCATCCGGCTCCTGATCTTAGGGTCCTGAGTTCAAGCCCTGCATTGAGTTCCACGCTGGGCATTGAGCCTACTTCAAAAAAAAAAAAATTGTTAATAAATACCGGGGGGGAACCTGGGTGGCTCAGTCGGTTGAGCGTCAAGCGTCCGGCTTTGGCTCAGGTCATGATCTCACGGTTTGTGAGTTTGAGCCCCGCGTCAGGCTCTGGGCTGACGGCTCAGAGCCTGGAGCCTGTTTCGGATTCTGGGTCTCCCTCTCTCTCTGCTCCTCCCCTGCTCGTGCTCTGTCTCTCTCTCTCTCTCTCTCAAATAAATAAACGTTAAAAAAAAAAATTTTTTTTTTTTTTTAACGTTTATTTATTTTTGAGACAGAAAGAGACAGAGCATGAACGGGGGAGGGGCAGAGAGAGAGGGAGACACAGAATCGGAAGCAGGCTCCAGGCTCTGAGCCATCAGCCCAGAGCCTGACGCGGGGCTCGAACTCACGGACCGCGAGATCGTGACCTGAGCCGAAGTCGGACGCTTAACCGACTGAGCCACCCAGGCGCCCCCCAAAAAATTTTTTTTTTAAAGAGAAAAGAAGGCTTTGGTTGGAAAAATGGTTTTCCTCCTCCTCCTCCAGCTACAAGCATTTGACCCTACATACCCTTCCCAGTGCCTTTAAAAGGTGTTAGCTCCAGGCAACTCTTGAAACGCGCCCATATCAAGTTCTTTTGGGAAAACTCCCCCTTTTTCTTTTTTCTTCACTATCTTTGTGCCACCACTAGCTGCTACACAGGTGAGGTGCCTTCCACTATCACAATTTTGTATGAAAGTTACTTTGAAAACCCATTTTTGCAACCAGCTCCAGCAGTAACTATTCTACATGTGGGACCTTTTATTTTTAGTTTCTCATAATGGACTTTATTTTTAATTGTATGGATACAAAATTGTCCTCTAAGGGTCTATATTTGACAATGTCTATAACCATTGGTTTATAGTTACACAATTCTATTTGTAACTTTAGTTCTTGGGCCTTTGCAACCCCAGCCACCAGAGAGTCTTTTCATTTCTTTTTTTTTAAACATTTATTCATTTTTGAGAAACAGAGTGAGACAAAGTGTGAGCCGGGGAGAGAAGGAGACACAGAATCTGAAGCAGGCTCTAGGCTCTGAGCAGGTGGTCAGCACAGAGCCTGATGCAGGGCTCAAACCCACAAACTGTGAGATCATGACCTGAGCCGAAGTCGGATGGTCAAACGACTGAGCCACCCAGGTGCCCCACCAGAGAGTCTTTTGAAAGGCGCCATGGTGCAGCAGAAAGAGACTAGATTTTGGGTTTAGAACATACTGAATTCTAGTCCCTGCTTTGCCACTTGTGGCCTGGAAAAGGTTTTTTTAACCTCTCTGAACTCAAATTTCTTCACCTGTAAAGTCAAGATAGTAAATTGCCCTGCAGGATTGTTGAGGTTGAAATGAGGTAATATGGGGGGAGGGGCTCCAAGCCCCAGAGGAGATGATCAATAAATATGTAATCAATAATCATATATCAATAAGCCAATATTATAATTACAGGGACTCCAGAAAAGCCAGTTTGCCTTCATCCCTTAGAAGGGCCGCAGGAGGGCAGTTTGGTTTGCTGTTTTTGTTTTAAATTTTTTTTTTTTAACATTTATTTATTTTTGAGAGACAGAGCATGAGTGGGGGAGGGGCAGAGAGCGAGGGAGATACAGAATCTGAAGCAGGCTCCGGGCTGTGAGCTGTCAGCACAGGGCTTGAACTCATGGACAGCGAGATCATGACCTGAGCCAAAGTCAGACGCTCAACTGACTGAGCTACCCACGTGCCCCTTGCTGTTTTTGTTTTAGAATTTGATTTTATATTCGGGCGCTCTCCAAGTTTAGAGAGAGAGCACTCCTTGCTCTAAATAGAATCCGGATAGTTAAACAGGTTTCATTACAGAGGCAAAGTTTACCTCAGTAAGAACATTCTCGGCTCTGGGTTGAGTCCCTAGATTTATTCACAGGTCTGTGACATCGGAGTTGAATCTGAAACAGGGAGAAGTTCCAGCCTCCCCAGGCAGGCTAGGCAGAGTGGAGAGCTGGCCTGTGGGGACAGAGGGACCAGATTGCGGAGACAAGTCTGGTTTGCTGTGGCAGGTGATTGGGAAAGACCCAGAAGGAAAACTCACCCTATGATGTTGGATGCCAGTTTTCAGAACAGAACAGGAAAAGGCGGGTGTGTGTGTGTGTGTGTGTGTGTGTGTGTGTGTGTGTATGCTGAGACAGCTGATAAGGAGATTGGGGTCAGTCCCTAAGACAGAGCTGAGCGATGAGATTTTAATATTAAGGGGAAAATACTGTGATGGCAGCCATTGAGAGGGAGGGTCATATGAGAACTCTTAGGATCTGTCCGGCATAGAGTGATTGTGGGTCTCTGTCAGGAGGGGCGGATACATACAGAGCCAGGCCTCCGCTCTGGGCTGTCAGCCACAACCTGCTTACTAGAGAGGGATCAATCATGGAAAGTAGGCCTGGGGCAGAAGAGGGCGTAGATGGGAAGTTTGGTGTCCCAATTACAGACTCCCCTCCCCCAACCCCCTCTTCCCGCATGTCACCCAGAATAGCGCTGGCATCTTTATTGGGTCAGGCTGCCAGCTCACACGATGCACTGCTCCGCTCGCCCAGCCCTGTCCCCCTGTCCCATTCCCAGAGCCTGCAGCCTTCAGGGCGCACTCCACTCCAGCCTGCTCCGGGTGTTCTCCTAGAAACAGTACAGCATCCTAAAAAGAGAATTTGGCAAGGTCCATTTCGGAGTCTCTTCCTAATTGACCTTAGGCACAAAAGGCATTTTGCTTGTCTTAGCCTCAGGCTCCTTGTCTGCCCTGTCTACACCTCGGGAGATGACTACAGAGTTCAAATGGGATGTGTAGATGCACCTTATAAATGCTAAATGGTTATGTTACTAATTTCCCACCCTCCCCTTGAGTTGTGGGCGCGGCTGCCCACACGCACGGGCACAGCCTCCCTGCTCCCAGGGGTTATGCAGCAGCTCAGCGAGCTGGGGTTTCCGTGGTTTCATCCTTCCCTGCTTTCCTCCTTAAAGTGGGGTCCCGCACTCCTTTATAGGCTTGCTAAAATGAACCACAGGAATGCCATATCCCCTCACCCTCTGCTGCAGAAGGGCGGGCCTGGTGCTGTCAGCTCCAAGGACAGGATGTCCTATCTGTGAGTTACTCAGCCTGTTTCTTCTCCTCCTCTGTCTTCTGTCTGCCTTTTGGCTTTTTTTTCATGGCTCGTTTGTATCCCTGCTTGAAATTAGCAAGTAGAATTGAGAATAAATCATCATCACAGCTGCCATGAGTTGAGCCCTTGCTGTGAGCTATGCTAAATCCTTATCGCGCTTAATCTCAGCAGTTCTGGGGGACAGGCAAGAGCTGGCTGAGCTGGGGCGCCTGGTGGCTCAGTCGGTTAAGCGTCCGACTTTGGCTCAGGTCCGATATCACAGTTCGCGAGTTTGAGCCCCACATCGGGCTCTGTGCTACCAGCTCAGAGCCTGGAGCCTGCTTCAGACTCTGTGTCTCCCTCTCTCTCTGCCCCTCCCCCACTCCCTCTCTCTCTTCCTCTCAAAAATAAATAAACATTAAAAATTTTTAAAGAAAAAACGAGATAGCTGAGCCTCAGAGGTATTAAGCTACTTCCCAAGGTAACGCAGCTTTAAGGGGCAGAGCCAACATTCAAACTCAGATATGTCTTACTCCAAAATCTGTGTTATTTCATTTTAATGGAAATACTTTTCTTGATTTCTTTCCTATCTTCGTTTCTTTGTTTTGAATAATAAAAGTAATACACCACACTCATCAAACTGCTGAAAGTAAGAAGGCTGACATGCTGTGATTTGGCTAGGATATAGAGCAATGGAAGCTTTCATGTATAACCACTTTGGAAAGCAATACGGCAATATCTAGTAAAGTTGAAAATGCACATACCCTACAGCGGAACCATTCCATTCCTTGGTATACCCCAGGGAAGTTTCTGAATATGTACTCGAAGATACCTGTACAGAAATGTTCACAACGGCACTGTGTATAGTAGATTAAAAAAAATCAACCTAGATGTCCATCAAAAGAATATATATTTTATACATAAACACACACACACATATATGATGACATATTGCAACCTTAAAATCGTCAAATAAGTAAACTTTAATAATCTAATCTAGAGGTGCATGGATGAATCTTAAAAAGTTGAGTACACAAAAATGTGGTATGTTCACCACACAGTTCAAATTTTAGAAATAGGCATACAAATACCCATTTAATTGTTTATGAATAGCCACATATAAAAATAACAATAAAAACAGGAATGGCATTGGTGAGCACCAAATTCAAGAGAGTGACTAACTCAAGGGAGAGAGAAATAGGAGTCTTAAAAACTGTCTACATTTTCTTGCCTTTTTTAAGCTTATTTATTTATTTTGAGAGAGAGAGAATCCCAAGCAGACTCTGCACTGACATGGGGCTTGATCTCACAAATCTGGAGATCATGACCTGAGCTGAAATCAAGAGTTGGATGCTTAACTGACTGAACCACCTGGGTGCCCCTGCATTTTATTTCTTAAAAAAAAAGATTTAGTTTAAGTATAACAAAATGTTAAATGATTTGACAAAGCTGGATGGTAAGCATACATATATATTATTTTCTACGCTTTTCTGAATGTCTGAGATATTTAGATATAAAGTTATACATTTTCATTGTAAAGTTCAGATTTTTCAGAAAGGCATAAAGATAATAAAAGTCATCTATGATGACACCATCCCAAGATAGTAACTAGTAGCATTTTGTTGAATACCCAGACTTTTTTCTAAGCATGCAAACACGTTTCTTTAAAAACAAAACAGGGGCGCCTGGGTGGTTAAGCATCAGTCGGTTAAGCATCAGACTTCAGCTCAGGTCATGATCTTGCAGCTCAGTGCTGACAGCTCAGAGCCTGGAACCTGCTTCGGATTCTGTGTCTCCCTCTCTCTCTGCCCACCCCCCCCCCCCCCCCGCCCCCGAGCTCTAGCTCTTTCCCTCTCGCTCTCTCAAAGATAAGTAAACATTAAAAAACAAAAACTTGGGGGTGCGTGGGTGGTTCAGTTGGTACCCTTATAGAAAATCAATTGATTGCAAATATAAGGATTTGTCTCTAGATTCTCAATTCTTTTCCATTGGTCTATATGTCTGTCCTTATGCTAGTACCACACAGCCTTGATTACTGTAGCTTTGTAATAAGTTCTTTTTTTTTTTTTTTTTTTTGACAGAGAGAGAGAGAAGGTGCAAATGAGCAAGGGACAGAGAAAGAGAATCCCAGGAGGGGCAGAGGGAAGGAGGGAGAGAGAGTGAAGTGAGACTCACCCAAAGCGGGGTTCATGTTTTACCCGAAGCAGGGCTCGAACTCATCCAAAGTGGGCCTTGAACTCATGAACTGGGAGATCATGCCCTGAGCCGAAGTCAGATGCTTAGCAGAGCCATCCTGTAATAGGCACCCTGTAATAAGTTCTAAAACTGGGACGTGTAAGTCTTCCAACTTTGTTCTTTTCCAGGATTGTTTAGGCTATTTTGGGACCCTTGCATTTCAAGCCTGATTTTTTTAATCATTTTTTTGTACAAACTCCTAAGAAGAAAAATGAAAACCAGAACAACTAATCATCAACAGTTTTGCATAATGTGTGAAATCAGCATATGAAGCTGAGAGCTGAAAGAAGACTGGATTTCCTTTCTTCATTCTAGCCCTTAATCAAACCTTCTTTACTGTGGGGGGAAAAAAGAACTGAAAAACACAAGAGTAAAGAAATCCATGCTTTCCTGTGTTTTGATAGTGTTTAGTTGTCCAGCTGTATTAGAACAATGAGAAGAAAATTCCTGTGAACCACGGTCTGCGGAGTTTCCTGCCTACTTGAATGATACTTAATTCTTCATGATGTCATTTTCCCCATGTTCAAAAGAAATCCATTCTAATATAGCCTCTTCCCCACAGCAATAACAGCCAAATGAAGAAACGGCCAACGTCAGCCGTGGGCTACAAGAGGCCTATCAGCCAGTATGCTCGGGTTGCTATGGCAATGGGGTCCCACCCCAGGTACAGGGTAAGAAGCTGGGAAATAGAAGGGGTGGGAGGAGAGAGCGTCCAAGGGAGGGATGCTCATAACCTCGGCGTGCTCTATCTACCTCATCACCTTCGCTACACCCAGTATTTACTGAGTGCCCGAGGGATCCGATCATCAGGGCCGCTGCTCACGTCTGGTCTGATGTTCCCACCACAGGCTGAAAACATAATGTTTCTGGAGCTGGATGTGTCCCCTCCAGCTGTCTTTGAGATGGACTTCTCTCATGACCAAGAACAAGACCCCCGTGCACTACACATGGAGAGGCTTATGCGGTTGGACAGCTTTCTGGAAAGACCTTCCACATCTAAAGTTCGGAAGTCCAGGTCCTGGTCAGTACCGCTATGGTCAGAGTGGGCAGTGGACTTAGGAGGCATGGAAACCACGTGGGCTGGTTGAGGCTGAAGAGGGTTTGAGTTGTACCTGAAGGGCATTAAGGGAGGGTGATAACTGGAGCCATGGGGGGGGGGGGGAGTTCCTACAGCAACAGGATGAGGAAAAGGCAAGTCCTCACTTTTCTGTTTCCTGCCCTTCCCCAACCTCTGCATTTACCTACCTCACCCCTACCTTCTGCAGGTGCCAGAGTCCTCAGCGGCCTCCACCCTCTACCACACACGCCTCACTGGCCTCCGCTGCTCTGCACCCCACAACAGTGCTAGACCATGAGTGACAACCTTCAGTCAGGCTGCCCATCCGAGAGCCTCCTGGGCTGGGGAGCCAAGCCTGGATCATCTCACCTGACGCTCAGTGTGCGTGCGTGTGTGTGCATGTGCGTGTGCGTGTGTGTGAGGGGGTGAGCATCTGGCAGACCGCGTCTCTGCCTGCTCATCTTAGCCTCCTTTATTTAATTAATGTTATTTATTTGTGGAGCTCAGCTGTGGGGGGAGATGCCTTCACCTGAGCCTGCCGTGGCCACTGCATAGCCTCCTTTCCTTCTGACTTTAGACCCCCGCCATGTCAGACCTCAAGCTCCTCCCTGTCAGCTGCTCCCAGAAGGGAAGGTAGCCAGTGCCTGAGAAGAGAGTACATTTTCTACCTGTCTCTCTCCATAATCTCCATCTCCTCCTATGCCGACGGTGAGCAGTTCTTAAGCACTTTCTGGGACTAGAAAAATGCTAGATGTCCACAAAGGGCAAGACACGTCCTGACAGTGTCGGGCCGATGCTCCCAGGGAAAAGAGCCCTGCACTCAAGCGTCTGGACCTCAGACAACCTCTGTTGGCCTCTTGGGCTCCTTTTCAAGGACTTATGTGACCTCACCGACACAGCCATGCTCTTTGGCTTTGGCAAGAACTCATGGCTTACCAAACTCTGCTTCCTGGCCACCTTCCCAACCCTTGGATGGGAATTGTGAACCAACCAGTTGCTGCCTGCTCAGGACCTGCAGGAAATGAAACAGTAATGGGACAACATGGACAGTCATCAGAGGAAGTCCCTTCTCTGAGTCCCTTTGTTTCTGTTCCCTCTGAGAAGTAACTGGGGTCAACGAGTGATCAAGCCAACACCCCGTTTTTGAGACGCTGCTCCTTCCTGCTTTGGTCACTTTCCTCCGCAGCTGCCTGGATCCCAGTTCATAGTGGGAGCGATCAATGTCATTCTCCCCCTGGCTAAACAAAGGTATTGGAATCTGTTGCTTCCCCCTTCATTTATCACAGGAGACAGGGACCCAGGCACAATTTATCAACCTTGCCTATTACTCCTGTTTCTGCATCACATTTGTTGAGCACTATTTTGTTGAAAACTGATCCTTTTTCTTTGGCATTGTATAAATTGGTCCCTGGGGAAATACTCCTCGCCTCCCTTTGTGACATACCAAGATGTCTCCAGGTTATCTCAAATAATAAGTAAATTTCTACCAAAAAACAAAAACAAAAAAACAAGAGAGAGAGAGAGAGATTAATTTTCATTGATTTACTTTTTAACTGTGTATTTTGGTGGAGTGAAGAGGCAATCATGAAAGAAACAAGTGGTTTAAGATTTCAAAATGCCCTAATAGGGGGAGTCTCTAGTTCCCAGAATTTGAGGATTTTAGTCATCGGGAGAACAGCATGAAACTGACTGAGCTGCTTGAAATTGGGTGAGGGGAAGGTGGCGGGGGGTGGGGGCTGATTACCTGGTTCTTCTCTTTCCATCAGGAAGTGAACCCTTCTTATACAGTTCGAGTTCTGCTGTAAGGACCAAGCTATGGTTTGGTTTAATTCAATGATGCTGTCATTTCTGCTGTAATTACCGGACTAGCTGGTTTGGCAACTCAATTGCCATTTGCTCCTGTCCTTCAAGGAAATGCCATTTTTCATCAGAGCCCAAGAGATTATTTGAGACTCAGGATTCAGATCAGAGGTTTGGCTGTGTCTGGGATGGGAATTGCGTGTAGAAATGCCCCAGGTGGCCTGGGCACAGGGGGACCTCCATGCCTACATTGAGTAGCCTCTCCCACTGACCTCTTTCTTGTTTGTAGATGAAACAGCACGTGTCACCCCCATTCATCACTTGGACACATCGACTTCGCATTGTCTGGTCACTTGACCCTCACAGTCTTATAGCACAAAATACCCAGTCTCACCAACCCCAGTCTGAGGGCTGGGCCCTAGGTGTGTCGGACGAGGAGCTCCTGCCCGCAGTTTTGTGTACGTGTGTGTGTTTGTGTGTGTGTGTGTGTGTGTTTACCTCCACAGGGGACACTCGACACTCAGTGTAAGACATGCTGGGAACAGGGCCACCGGGGTGGTTGGATCTCAGTCTCTCTGTCTCTCTCCTTCCCTTTTGATGTATCAAACATTTGATTGACAAAGTAAGGGCCTTGACTGGGACCAAATTTCCATGTCTGTTGCTATGGTCTTTATTTAGGACAACAGTTAACGCAGTGGCTCATTCTTGTCACTATACATATGGCTATACAGGACATATGTAATATATAAATATATATATAAAACATTACCGTCTGTCTCCTTGGCTTCAGATGAGGCCTGTTGAGCTGAAATGCACCTGCAGCCCAGCCCTGTTCAAATTAACACAGTCGATAATAAAGGAATGAGTATCGTCACCGAGCTGGTTGCCTGCCTTCTCTTTTCTTTGTTCCTACTTTTACTCTCGTTTTCTGCCTTCTCTCTCTTCCTTGTTTTTCCAAGAGCGGTTCAAGGGTATTTGGAGCCCAGCTGCAGTTCCCAGCACCTTGGGGAAGAACCAGCTGCTTAGAAGGGACTGCCCAGTGGGGCTGAGGGGCAGGTCCCAGGCTCTAGTCTGAAGTCCGTGCCAGAACCATGGCAGCAACTGTTTGTGTCCTAGGCGAACGGTCCCCACCCAGTTAATTCTGAGCTATTAGCAGATGTCAGCGCGGCCTAGATTCCAGATTAGCTGTCAATATCATTTGACAGCTCTGCTCCTCCATTGATCAGCCAGGAGAAATGAAAGCGGGCAGTAACATGTGTAAATCGCACAGAGATGCCTGGCCCGCGGCGGGCGCTGAATTAAAAGAGTTTCAAAGACGAACATCCCGTTAGGCTCTCTTCTCAGGGCTTCTTTCCCTCCCTCTGAGATCGGACTATTGCTTCCCCGTAGCATGGGGGTCTTGCGGGAAAGGAAAAGTAGTTACCTCCAACAAACACAAGGCCCCTGACTCCCAGGGGAGCGCCGTGGTTGGCCTGGTGCACGAAACGCAGCAGTGAGCCAGCTGGTTTGGCACAGGTGCTTCTCCCGGAGGGGCTCCCTGCCTGTGCACCGTGCTCCAGCCCTGAGCGCCGGGGCTGGAGTGGCTCTGCTCTTTGGGACTTGCTGGGTGTTGGGTTGGGTACTTTACACGTGCACACTCATTTAGTCCTCCCACGTGGGAGTTATTGTCACTGGGTTACAGACGAGATTGAAGAAAATTAACTGACTTGGGGCACCTGGGTGGCTCAGTTGGTTGAGCGTCTGGCTTGGGCTCGGGTCATGATCTTGGGGTTCGTGAGTTTGAGCCCCTCATCAGGCTCCCTGCTGTCAGCCTGTCAGCACAGAGCCCGCTTCGCTTCAAATCCTCTGTCCCCCTCTCTCTGCCCCTCCCCAAAATAAATAAATATTAAAAAAGAAAAAGAAAAAATTAACTAACTTAGCCAAAGACATGTGGTCAGTGATGAAGCTGGATTTCCAGACTCTAAAGCCCCTGTTTTTTTTCCTTTCTCTGCCTCCTCTCTAGCCCATCCACACCTCAGGAAAACTGATAGGCACACTGTATGTTTTATAAGTAGTGCAAGCCAGGGACAGAAGGGCAGACCCTTCAGACCCTGAACTTAGAGGTCCTATTTTAAAATCACTCGTTTCTGGGGCGCCTGGGTGGCTCAGTTGGTTGAGCGTCCGACCTCGGCTCAGGTCATGATCTCACAGTTGGTGAGTTCGAGCCCTATGTCGGGCTCTGTGCTGACAGCTCGGAGCCTGGAGCCTGCTTCCGATTCTGTCTCCCTCTCTCTCTGCTCCTTCCCTGCTCGCACGCTGTCTCTCTCTCAAAAATAAATAAAGATTAAACAAAAATTTTTAAATCACTCATTTTTCCTGTTAGTAGTGGGGTCACTTGTGTGGTTGATGTAAGTGGTTTTCTAGAGCTTTACAAAACAGCCGAGGGTAGGAATTCTCCCTTGACCCTGACCCTGGTCTTCTGTCAACCGTTTGTTGATAAAGAGGCTGCTGTGTTTCACTTCCTCCTCCAAAGCTGGGCACCTGATCTCCAGAGGGTGGGGTGTGTGTTAGAACTCTTGGCTGCTACTAAAGATTCATTTAAGCTGGTCTGAGTGAAATAAGGACACAGAGAAGCGTGCTGATTTCCACAGACATGGAAATAAAGACCCCAAGGGAAAGGACAGAACGAGTCCTCAGGTACAGCTTAGGACTGGAGGCTCAAAACACCACAAAGACCCTCCCCATTTCACCAAACTCCTTTCTGTGTGGGGTTCATGCTCTTTCCTCAGCTGGTCCAGTTTGTGATGTAGAAAATACGTCTGCCAGCCGCTCTCTAGTTACACAATCCAGTCATCCGGAGAGACTCAGAATCTCAGTCCTGGTGCCAAATTCGTGGGAATGTGATGCCAACTCAGTGGTTTGGGTCACGTGAGTGGAAACGTGGTAGATGGACAAGGCCTCCACAATTTCTGCTACTGTAACCATGTGTATGGGGGAGGGGTGGAAGTAAAGATTTTCTCGAGAAAGAGAGGGGGGGTGGAGTGTGCTCTGTACAGCCAACATAACAGAGGTCCATGACCAGTGCATCCATCACCCATGAGGCCTTAAGAAAGTTTGCTCTGGGGGCACCTGGGTGGCTCAGTCAGTTAAGCGTCTGACTTCAGCTCAGGTCACATCTCACAGTTCCTGGGTTCGAGCCCCACGTTGGGCTCTGGGCTGACAGCTCAGAGCCTGGAGCCCGCTTTGGATTCTGTGTCCCCCACCTCCCCCTCTCTGCCCCTCCCCTGCTTGCGCTGTCTCTCAAAAATGAATAAACATTAAAAAAAATTTTTTTAAACTTTGCTCTGGGGGTGCCTGGGTGGCTCAGTTGGTTAAGGTCTCAGTTGGTGAGTTCGAGCCCCTCACCGGACTCTGCTGTCAGCATAGAGCCTACTCCATTTCTTCTGCCCCCTCTCTCTGCACCTGCTAGAGCTCGTGCTCTCTCTCTCAAAAATAAATAAATGAACATTAAGAAAAAAAACAACTTTGCTCTGGTATCCCAACTCTTAATTTCGGCTCAGGTCATGATCCCAGGGTTGTAGGATCAAGCCCCAAGTCAGGCTCCACACTCAGTGTGGAGCCTGCTTGGGATTCTCTTTCTCCTTCTGCCCTTCTCCGCAATTCATGCTTGCTTGCTCTCAAAAAAAAAAAAAAAAAAAAATTTGGGTCGCCTGGGTGGCTCAGTCGGTTAAGCGTCCGACTTCGGCTCAGGTCATGATCTCGCCGTCCATGAGTTCGAGCCCCGCGTCGGGCTCTGTGCTGACATCTCAGAGCCTGGAGCCTGTTTCAGATTCTGTGTCTCCCTCTCTGACCCTCCCCTGTTCATGCTCTGTCTCTCCCTGTCTCATAAATAAACATTAAAAAAAAAAATTAAAAAAAAAATTTGTTTTGGGTTCATCTTATTATTCTCTTTATTTTTCTTACAACATGGTCCAAGGCTCACCTGCATCGAAATCAACACCCTCAGAGATTCTATTAGGTCAAGGACACATCAATGTGGTAGACACTATAGGTTGCCTTTCCAATATCCACTCTTCTAATTTAAAAAAAGAAATTTAATGTTTATTTATTTTTGATAAAGAGAGAGAGAGAATGCAAGTGGGAAAGGGGCAGAGAGAGAGAGAGAGAGAAAGCCACAGAATCTGAAGCAGGCTCTAGGCTCCTAGCTGTCAACACAGAGCCCAATGCTGGGCTCGAACTCACAGTCCATGAGATCATGACCTGAGCCTAAGTGAGACGCTCAACAGACTGAGCCACCCAGGTGCCCCTCTTCCCTTCTATTTTACTTACAAAATAAATTTGTTCAAGGAGGGCAGTGTGCCCAACTAAAAATACTCATATTCCCAGACTCTCTTGCAGCAACAGGTGGCCATGGTTTTGGCTAAGGAGATGTAAATTGAAGTGGCTTAGGAATTTCTGGAAATGTTTTTTGCTTTCTGGTTATAGAAATCACCTGTTTTACCTCTCACCCTTTCTTCTTCTTTCCTAGAACTCAGGTGTACCTCCTGGAAGTGCATTCCTTCATTGAGCAACTCTTTATTGAGCACCTGTTGCCCATATATTCATTCCAGGCATGGTTCTAAGTGTTGGGAATACAACAGTGAATAGAATAAACAGAAGTGGTGCTTACGTTCGGTTAAGCCTCTGACTTCAGCTCAGGTCATGATCTCATGGTTCATGGATTCAAGCCCCGTGTTGGGCTCTGTGCCGACCGCTCAGAGCTTGGAGCCTGCTTTGGATTCTGCGTTTCCCTCTCTCTCTCTCTGCCCTCCCCTGCTCGTGCTCTCTCTCTCTCTCAAAAATAAATGAACATTTTTTTAATTATATAAAAAAAGATGGGGTGCCTGGGTGGCTCAGTCGGTTAAGTGTCCGACTTCAGCCCGGGTCACGATCTCGCGGTCCGTGAGTTCGAGCCCCGCGTCAGGCTCTGGGCTGACGGCTCAGAGCCTGGAGCCTGCTTCTGATTCTGTGTCTCCCTCTCTCTCTGCCCCTCCCCCGTTCATGCTCGGTCTCTCTGTCTCAAAAATAAATAAACGTTAAAAAAAAAAATTTTTTTTTAAAGGAAAAAAAAAGAAAAACACATTGCATGTCATGTCGTGATAAGTGGGGCTGAGAAAAATAAAGCAGAGAAGGGAGATGGGGCGTTCCAGGTACTGGTTGGGGTGGGGTAGGAGGAGTTGCAGTTGTAAAGCCTTTACTAATTCTGAGCAAATTCCTGGTGGTAAGGAAGTGGACTCCAGGAGAGGAAAAGCAAATGCAGACTTCGTAGGTGGGAATGTGTCAGGCTTATTCAAGGAGCAGCGGCCATATTGTAACCCTGAGGCAACAGGCACAGCATGTAAAGGCCAAGGGAGTGGGGAGACGTGGAGAACCAAGGTCCTGATGGAGTTTGGGCTGCTGCACCAGCCTGGATCTGTCCACTTCTGGACTTATAATGGTAGGAGACAGGGGCGTCTGGCTGGCTTAGTCGGTGGAACATGTGATTCTTGATCCTGGGGTTGTAAGTTTGAGCCCCATGTTGAATGTAGAGATTACTTAAAAATAAAATCTTTATAATTTTTTTATTGTTTATTTAATTTTGAGAAAGAGAAAGAGACAGAGCACGAGCGGGGGAGGGACAGAGAGGAGGGAGACACAGAATCTGAAGCAGGCTCCAGGCTCCGAGCTGTCAGCACAGAGCCTGACATGGAGTTTGAACTCACAAACTGTGAGATTGTGACCTGAGCTGAAGTCCAAGGCCTAACTGATTGAGCCACCCAGGCACCCCTAAAAATAAAATCTTAAAAAAAAAAAAAAAAAAGAAGAAGAAGAATGGTGGCAGACAAATCCCTACAGGTTTAAACCAGTATTAGGGGGATTTGCCAGAAATCTCCATTTAAAATGAGCACCTCCAGGTGGTTACAGGGAACATTCACTAAAGTGAGAAAATCTCCCGTTCAGCTATTTGCAATTCCAAGTCCTGGTCACCATGGGGCCTGCCCTTCAACATGTACCAGCACTGGGGCCGTCGCCTGTGTAGACGCCAGGACCACACTCAAGGATGATAGAGGCAGAGGGAGGGCACAAAACCACTAAGCCACTCCAGGGCCCCTTGGAGCCCCTGGAGACCCTGTACTCAGTCACAAGTGCTACATTCTTTGGACTAGAAAACCAGAGTGATTATTTGTTCACATTCAAAGCTCCCACTTGACAATAAAGAAAAGTAGACCCAGAAAAGGAGAGTGATTTCCCAAAGTCACACAAATGGTTAGCAGGTGACATGGGCCTAGAAGGCATAAGGATTTCGTAGTCTGACACACTGTTTCTGTTTCTGTTGTGTGTTGATTTTATTTTTTTTATGTTTATTTATTTTTAAATATTTATTTATTTTTGAGAGAGAGACAGGGACAGAATGCAAGCAGGACAGGGGCAGAGAGAGAGGGAAACACAGGATCTGAAGCAGGCTCCAGGCTCCAAGTTGTCAGCACAGAGCCCGTCATGGGGCTCAAACTCACAGACCTCGAGAACATGACCCAGACGCTTAACTGACTGAGCCATCCAGACACCCAGGCACGATTTTATTTTTATTTTTGAAATTATTTTATACTCACGGAACCGTTGTAAGAATTGTACCAAGAAACCCATCTACTCTTTTTTTTTTCTTTTTAAGATTTTATTTTTAAGTAATCTCTATACCCAATGTGGGACTTGAACTCACAACTCTGAGATCATGAGTCTCAATGACTGAGCCAGCCGGATGCCCCAAGAACACCCATATACTCCTCATCTAGACACTGTGTTCAAGTTTTGCCATGTGTTCAAGTTTTGCCAACTGTCCCAAGAATTACCTTTATAGCAACAGAATTCTAACCCAGGACCACGTGTTTCACTTAGTTATCATGTCTCTTTGGTCTACTATCTAGAAGAATTTCTTAGTCTGGTTTTTTAATTAAGCTTTTTTTCTTTTTCTTTTTTTTTTTTTTTCAACGTTTTTTATTTATTTTTGGGACAGAGAGAGACAGAGCATGAACGGGGGAGGGGCAGAGAGAGAGGGAGACACAGAATCGGAAACAGGCTCCAGGCTCCGAGCCATCAGCCCAGAGCCTGACGCGGGGCTCGAACTCACAGACCGCGAGATCGTGACCTGGCTGAAGTCGGACGCTTAACCGACTGCGCCACCCAGGCGCCCCTTTTTCTTTTTCTTTTAAGTAACTCTACACCTAACATGGGGCTTGAACTCACGACCCGACCCGGAGATCAAGGGGTGCATGCCCCACTGAATGAACCAGCTGGGTGCCACCCTTAGCCTATTCTTGACCTTTGCCCCTTTCACATTCTTCGGTATTACAGGCATTAATTACAGCTATTAATTTGTGGACTGTCCCTCTATTAAGGTTTAGTTTCGTCATGATTAGATTCAGGTGATGCACAGAAGTGAGGCGGTGGCCTTCTTACCGTATCCCATCAGGTGGCACTTGATGACAGTGTTTGGTTCGATTACTGGTGACATTAACTTTGATCATTCATTAAGGCAGTGTCTGTCAGGCTTGTAGCTTCTCCTTGTCCCTTTGTAATTAATAAGCATTTGGGGAGGAGATACTGTGAACTATGTAAATATCCCACTTTTCTACCTTTCACCGCTAGTTTTAACGTCCGTTGATGTTTCCTGCTTGAATTAATTACTGCTATCTGGTTGCCAAATGGTGGCATTATTTCTTCTGCAGTTGTTAGTCGACATTAACGTGAGAAACCCTTTTCTCTTCTTATTTGTTTGCTTGTTTATATCAATGTGGACTCTTGGATTCCTGTTTTATTTCATGGGTTATAATCCATTATTGTCATTTTTTTTTTTTAATTTAAATTCAAGTTACTTAACATATAGTGTAGTATAGGTTTCAGGAGAATTCAGTGACTCATCCCTTACATGTAACACCCAGTGCTCATCCCAACAAGGGTCCTTCACCCATTTAGCCCACCTCCCCACCCACCTCCCCTCCTGCAACCCTCAGTTTGCTC
Organism: Panthera leo; assembly: GCF_018350215.1. Taxonomy (NCBI): domain Eukaryota; kingdom Metazoa; phylum Chordata; class Mammalia; order Carnivora; family Felidae; genus Panthera; species Panthera leo. The sequence goes on from NC_056681.1 coordinate 119,301,893, forward strand.
TCTGTATTTAAGAGTCTCTTATGATTTGCCTCCCTCTGTTTTTATCTTATTTTATTTTTCCTTCCCTTCCCCTATGTTCATCCATTTTGTTTCTTAAATTCCACGAGTGAAATCATGATATTTGTCTTTCTCTGACTTATTTGGCTTAGCATAAGTTCTAGTTCCATCCATGTTGGTGCAAATGGCAAGATATCGTTCTTTTTGATCACAGGGTAACATTCCACTGTATATTTATACTACATCTTTTTTTTAATGTTTATTTAGTTTTGAGAGAGAGAGAGAGAGAGCGTGCAAGCAGGGGTGGCATGGAGAGAGAGAGAGAGACAGAGGATCCAAAGCGGGGCTCTGCGATGAGAGCAGCAAGCCCGACGTGGGGCCCGAACTCATGAACCAGGAGATCATGACCTGAGCCAAAGTTGGTCGCTCAACCAACTGAGCCACGCAGGCGACCTCTGCATCTTCTTTATACATTCATCAGTCGGTGGACACTTGGGCTCTTTCCATAATTTGGCTCTTGTCGATAGCGCTATCAACATTGGGGTGCATGTGCCCTTTCGGATCAGCATTTTTGTATCCTTCTGATAAATACCCAGTGGTGCAGTTGCTGGGTCTTAGTGTAGTTCTACTTTTAATTTTTTGAGGAACTGAATACTGTTTTCCAGAGTGGCTGCACCAGTTTGCGTTGTCACCATAGTTCAAATATTCCCCTTTCTCGAATTCTTGCCAACATCTGTTGTTTCCAGAGTTGTTAGTGTTAGCCATTCTGACAGGTGTGAGGTGGTATCTCATTGTGGTTCTGATTTGTATTTCCCTGATGATGACTGATGTTGAACATCTTTTCATGTGTCGGTTGGCCATGTGGATGTCTTCTTTGGAGAAGTGTCTATTCATGTCTTCTGCCCATTCTTCGCTGCATTATTTGGCTTTTGGGTGTTGAGTTTGATAAATTCTTTATAGATTTTGGATACTAACGCTTTGGATACGTCATTTGCAAATATATTCTCCCATTCCATCGGTTGCCTTTTAGTTTTGCTGATTGTTTCCCTCACTGATGTAGAAGTTTTTATCTTGATGAGGTCCCAATAGTTCATTTTTGCTTTTGTTTCCCTTGCCTCTGGAGACATGTCTAGTAAGAAGTTGCTGCAGGCAGGGGCACCTGGGTGGTTCAGTTGGTTAAATGCCCGACTTTGGGCATTGGTGGTTCATGGTTGAGGCTACACTTTGGGCTTGGGGCTCTCATTGCAGAACCCCCTTTGGATCCTCTGAATCTCACAGGTTCATGGGTTCAAGGCCTGCATCCACACTGACAGTGTGGAGCCTGCTTAGGATTCTCTCTCTTTCCCTATCTATGCCCCTCCCTCACTTGCACTTTCTCTCTTCCTCAAAAAGAAATAAACTTAAAAAAAGAAAAGGAAGTTGCTGCAGTCTGCAGTCGAAGTCAAAGAGGTTGCTGCCTGTGTTCTCTAGGATTTTGATGGTTTCCTTTGTTGTTGTTGTTGTTGTTTTATAGCAAGCTCTATGCCCCCACGGGACTCGAACTCACACCCCCAGGATCAAGAGTTGCATGCTCTACCAACTGAGCCAGTCGGGCACCCCTGTCATTATTTGTTTTGATGCTCAAATTATCCCAGATTTGGTCAGTGGTAGTGCCTTCAAGCTGGCTTCTGTGTTCTTTTGAAATCTTTCCTTTCTTCTATAAGCACTTCCTTACTTTACGGCACAAAAAAATGTTCCAGACTCATCCAAGAAGGCCCAATTCATTTTAGTGACAAATAGTGCCCTCATTGCTAATGGTAGTCTATACTCCCAGGCTCTCTCAGTGGACAGAGCTTGGAAATATACATGTTGTATTCACACACTCGTTCATTCACATACGTTTTACAACTGTATTTACATCTACCTATCTAACCACGAGTGCTCTGAGTGCTCTACTGAATCTTCCAATTTTGACCCAACATCTAAGGGTTTGTTTTGGGGTTCCCATTTTTCATATTTATAACTCCTTTCCCTGACAGTTGAGACCCCTGGCTCCCATTAAACTCAATGTATTTATCTGTTGCCCAATTTCCTTGTATGTGGCCAATTTCTTGACCCCCCACAGGACTGCCACCATTTGTTAGTTGTCAGTTCCCCTCCTCATGTGGGTGCCAGCCTTTGCCAGTCCCTGCTCTGCACAGCCATGCCTGAAGGCTTTTTGACTGAATTTCTTTTTAAAAACTTTCTTTCATGTTTATTTTATTTTATTTATTTTTTTTAAAATTTTTTTTTCAACGTTTTTTTACTTATTTTTGGGACAGAGAGAGACAGAGCATGAAGGGGGGAGGGGCAGAGAGAGAGGGAGACACAGAATCGGAAACAGGCTCCAGGCTCCGAGCCATCAGCCCAGAGCCTGACGCGGGGCTCGAACTCACGGACCGCGAGATCGTGACCTGGCTGAAGTCGGACGCTTAACCGACTGCGCCACCCAGGCGCCCCTATTTTATTTTTTGAAAGAGACAGAGCACAAGCAGGGGAGGGACAGAGAGAGAGGGAGACTGAGGCCGACTCCAGCCTCTGAGCTGTCAGCACAGAGCCCTACGCGGGGCTCAAACTCTCGAACTGAAAGATCATGACCTGAGCTGCAGTCAGACTCTTAACTGAGTGAGCCCCCCAGGTGCCCCAGCTTTTTGACTGAGTTTCTAAAGGAAAGGAGGGGGAAAAGATTGAAGAGGGCAGAGACACATTGTATTTGAAGCAGGAATCCTCTATCTTACATCGCTTTCCATGTGCTGCAGCAAATTTAGAAAAGTAGGAGATGAGAAGAGAAGGGATGTGAACTGTCCCTACTCCAGGGGTTTATAGATAGAATAGTCCAGAAGAAATTCTTTGTGAATGTTAAGAGCAAAAAGCCAGCATGCTCATCACCCGTGCTACTCACACATCTGGCTTCCAGCTGCTATCTGTCCCTGTTGGTGAGGTAGCTATATCAGGGACCCTTCCCTGTGTGCTCCCAGGCAAGTCAGTCCACATCCTGGGCCTCAGGCTCCTCGTAGAAAAGGTCAAAGTGATGACCTTTCCTCTCTCACCAGCAGCTACTGATCATAAGAGACACTAGAGAAGTTTATGAAGAATAGAGAACCCTATAAATGTAAAGTGTTATTATGGTTGTATTAGTTACAATATAAGATCAGCTGCCTAATGGCAATCCAAAATAATTGGGGCTTAAACAAATAGAAACTCTCTACGTAGTAATATGGGTATGAATGGACCAGAGCTGGCTCGGGACTGTTCCGTGGGATTAGAGACCTATGCTCCTTGCACATTGTTGTTTCAACCAAGACACTCACGACCACATTTGTATTCCAGTCATCGGAAAGGGAGAAAAGAAGTAGAGGACACTTCCTGTTCCTTTATGGGAACCTGGAAGTTGCATACCCCTGTTGGCCAGAACTTTATCACACCTCCCTTCAAGGTGGAAATCCGTGTCTTTATTCTGAGTGGGTAATTATCAGGGATTTTATTATGGTACTATTTTATGTATTGGTCCTGTTCCTGTTCACAGGATATGTCAGGATTTTTTTTTTTTTTTTAAGATTTTATTTTTAAGGGGCGCCTGGGTGGCTCGGTCGGTTAAGCGTCTGACTTCGGCTCAGGTGAGTTCGCGGTCCGTGAGTTTGAGCCCCGCATCGGGCTCTGTGCTGAAAGCTCAGAGCCTGGAGCCCATTTCGGATTCTGTGTCTCCCTCTCTCTCTGCCCCTCCCCCGTTCATGCTCTGTCTCTCTCAAAAATAAATAAATGTTAAAAAAAAAAATTTTTTTTTAATAAAAAAAAAAAGATTTTATTTTTAAGAAATCTCTACACCCAACGTGGAACTTGAACTCAATCCCAAGATCATGGGTCGCACGTTCCACCAACTGAGCCAGCCAGGCATTCCTGCCCTATATTCTTTGGGCTTTTCATGATGGCCTCTGCAAAGTCTAGGTGGGTCCTTGCTGGGAACAGCAGAGTCAAGGTCTGCAGGTATTAGACCTTATACAATCTGGGGGAGGGGGAGAAGAGTCCTTATTAAGAAAAAGAATGAATATTATGAAACAAAATTAGATATCCAAGTCAATATTTGAAGGGCACCTGGTGGCTCATTTGGTTGAGCTTCAGACTCTTGATTTCAGCTCAAGTCATGATCCCAGGGTCATGGGATCAGGTTCATGCTGAGCTCAGAGCTCTCTCTCTCTCCCTCTGTCCCTCTCCCCTGGCTTGCGCTCTGTCTCTCCAAAAAAAAAAAAAAAAAAAAAGTTAATATTTGTTTGGAATGAGAAAATAAATCACAACATAGGACACAATTTAAAAGCTGACAAATACCATATCGTAAAATTCAGAAAAAATTACAATATTTTTATTATTTAAACACCTGACAGACCTCTCTAAAACTTTTTACCCTGTATTTTTTTTTCTGCTGTGCATTTTTTGAATGCCTCTGCCTTTGACAGCAATTTTGTAATTGTTTTCTAGCCAAAAAACACAAAAATAATTCTGCCTTTCTCTTATTGAGAGTTTAGAACAGTTTCTTTCTGCTTGAACTCATTATCGGTAATGTCATCTGAATTCTTAGAATTATGGTTAAATTTGGGAAAACCTCTATCAAGTTTTTTCCTACGAGAGCTATAAGATTTCAGGGCATTCCAAGTTGTATGTGTGTGCACAGTAACTAACCTCAAATACGGTTTGAAATAATAATGCTTATTAACCAGTTTGTTGACAGTGTTCTAATTGTGATGGCTGAGTATGAATTTTTTGTATACCTTTATATGTCAGTATCTGTAGAGATGTAGAACACGTGCAAAGTATACACAGATGTACTAGCTCTTTTCTTGTGGCTACAAGAGTGTAAACACAAGAATCCTGATAATTCTCTTGTGTGCAATTTCCATCAAAAAGGGGAAAGATAAGACGAGTGCCTGGATGGCTCGGTTCCTTAAGCGTCTGACTCTCTTGAATTTGGCTCAGGTCTTGGGATCCAGCCCCCTGCTGGGTTCCGTGCTGAGCATGGAGCCTCCTTAAGATTCTCTCTCTCTCTCCCGCTCTCTCATTCTCTGCCCCTGCAGCCCCAACCGGCTCGTGTACTGTCTCTCTCTCTCTAAACAAACATGGGGGAATTAATGAATTTTATGCGCCTGATTATATAGGCTGTATCATGTACATTCCTGACAGGGGGGAGATTCCAATTTGACCAGGCACTGATGAGAACCCAATAGTCCACTTACACTGTTTTACACATCTGATAGAAGAAGTTTCGGCCGACTAGCTTTGGGTTCTGTAAATTTCAGACCTTGTCTCTCCTTCATGCCCACCCACATCTGGTGCCAGGCACTGCAGAACTCTTCATTACCAACTTGTAATGTCTGGCCTGGCACCCTCACATTTTGCTACCGGGCGTATTGGGAGAGTGGATGATAGGCATGTTCCCGGCAGCCATTCTTGCACTCGGTGAGCTAGCAACGATTTATCCATGCACGCAAGTGACTGTGAACCACGTAACTATATCCTACTAAAGCAAACTCAAAGTCTCCAACTCAGTGTCTCCTTAGTTGGATCTCAATGCCTGTAGCCATGCCATGAGACACGGTGTTGTGTTTGTTTTTTTTTAAACGTGTCAAAATTTTCTTCATTTTCTTTTTCCTTTTCAAATTTGTATTTACATTGCGGTTAGTGAACGTAGAGTGCAATATTGGTTTCAGGAGTAGAATTCAGTGATTCATCGCTTAACATATAACACCCAGGGCTCATCATCAAGTGCCCTCCTTAATGCCCATCACACATCTAGCCCCGCCCCCCCATCAGTCCTTAGTTTGTTCTCTATCTTTAAAAGAGACAGGGTGCCTTGGAGGTGGCTCCGTAAGTTAAGCGTCTGACTCTTGATTTGGGCTCAGGTCATGATCTCATGATTCTTGAGATGGGGCTCCACGCTGACAGCTCAGAGCCTGCTTCGGATTCTCTCTCTCTTTCCCTCGCTCTCTGCTCCCCCATCGCTCTCTCTCAAAAATAAATAGACTTAAAAAAAAAGAGAGAGAGAGAAGAGACAGTGGTCTTAAGTGACTGCAGTTAAAATATCTTTTAGAATTTACATTGTTAGGGCTCCTCACTGGGCCGTGCAAGCAGGAGGGTCCTAGGGTTTAAGCTTCAGTAGCCCCAGAGTAAATTTACATCAGTCCCTGCAGCCATAGCACAGAGCTTTAATGGCAAAGTGATTCATGTTAGGAAGCAACCTTGCATTCCCCTTTGGTACCTTAGCCCTGGTGTTTCTGCCTCCATAGCACTTCACTCCCCAACCTCCATCCCAAAGACTGCTCTCTTCCTGATAAAGAAAATGTAAATAGGCAAGTAAGTATCACCATGGAATTTTTTCTTAATGTGAACTATTTTTTTAAGTTTTTTTTTTGAGTTCTATGCATTGTGGGGCTCAAACTCACCACCCCAAGGACAAGAGTCATGTGAACTTCCAATTGAGCCAACCAAATGCCCCAGAAACTATTTTTTTTTAAATTATAAGATCAATACACACCAAGTCAGAAAATTTGAAATAAATAAACATACACATACACATGCACACAGGAAATTAAACAATACCTAGATAAATAATTTTAACATTTTAATCTATGTATTTGGGGGACTTTTTTTAAGTTTTATTTATTGAGAGAGAGAGAGAGAGAGAGAGAGAGAGAGAGAAGGAGGGACAGAGAGAGAGGGAGAGAGAATCCCAAGCAGTCTCTGCACTGTCAGTACAGAGCCCTATGTGAGACAGGAACTCACAAACTGTGAGATCATGACCTGAGCTGAAATCAAGACCCCGAAGCTTAACTGACTGAACCACCCAGTCGCTCCTGTATTGGAAGGACTGTTGAGGATGGGTGCTAAGAGCTTCCTCTCCCACTTTGGGACTGTGCCCAGTTCATAGGCAGCTTTCACCGAGGCTAAGCTCCAGAGCATTGCTCCTGAGCATGTGGCCGGGGTGGGAGGGTGAGCGTGCACCTGCACTCATGTGCACACACACTCGTGTGCACACACACAGGTACGGGCACACAGCCGTGTGTTTGGTCTCTCTCTCTCCAAAGGAGAGGAGGAACAATTTCTAGAGCCACATATTCACACACATGTTCACTTTTGATGCCCAGTCTGGGTGACCTCCCTTTCCTCAACTAGCGCCAACCCTGGAATGTAGCTGATTAAAGAACATCTTTGTTTAAAAATAGGCATAAAGTCTGATGACACAATTAAACGGCTCCCACAGAAGGAATCTAAATGTATAGAGCTTCCTCCCTCCCTCCCTCCCTCCCTCCTTCCCTCCCTCCCTCCCTCCCTCCTTTTCTTCCGGCCTCCTGCCCTTCCTTCCTTCCCTCCTTCCTCCCTCCTTCCCCACCTATCTGTCTCTCTCCTTCTCTCTCTCTTTTGGGAGCCAGGGGTCCCCAAGGGATAAAATCGTGATTTAAAAACAAAACAGGGAGGGGCACCTGGGTGGCTCAGTCAGTTGAGCTTCCAGCTCTTGGTTTCAGCTCAGGTCATGATCCCAGAGTCATAGGATCAAGCCCTTGTCAGGCTCTGTGCTGAGCACTGAGTGTGGAGCCTGCTTAAGGATTCTCTCTCTCTCCCTCTGCCCCTCTCCCCCATTTGTGCTCATTCTCTCTCTCGCTCTCAAATAAAATTTTTAAAAAATTTAAAAAACTAAAACCAAAACAAAACACATTTAAAAATAAAACTAAAACAGATTTTTTTATTATCTTTGAGAAAGACTGCTAATATATTTTACTTATCTACATTTTTCATGAGCAACAAAGAACACAGAATGAATAGTTAAATATGTTTTTAAAAAGCCAAAGTTCTGCAATTTGGCTGCTTTTGTATGTGGCTGGTTAAGAGACATTATTAGCCAGACAGAAATGGGTTTGCAGGAAAGGGAAAAAGAAAGGTGTGAGAGAGCCATCTAGAAAGCCCAGTATCCCGGAAGGACCGTGCCCGTCAGCAAGGCCACCCTGGGAGACGAGAGCGCGCTCACCGGGAAGCACTCTGCTCAGCTCCACACTGGCCCTCCAGCGTCCTGCCAGCTTAGAGCTGACCTTTGAATCCTTTTGACTGGTGCAACAGTTTCAATGTCACTTCTGCAAAGAAAAATAGGCTTTCTGCTGTTATTATTTAACTTTTGAAATGTATCACTAAAACAATAGATGCTAAAACAATGGAATCGTTTAAGCAGGGAATTCTAAATTCTTTTTTTTAACGTTTATTTATTTTTGAGACAGGGAGAGACAGAGCATGAACAAGGGAGGGTCAGAGAGAGGGAGACACAGAATATGAAGCAGGCTCCAGGCTCTGAGCTGTCAGCACAGAGCCCGGCGCTGGGCTCGAACTCACGGACCGCGAGATCATGACCTGAGCCAAAGTCGGCCGCCTAACCGACTGAGCCACCCAGGCGCCCCTAAGCAGGGAATTCTAAAAGTTGGGCCAGCATTTGAAGGAGTGACTTGTGTTTCAGATACTTCCCTGCGCCCCCCACCCCCCATACCTAAGCTTCCTCTTTGGAGCCCTATGACAGCTCGCTTCAATCTGCAAAAGCCGCTTGACTCATCTTTGTTCTTGCAGAGATCAGGGCTGTCGTTTGCCACAGTACTGACAATTTACAGTTGTTCGTGGCCCTTTCCCCTTGTCAAATTAAATCCATATTTTGATTGCATTTTGTTCTAGCAGGATGAGATGCCGTGGAAACGGTAATAAAAACAGCCGAGTGAAAGTGACTTAGAGGAGTAAATTGATTTTGCCCTGGGTGCAGCAGGGAAGAGTCATTCGTCACTCCCAGCCTCTCCCGGCAACGGGAGTCCCTGGAGACCGAGCAATGCCTCACACCTCCCAGGGGAATTGCAGAGCTCCCAGGCCGCCCCCACTCAATTTGCTTTACAAAAGGAAAATGATTCCTAGCGAGCTGTTGGATTGCCTCCTACTGGGAAGAAGGGGGGGTGGGGGGAGGGTAACAGTGACATATTTGAAAAGAGAGCTAGAGAGCGAAGGGGCATATGATAAGCAAAAAGATTCAACTAGCACTCACACCCACACCCGCATGCACCTCTACAAAACCCCTGTTACCAACTAGGAAATGGAATCTGGTTTGGGGACTGATGATTTACAGAAGTCTTCCTTTCATCAGGGAAGGATTATAGCCGTGTCATTTCAGAAGGGAAGGGAGCTTCCTTCCTTCACCCATTCCTTCAACGACTACCGGCCGATGCCTACCAGGAACAGAGCACTATGAGGTGTTCCTCCTCACCACTCTGTAGCTCACCATTTCCCCTGCTACCCCCACCCCCACCCAGCAAGAGCCTCCTCCGCGGTCCGTCCGCTCTACCATTGCTTTGACCTTCCCTCCCGCCCCTCCCCCACGGGCCTTCTCCACACAAAAGCTAAAGAGGCATTTCATAGCAAACGAGTTCTATTTAAAATGCAAAGTGAGGGGGCGCCTGGGTGGCTCCGTCGGTTAAGGGTCTGACTTGTGCTCAAGTGATGGTCGCACGGTTCGTAGGTTCGAGCCCCGCGACGGGCTCTGTGCTGACCGCTCAGAGCCCGAGCCTGCTTCAGATTCTGTGTCTCCCTCTCTCTCTCTGCCCCTCCCCTGCTCATGCTCTGTCCTCTCGCTCTCAAAAATGGGTAAACATTAAAAAAAAAAATTGAAATGCAAAATGAGGTCATACTAGTCCTCTGCTTAAAAGTCTCCAATGGCTTTATGTCGCACTTCAAAAACTGGACTATTTTCAATGGCCTACAAAGTCCTACCTGATCCAATTCCTGTCTGCTTTTATGACAATCTTGTATCCCTCTACCTCCTTGAAAGTACTCTGCAGCTACATTGGCATTTTCAAGGTCCTATTTTGTACTTTAAATATGCTATGTTTGTTCCCGGCTCAGGGCCTTTGCGCTTGCTTTGTCTTTTTCTTAGAATTGCCCTCCCTCCAGATTTTTAGGTGGCTAGCTCCTTTCCATCATCCAGGCCTCAATCAAGTATCCCCTCAGAGAGGCGTTCCCGGCCACCCCGGCTAAAGTGACCACCCATCCAGATCATGTTCTACTCCACTCTCCTTTGCTGCTTTCTTTTTTTTTTTTTCTTTCTTTTTTTTGGTAATGTTTTATTTTTGAGGATTAAATAAATCCGAGCTGTCAGTACAGAGCCTGTCGCGGGGCTCAAACCCACAGACCGTGATGAGATCATGACCTGAGCTGAGGTGGGACGCTTAACCGACTAAGCCGCCCAGGGGCCCCTCTCCTTTGTTATTTTCTTTCTTCTTCTTTTTTTTTTTTTTAATTTTTTTAAACGTTTATTTATTTTTGAGACAGAGAGAGACAAAGCATGAATGGGGGAGGGGCAGAGAGAGAGGGAGACACAGAATCGGAAGCAGCTTCCAGGCTCCGAGCCGTCAGCCCAGAGCCCTCGCGCGGGGGGGGGGGGGGGGGGGGGGGGGGGGGGGGGGGGCTCAAACTCACAGACCGCGAGATCGTGACCTGAGCTGAAGTCGGACGCTTAACCGACTGAGCCACCCAGGCGCCCCATCCTTTATTTTCTAAAAGCTGAAGATATTTTAGCATTTGATTATTGACATCGGTTCTCAGAATGTGCCCCACCCCCAACCAGCAGTTTTAGCATCAGCTGGAAACTTGTCAGAACTGCATATTCTAAGGCCCTACTCCGGACCTATGGCATCAGACCTTCTGGGGGTCGGGCCCAGAGATCTGTATTTTAACAAACCCTCAAAAAAAAAAAAAAAAACAAAAAACTCTCCAGGGGACTCTGATGAAAAACAAAGTTTGAGAACCACTAGCTTACAGTGATTATTGTTGCTCTCCCTCGTCCCCCCACAGAATGTAGACTCCGAGAAAAGGGGTGTCCAGCACCAAACACGTAGCAGGCACTCAATAAAATAAATTGTTGAATGGTGAGAGACTGGATGAATGACTGATCTGGTGCCTCGAGTTCTGTCTCAGGGGCCCTGTGGGAGAGGCTTAGCAGAAAGTCCAACAGAACCGAGCCTCGGGGATTTGCTGGCCACCTTTCCACGAGAGCTTTTAACTGAATGGCATATTGATCTCACAGGCTAGAAAAACCTGAAGAAGCGGTTCTGAGATTAAAGAAACACTTGAAAACTATGATTCAAAATGTTATGAATTACAGTTTGGAAACTCCAAGTGTGTGCCAAGGTCCTTCTCAGAGAATCAGAAGGTCTGTAGATTTGTAGATGGTATTCAATTAGAGGGCAAGGATAATATCTTTTTTCTTTTCAATTCCGTAGAGCTCTTAGTGCATTATTCCCAGAGCAGGCTGCTGATTGACAAAGTGGCTTTCTCTTCGCTCGGTCTTTCTGCTTTATATCAATCTTGAAATCTTAAAAAAAAAAAAAAAGAGGGAGAGGGAGAGGGGAGCTCTAAACCAATTAATCCTGTCTCCAGTGCTTTCTAAAAGCTTTCAGACTGAAAACACCGGGTCAATCCTCCAGTCCAGATCATGGAGGAAAAACACTATCTTTGCAAAAGACATTGAACTTTAGAAAAGGTTAGATCAACACCAAGAACAATGGAAAGGCCCTGGGAGCCTCTCCTTAGAAATAATACACTGGCTTGAAGCAAATACTTTAGGCCAGGCACCATGCTAGATACCGGGGTTACAAAGACCCAGAGAATAAAGTTCATGCCTTCAAGGAGCTCATAGTCTGGAAGAGAGACAGGCATGTAACCAGACGGAGCAGAGCGTCATTGCTGTAGGAGTGACCAACTGCTTAGTTTGGCCAGGGAAAGGTTGCTAGAGGAGATGATATTTGAACACATTTGGAAGGCTGGGTCTCACTCTGGAGGTGCGAAAGAAGTGCAGTCTAAGCAGAGGAGACAACAAATGTAAAAGCAGAGATGAGAAGGAGCAGGCAGGGTCCAAACACGGTTAACAGAAATGACTGACTTGGTTAAAATATATATCCACACGTTTGCGGACATTTGAATAATGATTGGTCAGTTAATGAGATTATGGCATTATCGTTAATTTTTAGGGTATGTAAATGCTGTATCAAAACCTTATCTCTGGCTGAAATGTGATATCTGGAATTTGCTTCAAAATAATATTGGAAAGGGTGGGAGAAGGTAGGAATAAAGATGAAATAAGGTTGCTCTTGAATCTCAGGGTCAAGCCCAAGAGTTCAAGCCCCACGTTGGGCACAGAGCTTACTTTACAAAATAATAATAAAATAGGGGCGACTGGGTGGCTCAGTTGGTTAGGCATTCAGCTCTTGATTTCAGCTCAGGTCATGGCCTCACTGTTCATTGGTCTGGGCCCCTTCTCAGGCTCTGTGCTGGTAGTGGCAGAGCTTGCTTGAGTTCTCTCTCTCTCCCTCTCTCCACCTCTCCCCTGCTCATGTGCTCTGTCTCTCCAATCAGCCAGTTGTCCAAAAACAACTTCCTTAAAACACCACAGAGATGAGAAATATCACTATTGGAAAGTATTTCTTTGATACTAAAATTCACAGGAGAGGACATACACGGTGCACTTCTCAGACTCTTATTTTTTTTAATGTTTATTTATTTTCGAGAGGGGGGAGGGGCAGAGAGAGAAGGGGACAAAGGATCTGAAGCAGGCTGTGTGCTGACATCAGAGAGCCCAGATGCGGGGCTCAAACTCATGAACCACGAGATCATGACTTGAGCTGAAATCAGACGCTTAACCGACTGAGCCACCCAGACACCCCTCAGAATATTATTATTAATAATTTTATTGTAGGGACACTTGGCAGCCTCAGTCAGTAGAGCGTGCAACTCTTGATCTTGGGATCATGAGTTTGAGCCCCACACTGGGTGCAGAGATTACTTAAATAAATAATAATAAACATTTATTTTATGCTAGAAGTGTCTTAAATTCACGTAGTATTGTGAAGTTTACAAGACATTTTTATAGTTTTTTTTTTTTTTAAGTAATCGCTATACCCAACATGGGGCTAGAATTTATAACCCCAGTATCAAGAGTCAAATGGTCTTCCAACCGATCCAGCCAAGTACCACAAGATATTTTGATTTACTTTATCTCATCCAGTCTTCACGAGGGGCCTCTACATTAACAGGTAGTATTCTTTTCACTTTCTTCCAGATCTTGTAACTACTGGGGCTTGAATTCAAACTTTTTAACTCCCAGAATAAAGCTCCTTCCTACAGGTTTCAGTTAACTCTCCCTGCGTAACAAACCGCCCCAACACTTGATCAATGCTCATACTTCTGTGGGTTGCCGGAGGACATCTAGTCTTGCGTGTAGTCACTCACGACAGCACCCAGCCAGTGGCTAGGCTGGGGTTGCCTGCTGGGGTACCTTGCTTCCCCCTGGCCTCCCCCTGTGGCCAGTGCAGACTTCCTCACAGTTGCTTTAGCGTTAGCTGGACTTCTTACATAGCAGCAAGATGCCAACAATGAAAGCAGAAGCAATAAGGTCTCTTAAGACCAGATTCGAAGACCAGATTTAAAGAACCTTTCTTTACATTTAATTTTATTCATGTTTATTTATTCATTTTATTGAAGTATAGTGGACACATAATAAAATAAACCCTCTTTAAAAAATTATTTATTTTTTTTTTTTCAACGTTTTTTTATTTATTTTTGGGACAGAGAGAGACAGAGCATGAACGGGGGAGGGGCAGAGAGAGAAGGAGACACAGAATCGGAAAGAGGCTCCAGGCTCCGAGCTGTCAGCCCAGAGCCTGACGCGGGGCTCGAACTCACAGACCGCGAGATCGTGACCTGGCTGAAGTCGGATGCTTAACCGACTGCGCCACCCAGGCGCCCCTTTATTTATTTAATTTATTTTTAATTTATACCCAAGTTCGCATACGGTGCAATAATGTTTTCAGGAGTAGATTCCAGTGACTCATCCCCTATGTATAACACCCAGTGCTCATCCCAACAAGTGTCTTCCTTAATGCTCCTTACCCATTTAGCCCACCCCACTCCCACAGCCCCTCCAGCAACCCCCAGTTTGTTCTCTGTGTTTAAGAGTCTCTTATGTTTTGCCCCCCTCCCTGTTTTTATATTCTTTTTGCTTCCTTTCCCTTATGCTCATCTGTTTTGTATCTTACATTCCTCATATGAGTGAAGGCATATGATATTTGTCTTTCTCTGACTGACTTATTTAGATCCATCCACGTTGTTCCAAAAAAATAAACTCTCTTTTGATGGGAGGAGAGGAAGGCATATTATAGAGGGGTATTGACGGGGGAGGCATCGTTCCTTAGGAAGCATTTTTCTTTCTTGTTTAGAATAACCTTTAGTTTTAGAACAGTTTTAGATTTGTAAAACAATCGTGACGACAGCTCAGAGTTCCCATATAGTCTATACTCAGTTACCTTACTATTGGCACCTTACATTAGTATGATACATTTGTTGTAATTAATGAATGAATATTGTTACATTATTATTGGCTAAAGTCCATATTTTATTCAAATTTCCTTAGAGATTACCTAATGTCCTTCTCTTTCAGGATCCCATCCAGAATACCACATCACATTTAGTTGGCATATCTTCCTAGGCTCCTTTAGGCTGTGACAGTTTCTCTGACTTTCCTTATGCTCTTTTGTTTTGTTTTGTTTGTTTGTTTTTGTTTTTAAGTAAGTTCTATGTGTATCAAGGAGCTTGAACTCATGACCACAAGATCCAGAGTCATATGCTCTACCAACTGAGCCAAACAGATACCTTATAGACTTTTTTTTTTTAATTTATCTATTTATTTAAGTAATCTCTGCCTCCACCGTGGGGCTTGAACTCACGGCTCCGAGATCAAGAGTTGCACACTCCACCAACTGCGCCAGCCAGACACCCCAACTTTCTTTGTTTTTGATGAGCTTGACAGTTGTGAGGAGTGCTGGACAGGTATTTCTTAGAATGGTTCTTCTGCGGGGCTTTTCTGACGTTTCCCTCATGATTAGATTATGGGTTTGGGAGGCTGGGGCGACAGGTTTTGGGGAAGAAAACCACAGAGGTAAGGTATCCTTATCATTACGTCATTATCAAGGGTACATTCCATTAACATGACTTACCACTGTTGACCTGACCTTGATTACTTGGCTGATGTAGTGTTTGTCAGGTTTCTCCACGTAAAATCATTCTTTTTTACCCTCTTTCCATACTGTGCTCCTTGGAGGGAGGTCACTATGAGCATCCCATACTTACTTGGTTGAGGGTTATGCTATCCCTTCCCTGAGGGTGGAGTATCATCTTTGGAAATTATTTGGAATTCTTTTTTTAATTTTTCTTTTATTTTTTTACATTTTTAACGTTTAAAAAATTTTTTTTAACATTTTAATTTATTTTTGAGACAGGGAGAGACAGAGCATGAACAGGGGAGGGTCAGAGAGAGGGAGACACAGAATCTGAAACAGGTCCAGGCTCTGAGCTGTCAGCACAGAGCCCGACGTGGGGCTCGAACTCACGGACCGCGAGATCGTGACCTGAGCCAAAGTCGGCTGCTTAACCGACTGAGCCACCCAGGCGCCCCTACATTTTTAATGTTTATTTACTTTTGAGAGAGAGAGAAAGAGAGACAGAGTGTGAGTGGGGGAGGGGAAGAAAGAGAGGAAGACACAGAATCTGAAGCAGGCTCCAGGCTCTGAGTTGTCAGCTCAGAGCCCAACGTGGGGCTCAAATTTATGAGCCATGAGATCATGACCTGAGTTGAAGTTGGATGCTCAACCGACTGAGCCACCCAGGTGCCCCCCAATTTTTCTATTTTTTAAATTAAACAAAAAAAACTTCTATTTATTAAGTAATCTCTACCTCCAACATGGGGCTGGAATTTAAAACAAACCCAAGGTCAAGAGTCATATTCTCTACCAACTGAGCCAGCCAGATGCACCTGGAATTCTGCATAGGAAATTTGTCTCCTCCCAATTTGTTTATTTTTCAACCATTTATTTATATCACTTTGGACTCATGAAATTTACTTTGTACTTTGGGTTATTTATTGCTCAAATTATGGGAAGCCATTTTTAATCATCTGTCATTACACTGAAGCTGCCAAGCAGAGGGTTGCAGGATGTTTTTAAACTTAAAAATATATATATTTGGGGCACCTGGGTGGCTCCGTAGGTTAAGCGACTGACTTTGACTCAGGTCGTGATCTCGTGGTCTGTGAGTCCGAGCCCTGTATTGGACTCTGTGCTGACAGATCGGAGCCTGGAGTCTGCTTCGGATTCTGTGTCTTCCTCTCTCTCCGCCTCCTCCCCTGCTGGTGCTCGGTCTCTCTGTCTCTCTCAAAACTAAATAAACGTTAGAAAAAAAAAATTTTTAAGTATATATTTAAGGGGCACCTGGGGTGGCTCAGTCAGTTGAGCGTCCGACTTCGGCTCAGGTCATGATTTCATGGTTTATGAGTTTGAGCCCCACATTGGGCTTGCTGCTGTTAGCCCGGAGCCTGCTTTGGATCCTCTGTCCAACCCCCCCGCCCCCCGGCCCTCCCCACTTACACTCTCTCAAAAAGTAAGCATTAAAAATTAAAAAATATATATACATATATTTAATATATAAACAAAATTGTACAACCTTAAGCCTACTGCCTAATGAATTTTCAGAGACACCCATGTAATCAGCATCTAAATAAAGAAACAAATGATTCTAGCTGCCCCCAAACCCCCTCATCCAGCCTTCTAGTATTACCCTCCAAAAGTAACTGCTATCTTGACTTCCAATATCATATGTTCATCCTGCCTATTGTCGCACTTTATATAAATGGAATAATACAGCATGTACTCTTCTGTGTCTGGCTTCTTTCACTAAACATTATGTTTGTGTTATGCTTTGTTGTAGATGATGCAGTCTCGCTATGTAAATTGCCCACCTTGGCTTCCTCACCCCAAGGTTCTGAAATGTGCCATGTTTCTCAAATTTATTTGGTTGCCTGCCATCTTAGGTTGGGGTCCTCAAAAACAGACTCTGAGACAAGAACATAGTGCAATTCGTCTACTGGGAGTTGATCTCAGGAAGCACCGGTAAGGGAGTGAGGAAGGAAACAGAAGAGAGGAACCCAGGCAGAGGAGTTAATGAGAAATCAGAGCTCAGTCTTGGGGGAGATCCAGGCGACTGTGCAGAATGTGTCTCAGAGCTGTCCCCCAGAAAAGCAAAGAAGCTGGGGTATTTATACACCAGCACCTTTCAGTTATCGGTTGAGAGCTGCCTCTGAGTACATTAACACTCTGGCCACTGCAGTCTGTTCCAAGTCTGGGCCAAATAGGCACCTATAGCCAGAGAAAACTGCCAAGCAGAGGGTTGCAAATACTGGCAGGAAAAAGCCATCAGAGTGAGGAGAGGTGTATGCCAAGGGAATATATGTAGGGCGCCAAGACACCTTCTTCTACTCTGATCTGCTCATATCCCACGTTAAGTTCATTCTGTCACTGACTCTTCAAGGTGGTAGCCAACAATATATAAAATAAAAATTAATTGAGATGAGTTAATAGAATAACCTCAGTCCATGTTATTGCACTGATCCTGCAGCTGTCCTGATATTTATTATCTCCCTCCCCTACCAATCATCCTTGGTCTCCATTCTTGCGGAATCTGAATCTTTGGTTATGGAGCTCTTGCTTGAGAACCAAGTGCTCTAATCCAGTACTTTCCCCAATTGGGAACCACACTGATGTTTTGAGTTACCTGGTGTCAGTGTCAACTCAGAGCTCTTGAATCGTCTGGATATTCTCTTTCTCCATTGTTCAGTTACTCTAGTAAGTGGCCATAAATCCCCCTGTGGAAGGATTAATGGCATCACTGCCGTCTATACTTGTTGCAGCATTGTAGGGTCCTTCTTCAAGGGGACTTGGCATCCCCTTCAGTTCATGGGCTCTAGATCGAGAAACTGGGTGAGGGATTATGATTTTCCACCATAATGGCTGACCTCAACTTTCTACCCATTTGTATTAGTTTTATATTGCTGCATAACAAATTACCACAAACTTAGAAGCTTAGACCACACTCTATTTTATTCGCAGTTTCCATGGGTCAGCAATCTAGGTGTGGTTTAGCTAGGTCCACCACCTGAGGTCTCACAAGGCTGTAATCAAAATGTCAGATGGACTATGTTCCTTTCTGGACAGAGCTCCCTTCTGGAGTTTCTAGCATTCTTCCAAGATGAAATCGTTGTTGGAATTCAGGTTTTTGCAATTGTAACATAAAGGGGGTACTCTTAATACATGGCCTTCTCTCTTCCAGGCAAGTTCACCTTTTACAACTTCCTTCTTCAAGGCCAGCAGGAAGATTTCTCAGTGCAGTTGGCCAAGATGGTGCCTTTCATAACATAACCTAATTAAGGAAGTGACTATCCCAATCACCTTTACCATACTCTTTTGGCTAGAAGTGAGGTATAGGTTCTTGAGAAGAAGGAATTATATGAGAATGTGACTAAGGGGGATAAGGGACTCACCCTAGGCAAAATGTGTCTCTTTCACATTCGTGCACGATCTTTTTTCTGTTATACAAGTTAAGCAATACCCCTATTGTCTGCCCATCTTTCTTATTTCTAGGTGCACCATAGTCTATTAGCCATTGTCCCTTAAATCCAGGATGATTTGTGACTTGCTTTGACCAATAAAAATGGCAAAAGTGATAGAGTACCCGTGACAGAGCCTAGACCTTGAGGTGCCTGGCAGCTTTTGCCTCTGCCCTCTTGAATGCTGAGACCTCCATGTAAGGAAGCTGGGCCAGTAAAGAAGAAGGGCCATGTGGAGGAATACCAAAGTGTTCCAAGCAAACGGCCAGTGCCAATTGTGAGACATGTACCTGATGCCAGCTTGGATCTTTCAATTACAGTTGAACACAGCTATGTGAGTGAGCCCAGGCAGAAGCAGAAGAGGAATCGCTTGGCCCACCCACAGAATCATGAGAAATAACAAATTGTTGTGTCAAGCCACTGGTTTTGGAGTGCTTTGTTAAACAGCAATAGGTAAGTGAAATATGTATTTCTTTTTAAAAAAATTTTTTTAATGTTCATTTATTTTTGAGACAGAGACAGAGTGTGAGCAGGGGAGGGGCAGAGAGAGAGGGGGCTGGAACCCATGAACTGTGAGATCATGACCTGAGCCGAGGTCGGACACTTAGCTGACTGAGCCACCCAGGTGCCCCTGAAATATGTATTTCTATATCAGCTCCGTCAATCATTGTTTGATGGTTGCTCTGGGGACATTAAAACCCTGGCTTTTCTGGTCAAGCATGCTCCAGTGATTAGGGAAAACTCTCAGGCAGGAAGTCCTAGATGTTTGCCGGAAGGATCTGTCAGCATACACAGGAACTGACTGTTGGGCGGTTATGACAGAGACCAGTGCATTTGCTATGACATCAGAACCTTTTTGTCTCCAACTTGTAAATATTATGTGGAGTAGGGGTGGGAGGTGGAGGGGAGGAGGTTTCTTCGAGGAACCTTGGACATTGGAGTGGATGATGCCCCCTAGGGGAAAAGTTTCCAGAACATAGAGGTAGGGGCTGTGAAAAACTAAGATCGAGGACCTGACTTGTTCTTTTCAACTTCTCTAAGAGCCAGAGTTCTCACAGCCCGCTCTTAGACTGAATGCCTAGAATCCCAGATTTTGCTAGCTCCTATATTCCTCTCCATTGCACTCTTCCTCCTATTGGGAAGCCCACTTTCTATCCCTGGCTGGACTCATCACTAGCCTCCTACCAACCTGTGGTCATTCTCACCTCTCAGCCACCCCCCAGTCTCCCAGCCTCTGTCCTTGAAGTCCCCACCAATTCCATGTCCTGTCCTGTTCAAATCAAGTTCATTCAGGGGTGCCTGGCTGACTCCATTGGTAGAGCATACGACTCTCTGTCTTGGGGATATGAGTTCAAGCCCCACGTTGGGCATAGAGCCTCCGTTTTTTTTTTTTAAAGGGATTTGTCAGAAAAGATCTCATTGGTGAGATGAAATTATAGAAAATCTCAGGTGTGATGTTCTCCATTTCTGCCATTGCAGAGGAGATTATATTTAAAGTTGCAATAGATGTGGCATGCCACACTACAGAGTTATTCCCAGGCCTCAAATGTTGTGAATTAATATTTCAAAACACCTTGGAAAGTCACCAGAAGAGATCTTTCTTTTGTCTGAACATGCAGAAAGAGAAAGAGAAGCAAATTTTGTGCATATACTAAAATGAGCTGTGTTCCTGTATTTGGAATATGAGGAAGTGATCCCACAAGAGACTGACAGGAGAAATTTACTTCCAGTTTATTAAGACCACAAGAGCAAAAAATCGCGGCATTTTGTGCTGGGTGTGCAAAAACGTTCAGGTTTAAAACATCCAGATGCTAAAAAACTCCCTTTTTGTGGAAAACTTAGTCTTAAACCAAAGCTCAGAATACATAGCATATCGTTTACCTCTCTGATAAATTACAGATGGTGGCAAAAATAAATGAGTTGGTTTAGTTTTCTTCATCTTAAGATTTTTCTCCCTTATAATAGCTAGTGAACATTTCTGAGCATCTACCATGTGTCAAAAACTTCCATTCACTTCATCTAATTCTCAGCGCAACATCCACTATGCCAACTAGTTCTAGTTGAAATTCATGACCACGCATCTCAAAAGGAGTCTCAATGCTGCCAAGCAACCCTACTACACTTCTCCAGTATGTTCTCTCCCCCATTCTCCCAAACAAGTATTTCACACATTCCCCGGCTCTTCTCAAAGCTCTTACATCCTCCTCCACTTCCTCAGTCCTGCCTACCTCTTCCACCTCTCCCCAGCCCCTCTCCACCTCACTCCATTGTGTATCTTCTTTATATTCCAAGGACACACCAAGTGCTTTCTTCCGCCTCAGGGCCTTTGAAATTCTCTTTCCCTCTCATTGGAATGCTCCACACCCGAATCTTCACGAGGCGAGTTTCTTCTTGTCTTTTTGTCTTCAGTCTCGGCTCCAATGTCAAATTCTTCCTCCTCCAAAGATGCCGCAACTCCATCACTTCTTGCACATCAACTTGGTGGATTGTCTTCCGAGCATTTATCAACATCCGATACTGTCTTGTCTATTTATTTCTCTTCTGTCTTCACTTGAATGAAGCTACCCTGTGTGGTTTTCTTCTGTATTCCCAACATCCAAATCTGAGCATGTCACATAATAGGGACTCAAACGTGAATATTTATTGAGTAAATTATCTCGATTTTGGGGCAGATGAGGAAGCTGAAGATTAGAGAATCCTAGTCAATTGCTTAAGTTCACTTAGGTAGTAAATTACAATGATGAGACTTGAACCTAAATCTATTTAGGTCCAGGCTGTATCCCCATCTATGTAAAAAAAAATCTCTTGCTAGGATGAACATTTAAAAATGAATTTGGCCTCTGAGGAGTATTTGTGAATGTGGACAGCATTTAAGATAACTTCAGAATGAATAGTCAGATTCCTCAGGCAGAAAACCAAGGAGATGCTAGGACATCTGGCTGGACAAAGCCCATGGTAACTAAGGAGCAGTGCAGTCTGGCTATTCCCAGCTTGTTCCTGGCTGGCCTCCAGTTCCTCTGCCTTCCTTCCTGCTTCCTGCGTCTCTTTGCCTTTGACCACCTGCAGTACAGCACAGTTTAAGTCAGGCTCTGGTTTTCCCTTCATATGCTTGAAGTGAGCTAGTTCATGCCTGTCAATAGCACTGAGATCGGTGCTTTAGACAACCTGGAATAAGATATCTTCCTCGGGGACCTGTCAACTCTAAATCTATGTTTGTATATCAGCCTTAATTCTTAGGAAGTTGCCTTTTTAGTTCTTTGCAGAAAACAGGAACCTTGTGTTGACGCTGCATTGATCCTCAAAATGACTAATAAAAAGTGAAGGAGAGAAAATGAGGACTCTTTTGGTTGTTATTTTAACTAGCATTCAGGGAAATCTTCATAAGCAGTTTACAGTCTCAAGGAATGCTGGATTTAAGGGATCATTCATTGGATTTTCTTCAGAAATCAAGATGATTTGATATTATGATATTTATTGAATATTTATCATACACCTGGCATTATTTTAAATTTTCTATGTGTACTTCTTTTATTTCTACAACACCTTATATTTAAAAAAAAATTGTTTTTAATGTTTATTTATTTTTGAGAGAGAGAGAGAGAGAGCAAGCAGGGGAGGGGCAGAGGGAGGGAGACACAGAATCCGAAGCAGGCTCCAGGCTCTGAGCCTGGCTCTGAGGTATCAGCACAGAGCCAAGTGTGGGCCTCGAACTCACGAGCTGTGAGATCATGACCTGAGTGGAAGTCAGATGCTTAGCCGACCGAGCCACCAAGACACCCCCCACTTTATAAAATAGAAAACTATCAGTATTACACACATTTTTCACATGAGGAAACTGAGGCCCAAAAAGATTTTGAAAATTTGCCCAAAGTCACACACTGTTATGGAGTACCTGTGTGGCTCAGTCTGTTAAGCCTCCGACTTGCTTTTTGGCTCAGGTTATGATCTCATGGTTTGTGAGTTTGAGCCCTGCACCAGGCTCTGCCCTGACAGTGCAGAGACTGCTTAGGATTCTCTCTTTCTCTGCCCCTTCCCTGCTTGTGCTCTCCCTCTCTCTCTTTCTGTCTCAAAATAAATAAATAAACTTGAAAAAAATGTAAAAAACTAAAAATAAAAAATAAAGTCACACAGTATTGTGTGACAGAATCCCAATTCCTATTTTTGTGTTCATTTGTTTTTACTATGGATTTCTTTGGCAGTTTGTGGAAGCCTATAGACCCCTTCTCAGAATCTCTTTGATTTATTTATATTAAAATTTTTCCCATGCTTCTTTATTCATTTTTGAGACACAGAGACACACACAGAGCACGAGTAGGGGAAGGGCAGAGAGAGAGGGAGACACAGAATCTGAAGCAGGCTGCAGGCACCGAGCTGTCAGCACAGAGCTGGCCATGGGACTCAAACTCATGGACAGTCAGATCATGACCTGAGCCAAAGTCAGACGCTTAACCCACTGAACCACCCAGGCACCCCTCAGAATCTCTTTGAATGTGTGAATAAAATCCATGGGATCACAGAGAAAAACATTTCTATTGAAATATAGTGATTAGCTTATTAGAAAAACAAACTTGTGTTATAGCGATACATGTGCTTCATTATTAATGCACCAAATAACAAGATCCGGTGCCAGGTCTAATAATATTGAAGTTGTGAAATTGTGATAAATGTAAAAATATTTCTAGATGTCTTAAGTGTAATGTAACCTGAAAATATCTGTGATTTCCGTTGGCGACCAAAGTCATAACTTTAAGGTTAGTGAAAATAAACGTAATTTTGTCTAAGCTAATGGACTCCTCCCCTGGACTGCAGGTTAGGAAATAATGTCCTGGAAGTGCTGCAAAACCCTCCCAACTGGTCTCCTTGCTTCTCATTTACTCACTCTGCCCTGTCCACTCTTCACTGGTTGCCATTCCTTCTTGGAGCCTTGCTGGATACCCTCCCTTGTGCTAATATCCATAGGGTTCCTATTCCTCTATGCCATTTTAGGATCTTGTATATATGTTTATGATTGCATGTATAACAATGTATGGTATTTGTTCATAGGTCTTTCTTATTTTCAGATGAGCTATTTTGGAGTAAGGACTATGTCTTCTTTATTTATTCATTCATCTACTTATTTAAAAAAAAATTTTTTTTTAGTGTTTTGTTTATTTTTGAGACAGAGAGAGGCAGAGCATAAGCAGGGGAGGGGCAGAGAGAGAGCAAGACATAGAATCTGAAGCAGGCTCCAGGCTCCGAGCTGTCAGCACGGAGCCCGACGCGGAGCTCGAACTCACAAACTGTGAGATCATGACCTGAGCCGAAGTCCGACGCCTAACTGACTGAGCCACCCAGGCGCCCCCATTCATCTACTTATTGATTCAACAAAAATGTATGGAGAACTTTCTATCACAAGGTGCTATTCTGGGCACTGCAAATATAATAAACATGACAGGCTCAGTTCCTGTTCTCACTGTTTTGCAGTCTTACACTCATTTCTGGCCCTCAGTATTTGGCTCATGGCTGAAATATACTAAATTGACCTGTTTAATGGAATTGGATTGAGTATTTCAAGATCATATTACTAATTGGCAGAAATTGTCCCTGAAAGAAAAAAGGAAGGGGTGCCTGGGCTCAGTTGGTTAAGCTTCTGGCTCTTGATTTTAGCTAAGGTAATGATCTCATGGTTAGTGAGTTTGAGCCCTGCGTCAGGCTCCATGCTGACAGTGTGGAGCCTGCTTGGGATTCTCTCTCCCTCCCTCTGTCTCTTTTCCCCTCCCCTGGTCTCTCTTTCTCTTTCTCTCAGAATAAATAAACTTGAAGAAGAGGAAGAAGAAGAAGAAGAAGAAGAAGAAGAAGAAGAAGAAGAAGAAGAAGAAAGAAAGAAAGAAAAGAAAAGAAAAGAAAAGAAAAAGAATTGTCCCTAAAAAAATGTTTCTTGACAAGAAACATTTGTATCCTCATATAAATTGCCAGGCATTTAGCAGACATTCAGTAGATTCCTTTCTTCTAGGCTCTTGCTGGCCCTGTCACCAAGTAAACTAAATCTTGCTGCATAATAGAGAAATGGGAACAGCTAGTTATTTTTTAAGTTTTGCAGGGGGGAAGAAGAGTTGAAAAGGTCACTTTTGCCCTTGTGAGAAGTAGGCTCACTGACCCAATCAAAGGAGGGATGCACAGACTCGGAGCACAGGGAAGAGAGGCTTTAATCAACATTCTTGCAAGAGTGGGTGATGGACAGGCACACTCGGGGCAGTTAACAGCAGACAATTTATCTTCTAGCATGCAAGTCCCTCCCCTGGTTCCTCATTGGCTGAGTGCTACAGAGGTTACAGCCTTACCCAGACACTACCTATGCCCATGTAAGGCAAAAATAGTCTGATTGGAACAAATGCAAATTCCCTGAGGTATGGCAGAGATTTTTCAGTCCCTCCTCCCTTTGTTCTTTGGCGCATGCTCATTGCAAAGCCCTTGAAAATAAGCCCATGAAAATAAGTCCTTGAATCGGACAGGGGGAGAAGAACCAGGAAGTGAAGTGTCTAAAGGTTTGGGACTCCATTTTGTTGGGCGGGGATGGGGGGGTGGGGGGGTGGGGGTCGTTCATATATATTTCCAATAAGTTGTAAACCTGCTGTTAACTAGACAACACAGACTTTATTTGGTAGTTTTGAGAATGAATCATCTCCCTTACTTCTCACAGCCCTCTTTTCTGTCCATATAATATAGTATATATACTATATGCTACTATATATGTATATGCATATACTATATATTACTATATACGTATACTATATACATATAGTATATACACAGAAGTATATAAAATATATATACAGAGTATATATATACAGAAGTATATATACTATAGTATATATACAGAAGTATATATACTTGTGGTATAATATAGAAGATACAATAGTTAGCATTTATGGATAGTGTCTAATGTACCAGGTACTATTCTAGGTTCTTTACACAGTATCTCCTCATTCAAACCTCACAATAATCCCTGTAGAGGGAACTGAGACTTAAAGAGTTCAAGAGGCTTGCCCAGCTCCTGATAGGTAGAGTGTCCTCACGTGGGGAATTCCAGACCAGGGAGTGTGAGCCCAGCACCTCTTCCCCTGTGCAGCCACTGACTGATGTAGGGTCAGACGTGAGGACTTCCAATGGGCTCCACCTACAGCCTCCCTGCTGCTCATGACCTAACTTAAGGCAAGAATGCTTGAGATGGCAAACTGGTTAAGGCTGAAGTCTGTAGCAAAGGCAGAGCTAACGAGAGCAGAGCTAACAGCACGTGCATTCTTTGGCACATTCATACTATGCTGTTGATTTAATACTGCATTTTTATTACAATTGCTCAATCTTTTCCCCCCTGAAACTAATGTTGGTTCTACTATCTGCGAAGTTACAGGAAGAAGTCTCTTATAAAGGAAATCCTCTTTGGACTGCCATTAGACAGAATTGGTTAAATTCTACCAAACTGGGGTACTTAAGTTAATTGTAATGCATTGTGACATAACGATATAAATAATGTATGTGCATTATTTACCTAATTTACCAAACTGAAACACAAAGCAGAAATACAATGAGTACCTGAGTATCTTTTTAACATATGGATAGAAGTAACTTTAAAAAGATTTTTTCCTTCTCCAGTCAAAAGATAGTGGAGTGGCGAAATGGATAAAAAAGCAAAACCCATTATATGCTGCCTAGGAAAGATTCATTTTGGCTTTAGGGCACAAACAGATGGAAAGTGAAGGGATGGAAAGAGACATTGTGTGCAAATGGAAACCAAAAGAAAGCAGAGGTAAGCTATACTTATATTATCCAAAATAGACTTTAAACCAAAGTCGGTAACAAGAGACAAAGAGGGTCATTATATAATGGTAAAGTGATCAATTCATCAAGAGGCTGTAACGTTTGTAAATATTTGCATACTCAACATAGAAGGACCTAAATATATAAAGCAAATATTAACAGATCTGAATGGAGAAATAGACAGCAATACAATAGTAGGGAATTTCAATATCCCACTTTCAACAATGGATAGATCATCCAGGCAGAAAATCAATTAAGAAACATTGGACTTAAATGACCTGGTAGACCAGATGGACTTAACAGACATTTACAGAACATTTTACCCAACAGCAGCAGAACACACATTCTTCTCAAGAGCACATGGAACATTCTCCAGGATAGATCATATGTTAGGTCACAAAATGAGTCTTAATAAATTTAAGAAGCTTGAAATCTTATCATCTTTTCTGACCACAATGGTATGAAACTAGAAATCAATTACAAGAAGAAAATTAGAAACTTCACAAGTATGCAGAAATTAAACAGCATGCTCCTGAACAATCAATGGGTTAAAGAAATTAAAAGAGAAACAAACAAAAAAATCTGTGAAACAAATGAAAATGGAAATATAATATATCAAGATTTATAGAATGCAGCAAGAACAGTTCTAGGAGGGAAGTTTATTTTTTTATTAAAAAATTTTAATGTTTATTTTTGGGGGGGGAGGTACAGAGAGAGGGGGACAGAAGATATAAGCAGGCTCTGCACTGACCGCGGAGACCCTGATGGGGAGCTCAAACTCAGGAACTGTGAGATCATGACTTGAGCCAATGGTCAGGATTAACCAACTGAGCCACCCGGGCACCCCAAGAGGGAAGTTTATAGGAATAAACTCCTGTATTAAGAACAAAGGAAAGCTCTCAAACAGAGAACCTAACTTTATACCCCAATTAACTAGGAAAAAAAGAACAAATGAAGCCCAAAGCTAGTAGAAAGAAGGAAATAACAAAGATCAGAGAAGGAATAAATGAAACAAAGACCAAAAAGACAATAGAAAAGATTAATGAAACTAAGAGATGGTTTTTAAGATAAAATAGGGGGTGGGACAGAAAAAAAAAGGATAAACAAATTAGACAAACCTTTAGTAGACTAACCAAGAAAAAGAGACAGGACTCGAATAAATTAAATTACAAATGAAAGACGAGGCATTACCAAAGAAATTCAATACCAGAGAAATTAAAAGGTTCACAGGAGATTATTATGGACAAGTGTATGCCAACAAGTTGGAAAAACTAGAAGAAATGGATAAATTTATAAAAACATACAAACTTCCAAGATTGAATCATGAGGAAATAAAAATCTGAACAGACTGATTACTATCAAGGAGATTGAACCATTAAAAAAAACACCCAACAAAGAAAAGTCCAGGACTAGGTGGTTTCACTGGTGAAGTCTACCAAACATTTAAGAAAGAATTATTATTAATCTTCTCAAGCTTTCAAATAGAAAGGGAGGAAACACTTCCAAACTCATTTTATGAGGCCAATATGACCCTGATACTAAAGCAGACAAAGACACTACAAGAAAAGAAAATTATAGCCAATGTCCCTGGATGCAAAAATCCTCAACAAAAAAATGAGCTAACCATAGAACAGATCAATGAAACCAGGAACTGCTTCTTTGAAAAGATCAACAAAATTGATAACCCTCTAGCCAGACTGATTAAGAGAGAGAGAGGCAGAGAGACAGGGACAGAGAGAGACAGAGAGAGAGAAAAACAGAGGGAGAGAGAGAGAGAGGACTCAAAAAATGAGCGAACAGGGGTGCCTATGTGGCTCAGTTGGTTGAGTGTCCGACTTCAGCTCAGGTCATGATCTCATGGTTCCTAAACATTAAATCTTTTTTTCTAAAAATTAACAAACCAAATTCCACAGTACATTAAAAGGGTCATACACCATGGTTAATTGAGATTTATTCCAGGGGTGTTCAATATCTGCAAATTAATGTGATATGCCATATTAAAATGAAAAATAAAAATCATAAGATCATCTCAATAGATGCAGAAAAAGCATTTGACAAAATTCAACATTTTTTCATGATAAAAATTGTCAACAAACTGTGTACAGAGAA